>NC_141695.1:68015547-69239922 GCF_964263255.1 Lissotriton vulgaris
CGCTGGCTGATAACAGCCAGTGGGAAATGTCATTGGCCAGCTTGCCAGTGCTGAGATCAGGCATGAGGGGAGGATGCGATTTTGAAAGGAGGTCAAGAAAGCCCTGGGTGTCTACAGCCTTCCATTTTCGCGCCATACCACCCTCTAAGGAAGGGGCCCTGATATGACCAGTGATAATGAGAGTGGTCTCGACCAAGAAGTGGTCGGACCAGATACAGGGGGTGATCACCGGGTGCGAGAGCTTGATCCCGTTGGTCCAGATGTGGTCAAGAATGTGACCTCCGGTATGTGTGGGGGCATCTATATGTTGTTTTAGGTTGAGGGACGATAAGGTCTCGAAAAGCTCGGTGGCCTGGGGGCCAGCATCCTTATGCTGGAACCAATAATTAAAGTCCCCGAAGATGGCCACAACACACTATTGAAACTGCAGATCTTCTCAGAGCCACTTTTCCTCTCAATCATAGAAATTATTTGAAATAAACATTTTAGTAGTTTTATTGTACTGCAATGGTTCCATTGTACTGTATCAGGTAAAGACAGCGGGCACATATTAGTTTACTACAAGAAACACATCTCATTTACATTAAACTTTAACACCTGAGTAAGCGATGCAGAGGTACATTCCATGGCACAACATATTCCACATACGCCTGGGGTGCACTGCTATTGATATGCTCAGACACGCCTTTTCAAACTCAAAACATGGGCATTGATAAGAAGGGATGATATGTTTTTATGGTGGTCTGGTTGGATGCCAAGCCTATCCTCTTAGGTTCTATCTATGCACTAAATTGAGAGCAAATGACATTCTCCGCCAAGAGTCCTAGCTCAATGGGTAGTATCCAATGGATACTAGGAGGCAATTATAACAACATACTTGAAGTTTCTCTACACTATAGGCATCCCCCACTTCCTCATGCCCCAGCTCATCAAAACTCCAGGCAGTTCTCTGGAAGGGCTCAACAGTGGTCCGTTCTCGATGCATTAAAGCTCATAACCCACACCCTCATAATCATGGGAATCTCGTCTGGCACAAGCCCAATTTTGAGACCCCAATAACTTATATTACAAGCATGTTGTTCCTACTCTGCTGAGCTACACACAGGACATCCCACCCTGCCCCCTGACATAATAAAACATTTCCTAACACCCCTCCCCCTGCCCACCATTGTCTTTTCTACCAGAGTAGTTAGACAAACTCATTACTGTGGCTAAGGTAAATAAAAAAAGCAATACATCACCTAGATTGTAATAGAACACCAGGGCTCAATGGATTTCCAGCTGAATACTCTGATTGGATCTCATTCAGTATGGTTCCACATTTAGTTGAGGTGTACATTGAAGCCTGATAGGGAGTCCACCGTCCTCTCCTCCTATCCTCCTATCCTCCTATCGCCAAGTGGTCATACTGGGTGCTGACTACAACATTTTCAGCAAAATCCTAGTGAATGGGTAATGAAGTGTACTTCCTGCCTTCTTTCATCCAGACCAAAATGGATTTGTACCAGGACGCAACCCAATTTAAGGTTATCAGGCAACTCTTCTTTGTGATGGATAAAGCCTTGCTGTGCTAACCGCAGGCAGCGTGCCTCATTTTGGAACTTGAGAAAGCCTTTGATTCTTTGTCTTGGAAGTACTTTTTCAAGGTTCAAGGGGCAGCAGGACTGGTTCAATGCCTGCTGACTTATACAAAGCTGTTGTATGCAAACCTGTAATTTAGGGTACACATTGGTTGTTTGATTTCATCCCCCTTTCAAATAGGTTGTGGCATGCATCAGGGCTGCCCACTCTCCCCTATCCAATTCACAGTCCCCATGGAGCCTCTGGCTCATGGCCTTGTCTTGGAGGTACAACATTGGGGGATCACTCTAGACAGAATCACACAAGCTGTGTCTCTCTATGTGAATGACTTATTATTATGTATCCAGGATGCTTCAGCAAACATATCCATAATACCAATTACTTTCCAGGAATTTGAGGAAGTAGCTGGCCTCCGAGTCAACTGGGAGAAATCATGCACGTTTCTATTTTGCAGCAATGCCCCCCTCAGATAATCCAAATGGGTGAAAACACTCTTGCCTGGAGAACAGCTGCGGTCCATTATCTAGGTGTTGTTTATACCACTCTCAAAAAGATATGTTTGAGAGTAACCTGAAATGTGTCTAAATGAGCCTTAGATCCCAAATACGCTTCAGACATTGACTCCCCCTTGCACTCACAGGCAGGATAGCACTTTCTAAAATGATCATCCTCCCCCTGCATCCTATTATTTAGTAAATATTCCATTGTTTCGCAAATGAAGTTTTTTCCACAATTTGGATCAATTGTTGGGTGACCTGTAGAACACAAATCCAAACTTCTGTGAATACCAAACGTAGTAAGTTCATTCTGTGAATGCCAAAAGTAGTAAGTGCATTGTGTGAATACCAAAATAGTAGTAAGTTTAGGATTGAGTCTTAAGTTCATTCTGTGAATCGGGCCCATAGACTTACCAAAATATCGTTGACAAAATATAGAATGCAAAAATATCGAATTCCTTTCTACAAACAGGTAAGTACAAAAATATTGAATCAAAATATTGTTGTAAAAAATATAGTTAGTTAAAATATCCATTTTTTTAAATGTCTTAAAAGTAATTTAAAATAATGAAATAATAAATATAATTAACTAAAACATACTTAAAATACTTGAATAACCTTACAATTATTAAATAAAAAATGTAAGTTAAAAAATAAACATACAATTGTATTTTTTAATACAGATATATATTAACATAATATTAATTTAAAAAATACAATATTTTTACAGTTGGATAGCGGGAGGGTAAAATTTAATATTACCACTCCAGTGAGTGCAACAGTAGGGAAAGCATTGGATAGCGTATGGGTAAAAATTACTATGTCCATTCCAGTGAGTGCAACAGTAGGGAAAGCGTTGGATAGCGTATGGGTAAAAATTACTATTCCCACTCCAGAGAGTGCAACAGTAAATGTTAATGTAAATGTAAATGTAGTATACACACTTCTCCACAGTAGGGAAAGCGTTGGATAGTGTAGGGGTAAAAATTACTATTCCCACTCCAGTGAGTGCAACAGTAGAGAAAGCTTTGGATAGCATAGGAGTAAAAATTACTATTACCACTCCAGTGAGTGCAACAGTAGGGAAAGCGTTGGATAGTGTAGAGGTAAAAATGACTATTCCAACTCTAGTGAGTGCAACAGTAGGGTAAGCGTTAGATAGCGGGAGGGTAAAAATTACTATTCTCACTCCAGAGGGTGCAACAGTAGGGAAAGCGTTGGATAGCATAGGAGTAAAAAATACTATTCCCATTCCAGAGAGTGCAACAGTAGGGAAAGCGTTGGATAGCGTAGGGGTAAAAATTACTAATCCCACTCCAGTGGGTGCAACAGTAGGGTAAGCGTTGGATAGCATAGGGGGTAAAAATTACTATTCCCACTCCAGTGAGTGCAACAGTGGGGAAAGCATTGGTTAGCGTAGGGGTAAAAATTACTATTCCAACTCCAGTGAGTGCAACAGTAGGGAAAGCGTTGGATAGTGGGCAGGTAAAAATTACTGTTCCCACTCCCGAGGGTGCAACAGTAGGGAAAGCATTGGATAGCGGGAGGGGAAACATTACTATTCCAACTCCAGTGAGTGCAAAAGTAAGGAAAGCGTTAGATAGCGTAGGGGTAAAATTACTATTCCCACTCCAGTGAGTGCAACAGTAGGGAATGCGTTGGATAGCCTAGGGGTAAAATTACTATTCCCACTCTAGTGAGTTTAACAGTGGGGAAAGTAATGATTTAATATATCAATAAAAAGAAATTAAATAGCAATACCAATAAAAAATTCATTAACATTAATTACCAATGTAATATTATGTAATAATTCATCAATTGGAAATACAAATAAATATTAGTTCTTAAAATGAATTACCTATTCATAATTAATTAACAACTAATTAATTTTATTAAGAAACTAATTAATACCAATTAATAATTAATTAACAGTACATACATTATCAATACCCAAAATGTATTTTTAATATGTAATTAATTACAATTAAATTACTTTCCACCCTATTCCACTATAAACCCACAATCCGCTACAGAATTAAATTACGCAAAATCAAATAACATAAAATTCATTACTTAAAATAAATTACAAAAATAAAATACACTTTTCACACACATAAATTAGTACAATTATCATAATTATCAATTAATCAATGAATACAAATTAATGACCAATTAATAAAAAAAATTACCAATTAAAAATAAATTAACAATAAATAAAAAATCAATACCAATAAATAAATAAAAAGTATTTACTTAATTACAAATAAATTACTTCCCACCCTATTCTCCTACAAACCCACAACCTGCTACGGAAAATAAATTAATACAATTAACATAATTATCAATTAATAAAAATAAATTACCAATTAAAAATTCATTAACAATACATTCAAAATGAAAACCAATAAATAAATACAAATATTTAATTAATTACAATTAAATTACTTCCCACCCTATTCCCCTATAAACCCACAACCCGCTAGAGAACTAAAACGCAAAATTAAATTAAAAATAATTTGTCAATTCTAAAAATGTATATTTTATTTAATATCATTAAATTACTACCCACCCTATTCCCCTTTAAGCCTACAACCTGCTACAGAATTAAATTACGCAATATTAAATAACATAACATTCATTACTTGAAATAAATTACAAAAATAAAATTCACTTTCCACACACATACTAACATCCAAAACACTTTAAAAAAATCGTTTTTATTAAAAATTCAATATATTTTAATGCCTATATTATATACGTCGATATTTTGATTTTCTATATTTTGACAATTGATATTATATTACTTACCTTCAATTCGATATATTTAACCACTATATTGTGCCCATTCGATATTTTGTCCATTTTATATTTTACTCGATATTATGGCCATTCTTTTTTTTTTTCAATATTATGTCTAGTTACCGCCCTGGAGTCTCCCACAACTGCTTTGAGGAGTGTTTGTTTCAAAAACACCCAATATATGATTCTTCACAGAACCTAGCTTACTGACTCTTGGAATAATTATTTGTTCCCTGCAGCCAACCTCACTTGGCATAGATGTCTTCAGCACATATTTTGGTCCTGCCCCAGCATAGCATGCTATTGGCACTGCATTTAGGGGAGGCCCATTGTATCTACTAGTGCCCTATAGCCACTGCCTGGGATACTATGCTTATTCGGTACATGTCTCCCCCACCTGGACAAACTTAAAAGGTGCAGCTCACCAGGTACCCTCCCGCACCATCATAATATGTGAAGCATTATATCATTATAGCTCTTACTTCCCCTGGTTTCACTTTCCAAGTATTGCAACTCATCCACATTTTTATTGGTTCCCCTCATCTTTCTAGAACACATAGGGGGACAATTTTAACACAGCAGCACATGGCCCAACAACTCACACATTTGCTTCATTAATACAAGCCAGTGCAATTCACTACTATGCTACTGTTTGTGCAGGTACTGAACAGAGATTTCTTTCATGTACTGACATTTTATTGGATACGTAAATTCCTATCTTTTTTGTTCTTATCCTGCTACAATAGTTAATTTCTAAAAAAGAATGACACCCATTTGTTGATATCATCCTGCTACAATTGCTAATGTTTAAAGTTCATAAAACCCAATAAAATGTTTAAATCATAGCAATATGTCAGGTAAACTAATCATTTTTTACGGATACCTGGTACCGTAGAAGTGTTGCAGGACCTATTACACAAAAAAAACTAAAAAACATTCTACCCTAATCTCCCACTCAAAAGGACAAGTGGACAATGATTACTGAGAATGTTATCACCTAAGGGACCATCAATGTCTAAGGACACAGACCTATTTATAGGGGTTTTACAGAGAAATAAGACCAAGCACACAAACTCTATGTGTAGTTGGGATTTCTCCACCTATGGGGCTTGGGTGTCTAGAGTAAGTGGGCAGTACATGGGGGTTGTGCCAAGCAGAAAATACAATTTGAAGCAATGACTTTCTATCCCATGTCTGGTAGGATGCCCAAAGAAATGTCAGAATCTACAAAAGGTTGAGTACGCAGCAGGGACAGCTCTCCCGCTAAGGCAGAGGAGCCTCTCCCCACTGCTCTCAAAGCACAAAAAATAAAAAGATAATACTTTTGTTATCATCATTTTATTTTTTGCTGGTTTGGGGCTGGGTTGGGTCAGGGCGGGGCTGGTGGCACGGGGGAGGAGTGGTTTGTGCATACTAAGGGGCCCATTAGGATGTCGGGCGGATCGCCACCACCATGCGGGCAGTGGCAATCCGCCCGACATCCTTGTCCGCCCACCACCTGCCCGCCATCCATTTCCCCCTGCCATATTACTATGGCGTGGGGACCACGGCAGACGGAAAGACCATTCATAGTTTTTCCGCCCCGGTCGCCTTTCGACCGGGCGGAAATGTTTTAATATAGTGGCGGTGTCTATCAGACACCACCAGCCATATTAGCATGGGCTTCGAGGAATGCCTTTCCGCCACAGAAAGGCAGGCGGTCTTCACTTTGGGGGCACCTTGTGGGCCCGCATGGTGAAGGCACGGTGTGGGTGCACATGGGGGTACCTGTGGTACCCTCCTGCATTTGCATACACAATGCAGCAGGCACCATGCAGTACCTGCTGCTTTGTGTATGCAAACTCATCACCTGCATTTTTAGCTTTGTGGTGAGCACCACCCGTCACAATGTTAACAATTCAGTAGGCACATCCTAATACCCGCCACTGGACCCCCGCCCTTATGGCGGGTGGTCCCATAATCCGATAGGATGGCGGGCGGACTAAGTCCTCCATTCATCCTAATGGACCCCTATGTGTCAACCACAGGTCGGCGGTTCCGCCTGCAGAACTTAGATGAGACCACCATATGGACGGTCGGAAACATTTTGTTTTCAATTGCAGTTTGTGCAGCTGTCAGAAAAGGCCTGCAGCACAAGCTACAATTGTAAAATGGGTGTTTTTAGACATCCCTGCACCGTATGAAAGGTACCAAGCAGTGCCTGTTACATGGTGCAGGGATGTTTTAGGGTGCATCATTGGTGCCCGCAGGACCCATAGCAGAGGACCCCTCATTGTCAGATTGCCCATCGTTAAGGGGCAAGTGGAAAGCGACATCATCATCCTGATGGCAGAGCCGGAGCTGGCTCTGCTGTCATTATAGGATTATGAGTCATTAAAATATGGCGGCCAGAGGGAAACCATCGATGTCAGGCGTGATGCCTCCAACCAGCTGTCAGATGGCTTTCGGCCTGACATCGAAATCAAGCCTTAAGTGCACATGACTGATTGGCCAGCTGTCTGGGGCTGGCCAAACAGTTATGCACATTTAGCATGTTCCAACCAGACTGTAATGCACACCCTGTTGGGGAAAATGCTCAGGTTCCCAGTCCGGTCTGAGCACCAAACCACAGTTCTCAGACCAATCACATCGATGCATTGCAGCTTTGTTGGTTGCTTGGGGGAGCCTGTGTGCTTCCTGGTTCTTGGTCGAAGCAACAGAGGAGAGACGGTGGCTGTGAGGATGGAGGTCAGTGTTTTTATTTTTATATTTTGTGCCACGGTACCACCCCAGTACCCTGCCAACCGCTACTGGTATGCAGCATAGTCTGTGTGTGGTAGGGTTTTGGTCTCCTGAGGAAGCATGTATGTCTGAAGAGAGAGGGCCCTCCATGAGGAGTTGTTCTCAAAGCAAAGGTTGCACCCAAACGTTTTTGTATATGACCAGAGCTGCATCATATTTGATGTTAAATTGTGGCTAGTTACATGTTAAGTGAAACCTTTTGCCAATTTTCCCCTCACTGAATTGTTGTCATTTTTCTGTTATACTGTTCAATAAATAATTGTATATTGTATTAATTGGAGTGGGATTTTTATTGTGTTCTGCTTTTGACTTTTTAACTGTGTGACTTCTTCTAAATGCTTTACACATGTTCTTAGGTTAACCTTCTCTGCTCTGCGCCATAGTTGCCAGGGGTTGTCCTCAGGTTTTAATTTCTCGAACATGTGCTAGACCTAGAAAGAAAGTGACATTATAACTTCGGGTGGACTACCACTCACTCAAACAAGTAATTCACTTTCTAACAAATTCTAACTAATCTGTATATACAACTGTCAACTCTGTCTATTATCTGTC
This sequence comes from Lissotriton vulgaris, assembly GCF_964263255.1. NCBI lineage: Eukaryota > Metazoa > Chordata > Amphibia > Caudata > Salamandridae > Lissotriton > Lissotriton vulgaris. The sequence continues at coordinate 68,023,758 of NC_141695.1, forward strand.
TAAGATCACTAATAGTAGTCAGTATTTGTACACCTTTTTCCACAACATCCATCTACATATATTCTATACAAATAGGCACATCAGGCACCTTTCATGTCCCCTTATACCTGATACTGCTACGTTCCATCTTTCCCTCTTCTAGAGGTTTATTGCGTAAACAGTCAGTAGTACAAAAGCATATTCAATTTACATATCACACAATGTGACTGTAAGTCTGGCAGTTAAACATGGGTCCTTCTCTTAACACTGTTTTCTCAAGCTTAGAAACTTATAGGCTGAAGATATCCCACACAAAGTATAATGTCACCAATTGCTCATTAGGCATGTACTCCTTGATATGTTTTCCATATTTGTCATTTCTGTGAATTTACATCTAGTATGTGCAGGAGCTTCAAATGTTCTTTTTCCACTGGGGCTAGCAGAGGTATTGCACGCCGCATCTGGTCACTCATATATCAAATGACCATGCCTTTCTGGAACTGGATAAACAGCAGGACCTTCATGCTGACCAGATGATATGGCACGTTAGTTGAAACACTTTGAAAATCAGCACCATAAAAGGCAGGCAATCATAGCACAGTCACCTTGCATTTTGAAAAGCAAAATATGGTTTGTAGTGGTCATAATGGTTTCAGGGATTTCTTTAACTTCCCTAGCCATTCAAAAAATTGAAAGTGGCAGGTTGTTTTTAGGATTTTATGATTACACAGACCACACCTGTGCAGGACAGGCATTGTGGTTTGATAATGTGGGGATACAATATGGGGCGTTCTCATGAAAACATCAGCTAAAACTTCGAGATAGGGTGAACTGCAAGGGAGAGATTTTTGGAGAAAACCCTCTAAGGCAATACAAATTACTATTAAATTACATAAAAATTATATATAACTAAAAATTACAAACTTTATTAAAAAACAATAACAACAATTATATAAACATTATATTACATGTATATTTAAAGTATACATTAAAATACAGAAAGAACATTTTTTCAACTATATATTACTGTAAACAATATTGACAACACAGATATGTTTGAAAAATATTAACACAGATATTTTTGAAAATGATTTTACCTTAAAAATGTTTCTCGATCATGATATTTATGTGTCATGATATTAAAAACTCAATGCTTCTGTAGCTCAATATTACTGATTTGCTAGTTTTTGTCCAAATACCCAACTTTTTAAAGCTCTTTTTCTGTTCATCACATATGTTCAGGTGGCTGCTGCGATGTGAAGCCATACCTAAAAAGTAAACTTTGAATCCTGTGCTCAAACTAATCGGTTAACTATGGTGCTTTGAAAAAGCACATCACAACACTATACAAGTATCTAACTGTTCCAGATTGATGCATAGAGTCATGTAAATGGTTGAAGAGTATAAGCGCCTTTTTTCATGACTAGAGTTGCCCATTGGATCACAGTATTCTTGTTGGCGGTCCACCCACCATATTCTAACTATGGTGGTTGGACTGCCCACAGAACCACTACTGCCACCAGGCATCCGCGATCCCTGGAGGTATTGCAGCGGTGTGAAGTTGGTAATATGCTGGCAGTGCTGCTGGGGCACCATCAAGTATATTACAAGTTTCCTCACTGCAACAGTTTTCATGGCAGTGAGAGCAATGAAAAGTGTGGCAGAGATTAAACTAATGGGGCCCTACATGGTCCTCAGTTGCCTCAGAGCAATGGGGTGCATGCAGTGTGCAACACGTTGTTCACTCCTGTATGCATGTACCCTTGTTCCGACAGGGTATGGAATTTACAGTTACGGCCCTGCAGGAAATGCCTTTAAATTAACCATAGCGGTGCCTTTTTCATAGGCACCATCATGAGACCGCCAGAGAAATGCCTGCAAGGAAATTTAAAAAAGTAATATTCTGGAGGGAGGTTTCTTATGGCTTTGGCGGTCTTAGTGCAGGTCAGCGGTGTGGCGGCCCCACTCCAAGACTGCCGAAGTGATAATAAGGCCCTTAGTCCTTATCCAGAAGCCATGAAGTTGTTTTATAACACTCAAAATCACATTGTTTTCATATCTTCCCAAAACTCCTGCACAGTTAATACTGTGCCTATTGTGCCTTTTATTCATTGAAAGCTTAATAAGTGGCTGACAGTGACTACAAGGAGCGGGGTGGTGCACAGTGCACATTTGTCTTGTTGGAATCTGTATCCTTACTAGCCAAGATTATCCATGCAACATTATATTTTTCCTCAATTATTATGGGTCTTTTATGATTTCTTCACTCTGCACTTGATCAGTAGACTCCATTAAATGTGTCATTGCATGGGTACAAAACAGATACATATGTGTTTTTGTCTGCTGAGGGGAGATTAAAAAAATGTGGTGCTTCAAGACACAGTACACAAAATTGCAGTGGCTGGATATTTTAGTACAGTGCTAAAAGAGACAAGATTTCAACCCTACATCACAATTACAGAAACAAAACAAAAACATAAGTCTCCAATCACACTCAATATCATATAAACACACTTATGAGTCATTCCATTTTTTGCATATTCTTCAACCTTTCTTTTTATTGTATTCAGATTCCTTTACTAGCCAACACGTGTTTCGTCAGTGGGTGTGTCACTATATGACTTCCTCAGGGCTGAATTCTGAAACATATTTTAAGCCTACGGTTGAGTCAGATGTCAATTCTGGATGCCATTCATCTTGTATTCAGCCTCTTCCGGGCCCTGATAAGGACTTCTGATATTTATGAAATGTCTTTCCGCTGTCAGCCCGTGTAAGGGTCTGCAGATCCTCAGCCGCAACCTCGGCCTGTGTGTGTTCCCAGTCCTGGCATCCTTTCTTAATAAGAAGATGAATAGAATCCACAATTGACATGCGAAGTAAAGGGATGCATGGACGTGTAAACATTCCTGCAAGCCTGCCAAGAATACAGTGCAGGATTCCATTGGTCCTTTCCTAAAGTGCGTCATGCACTTCTCATCTTCAGGTTTCTGATTTTCACTTGAGCTAATGTGATAGTTATTGCCACAAAGTAGCTTGACAAATTGCGTATTCTAGGTCGGTGTATCCTTGTGCACCTTGGCTTCTCGGAACGAAGTGGGGACCCCACTTGACAGTTCTGATCAGTCAGTCCCCTCCCCGCGTCATACCCCATAACCTATGGGTTACGCGCACTGACGCTTCATGGTTGTCAACAGGAATCCGATTGCCACAAATTATTTTAGAATCAGCTTCTCACAAACCAACCAGTCAGAATGTTTTTTTTCTCAACAGGCCACTCTGGCCAGCTGTACTTGGTCACATTCACACCAATGGGAGCTCCTTTTTGCTTTTTGTCAAGGTGACACTGAGACCTGGAAGAGTCATTTGTAACCTTTGTTTGCATTTCTTCTACACTGATTGAGCTCTAGGCCAACTTTTACATTGACTATCACTTTAATGGATAAAGATATGTTTGCCACTTTTTCTTCAAAGTTTGTCCCTTAACTCTGCGCTGTTGGTCGCAATAGCTTGGTTAATAATAATCATACAAATAATAATAGTCCTTATTCGGAAGCATAAAATACATACATAAAAACATCACAAAAATCCGGCAAAATTACACAGTTCTTGTCCTAAAGTAAAAAACTACAATAGTTAGTTAAAATCTACACAAACATTCTTACATTTTAAAATGGATGGCCATTTGTGAGCAGGTTTTGCACTTTTGTACATATCATAATTAAATGTAATAGTTGGTCCGCTGTAGAGACACCTTTAGTGACAAACATTCCCAGCCAAACTTTATAAATAACGTAAATATTAAAGTTTATTGAAACATCCAAATCGTTTTGTGCTTGGGGATCAAAAAACAATAAACCTAACCCTCAGAAATGATCCCTCATACCCTAAGCCTGTTATTTGGTGGGTGTGAATTACCATGGCCCATGTAATGGGCGGTTTAATGAAGTAGTGTAGGGCCTGGTCCCCCAGACCCTCCAACTGTTATAGTGCACATGCGCACTGATCTGATTGAATTAGAGTAAACGGATGCAAAATATTGCATAAATCCGGACACGTTAAAAGTATGATAGAGTTACATGTTACACAGCCCTAGGTTCCACCAAGTACTTGTTTCAACATTACTAAATCCATAAAAATATGAAGCCTTGCAATCTAGTCTGGTCATAGGGTTAGTTCCATATTATTCTGAATATAAAATGCAGACCATAAAAATGACGACAGTTTGCAGCATATTTTTAAAATGGGTAATGATTGCAAATATAAGTATGCCAGGCAACATTGAGTAAAATAAAGCGGTTTCAATGACAGAAAAATATATATTTTCCGTAAATAATTATAAAAATTACAGAAAAGGACCACATGCTGTGTGTCCTGAGGCTTCATATTGTTAGAGGGACAATTAATCAAATTTACTGCCGAGTCATTCATTTTTGGGAAACGGACTAGTCGATGGAACATAACTAGTCTCAGGCGGGTTGAACAAGTCAGTGCCTGCCATGCGATACTGATTTGAGATAAGGTCGCATGTTAAAAGTAGTTAAGATTGATTGGTTCTTTCATGCACTTGGTTTTGGAGTTCAAGTGTCCATCTGAGATTGTCTAGCTGCATCATCCCTTTCTCTTTCTCAGTTCTTTTACTAATGGTGCATAAAGTATCTGTTCTTTCAAAGTATTGTGCTGATATTTGTGCTCACTGAACTGCCTGCTGTGCGCTGTGTATGCCGATTTGCATATCACTTTATTTCTGTGTCTTTACACATTGCCAGCGCGACTTTGCTGATCTTTTCGACTCTTCCCCCAAGCGCCCTCCATTTTGTTGTTGTTGTCCTGTAACATAGCCCGCCCCGCCTCCCAGCTGAGACGCCCTCCCACAAAGTTAAAAGCGCTCCGTTACCTAGAAGCAGCGTGACTCACTCTACGCTTCACAGCCGAGTGGTCGCTCCCTTTGGCCCGGTATCATTTTCATAACGCTTTGTGCTTTGTGCTGACATTTGTGCTCACTGTACTGCCTGCTGTGCGCTGTATATGCCGCTTAGCATTTTGCTTAATTGTCGTGTCATTTCACTTTGCCAGCGCGACTTTGCTGCTCTTCGACTTTTCCCCAAACGCCCTCATTGTGCTTTGTGCTGATATTTGTGCTCACTGAACTGCCTGCTGTGCGCTGTGTATGCCGATTTGCATATCACTTTATTTCTGTGTCTTTACACATTGCCAGCGCGACTTTGCTGATCTTTTCGACTCTTCCCCCAAGCGCCCTCCATTTTGTTGTTGTTGTCCTGTAACATAGCCCGCCCCGCCTCCCAGCTGAGACGCCCTCCCACAAAGTTAAAAGCGCTCCGTTACCTAGAAGCAGCGTGACTCACTCTACGCTTCACAGCCGAGTGGTCGCTCCCTTTGGCCCGGTATCATTTTCATAACGCTTTGTGCTTTGTGCTGACATTTGTGCTCACTGTACTGCCTGCTGTGCGCTGTATATGCCGCTTAGCATTTTGCTTAATTGTCGTGTCATTTCACTTTGCCAGCGCGACTTTGCTGCTCTTCGACTTTTCCCCAAACGCCCTCATTGTGCTTTGTGCTGATATTTGTGCTCACTGAACTGCCTGCTGTGCGCTGTGTATGCCAATTTGCATATCACTTTATTTCTGTGTCTTTACACATTGCCAGCGCGACTTTGCTGATCTTTTCGACTCTTCCCCCAAGCGCCCTCCATTTTGTTGTTGTTGTCCTGTAACATAGCCCGCCCCGCCTCCCAGCTGAGACGCCCTCGCCCCTCCCCTTCCACCACCCATATATGACAGTAGTTCCCGCGCGCAGCGTTCACGCGCAGCGACCGCGCCCAACCCGCGCCGAAGGTGCGCCAAAGGTAAGCCCGTCTACGCCCGTCCGCGCCTGGACCGCGCCCAGCGCCAGACCCCCTGGTCCCCGTCCCTCCCAGCCTCCCCGCGTTACCTATGATGCTGCCACCCTCCTAGCCCTTAACCCCGGTCGCACCCCCAACTGCGTACAAGCCACTCCTGGACGCACCCATGGACCGTTCTCCTGCCTCTCCTGCAAATTTAGCGGCACCGACAACATCCCCGCTATGACCACTCCACAGACTCCCGACCCCAACCACCTAGAATGCATCCTCATCAACACCCGATCGGTCCACAGACACGCCATCGACCTCTGGAATCTACTAGACACCATCTCTCCAGACGTCGCCTTCCTAACAGAAACATGGATGAACGCTTCCTCCGCCCCTGACATCGCCATTGCCATCCCAGAAGACTATAAGATCACACGCAAGGACCGCACCAACCATACAGGAGGAGGAATCGCTATCGTACATAAGAAATCAATCCGCATCTCAACCAGCTCTGATGCCAACCTCGCCAACTCCGAACACCTTCACTTCCAGATCCACATCGACCCCAAGACCACACTCAGAGGCACCCTCCTCTACAGACCACCAGGACCCCGCGCAAAATTCAGTGAAGACATCACAGACTTCATCACCCCACACGCGCTCCCCTCCAAAGACTACATCCTTCTGGGAGACCTCAACTTCCACCTTGAAAAGATCATCGACCGCAACACTGCCACCCTCTTGGACAACCTAGCCAACCTCGGACTTAAACAACTGGTCACTACCCCCACCCACATCGCAGGCCACACACTCGACCCAATCTTCACCTCCAGCAACCACGTCTCCTTCAGCCACACCACAGATCTCCTCTGGACTGACCACAGCTGCGTTCACTTCACCTACAACAAGCCGAAACCCACCAACCACCTCCAACCAACTCTACAAAGAAACTGGAACAAAATCACCACGGATCAGATCTCCACATCGCTCCTTCGAACCTCCCCAGCCCTCTCCTCTAACGCCAACGAAGCCGCCTCCAACCTCACCCTTTGGCTATCCAACACCGCCGACACCTTAGCACCACTGAAAAAACGTCAACACAAACCTGGCAACAAGAAGGCTTCATGGTTCAACGATGACCTCAAAAAGTCCAAGAAACTGTGCCGCTCCCTTGAAAAGGCCTGGAAAAAAGACCCAACCACCAGCACCAAGGACGCCTTCAAAAGCGCCACCCGCACTCACCACCAACTGATCCGAAAAGCCAAGAAAACAGCATTCAAGGATCGACTTGACAACAACGCCCACAACAGCAAGGAACTCTTCAACATCGTCAAGGAATTTTCCAACCCCTCGGCCAACTCCAACGACATCACCCCCTCTCAAACCCTCTGCGATTCTCTAGCCTCTTTTTTGCACAACAAGATTGCTGACATCCACAACAGCTTTGACAACCAACCCGGAAGCCAACCCACCCTACCACCAGCTGACCATCCTCCCCCCGTTAACACCCTTAACGCCTGGAACCCAATCTCCACAGAGGACACCATCCGCCTGATGAATTCCATCCACTCTGGATCCCCCACAGACCCATGCCCTCACCACATCTTCAACAAAGCAGACTCCGTCATAGCCCCGCACCTCCGAGACGTCATCAACTGCTCCTTCAACTCCGCCACCTTCCCAGAAGACTGGAAACACGCTGAACTCACCGTCCTTCTGAAAAAACCAACAGCAGACCCCACCGAACTCAAAAACTACCGCCCCATCTCGCTTCTTCCATTTCCGGCCAAAGTCATCGAGAAAGCTGTCAACAACCAGCTCGCCGCCTTCCTCGAAGCCAACAAATCACTCGACCCCTCACAATCTGGCTTCCGAGCCAAACACAGCACTGAGACCGCCCTCATCGCAGCAACAGACGACATTCGAACTCTACTGGACAATGGAGACACAGTCGCCCTCATCCTCCTGGACCTCTCAGCAGCCTTTGACACAGTCTGCCACAGCACCCTTTTACAACGCCTCAGTAACATCGGAATCCAAGGAAAGGCTCTGGAATGGATCACCTCGTTCCTCACCGGAAGAACCCAGAGAGTCCGCCTCCCACCATTCAAGTCTGAGGCCTCTGAAATCATCTGCGGCGTACCACAAGGATCCTCACTCAGTCCCACCCTCTTCAACGTATACATGAGCCCCCTCGCGGCCATCGCCCGCCAACACAACCTCAACATCATCTCTTACGCGGATGACACTCAACTAATCCTATCTCTCACCAAGGACCCCAGCACCGCCAAAACTAACCTACACGAAGGAATGAAAGAAGTCGCCGAATGGATGAAACAAAGCCGTCTGAAACTGAACTCTGACAAAACAGAAGTTCTCATCTTAGGTAATTCCCCCTCTGCATGGGACGACTCCTGGTGGCCGGAAGCCCTCGGAAATGCACCCATCCCGACAGACCACGCACGGAACCTTGGCGTCATCCTGGATTCTTCACTCTCAATGAACAGACAAGTCAGCGCCGTATCCTCTTCCTGCTTTAACATTCTTCGCATGCCCAGAAAAACATTTCGCTGGATCCCCACCGAAACAAGGAAAACAGTCACCCACGCTCTAGTCACGAGCCGACTGGACTACGGAAACACCCTCTACGCAGGTACCACCGCTAAACTCCAGAAGAAACTACAACGAATCCAAAACGCCTCAGCCAGGCTCATATTAGACATCCCACGCAACGAACACATCTCTGGTCACCTTAAAGACCTCCACTGGCTACCCGTCAACAAGAGAATTACTTTCCGACTGCTTACCCACGCACACAAATCACTCTACGACATCGGACCAGACTGCCTCAACTCTCGACTGTCCTTCTACACCCCCTCCCGCCAACTTCGCTCTTCCAGCCAAGCCTTCGCCACTGTACCTCGCATCAACAAGACCACCATGGGAGGCAGATCCTTCTCATACCTGGCTGCCAAAACATGGAACTCACTGCCCGCTTACCTTCGCCTCACCCAGAATCACCTAGCGTTCAGAAAGCAGCTTAAAACGTGGATATTCGACAAATAATCCTCCTCCCCTTCCTAAGCGCCTTGAAACCCTCTGGGTATGTAGTGCGCTATACAAATTCTATGACTTGACTTGACTTGCCGAAGGAGTATTGGTTGTGGTTTTATTAAGTCTGTGAGATGTTGTGCGTTGAGTAACATCAACTGCTGAGCTGAATAAAAGTGCAGAGGGCAGAGTCCTTTAATTTGTGCTCGTTTTTTATGTATATTCCCTTGAAATGGCCACCTCATTCCTGTCTGATTTGGATGTTTTTGGGATGGGGTTACAAGAGCCTGTCCTAGTATCCAGGGCAGGACCACAGGAGCAGGACCACAGGAGCAGGACCACAGGAGCAGCGTCTCCAGGGCTTAAGAATGTCTGTGATTCGCACTGTGTTTTGAGCAAGATGCAAATCAGTGCAGAAACATTGTTTTGGTAAAGTTGTGACTGGGCCTTAGTCAGTACTGCCCGCCCTCTCCCCTCAAAGGCACCGGTGCTCAGGAAGGACAGCCACGGACCCTCGAGACACAGACCTGCAGGTGACGCAATGTGAGATTAAATGTAGACTCGGTTCATCTACTTGAGATTGTGTCACTGTTACTAAGAAGTCATGGTCGTGGGAGCCATGCTGAACCCCCACCATGCCTGTTCCGTCCCCTTACTGCCCCCACACCATCGGTGCGCGGATAATGTCACGTGACAGCCCCTCTGACAGCAGTGCTATCTCTCCTCCAGCTTCTTGTGGGGCGTCAGTGCCAGGTTTGGAGACGTCTTTGCAGGTCACTGAGTGATGCTTTCTTTCCAGCATTCCCCCCCGGAGTGAGGGCACACTAACTGAGCCCCGGGGGCCAGCTTTACTGCTAGTGACGGCCGGCGTGACAATGCTTGTTGGCGCCCCCAATGACCTCCTTCTCACGGATTCCCTCACTACCACCCTCTAACTGAGCCCCTCAAGTCTCCACAACCACGCCCTCTCACGTGCAATCCTGCATGGAGCTCTTTGCTGACAGTTCATAGGTCACTGTTGTATATTAGGATTTAACTGCAAGTCAAAAAGGATCTCCCTGACACAAACAGTAACACTGAACTATTCACGTTCTGTGCACGTTGTGACCTGCATGGTACCCGCGCTTTGCAGCATAAACCTCCTGAGCTACCCTGTGATGAGTCAAAACTTCCACTGGACAAAACTTCATCCCTCTCCAGTAGCTCCACAATTCACCAGTTATCTTGACATTTTTATTGTTGCCATGAAAATGCCAGAGGCAAGGGACCCTGCAGCAGGTGCTTTTAATTCCATAACATATTTGAGTAAACGGTCCCCCCACCTCCCGAAGTCAGCGCCCAGTGCGGTGGCACCTGTCGCACAGCCCTAGAGCCCCACTGCTGAGCAAACGTGGAGTGATGTGTAATATGCCAGATAGACTGAAAGAACCCATTAAATACAAGTAAGACGACAGAGAGATGGGATTGTGGGTAAGATGTGTGGCGACCCTCAATGGGGTATGCCCACTCGAATGGTCACTCAAAACCTCACTCAAACATTCACTTACTCATTCACCAACTAACTCACTCACCCACTCATTTCCTCATTCAGTCATTCACTTGCTCCCTCCATCGACCACTCGTTTAAATCACTTAATGCATCTCCGAAAAGTGCACACAAATCTAGCTGCAGATCTGAAACATACATGTGTGTGTGTGTGCAATCTCCGCGTAACGTGTTTAAGTAGGTTTATTTAAATATATATGTCCATGCCCTTCAGGCAGCATTATTTGTGCGCTTGGTTTTGTTGGTAACATAATTCACTCCAGAGTCTGTGAAAGGCCTGGTGTCCTGGGGCTCAATTAACGCGCTCCCTGCCTGGGATCAGAGCGGCTTTTAGGAGCTAATGCCACGTCACTCTGCTCGATATGAGTTGCATTTCTATATTTGTTACACATGGAAATGATGCATATGAAGGAAGAGCCGTTCAAAAACTGAAAAAAGCCTTGTCCCTCGGCACGCTCATGTAGAACTATGCAGAAGTTTGAGAAAAAGATCCAGCTCCCCCCCTCCCCCCCCCACCACTGACTCAACTTACTTGTCAATAAAATACAAGATTTGATTCGTTTTGAGCGCATCGCACAGCGCCTCGAAGCTCGGGCACCTGTATTACTCAAAGAGTGGAGGTCAAAGGTGGAAAGTGGTCATTAGAGCAGGAATCAGACAGGAGACGAGGTGTGGTCAGAGCGGCTGAGAGGGGGGTGGGGAGGTGAGGGGGGCCCCCGCCGGTCCGCTTGGTAGTGACACCTCGTGAGTGAACATACGCTGTATGCAGAGCAGAGGAGTGAATATATAGGCAGACGGCAGCACGCGGACAGACTCTGGGGGCCACATCTCCTGTGAGAAGGATGCAAACTGATGCTGGCCCCAGGGCCCCGAGGTTCCTCGTGCGCTAATAGCTGCGGCGTTGTCTCTCCGGGCGAAGAGTTGTTGAGGTGGAAAATCCAGACCTTTGGCCGCGTTAGCAGGTCGTAAAAAAACAAGTGGGGGGACTGACCTAGCTTGGCAGTGGCAAGTGACATCACGGCACACAACATCACGGTGACCGACTTCAAGGCGCACAACATCACACAAGGCATCACAGGAATTTACATCATAGAAAGGTGCATCACAAGCCACAGCTTTCCAGGAAGTGACATTACAAGAAGTGACATCATTTCTAAAGCCCTTGCGGGGAATGAGATTTTAATCTCTTTTATGATTAATCTGATAACTTATCTCATTCGACAATTTTGGATCGTTGATATCTGTCATTGAGTAAAAGACAACCCTCATATAGGTAAAATAAACCCCATATACGGACACCACTCTAAAGAATCACTTACAACTGTTAAAGTTTAAAAGGTTTAATATAAAATTAAGAAAAGTTGCAAATACAATCCTCTCAGGATCAAATTCATCAAATATATCGGAACCAAAAGGAACATGTATTCCCTAAAGAACCTCAGTCTACAAACAAATACAATTAACGTCAGTTCAAGAATAAGCAAATTAAAAAGAATCGATATAAGGTGGTTCTTCTGCGTCATCTGCAGTAAGAGAAAAAAATAATCAAGTTATCTCTGTCCCTACTCTATACTAAGTGACATTCCTACTTCGCAAGTTCCTTCCCTAAAAAGGTGTCAGCAGTTTGACTTCCAAAGAAGTTCAAACTCTCTTAGCCTCTAAAGGAATCCTAAGTTTCTGAAGCAGTATCCTCTCTGCCTACCCATCCGCTCTCTCTAAGGGTCCTCGGCCTACTGCTCCCTTGCGCTCTGATCTCTCTCAGCGCATCTGCTCAAGGCATCTACCCTTGCCTTCGCTCTCGCCTTCGCCTATTGCTAATTGCTCTCTCCTCCCCGGGGTGCTGTCCCTAAAATACACAATCACAGTGTGGGTGAAACGCCCCTTGACGCCCACCACGGACTTTCCCCGATGATGTCAGTTTCTGGCTTCTTCCATTGCTTCATCTCTTTGCGTCGTCCGTTAGGTTGACCCTTCTCCTTAGATGTCATCTTCGTCTTCTTGTTGGCGACTTCAACTGACACTTTCAGATCAAAAGTCAAATGACCTTAAACAAGACTTTAACTTTACAACTGTGATTCTTGACCCTTCTAGGTCCTGTGAATGGTCTTTCCAAAACAAGACTCAAATTCCAAGCGTCTCTTCTCACGTTTAGGTAATAAGCTCCGTCCGGCATTGTCACCTTAAATCTAACAAGTGCTAGACTTCTTGGCTCTCACGTCCACATCAAGCTATTCACGACTCCTGTGAGTCCACTAAATTACATACATTGGACTACGCTCCTGCGAACTCTTGGTCAGTCAGGTTATAATCACAAATGACCTAAACTCTTCTAGCATTCCTACAAACTTCTTCTACACAGTATAACCTTTACCACACATTTATATATATAATCGCATTTAGTAAATCTTTTCTTCTAAATGAATACAATTTACATAGAATATATATATAATACATAGAGTACGAGGTTATATGCTTGTTCGTTACATCGTCATATGTTTTCTCGGTACATTTCTCCACGTTATATTTCTCCACGTTATTTCCTCCATATTACTCCATTTAAAGTTACACACGTACATGAATTCTACTTTTACACGTTCTACATTTCGTGAGCATTTCTACACATTTCTACATTAACCCATTATGTATACGGGCCTTCTAAATCTAATGCATGTTTAACAGTAAATACATTTACATTTCCTATACCATGTTGTCACTCCTGTTGGCCTTTATGCTATAGGCGTCAACTTCACGTTACGATATACATTTCATTCCTACGTTTATAATATATGCGTCTAAATATGGCTAAGATATACGTTTAATTCAAATTGCGCTCTCTCAGTTCCCCCCTTTGATGACTTTTAGGAGTCATCACTAAATGCAATTTGAATAGCACTTTTTACACAGAACTGGTTACAACATTTCCTCTTTTTATCGATTCGAGTGCTCTCAGACTTTTATACTGTTGATCTTGTAAAACAGCTAGTCTCCTTTCTTGATCTCTCATCGATCTTTGTAACCGGTTCGACCTATACCATTTATATAGTTTCACTAATCCTAATAATGTAATTATACAAATTAATACTATTAATACAGGTTTTAATATATACCATACTATACTTTTGCCAAGGTTAGCAAACCAACTTCCAACCTTTCCTACTCCATGTCCTACTTTTTCCCAAACATTTATTTTCGACAAATCTTCGATTTCTTGATGAATCTGTGTAATGTTGCTTATGACCTTCTCAAGTGGTTTTGAATTATCAGGAATATAAGTACAACATTCCTGAACCTTCAAAGCCTTACAAACTCCGCCTTCTTTTGCTAATATTACATCTAGAGCAAGTCTGTTCTGAAGAACCATTGCTCTAATCGATTGCATTTCACCTTCTACTAACATTAGTGACATTGCAGTACTTGCAGACAATCTATCTACAACTGTAGCTAGTCTCCTGATCTTAACATCGTTAAGGATTAAACCTAACAATGGAAACATCGCTCCAAATACATCTCCTACTACCTCTGCATCTCCTACTTCCCTTCTCGTTCTCGTCGAAGCTTTTCCTTCTATGATCGCTAAATCCTTTGCATGATATATTTTGGGGAAGACAATTGCCAAGTAACACGAACCATACCAATTGTCAGGTAGTTTTACATAGGCATTTCTTCCACATACAAAATACACATTCGGAATAGCTTGCATCCCTTTCATAAAATCTTTCGTATAATACTCTAACTTAAAAGCATGCTCGCAATTAACTTCACCTACAAATTCATTCTCATAATATGTCTTGCTTCGAGCTAAACATAACTTTCCCTTCTGCGTTCTATCCAATGTTATTGGACCATTGCTGCCTTTCTTTTTATGTGCCTTCTCTTCTTCTGTCCAATCTGTTTTCCATTGTCCTGACATTTGTAGAATCTTCTGCCTTCTGTATCGGTCATCTACTTGTCCTATGAACTTTTTCTCTACCTCTGACACTTTGCAAGTCAGATTATTTCTGCGTGCGTATGATGTATCTAATGTATCCCAAGGAAGAAAGAATTTGGCTAATCTATCCTCCTTTTTGTAATAGTCCCACTTATTCATTTGCTTATAATTCGGAACTTCAGGCAGTACCGAATCATAATTTGAAAAGTAGTACTCAAATCCTTCTCTACCATAAAATATACTAAGCAGTAAACTACATGTTATCCCATATGTCAATGGGAGATGGTGATATCTAATGCCTTCATCTACAGAAGCCGGCAATTGCATACAAACGTAGCAATCTTTGGCCTCCATGGCATCGATATATTCGTACAACAGTTTAGCATTGCGTTTGACCTAAAATTTCCCTGTGACTCGTCTACGTGTAATCTACGAGCTTCATCTGCTAGTAACGCCTTTTCACGTATAATATTGCTCTCCTCCTTCTTTCCAACAAGAGCAGGTTTCAAAGTCGTTACAATTTTTACTTCCGCTATTTCTTTATCATTTTCATGTCCTATTATGTAAGATATTGTCACTACTGTAATTATGAGAAATATTACTATTGCTATAAGTGTACCTACTATGCATCTGGCTTTTCTGTTTGGGTTGCCGTTCTCCATGTTATCAAGACAGCGTAGCTCGTTCTCTAGCGAAATATTTTCCTTTCCAGTCTTTGGTTGTTTTGTTGCTTTCTCAGTCTTTAAAGTGCTCTTTATCAACAAAGTCTCTTTTTCACAACAATGTCTTTTCTCTTTTTAGCAGCAGACAACCCTAGCCCTTCTCCGTCCTCTAAATGTAATCCCTAATTTTATTCTTCTTTCCACTCGGCGCTAGGTTATCTTCTTCTTTATAAGTTATATACAAAAAGTCTTTATGCATCAACAATTATTCTCGTACCTGCAGCTCTTGCAACAAGTTCCAATAACTCAAAACGAATGACTTTTTCTTCTTCCTCTGGTATTTGATGACCAAATGTTGGAAATTGTAATCTGTTTAACACTAAATCTTTGATCCGACTCAAGTATGGGGGTATGGGAAGTGTGAAAGTCAGTAACCCCTCAGTCTCGAGTTCAGGCGTCAACATCCATATCTCCACTGCCACAAATGGATCGAGATCGATTACTTTCACGCTCTTCACTCTCCCAGATTTCTGTCCCCAAGACATCTGCTAGATAAGTCCACTCCGGGGTGGCGTACCTTCTGCAGGGCACACGTACCCTTCTCGATCTTCTTGGACTCTCAGTTCCTGAGTCTGTCGTTTCCTCCTCCTGATCCGATTCTTCAGCAATCGGGACAAGAGTTCTTTCTTGCTTTTCTTCCGAGCTTGGCCTTTTCCTTCTCTCCGGCCAACTGGCTTCGTCACTCCTTGTCCTTCTACTCCTTGTTCTTGGACTCGTCTCTTGGTCACTCTCAGTTTGTTCGATATCTGTGTCGGACTCCCAATTGCTTTCTGAACAAACTTTGGCAAGTCTGGACTTGATTGTGCTGTTGATTTGCTCTACAATCCCTGAAGCTTCTGGTCGATAGCTGCAGTGTAACTTCTGATCGATATTCAAAGCTGAACATAGCATCTTCACTACTTCGCTGTTAAAATGAGTTCCTCTGTCCGATTCCAAAGAGGATGGCACCCCAAACCTCGGTATTAACTCTCTAAGTAACAATTTCGCTACTGTAAGTGTATCGCACCTACGTGTAGGGTAAGCCTCAACCCATCTAGAAAATATGCAGACAATCACTAAAACGTATCTAAGTCTGTTGCATGGAGGCATTTCTATAAAATCAAGCTGCATCCTATTAAAAGGCCCCCCAGACCTTCCTATGTGACTCAATGTAACTGGTGTTCTCTTTCCCACGTTTAGTTGCTGACAGATCGCACATCGCTGACACACTGCTTCTGCCGCTACTCTAAACTTGGGATTAAACCATGTCTGTCTGAATACTCTCACCATAGCATCTCTTCCTATGTGTGCTTATCCATGCAATTTCCTTGCCATTGGACTAACAAGTTCATTTGGTAAAACTGCCCTCCCATCGGCAGAGATCCAAAAATTCATCTCACTTTTCGTACAACCCGCTGTTTCCTGTACACATCTCAATTCATCCCACGTATCTACGGTATCTAACAACATTGTCAATTCAGTTCTTTCTTGGACTCCCCCCACTTTTACATCAGTGTGAGAATATCCCTGCTCTGCGCAATAACGCGCTACCTCATCCGCATAGCGGTTGCCTTGTGATACAAAGTCTACGTTTTTTGTATGCGCAGCACATTTAACCACTGCAATAGCTGTTGGACCTTGCAATGCCTCTAACAAAAGTCTCACGAATTCTCCATTCCTAATGGGAGAACCCGAGGAAGTCATGTAACCTCTTTGAGACCATAACTGCCCGTAATCATGAACTACCCCGAAACCGTACTGGCTATCGGTGTATATGGTGACTCGAAGTTTGTCGCCTGCTAAGCAAGCACGAGTCAAAGCAACAATTTCAGCTACCTCTGCGGAGTGTACTCCTTCCAGGCAAGAGGCTTCTATAACTCTGGTAATCGTGCAAACTGCATAAGCTGCTCTCAGCTGACCGATATCGTCTCTTACGCATGAACCATCAACAAAGAAAATTTCATCGAGGGCTGTCAATGGCTCATCTACGATATCAGGTCTTGGTTTGGTACATAGTTCAGTCACATCAAGGCAGTCATGATCTGTACAATTTTCATCATCCACCTCATTCGGAAGTGGCATCAAAGTTGCAGGATTCAAGACGGAGCATCTTTTTAGGGTCACATTCTCGGCAGCCAGTATGACTTGCTCGTAGCGTGTGAGCCTGCTATTCGTCAGATGCTGAGTCTTCGTCCTGGTCATTAACAATTCCACAGAATGCGGCACGTACACCACTAACTGATGTCCCATTACCACGCTTTCAGAACGTTCAATGCTGACACCCGTTGCGGCTACGGATTTGAGACATCCGGGCAACGCTGCGGCTACTGGATCTAATGTAGCCGAAAAATACGCCACTGGCCTGCGCGCATCTCCGTGGATCTGGGCTAAAACCGCTAAAGCGCATCCCTCTCTCTCGCAGCAGTAAAGCAAAAATGGTTTTGTGTAATCCGGCATTCCCAAAGCCGGGGCGCGACATAAGTCCTCCCTCAGCTGCAAAAACGCCATCAAACAATCCTTGTCCCATGGTACCGGATCGCTTACTCCTTTGTGCGTCAGTTGTAATAACGGTTTTGCCTTCAGTGAAAAGTTGGCTATCCACTGTCGACAATAACCGACCATGCCTAGAAACATCCTGACTTCTCTTTGTGTTGTAGGCGCGTTCATCTTCATAATCGCCTCTATTCTCTCTGGAGACACCTTCCGCTTTCCTTTTTCAATCCTATGGCCCAAGTATTGCACTTCAGTCTTACAATATTGCAATTTACTGGGAGACACCTTGTGCCCGTTCTCGGCCAAGTGATTTAACAAGGTTATGGTGTCTTCTCTGCAAGCTTCCTCAGTTTCTGACACAACTAGGAGGTCGTCTATGTACTGGACCAGAACTGAATTCTTGGGCAGTACTAGACTTTCAAGATTTTTCTTCAATAGCTGGTTAAAAATCGATGGGCTTTCTGTATACCCCTGAGGGATACGACACCATGTTAAAACGCGATCTTCCAGCTTAAAAGCGAAAAGATACTGGCTCTCTTCATCTAAAGGAATCGAAAAGAAAGCCTGGCACAAATCTATCACGGTAAACCATTCAGCTTGGAACGGTATCTGAAACAATATCACTGATGGATTCGGTCCCACTGGACAACATGAGACAACAATATTATTAATCTTTCGAAGATCCTGCACTATTCTGTATTTTCCGCTAGGCTTCTGCAAACCCATGATCGGGGAGTTACATAGACTACCCACGATCTCTTTCAGTATTCCCTGTTTAATCATGGATTCGATCACAGGCTTTATTCCTGCAATCGTCTCCGGTGTCAACTTATACTGTGGTGTTCTTGGATACTCAGCATGGGGTCTTACCAGGATCTTTACCGGTTCTACTCCTTTGATCAATCCTATTTCTTCTCCAGTAAAGTCCCATACCTCATCTGAGACTTTCTCCCTCAAATCCTGTGGAAGCTCCTCCACTGTTAAGGTAGGATATAGTTCCACACATTCCTGCGAGTTCACAACTTTAAAATCAGCATCCTCATCATTGGTCTGCACTTCTACTCCTTCAGGTGTGCAATGTATTGTGCAATTCAGTTTACACAACAGATCTCTTCCTAGCAAACACACAGGACTAGAATCACAGATCACAAACTGATGTTCGTCGCTGTAATTCCCTATCTTTACTGACACTGGTTCGGTCAGAGGATTCGTCATCCTTTTGTTTGCGACTCCTACCACCTGAATCATTTCTCCCGATATTGGCAGACCTGGGACTACCGCTGATCTCAACGTGAATCGAGTGGCCCCCGTATCCACCAAAAAGGTTGTAGGACATCCAGCTACTTCGGCCTCTACGTATGGTCCTCTCTGATCTACTTCCAGGGCTGCTCCTAGAGTACAGTCTTCCTCCCTATTCACTCGTTGCCCTGTAAGTGGATCAACGTAGTAGCATTCTTCTCCTCCTACGAACAATGGCATTTGTCTATAGGTTTTTCCTCCATTGGTAATGCGAGGTGGTTGAGGAAACGGGGCTCGAGGAGTCTGAGTCCCCCCTTTGACAAACTTTCCCTTCGGGACTGTTGCTCCCTTAACCACGTTATTCTGCACCTCTTCCTCCTCCTGTTCTAATTCCCCTGTCTCAACATTGTAAGGACATTCACGTCTCCAATGTCCCACCTCGTTACACTGATGGCATCTAGTTGTCTTTTTCAGTGTCGCGATATCCATTCTCGGTCTCGGTCTTTCTTCCTCTTCTCTGCTCTGATTATTCTGTTTCTTTGCTTGCGTTCCTGTTCCCTGTTGCCGCTGTCCACCCTTTCCAGCTGCTTGCATTTGTACCAGCATTAACTTTTCCTTGAGCTTCTTTGCCTTCGAATCTATCTCATCGCTGCAGTACCTGGCATACCTTAGAATTTCATCTAAAGGTTTGTTCTGCCAACAGATCAAATGCTGTTGAATCATTAGGCTTATGTCTGGTCTCAATCCGAGAACAAACTTCGACACAAACTGTCCTATGTCCTTAGGATCCATTACATCTAACCCACTGTACTGCTTGAATGCTTTCAGCAATCGCTCATAAAACTCATGGACTGTCTCTTTTGGCTCCTGAGTTGTTCGATCTATCTTGACCTAGTCTATGTCTTGCACCGGCACTTTCTCTTTTAGCCATGTTATTACTCTCTCATATTTTTCCATGACTCTAACTGATGGACCATTCGTCCGGGTATCTCTCGGAGGCTCACAAGTAGGCCATTCAACACTAAGTTTGCATGCCGTCCACAAATCTCCGGGTACTACGATATCGAACAATGTGTTCAAATCGATCCAAAGTACCTTAGAGATCTTCACGAATCTCTCTACCTGCTTGTACCACTCTACGGGATTTTCTCTAAGCTTTGGGAAGGAATTGGTAAATGCCGCCAAATCCCCCCTACTCCAGGGTACGTGAACGTAGCTTCCATTCGCGATTTCCCGCAAAGGGAAAGCTTCCATTCGCATTAAGTCTGTATCCTGGGACTTTACTAGTGCACTCCGTCTGACAGATCCCCTCTTGGACCATCTTTCCTCCCATCTATCCAAATCTTTCCATACCCTAATACACATGATTAATTCCCTTATGTGTACTCTTAGTCCGATCGTTCTACGCTCATCTAGATCTCGGTCTGTGCAATTTAACCTATGGTTCGGCTGTAGAGCTTTCGTTCGCGATATGTCTATCATATACTTTTCTGCCAATTCAGATAACTTCTCATGAGCTGCTCTCGCTTTCCGAGTAACATCTTTGGATAAAAACAGTATTTCATCTGGCGCATACAGCTCTAGCCTCTCGATTGCCACTGTGCCATCAATTATTTCATCTAAGTCTGACTTCAGACTCATTACATCAATCCGTCTTGCCTTTATTTCAGCTCTCAGTACGTCAGTCCTAGGTTGTTCTCTCATATCCCTCTCACCTCCACTATGCGCCCTACGCCTAAGCACAGGTGAGTTATGAGGAGTCTTCCTTCCATCTCTTTGTTCCCACCTCTCTAGATCCCAAGCCTTTCCATCTTCCCGTGGGGTATGGTGGAATAATGCTCCATCCCCCAACCCTACATTCCGTCTTTTCGGCTCGGTTTCTCCAGATACGAGATAGGATCCACCGTTCTGTTCTAAACCACTGTAACTCGCTGGCTGTCTGGTGTCGCTTAATAAAATAAAAGGCCCTCGCCGGTCTTCCATGTTCCCGTGATCTCGTTCCTGATCACCAGAAGTATGGCGAGACGTTTCGCGACTCCCTAGATTCTCATGACTCCGTCCACTATCACCGGATGCATGTCGAGACGCTTCACGACTCTCCATGTTTCCGTGATTCCAGTGTCGCACATCCTCATCTGGGGCATGGTGTGTGCACCTAAAAGTATTCCGGTACTCCTGCGTCCTTCGTTCTCCTTCACTGAAGGTGACGCGAGGCAGTTCGCCACACCCTGCACTCCTGTCGTCGCACATTTGCCTATTGCCGCTAATGGTAGGGCAAGTATCTCTTCTGCTTTCTTGACTCCCTCTCTCCCACTCGGGTCTGCTCTCGCCAGCTCCACAATGAGAGAGAATCCTGTTATCCTGGTCTCTCCACTCAGCTCCTGTTTCTAAACTTCTATTCCGAGCCTCTTCGGCAGTATCCCAATCTTTCAAGTATTCTCTTAATTCCTTAAAGGACTTCGGTTTAGGTCCCCTTAAATCCATTGGCCCTCTTTGACCTCCCTGTTCTATCCTGGGACCCGTTGCGGAATCTAATGGGGTACTCCGACTCATTGGTGCTAGTATCTGCCTTTGAGGATTCATTACGGCATTCCTATTCTCCACTTCTGCTCTTTCCCTGTCCCATCGTGCCTGTTCCTCCTGCTGGACCCCTTCTGGGTTGTAGATTGACACAATAGGGCCTATGGTGACAGGTACTTGTAAAGCGTCTGGCATTTGGTACGACCTTGCACATTGCGTCTCTGGCACCTTCTGGACCACAAATCTTCCCACTACTCTCTGTTCAGAACTAGTTTGGGGTATTTCCTCACTCTTGTTAGCGTCCCACTCCGTGACTGGGATCGATTTATATTCCCCCCACCTAGCTCCGTCCTCTTGCTGTAATATGGGACTTGCAGTTTCACCGCTGTACGGAGGTGGTCTATCTGTTAATAGCCTATCTATCAGATCCTCCTCTGTCTCGCTTTCCTCATCTTCCTCCTCTAGAGGTTTCTTTTCTCCCGTGGCCTCTATCATGGTGAACAGTTTGTCTGCTTCTATCTTTTGTACTCTCCACTTCTTAGCTTCCTCATCCCATTTGGCGTCGTGTACTGCCTTTACTGATCGTCTCACTCGTTCCTGGCGCCTCTTTACGCTCTTTTCGTGTGCTGTTCTAAACCATGCACCAAGGGCTTCGAATTGTGTTGGCCTCGGTAGAGGTCTCGTTGAAAGCATTACCGCTTTCAGTTGGTTCAACACGTCTAGTTTAAACGTTCCGAATCTCGGAAACGTCAGTTCCTTTTCCCCTTCAGTTAGCCTATTCCACTCGGAGATCCATAGTATCGAGTGTAAGCCTACATTTACTGCCATATGATAAGCTGGTGTGCCTTCTGGTGGAGCTTCTTCTCCGGCATATAAATGTCTTCTATTTCTCCTAAATATTTTTCCTAAACCCTTAAAACACTTCATTTTCGATAATGTACGATGTTCCTTATTAATTCTCTTCCTTGTTTACGTCCTGATGACAACCACCAATCCCTGTGCGACTCTCGCTAATCAGCCTATCCCAGTGCGGCTCTACGTCAACCGACCAATCTCAGCGCGGCTCTACGCTGACGTCACTCGTCCCTTCTTCAGCAGTTTTCCTCCTTTCTCAACTCGTCTCGCGATCTTGCATGCGTTTCACTCATACACTGAAAAATGACTACTTCCGTCCAAGCGATCACTTTTCTCTGACTGTACGGCCACAGTCTAACTGTAATTGCTACCTCAACTGGCAAAGCGTCTTTCCTCTTACGGTCGGACACTTGCCTCAACTGATAGGTTACTTACACACAGTAAACGTACGACCAGCGTCCGTTACTCATACACTCACTCATACGCTCCCCCTATCATCGGTCTGTCGGGCAATCAATGGTACCTCATGACTCCCTTTCAATGGTAGACAAATTACTCTGGGTGTTCGATACACCCGAACCACTTAAGTCCTTTCCTGGACCTTAAGATTTCATCCGGTTGCGCGCGCTCACAACCTTCCCTCAATCACACTACAGGCATTCAACTCCGCTTGACATTACAACACAGGAACAACATAAAACACCGCAATCTTACAACGCATAACCCTTATACTCACTCTCGACCGACTCTGCTGCTTTTCTCTCGACGCACCGTCAGCACCGTCTTCGGCTGGGATTCTTCTTCTGGTCGTCGATGACTAGGGACCTTGGGGTAAACTAAGCCTGGCCTAGGTCGTCTTCCTCAAGAAGATAACCATCATTTCTCTGCTACCAACTGCGGGGAATGAGATTTTAATCTCTTTTATGATTAATCTGATAACTTATCTCATTCGACAATTTTGGATCGTTGATATCTGTCATTGAGTAAAAGACAACCCTCATATAGGTAAAATAAACCCCATATACGGACACCACTCTAAAGAATCACTTACAACTGTTAAAGTTTAAAAGGTTTAATATAAAATTAAGAAAAGTTGCAAATACAATCCTCTCAGGATCAAATTCATCAAATATATCGGAACCAAAAGGAACATGTATTCCCTAAAGAACCTCAGTCTACAAACAAATACAATTAACGTCAGTTCAAGAATAAGCAAATTAAAAAGAATCAATATAAGGTGGTTCTTCTGCGTCATCTGCAGTAAGAGAAAAAAATAATCAAGTTATCTCTGTCCCTACTCTATACTAAGTGACATTCCTACTTCGCAAGTTCCTTCGCTAAAAAGGTGTCAGCAGTTTGACTTCCAAAGAAGTTCAAACTCTCTTAGCCTCTAAAGGAATCCTAAGTTTCTGAAGCAGTATCCTCTCTGCCTACCCATCCGCTCTCTCTAAGGGTCCTCGGCCTACTGCTCCCTTGCGCTCTGATCTCTCTCAGCGCATCTGCTCAAGGCATCTACCCTTGCCTTCGCTCTCGCCTTCGCCTATTGCTAATTGCTCTCTCCTCCCCGGGGTGCTGTCCCTAAAATACACAATCACAGTGTGGGTGAAACGCCCCTTGACGCCCACCACGGACTTTCCCCGATGATGTCAGTTTCTGGCTTCTTCCATTGCTTCATCTCTTTGCGTCGTCCGTTAGGTTGACCCTTCTCCTTAGATGTCATCTTCGTCTTCTTGTTGGCGACTTCAACTGACACTTTCAGATCAAAAGTCAAATGACCTTAAACAAGACTTTAACTTTACAACTGTGATTCTTGACCCTTCTAGGTCCTGTGAATGGTCTTTCCAAAACAAGACTCAAATTCCAAGCGTCTCTTCTCACGTTTAGGTAATAAGCTCCGTCCGGCATTGTCACCTTAAATCTAACAAGTGCTAGACTTCTTGGCTCTCACGTCCACATCAAGCTATTCACGACTCCTGTGAGTCCACTAAATTACATACATTGGACTACGCTCCTGCGAACTCTTGGTCAGTCAGGTTATAATCACAAATGACCTAAACTCTTCTAGCATTCCTACAAACTTCTTCTACACAGTATAACCTTTACCACACATTTATATATATAATCGCATTTAGTAAATCTTTTCTTCTAAATGAATACAATTTACATAGAATATATATATAATACATAGAGTACGAGGTTATATGCTTGTTCGTTACATCGTCATATGTTTTCTCGGTACATTTCTCCACGTTATATTTCTCCACGTTATTTCCTCCATATTACTCCATTTAAAGTTACACACGTACATGAATTCTACTTTTACACGTTCTACATTTCGTGAGCATTTCTACACATTTCTACATTAACCCATTATGTATACGGGCCTTCTAAATCTAATGCATGTTTAACAGTAAATACATTTACATTTCCTATACCATGTTGTCACTCCTGTTGGCCTTTATGCTATAGGCGTCAACTTCACGTTACGATATACATTTCATTCCTACGTTTATAATATATGCGTCTAAATATGGCTAAGATATACGTTTTATTCAAATTGCGCTCTCTCACCCTCACATATATGTTTAGCAGGTCTATCATGTGTACGTTTGAGTGCATGATAATAGCACAGTGAGCTATGCAAGATGATATGTGACTTCTACACCCTGCAATCCCCCAGTTTATGTAACACATCCTGTACATTAATTTACAAACGTATATCATTTATTGTACATGTAATGTGCACGTGTTGCTGTAAAGCGCTCTGACACCCTGCATTGGAATGAGTAGGGCTATACAAGAAAAAATAATTGTACTTAAATTATTTCAAACCCTCCTCAGGGGAAGTAAGCTCTATATAAATGCAATTTTCTTTGTGTAAATACTGGGAAAGACCAACACATTTGATATTCTTACAGTGCATGCATATCTCCTAAACAGGGACTGAACAGAGTGAAAAGTTGCCTCTCTTAGGTATAAAGAGCTAACAAGTTTTGAGCCTTTCGCTTCATTTGCATAAGGTGAGAGGCTCCTGACTGCTCCCAGCCAAGAGACTAGAACAAAAGGAGGCCTAATAACCCCTCAAAATGGGCCTTTGTTATGGGCCCAGCATGAGTCTTAAATAGGAATGCACCATTCCTGCCTACACCGCGTTGCATCTTGCAGATGGAAAGCAGACAATGTGCAAGGGCTGCTGAAAGTGTCCTGGTGTTTGGAAATTTACCGGGACGAGTTCAGCACATTATTCAGTGGGGAAGCAAATTCTTGGCAGGGTGGATGGCGTTCACCCTGTGAAAATTGTGGGTGGACGCCGTCCACCCGCATGTACCCCCGACTCGTGCCTTGCGGTTTAGGACATGGTCGCTAGATTGGCAGTGCCTGGCGATGCCGATTTGGGAACGGTGATCATTTATCGAGTGCTGGGTGGGTAAACCAGGACTAAAGGTGGCTGCTAGTTTTGTGAAAATTGTATTTTTGTAAACTAATTCACATAGTAATCACTCAACAAATACAGCAAATACTGTGAACCAATCATTCCCTCATACATACCACAGCATATGAGTGAGGCGCAGAAATTCCCTCTCTATAATGATCTAGCACAACCTTACCTGTCCTGATAACCAGGTTGTGTCCCCTTGCTTGTGACCCACTTGGGCCAGGGTTGAACTCGGACAAGAAAGAGGTCTGGCCACCAAAATAAAAGAGCCCCTCCTCCAGCAAACGAGATAGCTAAAAAAGTGCCTAACGGTTGCAAATGATGGCTGTTTAAACTTGTAAAGAGACATCGTGTAGGTTTTTTGCATGGTACGGGGGACTGCATGCTTTGTGTTTGTTGAAGGCATCATTTGTCGTAATATCAGAGAATCAACAGTGAAAACCAGCCCAACAGGCCATAACAGACGCCCACAAAATACTAAAAAGCAACCCACAAACTGATGTGTGAGACCAGCCGATCGGGAACGGCCTCATTTCCCTTTAGGCCATGCTGCATGGTAGTACATCTCAATCAGTACTAATGCCAACATCTTTAACCTTTAATCCTGGTGAGGCACAAATACCTGAAACTTGCACAGAGGGTGGAATGGAGGTACAAGTGAACAGTAAAAGTTTAACATAGAGGGCTAATAAAATAGGGCATTTTTTTTAATTTATATTACAAACATGGGGCATGCTTTAATGTTTGGCGGACAGCCAGATTGATGGACTACTGTTATGTTTCATATCGGAACCCCAATATAGGCTCAGGTAGCAACCTAACTTCTCACCTATATTTCCCCTGCCATTTCACTACATAACGATTCTTAGGTCCGCCCTTTTAACTAGTTAGGGTACTGCTAACAGGACGTGGTGTGTTCCCTGAACACTAGCATTATCCATTATGCTTGAGGATACTTGGAATTTCAGCAGGACAACCATCTCCTGCATAATAACTATGTATAAGGTCTGCCTTCGATCATCCTATGTCCGACACAACACAGCAAGCTAGATCCCTTGAGGGTAGCACTTTGGGTAGATAAACACCATATTTTGCTGAGGAAGGGAGAGGGGAAAAAGGACTTACATGCTGACACACTGATGCAAGACACTCAGGTGCCTGCACGCAGACAATCTAGCTCGCAGTTGTCTGACATCCCTTGCAGGGTGTAGCCATCTCAAGACCAAGACGGCATCCCATAATCTCTCACTTCAGGTAATGGAGTTGACTTTACCATGAAGGGATTCTTGGCTCTACACCTACATACATGCTAGGTACACTTAGGTACATCTAGTTAAGGTTGCATAGTAGGAGTACATATTTGACTGTCATGTATTTTTATACCTGCATGTATTACATTGTTTAGCACTATGGTAAACATCCACCATCCTTTTACTCTGTTGGTGCTTATAATCATTTATATCTGTTTCTGTTCAATGGTTGTTTCAGCACACCTATTTTACACTACAATGACGCTGGTTCAAATAATGCTTAATGAAAATGTCCCCACCATTTATTCTGCATATATCTCTGTGACAAAGTGAGCACTGTTTCCACGATCCCTGATTGGACAGAGTTCTCATGTTCGATAGTTGCCAAGAACTATTCTCTCCATAGTAAAATGGGTTTCTAGTGGCAATGTGAGCTACCTGGTATACAGGTAAACTTACACAGTATAGGTGTCTGGAATCAGCCTGGACACCAATCCTACAGTCTATGTTGTCTAAATGTGCAGATCCTATATGGGTTTAGAGGAACCACACAACATGGTGCCGCCAATGTTGGTTTGGTACTTATTTAATGGTCAAATCATCTAAGTAGTTCAGTCGTGCTGTTCTCAGAAACCCATACTCTTATTTTTCCAGAGACATCTGGAGTGGGAAGGGAACAATCCACCATATCTGAGTATGCATAGCCTCTGTATTGGCTGTAGGTTTATCAAGCTTGAAGGACAAATAGTTCAATTCGTGCATAAAACCTTATCTCAGTTTCCTGTGGCAGCACTACATACAATTGCTGCAAGGGAGGAAGGAGAAGATGAAATAAACATTTCAGAAAATGCCAGAACTGCCCTGACTTAGAAACTAGCAGACTATGGAGTCACAGCTACGGTTAGGACAATCACATTTGTGATTGAGGCACATGCATCATACAGAACAGAGGTATTCTTTTCAGGGTTAAATTCCCACAATCAGATGAACAATCAAATACATTTTGTTTAAACACTGAAGATGAAACACTAAATGAATACTGTTTGTATGAGGACATTGAAATCCTGCTAACTTCCCAGGAGCACATAAACTGGTTTAAAGGTTCTTCCCACACAC
The DNA here is from genome assembly GCF_964263255.1 of Lissotriton vulgaris. Lineage (NCBI taxonomy): Eukaryota > Metazoa > Chordata > Amphibia > Caudata > Salamandridae > Lissotriton > Lissotriton vulgaris. Next base: position 68,051,720 of record NC_141695.1, read on the forward strand.
AAAAGAAAAAGTGAGACTTGGTCCGCTCGGAAGAGATGGAGCAACCTGGCCATTCCTAGTTTCCTACACACCACATCTTGACATTAACACAATACCAGTAGCAGCCTTGCTTCCACTTCATATAGAAATGATAACACTCTACAGAAACCTGACACAGTTTGTGATGAGAACACTCACCCATCAGCCAGCAAGGGCTACTCCAGCAGGACAAATTCAGGGATCTACAACTAAAATAACGCTACATGCAGTTATGGGTTAAATGCCCACTAGACATCAGCAAATGCCATTCTGGATAGCTCAAAAAAGAACACAGCTAGAGGCTGTATTTCCACACACAAGCCCTGAAGAAAAATATAGAATGGTAACAATCTGCTTTGCAATGGTGGTAGCTCCACAATAGAGGATTGTACCACATGGGGTACAGTATTTGCTGCCATATACACCAGAACTCATGGTATCACTCCACTGGCAGTAATATCAGATGTATTTAGACAAAAACAGAATAAGTATGAAAGTAGGGATGAAATTGTTAGTTAAGTTTGCCCGGGTATCAGCTTATATATTAGCAAACAAAAAAGGAAGGCAGCGAAAGTGGCAATATACCAACACCTGCTATGTTGTTTTCCTGAACACAAATAAAGAAGGGAATTTTTACTGGTACATTGTAATTATTTTATTTGATTAAGTTTTGAACTGAGATCTTCCCCAATCTGATTTGTCAACTTTAACAGTAATATATACCCACGTGCTTCAATCTCAGGGTGATATGTTGTCTTCGGAAACAAATAATGAGAAAAGCTGATGGTGTGCAGCAACTGATGAAAGAGATGTCTAACTCTTTCGCCCCATATCACTTAAAGTTAGCACACAGTAAAAACGATATGGGACACAGAACTAATTAGTCTTTTACATGGAAAACATATCCACTCTTACAAATCTAGATCTATATACATTCAGGAAAAGCTGACAAGCACATACACAACAAATGCATTAGAAGCCGCGACCATAATATGTAGAAAACTCTCTACATAGCAGAGAAAATAAGTTTTTGCATTGGAATATTTCATCCTCTGCTGCCTGTGCTAATACTCCACTTAACCACCATTATAGAATACACAAATTATGAATGACATCCTCACATTTTATAGTCATCAGCTTCAATGTAGGCCTATAACTTTGATTCACTTTTCAAATGGTCACAAGAGACTGGAATAGTGACTCATAAGGCACTAATTCAGCCTTTTATGCTGCCTTAGTAACTGAATTGGTTGAAAAAGCCTCTAAAACACAATTATATGCCCATGTTGTAGATACAAATATAACAATAAGAGAAAGGGGCTTACACATCTGCTACAACCCAATCTTCAACCCCTACAAACCTATTGCGATAATCCACCAACTCAAAACACAATATTCTAAATTAAAAAGGAAAGAGCAAAAGGGCAACAATTCCAATCTTGCCGCAAAACATGTACAAGACATTCCAATCTCCTAGTTACCTCATTGTCCTCAATGGAGCTAGCACTCTATGAATTATCTGATATTCGGTGTCATTCAACAATCTATAAAGTGCTGAAGTGTGTGCTTTTTTAGTTTTCAAATAGTGTCTGGTATTTCTTGCTATATATTAGCTGAACTTCAATGGTCCTCCCCGTGACTTGGACCTATAACAGAGATTGCGGTCATTTAACTACTGGTAAGGCATGTGGCAGTGGGCTGTAATGACACCCCATTCAACAACAGTTAATTTGTTATACTTTTTTTTTAAGTTCAGAATAAAATTTATTGAAAATAAAGAGGTGTCAATACAATAAAACAAATAATACTGAGGAGGAGCAAAATAAGCTGGAGAATCTTTGCATACATAATCAAATAAAAAAAACTACAATAAATATGTACATCAGGTGAAAATAATGTTAAAGCACATATTGAGAAAGAAAAGAGAAAAAGAATAGTAAATCTGTCATACATGAAAATGATTAGGAACGATAAGGTCAATCAAGGAGGTTTGGGAACTTCTTGCTGAGTTGGTAACAAATGAAACGATTTTTTAGCAGAGGCATCGAGGTACGTTGTTATAGGGAGCCATAAAACAGTGCGTTTCATCGCTAATTGAGGAGGAAAAACAAAGGCAGTATCTAATCTATGGTTGTGACAAACATTATACCACCATGCTTTAATCGATATCTTCGTAAAATCTTTCCAATTAGCAGTAATTTGTTGGAATGCAACCGCTATCAGTAAATCAATAATTCGTATATCAAAAGTAACCTGGTCCCAGCACGGAGAGAGCAAAAGTAAAAGGGATTTGGGTGTGAAAGATATCATTAATTTGGGACCAAATCCGCTTCCAGAAGTCCTGAATAATAGTGCAGGAAAAAAGCATGTGGAACAAAGTAGCAGTAGGAGTAGAGCAAGACCAACAGAGATCAGGGACAGAGGAGAATCTGTTGTGAAGTAAATGTGGTGTAAAAAGGAGTCTATTATAAATGAAAAATAGAGTTTGGGTGAGAGTGGCAGCTCTGGAGGACTTACGAAGTTTTACCCAAAGCTTGTCCCAAAGTGAAATGGGCCAAGAAGTAGCAAAGTCACTTTCCCATTGCTCCTCTACTTTAGATTTTGGGTGAAGAAGAGATTTGGAGCGCAGGAATGCATAGATAAGGGAAGCTTTGGAATGGGTAGTCAGGAAAGAGTGAAGTAGTGAGGTGGGAGTAGGAGATGAAGAGAGGTTAGGAGAATGCAGAAACTGGGCATAGATTGCTTCTTTCAGTAAGAGATAATTACGAGCAAAGGAAGCAGGTAAATCAAAGGAAAGGCGTATCAAGTGAAAAGATAGAAAAGTGTATTGAGAGAAAAGTTGAGAAACCCAAATCAAACCCCTCTGTCGCCAGGATTTCTAATAGAAAGGTCTGCCATTGATAAGGATATTGTCATTATGCCAAATAGTGGAGGATAAAAAATCAGCAACAGAGGAGGAGACAGGTGGGGAAGAGGCTAGAAGCAACTTGGTTGTGTATTTATGTATGGGAGTAGATGATAACTGTGGTTTGCGAGAAAAAGATAGAAATTCAGCAAAGGTAAAAGGTGAAAGAGAAAGACGTTTCACATTAACCCAAAGAGGACAGGGTTCTTCGGGGTCCTGCAACAAAAAGGAGGCTTGGCGCAAAAGAAAAGCTTTATGATAAGTAGGAAAATCAGGAAAATTTACACCTCCTTCCGATTTAGGTTGTGTTAATCGGTAAAGAGACATTTGAGGCTTTTTGCCAGACCAGAGAAAAGAAGCAAGAATAGAATGAATCTTTCTAAAGAATTTCATGGGAATAGAGACAGGAATATTGGAGGTGGTATATAAAACAATAGGGGATAACATAATTTTAATAGTATCAAGGCGTCCCCACCAAGAGAGATAGAGTGGGTGCCACTTGGTGGTTAGATCAGTTAATTTCTGGATACATTTACTGAGACAGAGGGAAACCGTATCTGTGATGGAGGGAGTTACATGTAAACCTAGATACTTGATGTGAGAGGAGCTCCAGGTGAAATTGGATGCAGCAAAATCAGTTTTGAAAGTAAATTTAGTGAGGGGTAAAATTTCGCATTTGTCATTATTCAGTTTATATCCAGAAATCAGCGAATATGCATGAACTTCAGAAAGAAAGGCAGGGATAGAAACAGTGGGTTTAGAAATAAAGAGCAAAATATCATCAGCGTAAGCAGCAAGCTTAATATGAGACTGTGAAAAGAGAAAGCCGTGAATATCAGGATTCTGTCTAAGCTTGGAAAGGAAGGGTTCTAGAGCTAAGTTAAAGAGAAAGGGAGATAACAGGCAACCTTGTCGGACACCTCTGCCTAGGTCAAAGAAAGAGGAAACCAGACCATTTGCACAGACCGCTGCTCTAGGATTGGAATAAAGAAAGGAAATCAAGGACAAAAATTTGGGACCAAAGCCAAACCATTTAAGGGCAGAAAAAAGATAGGTCCATTCTACTCTATCAAACGCTTTTTCTGCGTCCAAGGCAATAGCTGCTAGGGAGCCTGAAAAGCATGGAGATTTGGACAAAACATTAAATAAAAGCCTAGTATTATCAGTAATAAAATGACCTTTAACAAAACCAGATTGCTCAGGACCAAGTAAATCAGGTAAAAAGGAGTCAAATCGGGCTGCGAGAGATTTGGCATAGATTTTATAATCAATATTGACAAGGGAAATTGGTCTATAATTCTTACAATATCTAGAATCTTTGCCCTCCTTGGGAATAATGCAAATATGGGCATCAGCAAAGGTACCCGAAGAACCACCCAAGGTTACAAAGGAGTCAATAAGAGAATTCGACTTGGGAATGAGCAATGCAGAAAAATGGCGATAAAACTCAACGGTGAAACCATCAGGTCCCGGAGCCTTATCTGTTTTGAGGGAGTTTAGAGCAGATAGTAATTCCTTCTGAGAGACATCCAATTCCAAAGAGGTTAAATCAATAGGAAAATGGTCTGGTTTGCGAATGGTAGAAAAGAAATCAGAGAGTGATTGAGAAGTAGGATGGGTTTCGGAGGAGTAAAGGGTTGAATAGAAATGAGAAAATGCATCCGGAATATCAGCATCTTTGTGTCGAGGGGTATCATTTTCGTCAAACACAGATTCAATATTGAGCTTGTTGTGCTTAATTTTTCAATAATTAGCTAGAATTTTCCCCGCTTTATTTTTCCCACCATAGAATTTGGAGCTAGATTTCAACAAATAAAGAGAAGCGTCTTCTGTAGATATCTTATTAAATTTCAACTTAGCATCAATAAGTGCTGTCAAGCTTTCCCTGGAGTGAGAGGTATAGTAGGAGTGCTCCAAACTCTTGATTTTACGGAGGAGGTCATTGTTATGCTTGCATGCATCTCTCTGTTTTGCAGACACAAAGCGGATGATGAAATCTCTAGCCGTGGCTTTGAAAGCATCCCAGATTGTGTGGGTCGAAAGAGAGGGAGTGTCATTAAAAAGAAAGTACTCATTAAAAAAGTCAATAAAAGAGGCGGTAAATTTAGGATCTAAAAGTAGGGAGTTGTTAAAACGCCACCTCTTTGGTCCATCAATCCTGGTAGGATATCAATATGGACAGGAGCATGGTCAGAAAAAAGAATGGGGCCAATTTCAGCATGAGTGAGAGATTGTGCAAGGTGATGGGATACAAAAATATAATCAATACGTGATTGGGAATGGTGAGAGGGGGAATAAAAAGTGAATTCTTTGGTTGTTGGGTTACATAAGCGCCATGCATCAATGAGTTTATGCTGTGAAATAGCATGGGTAAAAAGTTTATGAGGCTTATTTGGGATAAAAGAGGTCTTGGAATTTCGGTCTATAAAAGGGTCAAGAGGTTGATTGCAGTCTCCCGCTAAGATAAAGTGATCGTCTATGAGACTGGAAATGTGAGTAGCCATCTCACGCCAAAAAGTCGGATGACCACCTGTGGGAGCATAAATGTTAAGAAGGGAGAGTGGAACACCCCTTAAGGAAACCTTTACAAATGACCATCTACCATCAGGGTCGCAGTCATTTTCTAAAACAGAATAAGTAAGAGACTTACGAATAAGTATAGCAACTCCATTACGTTTGCCATCTCCGGGAGCAAAATGTACCTCTCCCACCCAGCCCCTTCTAAGCTTAATAGATTCTGCTTCAGTTAAGTGAGTTTCTTGTAAAAAAGCGAAATCTACATTCAATTTAGCAGGGTGAGAAAGAATCCGTTGTCTCTTAATGGGACAGTTCAGACCTTTAACGTTCCATGAAACAATACGTACTGACATTAAGAATACATGAAAAAGGGGAAACTGCTGCAATAAAGGCTAACAATTAAACTATGAAAGATACATGAGAAGGAAATGCGAAGAAGTAATAAAGATGTTAAAGTAAAAAAGAATTGGATAAAGAAAATTTGAAAAAGGAATAGTAAAAATGACACCTCGAAGAATAGAAAGAGAAGAGAGAGGAAAAGGAAAGAAGAGTCGAGGATAGGATCAAAAACGAACATGTCAATAAGGAAAGGAAATGTACTTACGGGTAGGGAAAATGAGGAGGTACAAACAGGAGGGGGAACCAGACGTGTAAGATGGGGGGGGGGGGTAGAACCAACTGGAGGAGACAAGGCAGCCAGGACAGGTGAACCAACCGCCCGGCTGGGGAAACATGAAGCATTAGGGATCATCTGTGAAAAAAGAAGGAGATCATTAGGGAAAGAAAGAAAGCAATACAATTAAATGGACAACGCGAAGGACATATCAAGAAAGGCAATTTATGTAAAAGGGGAAGAAGACAGTAAACATACTGAATAACAAGAGTAACCTGAAAAGAGGAAATGAAAGCACAAGACATAAGTAACTATAATAAAAGTAATAAACCAATGCAAAAACGAATGCATATAACACTGGACTATAAATAGGAAAAAGTAACATTAGTCTCATAAGTCAAGGAGGGAATGCCGAAGAGGGAGCAGAAGTATCCATGGTCGAAGCGTGGCAGGAGTTGAGGAAGCTCTGGAGTCCCACAGGATCCTCGTAAGTCGTGGTCTTGTTATTATAAGTGACCCGGAAGAGACAAGGATGGAAAAGACCATAGCGGGCAACAATGGAACGAGGTGCAGGTCTCATATCCAAAAAGGCTTTGCGACGGTTGGCCGTAGCTCTAGCGTAATCCTGCACAAAAAACAAGGAGGATCCAGACCAAGTGAGACGAGGAGCGGCTCTAGCTGCTGAAAGAACCTTCAAAAGGTCAGTGTATTGTAGGAAATACATGATGACAACTCTGGGCTTTACCAAAGGAGAAGTAGACGATGGTGCTCGACCAAGCCTGTGAGCCCTTTGTATGTTAAGTACAGTGTTCTCCGGAAGATGCAGAAGTTTAGGAAGGAAAGACTTGAAAAAGGCTATAGGATCATTCCCCTCGCAACCCTCCACAAGGCCGTAGATTCGCAAATTATTGCGTCTATTCCTGTTCTCAAGGTCTTCAACCTGCTTTTGAAGAGAAGAGATCTGAGAGTGCATGTGGACAGTTTTAGCAGAGGATTCCTGAAGTGAAGTTACACTATGCTCCGAGACGCCCACGGGTAATTGTATGCGCTTTATAAATGTCATTAAATAAATAAATAAATAAATAAATAAATAAATGCTCCACAGACGTGACCCGTGCCTCCATTTGAGCCCAGTTATCGGTTAAGACCTGTAATTTAGCATTGGTTTCTTCCATGAAAGGGCGGAGTGCCCTTATCTCTTCCAATAACAAGTCAATAGAAGCAGACGGAGCCGAAGAAGAGGCAGTTGGCGAGGGTGGGTCTTTTTTTAGCCGCTTAACTGTGTTCTTCCCGTTGGATTGAGGAAGAGGTTCCATGGCTGGTTTCGACATAAGAGCAGGAAATTCCTGAGAAGATTCTAGTTGGGCCAATGCTGAGAAAACCTTTGAATTTTTGATGAAGGTGCGCTTTGAGGTTTTGTCGGCGCAGTTCGCTGTAAGTTTGCCCATCAGGTTAATAAGCTACAGCAAAGGCAGCAGTAGGTGACCAAAAGTGGCGAATACCAACAGCAATAGTGGGCTGAAAAGTCAAATTGGTGGAGTCACAATGGGTATAGAGGACAGGGACAGCTCTTACAGGAGGAAGGACTGCCAAAATCAGGAAAAAAGGAAGGCACCTATACAAGAATGCACTCTTCCAATCGATAATAGCTAATGAGTTCCAGCGACTTTCAATGTTTAGACAAAGGATGTTGGTTGACTGCCAATGTAGAGAACATGGTTGAGATAATCTTCCAAAATAGGTTAAAATCAATTATTTTGCTAAAAGGAGGCAGAATGAACGTTGTTGGGCAAACAGAATTGCGATGAGGGAGCTTGAAAACATCGAGGCATCAAAATGGCCGCTTGCGCACAGAGAAAAAAAAGTGAAGAGAAATGCCACTGTAAAATGTTAATGGGCCATTTGTCACATAGAGAACAGTCAATTTATTGCAGAATGAGGCCCACCATGGGGGAGGAGGATGGTATCAAGCATAGAAGCAAAATTGCAGGGAGCGCCGATTATGTGGCTGTGAGGAGCACTGCGGAAAGACTGTCACAAGATGGCGGCCGCGGCCGTCACACAGCCGCGATGTTGCAGCGTTACCTGGAAGGAGCCGAAAATGAGCATACAAGCTCATGTGAAGGGCCGCATTGTGGTCAGGACGCACTCCAACGGCGAAATCTTGAGCTCGGCGAGGCAAAATCCGACACGGTCCGCTAGTTTACCCCAGCCGCAGCGGAGCGCTCACGCCGGCACCGCCATCTCCAACGGGCGCTAAGCCGTGCCCCCCTTAATTTGTTGTACTAATGCAGTACTACACATTCAAAACTGCAATGATAGGATATCTGGGGAGAGGAAAGTGAAATCGGGATGGTATGAGGTGCCGAGATTTGAATGTTCGACTATATAGTGAATTTCTGCAACTATTAAAATACAACAAAATTGAACCTACAGCTGACTCAGCGCTGAGCACATCAATCATAAAATCCCTTGTTATGTAAAGTCCTGTGCCAGCCCACCACGTGCCCTGCTGCAGCTCGGTCCCACTGGAAATCCAGAAACAAAATTCAATGCAAGAGTGGAGGCAGCACTAGGGATGAAGTCATAGTCTGGTCACTTTATTTCAAAAAGTTCTTTATTTGTCTCCGTAATAAGCACTCAACAACAGACAATGCGTTTCGTTCCTGTGAAAGGATTGAGATCCTGGTACCGGGATGCTGTGACTCTGCGCGTCTTTTTGACTGCATGTGTCCAAGATTTATCAAGATCTTCCATGGTTACTGAGGACCCACAGTACAGACCTTTGTCTTTATCTTCTACAATATTTCTGTGGATTTGTTGCTTCCCGACGTTACAAAGGCGTGACAGAGGCAGACACACTTTTTATAGTCTATCTACGCATATGTACAGTTCTGAGAAAAGATTTATCATGGTATTGAAAATTAAGCAGGAATAAGAAATAGAACCTTTGGGACTATTACATCCAAGGCCAGCATTCTGGGTCCACGCTATGAATTTATTCATACAATTTTTCGCCCTGAGGAAGTTCCTTTCACAGGAACAAAACGCGTTGGCTGTTGTTGAGTGCTTATTATGAAGAAAAATAAAGAACGATTTGAAATAAAGTGACCAGACTATGACTTTATCCCTAGTGCTGCCTCCACTCTTGCATTGAACTATTAAAATACATGTACTTTTGTAATTTTCCTATAGTGCGCACAACCTCAGTGCTATACAGTACATTATTTGAACAGATTTCGTAACATTACTTTATAATCATTCAGTTTTTGTTACTGAATCTTCTGTTTGCCATTATTAGTTTTCAATGGTGCAAAGTAAACCCGTCATATATCAATCTAGTGCATTGCTCAGGGCTATCCCATTTGCTAAAGTCCTTTAACCTCACTCATCCAGGTGAGTAGCAGGCAAGGATCCATAACAGGGGAGATACGCGTTATCTACACAACCAGTATAGTCCAAAAGAGATCAGTTTAGGGTTTTAGGGTTTTACAACATTCTACCCACTCAGGGTATATTGTGCTGAATACAAAATGGAGATAAACAAACATAACTATTTGAATATGGAGCACACGACTTATGAGAGATATAATTAGCACTGAGACACTTTATCTTGAATGAAGATGCCACTATTTAAACATTGCAATCTACAATATCTCTACACACTTAAAATACTTACATTTAGTAATATCTTTTTTCTATAGAGCCTTGTATCCTAGCACTATAAAGCAACTTGACATACTCTTAGAGCCTATCATACAAACAAATAGCTTTATGTTTTTTTAATTAGTTTTTCCAACTACCACTATTGACTTGCATCATGTTTATTTTTGGTTTCCTATCACAACATTGCACAAATAGATGAAGGCCTTTACAGTGTGTCACTCATATATATTTCCTCCATTCCTGACTGATGCCTTGAAAGCAATAGTTTATTTACTCCCCATCGGTCAATAACATGCTGAGTTGATCCAGGTGTCTGAGATGCATCCTGCATTCAGCCAACTAACTGCTTATTCTCACCATTCATCCTTCAGTTTCATGCTCACTCTGATCTCACAGCACTCACCATGCACTCACACTGCTCACCATGCACTCATATTGTTACCCTGCACTCACACTGTTCATCTTCCTCTTACCCTCACAGGTACACACCACTCATTGTGCACTAACTTCTCTCACCATGCCCTCACCAGTCACTTTCACTGCTCACCTTTCACTCCCTCTGCTCACTTTCCCTACATGCAAAGGCACAACACCCACTCTGCATTTAGAAAGTTCACACCAGCCGGCAGTCTCTCCTCTCACACTGCACGCACTCCTCTTGCCTGACACTCAAATGGGTCCTCCTTTCACGTTGCATTCATGCAGCTCACCCTCTACTAACACAAGTATATTTTCCACCATACACTCACACTACTCAGGCTGCATTCACTCCCACTATTCACCATCACCCAGAGAACACACCAATTATGCTGCAAATATAAAAATGAGACAAATCTCATGTATACACACATATTTCCACAAAGGCATTCCCCGAATATGTGCTCTTTCCTATAGTACAAAATGTCTATTTAATTCCATCTGTAATAATGGGCCAGTGCAAGGGGGGAGAATGCTGCTGATATTTAGAGAAACTCAGTGTGTGAGAGAATGTGTGTGTCAGTATGAGTTTGTGTGTTAGTGTATGTGTGTTATGATTGCAGGTGTGCTGCTGGTCTGGCATACAGGATGTTATTCTTGACTTTAAAGCACTAATAGCATATGGATGTGAAGGTGTTACTTATGGCAAACTGCAGGCCCTGACATGCTTCTATTAAAGCACCATCATTAGCTGTGAGGACTCAAAGCATCAAACTGAGAACATGTGCCACCACACCTGGCACATCATTATTAGAATATATTGTGGAGCCACAGCAAAGTGCTGGAATGAACAGTTTAGGTAATTCTTGGTATAAGACATCTTGTACAAATGCTATAAGAGGGAGAATTGTAAAATGCTGACCCATGTAAACCGATAGGAATCTTTAGAGGTGCCCAGGACTCTGGATATAGTATGCATGGCAAATGTCTGTCATATTGTATGGGCTCATTGGCATAAGGGGGCTCACCCACGAAAGAATGCTGACCTTGGTATGGTGGAAGTAAATTCTGAAAAAATGTGATCTACTCCTAGGACAACCCAGCCTACACTGGTGCGCCATGAAAGTACTGGAGTATTTCATGAATACTCTTTAAGGTTCTGTGGTATTTTAGCAAATTTGACTACAAATGTTTTAAAAGATTCTCAGTCGAGAATCCCACTCCCCTTGTCTCTGTACTCTTTTTGTTCACTGGATTATGGCGGCATTATCACTCCCCCCCCCAGTTACATAGAGCTTTAGCCTGCACTAGTGAGAAGAATTATCTGGGTGTAGTGGGAGACGCTTAAGAGTACAGTGCACACTGTCTCTGCAGAAAAGACAGGAGCAGAGATTTAGCAATTAATTAACAGCATTTTTCTTATCATAATTTGATATGGTTGCTAGCATTTAAAAAGTGGCTAAGCCTGTGACTCTTTTAACCTACCTGTAGTTTTTCCCAGTCTATCATCAAAAGTGAGCCATGTGCTCCAGGCTATCTCAATAACTGTGATTCTGTCTCACATGGCTTCTGAGAGTGGCAAATGTGTGAGGGTCTGTAGTTGGGGAGAACAAACTGTAACAGTGCATTGATATGTCAGAAAGGATCAGCATGAGGCATGTTGGGAAGAGACACCCTGCAGCATTACTGTGGTTGAAACTGCTTCTAAATGAGAGAAAACCTTATTGAAAACCTCTTTTCACCAGCAGGGCTATTCTATCAATAGAATCATGGTCCACAGCATGAGCTTGTCATGACTTTTTAGAATATTATTAGCCAATACTATTACCACATAATAATCAAATCCTCCTATTTAAAACTGCCAAATTATTAATTTTTTTATTAAACTCCCCTCAAGAGCAACCATGAGTATGGCAAGCGCTGGCTCTCAATGGCAGCACACGCCTTCTTCCCTATCAGATACTGTACTCAGGGTAACTAACATGTGGGCGGAGACAAGGCTTCTCTTTTAGCTAGGATCAGGGACATAATATCATGACACATAAATAACGTGCCAAAAATATATAAATATTTATATTTATTTTATTTTTTAGATTATATTTTATATTCTTACTTATAAAATACTAACAAAACTAAATTGCAAAATATTTTTTGGATTAATAATTGCTCGACTTTGGTTGCAAGTATAACACAACTCCAGCAATGCTCTCGCGCCGAATGCTCACAATGTGGTATCAATCCTTCCACCTGCTTCAAGCATATGCAAAGTTTTGACGCAGCATAAGCTCAAAAGTGACTGAATGAAACGTTATACATTTCACTCAGTCACTTTTAGGAGGCATTGCTGCACCCCCTCCTGCACAGGAAAGCCTCCTTCTGGCTCAGGTCTTTACAATGTAATGCACTATCCAGATGCATCACATTCTTAATACAACGCACCATAACACATCTTTTGCACCAGCACTGTGTCACAAAAGTGATGCACCGGCTGTGTAAAAGAGGCACAAAGGGATTGTAAATCCGCCCCTAACACATACAAATTCACCCAGGCAGTTTCATCAGCAGCGCAAATTGAAGCATAGACTTGTAACATATTTATGTACACATGTTACATTCAAGTGTTTCGGACATACAACAGTATACTATAGGTAAACACCCTATAGATTTATGCTGCAGCACTTCCTTTTACTTCTGAACTTTCACATTCTCCATACCCTAGTAATATATTCATTCATTCATTTATGAACTACACATTCCTTCTGACAAACTTATACACACTAACAAAGAGCTCCTAAATGCCCCTAATTTTATAAATTAGGCGTCCATAAATTCATATTTCTCTACTACGCCACGTGCTTAGGCCTCTATCATTATTAATTGTGCAACCATGATATTTTTTTTCTGCGTCATGAAGCAGTCCCAGATAGGCCCGGAATGGCCATTCTGGACACAAGCAATCCCGGTACCCCGCTAGGGATGGGGGCCGTTTATGGGCCCTGCGGGACGATTTTTTTATAGAGCCGTTTTTGCAGCATAGCTGCAAAATCGTCCCTGTAACATAATCGGCCGAAATCCGACCCCGGCAAAGAGCTCAGTCGTATCCCCAACACCCCCCTTCCAGGAGAGGGGTGGCCGAGCACTTTGCCAGGGCCGGTTTTGAGTTTCCAGTCCGGCCCTGGTCACAAGCCTCCATTCTTATTGATCTTCCTTTGTTCTTCCTAATCCGAGCACAAGTCCTAAAGAAAAGTGGGAAACCTCTGTTACCGGAAGTGACGTCATAACAGGAAGTGACGTCACGACAGGTGGCTTGCTACATTGCGCTCATTCGGCCGCTCTGGTGCGGGATCGGAGGTCACAGCCCCTGCACATGCCCTGTCTTATCAGATGAAGTCGCCTTAGATGCGATTGCATCTAAGAAGCCAGTGCGTGTGCAGCGGCTGCAACCTCTAATCTCATCCCAGAGAGGCCAAAGAGTGAAGTCCAGCTGTTTGGCAGGGGGACAGTGTCCACCTGGTAAAATAAGTGGGGGGACACCCTCCACCCGCGTGGTACCCCAACTCGAGCCCTGATCCTAATATTTCCTTCTGTCTTACGGAGCACTCCCACGCTTTTTTTATAAATTGAGCTTCCATGATTTCCAATGTGTTCTTTTTATTGCATGTTCAAGATGGTGTTCTTTTCTATATCACGTGCCCCTCCTACCCCTCAATGATATTCTATGTGCATAGTATAAAAGTTTCTTTCTGAGTCATGAAGTCCTCCAGACCTGTATTTTTATAAATTCTGCGGACATAAATTTCACTTTTTTTGTTTTCTAACTTTCACGTGCTTTAGCCTGTATTCTTATACATTGTGCATTCATAATACTATTATTTTTTTTAATCCATCACGTGGCCCTCCCAGCTCTGCTTTGCTTTATTTTTCTGGAAAAAAAAATGTTCATAAAAAAGAGAAAGCAGGAAAACCTTTTTTTTGCTAAACTACTATAAAATTTCTATTACCATTTTTTTGCAGCATCAGTTAATAACATGTTAATCCATTCTAATATTTCCCGACAACATTCACTATGGAAAATCTCTGTAACAACTTTCAATAAGATTATGGGAAACAAAATTCTACAACCATTGGCAAACACAGTAAGTCTGAAATTGATGGTCACCTTTTTACTTTTGTCATTGTGTGACTCGTTTTGGCATCGTGTGTGTAAACGTTATTGGCATATAAGCTGCTGCGCCCTCACTATTATAACAAAATTTGGCAAAAGCAAAACATATTTTTAGTTTTAAAAAGCACAAGCTTCCACAGTAGTGACTGGCACTAAACAAAACTACTTTAAGTGCTGATATGCTCCCTGTGAAACAGCTCAATGCTGTGACTCACAGTGAAGCCATCCGATACAAAGACAGAGAAAGAGAGAGCGAGACAGGAGAGTGAGCAGAGTGGATGAGATTGGAGGGAACAGAGAGAGAGAGAGACAGATGTAATAAACACAAAAGGTCACGGTTAATGCCAGACCAAATTAGGAGCCCAATTATTCAAAAAAGTCCCAAAAGTTGACCCATGGAATATGTCCTGGCATTAAGTGCAGCTATACAGCTTTTGTGAATTCCCAAAAATGTACACAAGTAGGACAAGAAATAGTTCTCCTAGAAAATATTTGTGAACTACATTTTAATATGAGCAAATTTGCATATGTAGATTTGCTCATGCAAAATTCTGAATGTTTACAAATTCACTTTTCCTCCAACAACTTTTTTCCCAACTCAGGAAGAAGGTGTATGTAAGCATGGGTGGAAAATCCGTTTCGCTCGCGGATTTTGCGGATTTTCGGTAAATTCGCAATCTGCGAGATTCGCGAATCTCCCGCAAAATCCGCAAATCTGCGAGCAGCGGATTTTGCTCGCACTGTTCGCGTGAGTTCGCGGCTTCCCAGTACAACTTCGCGCCCCGCGAATAAGCGCTAAATTGCAGAAATACGATCTTAGCAAAACTGAAACTACTTACCAGGTTCAAAAGTTCAGGCTCATCATTAGTAGCCATTTCCTGTAGTGCTTCCTGAGGGGCCCCTCCAGAGTTCAGTTGCCTACTTGCAACTATTATGTGACCCAGCTCTGAACCTCAGAATAGTTACACATATGCCACAAAGTTCCTGAATTACAGCTAAGGGAGACAAGCAGGAGCCAGGCTGGAAGTTCAAATCCATTAATCAGCCCCTAATTCATTATTGTCAGTTGGGGCAGGGCAGGTGTTGTAACTAATTTTGCAACAATGAAAGCACTTAGCAAGTGCAAAAGATCACTAATCAGGAAGCACTAAGGAAGCAGGTGCCAGCTAAAAAAATATTCTGTGACACATTAATCAGCCCCAAATTAATTCAGGTCACTTGAGGCAGGGAAGGTGTGCTTTGCTTTGCCACAATAATGTACACTGACTAAACAACCAGTGGGTGATGTGATGAAACAGAGGGTGGCATGGGTGGGCCAGAGGGTGGCATGAGTAGTCAGAGAGTGGCAGTGGTGACAGAGAGTGGCAGTGATGAAGAAAAGTGTCCCAAACAGGCTGGACACATAGAAACAACAAGTTCGCAAAACTTGCGACTTGACAGGTAAGTTCGCGTTTTGCGACATTGTACAAAACCCTCGCGAACTGGCAGAAACACGCGCGAACACAAAAAAAATCCGCAAATTCGCGAGAATTCGTGGATTTTGCGAATTGCGAGTTCGCAAATCCGCAAAATTCGCGAACGCGAGATTCGCAAAATTCGCCCATGCTTAGGTGTATGTCTGCCATTGTCGGTTACATATTTTCAACATTCTTCACTATAACAAAAGATTAGAAAAGAGTTCCTAAAAACGCATAAAACATGGAAGTTAGTGGGTTTGCACAGACTCAAAACGCCATTCTGACCCTGGAGCTATGTTTAAAATGTAAATACATATAAAGTTTTTATTTTAAAAAGCTATTCACCATTAAACAATACAATATTAATTACAACATACTTTTCACTTTTTTCTCAACAGGCTCAATATTTCAAATGCAGCAGACGACCACCTTCGATTAAGAAAACCAAATGGAAATCAAACTTGCCTTTTACTGCCGGTATATCCAAACCAGTATTAATTTTGTTGACTCTAAGAATTAAAAATACTGAACATTGTTACAAAAATATAATTAATTCTATTGTCAGATAGCTACCTTGCTGATACTGGAATTAAACCTACTTTTTAGTCAACAATAATGTGTAGATGAGCAGTGTTGCTTCTTCACCTTCAAAGAGGAAGATTTAAATTAATATTTCAACAGATAAACAAAATATTTACTCAATTTCCTAAAGAAAATTAAGTAGGAATATTACACGAAGTCTGCTCCAACTCTAAAAGCATTCAGCAAATCGTAACAGGTGAAAAAAAGTGTGTCTCAGCATTATTTTGTTAAGATAATATGGACACAAGACCAGACTGCAGGAGAGTCCAAATACTTATGCACTTTTTATGCTGAACAGTATTGCTTCTAAACACCCTTTCACTGCTTTCTTCCAAACCTTCAAAAAAGATTTCATGAATTTACATGCATAGTCTTCCAGGTCTGTATATCTCTAATGTAAAACAATCGTACTTATTTTCTCTTTTGGAAACTGACATATGTAAACTCATCAGTCACTCCTATGGTAAGCCTTTACTATCCTGAATGCTGAGTGTTGAGTACATAGAAACCTGTAGTGTAACCTGTCAAACTCTTTGAAATACTACCCTCCCACTAGTCCTAGAGGTGGATATAGAATTCAACCGTTCTTCATAAAATAGAATTAGATGTCACTAAGTACAAACTGTTTCCGCAGTATGGAAGCCCTAATGCATCCCTTAAAGATTCAAGCAAAGTCCAAACACATACTAACTGAAACACACCAACCATTAGTAACTTTTGTAACTGTTGTAATTATTTTTCATAATGGAACTTTACCTAATATTTTTAAAGTCAACATTCTAAGATCAAAATTTGGCATTTTTAGGATTACTACTGTTAAAGTAGATTACTCTGGTGTTGTAGAATATTTTATAAGTAAGGGTGAGCAGCTTGAACATGATTGTATTGAGGTAGTGTAGGGGATGTACGTTGTTACAACGCATGTTTTTACCACGCATGCTTTTACAACGCAGGTTTTTCAACGCAAGTCGTTACAACGACTTGCGTTGGGGAGTGCTGGATAGTGAATAGTTTAATTTACTATTACAACTCCAGTCCCCATGGATAGTAGGGAAGGTGTTGCATAGTAAATTAAACTATTACCTATCCTAGAGCGCCCCCCAGCGCAATTCATTGTAATCCCTTGCGTTGAAAAACCTGCGTTGGAAAGGCACTGCTTGGTAAAAGTTGCGTCATAAAGGATGTTTCCCAGTGTAGGTGTATCAGGTGGTGAAAGATGTGCCTGCAGCAGAGAACATTGATAATCACTCAGGTGGACATCTTTTGGACTTGTTGTAACTGTTGTACATGTATCACTGGAATTCTTATTTACAGTGTTTAGCCACTGTGTAGTCTGCTGCTCATGAAGTACTGTCACTTTTTTTCTTTTGGTTACAATCCAATTGTAAATGTTGCACAGCATGTGGAGGGTGTTATATCAGTACAAGGAGACGGAGTAGACTTGCTTACACATAAAAACAGAGGAGTTGAAGATGAATTCTAGGTTGTGCACATGCTTGATAGCTGTTGGTACTAACAACAATGTACTCAGCTAGCGTAAGTCATCCGAGGCTGAGAGGGTGGGTCAGAGGATGAGTACCTTCCTTTTGTGAGACTTCATGTTTAGAGAGCTGCTCTTTATGTACTTCATGACGTTGCAGCCGTTCCTATTTTTTATATTATTCATCTTCCACTCAATCAACACATTATCTACACGTACACACACACCTACTTTCTAACATTCTTGCCTATGCTTAGCAACCGTTTGTTACACTCCCACTGCATAATCCGACTAACACTCAGTAATGTACTGGAAAACAAAACACCCATTTCCTTTACAAGACAGTAGGATCTTTCTGCATCTGCTACCTTTCTTCCTTTTCACCTTATTCTACATCCACTACCTCAAATACACCTACCTACTACATTTCTTGCTGCCTTTGAAAAGTATTATTGTAATTCAAAATTGAGTCCCTGAAATGGGCCCAGTGTTGCAATTTTTCAGCCCTACCGCCGCAATGGTAACTTAGTACACTAACATGCGTTCATTTCATGTGTTATTCATTTCTCACACTCCACTATCAAATTCGACTATCTATCTATATAATGAGATGTGAAACCAAATATCCACTTCCGTGACAAGCCAGTGGGTACTTTGCACCGCTGCAGCCTTTCTAATTTTTCACCTTTTTTATCTTCTCAATCAACATATCATCTACACATAACACACACCAACTTACAGCCTTTTTTTGGCTAGGCTTATCAATTATCCTTTAATTTTATATTCTGATTCAAACTCATGCCCTTTTATCGAGCCTTTTTCTTCTAACCAAAGTGGGAACAATACTATTTTGGAATGGGTAAGATGAATAGACATATTATACATATTTTAGTACTGTATTTTGCTATAACAGCCTCAGCCTTTTCCTAAAGTCATAAAGAATGACTTATTTCAAAATTAAAGAAAGCATAAGAACACAATATCCTTATAAGTAACAACCTCATACTGAGGAGATTTTGCATATTATCTTGAGTGTAATTCAAGAACTAATTGTATCTATCACAGGCAATAAGTGAAGAGGAGAAATTAGTGCTCCAGACATGAGCTATGATTTCAAAGACGAAAGCTTTGATACACACTTTCTAAAAGCATTAAATTATGTTGAAACTTTAGAACAAATGAATTTTAATACCGCTAACAAGAAAATTGATGTGTATGAAATACCTAATGAACTGATTCAAAGTCAAGGCCGTTTATTGAGCCTTTCTGTTGTACCTACTACTCAGGCCGAAAGCAGTGGCAAATTTGCACACTTGCTGCCTTTCTTGTCTGGGGTTGTCAGTTGTCCTTCTTGTAATACAAATTCAAAGTGCAGGCCCTTAATTGAGCCTTCTTGGTAACTATTACTCGTGAATGGCAGTGGGTAATTTACACACTTCCTGCCGTTCATGTATAAACAAAAGCTTAAAAGTCTAACATTAATAAAAAAATAGCCAGTATCGTTAATGGTTATCAAATCTTCGGTTTGTTACTCAAATTCAAAATACAGGCCCTTTATTGAGCCTTCTTGCTAACTACTACCCGTGAATGGCAATGCGTAATTTGGACACTTTCAGCCTTTCATATTTTTTACATTATTCATCTACCACTCAATCATTACATCATCTACACATACACACACCTACTTGCTGACTTTCTTGGCTATGATTATCAACTATTCTTCTATTTCATATCTGCATTCAAAGTGCAGGCTCTTTATCAAGCCTTTTTCATGTAGATACTGCCCTGGCAGAAGGCAGTGGGAAATTTGTACACTTGCTGCATTTCTTCGTAGGGGTTAAGAACTATTGTTCAATTTCATATTCCTATTCAAAATGCAGGCCCTTTATCGAGCCCTTTTTCTTCTATCAACTACCACGGCCGAAGGCAGTGGGAAATTTGAACACGTGCTGCCTTCCTTGGCTGGGGTTATCAATTGTCCTTCTTGTAATACAAATTCAAAGTACACACCATTTACTCAGCCTTCTTGGTAACTACTACCCATGAATTTTAGTGGGTAATTTGCACACGTGTGTTCTTTGCACCGCACAGTGTGTATACTTTGTGCACTTGCTTAACTCCTTAGATGAGATACCCGTTTTTCAGGCTCCCACTGCGGAATCTGACTCACAGTCTATAATGGACTGGAAAACCAAACACCCATTTCCTTTATAAGGCAGTGGATTGTTTCCGCTTCTGCTACCTTTCTTCCTTTTCACCTTATTCTGCATCCACTACCTCAAACACACCTACCTGCTAACTTTCTTGCAGCGTTTGAAAAGTATTCAAATTCAAAGTAGTGTCCCTGAAATAGACCGGGTGTTGTAATTGTTCAACCCTACTCCCCACAGTGGTACCTTAATGCACTTACATTGCTTCCTTCAATATGGTAGCCATTTTTTAGGCTCCCACTGCAAAATTGGACACTCGTTCTGTATAGTGAGGTGGAACCTCAAAGATCCACTTCCCTGACAAGGCAGTGGATAGTTTGCACGTCTGCAACCTTTCTAATTGTTCACCTTTTTCTCTTCCACTCAATCACACATCATATACACATAACACACACAATCTTCCTGCCGTTTTTGGCTAGGATTATCAATTATTCTTGAATTTCATATTCTGATTCAAACTCGTGGCCCTTTATTGAGCCTTTTTGCTGTACCTACTACCCCAGCCGAAGGCACTGCTAAATTTGCACACTTGCTGCCTTTCTTGGTTGGGGTTATCAATTACTGCTCAATTTCATATTCTGATTTAAGGTCAAGACCCTTTATTCAACTGTTTTGTTGTAGCTACTACCCCTGCCGAAGGCAAAGGGAAATTTGCAAACTTGCTACCTTTCGTGGCTAGGGTTATCAATTCTTCGTGATTTTCACATTCTAATACAAACTCATGGCCCTTTATTGAGACTTTTTGTTGTACCTACGACTCCAGCTGAAGGCAGTGAAAATTTCCACACTAACTGCCTTTCTATGCCAGGGGTTATCAATTATTGTTCAATTTCATTTTCTAAATCAAAGTCAAGGACCTTTATAAAACCTTCTTATTGTAGCTAATACCCCGGCCAAACAAAGTAGGATATTTTCACACTTGCTGCTTTTCTTCACTATGGTTGTCAATTATCTTAAAAGTACCTACAAGCTTAGCAAAATTATTTTCTTTTGAAAAGAAATTTCAAACTAGTTGTCTCTGTCAAACTTTTTTGACAAGTTAAGTCATTTCTCCAATTCTTACTTCTTCTAGAATAGTTCTATATTCAGCACCATTTCCTTATTGCATATTCCTAACAACTTCCTTACATTAAAAATATAACCAAATGTTAACATTACCAATCCTACATTACATCAATTAATTATACTACATGTAGAGCATAACAACAAATTACAATCCCACAAGATATCTGGACAAACTTGCTGTGAAGACTCTTCAACAAAACAAAACTTCTCATTATTGATGATATAACCATGGTATCAAACTTAATGCTTCCCTTTGCGTACTTAAGAATGCTGCAAACTCTTAAAACAGAGTACGACATATTACTCTCAATTTATTTAAGGCACAAACAATTGTACTATGTCCTCAAATTCTGTTAAATGTACAAAATAACATTCATCAATGTTTCTATCGAGTAGCACCTCCAATATACATTGCAGACATCAGGGTTCACAACTTCAATTCAGCTTTCCTTCTACATTAAGAACAGTATTGTATTCTTCCTGGCTTTCCTAAAGGCAGAGACAAATATGCTGTGTCCTCAGATTTGGTTATCTGTGACTAAAAGGCATTCTTCGATCTTTGTCTCAACAACTGCCTTCAAACTACACGGCAGACAGCAGGGTTGACAACTTCAATTCACCTTTCCTTCTACATGAAGGACCGCATTACATTCAACACTTTTTTCCTTATCACAAATAGAATTCTATGTCCTCAGATTCTGTTATCTGTAACTAAATACCATTCTTCAATCTTTGTCTCAACAACTGCTTTCAATCTACACTGCAGACAGCAAAGTTGACAGCTTCAATTGAGCTTTCCTTCTACATGAAGGACTGCATTACATTAAACATTATTTTCCTTATCACAAATAGAATTCTATGTCCTCAGAGTCTGTTATCTGTAACTAAATACAATTCTTCAATCTTTGTCCCAACAATTGCCTTCAATCTACACTGCAGACAGCAGGGTTGACAACTTCAATTCACCTTTCCTTCTACATAAAGGACCGCATTACATTCAACACAATTTTCCTTATCACAAATAGAATTCTATGTCCTAGCATTCTTCAATCTTTGTCTCAACAACTGACTTCAATCTGCACTACAGACAGCAGGGTTGACCACTTCAATTGAGCTTTCCTTCTACATGAAGTACCACATTTTAATAAACACTATTTTCCTTATCACAAATAGAATTCTATGTCCTCAGATTCTGTTGTCTGTAACTAAGTAGCATTTTTCAATCTTTGTCTAAACAACTGGCTTTATTCTACACTGCAGACAGCAGGGTTGACAACTTCAAATCACTTTTGGAAAGACATTTCTCTTATGTCTACCAAAAAGAGCCTTCAATAAACTCTGCACTCACTAGAATTCACAACTAGATACTAATACCTCCAGTAGAACAGAAAACATTCAATGCAATCTTGATTTATTTAAAACAGACAATTTCACAATGTCATCACAATTCCTTACAGTTTGTACATTAATAAATGTAGCCTTCATTTTTTTTTTAATTATAGATGTTTCTACTGTATGTCTTCAGATTATGTATTAAAAAAGAGACAAAGCATTCCTCCATTTCTCTGTCAACTACTGCCTTCAACCTACACTACGGACAAGAGGATGAACAACTTCAATTCACCTTTCCATCTACACTACGGACAACATTGAATGTAGCTTTGCTTTATTTAAGACAGACAATTGTACTGTGTCAAAATTGCATTCATAGATCCTTTTAATGAAAGCCAAAAGTAAATGGAAAAGAGAAACTAACCCATTTTTCAGACATTTTTCTTAGGAGAATAGAACAATAGATCAAGTTTTAAGCCTTTTTTTAATGACCAGTTATCTGCAGAGTAATGATTTGCATACAGATGGCACTAGTAGTTGTACCTATGAAGTTTGAAATGGTTGTTCCATTGTGAAACAAATTGTTCCTACAAATGCAAAAAAGTGTTACCTGAGGAACTTTTAGGGACACGTTCTAAAACTCCAGTGAACACTTCCAATTGTAGTAGTATTTATACTGTAAGATAAGAATCTATTTATTTTCTTATGCAAGTTTTTACCCAACTAAGTGTTAAACAAAAGATTAAGGTGTAGCACGCACTAGACTCTTGCGTAGTGAGAGAAAATACTGCTTTCCAAAGTCATTCCCTGCCTTATCTTTCTAAAAAAGTGTACCAAAGTGTTTTTGCCAATTCAGAATGTTACCAGTTAATCATACTCAAATCAGAAAATTAATTAGAACATTGTGTTACGCAAAAATTTCAGCACTAATGTTAAAAAAAACAAATTTCTCTAACAGTTCTCTATCTGACATGCTCTCAACGTCAGGACGTGGTGTATAACCAGCTAATACCGGCCATGTAGCTCAAGGTCTACCTCATGGACGGAGCCTGGTAATGTCATTTTGATGTTGGAGGGCGCAATTAAACCAGAGCTGATGCTCCTGGTAAGTTAGTGGAATTTCAACGTTGTCGAAAGGAACGTATTCCGTTGGGTGTTCCTATGCTTTGTAGTAGTGGAACTCCTTTTTTACAGCATTTGCTGCTGGAAAAGTTATCCATGAATAGAATACCTCTGTCTACCGATACTCATGCGCCTCTATCACAAATATAACTGTACCACCTCTCGATAATACTCCGTTATTTATAAGTTTGTAAGTTACAATCTTTCTTACATTTATCCGGATGATTACTGGATCTGGATTGTTTTGTTGGACACTTGTGTCCTCTGCTAATAGTTGAGTTGCCAAAGCCGCTCTATCCCTTTTGTCATCACTTTCCGTCATTTTGTTGACAGGAAGTTTGCAGAGCAAGTTTCAAGGAATGTTTTGGAGCACTGTATCCTTCAACGTTGAACAAACCAAAAACTAATCCATAGGATTCTCGTCCTACTTAGTTCTGGCGGATACTAACCTTTTAACCACTCCAGATGTCTATTGGACTTTTTACGGAAAAAGGGTTCTGTGTGAAAAGCACGACTGAGTTACTCTAGTATCTAGCGTTAAATTATCGCCTTACCAAACGTTGGGCGCCATGTAGTGTAGTTCCTAAATTCTCAATAGGCTCTGCCGTTGGAATAAAATAAACGATAGTTTAGATGCAGGACTGAAGTCGACAAGGTCTCTATTGAATATGTTAGACTTAATTGTGAATGCCAGCTAGCTCAGAGGTCACTAGAAACTTTCTCGAATGAACAAGAAGGGATTAGTGTCTGACCACCGCATAAACATGACAACTTTGTTCCCCAAGAATAAGGAATATATCTCCAGAGTTGCGTAGCAATAGATGGCTATTTCACTCAGTCAATTGTGCATGCTTCGTTTCACCAGGGTTTTGGCAGAGAAATAGAGAGACAGGCATTTTCAATAAAAAGGTTATTTATTGAGCAGTCTTCTTTCTCATGCAAGAGAAGTGAATTGCTATAATCGCAATACTTGTCATAAAGTAAAGTGCGTAGAGTAAAAAGAGTATTATGAAATAATACTGTAAAAGCATGATATGGTTTCTAAGCAATAAGGTACTTAAAAAGGATAAAATACATACAATGATAAATAATGACTAAACATACTCAACTGGTGCTTCTAAAATACGCCTACACCGGTGTACCTAACCTAAGACTAGTACACGGGAAGAAGTAAGTGAGGAGTAGTTAAAGTTAAATAGTTTCTGCCAAGAATCACCTCCCTACCTTGGTTATAGAATGAAGGAGGTCTTGTATCTCTCTCTCAGGACTCGATCTCCCAGCAACCCACAAGGGTAGCAGGGAAATACTGGAGCTGGATTTCTCGGCAGGAGAAAAGACAGCATCTCTCTCAGTGTGTTAGCTGGAGGGTCAGCTTCCTTCGGCACTTGCTACAGCAAGGCGTCGGGCAAGGTAGTTAGTCGATCTGCTAAAAACCACCATGTCTTTGCTAGGGCAGATGCAAGTACATTTATACCTGGAAGGTGCCGAGTTTGACGCAAGGTTGGACATAATAACGTTACTAAGAACTCATCGTTCTTTTTGAAATTCCATAAGTTCTAGGACACATCAATACAGAAGCAGGGGGATGTCCCGGACTGCTGAAGGTTGGTTTTTTCAAGAACTCGTTGTAGATTCTAGGAACTTGTGGAAGTAGCCCTGCCGTATTTTGACTGCATTGGCTATGTCTAAATATGGTTGTGATTCTTATCTCTATATAAGGATATGAAAAGTTATACCTATATAAGGGCATGAATCGGGAAAATTACACTAGAGTCCTAGATTCGTCTACAACACTCACATGGGAATGCCCGAGATTGCAGGCGAGCGACGAATCTTGATCGCTGGAGGCTCCACACTAGGCCAAATAGAAGACGGGACAACCTTGCCTGGTGCCACGGTGTATAGGGATGGGGGGTAAGGCGGCTGTTAATGCGAATGTGTGTGGTAGGTTGTGTGTAAGAAGCCATTAGTGTGGAGATCATGGTGGTGCCTAGCCCCGCTGTCTTAAGAACCTCCCTGAGAAAATGCAATTCTACCCACTCAAAGGTTTTCTCTGTGTCTAGTGACACCAGGCAGGGAGGTATATCTCTATATTGGGCTTTTTCAATCAGGTGTGCTATTCGGCAGACATTGTCCGCCCCCTGTGGTGGTGAATAAAACCCACTTGGTCCGGATATATGGCACCTGGGAGAGAGGGTTCCAAGCGATTCGCAAAAATCTTAGTATAAATCTTTGCGTCTGTATTTAAAATGGAGATGGGGCGGTACGAAGTAGATAGGAATGGGTCTTTCCCCGGCTTTGGGATAGGCACTATTTCAGCTTTGGACATAGTAGGAGTAGGATAGGATAGGATAGGATGTGAATTTGTAGAGCGCAAATTGCTGCCCGGAGGCGTCCAAGCACTAAGAGTACCATAAACCCGCAAGATAGCCCAAGAAGGGAGGGAAGGTAAGAGTTAGTTAGACCGGAAGATATAAAAAGGTTTTCAGCTGTTTGCGAAATGCCGAGAGATTGGGGTTGGCTCTGAGATACATCGGAAGGGCGTTCCAAGCCCTGGCAGCATAATAGGAAAATGTCCTGCCTCCGGATCTGGATCTTTTTATTCTGGGGGCCATTGCCAGGAAAGTCTGACTGGAGCGGAGGCTTCTGCTGGGCGTATAGTGGGTAATTAGGTCATGAGTAATCCAAGGGCCAGTGTTCCAGAAGGTCTGGTGTGCTATGCACATAGCTTTGAACATAACTCTCTGGCGCACCGGTAGCCAGTGGAGGGTTACCAGTCCGGCCCTCACTGGTTTTCTGCGGGGGAGATCAAGCAAAATGCGTGCTGCGCAGTTCTGGACTTTCTGAAGCCTTCGCAGAGTGAATTCAGGGGCGCCGAGGTAGAGCACATTGTTGAAGTCAAGGTGTGACTGTATTAAGCCCTGTATGGCCACTTGTTTGGCTTCCATGGGGAGGAGAGGGAGAATTTTCTTTAACATCCTCATGATGCCAAAACAGGTGGCTGAGAGTTTTGTGGCTTGTGTACGTTAAAGGACAGAGATCTGTCCAGCCAGACTCCAAGACTCTTAATACTGTTTTTTGGAGTTGGAGGGGTACCCAGACAAGGCGGCCACAGGGAGGCGGGGAGGCTGAGATCTGGGGGGCCTAGGAGCATCAGCTTGGTTTTGTCCCCATTCAGTTTTAGGGACGATAGGGACATCCAGGACTTCACCTCCTCTAGGCACTCTCTAAGCCCGCCTGGTCCAGGTAGGTTGGCTTCCTGCGTCAGTGAGACCACCAGCTGCGTGTCGTCTGCAGAGGAGATGATCTTGAGCCCAAATGGGCAGACAACATCAGCCAGTGACCTCATGTACAGGTTGAAAAGTGCAGGGCTTAGAGAGGAGCCCTGGGGGGCTCCGCATTTCAGAGGTTTGCTAGTGGACACAGACTCGCCCTCGAACACACGGAAGGATCTGTCCTCTAAGAAGGACTTAAACCATGACCAGGCTTTGTCCTTGATCCTGACCTGGGACATACGGTGCAGCAGGGTGTTGTGACTTACCGTATCGAAAGCCGTGCTGAGATCAAGGAGGATCACTGCCACTGATCCTCCTTGATCCAGGATTTTTCTGGCTTCCTCAGTAACGATGAGGAGGGCGGTCTCAGTCCCGTGTTTCGGTCTAAAGCCCGTCTGGGTGGGATCCAGTAAGTGGTGGTCTTCCAAGAAGTTTATCAGTTGTTGATTTATATATTTTTCCAGGATCTTGCTCGCCCATGGGAGCAGGGAGATGGGACGATAGTTACTCAGGTGAGTAGAGTCCAAATTAGGCTTTTTCCATAAAGCTCTGACCATGGCCTGCTTCCATACGGTCGGGACTGTGCCCGAGGAGATGGAGGCGTTTAAAACCTCCCTTATTATGGGCAGGGTGGTTTGCGAGGCTGCCATTATTATGTCTGGCGGGGCTGGGTCATCAGGGGATCCGGTTTTTACTTTCCGTTAAGGATTCAAGGATAACGAGATCCAAAGGAGGGAAGTGAGTCAGCGTGGGTAGGTGTTGACTGGAGGGGGTGAATATGGGATCCAAAGGAGGGGCTAAGGGGGTGAGGTTTTTCGGGGGAAAAGCAGAGTAGAGTCCAAATTAGGCTTTTTCCATAAAGCTCTGACCATGGCCTGCTTCCATACGTTCGGGACTGTGCCCGAGGAAGAATTCGGCAACATTATTGCAGTGGATAGTGGACTTATCCGCCTGCAAGCTGGGGGACGGTTTTGTTAGTTTTTTAATGATTTGGAAAATTTCCTTGGGTTTAGACTTTGCAAGCAGAATTTTCTCGGGAAGTATGTCGCCTGGGCCACTTTTACTAGAGTTTTATATTCACTGGTGGTTTCTCGGTAGAGGGTTTTATTGTCTGCAGAGTAATCAGATCGCCATCGTCTTTCCGATTTCCTGCAAAGGCGTTTCTTGTCCCTAAGAGCCTCCATGTACCACGGGGTAGTTTTGTGGGAGCGCTTGAGCGTAATTTTCTTTTTGGGATGTGTGACATCTAGAGATTGAGTGATCCAGTTAACATATGCCTGGTTGGCTAGGCCGGGGTCATCGTTGATAAGGGGTGGATTGCCAGCAAGTTTGCTAGTCCAGTTGTCAACTGCTAGGTGGGACCACGTTCGCATGAATCTCCTGATAGGTGCGGGCGGAGGGGGTTTAGGCGCAGTCCAGCTGATGGGGACCAGGAAATGGTCCGTCCAGGGCAGGGGAATAGGTGAACTGGTTAGAAGTTCGGCAGTTGCTGAAAACCGGGTCCAGCAAATGACCCTTCACATGGGTGGGAGTAGTAGCACGTTGGGTAAGTTGCAGAGCTGCTAGATCATCTGCTAAGGTCGAGGCTGTATGATCTGAGGATGAGTCAAAATGAAAATTAAAATCGCCTAGCAGGGTGAAGTTGGATGTAGTATTGAGACGTTCAGCCACGCTTAAGGGTAGACTGACATGGAACTGCTTCGGGGGGCGGTAGATAAGAGTGCCAGAGAAGCATCTGTTAGGTGAGAGTTCAATGTTAAAGGTGAGGCTTTCACTGTCCGGGATGGTTTCGGGGACAACTCGGCAGTGAAGTTGTTCTTTATTAATGATCGCCAGGCCTCCTCCTCTCCCTTTAGGCCGGTCTTGCCGAGAGATTTGGAAACCTGGTGGAAGAGCGTCTATAACCGCTGGATCCGTGTGGATATATGATGTTACAACGCGGACTTTTACTCCGCATACCGTTACAACGCGGTTTTTACAACGCGGATACTGTAACAACGCATGTATTTACAACGCATTTTTTTACAACGCAGGTACCTTTACAACGCAGACCATTACAACGTAAGTATTGGTAAGTATATGTAAATATTAATAATATAATAGTAACTTAATTTTAAAAATATAATTTAATGTAATTTAAATTAATTTAATTTCCGTTATTTATTTTAAATTTAAATTAATATTACTTTATTTTTACCATGTACCCCTGTACCCCAGAAACTGAAAACTGACCCTAAACCCCAAAAATAAATTAAAGTAATTTTATGAAATATAATTTAAATTAATTATTGAAAATATAACTTTATTTTTACCCTGTACCCCTGTACCCCAAAAACTCAAAACTGACCCTCAACCCCAAAAATAATGCAATGTAATTAAATTTAATTTATTTACTATTAAATAATTTAATTTAAAATTAAATTTAATTTATTTTTACCCTGTACCCCAAAAACTTAAAACTGACCCTGAACCCTAAAAATACCCCTTTACCCAAAAACTAAAAACTGACCCTGAACCCTAAAAATACCCCTTTACCCAAAAACTGAAAACTGACCCTGAACCCTAAAAATACCCCTTTACCCAAAAACTGAAAACTGACCCTGAACCCTAAAAATACCCCTTTACCCAAAAACTGAAAACTGAACCTGAACCCTAAAAATACCCCTTTACCCAAAAACTAAAAACTGACCCTGAACCTTAAAAATACCCCTTTACCCAAAAACTGAAAACTGACCCTGAACCCTAAAAATACCCCTTTACCCAAAAACTAAAAACTGACCCTGAACCCTAAAAATACCCCTTTACCCAAAAACTAAAAACTGACCCTGAACACTAAAAATACCCCTTTACCCAAAAACTAAAAACTGACCCTGAACCCTAAAAATACCCCTTTACCCAAAAACTAAAAACTGACCCTGAACCCTAAAAATACCCCTTTACCCAAAAACTGAAAACTGACCCTGAACCCTAAAAATACCCCTTTACCCAAAAACTGAAAACTGACCCTGAACCCTAAAAATACCCCTTTACCCAAAAACTGAAAACTGACCCTGAACCCTAAAAATACCCCTTTACCCTAAAACCCAAAACTGACCCTAACCCCTAAAAATACCCCTTTACCCTAAAACGCAAAACTGACCCTAACCCCTAAAAATACCCCTTTACCCCAAACATATAACATTTAAAAAATAACTATATACTTACCAATACTTACGTTGTAATGATATGCGTTGTAAAGGTACCTGCGTTGTAAAAAAATGCGTTGTAAAAACATGAGTTGTAACAGTATCCGCGTTGTAATGGATGCGTTGTAACAGTAGTGCGTTGTAAAAAATGCGTTGTAACAGGTGCACACCGATCCGTGTCAGAGGAGAGCCAGGTTTCTGTTAAGAACAGTATGTCTGGTGTGTATTCCTCTATTAGAAGCGCAATTTCAACCCTGTGTTTTGGTAGAGAACGGCAGTTCAATAAGAACATGCGGAAGTCGTGTAGCGGTTCAGTAGTTATTTTGGGTTTGAGGGGGTAATGGCATTTGGGACAGGCAAGCGGCAGGGTGTCAGCTTGATAGCTGTGTCGACTACAGATGCTGGTAGATGACCTGAGACTATGGAGGGTTTCAGCACTGTAGTGTATGGGGTCTGAGGACTGGGATGCAGGGGGGTTGGCCCTAGGCCCGGACTCGGCGCGGACGAGCGCAGATGAGCTTGCCTTATGCGCGCCTTCGGCGCGCAATCGTCGCGCCCGCTGCGCTTCCGGTACATGCACATTGTTATGGGGCAGGAAGGGGGTGTGGCCTCGAGGGGGGCGTGTCCCTCGATTCAGCGTGGCCAATGGCGGCTGACAGGAATCCCGCAAGCTCTCACTCTCAGCGCTAGATCCGCTGATAGGGGTGCTTTCAGGCAGGAGAGGTGAAGGTAAATGAGCAGGTTAAAAACAGAACACAAGTATTTTTAAGGTTAAAAATGTGCAAATAACGCAGTGCTAGCTCCCGGCTGTGCCTCAGGAGGGTATGGGTATTCTGACCCGCTTACAGATCTGCGCGCTTTTAACCTGAGTGAAGGGGGCGTGGCCTCGAGGGGGGAGTGTCCCTCTATTCAGCGTGGCCGATGGCGGCTGACCGGAATCCTGCGAGCTCTCCCTCTCAGCGCTAGATCCGCTGATGGGGGTGCTTTCAGGCAGGAGAGGTGCAGGTAAATGAGCAGGTTAAAAACAGAACACAAGTATTTTTAAGGTTAAAAATGTGCAAATAACGAAGTGCTAGCTCCCGGCTGTGCTTCAGGAGGGTATGGGTATTCTGACGCGCTCGCAGATCAGCGCGCTTTTAACCCGAGTGAAGGGGGCGTGGCCTCAAGGGGGCGTGTCCCTCGATTCAGCGTGGCCGATGGCGGCTGACAGGAATCCCGCGAGCTCTCCCTCTCAGCGCTAGATCCGCTGATGGGGGTGCTTTCAGGCAGGAGAGGTGCAGGTAAATGAGCAGGTTAAAAACAGAACACAAGTATTTTTAAGGTTAAAAATGTGCAAATAACTCAGTGCTAGCTCCCGGCTGTGCCTCAGGAGGGTATGGGTATCGGCCTGAGATGTCCGTGCAGCTATTAAAAAACTGGAGAATGTGATCCTGGAGCTGAGGGTAAAATGTGGAATAGAATACAACTGGAAGGCCATAAGGGCCAGGTGTTTTCCCTGTTGTAAGCTGTTTCAAGGCCTTAGCAATATCCTCTGAAGTAATGGGTTTGTCTAGTATCTTCATGTGATGAGAGCTGATAGGTTCCCAATGACAGGAGTTGAGAAAGGCCTTGATATCCTCTAGGGGACAGGGTTCCTCCGCAAAGATATCTTTGTAGAAATTTGAGAGAGTTAAGCTATCAAACTCCGATATGGCCCAGGTACCATTGGAGCGGAGATGTTTGAAAATGTGGGCTCGCATTTATCGGGCTAGAAAGGCCCAAACCTTATCACCCTGAGTAGAGTCTTTGCTTTAGAGTGAGCAAGAGCTGCTCTGCTTTATTGGTGCAATGTAAGCGCAGCTGGCCATGCATGCAGTTCGTCAAGTTGCTTTTTGTTATGAAGGGAGGGCTGTTGATGATCCTTGTGTTCCACAGTTTTGATATCATTAGTAAGGGAGAATTCTACAAGGCGAGATTCACTGGATCTGGCTATCGCAATAGAGGATATAACTCCACAGATGGTTACATTAAAAGCCTCCCATCTAACTGCTTCAGAAGTGTTGGAAGTGTTGTTTGTGATAAAAAAGGTTTTGATCTCTTTCTGAATATCAGCTAGGTCGACTGGGTCCTGAAGGGCATGAGGGGGTTGATGCGTTGGGATTGGGGGGGCCGAAGTGATGGTGAAATATGGGCGTCATCAAATAATGAGCTTGTCAGATATCTTTACAGCCGTTACAGAGTGAAGTAAAGGCAGAGAGAGGAAAAAAATAATCGATTTAGTAGTATGAGCAGTGTGTGTGGGAGAAGAATGAAAAGTCTTTGAAGTCAGGATGTAAGTATCACCAGGCATCAAGTAATCCTAGATCAGTGATAGTGTTTTTAAGAGCTGCAACATGGTACCAGTGCATTAGTATGCATGTGCACTGCGGTCTTATTCAGTATCCCATACCAGGTTAAAATCACCCCATGGATAATCGTTGCTTTGGCCGGTTTTAGAAGCGCACTTAGATATGTGTGCAAGAATGCATCTTGGCTCTGGGTTAGGGGCATAGATATGTACAAGTGTCAGGGGTTGCTTGTCCCAGTGTATTTGTATTTCTATAAACCTCCCTTCCATGTCCCTTGTGACCTTAGGGTTGTTCCCAGCCTGACCCATTTTAAATAGTATGGCCACTCAAGCCATTTTAGTAGAAATGCAGGCCCAGTAATGATTTGAATATTTTGGGTGTGACATTAGGTGAATTCGGAGGAGAGAAGATGGGTCACTTGGAGGAATAAAATATCAGGATCCTGGAGGAGTTGATATTCCCCAGACCTGGCGTCTCCTATATGAGGAGTTTAGTCCCCTAACATTATGCCAGAGGAGTTTAAACAGGCCCATCAGAAGTAACAGTGGAAGCTTGACTACCCACCCCGCTGGTTCCCGACATAGAAAATGTGGCTATAAGCATATACATGGCAGTCAAAGCAACATGGTGACCCCAAGCAATACCCAACCTCATGAAGCTGGGAATACCAACCCCAACCCTCCCACCCCCCATAGGAGTGCATCACAGGGGTAATGACAGGGAAGAGAGAAAGAAGAGGGGGAAATATTTTCCCAACAGGGGATGACCAGCAGGGCCAGACAAGGTCAATGTCTACCAGGAACAGCCCACCTTCCAGAGGATGGGCCACTCAAAAGAAGGCACTTTTTAAAGGGATCCTTTAGACAGAGGGGGTGGCAGGAACAAGCAAGTCAACAGGTCTCTGCTTCCAACAGCTTGTTGCAAAATAACCTTCAGGAGTACCCACCGCCAGGGCGCCTTCAGGAAATCCGGTGTCAGGCCTTGAGGAGGTCCGTAGGCTCACTGCAATTCTAGATGTGTCTGTATGGCGTTATTTTATCCCTCTACGAGGGACCACCTCTATCCAAGGCAAAGATGTGGCTAGGTTGGTAGGAGGAAGGTAAGTTCTCATAGATTTGACCAAAAACAATGGTACAATGCTAGAGACTGAGGGTACAAAAAGTTGGGTACTCCCAGATTGGCTCAGTCCTTATGTTCAGGAGATCAAGATTGTGGGGAGGATTCACTCAAGGAGATATATGGCTCATGATCTCCTCTTTGGCCTGAGAAGATTCCCGTTCCTGAAGGCGCCTCCTGTGTTTGGGCGGTGGGACAGTAGACCATTCCAGATGGGAGGCCTACCAGGGAGGACATATGGGGAGGGAGGATCTCCATCCCCGGGCTCAAGTGGAAGGTGAAGGAGCTGTTTTGC
This sequence comes from Lissotriton vulgaris, assembly GCF_964263255.1. Taxonomy (NCBI): domain Eukaryota; kingdom Metazoa; phylum Chordata; class Amphibia; order Caudata; family Salamandridae; genus Lissotriton; species Lissotriton vulgaris. Next base: position 68,085,467 of record NC_141695.1, read on the forward strand.
CTTGTTCAGTGAGCGGAGGACACACTGTTTGCCCTACCAGGTGTACATCAACTCAAAAGGATGGCCCCATTGCTACTTGACATTAAGTTCCCGAAGCTTGTCTGTGACTAGCTTAAAGTCTTTTCTCCTCCAAAGGGTGGTGGACGCCAAGTCTTGAAACATTTAGATTGAATAGGATGTGGTCTTGGCTCCCTGGATCTTTCTCAGTATGGCTTCTTTTTCGGCAAAAAGTGGACTCCTGTGAGCATGTCTGGGATGAAATCTGGGAGGTTTCTGGGTCCCAAAACCCATTGTACTCTGTCCAGGATGGGTGGCGACATGTCTTTATTATCACTGATTGCCTGGAGAAGGTCTGCCGTGAAGGCTATGATGTCTTTGCCTTCCACCCCAGGGGGAACACCTCTGATGCGTCAGTTGTAATGCCTACTACGATTCTCGAGATCCTCTTGTTTAAAGTGAAGGGTAATATTTTCATCTTCTATTTCCGCCATCCTTCGCCATAGGTTTTTGTGATCCTCCGACCTGGCATCCATGGTGCGCTCGAGATCGCCCACCCGCCCGCCAATTTCTGTGACATCCTTGCGGATATCCTGCAGCCCAGCTTTAAAGTCTTGTTTCAGAGACCCTATTTTGTCTTTAATTTCCTTGGCGGAAAGTAGTCATAAAGGCCTGAGAAACCGGTGCATGAGGTTGGGCCCTGTCTGCCCCAGGATCCAAAAATACTGTTGCAAGCTGAGGCTGCAAGTTGTATTTGTACCATAGAGAACCAAATAGATGGCCCTGGCCGAGATGAGGGCTGGGTCTTTGTTGGCTTTATTGTTAGGGGGCATAGCTGGGAATAGCCACTCAACAGTATCACTGCAGCTCCGACTGAGAAACCTCCAGAGCTGTAGAGGTGGTGCGAACAGGTATGTATCGAGTTTAGCTATACCCTAAACTGTAAGGGTCTACCCCGGCTGGACGGTTACAGGAAGCAGGGGGGTATAGGTGTGACTAGAAACTCAGCTGCCAAATCCAAGGCCCCCCGCTTCACAGTTGATCAGACAGTTTAGGCCTCCAGTGTCATCAGATTCATCAGCAAAGAATATTGACATGTCATCAGTTCAAGTGTGGCCCCCTGTACAGCCGCTGACCAGCAAGCAGAGCAAAGGATATCTCGCTAGGTGTGGACAAGTGGAAAGAGCAGCTCAGTTACAAGGGAGTGTCGTAAATATATAATTTACCGTCTTAATTTCTATGCAGGTAAGTACTTAATCAGTAATAACTCAATCGGAAAGAAAAAAACAGAGTCCGTGGTGTTAGAATTCTTAGGGGTTTTATTCCTTAACAAGGAATGGTCATGACAGGATATCGGATTCTTACCACCACAGGGGTGTAAGAAGGGATAGAGCCACATTTTATTGACAATACATAGCTTATATACTTAGGTTACATTATAGAAACCAATACGGTAGGCGTACCAGCTGAGAGAAACAAGATAACAGCATCCACGTGTTAGTAGTACGTAATCAGAAGGCGTGAACTAGGCGTGAACTAGAAACGTCACAGGTAGGTGTCATGAGTGGGTGGCAACAATAAGCAGAATCTTGCAATGTCAGCAGAAATCTGAGGCCTGAATGCGCGCGCAGCTACATGACGTGTGATTGACGTGAAACTGGAGGGTGCTTGGGACTTGACATTTAAACTAACGAAAAGAGACAGAAGTCTGGCATGTCAGAGCAACTTGTGCTTCTATCATATCTGATATCTGGTGTTTAGGAACTGAGTTTTCTGGGCGGAAAGGTCTCTGGGGCAGAAGCTATTCTATACTGACTGTGAGTGCGTGTATAAGCGCCTAAGTGTCTGCATGAGAAGCGTGGGGGCATGGGCCTTCCAGGGTAGCATGGTAACAGAAGCTATGAATTACTTGCATAGAGACAGTGTGGCCTGGCCCTTCTGCTCTGCAGCTGGGGGAATGTTTACTTAAACTAGTAGGCAGGAATGTATTTTCGAGGAGTGGAACAGATAATTCGAAGGTTGTAGTCAGTCTTGGCAGGCAGCAGGCTGAGCTAAGCGCGGTGGGCCGCGCTGGAAGTAAGTCAGAGTTCACGGGTACAGAGGCAGTCTGGGCTGAGGCTTTCGGAGTCAGAAGCCAGGAAAAGGCTCGATGGCAGAAATTCAGGGCCTACTTTGCCAGAGCTGAAAAACGTGTAAAGTACACTACAAAAAGACGTTGGCATAGCATACTTAGGAACGGACTACTCAACCCATTCAGGGTGGGTCTGAAAGAGGACATGTTAACGTTGGACGCAAATGTATTTGCGTCTTCATAGCTGGCCCAGGAGGGAAGTTACATGCACTTTAGGTTGGTACATGGAGACGGTGGGGCACACGCTAGGGAACACAACTTGACCAATAATTTATATTTCCTCATTCCCTCCTTGTTCCCTACGGACCCTTCATGATATATCGATCCTCATGAATCGATCAGTTTGTTCTTGTAACATCATTTGCTCGTCTTTCTTTCTTTGACGGTTTGAGAGGATACTGGAATGTTCAATGCATGATGTGGCACACAGTCCACAAATCGCTGGCCCACACTGTAGGCACAGGCAACAACTGAATACTATGACTAGGCCGATACCTAGGAAGGATAGGATCTTCCATCCCCAAGCAGTTAACGTTGTCCAGAACCAACCGGACCAAGTCCAGGTGCCTGGATTCTGATGTATCAGATTTGCAATTTTATGAAGACGTGTAATAGCTTTATATACAGATGGCACGTTTTCTGGAATGAAAACACAGCAACTTGACCCGATGACCTTACAGGCTCCACCTCTATCTGCCAAGATGACGTCAATAACAAGACGATTCTGAAGGACAACAACCCGCATGGCGGACTGCTCTTCGGTTACGCTACCTAGGGCGGAGGCAGTTTCATTCACTACTGCTTCAAGTGTTCTAGTTAATTTGCGTATTAATTTACTATTTTGAACGGGGCCTAAAAAGAAAAAGAATCCTTTATTAAAATCTGTGTATTGCTCCCATGCCGTTTCTGTGTAGTCGACAAGCGGGAGATCTCTTCGGAGTCTAGTCTTTACTAGATTTGTATTTCTATGATAATCAGGAGGGGCTAGAAAAACAGGTGGCAGAAGGAATGCAATATAACAGGTACCATCCCAATCTGGAGGTAAACGTATGTATGCGGTATGACCACAAACAAAATAAGAATGACGGGTAGCTTTAAAGGACGATCTACCTTGATCACTGAATTCGACCACAGTAGTACATTTACTATGACCTAAGTGTACTGAACCTTTCTTACTGACACATAATTCACCAGTGACTGGTAATACTGACATAGCGGGCAGAACTGGTGCATTTTCGGATTCAACAGTAAGAATCATAAGGTTAATTGTGTAATTGCCTAGTCCATATACTTCATTTTCTAGATCAGTTCCTATTCTGGTGGGGAGTCCCTTCTTATCAGGGTAACAGACATCGAGTAGAACTAAGTTCAAGTTTCCCCAAACCCAGTTCCCTTCGAAAACAGCAATATCAGGATCTAATGAATTAATTATTTTAAACCATGCACCACAGGAGCCATTGTGAGTGAACGGGTATGGAAAGAGGGGCAGAGCTCCCTTGTAATTCTGGTAGGGAGGGAGTCGGCCACATATCCAGCAGTTTGTAGCATTATTAGTCTGATGGGAATGATGTAACATACTAATGAATGTGTTGTTGCGCAGCGCGAGTCTGTAAGAAAGTTCATGTGGAGGTAACTCACTAAAAGAATGTTCAGCAGAAACATTGTAAGCAGATTGTTCACGCTTGAAAATAGGGTAATAGATAGGAAGCAGTATACTTGCAACAATAATCAGAAGACTTAGAAAAAACATAATTAATAATGTCACTAAACAGTGACTACGCAGTGATTTGCAATATGTACGTTTCTTGAATTGTCTCTCTCTCTCTCTATCTCGATCTAGGGGATACATGTCAGAAACTATTTAACCGATTCACCTAGGGGAGGACTTAAACAATTAAACTGTCTGACTTGCTAGATCGGAGTTTCGATTTATACTCCTCTTGGGGAGTTTTCTCTCGTTCGGGAATTTTAGAGTCACTAGGCTTAATACAGTCTTTGGAGGGGGTGGACGAGTCTGGGTCTGGTTTCAGTTCGTTGCATTGTTTAATATGACTCGTGTGGATCCACCCCTTTCTGCCCTCCACCTTTACTGCGGTCCTCGTAGTAAGAAGGACGGTCTTCGGTGCTTTCCAGCCGGGCTCCAGCGTACTTTTCCTGTCGAAGTTCCTAATTAAAACCAGGTCGCCAGGACGGACATCATGCGGCTTTACATCAGTGTTGTCAGGGAAGGCTGCGGCAACCTGTGAACGACATGATTGGAGTGCAGACATCAAGGAGGCAAGGTAATCTGTCAACATGTTACAATCAACATCAGTAATTTTCTTAGGAATGGGCGTCCCCCACATATTCGGTGGTCTGCCAAAGACCACTTCGTACGGGGATAGTCCTGATCTCGAGTGGGCAACCATTCTCATGTAGAACAGTGCAACTGGAAGGGTGACTATCCAGTCGACCCCTTTCTCTTTACAAACTTTTGCAAGGCGTGTCTTTAGTGTCTGGTTATGCCTTTCTACAAGGCCTGCGGCTTCGGGATGTCGGACACAATGGAATTTCCACTGATATCCTAGCAGCAAAGAAACTTGTTTCATCAACTCGGATGAGAATGGCTGTCCGTTATCTGAGTACACGACACGAGGCAAGCCGTACCGTGGGAAGAATTCTCGAACCAGCTGCTTGGCAGTGGTCGGAGCAGTGTAGTCTGGGACTGGATATGCTTCGGTCCAACGGGAAAGTGCACAAACAATTACAAGGACATATTTGAATCCTCGACAACGGTCCATCTGGATATAATCCATCTGGAGGACTTCAAAAGGGTGATCGGGAGGATGAAATCCACCTTGCTCTACAGGGACGCTTTTACCTGGATTGAACTGACAACAGATCATGCAAGTAAGCACTTTCTGTTTTGCTGCTGCTCGTAAGTGTTTATTGCTCCAGAGGTTTTGTAAACTGTCTAACATCACTTTCTCTCCTAGATGTGCTGGACTATGTGCTGTATTGATTATGACTTGAACCATAGAGTCAGGGAGAAACCATGTAGATTTTCCCTTCGTCATCCAACCTTGATCTGTCTGGATCCCTCCTAGTTCAGTCCATTTCTTTATTTCATCTGCAGTAGCATGTGTCTGAATATCGATTACATCTAGGGTGGGATCCCTGACTGTCATACAATTTGTCGGTACTATTGTCTTTGTCACGTCAGTTGTCTGGGTGTGAGTCAGTGCTGTATGTTTTGCTGTCTGGTCTGCCAGGTCATTACCCTGGGAAACAGAATCTGTAACTTTAGTATGTGCTTAACACTTCATAACGGATATGCCTGAAGGCAGATGTATTGCTTCTAACAGTGCTTGAATGAGGGGACCGTGTTGTATCTTGGCACCATGAGAGGTCAAGAAACCTCTTTCTTGCCATAACATGCCGAAGTCGTGTACGACTCCGAACGCATAACGGGAATCAGTATATATGTTGACATTTCTGTTCTTGGCTAGTATACAGGCTCGGGTCAGAGCAATAAGCTCTGCCGCTTGAGCGGACAGTGTGTCAATACGATGTGTTTCTTTAACTTCGGTTTCAGTGGTCACTGCATACGCAGCCACTAATTCTCCTGTACTTGTTCTCATACATGAACCATCCACATAAAGTGTCAGGTCTGGATTTGTCAATGGAACATCTGTTGTCTCGTCTAGGTTTTGTTACTGCATTAATGATCTCTATACAATCATGCGGGGCTGGATCTGTCATAATTGTAGGTAACAATGTTGCGGGGTTCAGAATGCTGCAGCGTCTGATTTCTATGTGTGGCTGGAAGAGCGTCAATTCGTAACCTGTCAGTCGTGCTATAGTCAAGTGCTGAGTCTGGGTTCTGTTTAAAAGAACCTCTACAGAATGTGGAACTTGTACTGTTAATTGATGGCCTAAAACAATTGAATCGCTCTGTCTGATTGCTAATGCTGTTGCTGATACTGACTTTAAGCACGCAGGGAGTGCCTGGGCTACTGAATCCAATGTACTTGAAAAATAAGCGCAAGGCTTATGTGAACCTGCTTGATCTTGAGTGAGGACAGACAATGCTGTACCGTCACGTTCTGTAACAAAAAGTGTAAACGGTTTGCTGTAACATGGTGTCGCTAGAACTGGTGCTTGGCATAAAGCTTTCTTTAATTCTTCAAAAGCCTGTGTATGTTCCTGATTCCAAGGAAGGACAGTCGAAGTCGCTGCCTCCTGTGTCGTTAACTGAATGAGTGGTTTTGCTAAAAATGCATACTGGGGAATCCATTGCCTGCAGTACGAGGTGAGGCCTATGAAGGCCCGCACTTCCTTTTGTGTCTGGGGTTGTGGCATATTTACGATTAACTGAATGCGATCGGGAGTGAGCTGTCTCCCCACTTTGGACAGCAAGTGACCCAAGTACACAACTTGCTGAGCACAGAATTGTAGCTTCGAAGGAGACACCTTGTATCCCTTGTCGGCCAGGAAATGTAAAACTGTCAGTGATGCTTGTTCACATTCGGGTTCACTTCGTGCGGTGATCAGCAGATCATCGACGTATTGTAGTAAGGCGGTGTTAACTGGCATTGTGATACAATCAAGTTGTCTTTTCAGTGCTTGGCTATAGATGCTGGGGCTTTCTGTGAATCCTTGAGGTGCGCGGGAAAATTTGAAACTTTGTCCATTTAAACTGAATCCGAAGAGGTATTGGCTCTCTGGATCAATAGGTACACTAAAGAAGGCGTTCTTGAGGTCAATTACAGTAAAGAACGTTGCTTCAGAATCAATAGCAGTCAATAGGGAAGAGATATCGGGGACCACAGGAAACTGTGGAATAATGCATTTATTCAGTTCTCTTAGATCAATCACCAGCCGATATACTGGCGGTGCATTGGGATCAGTACGTTTAAGAATCGGAATGATGGGTGAATTACAGATATTGGAGTTGGTTTCTACGACCACTCCTTGGGCAATGAGCTCTTCAATTATTTCCAGTAAAGCCACTACAGCATCGGGTGGTAACTTGTATTGTCTGATTCTGGGTAAAACAACACCTTGTTTAAGTGTTACACGGTATGGTGTAATGTGCATACAACCTACATCAGTTGGGCCTTTTGCCCACAAGTGATCTGGTACATTTTTCAATCTGACATCAAAGTCTCGTAATACATAGTGACCCTTGAAATCCCGCAGAAAGAGTCTAACTCCTTCCGGGGAACAGCATATTATGGCTCCTAGAGCCTTCAAAGTCTTTATTCCTAACAGATTTTCTGGACATGATTTCGTAAGTAACAAGTCTGTAACACGTGATAACGGACCCACAGCCAGGGGGACTGGTTCTGATACCTCATTTACAATAGGCTGTCCTGAAAAACCAAGGGAAACATTCTGTGAGCCTGAGAGGGGTGCCCCTGGGACTTCGTCATGGCTTATTGTGGTGCGGCTTGCCCCTGTGTCAATTAAAAACTTTCTGTCTTTTCCCAATACTTGACTGTGTACATAAGGACCTTCTTGATCTACAGGAATCTCAATAAGAGGCAAGCCACCTTCCCTCTCTAGGCTGTTTCATGTATATCGTGGATAATCGGGGTAAGCGGACTGGGCATACTGGTACATCTGTTGTGAAACTTGCTGAGTTGCGGCAATGGGCTGTGGCTGTGATACCGCTACTGCCTGTGCTGCATGTGATGAAGCATGCATAGGCTGCGTATTCTGCATGGGCTGTACGTTCTGTGAAGTCTGTTGATGACCATGATCTTGTCTAGGTGGATGTGGTCTTTCTTTAGTTTTACCTGTCGCTATGTTATGTTTCAGAACTGGGCATTCGTGTACGTAGTGGCCTGGCTGCTTGCAATAGTTGCATGTCCCTTTAACGGGAGCTGCTGAATTCTGGGTCTGGGTCGTACCCTTTCTCTGACCGTCGGCTGGAACCGACTGGGCTACTAACATTTTCATTTTCGTGTCTTTCATACGTTTCTGATCCTGATCTTGTTCTTCTCTAATTCTGTTCTGATGGTATTGTAGCATCTGTAACATCTGGGATGGCGTATTTGCCTGCCAAGTACTTTCAACTTTGTACACGCGGTTCTTAACTGCTAATAGGGAATTCTCGACTAACTTTGATACAAAAAGATGCGGGTACGACTCGCTACTTGGTTTAAGGCCACTATTAATAATGAAACATTTCTCGAATCTTGAATAGAAGTCACTAGTATCTTCGTCGTGCTTCTGTTTACAGGACGAGATGGCGTCCCAATCTTCCTTTCTAGTTGTCAATAATCTTGGCAGAACCTGTACTATCAAACCTGGTAATGCTTTAGTTTTCTCCCCAAGGCCTAACCCTGGGACACGTTTGTTCTCTTCGTCTTCTATTTCTGCCCATACAATCTTTTTCTCTCCCACCTCCCATTCTTTTTCCTTGAGTTTCTCGTAGATGCCCGTGGGCAGCAGTACCTTTAACATTTTCATGATATCTTCATATGTGTAATCCCCCATCAGTAACATGTCTTTAAGTTCTCTGTGAAAACCTGCAGGGTCTTTATCATGACACGGTACTAGTTTCTTCATTTCTAACAGTTCTAACTTAGTCAGGGGCGTGTGTACATACACACGTTTCAAGGTATGATCCTCACCCATAACTGGATGCACTTCCCGTAGGGGGTTCTGACTTTCAATGCCATGCAGACGTTCCATATGATACATTTTTCTTTCTGGGGGTGGAGCGGGAACATATTCGGAGCTTACGAAAGTGTTATATCTGTGTCGTTGTTCTAGAATTATTTGTATTAACTTTGTACTTAGACCTCTCCATCTATCCATGAGTAGTGCTTCTAATGTATCGTGTAAGGGACCTGGATCAGAATGTTGGTTTCTGTATAACGTGAGGAGGTGCTGAATCATGTATACACCTGCTAATTTCTGTTCGTCTGGGGAAAGGTTCAGGAATGTCTGCGCTACTGTGTCATCATTATATATATCCGGATTGTCAGCCCATAATACTGCTGACCGAGCTAGTTCTTGTTCATCCATAGAATTGAGTACATGGTACCCTATTCGGTCTCGAAGCCTTTTATCGGTCTCCTGGAACTGATGTTCAGTAGAATTCGGATTGGTTAAGCCAGAGAGAAAAACTCTCCTGCTTTCTGGACGAATGCCTTTCCTAAGGTAAGTTCCCTTACCTACATACGCTATCGTGTCTGTAGTCGCTTCTTGTTCCTCGGGTTCTTCCTCCTCTTCAGAGGAGGCTTTTTCTTTCTCGTGTATGTCTATTACTGCTTTTCTTATTCTCTTGTACATACTGGCTATGCAACCCCCTTTATCATGCTTTCCGTCAGATATATTTTGGCCCCACTTGTTAAGTGCATCTAATTCATCCTGTTCTGTCCCAGGCCTGTCTCGTTCTCTGATTAGGCAATTTATAAAAAAACGTAGTATATATGCTTGAATGTCAACTTTCTGATGCGCCATGGCATCCTTAATACTTTCAGGGTCTTGCCCAGTCTGAACAAAGTGATATATTCTATCCAGGTGCTCTTTCATTCCTGGTAATAATAGTAGGTAATCTGCAGCATGTCGTAAGCGTAATGATGCTAAAAACATCCTATCGTCTTTACCGGGTACTAGATCATATCTGCAAACTTGGAGCGGTTCTTTGAGTGGGTCGAGACGGGGTGATTGGAATATAAAAGGATTCTTCATATCCTTAAGGTGTAATCTGCGTGTTGGGGGCGGGGTCTGGTGACCCCCGGTCGCACCTCCTGAGACTGAGGCATGGACATTATTTCTCTGTGGAGTCTGTATCTGTACTTGAACTTGTCTTTTAGTGGGATCAGGTAGAAGTGGTTTCGGTAGATTAATTTTAGGTGCGGGAAGTGGTGGAGGTGGTGGAACAGGGGGAATCTGTCGGGCGGGGGAACCTTGTTGTGGTACTGGCGAAACATGATCTTGGGGCGCGTTACCACCCCCGTCCCCGTCGTTAGGCAGGGCGCGGACAGGCAGATTGGTGTAAGCGGGAGCTACATCCTTTAGATAGGAATTCAGGAATATGTCTTTAGTGGTCCTGTGAGTTACTTTAGTTGGAACTAATGGTGGCAGCAGATTTTTCGGTATTTCTGAAGTGGCTTCAGGCGAACCTTCGGCCACAAGATACATGCCATTTATGAGATTGTTTCGTGCGCGGTCTATTTGTTCTGATTTTACTCGAATCCCTTCAGTAACTAATTCGTTTTCTTGAGCTTTATCTGATTCTTTAAGTCTGTCTTCTCTACGGAGTGCCTTTTCTGTACGCTTATGTGATTCCTTACGCCAAAATTCTATGGCGTCTTTCTGAGATTGCCTGGCTTTCTTTTTCCATAATGCTTCTTCTACTTTCATGATGCACTCGGCATCCCATGTTCCGGTAGCGGGCCATCTGTGTCTTTCGTCTAGATGCTTAGTATAATCGGCCCATAAATCTAGATACAATATGGCATCTATGCCATGTTTGTGGTACATGAAATTTCCAGGAGTGTCCCTAGGGGGGATAGGAATTTCTTCCTCTAGTATCCCTTTCCTAGTTCCTATCTGCTTTAACTTGTTAAAAAACGGCATTTTGCTTACTTAGTACTGAATGCTCGATCCTTACTACTTAATTCTAGACACAGCTAGTTACACAAGAATGCACATTAAAACAGTCACTCATACAACGACATTAATCACACGAAAAAACATTTAAAAACACATATGACTACCTCCTATACTGGATGTACTACTAAACAGCACAGATACACTGCTGAGCACAGTGCAAGAACTGGAATCATCGGATATACTGCTAAACAGTACAGATACACTGTCTAAAACAGTGCAGACTGGACTTGTGTACCCAAACCCGTCTAGATACGTCCCAGCAATGGTACTCACCGGGAAGCACAGAAAACAGAAGGCCTCGGAAAACTCGACTGGACTGGACCGGACTCAACTCGACTCGACACGTGGATACTTCGGAAAACTGGTGGGCCTCTTGACACCTCGGACTTTGCTTCTTTCGGCTAGGCTCTGGTCGGGATCCTCCGCACTCCTCACCACCTCGTCTGGGTGCTGATTGCAGTCTTCGTCACCTCCGTGGGCCAGAGGGAGATACAGGAAATCCTGCCGGTACGCGTAGGTTCCGTCTAACTGATGGCAGGGGACAGAGTTTGCAACGCACCAACCGGCGCGTGGGGTGGGGGAGGGGTCCCTATTCGGGCGCCAAAATGTCGTAAATATATAATTTACCGTCTTAATTTCTATGCAGGTAAGTACTTAATCAATAATAACTCAATCGGAAAGAAAAAAACAGAGTCCGTGGTGTTAGAATTCTTAGGGGTTTTATTCCTTAACAAGGAATGGTCATGACAGGATATCGGATTCTTACCACCACAGGGGTGTAAGAAGGGATAGAGCCACATTTTATTGACAATACATAGCTTATATACTTAGGTTACATTATAGAAACCAATACGGTAGGCGTAACAGCTGAGAGAAACAAGATAACAGCATCCACGTGTTAGTAGTACGTAATCAGAAGGCGTGAACTAGGCGTGAACTAGAAACGTCACAGGTAGGTGTCATGAGTGGGTGGCAACAATAAGCAGAATCTTGCAATGTCAGCAGAAATCTGAGGCCTGAATGCGCGCGCAGCTACATGACGTGTGATTGACGTGAAACTGGAGGGTGCTGGGGACTTGACATTTAAACTAACGAAAAGAGACAGAAGTCTGGCATGTCAGAGCAACTTGTGCTTCTATCATATCTGATATCTGGTGTTTAGGAACTGAGTTATCTGGGCGGAAAGGTCTCTGGGGCAGAAGCTATTCTATACTGACTGTGAGTGCGTGTATAAGCGCCTAAGTGTCTGCATGAGAAGCGTGGGGGCATGGGCCTTCCAGGGTAGCATGGTAACAGAAGCTATGAATTACTTGCATAGAGACAGTGTGGCCTGGCCCTTCTGCTCTGCAGCTGGGGGAATGTTTACTTTAACTAGTAGGCAGGAATGTATTTTCGAGGAGTGGAACAGATAATTCGAAGGTTGTAGTCAGTCTTGGCAGGCAGCAGGCTGAGCTAAGCGCGGTGGGCCGCGCTGGAAGTAAGTCAGAGTTCACGGGTACAGAGGCAGTCTGGGCTGAGGCTTTCGGAGTCAGAAGCCAGGAAAAGGCTCGATGGCAGAAATTCAGGGCCTACTTTGCCAGAGCTGAAAAACGTGTAAAGTACACTACAAAAAGACGTTGGCATAGCATACTTAGGAACGGACTACTCAACCCATTCAGGGTGGGTCTGAAAGAGGACATGTTAACGTTGGACGCAAATGTATTTGCGTCTTCATAGCTGGCCTAGGAGGGAAGTTACATGCACTTTAGGTTGGTACATGGAGACGGTGGGGCACACGCTAGGGAACACAACTTGACCAATAATTTATATTTCCTCAGGAGGATCATCAGGGGAGTCTCAGCAGGCCAGAAGGAAGAGACAAAAGAGATGAGGGATCTCCAACAGGCAGAGCCGTTGTATCTTCAGTGGTGCCCGGTCGTCCGTGATGTCGCAGGCATCTCTAGACCCAACTAATCCACTACATCAGCAGTGAACTATGCCTCGAGTTCTCACTACCTCCAAGCAGCAGTAGCCCCAGCTCAAAATTGCTCCTAGGCCCTTTGGATTGGACCCTCCATTGCACTATAGAAGGATCTACACTGCCATCATTAACTGAACAGATCCTTCTTGGTTAGGGCTCAACATACACATCACCATTCCCAAAGCCCGGCAGGATCCCCAGCAGGACTGTCGCACAGCAGCGCAATTCAAAGTGTGCGTATCGGTATTTCAATTAGACGTTTCCGGATGGCAGACCGGTGGGGGCTGAAATGTAATAAGGAGATGGTGCCTCAGCAAGATGTACCACCTCAAAGATTCCAACCCTAGGAGCCGGTGGTCGAACGGTGATCACAGACACTGGTACCCTTAACTCCTTTTATGCGGCCGCGATTCCCCTGCTGTGCTGTAAACAGCACGAACAGGGGCGGGCCGTGACGAACCCCAGCCGTCACCAGCACACGAGCACCGTAGTGATTGACGGCTGGGGTTCGTCATGAGCATGGAAGGGGTTAAGAAGTCATTGAGGGCCAGGTCTTAGGTAGTGTGATCAATAGTCAGGCCTGGGAGTAATGAATCCGCAGCTCTCCCGGAAGCCCATTTGCGGTGAGTAGTCCGGCCGGCGCTCTCCCCAATTCCAAACCCCCACACTCACTGTTAACTCCAGGGCAGGGCAGGACCAGCCAGGCAGATGTCGCTCAAGTTATCAGGAGCCGGGGAGCAAGACTTTGTTGTCTCATGTCCTCTCTACCATCCACCCACCGCAGCAGTCACTCCAAGGTGGGAGGCGGCTCCGCGGCAGGCCCCAGCAGCTCCCCCGGCCCACATTGCCACAGGAGCACGAAGCTTCGAGGTCAGGCCTGAATGATGCACTAGTCTCACGGCAGCTCAAGCATGCCCCAAGCGCCTCCCAGGCAGAGCAGCGAGGCCGCATGCTCAGCGCCACCAGTGAAGGGAAAATTCGGACTAAGCAGTGCTGGCTCTCACGTAAACACCATATTGTTGAAACCTTGACAAGGAGATAGGGACCTGTCATATGTAGATGAAATTAGATCGTTCTTCAAAATGAACAGTTCAGCCCAACTAGGTCCATTGTAGATTGGACATATGTTAACTTAGACAAGTTTTGACTTCTTCGGGGTCTCATCAATGAGATGCATTTGCAATGCATATACAAGGACAGAGATGCTCGAATCAAATCACAGGAAGTTGAGGAAACTACTGAAATCTGAACTATTCAGAGTTGCCTGAAATTGATATCAACATGGCACATGATTGGAGACTAACTAACCATTAAAAATGGAAGCTGGAGTTCCCTGCCTGCCAGTGCTCTGTATTTAGCAAAATTTAACGCACACCACTATATGGAAATCCTAAGTAAAAACATATATAAATATATACATATAGTATAATAGGAAAGGCATTGTGTTGGGCATTATGGCACCATTGATGCAGCATTGTAAATATTTTCTAGTGTTTGACCTCCCCCTTAAACTAGTCAGGCCCATTGTGCCCCCCTGGCTGCGGCTGGGCATGAAGAGAACCGTAACAATCTCAGAAGAAGATAAAGTGCACGTAGGGGTCCTTCCTTTCTATTTTTTTGATTCTCCATGACAGGGCAATCTATAACCTTGCCTTGTTCTTAGGAGAGTGACTGAAAACCCTTATAAGGGTGGAACTGGAATTCCTGTTTAAACCTCTCATGAACGAATCAATGGAGGGTGCTCTGGAGGGCCCCTAACCTCCAGGGAAAGGACCTAGGGGCATATTATCAAGGGGGTTTATCTCCGCTTTTTTGGCTTTAAAAGCCAAGAAAGCAGAGATAAAATGATCTCCCTATTACCTAGCTGCCGCTAACACCAGTTAGCGACAGCTAGTAGGAGATAACGACCATCTTGGGCCCCACTTTGCATGTCAGTGATATTTATCACTAATGAGATGCAAAGTGGGCGTGCCAAGATGTTAGAGACTGAAAACAGTCGCTAACATCGCTCTCTCCTATTACCAACTTTTGGAGATATTCGCGCTAAGCGGGAATATCTCCAAAAGCTAACACCTGCCCTGAGCAGTTCTTAGTCATGTTATCCAATGGGAGGTGGATAACATGGCTAAGAGCATTAGCTCGCTAATGCATGAATATCGCTGACTTTTCAGCAATATTCATGCATTACAGCGATTTTTATCGCATTTGCGATAAACCTTGGTAATACCAAGGTTTGTTTGCGGTAAAAATCGCCGCAGCTCAGCTGTAAATTTTTGTCTCTAACCAAGCAATTGCGATTATTATCGCTATTGCCTGGTAATATG
Source organism: Lissotriton vulgaris (assembly GCF_964263255.1). Lineage (NCBI taxonomy): Eukaryota > Metazoa > Chordata > Amphibia > Caudata > Salamandridae > Lissotriton > Lissotriton vulgaris. The sequence goes on from NC_141695.1 coordinate 68,100,492, forward strand.
CCCCCAAGATCCTCTGGAAAGATGTCTATAGGCTAAAAAGGGTACCTTTCATTTTCGCACCATAGTGGGTAATATCTTGAGGTATTGTATGCTGATTTCTTCACTGATTATAGATTTCTACTGCCTCAATAATTTTAATTCACTGCTAATCACAGTAGGTAGCCCAGTGCACATTGTAATAACCAAGACAAAAGATGGATAGGAAAGTCTGAATAAGTTGGTGGCGCGATAATAGAGAAGGCGGGTAATGTGGTCGTAAGATATTCATTCAAAAATAGATGGGGATAGTAGCTATGTTTGTGGAGATTATTTTTTCACTGTCCTTGTTGTGCAACCCATATGCTATTATCTGCAGTTCGTTGATGTGTACGTACTCGTTCTTTTTCGGATGACTTAGGCCCCAAATATCCCAAAAAGATTGTCATTTCACAAATGTGTGTGCTTAGCAAACCCTACTACTTAAAATAGGAAAATGGAAATTATTGGCTTGGATGGGTAAGCAGAACTACACTCTGACACAAACACACACACAGGACACTTTTTTTCCCTTTAAATAAGTCAATACCTGGAGGGACAACTTGAGGAACTTTTAATGAGAAAGGGAATTGAAATGACCTAAGGTCTGACTCTGCAGCTCTTGCATCACTTCTTCAACAGCCAGAACATGTGCTCATGTCCTAGTGGGTTCCCCATCGACACTTGTCTCTATAAAGCTCTCAGTGAAAAGCAGACAGCAAAAGAATTCTTCGGCTAAACTCTCCCCGCCCGCTTATGATGTCCATTTATTTTAATTAGTAGCCCTTTAATTTCTGCTCACTGCTGAGTGTGGGGTAGCGCTCTACCCCCGGGTGGAGCTGGTCCCTGCTGTCTAAGCTGCTGACCACGCCAATGTCCACCCTGCTCCTCTCAAGGCCACTTTTGAAGTCATAGCGCGAGGCAGCTGTTTGTTTCCTGCTTCCAGGGGCGCTTGGATTCCAAGCCCCTCCAGACACTGGTAGGTGGAATTATTGGGAGTGCTGGGTCTTTACCTGAGAGTTTGACTGCAGACCCATCCTGGGTGAAATGTCCCACCCCTCCTCTACAACTTAGTTTGGGGTTTGGAATTGGGAGACTTTTGTTTCAAATATTAAAGGGTGCGAGAGATGTGGCTCCCTCACTGGATCCAGACACGGAAACAGTCGTGTTATGTTCACGATTTTGAAGCACTGGCGCTAATGTAGATTGTGAAAAAGGGGTTTACAGTTATCAGACTTTAAATATAAAAGTCGTGCATTGTTTGACGTTCATCCTTCTGTCGAGCTTTACAGCGCCCCCCGCAGGCGGACGGGACACACTCTGCGGCACTAAAACCAGGCGAGGATGCACGTGCGCGAGATTAGTTCACAATGTTAATGCCCAGGGCCTGTTGGAAGGGCAGCAGGCTGGCTTGGTGGATACTTCAGGTTAAAGGTGAGGTATGGCTCACAAAAAACCCTGACGTCACAGAATGCTAGTGGAGCGCCGCTACTGAGGGTCACGCGGAGGGTCACACATAGGGTATATCATGCATTTTTATCAGTAACATTTTCGGAGTTTTATATAGCGCGAACTTGAAATGAAAGTGTCAGGGCGCTTTTCATGAGCACCAGCTGCCTTACAAAAGGACACCTTCACTTTTGTTAGGGACGGGTAGATTACGTCCTTTGCCCAGAATCACAAGACGTGGAGCGTCGTTGTCGAGACTCCAACGAGGTTCCATAGATTCGAGATCGACCGTTAGGCCACATCCTCTTCCCAAACAATCCCGTTTCGGGTAATTAATATGTACATGCCGCATTTGTGCAGAAGCGCCGGTTTAGGAATGTGGTAAGCAGCATGGGGGCTCCACAGACCCCCATCCCCTCCCACCTCACTGAACCTGCGTATTGTTTCGATGTAAAGGTCTGAATGTTTGGCTTCCAGTGGCGGCCGGTCCACCAATGGGCTGATGCCGTTCATGCAGCGTGGGAGTGCTCTAAATGGGAAGTCCACCTGATGTCTATTTTCCTGGCCCCCTCCCTATTCTAAGCACTAGGAACCACGACAAATAGAGCTACTCCGGAACCCATAGGGATTAGCGGTGAATTAGTGTAGTGAAATATGTAATTCAAGCAAGCCGGGCCGAAGAAGGCTGAAATGCCAGAAACCGGTCCCCGGTAGCTTGTCTCCTTTCTGGTAAAGAATTGGCTTGGTAGTTTAGTCTGCCCTGTTCCCATGATGCACTGGGCCAGGGACAGACTGATTTGCATATAGCCAGGTTCTGAGCTGGGATGGGGCAGTGAGATAAATAACGGTGATGGATCAAGCCCTGATCTTTGGACTGGGTAAGAGTGGTCTGCTTAATTCAGACACTCTGTTCATCACCACCCCCTTTTCTGAATCGTTTTTGGCCACTATAGGTGTGGCAGGGTATACTCAGACATGTGTCCCTTTCTCACTGCACCATCAGGATTCAAGCAAGCCGGGCCGAAGAAGGCTGAAATGCCAGAAACCGGTCCCCAGTAGCTTGTCTCCTTTCTGGTGAAGAATTGCCTTGGTAGTTTAGTCTGCCCTGTTCCCATGATGCACTGGGCCAGGGACAGACTGATTTGCATATAGCCAGGTTCTGAACTGGGATGGTGCAGTGAGATAAATAACGGTGATGGATCAAGCCCTGATCTTTGGACTGGGTAAGAGTGGTCTGCTTAATTCAGACACTCTGTTCATCACCACCCCCTTTTCTGAATCCCCTCCCTATTCCAAGCACTAGGAACCACGACAAATAGCGCTACTCCGGAACCCATAGGGATTAGCGGTGAATTAGTGTAGTGAAATATGTAAGCCATTTGAGAGGTGGATATTAATTAGTTATACGGATTGAGAGGATAGCGGAGGGATAGAAGAGGTAAAAAAGGTTTGCCCTTATGTAGCGCTTGTTGCCTAGGGTGACCAGAATTTTAAAGCCAAAAACTGGGACATTTCACAAAAATAGAAGAAAGACAACATTTTTACTTCAAGCGATGAGAGCGCTCCTCAGCAGAGAATTACAGAACAGGCAGTAAGAACATACATAAAATGCAATTTTTAAGCCCAGTAGCTTGCCTGTTAATTAAATGGCTTTCTTGAAACAACTGCTAACTATCCCTGCTTTGTAAAACATAATGAACACCTCCCACCGTTTTCAGTCGACCCTCTCCAAAAATTGGGACATGAGCTAAATTTCTTGAATTTTGCTGGATCAACTGGTTAAAAACAGGGACTGTCCTGGCAAAACAGGGACGCCTGGTCACCCTATTGTTGCCCCTAATGGGGCGTTGAAGCATTTTCTTGGCGAGTAGCACACAGCTCCGGAACCCATAAGGATTAGTGGTGGATTTAGTCGTATACAAACGAAACGTCTTGGACACTAGAATGTATTTCTGCTCAAGGTGCATGTCCTGCACAGAATGATTCACTTTCGGGGTGGGGGCATTTGGGGGGCATCGATCCAGCGGGTCCTGAGCCCCATCACTTCCCTCTGCGTCGCTGTGTGATGTGCAGACCTGGCTGATTCTGCAGGGGTGCCCGCCAGAGGTGGGCGCAGCTTACCATCTCATAGATCAATGATTCCGATAACTGCTTTGGGGACCACAGAACCCGTCGGGGAAAAGGACAGGACCGATCACCATCAATATTCACGAGACAAATGGACATAGGATGCGCTTCAGCAGACACTACTCGTGCATGTGTTGTAATTCTGAATATATGTCGTTGTCTTCTCATAAGATCACATGTTGCCACAATCGTGGCCCTGATAACGTGTCTGTACCACAGGCTCCTACACCGCCATTGCAGCACGCGGCGCACAATCCAGTGCACTATCATGATGTGCCGTAGCATAATACAGCATATCTTGAGAGCAATTGCAAAGAAGTGAAAGATTCAAGAGCAAACACTTGGAATAAAAACAAAATAATGTGGGCTTTCACTACACGCGGTGTCTTCTTAAATATGTAAAAGCTTTACAAATAAAAACTGAGAGTGTTCTATTATTTTTATTACTAAGAACTCTTACAGAGCAGACTCTTTTCACCTATCACTGACACTCTCATGAGGGTCAGTAAGCCCAGAGACTGACACTATCACTGAGGGTCAGTAAGCCCAGAGACTGACACTATCATGAGGGTCAGTAAGCCCAGGGAACGGTTCCTAGACTGCTAGTCGTTGACAACAGGATACGTTTATAAACACTTATGTTTCAGCAGAGTGATTAGATACGAACATGCTTCTGTCAGGATGATTGTAGGATTGGACACAGACTCACAGTGTGATTCCAGACAAGCATGACTATTATCTGGACTTTGCAGGACTGTCTCAGTAGTCTGCAAGAGGTTAAGGCACGCATACATTGTGCACATTTGATGGTACCACTGCTTGTCTCAATGCTTGAGTAATTCGGGCAGTGTAAGGGGTCGTGCAGGGGTGGTGTTTCAGGGTTTAGGGCAGTGTAGTGGTGTTCGGGCAGTGTAGGGGGCCGTGCAGGGGGTGGTGTTTCAGGTTTTAGGGCAGTGCAGTTTTATTAAGGCATTGTAGGGAGCTGGGCTGGGGGTAGTGTTTCATAGTTTAGGACAGTCCAGTGGTGTTTGGGCAGTGCAGTGGCGTTTGTGCAGTGTAGGGGGTCGTGCTGGGGTTTGTGTTTCAGGCTTTAGGGCAGTGCAGTGGTGTTCGGGTAGTGTAGGGGGTAGTTAGGGGGTGGTGTTTTAGGTTTTAGGGCAGTACAGTGGTGTTGGGGCAGTGTAGATGGTCATGCAGGTGTGGAGTTTCAGGATTTAGGGCAGTACAGTGGTGTTCGTGCATTGTAGGGGGTCATGCTGGGGGTGGTGTTTTAGGGTTTAAGGCAGAGCAGTGGTGTTCGGGCAGAGTAGGGGGTCATACTGAGGGTGGTGTTTAGGATTTAGGGCAGTGCACTGGTGTTCGGGCAGTGTAGGGGTTATGCTGCGGCTGGTGTTTCAGGGTTTAGGGCAGTGTAGTGGTGTTCAGGCAGTGCAGTGGTGTTTTGGCAGTGTAGAGGTTTGTGCTGGGGGTGGCTTTTCAGGCTTTAGGGCAGTGCAGTGGTGTTTGGGTAGTGTAGGTGGTAGTGCACAGGTGGTATTTCAGGCTTTAGGGCAGTGCAGTGGTTTGGGGTAGTGCAGGGGGTCGTGCTGGGGGTGGTGTTTCAGGCTGTAGGGCAGCGCATTGGTGTTCGGGCAGTGTAGGGGGTTGTGCTAGCGGTGGTGTTTCATGGTTTAGAGCAGTGCAGTGGTGTTCAGTCAGTGTAGGGGGTCGTGCTGGGGGTAGTGTTTTAGAGTTTAGGGCATTTGTGTTCAGGCAGTGCAGTGGTGTTCGGGCAGTGTGGGGGTTCGTGCAGGGGGTGGTGTTTCAGGATTTAGGGCAGTGCAGTGGTGTTCGGTCAGTGTAGGGGGTCGTGCAGGGGGGTGGTGTTTCAGGGTTTAGGGCAGTGCAGTGGTGTTCAGACAGTGTAGGGGGAATGCTGGTGGTGTTGTTTCAGGGTTTAGGGCAGTGAGTGGTGTTCGGTCAGTGTATTGGGTAGGGCAGGGGGGTGATGTTTCAGGGTTTAGGGCAGTGCATTGGTGTTCGGGCAGTGCTGTGGTGTTCGGGCAGTGTGGGGGTCATGCTGGGGGGTGGTGTTTCAAGATTTAGGGCAGTGCAGTGTTATTCGGGAAATGAAGGGGGTTGTGCTGGGGGTGGTGTTTTAGGGTTTAGGGCAGTGCAGTGGTGTTCAAGCAGTGTAGGGGGACGTGCAGGGGCTGGTGTTTCAGGGTTGAGAGCAGTGCAGTGGTATTGGGGCATTGCAGTGGTGTTTGAGCAGTGTAAGAGATCATGAGGGGGGGTGATGTTTTAGGGTTTTAGGGCAGTGAAGTGGTGTTCGGTCAGTGCAGTGGTGTTCGGGCAGTGTAGGGGGAGTGCTGGGGGTGCTGTTTTAGGGTTTAGGGCAGGGAAGTGGTGTTTTGGCGGTGTAGGGGGCCGTGCTGGGGGTTGTGTTTCAGGATTTAGGGCAGTGCAGTGGTGTTCGGTCAGTGTAGGGGGTTCGTGGTTGGGGTGGCAATTTCGGGTTTACGGCAGAGCAGTAGTGTTCGGGCAGAGTAGGGGGTCGTGCTGTGGGTGGTTTTTAGGGTTTAGGGCAGTGCACTGCTGTTCAGGCAGTGTAGGGGCCATGCTGGGGCTGGTGTTTCAGGGCAGTGCAGTGGTGTTATGGCAGTGTAGGGGGTCATGTTGGGGCTGGTGTTTCAAGGTTTAGGGCAGTGCAGTGGTGTTCGGGCAGTGTAGGAGGTGGTGCAGGGGGTGGTGGTTCAGGGTTTAGGGCAGTGCATTGGTGTTCGGGCATTGTAGGGGGTTTTGCATAAGCATGGGCGAATTTTGCGGATCTTGCGTTCGCGGATTTTGCGGATTTGCGAACTCGCAATCCGCAAAATCCGCGAATTCTCGCGAATTTGTGGATTTTTTTTTATGTTCGCACGGGTTTCTGCAAGGTCGCGAGGGTTTTGTACAATTTGGCAAATTGCGAAATTGTACAAAACGCGTGCGAACTTGCAGCAACCCGTGTGAACACAATAATATGAAGAGAAAGAAGCTCCTGGTCACAGGAACAGCACGGGGATTGCGCTCATGAAAGTCAAGGATGCAAAGGCCTCTACCCAGCATCACAGCTGATTTTCCACAGTAGATTTGGGAAGAGGCACACCTGTCCCACCTCGAAGACGCTCATGATTGTTTTTGGGCTAATGAATGAGTCACTGATTTTGAGCATCAACTAGTTCGAGCGACCATGCAAAGGCCGCCCTCTACCCAGCATCACAGCTGGCTTTCCACGGTAGATTTGGGAAGAGGCACACCTGTCCAGCCTCGAAGACGCTCATGATTGTTTTTGGGCTAATGAATGAGTCACTGAATTTGAGCATCAACTAGTTCGAGCGACCATGTGTGTGTTACTATGCAATCGCCCCGAAGGGCGCAGGGGTCCCTTGAGTGTGCTGTCCATCATAGTGGGTGAATGGCGGGAAGACGGTGCAAACCGCGAGTGTGTGGGCTGGGCCAAACGGGCAGGGCTACCATGTGAGTTTACATAGTGTGTATAAAAGGTCAGAGAAAGATCAGTTCAGCTGATGAAGAGAAATAAATAAGCTCCTGGTCACAGAAACAGCACGGGTATTGCGCTCGTGAAAGTCACGGATGCAAAAGCCTTTATCCAGCATCACAGCTGATTTTCCACGGTAGATTGTGAAGAAGTCACAGGAAGGGCATGGTAAATATTTTAGGATGGCGCCGGCAAGCTGCCAGCGCCATCCTAAAATAGTTACTAAGTTAGCTTCAACAGGAAGCTCTAATAGATAAAATCAAGCACCTGCTTTATTTTATCTATTAGAGCTTCCTGTTGAAGCTAACTTAGTAACTATTTTAGGAGGGCGCTGGCAGCTTGCCGGCGCCATCCTAAAATAGTTACAACAGGCCAGGCTTCAACTTTTGAACTTTTGCCTCCGGAAAAATCTGCCGCTCGCGGATTTGCGAATTCTCGGTAAATTCGCGGGAGTTCGCACTTTGAGTTCCATCCAAAAATCGTTCTGTGCAATTTAGGACTTCATTATAAAAAGTGGTCCACAATATAAAATCAAGGAGACAGCAATGCATAACAACTGTACTCCATGTACCTTGTCTATCTAGATAAGAAGAAATTTGCTTCAAAATACATAAAGAAGCTCCCCGTTTGAATCAGGTCATACAAGGATGAGGAACTAAAAGACGCCCCACCTTAAGAACACTGCGAGCCTTTTGAAATTGATGAAAGGAAGGACAAACAACGCCCCGACCAGTAATAACAAAGTAAGCCATTATGTCATTTTGCTGTACAAGGGGCCTGCTTATAACTTGTCTGTTTTCATGAAAAAGACTAATTGCAAAACATATCCATGTGTGCATACAGGTCACAGGTCAGTTTGAAAGGAAAGAAATTGAAAGAGAACAGTGGATAAGAATTTTCTATCCCCAGGATTTATGCTGCCGCACATTGAATAATGCGAATTATGTAAGATTTGATGTACCTTAGACACTGCAAATCCCTGAAAAAAACTTTTTGTAATTCAAAAAAATCCTCTTTGAATGTACACTAACTGACTGTTCCATATACTTTTTAGAATGAAGAATTCATTGTAGTCCTGAGGAAGGTGTACCATCTACCCTAAAACACCGAAACGCGTCGACACTCTTGCTATTTTTAATTATTGTTTTATGCTTTGAAGTTGAATGTAATGTGTTTATGTTTTTATATACTGCTTATATGTAAAACTGTTATGAATTTCATGCTGTTATCAGAAGCTTTTTAATAAATATGAATTTTTAAGAAAAATATGTTTATATAATAATTTTGGGACTGACTAGGGTACATGTCATTGAGGTAAAAAGTTTTTGGGTGTCTAATCTCAGCAAGCACTTCGTGCTTTAATTTAGGTAACCACAGAAAGGAACTACCCCCCTTTTGTAGTGTAGGGGGAGTGCTGGGTGTTGTGTTTTAGGGTTTAGGGCAGGTCAGTGGTGTTCGGGCAGTGTAGGGGGCAGTGCTTGGGGTGGTGTTTTTTAGGGTTTAAGGCAGAGCAGTAGTGTTCAGGCAGAGTAGGGGGTCTTGCTGTAGGTAGTGTTTAGAGTTTTGGGCAGTGCACTGGTGTTCCGGCAGTGTAGGGGTCATGCTGGGGCTGGTGTTTCAGGGTTTAGGGCAGTGCAGTGGTGTTCGAGCAGTGAAGGAGGTGGTGCAGGGGGTGGTGGCTCAGGGTGTTAGGGAAGTGCAATGGTGTTCGGGCATTGTAGGGGGTTGTGCAGGGGTTGGTGTTTCAGAAAGAAGGGACAATCTTTGTTGCCTATATGGATCTGTCCACGGCATTTGATCTAGTGAATAGAGCCAAGTTGTGGGCCATGTTGCTACAAATGGGTCTGGACCCCCCTTTGGTCTACTTCTTGGCTGAACTTCACAAGGATCTAAAGGCTTCCATCAGAATGGACCAAGAGGGACATCGCACAGCGTGGTTCAAATCAGGCAGGGGTGTGCGACAAGGTTGCATCCTTGCCCCTATGCTGTTCACTTTATATATAAACTCTCTGGAAAAAACTCTTCTGGCTGCATCTGTGGACATTCCGTGTGCAGGAGACACTAACATCCCAGTGCTTCTGTACGCGGATGATGCTGCCTTAATAGCTAGGACACATCTGGGCCTCCAGAGACTTCTCAATGCATTTAGTGACTTCATGTCCTCTCTTGACCTTGTGGTCAATAACACGAAATCCCATGTGATGGTCTTTGGGGCAGCTTTAAATAACACTAAATATTTTTACTGCAAAGGGGAAGTGATCAGTAATGTTAAAGTTTTCACTTACCTGGGAGTAATTTTCGACACTAAGGGCAGTTGGATCCTCCAGATAGTAGCAAAGACTAAAGCAGTGAGAAGCTCTGTTAACACTATTTTAAGCTTCTCAAGGAGACTAGGGGGGAAACCAAGTGGTGCACTTTTAGCTTTGTATAGAGCAAAATCATTGGCTATAGCTAGGTACGGGGCTGGATTATGGGGTTATGTAAAGACTGAAACCATCCAAACGGAGGTTAATAAGTTTTTATGTTCAATTTTAGGACTCCCCGTATCAACACCCACTTTTTCAGTCCATCAGGAGCTTGGAGTGGGATACATTACTGATGTCCTCTCTATGGCACCTATACTTTTGTGGATAAGAGTGTGGACAAATAACAACTTAGGCCTCAACCATAAAATTTTATTGGACTGCTTAAAATTGGATAAGTTTAAAGATATTGCTTGGCTGCCATACATCAACAAGTGCTCTGTAGAACTGGGACGTCCAGAGATTTTCTCCTCTCCGCTTGATTTACAAAAAGCGGACCTGGTATGGGTCAAGGAAAATTTCTACAAACTTAAGTCCTTGGAGAGAGAACAACGCCAGTTAACAAAACCTACGATCAGAGCGCATTATATGACACTTACCTGTATTGCCATCCAACCGTATCTTGCCCTAGTCAATATCCCGTTCCACAGATGGCTTCTGGTTAAGTTCAGATTTAACCAGATTTATTTGGTACTCTGTGACAAACAGGGATGGTTCAAGCCCGAGGAGGCACCTGTATGTGAATGTGACAACTTCTCCATACAAGACAATATGCACTTTATGTTATTCTGCCCTTTTTATCATGTTCCAAGGCAAAAGTATCTGTTACCCTTGTTGAAGGGGAAAGCGTTTATGCAAGCAAAACCTGCTCTTTTGTACCTAAAAATGCTTGACTCTCCCCTGGTAATGTTCAGTGTGGCAAATTACCTCGTCGCTGCTGTTAGAATTAGGAGGAGGAAAGTACAAGCCTAACTGTGGGGACTGTAATGAATTTGGTATCTCTTGCTTTTTTGCACATGATGAGTCTTTTTAAACTGACCTTTTTACTGTCCTAAAAATGCACTGTACCATATGAAATTTTTTTTTATACTAATGTGTACTGTATCATATGGAATTTTACTATACTAAATTGTATTGTATCATGTAAAAATTCTTTTTAAATTAGTACTCGGAACGATTTTTAACTATTGTAGTATGCTTTTATGATTTTTAACAAAATCGAATAAAGTGGTTTTGACTTGTTTCAGAGTTTAGGGCAGTGCGTTGGTGTACAGGCAGTTTAGGGGATCGTGCTTGGGGTGTTGTTTCAGGGTTTAGGGCAATGCAGTGTTGTTCGGTCAGTGTAGGGGGTCGGGCAGGGGTCAGTTTTTCAAGGTTTAGGGCAGTGCAGTGGTGTTCGGGCAGTGTAGGAGGTGGTGCAGGGGGTGGTGGTTCAGAGTTTAGGGCAGTGCATTGGTGTTCGGGTATTGTAGGGGGTTGTGCAGGGTTTGGTGTTTCAGGGTTTAGGGCAGTGCATTGGTGTTCGGGCAGTGTAGGGGATTGTGCTTGGGTGTTGTTTCAGGGTTTAGGGCAATGCAGTGGTGTTCGGTCAGTGTAGGGGGTCGGGCAGGGGGGGTTTCAGGGTTTAGGCAGGGCAGCGCAGTGGTGTTCAGGCAGTGTAGGGGTGTGCTGGGGCTGGTGTTTCAGGATTTTGGGCAGTGCAGTGGTGTTCGGTCAGTGTAGGGCGTCAGGCAGGGGGGTGGTGTTTCAGGGTTTAGGGCAGCGCAGTGATGTTCAGGCAGTGAAGGGGCGTGCTGGGGCTGGTGTTTCAGGGTTTAGGTTAGTGAGTGGTGTTCGGTCAGTGTAGGGGATTGTGCTTGGGGTGTTGTTTCAGGGTGTAGGGCAGTGCAGTGGTGTTCGGTCAGTGTAGGGGGCATGCTGGTGGTGTTGTTTCAGGGTTTAGGGCAGTGAGTGGTGTTCGGTCAATGTATTGGGTAGGGCAGGGGGGTGATGTTTCAGGGTTTAGGGCAGTGCATTGGTGTTCGGGCAGTGCAGTGGTGTTCGGGCAGTGTGGGGGTCATGCTGGGGGTGGTGTTTCAAGATTTAGGGCAGTGCAGTGGTGTTCGATCAGAGTAGGGGGTCGTGCAGGGGGGTGGTGTTTCATGGTTTAAAGCAGTGCAGTGGTGTTCGGGCAGTACAGTTATATTCGGGAAATGTAGGGGGTCTTGCTGGGGGTGGTGTTTCAGGGTTTAGGGCAGTGCAGTGGTGTTCGGTCAGTGTAGGGGGATGTGCTTCGAGGTGGTGATTCAGACTTTTTGGCAGTGCAGTGGTGTCCGTGCAGTCCAGTGGTGTTCGGGCGGTGTAGGTGTTGTGCTGGGGGTGGCGTTTTAGGGTTTAGGCCAGTGCAGTGGTTTTCAAGCAGTGTAGGGGGATGTGCAGGGGGTGGTGTTTCATGTTTTAGGGCAGTGCAGTGGTGTTCGGGCAGTGCAGTGGTATTCGAGCAGTGCAGTGGTGTTTGGGCAGTGTAGGGGGAGTGGTGGGGGTGGTGTTTTAAGTTTTAGAGCAGGGCAGTGATGTTTGGACAGTGTAGTGGGATGTACAGGGGGTGGTCTTTCAGGGTTTTAGGGCAGTACAGTGATGTTCGTGCAGTGAAGTTGTGTTCGGGCAGTGCAGTGGTGTTCGGGCAGTGTAGGGGAGTGCTGGGGGTGGTGTTTTAGGGTTTAGGGCAGGGCAATGATGTTCGGGCAGTGTAGGGGGCAGTGCTGGGTGTTGTGTTTCAGGATTTAGGGCAGTGCAGTGGTTTTCGGTCAATGTAGTGGGTCGTGTTGGGGGTGGTGTTTTAGGGTTTAAGGCAGAGCAGTAGTGTTCGGGCAGAGTAGGGGTCTTGCTGTGCGTGGTGTTTAGGGTTTAGGGCACTACAGTGGTGTTTGGGCAGTGTAGGAGGTGGTGCAGGGGGTGGTGGTTCAGGGTTTAGGGCAGTGCATTGGTGTTCGGGCAGTTAGGGGATCGTGCTTGGGGTGTTGTTTCAGGGTTTAGGGCAGTGCAGTGTTGTTCGGTCAGTGTAGGGGGTCGGGCAGGGGTTGGTGTTTCAGGGTTTGGGGCAGCGCAGTGGTGTTCAGTCAATGTAGGGGGCGTACTGGGGATGGTGTTTCAGGGTTTAAGGCAGTGAGTGGTGTTCGTTCAGTGTATTAGGTCGGTCAGGGGGTGATGTTTCAGGGTTTAAGGCAGTGCAGTGGTGTTCGGTCAGTGTAGGGGGTCGTGCAGGGGGGTGGTGTTTCAGGGTTTAAAGCAGTGCAGTGGTGTTCCGGCAGTGCAGTGTTATTCGGGAAATGTAGGGGGGGCGTGCTGGGGGTGGTGTTTCAGGGTTTAGGGCAGTGCAGTGGTGTTTTGTCAATGTAGGGGGATGTGCAGGGAGGTGGTGTTTCAGGGTTTAGGGCAGTGCAGTGGTGTCTGTGCAGTGCAGTGGTGCTCAGGCAGTGTAGGGTTCATGCTGGGGCTGGTGTTTTAGGGTTTAGGGCAGTGCAGTGGTGTTCAAACATTGTAGGGGGACGTGCAGGGGGTGGTGTTTCTGGGTTTAGGGCAGTGCAGTGGTGTTCGGGCAGTGCAGTGGTGTTCGAGCAGTGAAGGGTAGCATGATGGGGTGATGTTTTAGGGTTTTAGGGCAGTGCAGCGGTGTTCGGGCAGTGAAGTGGTGTTTGGGCAGTGCAGTGGGGTTCGGGCAGTGTAGGGGGAGTGCTGGGGGTGCTGTTTTAGGTTTTAGGGCAGGGAAGTGGTGTTCGGGCAGTGTAGGGGGCCATGCTGGGGGTAGTGTTTCAGGATTTATAGCAGTGCAGTGGTGTTCGGTCAGTGTAGGGGGTCATGGTGGGTGTGGTGTTTTAGGGTTTAAGGCAGAGCAGTAGTGTTCGGGCAGAGTAGAGGGTCATGCTGTGGGTGGTGTTTAGGGTTTAGGGCAGTGCACTGGTGTTCGGGCATTGTAGAGGTCATGCTGGGGATGGTGTTTCAGGGTTTAGGGCAGTGCAGTTGTGTTCTGGCAGTGTACGGGGTCATGTTGGGGCTGGTGTTTAAAGCAGTGCGGTGGTTTTCGGGCAGTGCAGTGTTATTCGGGAAACGTAGGCGGTCTTGCTGGGGGTGGTGTTTCAGGGTTTAGGGCAGTGCAGTGGTGTTCGGTCAGTGTAGGGGGATGTGCAGCGAGGTGGTGTTTCAGGGTTTAAATCAGTGCAGTGGTGTCCGTGCAGTACAGTGGTGTTCGGGCAGTGTGGGGGTCATTCTGGGGGTGGTGTTTCAGTGTTACGGCAGTGCAGTGATGTTCAGCCAGTGTAGGGGGTCCGGCAGGGGGTGGTGTTTCAGAGTTTAGGGCAGCGCAGTGGTGTTCAGGCAGTGTAGGGTCGTGCGGGGCTGGTGTTTCAGAGTTTAGGGCAGTGAGTGGTGTTCGGTCAGTGAATTGGGTCGGGCATGGGGGTGATGTTTCAGGGTTTAGGGCAGTGCAGTGGTGTTCGGGCAGTGCAGTGGTGTTCTGGCAGTGTTGGGGTCATGCTGGGGGTGGTGTTTCAGGATTTAGGGCAGGGCAGTGGTGTTCAATCAGTGTAGGGGGTCGTGCAGGGGGCTGGTGTTTCAGGGTTTAAAGCAGTGCAGTGGTGTTCGGGCAGTGCAGTGTTATTCGGGAAATGTAGGGGGTCTTGCTGGGGGTGGTGTTTCAGGGTTTAGGGGAAGTGCAGTGGTGTTCGGTCAGTGTAGGGGGATGTGCAGCGAGGTGGTGTTTCAGGGTTTAGGGCAGTGCAGTGGTGTTTGGGCAGTGCAGGGGGTTGCGCTGTGGTAATGTTTCAGGGTATTGGGAAGTGCAGTGGTGTTCGGGCAGTATAGGGGGCTGTGCTAGGGGTAGTGTTTCAGGGTTTAGGGCAGAGCAATGGTGTTTACGCAGTATAGGGGTCATGCTGGGGGGTGTTTTAGGGTTTAGGGCAGAGCAATGGTATTCGGGCAGTGTAGTGGGTTGTGCAGGTGGTGGTGTTTCATGGTTTAGGGCATTGTAGTGGTGTTCGGGCATTGTAGGAGGTTGTGCAGGGGGTGGTGTTTCAGGGTTTAGGTCAGTGCAGTGGTGTTCAAGCAGTGTAGTCGTGTTTGGGAAGTATAGGGGGTTGTGCTGCTGTGGTGTTTTCGGGTTTAGGGCAGTGTACTGGTGTTCGGTCAGTGTAGGTGGTCGGGCAGGGGTGTGATGTTTCAGGGTTTAGGGCAGTGCAGTGGTGTTTGGGCAGTGCAGTGGTGTTCAGGCAGTGTAGGGGGTTGTGCTGGGGGGTGTTTTAGAGTTTCGTGCAGTGCATTGGTGTTTGGGCAGTGTAGGGTATTATGCAGAGTGGTTTTTCAGGGTTTAGGGCAGCGCAGTGGTGTTTGGGCAGTGCAGGGGTCGTGTATGGGGTGGTGTTTCAGGGTTTAGGGCAGTGCAGTGGTGTTCGGGCAGTGTAGGGGGTTTTGCTAGGGGTAGTGTTTCAGGGTTTAGGGCAGAGCAATGGTGTTTAGGCAGTATAGGGTTCATGCTGGGGGGGGTGTTTTAGGGTTTAGGGCAGAGCAGTGGTATTCGGGCAGTGTAGTGGGTTGTGCAGGCGGTGGTGTTTCATGGTTTAGGGAAGTTCAGTGGTGTTTGGGCAGTGTTGGGGTCATGCTGGGGGTGGTGTTTCAGGATTTAGGGCAGGGCAGTGGTGTTCAATCAGTGTAGGGGGTCGTGCAGGGGGCTGGTGTTTCAGGGTTTAAAGCAGTGCAGTGGTGTTCGGGCAGTGCAGTGTTATTCGGGAAATGTAGGGGGTCTTGCTGGGGGTGGTGTTTCAGGGTTTAGGGCAGTGCAGTGGTGTTCGGTCAGTGTAGGGGGATGTGCAGCGAGGTGGTGTTTCAGGGTTTAGGGCAGTGCAGTGGTGTTTGGGCAGTGCAGGGGGTTGCGCTGTTGTAATGTTTCAGGGTATTGGGCAGTGCAGTGGTGTTCGGGCAGTGTAGGGGGCTGTGCTAGGGGAAGTGTTTCAGGGTTTAGGGCAGAGCAATGGTGTTTACGCAGTATAGGGGTCATGCTGGGGGGTGTTTTACGGTTTAGGGCAGAGCAATGGTATTTTCGTGCAGTGTAGTGGGTTGTGCAGGTGGTGGTGTTTCATGGTTTAGGGCAGTGTAGTGGTGTTCGGGCTTTGTAGGGGGTTGTGCAGGGGGTGGTGTTTCAGGGTTTAGGTCAGTGCAGTGGTGTTCAAGCAGTGCAGTGGTGTTTGGGAAGTATAGGGGGTTGTGCTGCTGTGGTGTTTTAGGGTTTAGGGCAGTGCACTGGTGTTCGGTCAGTGTAGGTGGTCGGGCAGGGGCGTGATGTTTCAGGGTTTACGGCAGTGCAGTGGTGTTTGGGCAGTGCAGTGGTGTTCAGGCAGTGTAGAGGGTTGTGCTGGGGGGGGGTTTAGAGTTTAGTGCAGTGCATTGGTGTTTGGGCAGTGTAGGGGATTATGCAGGGTGGTTTTTCAGGGTTTAGGGCAGCGCAGTGGTGTTTGGGCAGTGTAGGGGTCGTGTATGGGGTGGTGTTTCAGGGTTTAGGGCAGTGCAGTGGTGTTCGGGCAGTGTAGGGGGTCGTGCAGGGGGCTGGTGTTTCAGGGTTTAAAGCAGTGCAGTGGTGTTCGGGCAGTGCAGTGTTATTCGGGAAATGTAGGGTGTCTTGCTGGGGGTGGTGTTTCAGGGTTTAGGGGAAGTGCAGTGGTGTTCGGTCAGTGTAGGGGGATGTGCAGCGAGGTGGTGTTTCAGGGTTTAGGGCAGTGCAGTGGTGTTTGGGCAGTGCAGGGGTGTTCTGGCAGTGTTGGGGTCATGCTGGGGGTGGTGTTTCAGGATTTAGGGCAGGGCAGTGGTGTTCAATCAGTGTAGGGGGTCGTGCAGGGGGCTGGTGTTTCAGGGTTTAAAGCAGTGCAGTGGTGTTCGGGCAGTGCAGTGTTATTCGGGAAATGTAGGGGGTCTTGCTGGGGGTGGTGTTTCAGGGTTTAGGGGAAGTGCAGTGGTGTTCGGTCAGTGTAGGGGGATGTGCAGCGAGGTGGTGTTTCAGGGTTTAGGGCAGTGCAGTGGTGTTTGGGCAGTGCAGGGGGTTGCGCTGTGGTAATGTTTCAGGGTATTGGGAAGTGCAGTGGTGTTCGGGCAGTGTAGGGGGCTGTGCTAGGGGTAGTGTTTCAGGGTTTAGGGCAGAGCAATGGTGTTTACGCAGTATAGGGGTCATGCTGGGGGGTGTTTTAGGGTTTAGGGCAGAGCAATGGTATTCGGGCAGTGTAGTGGGTTGTGCAGGTGGTGGTGTTTCATGGTTTAGGGCATTGTAGTGGTGTTCGGGCATTGTAGGAGGTTGTGCAGGGGGTGGTGTTTCAGGGTTTAGGTCAGTGCAGTGGTGTTCAAGCAGTGTAGTCGTGTTTGGGAAGTATAGGGGGTTGTGCTGCTGTGGTGTTTTCGGGTTTAGGGCAGTGTACTGGTGTTCGGTCAGTGTAGGTGGTCGGGCAGGGGTGTTATGTTTCAGGGTTTAGGGCAGTGCAGTGGTGTTTGGGCAGTGCAGTGGTGTTCAGGCAGTGTAGGGGGTTGTGCTGGGGGGTGTTTTAGAGTTTCGTGCAGTGCATTGGTGTTTGGGCAGTGTAGGGTATTATGCAGAGTGGTTTTTCAGGGTTTAGGGCAGCGCAGTGGTGTTTGGGCAGTGCAGGGGTCGTGTATGGGGTGGTGTTTCAGGGTTTAGGGCAGTGCAGTGGTGTTCGGGCAGTGCAGTGGTGTTCGGGCAGTGTAGGGGGTTTTGCTAGGGGTAGTGTTTCAGGGTTTAGGGCAGAGCAATGGTGTTTAGGCAGTATAGGGTTCATGCTGGGGGGGTGTTTTAGGGTTTAGGGCAGAGCAGTGGTATTCGGGCAGTGTAGTGGGTTGTGCAGGCGGTGGTGTTTCATGGTTTAGGGAAGTTCAGTGGTGTTTGGGCAGTGTTGGGGTCATGCTGGGGGTGGTGTTTCAGGATTTAGGGCAGGGCAGTGGTGTTCAATCAGTGTAGGGGGTCGTGCAGGGGGTTGGTGTTTCAGGGTTTAAAGCAGTGCAGTGGTGTTCGGGCAGTGCAGTGTTATTCGGGAAATGTAGGGGGTCTTGCTGGGGGTGGTGTTTCAGGGTTTAGGGCAGTGCAGTGGTGTTCGGTCAGTGTAGGGGGATGTGCAGCGAGGTGGTGTTTCAGGGTTTAGGGCAGTGCAGTGGTGTTTGGGCAGTGCAGGGGGTTGCGCTGTTGTAATGTTTCAGGGTATTGGGCAGTGCAGTGGTGTTCGGGCAGTGTAGGGGGCTGTGCTAGGGGAAGTGTTTCAGGGTTTAGGGCAGAGCAATGGTGTTTACGCAGTATAGGGGTCATGCTGGGGGGTGTTTTACGGTTTAGGGCAGAGCAATGGTATTTTCGTGCAGTGTAGTGGGTTGTGCAGGTGGTGGTGTTTCATGGTTTAGGGCAGTGTAGTGGTGTTCGGGCTTTGTAGGGGGTTGTGCAGGGGGTGGTGTTTCAGGGTTTAGGTCAGTGCAGTGGTGTTCAAGCAGTGCAGTGGTGTTTGGAAAGTATAGGGGGTTGTGCTGCTGTGGTGTTTTAGGGTTTAGGGCAGTGCACTGGTGTTCGGTCAGTGTAGGTGGTCGGGCAGGGGTGTGATGTTTCAGGGTTTACGGCAGTGCAGTGGTGTTTGGGCAGTGCAGTGGTGTTCAGGCAGTGTAGAGGGTTGTGCTGGGGGGGGGTTTAGAGTTTAGTGCAGTGCATTGGTGTTTGGGCAGTGTAGGGGATTATGCAGGGTGGTTTTTCAGGGTTTAGGGCAGCGCAGTGGTGTTTGGGCAGTGTAGGGGTCGTGTATGGGGTGGTGTTTCAGGGTTTAGGGCAGTGCAGTGGTGTTCGGGCAGTGCAGTGGTGTTCGGGCAGTGTAGGGGGTTGTGCTACGGGTAATATTTCAGGGTTTAGGGCAGAGCAAGGGTGTTCAGGCAGTATAGGGGTCGTGCTGGGGGGTGTTTTAGGGTTTAGGGCAGAGCAGTGGTGTTCAGGCAGTGTAGTGGGTCGTGCAAGCGGTGGTGTTTCATGGTTTAGGGCAGTGCAGTGGTATACGGGCAGTGCAGTGGTGTTCGGGCAGTGTAGGGTGTTGTACTGGAGTGGTGTTTTAGGGTTTGGGGCAGTGCACTGGTGTTCGGTCAGTGTAGGTGGTCGGGCAGGGGCGTGGTGTTTCAGGGTTTAGGGCAGTGAAGTGGTGTTTGGGCAGTGCAGTTGTTTTCGGCAGTGTAGGGGGTTGTGCTGGGGTGGTGTTTCAGGGTTTAGTGCAGTGCAGTGGTGTTTGGGCAGTGCAGGGGATTATGCAGGGTGGTGTTTCAGTGTTTAGGGCAGTGCAGTGGGGTTTGGACAGTGTAGGGGTTGTGCATGGGGTGGTGTTTCAGGGTTTAGGGCAGTGCAGTGGTATTCGGGCAGTGTAGCTGGTCGTGCTGGGGGTGGTGTTTTAGTGTTTAGGGCAATGCAGTGGTGTTCTGGCAGTGTAGGGGGTTGTGCTAGGTGTAGTGTTTCAGGCTTTAGGGCAAAGCAATGGTGTTCAGGCATTATAGGGGTCACGCTGGGTGGTGTTTTAGGGTTTAGGGCAGAGCAATTGTGTTCAGACAGTGTAGTGAGTCATGCAGGCGGTGGTGTTTCATGGTTTAGGGCAGTGCAGTGGTGTTTGGGCAGTGTAGGGGGTCGTGCATGGGGTGGTGTTTCAGGGTTTAGGGCAGCGCAGTGGTGTTCGGGCATTGTAGGGGGTTGTGCAGGGGGTGGTGTTTCAGGGTTTAGGTCAGTGCAGTGGTGTTCAAGCAGTGCAGTGGTGTAGGAAGGGGGAGGCTCTAGTTGGCGCAGTGCAATACTAGCGACAAGCAGGGACTCTCTCTTCCTCGTCAGGGCTGAGGGTTACCTTCCAGACAACCTCTGCTTACCCTCTAGGTAGTGTGGCTTAAGCAGTCGTAGGCTAATCTTTGGGGCACATAGGGTTAAACACTTGCAACAGTACACCTTTACAACCAACCCACCACACAACGAGACCAGACTGTATTCTTGTAAAAATATATATCTTTATATAGATTTTAAGCAGGCTTGTGAATACAGTCAATATACTTTATGTAAAACGGTTGCAGGTTATTTGACTCGGGTTACCACAGTTCTTATGGAAGTTCTCTTGAGGCCCGTAGGCCGGTGTTACTCAAAGTTCTTGTGGAGCCGGCGGCTTCCAAGGGATCTGTCCCACGTCGCGTTGCCTTCCCGGGGTCGCTGATCGTTGCGGCTCTTCGGCCGAGCAGGTCACTGGTCGTCCGGGGCAGCGGTGTTCTGTGGCGGCAGGGTCCTTTCCTCGTCGTCCGCTCCGACCCTGGAGGCGGCGGCTGTGCGGTGGTGACAAGTGGCAGTACGGTCCCCAAGTGCAGGACGTACCCAGCCAAATGTCGGTGCAGCTGTGGGCTCACAGCTGGGCTGTCGGGCAGGCTTACCGACCTTGCGGATTCTCGTAGGGCAACTGTCCGTCTTTGCAGGTGAGTGACTGCTCGCTATGCAGTCACCTCGATAGCTCGGACCGGACGGGTCCTCCTTTGCTTTGCTCTCGGGCTCCCGGTGCAGTTGCGGTCACGGTGTTCGGGCCAGCGGCGGCTGGTCCTCACTTTGCTTCCGCTGTTGCTTTGGGCCCCGGTCACGGTGGTCGGGAGGATGTTGATGCCTTAGAGGAGATTCCTCCGTCAGTGCCGCGGCGATGGTCAGCACCCGCAGTCGCTTTCTTCCAAGGGGGTAGCGTCCACTGGTCCTGGGACGCTGGTCAGGGGGCAAGTTCAGTTGCAAGCCCTTGGAGATCTCTTTTGCAGAGTTTGGCACAAGTAGCACAAAAGTCCTTTCGTAGTCTTTTTGTCTTCCTCTCCTTCAGCAGCAAGGCACCAGACACAGGCAAGAGTCAGCACCCTTCCTTGTCTCTCACGGTCCTTCTCGTAGGGCAGAGTCTTTCTGTGGCCAAAACCGGATCTAATTTTCAAGGAGCAGGGCTCCTTCTTTTATAGGCCAATTCTTTTGTTCTCGCAGGCCAGGGGGGCCTTTGCATAGCCACTCTCAGTTCTGGAGTACCCCCGCGGGTGTACTCCGGCTTCTGCTTTCAGTGTGAGGGGCAGGCGCATCAGACGCCCCACAGGAGGTGGAGCCAGCATTGTCCGGACAGGGGTGGCCAGAGTACCTTGTTGATGGGGGCTTCGCCCTTCCTGGGCCAGGTGCCGGCAGAGTCATCCGCCGCTCCCCAGGAGGGTGGAGCCAGCATTGTGGTGGTCGAGCACAGTGACAGTTCGAGTCAAGAGGCACTCCTACCTCCCACTAAGGTGTAATCTGCGCATTCACCACCTGTCATCCCTCCAGCCCTGTCACTCACACATCCCAGACAGTCAGATACACATACCAGCAGAGGCGGCTGAAATGGTTAAGCAAGCAAATGCTAGCTTTCTAAAAGTAGCATTTGCAAACCCAGGATACTGAAATAAACTTGACTACAAGAAATATCTCATTATCCTGAGTTCAGGCATACTAAACATGACTCACTACCATGCTCCTTGAGCCTGCGGGGATTATAGGGTGTAATAACCCTCGCAGCTCAGTCTGGCCTAATGGAGCAGGTAGCCTTCAGTAGTGAAATACGGTCTTCGGTGTAAGTCACTACTAGGACATGCCACGCACATCAGGGCTTGTCCTACCTTGCACCTACAACGCACCCTGCCCGCAGGCCTACCATAGGGGTGACTAATATGTAGTCAAGGGAAGGGTCGGTGCTGGCAAGTGGGGACACTTACCCAGCTAGCGTGACAGTACGAGAACGCACGCGGGTTCTGCGGTCGCAGTTCCCAGACACATCTTTACGGCTGCTTCGGTGGGTGGCGCAACCAGCGCTGCAGGCCCACCAGCAGTATTGGCATCTACAAGCCCCGGCACTCTCTCGTGCACTTTACTAGGGACTAACAGTAAATCCAATGCACCAATCATGGATACCAATCGTATGTACAATTTACAGTAGGGAGCACTTGCACTGCGGCACGGATCAGCCGTGGCGCAGTGCCCTGAGTATCGGAAAACCAGCAAAACATCGGAGGCACATCAGCAAAAAGTGGAAGGGAGACTCACGCCAAGGTGCCAGGTCTAACATGTGTCCCCTCCAGCTGAAATGTGGGGGGAACTACCCTTCCCCAGGGAGTTCCACATCACTAAGGCGGAAAAATCTGGACAGACCGTCAGCGTTGGCGTGATCGGTGCCAGGGCGGTGTTCCACCGTAAAGTCCATACTCTGTAGAGAAATGGACCACCTCAACAGTTTCGGGTTCTCACCCCTCATTTGCATCAACCATCTGAGGGGCCTGTGGTCCGTCTGAACTCGGAAGTGAGACCCAAACAAGTAGGGTCTAAGCTTCTTCAGCGCCCAGACCACAGCAAATGCTTCACGCTCTATTGCACTCCACCTACTTTCCCGTGGAAGTAACCTCCGACTTATGAAGGCTACGGGTTGGTCAAAGCCCTCCTCAGTCATCTGTGAAAGAACAGCCCCTACACCATGCTCTGAAGCGTCTGTTTGCACAATGAACTCCTTGGAGAAATCTGGGGCCAGGAGCACGGGCGCCGTGCACATGGCAGTCTTCAGGGTGTCGAAAGCCTTCTGACAGGTGTCAGTCCAAATCACATTCCTGGGCTGCTTTTTCGAAGTCAGCTCTGTCAAGGGGGTCACGATCGTGCCATAGCCCTTGACAAACCTCCTGTAGTACCCAGTGAGCCCCAGGAAGGCTCTCACTGCAGTCTGGGTCTTGGGGGGTTCCCAAGCCAGGATGGTTTCGATTTTGGGCTGCAAGGGGGCTACCTTGCCACTCCCAACTTGGTGTCCCAAGTACACCACTGAACCCTGCCCAATCTGGCACTTGCTTGCCTTGATTGTGAGGCCTGCTCTGCGCAGGGCCATCAACACTTCCCAGAGGTGTCGCAGGTGTTCGGGCCAGGTGCCGCTGAACACCGCGATGTCATCCAGGTAGGCGGCACTGAACTCGTCCAGTCCCGCCAACACCTGGTTGACCAATCTCTGGAAGGTGGCAGGGGCATTCTTCATTCCAAATGGCATAACCCGGAACTGGAAATGCCCATCTGGGGTTGAGAATGCCGACCTCTCCTTTGCCCCATCGGTCAAGGCGATCTGCCAGTACCCAAACGTGCTGAGGAACCGGGCAGCCCCTAGCCGATCAATGAGCTCGTCAGCTCTGGGGATGGGGTGCGCGTCAGTCTTCGTGACTGAATTGAGTCCTCTGTAGTCCACACAGAACCGGAGTTCAGGTGTGGCTCCCGGCGCAGCAGCCTTCGGAACCAAGACCACGGGGCTGGACCAAGGACTGCTGGAAGACTCAACCACCCCGAGGGCAAGCATCTTGGAGACCTCCTCCTTGATGCAGGCCCGGACCCTGTCAGTTACCCGGTAAGCCTTGTGCTTCACCGGTAAGCTGTCTCCAGTGTCCACATCATGGACGCACCAATCTGTGACACTCGGAACCAGGGAGAACAGGTCTGGAAACTGTCGCAGCAACCGGCGGCAGTCCTCCTGTTGTTCGGCGGTCAGGGAGGGTGAGAGGTTAACTCCATCCACTGACCCATCCTTCTCACAGGCCACCAAGAGGTCAGGAAGAGGCTCCGACTCCTCCTCCATTCCGTCATCGGTTGCCAACAACATGCCCACTTCGGACCTTCGCAAGTGGGGCTTGAGGCGGTTGACATGTAGGACCCGCAAAGGGTTCCTGGGCGTCTTCATGTCCACCAAGTATGTCACGGGGCTCTTGCGCTCCACAACCTCAAATGGTCCTGTCCACTTATCCTGAAGTTAACAGAACAACACATTAGCCAGTGCTGAGGAATTAATTATAGAAACTCTTTAACTGGTGTGCACGACATTGACATGGACACATGCTTTACAAATTGCAACTTTTTAATTGTTCTTTTTTGTATTGTATCTATTCAATTATGCATCTTTTTGCATGGGAATACAAAGCATTTTATGTACAAATATTTACACACAACCATGAAATGAAAAGACCAACTCACAAATAATACAATATATACAATGGGTTAACAACTTACATGCAACACATTCGTGGCCATCCATTCATCCAAAAACATATATACACACACACTGTGGTCCCAGTGTCAAAAATAAACTTTTTTACAAATTAATGAATTTTTTGTTTTTGCTTTTTCTAACTTTCAATGGTTCAGATTGTGAAAAAAGCAAAACTGTCTTTGCGCTAGTTCATCATAATTATTGTAACGCAATCAAGGAAATGACCCGGGACCTGGTCGACGCGTTTCGAACCCTGTAGTTGATAGGGTTCTCTTCAGGACCAAATTACAACTAAAAGAAAGAAAAGGGAACAATCATCACTACTCGAGTTACTTGAGGGCTCTTCACCCCCTCTACTCCCTCACCACTAGCAGCCTACCTTCAACTTTGGGTTATGGCTCCAAATTGTACTGGTTTTCCCATAGTACCAAAACTGATTCAAAGTACGTGGAACTAGAGAAAAGCGTAGGAAAAACATACAATAAGTGTGCTGTCCTCGCAACCAATCGTGCTCATTTACTCGGTTTCACTCGTTTCTAAAGCAGATGCATTTACCTGCGCTGGTGAAAGCTGGGGCAATTCCGGGGCTGCCTGGGATGCTATTCTGTTTCTGCAGGAATGAAAGCGTATGTTAACGCTCCTGTCCGGCAATTTATTAACATCTCAAAACGGACTCTTATGCGGGTAGTGTGCTTCTTACCTTAAAGTGGAGCTACACGTCCGTAGTATGATTTCATGCGTGTCTGCGCTGGCGGGGAAACATCCTCCGTGTGCGCGGTTTTAAATCCAATTATCTGTATCTACTGGCGTACGAGAAAAGAAAGGGAGCGGGTGTCAGCGCTTAAAGCTCCACATGTCGTTCTGTGAAAAGGGGCCGCATCCAACACGTTCTTACCTCCGGTTTTGATCAGTAACAGTCGTCCATGTGAACTGCTTCTGGCACCGAGCGCTCCACCCCTTTCGGTCTGTTGTGGGTAGGAGTGCGTGCTCTCTCTTCCTGTTTGTGGGAGTGGTTCCTGGAGAGAGGATTATGGGTGATGTAGTCCAAACTGGAAATGTGTAACCTAAATTACATATTAGGTTTATACATTTCTGACATTTCATTCAATCCAGATGTTGCTGTGTTAAACTTCATTATAAGCAAAGCTTCCCTTTGGTTTAGTCTTGCTTCAATGTTACCTCCTCGTGGGTCATTCTCAATTTTGGACAAGACCGTCCATTTCAGCTTTGTCTTATCATGTTTCTTGGCTAGC
The DNA here is from genome assembly GCF_964263255.1 of Lissotriton vulgaris. Classification (NCBI taxonomy): domain Eukaryota; kingdom Metazoa; phylum Chordata; class Amphibia; order Caudata; family Salamandridae; genus Lissotriton; species Lissotriton vulgaris. The sequence continues at coordinate 68,125,222 of NC_141695.1, forward strand.
CAATGATTGACTAGTGGTGCATTTTCCACTTCTCGTCGGAGTCTGGATTTGTGTTGGGTAATTCGCTGCCTGACTTCTTGAGTAGTTCTTCCTATATATAACATAGGGCACGGGCATATTACACCATACACGACATTTCTGGTCTTACAATTAGTAAAACTGTCATGTTTCCAGTTAATGTTGTTGAATGTGAAGACTGACTCTTCTATGGTTTCCTCGCAGCAGACGCATGTTCCGCATTTATGATGGCCAATCGTTGGGGGGAATCCAAAAAGGCTTCTTGTAGTTGGACTTTTCTCAATGGGCAAAGCGGCTCTTACCACATGGTTGGCCACACTTTTGTCCTTTTTGTGTGCGAACAAGGGAGGTGTACTGAAGTCCTCGTGTAAGTCCTTTATTAAATGCCAATTTGATAGCATTAATTTTTTCAGTTGATTGGTGGGCGGACAAAATGTCGATACACAAACCAATCGTTTCTGTTCCACTTTGTGCTTTTTTTCTAAGAGGGATTCCCGTGGTGTCCACCACGCCCTCTTGAGTGAGGCCTTAAGTATTTTATTGGGGTAACCTCGTTGGAGGAGTCTTTCTTTGAGCTGGTTAGCCTGCTCAAAATAGTCATCTTTTCGCGAACAATTCCTACGTACTCTGAGGAATTGTCCAAATGGTAGGTTCTGTCTCAGGCTGCGTGGGTGGTTACTCGAGTAAAGTAAAGCTTTATTCCTATCTGTCTTTTTCCTAAAGAGAGTGGTGGCTAAGCCTCCCTCGAAAGGTTCAATTTTGACATCCAAGAAAGTGATGGAAGTGCTGGATGATGTGCAGCTGAACTTGATGTCATTACTTCGAGAATTCAGCCAATCGACGAACTCATTTAGGGTTGTAGGGTTGCCAGTCCAGATGAGGAATACATCGTCGATGTATCTCATATAGTGGGAAATCTGTTCTTTGTAAGGGTTGTCATTGTGGACAAATTTTTGTTCATATAGTCCCATGAACATCACTGCCAATTCTGGGGCAAATGGACACCCCATAGCTACTCCTTTTATCTGCAAAAAGAATTCCGAATCGAACACAAAGAAGTTCTTTTTTAAGGCCAAAGTGGCCAGTTCTACTATGAAATCGGTGGGCACCTGGACAGGTCGATCACGTGTATCCAAAAAATATTTCAATGTCTCCAGAGCTTGGTCTTGGGGAATCTGTGTATAAAGTGAGACCACATCTAGTGTGACCAATAGTTGTTGGTTGTGGTCAAATTGTATTGTCTCAATTCTCTGTAGGAATGCAGTAGTGTCCTTGAGATGAGCTGGCACCATTTCAATAAATGGTTTTAAAAAGAAGTCTATATACTTCGCTATTGGTTCAAAAAGGGATTCACAGCCTGACACTATTGGGCGACCGGGAGGGTTGTTGTCATCTTTATGAATTTTTGGCAGTATATAGAATACTGGGGTCCTTGGGTGTTTGTTCTGCATAAATTCAAATTCCTTAGGGCCTACAAAGCCTTGTTCATATCCTTTCTGAATTATTTGAAAAAGTTGGTTTTGGAATTCGATTGTTGGATTTTTTGAGATACGCCTGTAGCAGGTGACATCATTCAGCTGACGGAGAACTTCTGTTTTATATTTATTCACGTCCAAGATTACCACTGCTCCTCCCTTGTCAGCTTGTTTTATGACAACTGATTTGTCATTTTTTAATGCAAACAATGCTTCCTTTTCTGTTTTAGGTATGTTGTATTTAACATAGCTTCGTTTTTTCTCTAGGGATGAAATACCAGATAGAATGGTGCGTTCAAAAGTGATCACTTCTTTGGGGATCTTAGACCCCGCTGGACAGAAAATTGATTTGAAGGTAGGCTGCTAGTGGTGAGGGAGTAGAGGGGGTGTTGAGCCCTCAAGTAACTCGAGTAGTGATGATTGTTCCCTTTTCTTTCTTTTAGTTGTAATTTGGTCCTGAAGAGAACCCTATCAACTACAGGGTTCGAAACGCGTCGACCAGGTCCCGGGTCATTTCCTTGATTGCGTTACAATAATTATGATGAACTAGCGCAAAGACAGTTTTGCTTTTTTCACAATCTGAACCATTGAAAGTTAGAAAAAGCAAAAACAAAAAATTCATTAATTTGTAAAAAAGTTTATTTTTGACACTGGGACCACAGTGTGTGTGTATATATGTTTTTGGATGAATGGATGGCCACGAATGTGTTGCATGTAAGTTGTTAACCCATTGTATATATTGTATTATTTGTGAGTTGGTCTTTTCATTTCATGGTTGTGTGTAAATATTTGTACATAAAATGCTTTGTATTCCCATGCAAAAAGATGCATAATTGAATAGATACAATACAAAAAAGAACAATTAAAAAGTTGCAATTTGTAAAGCATGTGTCCATGTCAATGTCGTGCACACCAGTTAAAGAGTTTCTATAATTAATTCCTCAGCACTGACTAATGTGTTGTTCTGTTAAGTTTATATTGGCTCAGCCTTGCTGAGTTTAGGAGCCAAGACCCTTTTTGTTTCCTACACTTATCCTGAAGGGCACAGGGCTCCACTGGGGCCAAGACATACACCTCCTGTCCAGGCTGAAGCTCGACCAGAGTGGCATTCTGATCGTACCACCGCTTCATTTCTTCCTGGCTCGCTTCCAGATTTGCCTCGGCAAGTTGTCTGAAGCGTCTGGTCTGGTTTCTGAAGGCCAGCATGTAGCTATATACATTCTGGGGAGGTTTCCTGGGAGATTGCTCCCAGCCTTCCTTTACCAAACTCAGTGGTCCTCTCACGGGGTGACCGTACAGCAGTTCAAAGGGGCTGAACCCTAGGGACTTCTGTGGTACCTCGCGATATGCAAACAGCAGGCATGGCAAGAGGACATCCCACTTACGCCTCATCGGACCTTCCAGGCCCATGATCATGCCTTTGAGGGTTCGGTTGAATCTTTCAACCAACCCGTTACCTTGGGGGTGGTAGGGTGTGGTGAACTTGTACGTTACGCCACACTCCTGCCAAAGGGACTTCATATATTTCGATATGAAATTGGTCCCCCTGTCGCTCACCACCTCTAGAGGGAATCCTACTCGTGAGAAAATTCCCATCAGTGCACGCCCCACCACGGGAGCCGTCACTGTCCTCAGAGGGATGGCTTCAGGGTACCGGGTGGCATGGTCCACCAAGACCAGGATGAACCTGTTGCCCATGGCTGTCTTGGGGTCCAGAGGCCCAACGATGTCAATACCCACTCGCTGGAATGGCGTACCGACCACAGGGAAGGGTTGGAGGGGAGCCTTGTTCTTCCCTCCCGTCTTCCCACTTGCCTGGCAAGTTGGACAGGTTCTGCAATACGCATCGGAACTCTTGTGCATTTGGGGCCAGTAAAAGTGGGTGACAAGCCTGTCATAGGTCTTGTCCATCCCCAAATGTCCTGCTAAAGGCACATCGTGAGCCAGACCCAGTAGGAAGGCTCTGAATTTCTGGGGTACCACCAGCACACGGGCTGACCCAGGTTCAGCAGCCTTAGGCTCCGAATACAGGAGGTCGTTCTCCCAGTACACGTAATGTGTTTTGGCCTGAACACCATTGGCCTGGTCTGCAGCCTGCTGCCGCATACCCACGAGAGAAGGGCATTCTTTCTGCTCCCTGCAGAATTCCTCCCTGGAGGGTCCTCCTTCTTGCTGCCAATGGGTCAGCTCAGGCAGGTCCCCCAGTTCGGCGATCTGTTCCCCCGTAGGCTCCAGGGCATCCCCCTCAAGGTCTGCCTCCTCCTGGACCGTAGGAACTTCAGGGGCCGGTTTCCCGCGCCCCCTGCGCCTTCTCCCTAAAGCCGGTTCCTGGGCCTCTCCATCAGGCCCCAGGACCTCTCGATCACCCCTACTGGCTGCCATCGACCGGGTGGTCACGCACGCCCAGTCAGGCAGAACCACCATACGCAGGTGAGTCGCTTTCTCCACCTTTTCCCAAGGGGAGTGCTCCAAGTCGTTCCCTAGCAAACAGTCAACAGGCATGGTTTTTCTCACACAGACCTGCAGAGTACCAGAGACCCCCCCCCACTCGAAGGGAACTTGAGCCATCGGACACTGACTCTCAGAATTATCAGCGTTGATAACCCTACAGTAGGCATGGGGTACAACCTGCTCTTGAGACACCAGGTGCTGCCTCACTGCAGTCACACTGGCTCCTGTGTCTCTAAGAGCCTCAGCTTCCTTACCGTTGATGATCACCACCTGCCCATATTTCTTAGTGTTAGAGGGCAGGTAGTTCGTAGGGATCATCTCACTGTCTCCTAGCGAGACCAGGGTCATGTGAACGGGATCTCCACCCCCCGGGACCATCATTTCTTCTCCCAGGTGAACGCTAGTCACTTGTCGGGGCGGAGCACCAGTGGGTGCAGGTTTTCCAAATAGGCGACACTTGGGGTCACTGGATATGTGCCCAGGCTCGCCACATTTGAAACAATTGAAGGGCCCCTTTGGAACAGGTTTACCTGTCGGGGCCCCATTCTGCTTCGGGGGTGGGGGAGGCTGAGAACCCTGCTGCGGATTCCCTTGGGAACTACTTTGGGGGCCTTTTTGGAACCCTTTCTGTTTTCCCCCTTTGTCCCCCCCACTCTTCTGCTGGGGACCCTGCCCACTCTTGGCGGAATCTCCCACGGGACCCTTGTGGACCCTGGTGCTGAGCCAGCGGTCCGCCTCCTCAGCAAGCTTCCTCGGGTTGGACAGCTTGCTATCGATCAGGTGTTGGCGTAACTCAGGAAAACAGTGATCAGACATGTGCTCCCATGCAATTAAATCAAAGAGACCTTGAAAATCATTCACTTTGTTACCTTTCACCCAACCATCCAGTGCTCTGCAAAAGTAAGTCACATACTCCACATACGTATTCCCAGGCCGCTTAGTACATCCCCTAAACTTCTGTCTATACATTTCAGGGGTAAGCCCGTACCTGTTTAATAAAGCTTCTTTCATGTGGGCATAGGATCTCTGATTCTCAACGGGCAAATCTAGCAAGGTATCTCTCCCTTCGCTAAGGAACCTTCCCCACAACCCCGCTCCCCAATCCTTGTCAGGGACCCGGTGGGAGGACATGGCTACCTCGTATGCCCTAAACCACTGTCCTATGTCATCCCCCTTAAAGAACTCCTTAACTACGTCCTTCGGGATGTGCACTCTTGACTCTACCTGCACTGGCGATGTGCTGCCACCAGAGGGAGGCCGATCTAAGTCTCTCTCCTTGAGACTTATCTCCCTCATCTTGATTTCGTAATCCATCTGGTGCTTTCGCTCTTCCAGCGCCATTCTTTTGGTTTCCAGCTCCAGCTGGATTTTCAATTCTGCCAACTTTCTTTCGTGATTCCGGGTTTCCTTCCTGTCCGCCAGCTCCTCTGGCGACAGGCCTTTTCCAAAGCTGTGCTCGCTGTCTTGCCTCTCGAGATCGATCAGATCCCCAAATGCATTCTGCTCCTCCATCGCATTCTGCTCGGCGAGGACATCTTGCTCCTCCGGGGTTTTCCGGGACTCGATCCAGGCTTTCAGGGCCTTGGAGAGCTGGGTCTTGTTTTTGCAGCCAGCGTGCGGGACCTTGAGTTTCTTGCAAAAGAACTTCAGTTCGTCCCTGGAATATTTATCCACTTTGGTGGGGTCCCACTCCACCTCCAACACCTCGGAGGTCGTGGACTCCGCTCCATCCAGGCTCTTTGTGCCCGGCATGGTTTCTGCACTCGGAATCTTCTTTCAAAAAGCAAAGTCTGTGGTTTAGTAACTGTGCCGTAATCCTTGTGTAGTGGTCAGAAGCTCAGGTATAACTATCGCAAGTGTAAATTCGAAATCCCACCGCTGCCACCAATGTAGGAAGGGGGAGGCTCTAGTTGGCGCAGTGCAATACTAGCGACAAGCAGGGACTCTCTCTTCCTCGTCAGGGCTGAGGGTTACCTTCCAGACAACCTCTGCTTACCCTCTAGGTAGTGTGTTTTAAGCAGTCGTAGGCTAATCTTTGGGGCACATAGGGTTAAACACTTGCAACAGTACACCTTTACAACCAACCCACCACACAACGAGACCAGACTGTATTCTTGTAAAAATATATATCTTTATATAGATTTTAAGCAGGCTTGTGAATACAGTCAATATACTTTATGTAAAACGGTTGCAGGTTATTTGACTCGGGTTACCACAGTTCTTATGGAAGTTCTCTTGAGGCCCGTAGGCCGGTGTTACTCAAAGTTCTTGTGGAGCCGGCGGCTTCCAAGGGATCTGTCCCACGTCGCGTTGCCTTCCCGGGGTCGCTGATCGTTGCGGCTCTTCGGCCGAGCAGGTCACTGGTCGTCCGGGGCAGCGGTGTTCTGTGGCGGCAGGGTCCTTTCCTCGTCGTCCGCTCCGACCCTGGAGGCGGCGGCTGTGCGGTGGTGACAAGTGGCAGTACGGTCCCTTAAGTGCAGGACGTACCCAGCCAAATGTCGGTGCAGCTGTGGGCTCACAGCTGGGCTGTCGGGCAGGCTTACCGACCTTGCGGATTCTCGTAGGGCAACTGTCCGTCTTTGCAGGTGAGTGACTGCTCGCTATGCAGTCACCTCGATAGCTCGGACCGGACGGGTCCTCCTTTGCTTTGCTCTCGGGCTCCCGGTGCAGTTGCGGTCACGGTGTTCGGGCCAGCGGCGGCTGGTCCTCACTTTGCTTCCGCTGTTGCTTTGGGCCCCAGTCACGGTGGTCGGGAGGATGTTGATGCCTTAGAGGAGATTCCTCCGTCAGTGCCGCGGCGATGGTCAGCACCCGCAGTCGCTTTCTTCCAAGGGGGTAGCGTCCACTGGTCCTGGGACGCTGGTCAGGGGGCAAGTTCAGTTGCAAGCCCTTGGAGATCTCTTTTGCAGAGTTTGGCACAAGTAGCACAAAAGTCCTTTCGTAGTCTTTTTGTCTTCCTCTCCTTCAGCAGCAAGGCACCAGACACAGGCAAGAGTCAGCACCCTTCCTTGTCTCTCACGGTCCTTCTCGTAGGGCAGAGGCTTTCTGTGGCCCAAACCGGATCTAATTTTCAAGGAGCAGGGCTCCTTCTTTTATAGGCCAATTCTTTTGTTCTCGCAGGCCAGGGGGGCCTTTGCATAGCCACTCTCAGTTCTGGAGTACCCCCGCGGGTGTACTCCGGCTTCTGCTTTCAGTGTGAGGGGCAGGCGCATCAGACGCCCCACAGGAGGTGGAGCCAGCATTGTCCGGACAGGGGTGGCCAGAGTACCTTGTTGATGGGGGCTTCGCCCTTCCTGGGCCAGGTGCCGGCAGAGTCATCCGCCGCTCCCCAGGAGGGTGGAGCCAGCATTGTGGTGGTCGAGCACAGTGACAGTTCGAGTCAAGAGGCACTCCTACCTCCCACTAAGGTGTAATCTGCGCATTCACCACCTGTCATCCCTCCAGCCCTGTCACTCACACATCCCAGACAGTCAGATACACATACCAGCAGAGGCGGCTGAAATGGTTAAGCAAGCAAATGCTAGCTTTCTAAAAGTAGCATTTGCAAACCCAGGATACTGAAATAAACTTGACTACAAGAAATATCTCATTATCCTGAGTTCAGGCATACTAAACATGACTCACTACCATGCTCCTTGAGCCTGCGGGGATTATAGGGTGTAATAACCCTCGCAGCTCAGTCTGGCCTAATGGAGCAGGTAGCCTTCAGTAGTGAAATACGGTCTTCGGTGTAAGTCACTACTAGGACATGCCACGCACATCAGGGCTTGTCCTACCTTGCACCTACAACGCACCCTGCCCGCAGGCCTACCATAGGGGTGACTAATATGTAGTCAAGGGAAGGGTCGGTGCTGGCAAGTGGGGACACTTACCCAGCTAGCGTGACAGTACGGGACCGCACGCGGGTTCTGCGGTCGCAGTTCCCAGACACATCTTTACGGCTGCTTCGGTGGGTGGCGCAACCAGCGCTGCAGGCCCACCAGCAGTATTGGCATCTACAAGCCCCGGCACTCTCTCGTGCACTTTACTAGGGACTAACAGTAAATCCAATGCACCAATCATGGATACCAATCGTATGTACAATTTACAGTAGGGAGCACTTGCACTGCGGCACGGATCAGCCGTGGCGCAGTGCCCTGAGTATCGGAAAACCAGCAAAACATCGGAGGCACATCAGCAAAAAGTGGAAGGGAGACTCACGCCAAGGTGCCAGGTCTAACAAGTGGTGTTTGGGAAGTATAGGGGGTTGTGCTGCTGTGGTGTTTTAGGGTTTAGGACAGTGCACTGGTGTTCGGTCAGTGTAGGTGGTCGGGCAGGGGTGTGATGTTTCAGGGTTTAGGGCAGTGCAGTGGTGTTTGGGCAGTACAGTGGTGTTCAGACAGTGTAGGGGGTTGTGCTGGGGGGTGTTTTAGAGTTTAGTGCAGTGCATTGGTGTTTGGGCAGTGTAGGTGATTAGGCAGGGTGGTTTTCAGGGTTTAGGGCAGTGCAGTCGTGTTTGGGCAGTGTAGTGGTCGTGTATGGGGTGGTGTTTCAGGGTTTAGGGCAGTGCAGTAGTGTTCTGTCAGTGCAGTGGTGTTCGGGCAGTGTAGGGGGTTGTGCTAGGGGTAGTGTTTCAGGGTTTAGGGCAGAGCAAGGGTGTTCAGGCAGTATAGGGGTCATGCTGGGGGGTGTTTTAGGGTTTAGGGCAGAGCAGTGGTGTTCAGGCAGTGTAGTGGGTCGTGCAAGCAGTGCTGTTTCATGGTTTTTGGGCAGTGCAGTGGTGTTTGGGCAGTGTAGGGGGTTACACTGTGGTAATGTTTAAGGGTATTGGGCAGTGCAGTGGTGTTCGGGCAGTGTAGGGGGTTGTGCTAGGGGTAGTGTTTCAGGGTTTAGGGCAGAGCAATGGTGTTTAGGCAGTATAGGGGTCATGCTGGGGGGGGTGTTTTAGGGTTTAGGGCAGAGCAGTGGTATTCGGGCTGTGTAGTCGGTTGTGCAGGCGGTGGTGTTTCATGGTTTAGGGAAGTTTAGTGGTGTTTGGGCAGTGTATGGGGTCATGCATGGGGTGGTGTTTCAGGGTTTAGGGCAGTGCAGTGGTGTTCGGGCAGTGTAGGGGGCCATGCAGGGGGTGGTGTTTCAGGGTTTAGGCAATGTAGTGGTGTTTGGTCAGTGTTGGGGGACGTGCAGGGGGTGGTGATTTAGGGTTTAGGGCAGTGCAGTGGTGTTCAGGCAGTGTAGTGGTGTTCGGGCAGTGTAGGGGGTCAGGCTGGGGGTTGTGTTTTAGGGTTAAGGGCAGTGCAGTGGTGTTCAGGAAGTTGCGGGCGTGCAGGGGGTGATGTTTTAGGGTTTAGGGCAGTGGTGTTTGGGCAGCTCAGTCGTGTTCAGGCAGTGCAGTGGTGGTCGGGCAGTGTAGGGGGTCGTGCTCGGGTGGTGTTTTAGGGTTTAGGGCAGTGCAGTGTTGTTCTGGCAGTGTAGGTGCTCGAACAGTGGTGGTGTTTCAGGGTTTAGGGCAGTGCAGTGGTGTAATGGCATTGTAGGGTTTCATGTTGGGGGTGGTGTTTCAGGCTTTAGGGCAGTGCAGTGGTTTTCAGGCAGTGCAGTGGTATTAGGGCAATGTAGGGGGTCGTGCTGGGGGTGGTGTTTAAGGGTTCAGGGCAGTGCAGTGGTGTTCGGTCAGTGTAGGGGGACGTGCAGGGAGTGTGTTTCAGGGTTTAGGGCATTGCAGTGGTGTTCGGTTAGTGCAGTGGGGTTCAGGTAGTGTATGGGGACGTGCAGGGGGGTGTTTCAGGGTTTATGGAAGTGCAGTGGTCTTCGGGCAGTGCAGTGGTGTTCGGGCAGTGTAGGGGGTCGTGCAGGGGGTGATGTTTCAGGGTTTAGGGCAGAGCAGTGGTGTTCGGGCCGTGTATTGGGCTGTGCAGGGGGTGGTGTTTCATGGTTCAGGGCCGGGCAGTGGTGTTCGGGCAGTGTAGGGGGTCGTGCAGGGGATCAGGGTTTATGGTAGTGCCGAACTCAGCGCTCTACTCAAGAAACCTACAGCGGACCCCACCGAACTCAAGAATTACCGCCCCATCTTGCTCCTCCCGTTCCCAGCCAAAGTCATCGAGAAGACCGTCAACAAGCAGCTGGCCGCCTTCCTCGAGACGAATGGATCCCTCGACCCCTCACAGTCGGGCTTCCGAGCCAACCACAGCACCGAGACCGCACTCATCGCTGCTACCGATGACATCCCAGCCCTGATGGACAACGGAGAAACAGCGGCCCTCATCCTCCTAGACCTCTCCGCGGCATTCGAGACTGTCTGCCACCGCACCCTAGTGCAGCGCCTCAGCAACGTCGGAATCCAGGAGAAGGCACTGGATTGGATCATCTCCTTCCTCAACGGAAGAACACAGAGAGTCCGCCTACCACCGTACAAGTCAAAGGCCACCGAAGTCTTCTGCGGCGTCCCTCAAGGATCCTCGCAGAGCCCCACCCTCTTCAACGTCTACATGAGCCCCCTCGTGGCCATCGCACGCCAACACAACCTGAACATCATCTCCTACGCTGACGACACCCAGCTGATCCTCTCCCTGACCAACGACCCCGCCGCCGCCAGAGCCAACCTTCACGAAGGAATGAAAGAAGTAGCCGAGTGGATGACGACCAGCCGCCTGAAACTGAACTCAGACAAGACGGAGGTCCTCATCCTGGGCTCCTCACCCTCCGCCTGGGATGACTCCTGGTGGCCCCCCGCCCTGGGCAGCGCACCCAAACCGACAGACCACGCACGCAACCTGGGCTTCATCTTGGACTCCTCCCTCACCATGACCAGACAAGTCAACGCCGTCTCCTCGTCATGCTTCAACATCCTGCGCATGCTACGGAAGATCTTCCGGTGGATCCCCACCGAGACCAGGAAGACGGTCACCCAGGCCCTCGTCACCAGCCGACTGGACTACGGCAACGCCCTCTACGCCGGAACCACCGCCAAGCTCCAGAAGAGACTCCAGCGGATCCAGAACGCCTCAGCCAGACTCATCCTCGACATCCCACGACATAGCCACATCTACGGACATCTGAGAGACCTGCATTGGCTTCCCGTCAACAAAAGAATCACCTTCTGCCTCCTCACCCACGCACACAAAGCCCTACACGATCAAGGCCCCAGCTACCTCAACAACCGCATCAACTTCTACGCTCCCAAACGACATCTCCGATCAGCCAGCCACGCCCTCGCCGCCGTCCCCCGCATCCGAAGAATGACAACGGGAGGAAGGTCCTTCTCCTACCTGGCCGCCAAGACCTGGAACTCCCTACCGACCGACCTGCGCCTGACCCAAGACCACCTCTCCTTCAGGAACAAGCTCAAGACCTGGCTATCCGAGCAGTAGCAGCACTCCCCCACCACCCCCCCTAGCGCCTTGAGACCCTCCGGGTAAGTAGCGCGCTATATAAATGCCTATGATTGATTGATTGATGGTGTTCAGGCAGTGTAGGGGGCCTTGCTTTGGCTGGTGTTTCAGGGTTTAGGTTAGTGCAATGGTGTTCGGGTAGTTTAGGGGCTCACTCTGGGGCTGGCGTTTCAGGGTTTAGGGCAGTGCAGTGGTGTTAGGGCAGTGTAGGGGTTTACGCTATGTGTATTGTTTTAGGGTATTGGGCAGTGCAGTGGTGTTCGGGCAGTGTAGGGGGTTGTGCTGGGGGAAGGGTTTCATGGTTTTGGGCAGAGCATTGGTGTTAAAGCAGTATATAGGTCATGCTGGTGGGGTGTTTTAGGGTTTAGGGCAGAGCAGCGGTGTTCGGGCAGTGCAGTGGGTCATGCAGGCGGTGGTGTTTCATGGTTCAGGGCAGTGCAGTGGTGTTCGGGCAGTGTAGGGAGTCGTGCAGGGAATGGTGTGTCAGGGTTTAAGGCAGTGCAGTGGTGTTCGGTCAGTTTAGGAGGTCGGGCAGGAGGGGTGGTGTTTCAGTGTTTAGGGCAGTGCAGTGGTATACGGGCAGTGCAGTGGTGTTCGGGCAGTGTAGGGTGTTGTACTGGAGTGGTGTTTTAGAGTTTGGGGTAGTGTGTTTGGGCGGTGGGACAGTAGACCATTCCAGATGGGGGCCTACCAGGGAGGACATATGGGGAGGGAGGATCTCCATCCCCGGGCTCAAGTGGAAGGTGAAGGAGCTGTTTTGCCTTGTTCAGTGAGCGGAGGACACACTCTTTGCCCTACCAGGTGTACATCAACTCAAAAGGATGGCCCCATTGCTACTTGACATTAAGTTCCCGAAGCTTGTCTGTGACTAGCTTAAAGTCTTCTCTCCTCGAAAGGGTGGCAGGGGCCAAGTCTTGAAAAATTTAGATTGAATAGGATGTGGTCTTGGCTCCCTGGATCTTTCTCAGTATGGCTTCTTTTTCGGCAAAAAAGTGGACTCCTGTGAGTATGTCTGGGATGAAATCTGGGAGGTTTCTGGGTCCCAAAACCCATTGCACTCTGTCCAGGATGGGTGGCGACATGTCTTTATTATTACTGATTGCCTGGAGAAGGTCTGCCGTGAAGGCTATGATGTATTTGCCTTCCACCCCAGGGGGAACACCTCTGATGCTTCAGTTGTAACGCCTACTACCATTCTCGAGATCCTCTTGCTTGAAGTGAAGGGTAATATTTTCATCTTCTATTTCCGCCATCCTTCGCCATAGGCGTTTGTGATCCTCCGACCTGGCATCCATGGTGCGCTCGAGATCGTCCACCCGCCCGCCGATTTCTGTGACATCCTTCCGGATATCCTGCAGCCCAGCTTTAAAGTCTTGTTTCAGAGACCCTATTTTGTCTTTAATTTCTTGGCGGAAAGAAGTCATAAAGGCCTGAGTAACCGGTGCATGAGGTTGGGCCCTGTCTGCCCCAGGATCCAAAGATACTGTTGCAAGCTGAGGCTGCAAGTTGTATTTGGACCATAGAGAACCAAATGGATGGCCCTGGCCGAGATGAGTGCTGGGTCTTTGTTGGCTTTATTTTTAGGGGGCATAGCTGGGAATAGGCACTCAACAGTATCACTGCAGCTCCGACAGAGAAACCTCCAGAGCTGTAGAGTTGGTGCGAACAGGTATGTATCGAGTTTAGCTATACCCTAAACTGTAAGGGTCTACCCCGGCTGGAAGGCTACAGGAAGCAGGGAGGTATAGGTGTGACTAGAAACTCAGCTGCCAAGGCCCCCCGCTTCACAGTTGATCAGACAGTTTAGGCCTCCAGTGTCATCAGATTCATCAGCAAAGAATATTGACATGTCATCAGTTCAAGTGTGGCCCCCTGTACAGCCGCTGACCAGCAAGCAGAGCAAAGGATATCACGCTCGGTGTGGACAAGTAGAAAGAGCAGCTCAGTTACAAGGGAGGATCATCAGGGGAGTCTCAGCAGGCCAGAAGGAAGAGACAAAAGAGATGAGGGATCTCCAACAGGCAGAGCCGTTGTATCTTCAGTGGTGCCCGGTCGTCCGTGATGTTGCAGGCATCTCTAGACCCAACTAATCCACTACATCAGCAGTCAACTATGCCTCGAGTTCCCACTACCTCCGAGCAGCAGTAGCCCCAGCTCACAATTGCTCCTAGGCCCTTTGGATTGGACCCTCCATTGCACTATAGAAGGATCTACACTGCCATCATTAACTGAACAGATCCTTCTTGGTTAGGGCTCAACATACACATCACCATCCCAAAGCCTGGCAGGATCCCCAGCAGGACTGTCGCACAGCAGCGCAATTCAAAGTGTGCGTATCAGTATTTCAATTAGACGTTTCCGGATGGCAGACCTGTGGGGGCTGAAATGTAATATGGAGATGGTGCCTCAGCAAGATGTACCACCTCAAAGATTCCAACCCTAGGAGCCGGTGGTCGAACGGTGATCACAGACACTGGTACCCTTAACTCCTTTGATGCGGCCGCGATTCCCCTGCTGTGCTGTAAACAGCACGAACAAGGGCGGGCCGTGACGAACCCCAGCCGTCACCAGCACACGAGCACCGTAGTGATTGACAGCTGGGGTTCGTCATGAGCATGGAAGGGGTTAAGAAGTCATTGAGGGCCAGGTCTTAGGTAGTGAGATCAATAGTCAGGCCTGGGAGTAATGAATCTGCAGCTCTCCCGGAAGCCCATTTGCGGCGATTAGTCCGGCCGGCGCTCTCCCCAATTCCAAACCCCCACACTCACTGTTAACTCCAGGGCGGGGCAGGACCAGCCAGGCAGATGTCGCTCATGTTATCAGGAGCCGGGGAGCAAGACTTTGTTGTCTCATGTCCTCTATACCATCCACCCACCGCAGCAGTCATTCCAAGGTGGGAGGCGGCTCCGCAGCAGGTCCCAGCAGCTCCCCCAGCCCACAGTGCCACAGGAGCACCGAGCTTCGTGGTCAGGCCTGAATGATGCACTAGTCTCACGGCAGCTCAAGCATGCCCCAAGCGCCTCCCAGGCAGAGCAGCGCAGCCGCATGCTCAGCGCCACCAGCGAAGGGAAAATTCGGACTAAGCACTGCTGGCTCTAACGTAAACACCATATTGTTGAAACCTTGACAAGGAGATAGGGACCTGCCATATGTAGATGAGATTAGATCGTTCTCCAAAATGAACAATTCAGCCCAACTAGGTCCATTGTAGATTGGACATATGTTAACTTAGACACGTTTTGACTTCTTTGGGGTCTCCTCAATGAGATGCATTTGCAATGCATATACAAGGACGGGGATGCTCGAATCAAATCACAGGAAGTTGAGGAAACTACTGAAATCTGAACTATTCAGAGTTGCCTGAAATTAATATCAACTTGGCACATGATTGGAGACTAACTAACCATTAAAAAAGGAAGCTGGAGTTCCCTGCCTGCCAGTGCTCTGTATTTAGCAAAATTTAACGCACACCACTATATGGAAATCCTAACGAAAAACATATATAAATATATACATATAGTATAATAGGAAAGGCATTGTGTTGGGCATTATGACACCATTGATGCATCATTGTAAATATTTTCTAGTGTTTGACCTCCCCCTTAAACTAGTCAGGCCCATTGTGCCCCCCTGGCTGCGGCTGGGCATGAAGAGAACCGTAACAATCTCAGAAGAAGATAAAGTGCACGTAGGGGTCCTTCCTTTCTATTTTTTTGATTCTCCATGACAGGGCAGTCTATAACCTTGCCTTGTTCTTAGGAGAGTGACTGAAAACCCTTGTAAGGGTGGAACTGGAATTCCTGTTTAAACCTCTCATGAACGAATCAATGGAGGGTGCTCTGGAGGGCCCCTAACCTCCAGGGAAAGGACCTAGTTTTTGGAACATTTGTTCTGAAGTGCTAGTTTTAGTTTGCAGAATCTGCCCCTTTGCGACGGCAATTTTTGCATTTGGGATGCATCATCCCAAATGCAAAAATTGCTATTTAAGTCATCTTAAAATTTGCGATTACTTAAATTGCGATTGCATTTATGGAATTGCAAATTGCAGTTCCCTAAATGCAATGCAACAAAGTTAATAAATTAGCGATTTCGCTTTTAAGAAATGTAAATTACCATCAACTTAAAGTTGATGGTAATTTGCGAAAACTTTGAAAAATGCACAAAAGTGCATTTTTCAAAGTTCTATGTTGCACACAAACATTCCCTTGGGGTAGGTGTGTTTGCAACATGTTTTTAATTGCACTTTCAGTGGTGCATCAGGATGTCCTTTTGGCACCCTTGCACCCTTGCACCCTTGAAATTGCATGCCCAATACCTATTTGGTATTCGCAAATTGCGCATGCAATTCCCATTGATTCCATTTCCTACGGGCTTCCATGCCCATAGGAATGAATGGGAAATCATTCCTTATTTGTGATTCGTAATTTGCGAGTCGCAAATGAGGAATGTGTAGGAATCGCAATTTTGTTTGCGATTCCTACATGCATAAGGAATTGCGATTCCTAAATTGTGATTTCCTAAAAAAACGCAATTTAGGAATCGCAAATCCTAAGTTTGATGCATGTGGCCTAAGATTTCCAGAAGCCAAACGCCTCGTTTGATCCACCCTGAGTAGTGTCTCAGCCTTTGGTGACTGTTTTTATATTTGCCATGTGAGCTATTCAAGGTGACCCTCATGGGTCTGTCATCACCACTAGTCATCACAGCTCAGCCTGCACGATGCAGAAGCACTGTTCCCTGTCGCCAAAACCACGCTTATGGGGCGCAACCTCCCATCATGCACTCTACCGCAGTTCAACCTACATTAGTCGCTCACTTCCTCTCCATGAACATCACCAGAGTTGGTGATCTGCACTGCATTGTGGCAGAGGACAAAACCCAGGGGCATATTATCAAGGGGGTTTATCTCCACTTTTTGACTTTAAAAGCCAAGAAAGCGGAGATAATTTGATCTCCCTATACCTAGCTGTCACTAACACCAGTTAGCGACAGCTAGTAGGAGATAGCGACCATCTTGGGCCCCACTTTGCATGTCAGTGATATTTATAACTAATGACATGCAAAGTGGGCGTGCCAAGATGTTAGCGACTGGAAACAGTCGCTAACATCGCTATCTCCTATTACCAACTTTTGGAGATATTCGCGCTAAGCGCGAATATCTCCAAAAGCTAACACCTGCCCTGAGCAGTTCTTAGTCATGTTATCCAATGGGAGGTGGATACCATGGCTAAGAGAATTAACTCGGTAATGCATGAATATCGCTGACTTTTCAGCAATATTCATGCATTACGGCGATTTTTATCGCATTTGCGATAAACCTTGGTAATACCAAGGTTTATTTGCGGTAAAAAATCGCCGCAGCTCAGCTGTAAATTTTTGTCTCTAACCAAGCAATAGTGATAATTATCGCTATTGCCTGGTAATATGCCCCCAAGATCCTCTGGAAAGATGTCTATAGGCTAAAAATGGTACCTTTAATTTTCGCACCATAGTGGGTAATATCTTGAGGTATTGTTTGCTGATTTCTTCACTGATTATAGATTTCTACTGCCTCAATAATTTTAATTCACTGCTAATCACAGTAGGTAGCCCAGTGCACATTTTAATAACCAAGACAAAAGTTGGATAGGAAAGTCTGAATAAGTTGGTGGCACGATAATAGAGAAGGCGGGCAATGTGGTCGTAAGATATTCATTCAAAAATAGATGGGGATAGTAGCTATGTTTGTGGAGATTATTTTTTCACTGTCCTTGTTGTGCAACCCATATGCTATTATCTGCAGTTCCTTGATGTGTACGTACTCGTTCTCTTTCGGATGACTTATGCCCCAAATATCCCCAAAAGATTGTCATTTCACAAATGTGTGTGCTTAGCAAACCCTACTACTTAAAATAGGAAAATGGAAATGATTGGCTTGGATGGGTAAGCAGAACTACACTCTGACACAAACACACACACAGGACACTTTTTTTCCCTCTAAATAAGTCATTACCTGGAGGGACAACTTGAGGAACTTTTAATGAGAAAGGGAATTTAAATGACCTAAGGTCTGACTCTGCAGCTCTTGCATCACTTCTTCAACAGCCAGAACATGTGCTCATGTCCTAGTGGGCTCCCCATTGATACGAGTCTCTATAAAGCTCTCAGTGAAAAGCAGACCGCAAAAGAATTCTTCGGCTAAACTCTCCCTGTCCGCTTATAATGTCCATTTATTTTAATTAGTAGACCTTTAATTTCTGCTCACTGCTGAGTGTGGGGTAGCGCTCTACCCCCGGGTGGAGCTGGTCCCTGCTGTCTAAGCTGCTGACCACGCCAGTGTCCACCCTGCTCCTCTCAAGGCCACTTTTGAAGTGATATCCTGCTTCCAGGGGCACTTGGATTCCAAGCCCCTCCAGACACTGGTAGGTGGAATTATTGGGAGTGCTGGGTCTTTACCTGAGAGTTTGACTGCAGACCCGTCCTGAGTGAAATGTCCCACCCCTCCTCTACAGCTTAGTTTGGGGTTTGGAATTGGGAGACTTTTGTTTCAAACATTAAAGGGTGCGAGAGATGCGGCTCCCTCACTGGATCCAGACACGGAAACAGTCGTGTTATGTTCACGATTTTGAAGCACTGGCGCTAATGTAGATTGTGAAAAGGGGTTTACAGTTATCAGACTTTAAATATAAAAGTCGTGCATTGTTTGACGTTCATCCTTCTGTCGAGCTTTACAGCGCCCCCCGCAGGCGGACGGGACACACTCTGCGGCACTAAAACCAGGCGAGGATGCACGTGCGCGAGATTAGTTCACAATATTAATGCCCAGGGCCTGTTGGAAGGGCAGCAGGCTAGCTTGGTGGATACTTCAGGTTAAAGGTGAGGTATGGCTCACAAAAAACCCTGACGTCACAGAATGCTAGTGGAGCGCCGCTACTGAGGGTCACACTGAGGGTCACACATAGGTATATCATGCATTTTTATCAGTAACATTTTCGGAGTTTTATATAGCGCGAACTTGAAATGAAAGTGTCAGGGCGCTTTTCATGAGCACCAGCTGCCTTACAAAAGGACACCTTCACTTTTGTTAGGGACAAGTAGATTACGTCCTTTGCCCAGAATCACAAGACGTGGAGCGTCGTTGCCGAGACTCCAACGAGGTTCCATAGATTCGAGATCGACCGTTAGGCCACATCCTCTTCCCAAACAATCCCGTTTCGGGTAATTAATATGTACATGCCGCATTTGTGCAGAAGCGCCGGTTTAGGAATGTGGTATGTAGCATGGGGGCTCCACAGACCCCCATCCCCTCCCACCTCACTGAACCTGCGTATTGTTTCGATGTAAAGGTCTGAATGTTTGGCTTCCAGGGGCGGCCGGTCCACCAATGGGCTGCTGCCGTTCATGCAGCGTGGGGGTGCTCTATAGGGCAGTCCACCTGATGTCTATTTTCCTGGCCCCCTCCCTATTCCAAGCACTAGGAACCACGACAAATAGCGCTACTCCGGAACCCATAGGGATTAGCTGTGAATTAGTGTAGCGAAATATGTAAGTCATTTGAGAGGTGGATATTAGTTAGTTATACGGATTGAGAGGATAGCGGAGGGATAGAAGAGGTAAAAAAGGTTTGCCCTTATGTAGCGCTTGTTGCCTAGGGTGACCAGAATTTTAAAGCCAAAAACTGGGACATTTCACAAAAATAGAAGAAAGACAACATTTTTACTTCAAGCGATGAGAGCGCTCCTCAGCAGAGAATTACAGAACAGGCAGTAAGAACATACATAAAATGCCATTTTAAGCCCAGTAGCTTGCCTGTTAATTAAATTGCTTTCTTGAAACAACTGCTAACTATCCCTGCTTTGTAAAACATAAAGAACACCTCCCACCGTTTTCAGTCGACCCTCTCCAAAAACTGGGACATGAGCTAAATTTCTTGAATTTTGCTGGGACAACTGGTTAAAAACAGGGACTGTCCTGGGAAAACAGGGACGCCTGGTCACCCTATTGTTGCCCCTAATGGTGCGTTGAAGCACTTTCTTGGCGAGTAGCACACAGCTCCGGAACCCATAAGGATTAGTGGTGGATTTAGTCGTATACAAACGACACGTCTTGGACACTAGAATGTATTTCTGCTCAAGGTGCATGTCCTGCACAGAATGATTCACTTTCGGGGTGGGGGCATTTGGGGGGCATCGATCCAGCGGGTCCTGAGCCCCATCACTTGCCTCTGCGTCACTGTGTGATGTGCAGACCTGGCTGATTCTGCAGGGGTGCCCGCCAGAGGTGGGCGCAGCTTACCATCTCATAGATCAATGGATTCCGATAACTGCTTTGGGGACCACAGAATCCGTCGGGGAAAAGGACAGGACCGGTCACCATCAATATTCACGAGACAAATGGACATAGGATGCGCTTCAGCAGACACTACTCGTGCATGTGTTGTAATTCTGAATATATGTCGTTGTCTTCTCATAAGATCACATGTTGCCACAATCGTGGCCCTGATAACATGTCTGTACCACAGGCCCCTACACCGCCATTGCAGCACGCGGCGCACAATCCAGTGCACTATCATGATGAGCCGTAGCATAATACAGCATATCTTGAGAGCAATTGCAAAGAAGTGAAAGATTCAAGAGCAAACACTTGGAATAAAAACAAAATAATGTGGGCTTTCACTACACGCGGTGTATTTTTAAATATGCAAAAGCTTTACAAATAAAAACTGAGAGTGTTCTAATATTTTTATTACTAAGAACTCTTACAGAGCAGACTCTTTTCACCTATCACTGACACTCTCATGAGGGTCAGTAAGCCCAGAGACTGACACTATCTTGAGGGTCAGTAAGCCCAGAGACTGACACTATCACTGAGGGTCAGTAAGCCCAGAGACTGACACTCTCATGAGGGTCAGTAAGCCCAGGGAACGGTTCCTAGAGTGCTAGTCGTTGACAACAGGATATGTTTATAAACACTTATGTTTCAGCAGAGTGATTAGATACAAACATGCTTCTGTCAGGATCATTGTAGGAGTGGACACAGACTCACAATGTGATTCCAGACAAGCATGACTATTACCTGGACTTTTGCAGGACCGACTAAGTAGTCTGAAAAAGGTTAAGAGACTGCATACATTTTGCACATTTGACTGTAACACTGCTGGTCTCAAGGCCTGATTCATTCTGCAAGTGCATAGACAGTGACTGGGTTCCTAGAGTGCTAGTAGTTGACAGCAGTATACGTTTTGTAAGTGCTTATGTTTCAGCAGAGTGATTAGATACGAACATGCTTCTGTCAGGATGATTCTAGGAGCGGACACAGACTCACAATGTGATTCCAGACAAGCATGACTATTACCTGGACTTTTGCGGGACTGACTCTGTGGTCTGCAAGGGGTTAAGGCACGCATACATTGTGCACATTTGACGGTACCACTGCTTGTCTCAATGCTTGAGTAATTCGGGCAGTGTAAGGGGTCGTGCAGGGGTGGTGTTTCAGGGTTTAGGGCAGTGTAGTGGTGTTCGGGCAGTGTAGGGGGTCGTTCAGGGGGTGGTGTTTCATAGTTTAGGACAGTCCAGTGGTGTTTGGGCAGTGCAGCGGTGTTTAGGCAGTGTAGGGGGTCGTGCTGGGGGTGGTGTTTCAGGCTTTAGGGCAGTGCAGTGGTGTTCGGGTAGTGTAGGGGGTAGTTAGGGGGTGGTGTTTTAGGTTTTAGGGCAGTACAGTGGTGTTGGGGCAGTGTAAATGGTCATGCAGGTTTGGAGTTTCAGGGTTTAGGGCAGTGCAGTGGTGTTCGTGCATTATAGGGGGTCATGCTGGGGGTGGTGTTTTAGGGTTTAAGGCAGAGCAGTGGTGTTCGGGCAGAGTAGGGGGTCGTACTGAGGGTGGTGTTTAGGATTTAGGGCAGTGCACTGGTGTTCGGGCAGTGTAGGGGTTATGCTGTGGCTGATGTTTCAGGGTTTAGGGCAGAGCAGTGGTGTTCGGGCAGTGTAGGGGTTGTGATACGGCTGGTGTTTCAGGGTTTAGGGCAGTGTAGTGGTTTTCAGGCAGTGCAGTGGTGTTTGGGCAGTATAGAGGGTTGTGCTGGGGGTGGCTTTTCAGGCTTTAGGGCAGTGCAGTGGTGTTCGGGTAGTGTAGGTGGAAGTGCACGGGTGGCATTTCAGGCTTTAGGGCAGTGCAGTGGTTTGGGGTAGTGTAGGGGGTCGTGCTGGGGGTGGTGTTTCAGGCTTTAGGGCAGTGCATTGGTATTCGGGCAGTGTAGGGGGTCATGCTGGGGGTAGTGTTTTAGAGTTTAGGGCAGTGCAGTGGTGTTCGGGCAGTGCAGTGGTGTTCGGGCAGTGCAGTGGTGTTCGGGCAGTGTGGGGGTCATGCTGGGGGTGGTGTTTCAGGATTCGGGCAGTGCAGTGGTGTTTGGTCAGTGTAGGGGGTCGTGCAGGGGGTGGTGTTTCAGGGTTTAAAGCAGTGCAGTGGTGTTCGGGCAGTGCAGTGTTATTCGGGAAATGTAGGGGGTTATGCTGGGGTGGTATTTCAGGGTTTAGGGCAGTGCAGTGGTGTTCGGTCAGTGAAGGGGGATGTACAGGGAGGTGGTGTTTCAGGGTTTAGGGCAGTGCAGTGGTGTCCGTGCAGTGCAGTGGTGTTCAGGCAGTGTAGGGGTTGTGCTGGGGGTGGTGTTTTAGGGTTTAGAGCAGCGCAGTGGTGTTCAAGCAGTGTAGGGGGACGTGCAGGGGGTGGTGTTTCATGGTTTAGGGCAGTGCAGTGGTGTTCGGGCATTGCAGTGGTTTTTGAGCAGTGTAAGAGATCATTATGGGGGTGATGTTTTAGGGTTTTAGGGCAGTGAAGTGGTGATCGGGCAGTGCAGTGGTGTTCGGGCAGTGTAGGGGGAGTGCTGGGGGTGCTGTTTTAGGGTTTAGGGCAGGGAAGTGGTGTTTTGGCAGTGTAGGGGGGCGTGCTGGGGGTTGTGTTTCAGGATTTAGGGCAGTGCAGTGGTGTTCGGTCAGTGTAGGGGGTCGTGGTTGGGGTGGTTTTTAGGGTTTAGGGCAGTGCACTGGTGTTCAGACAGTGTAGGGGTCATGCTGGGGCTGGTGTTTCAGGGTTTAGGGCAGTGCAGTGGTGTTCTGGCAGTGTATGGGGTCATGCTGGGGCTGGTGTTTCAAGGTTTAGGGCAGTGCAGTGGTGTTCGGGCAGTGTAGGAGGTGGTGCAGGGGGTGGGGGTTCAGGGTTTAGGGCAGTGCATTGGTGTTCGGGCATTGTAGGGGGTTGTGCAGGGGTTGGTGTTTCAGGGTTTTGGGCAGTGCATTTGGTGTTCGGGCAGTGTAGGGGATTGTGCTTGGGGTGTTGTTTCAGGGTTTAAGGCAGGGCAGTGGTGTTTGGTTAGTGTAGGGGGTCCGGCAGGGGGGTGGTGTTTCATGGTTTAGGCAGTGCAGTGGTGTCCGTGCAGTGCAGTGGTGTCGGACATTATGGGGGTCATGCTGGGGGTGGTGTTTCAGGGTTTAGGGTAGTGCAGTGGTGTTCGTCAGTGTAGGGGTTCGGGCAGGGGGGTGGTGTTTCAGAGTTTAGGGCAGCGCAGTGGTGTTTAGGCAGTGTAGGGGCGTGCTGGGGCTGGTGTTTCAGGGTTTAGGGCAGTGAGTGGTGTTTCATCAGTGTAGGGGATTGTGCTTGGGGCGTTGTTTCAGGATTTAGGGCAGTGCAGTGGTGTTCGGTCAGTGTAGGGGGTCGGGCAGGGGGGTGGTGTTTCAGGGTTTAGGGCAGCGCAGTGGTGTTCAGGCAGTGTAGGGGGCATGCTGGGGGTGTTGTTTCAGGGTTTAGGGCAGTGAGTGTTGTTCGGTCGGTGTATTGGGTCGGGCAGGAGGGGGATGTTTCAGGGTTTATGGCAGTGCATTGGTGTTCGGCCAGTGCAGTGGTGTTCAGGCAGTGTGGGGGTCATGCTGGGGGTGGTGTTTCAGGATTTAGGGCAGTGCAGCGGTGTTCGGTCAGTGTAGGGGGTCATGCAGGGGGTGGTGTTTCAGGGTTTAAAGCAGTGCATTGGTGTTCAGGCAGTGCAGTGTTATTCGGGAAATGTAGGGGGTCTTGCTGGGGGTGGTGTTTCAGGGTTTAGGGCAGTGCAGTGGTGTTCGGTCAGTGTAGAGGGATGTGCAGCGAGGTGGTGTTTCAGGGTTTAGGGCAGTGCAGTGGTGTCCGTGCAGTCCACTGGTGTTCGGGCGGTGTAGGTGTCGTGCTGGGGGTGGTGTTTTAGGGTTTAGGGCAGTGCAGTGGTGTTCAAGCAGTGTAGGGGGACGTGCAGGGGTGGTGTTTCAGGGTTAAGGGCAGTGCAGTGGTGTTCGGGCAGTGCAGTGGTATTAGAGCAGTGTAGGAGATCATTATGGGTGTGGTGTTTTAGGGTTTAGGGCAGTGCAGTGATGTTTGGGCAGTGTACGGGGATGTGCAGGGGGTGGTGTTTCAGGGTTTTAGGGCAGTACAGTGGTATTCGGGCAGTGTAGTGGTGTTCGGGCAGTGCAGTGGTGTTCAGGCAGTGTAGGGGGAGTGCTGGGGGTGGTGTTTTAGGGTTTAGGGCAGGGCAGTGGTGTTCGGGCAGTGTAGGGGGCAGTGCTGGGGGTTGTGTTTCAGGATTTAGTGCAGTGCAGTGTTGTTCGGTCAATGTAGGGGGTCGTGTTGGGGGTGATGTTTTAGGGTTTAAGGCAGAGCAGAAGTGTTCAGGCAGAGTGGGGGGTCTTGCTGTGGGTGGTGTTTAGCATTTAGGGCAGTGCACTGGTGTTCGGGCAGTGTAGGGGTCATGCTGGGGCTGGTGTTTCAGGGTTTAGGGCAGTGCAGTGGTGTTCGGGGCGTAGGGGGTCATGCTGGGGCTGGTGTTTCAAGGTTTAGGGCAATTCAGTGGTGTTCGAGCAGTGTAAGAGGTTGTGCAGGGGTGGTGGCTCAGGGTGTTAGGGCAGTGCAATGGTGTTCGGGCATTGTAGGGGGTTGTGCAGGGGTTGGTGTTTCAGAGTTTAGGGCAGTGCATTGGTGTACGGGCAGTTTAGGGGATCGTGCTTGGGGTGTTGCTTCAGGGTTTAGGGCAATGCAGTGTTGTTCGGTCAGTGTAGGGGGTCGGGCAGAGGTCGGTGTTTCAAGGTTTATGGCAGTGCAGTGGTGTTTGGGCAGTGTAGGAGGTGGTGCAGGGGGTGGTGGTTCAGAGTTTAGGGCAGTGCATTGGTGTTCGGGCATTGTAGGGGATCGTGCTTGGGTGTTGTTTCAGGGTTTAGGGCAGTGCAGTGGTGTTCGGTCAGTGTAGGGGGTCAGGCAGGTGGGTGGTGTTTCAGGGTTTAGACAGGGCAGCGCAGTGGTCTTTAGGCAGTGTAGGGGGCGTGCTGGGGCTAATGTTTCAGGATTTAGGGCAGTGCATTGGTGTTCGGTCAGTGTAGGGCGTCGGGCAGGGGAGTGGTGTTTCAGGGTTTAGGGCAGCGCAGTGATGTTCAGGCAGTGAAGGGGCGTGCTTGGGCTGGTGTTTCAGGGTTTAGGTTAGTGAGTGGTGTTCGGTCAGTGTAGGGGATCGTGCTTGGGGTGTTGTTTCAGGGTTTAGGGCAGTGCATTGGTGTTCGGTCAGTGTAGGGGGTCGGGCAGGGGGTTGGTGTTTCAGGGTTTAGGGCAGTGCAGTGGTGTCAGGCAGTGTAGGGGGCATGCTGGGGTTGTTGTTTCAGGGTTTAGGGCAGTAAGTGGTGTTCGGTCAATGTATTGCGTCGGGCAGAGGGGTGATGATTCAGGGATTAGGGCAGTGCATTGGTGTTCGGGCAGTGCAGTGGTGTTCGGGCAGTGTGGGGGTCATGCTAGGGGTGGTGTTTCAAGATTTAGGGCAGTGCAGTGGTGTTCGGTCAGTGTAGGGGGTCGTGCAGGGGGGTGGTGTTTCAGGGTTTAAAGCAGTGCAGTGGTGTTCAGGCAGTGCAGTTTTATTCGGGAAATGTAGGGGGTCTTGCTGGGGGTGGTGTTTCAGGGTTTAGGGCAGTGCAGTGGTGTTCGGTCAGTGTAGGGGGATGTGCAGCGAGGTGGTGATTCAGACTTTAGGGCAGTGCAGTGGTGTCCGTGCAGACCAGTGGTGATCGGGCGGTGTAGGTGTTGTGCTGGGGGTGGTGTTTTAGGGTTTAGGCCAGTGCAGTGGTTTTCAAGCAGTGTAGGGGGATGTGCAGGGGGTGGTGTTTCAGGGTTTAGGGCAGTGCAGTGGTGTTCGGGCAGTGCAGTGGTATTCGAGCAGTGCAATTGGTGTTCGGGCAGTGTATGGGGAGTGGTGGGGGTGGTGTTTTAGGGTTTAGGGCAGGGCAGTGATGTTTGGGCAGTGTAGGGGGATGTACAGGGGGGTGGTGTTTCAGGGTTTAAAGCAGTGCAGTGGTGTTCAGGCAGTGCAGTTTTATTCGGGAAATGTAGGGGGTCTTGCTGGGGGTGGTGTTTCAGGGTTTAGGGCAGTGCAGTGGTGTTCGGTCAGTGTAGGGGGATGTGCAGCGAGGTGGTGATTCAGACTTTAGGGCAGTGCAGTGGTGTCCGTGCAGACCAGTGGTGATCGGGCGGTGTAGGTGTTGTGCTGGGGGTGGTGTTTTAGGGTTTAGGCCAGTGCAGTGGTTTTCAAGCAGTGTAGGGGGATGTGCAGGGGGTGGTGTTTCAGGGTTTAGGGCAGTGCAGTGGTGTTCGGGCAGTGCAGTGGTATTCGAGCAGTGCAATTGGTGTTCGGGCAGTGTATGGGGAGTGGTGGGGGTGGTGTTTTAGGGTTTAGGGCAGGGCAGTGATGTTTGGGCAGTGTAGGGGGATGTACAGGGGGGTGGTGTTTCAGGGTTTAAGGGCAGTACAGTGGTGTTCGTGCAGTGAAGTGGTGTTCGGGCAGTGCAGTGGTGTTCGGGCAGTGTAGGGGGAGTGCTGGGGGTAGTGTTTTAGGGTTTAGGGCAGGGCAGTGGTGTTCGGGCAGTGTAGGGGGCAGTGCTGGGTGTTGTGTTTCAGGATTTAGGGCAGTGCAGTGGTGTTCGGTCAGTGTAGAGGGTCGTGTTGGGGGTGGTGTTTTAGGGTTTAAGGCACAGCAGTAGTGTTCGGGCAGAGTAGGGGGTCTTGCTGCGGCTGGTGTTTCTAGGTTTAGAGCAGTGCCCTGGTGTTTGGGCAGTGTAGGAGGTTTTGCAGGGGGTGGTGGTCCAGGGTTTAGGGCAGTGCATTGGTGTTTGGGCATTGTAGGGGGTTGTGCAGGTTTTGGTGTTTCAGGGTTTAGGGCAGTGCATTAGTGTTCGGGCAGTTTAGGGGATCGTGCTTGGGATGTTGTTTCAGGGTTTAGGGCAGTGCAGTGTTGTTCGGTCAGTGTAGGGGGTCGGGCAGGGGTTGGTGTTTCAGGGTTTAGGGCAGCGCAGTGGTGTTCAGTCAATGTAGGGGGCGTACTGGGGGTTGTGTTTCAGGGTTTAAGGCAGTGAGTGGTGTTCGTTCAGTGTATTGGGTCGGGCAGGGGGGTGATGTTTCAGGGTTTAAGGCAGTGCAGTGGTGTTCGGTCACTGTAGGGCAGAGGTCTTTCAAACTTTTTGATGTCAAGACCCCCTTGTTAAACCTTTTTAGGCGTAAGGACCCCTTCCGACAAAAGATTCTATAAACTGGTACTCCTCATCATCAACAACTATCGACAAACATAATTGCACCTGTTAGACCTCATCACATCCATCCATCCATCATTCATCCACCCACACTTCCACACATCCATCCATCCTTCATCCATCCACCCTTTCCTCCTTCTATCCTTACATCCATCCTTCATCCATCCATACTTTCATCCTTCCATCCATACATCCATCCTTTACCTATCCACCCATCCATTTATCCACCCATCATTCATCCACCCACCTATTCACACATCCATCCATTATTCATCCATGCAACGTTTTATCCATCCATACATCCATCCTTCACCCATCCACCCTTTCATCCTTCCATCCAAACATCAATCCTTTACCTATCCACCCGTCCTCCATCCACCCATCATTCATTCATCCACCCACCTTTTCACACATCCATCCATCATTCAACCATGCACCCTTTTATCCATCCATCCATACATCCATCCTTAATCCATCCACCCTTTCATCCTTCCATCCATACATCCATCCTTCATCCATCCACCCTTTCATTACTCCATCCATATATCCATCCACCCTTTCATCCATACATCCATCCATCATTCAACCCCCACCTTTTCTGTGCCTCTCTCATGGAGGGAGGGGGGGTCAGTATCTCTCTGCGTCTTCTTCCTTCTTCTTCCTCTCTCATGGGAGGGCATCTCTGTGCCTCCCTGCTTGGGGGGGGGGAGAGGGGTCAGACAGGTTGTATAAATATCTTACTGTGAAGAACAGACTCTCAGCCACATTTCTCCTGCACAGGCGTCAGGTATGAGGGCTCGTGGGACTTGAACCAATGATTGTAATGTCATTCTGCTGTTTACTGTGTGTTTGTAAAGCGCTCTGATACCTATGGGTTAAACTAGCGGTTAAACTAGCGGTATATAAAACGTTAAAAATAAAAATAAACCCCCCAGCTAAGTCCATTGAACTAGAAGGGCTACAGCCTCCTCCCCCAGCCCCCCCCCAGCTCGTGTATGTGAGCCCAGCTGAAATAGCTTCAGGGACACACACAAGGGCACACCAGAGTACTTCACAGGTCTTCAAAGGACCTTTACTTGTTAATGAGGCTTTGATGTTTTTCACACCACAGTGTGAATTAGGCCTCCACCGTGAGCACCCTCAATCAGACCGACGCCAGGAACTGCACTCTGACAGAATCTGCGACCCCCTTCCCAGGACTCCACGACCCCCCTGTGAGTCGCGCCCCACAGATTGAAGACCTCTGGTGTAGGGGGTCGTGCAGGGCGGTAGTGTTTCAGGGTTTAAAGCAGTGCAGTGGTGTTCGTGCAGTTCAGTGTTATTCGGGAAATGTAGGGGGGCATGCTGGGGGTGGTGTTTCAGGGTTTAGGGCAGTGCAGTGGTGTTCGGTCAGTGTAGGGGGATGTGCAGGGAGGTGGTGTTTCAGGCTTTAGGGCAGTGCAGTGGTGTCTGTGCAGTGCAGTGGTGTTCAGGCAGTGTAGGGCCATGCTGGGGCTGGTGTTTTAGGGTTTAGGGCAGTGCAGTGGTGTTCAAGCAGTGTAAGGGGAAGTGCAGGGGGTGGTGTTTCAGGGTTTAGGGCAGTGCAGTGGTGTTCGGGCAGTGCAGTAGTGTTCGAGCAGTGAAGGGGAGCATGATGGGGTGATGTTTTAGGGTTTTAGGGCAGTGCAGTGGTGTTCGGGCAGTGCAGTGGTGGGGGTCATGCTGGGGGTGGTGTTTCAGGATTCGGGCAGTGCAGTGGTGTTCGGGCAGTGTAGGGGGAGTGCTGGGGGTGCTGTTTTAGGGTTTAGGGCAGGGAAGTGGTGTTCGGTCAGTGTAGGGGGATGTGCAGCGAGGTGGTGATTCAGACTTTAGGGCAGTGCAGTGGTGTCCGTGCAGTCCAGTGGTGTTTGGGTGGTGTAGGTGTTGTGCTGGGGGTGGTGTTTTAGGGTTTAGGCCATTGCAGTGGTTTTCAAGCAGTGTAGGGGGATGTGCAGGGGGTGGTGTTTCAGGGTTTAGGGCAGTGCAGTGGTGTTCGGGCAGTGCAGTGGTGTTCGGGCAGTGTGGGGGTCATGCTGGGGGTGGTTTTTCAAGATTTAGGGCAGTGCAGTGGTGTTCGGTCAGTGTAGTGGGTCGTGCAGGGGGGTGGTGTTTCAGGGTTTAAAGCAGTGCAGTGGTGTTCAGGCAGTGCAGTTTTATTCGGGAAATGTAGGGGGTCTTGCTGGGGGTGGTGTTTCAGGGTTTAGGGCAGTGCAGTGGTGTTCGGTCAGTGTAGGGGGATGTGCAGCGAGGTGGTGATTCAGACTTTAGGGCAGTGCAGTGGTGTCCGTGCAGTCCAGTGGTGATCGGGCGGTGTAGGTGTTGTGCTGGGGGTGGTGTTTTAGGGTTTAGGCCAGTGCAGTGGTTTTCAAGCAGTGTAGGGGAGTGTGCAGGGGGTGGTTTTTCAGGGTTTAGGGCAGTGCAGTGGTGTTCGGGCAGTGCAGTGGTATTCGAGCAGTGCAGTGGTGTTCGGGCAGTGTAGGGGGAGTGGTGGGTGTGGTGTTTTAGGGTTTAGGACAGGGCAGTGATGTTTGGGCAGTGTAGGGGGATGTACAGGGGGGTGGTGTTTCAGGGTTTTAGGGCAGTACAGTGGTGTCTGTGCAGTGCAGTGGTGTTCAGGCAGTGTAGGGCCATGCTGGGGCTGGTGTTTTAGGGTTTAGGGCAGTGCAGTGGTGTTTAAGCAGTGTAAGGGGAAGTGCAGGGGGTGGTGTTTCAGGGTTTAGGGCAGTGCAGTGGTGTTCGGGCAGTGCAGTGGTGTTCGAGCAGTGAAGGGGAGCATGATGGGGTGATGTTTTAGGGTTTTAGGGCAGTGCAGTGGTGTTCGGGCAGTGCAGTGGTGTTCGGGCAGTGTAGGGGGAGTGCTGGGGGTGCTGTTTTAGGGTTTAGGGCAGGGAAGTGGTGTTTGGTCAGTGTAGGGGGATGTGCAGCGAGGTGGTGATTCAGACTTTAGGGCAGTGCAGTGGTGTCCGTGCAGTCCAGTGGTGTTCGGGTGGTGTAGGTGTTGTGCTGGGGGTGGTGTTTTAGGGTTTAGGCCATTGCAGTGGTTTTCAAGCAGTGTAGGGGGGTGTGCTGGGGGTGGTGCTTTAGGGTTTAGGCCAGTGCAGTGGTTTTCAAGCAGTGTAGGGGAGTGTGCAGGGGGTGGTGTTTCAGGGTTTAGGGCAGTGCAGTGGTGTTCGGGCAGTGCAGTGGTATTCGAGCAGTGCAGTGGTGTTCGGGCAGTGTAGGGGGAGTGGTGGGTGTGGTGTTTTAGGGTTTAGGACAGGGCAGTGATGTTTGGGCAGTGTAGGGGGATGTACAGGGGGTGGTGTTTCAGGGTTTTAGGGCAGTACAGTGGTGTTTGTGCAGTGAAGTGGTGTTCGGGCAGTGCAGTGGTGTTCGGGCAGTGTAGGGGGCAGTGCTGGGTGTTGTGTTTCAGGATTTAGGGCAGTGCAGTGGTGTTCGGTCAGTGTAGAGGGTTGTGTTGGGGGTGGTGTTTTAGGGTTTAAGGCAGAGCAGTAGTGTTCGTGCAGAGTAGGGGGTCTTGCTGTGGGTGGTGTTTAGGGTTTAGGGCAGTGCACTGGTGTTTGGGCAGTGTAGGGGGTCATGCTGGGGCTGGTGTTTCTAGGTTTAGGGCAGTGCACTGGTGTTTGGGCAGTGTAGGAGGTGGTGCAGGGGGTAGTGGTTCAGGGTTTAGGGCAGTGCATTGGTGTTCGGGCATTGTAGGGGGTTGTGCAGGGGTTGGTGTTTCAGGGTTTAGGGCAGTGCTTTGGTGTTCGGGCAGTTTTGGGGATCGTGCTTGGGGTGTTATTTCAGGGTTTAGCGGAGTGCAGTGTTGTTCGGTCAGTGTAGGGGGTCGGGCAGGTGTTGGTGTTTCAGGGTTTAGGGCAGCGCAGTGGTGTTCAGTCAATGTAGGGGGCGTACTGGGGATGGTGTTTCAGGGTTTAAGGCAGTGAGTGGTGTTCGTTCGGTGTATTGGGTCGGGCAGGGGGGTGATGTTTCAGGGTTTAAGGCAGTGCAGTGGTGTTCGGTCAGTGTAGGGCAGAGGTCTTCAAACTTTTTGATGTCAAGACCCCCTTGTAAAACCTTTTTAGGCGTAAGGACCCCCTTCCGACAAAAGATTCTATGAACTGGTACTCCTCATCTTCAACAACTATCAACAAACATAATTGAACCTGTTAGACCTCATCTCATCCATCCATCCATCCATCATTCATCCACCCACACGTCCACACATCCATCTATCCTTCATCCATCCACCCTTTCCTCCTTCCATCCATCCTTCATCCATCCATCCTTTCATCCTTCCATCCATACATCCATCATTTACCTATCCACCCGTCCATTCATCCACCCATCATTCATCCACCCACCTATTCACACATCCATCCATTATTCATCCATGCAACCTTTTATCCATCCATACATCCATCCTTCATCCATCCACCCTTTCATCCTTCCATCCATACATCAATCCTTTACCTATCCACCCGTCCTCCATCCACCCATCATTCACCCACCCACCTTTTCACACATCCATCCATCATTCATCCATGCAACCTTTTATCCATCCATCCATACATCCATCCTTCATCCATCCACCCTTTCATCCTTCCATCCATACATCCATCCATCCTTCATCCATCCAACCTTTCATTATTCCATCCATATATCCATCCACCCTTTAATCCATACATCCACCCTTCATCCACCCACACTTTCATCCATCCATCCACCCATCATTCATCCCCCACCTTTTCTGTGCCTCTCTCATGGAGGGGGGGGGGGGTCAGTATCTCTCTGTGTCTTCTTCCTTCTTCTTCCTCTCTCATGGGAGGGCATCTCTGTGCCTCCCTGCTTGGGGGGGGAGAGGGGTCAGACAGGCTGTATAAACATCTTACTGTGAAGAACAGACTCTCAGCCACATTTCTCCTGCACAGGCGCCAGGTATGAGGGCTCGTGGGACTTGAACCAATGAATGTAATGTCCTTCTGCTGTTTACTGTGTGTTTATAAAGCGCTCTGAAACCTACGGGTTAAACTAGCGCTACATAAAATGTTAAAAATAAAAATAAACCCCACAGCTAAGTTCATTGAACTCAAAGGGCTACAGCCTCCTTCCCCAGCCCCCCCCCCCCCACCCCCAGCTCGTGTATGTGAGCCCAGCTGCAACAGCTTCAGGGACACACACAAAGGCACACCAGAGAACTTCACAGGTCTTCAAAGGACCTTTACTTGTTAATGAGGCTTTGATGTTTTTCACACCTCAGTGTGAATTAGGCCTCCACCGTGAGCACCCTCAATCAGCCCGACGCCAGGAACTGCACTCTGACAGAATCTGCGACCCCCTTCCCAGGACTCAACGACCCCCCTGTGGGTCGCGCCCCACAGATTGAAGACCTCTGGTGTGTGGGGTCATGCAGGGGGGTAGTGTTTCAGGGTTTAAAGCAGTGCAGTGGTGTTCGGGCAGTGCAGTGTTATTCGGGAAATGTAGGGGGCGAGCTGGGGGTGGTGTTTCAGGGTTTAGGGCAGTGCAGTGGTGTTCGGTCAGTGTAGGGGGATGTGCTGGGAGGTGGTGTTTCAGGGTTTAGGACAGTGCAGTGGTGTCTGTGCAGTGCAGTGGTGTTCAGGCAGTGTAGGGGTCATGCTGGGGCTGGTGTTTTAGGGTTTAGGGCAGTGCAGTGGTGTTCAAGCAGTGTAGGGGGACGTGCAGGGGGTGGTGTTTCAGGGTTTAGGGCAGTGCAGTGGTGTTCGGGCAGTGCAGTGGTGTTCGAGCAGTGAAGGGGAGCATGATGGGGTGATGTTTTAGGGTTTTAGGGCAGTGCAGTGGTGTTTGGGCAGTGAAGTGGTGTTCGGGCAGTGCAGTGGTGTTTGGGCAGTGTAGGGGGAGTGCTGGGGGTGCTGTTTTAGGGTTTAGGGCAGGGAAGTGGTGTTCGGGCAGTGTAGGGGGCCGTGCTGGGGGTTGTGTTTCAGGATTTAGGGCAGTACCGTGGTGTTCGGTCAGTGTAGGGGGTCGTGGTGGGTGCGGTGTTTTAGGGTTTAAGGCAGAGCAGTAGTGTTCGGGCAGAGTGAAGGGTCGTGCTGTGGGTGGTGTTTAGGGTTTAGGGCAGTGCACTGATGTTCGGGCAGTGTAGGGGTCATGCTGGGGCTGGTGTTTCAGGGTTTAGGGCAGTGCAGTTGTGTTCTAGCTGTGTAGGGGGTCATGCTGGGGCTGGTGTTTCAAGGTTTAGGGCAGTGCAGTGGTGTTCGGGCAGTGTAGGAGGTGGTGCAGGGGGTGGTGGTTCAGGGTTTAGGGCAGTGCATTGGTGTTCGGGCATTGTAGGGTGTTATGCAGGGGTTAGTGTTTTAGGGTTTAGGGCAGTGCATTGGTGTTCAGGCAGTGTAGGGGATCGTGCTTGGGGTGTTGTTTCAGGGTTTAGGGCAGTGCAGTCGTGTTCGGTCAGTGTAGGGGGTCGGGCAGGGGGGTGGTGTTTCAGGGTTTAGGCAGGTCAGCGCAGTGGTGTTCGGTCAGTGTATTGGGTCGGGCAGGGGGTGATTTTTCAGGGTTTAGGACATTGCAATGGTGTTCGGGCAGTGCAGTGGTGTTCAGGCAGTGTAGGGTCGTGCAGGGGGCTGGTGTTTCAGGGTTTAAAGCAGTGCAGTGGTGTTCGGGCAGTGCAGTGTTATTAGGGAAATATAGGCGGTCTTGCTGGGGGTGGTGTTTCAGGGTTTAGGGCAGTGCAGTGGTGTTCGGTCAGTGTAGGGCAGAGTTCTTCAAACTGTGGGGCGCGCCCCCCTAGGGGGGCGCGACAGCATCCTTTCACAATTTCACAACTACTCTCTAATTTCACCTTTGTTTTCCGTGGCAAGTCGAGGGAAGAGGGAGGGGAAATCGACGAGGCACGAAGTGCCCATTCTTTTATTATGTTTACCCTCCCAGGAGGGGGTTAATTCATTCAGCTTCAGCAAGGAGGCAGGAAGTCTCCTCTCCTAAACCGAGGACATTTAATTTAGGAAAAGAGGTCTGTGATGGTTTCTGATGATATTCACAGAAGCCATAGTGACGTGGGAGGCGCTGCTTTAGGTGACTGAGCCCAAATGCAAATTATGGTTCGTGAAAAAATGGGAACAGCGCCAATTGCAAACATGAAGCATTTGAAGTTGACACGGAGCCCCCCTTTGAAATGAAGTGAATCCATACCAAGAGCACAAAATCGTAAAGACACATTTATAGCAATTGATTTGTGGCGCTTGCCAATGGTCCCTTAACCCACATTCCTGATTGTCTGTCCCCAGAGGGAAATACAGAAGCCTCATTAACATACACATGGTCTTTTAAAGACCTGTGAAGTGCTTGGGTGCGGGTGTGTGTGTGGCATTGTTTTTTATCTATTTGTTTTTAAAAGCGTCCGTGGTGCATTATTTATTATAGTTTTATGTAGCACTATGTTCTAACGTTGCATTAGGGGCGAATTAACACATTCCATGCTGCTTGACTCCCGCACAATAGGAGCATCAGCTGAGAGGCCACTATTTGAATGGGCACAATAACAAAGCTGTGTTTAACTGCCTTGAGGACACCTCTATTTGGAGGGTTGCGGCTAAGTACTGTAACAATTCCCGCATCTCCATGATAGTCATTTTCCTGACAGTGGGAGGACGGTGTGCAGCCGGCCCTGCTAGCGTTCAAACTCACACTCTGCAGCCTGCGAGGACGTTTCTCCAGCAGATGTGTGAACCCGCTCAGTTACCTCCTACCACCATCATGCACTCTGGCAGAAGTTTCGAGGGGTCAGCTGGGCTATAGCTCACACGAATCATGATGACCTTGAGGCTCTTTCAGGCAAAGTCCCATCTTAAAAGAGTGAGAAATGCTAAAGCAAGTCAAGGGTCCATGATAGTGCTACAAGGTGTACATCTGACTGTTGAGGCAAGCTAGTCCAGATGCATTAGGGGCGAATTTA
Source organism: Lissotriton vulgaris (assembly GCF_964263255.1). NCBI lineage: Eukaryota > Metazoa > Chordata > Amphibia > Caudata > Salamandridae > Lissotriton > Lissotriton vulgaris. The sequence goes on from NC_141695.1 coordinate 68,160,020, forward strand.
CACATTCCGTGCTGCTTGACTCCCGCAGAATAGGAGTATCAGCTGAGAGGCCACCATTTGAATGGGCACAATAACAAAGCTGTATTTAACTGCCTTGAGGACACCTCTATTTGGAGGGTTGCAGCTAAGTACTGTAACAATTCCCACATCTCAATGATAGATGTACTTTTTAGTGTACTTTTGATAAATATACAAATATATTTTTAAAAACGTTAAGGAAGCTAACAAGAATGCATCTTAAATTATAATATTAAAAGCACCTTACCTTATATTTACGTACTAAATATAGCAAGGCTTTCAGCTTTCCAATTCACCGAAGTGTCTCCGTTGGAACAAATGTTTGCAAATGCTTGCTTGTGTGTGCGTAAGTAGAGGAACGGGAAAGGGAGGCAGACAGAGGGAGAGTGAGGGAGGGAGGGAAAGGGAGGGAGAGGGATGGAGGGAAATGGAGGCAACAGAGGGAGAGCGAGGGAGGGAGGGAAAGGGAGTGAGAGGGAGGGAGAGAAAGGGAGGCAGACAGAGGGAGAGCGAGGGAGGGAGGGAAAGGAAGGAGGGAAAGGAAGGCAGACAAAGGGAGAGCGAGGGAAGGAAGGAAAGGAGGGAGGGAATGGGAGGCAGACAGCGTGAGAGCGAGGGAGGTGGGAAAGGGGGAGGGAGAGGGAGGCAGACAGAGGGAGAGCGAGGGAGGGAGGGAAAGGGAGACAGAGAGAGGGAGACAGAGAAAGGGAGACAGAAAGAGGGAGACAAAGAGAATAAAATACATTTAAAATACATATAATTTTACAACTATTAAATAAAAATATTAAAACAAAATTAAAACTAATACATATACATTTAAAATAAATAAATAAATAAAACACTAATAATTTTATGTAATTTATTTGATTTAATGTAATTTTTTTTTGTTTTTACCCTGTACGCCTGTACCCCAAAAACCCAAAACTGACCCTGAACCCTAAAAATATCCCTGTACCCCAAAAACCCAAAACTGACCCTGAAACCTAAAAATACCCCTTTACCCAAAAACTGAAAACTGACCCTTATCCCTTAAAATACCCTATTACCCAAAAACTAAAAACTGACCCTGAACCCTAAAAATACCCCTTTACCCAAAAACTGAAAACTGACCCTAAACCCTAAAAATACCCCTTTACCCAAAAACTGAAAACTGACCCTGAACCCTAAAAATACCCCTTTACCCATGAACTGAAAACTGACCCAGAACCCTAAAAATACCCCTTCACCCAAAAACTGAAAACTGACCCAGAACCCTAAAAATACCCCTTTACCCAAAAACTGAAAACTGACCCTGAACCCTAAAAATACCCCTTTGCCCAAAAACTGAAAACTGACCCTGAACCCTAAAAATACCCCTTTACCCATGAACTGAAAACTGACCCTGAACCCTAAAAAATAACCCTTTACCCAAAAACTGAAAACTGACCCAGAACCCTAAAAATACCCCTTTACCAAAAAACTGAAAACTGACCCTGAACCCTAAAAATACTCCTTTACCCAAAATTAATTAATATTATTTAATTACCAATTAATTATTAATTAACAATAACAATAAAGTAAATATATTAGCACATTTGCTGTAATTAATTTAATTTAATAATTAATATTATGTTTCCCAATTAATTAATTAAGAATAACAATAAATTATATATAAAAAACATTACTATAATTAATGTAATTAAAAAATTAATATTAATTAATTACCAACTAATTAATAATTATAAATATGTCAAAAATTATATTAATTAATTAACTAATTAATAGAAATTAATTACCAATTAATTATTAATTAAAATATGTACAAACATATATCAATTAATTAATTATTATTAAATTACTTCCCACCCTATTCCCCTATAAACCCATAACCCGCTACAGAACATATTTATCAATTAATCAATTAATTAAAAATAATTAAAATTATTTCTCAATTAATTAATTAATAATTCCTACTAATTAATAATTAATTTAACATAATTAAATTACTTCCCACCCTATTCCCCTATAAACCCACAACCCGCTACAGTAGTAAAAGACAATATTTAATTAAATTACCTTAAAAATAAATAATAAAACATAATAAATACAATATAATATACACTAAATGTATTTAAAAATTGATATTAGTAACATCAAAGTTATTAATTTCGATATTATTGACATCGATATTTACAACTTCGATATTACTGATATCACACCAATATCGATATTAAGACTGTCGATATTACTTACCTTCGATATTTTGTCCCATCGATATTTAAACTTCGATATTTTTGTATATCAATATTTTAAAATCAATATTTTGTCTGTGTACCCATGGTTTAGGGCAGTGTAGTGGTGTTTGGGCAGTGTAGGGGGGCATGCATGGGGTGGTGTTTCAGGGTTTAGGGCAGTGCAGCGGTGTTCGGTCAGTGTTGGGGACGTGCAGGGGGTGGTGATTTAGGGTTTATGGCAGTGCAGTGGTGTTCAGGCAGTGCAGTGGTGTTCGGCAGTGTAGGGGGTCATGCTGGGGGTTGTGTTTTAGGGTTTAGGGCAGTGCAGTGGTGTTCGGGATGTAGGGGGCGTGCAGGGTATGGTGTTTTAGGGTTTAGGGCAGTGGTGTTTGGGAAGTTCAGTGGTGTTCAGGCAGTGCAGTGTTGTTCGGGCAGTGTAGGGGGTTATGCTCAGGGTGGTGTTTTAGGGTTTAGGGCAGTGCAGTGGTGTGCAGGCAGTGTAGGGTGTCTTGCTGGGGATGGTGTTTTAGGGTTTAGGGCAGTGCAGTGGTGTTCGGTCAGTGTTGGGGGTCGGGCAGGGGGGTGGTGTTTCAGGGTTTAAGGCAGTGCAGTGGTGTTCGGGAAGTGCAGTGGTGGTCAGGCAGTGTAGGGGGTCATGCAGGGGGTGGTGTTTTAGGGTTTAGGGCAATGCATTTGTGTTTGGGCAGTGTATGGGGACATGCAGGGGGTGGTGTTTCAGGATTTAGGGCAGTGCAGTAGTGTTCGGGCAGTGCAGTGGTGTTCGTGCAGTGTAAGGGGTCGTGCAGGGGGTGATGTTCCAGGGTTTAGGGCAGAGCAGTGGTGTTCAGGCAGTGTAGGGGGTTGTGCAGGGGGTGGTGTTTTATGGTTTAGGGCAGGGCAGTGGTGTTCAGGCAGTGTAGGGGGTCTTGCAGGGGGTGGTGTTTCAGGGTTTACGGCAGTGCATTGGTGTTCAGGCAATGTATAAGGGTTGTGCTTGGGCTGGTGTTTCAGGGTTTTAGGGCAGTGCAATGGTGTTCGGGCAGTATAGGGGGTTGTGCAGGGGGGTGGTGTTTTTCAGGGATTAGGGCAGTGCAGTGGTGTTCGGGAAGTGTAGGGGGTCGCGCTGGGGCTAGTGTTTCAGGGTTTAGGCAGTACAGTGGTGTTTGGGCATTGTAGGGGGTTGTGCTGGGGGTAATGTTTCAGAGTTTAGAGCAAAGCAATGGTGTTCAAGCAGTATATGGGTCGTGCTGGGGGGTGTTTTAGGGTTTAGTGCAGATCAGTGGTGTTCGGACAGTGTAGTGGGTAATGCAGGTGGAGGTGTTTCATGGTTTAAGGCAGTGCAGTGGTGTTCGAGCAGTGTAGGGGTTCGTGCAGGGGTGGTTTTTCGGGGTTTAAGGCAGTGCAGTGGTGTTCGGGCAGTGAAAGGGATTCATGCAGGGGGTGGTGTTTTAGGGTTTAAGGCAGTGCAGTGGTGTTCGGGCAGTGTAGGGGGTCGTGCTAAGGGCTGGTGTATCAGGGTTTAGGGCAGTGGAGTTGTGTTCGGGAAGTGTAGGAGGTCGTGCAGGGCGTGGTATTTCAGGGTTTAGGGCAGTGCAGTGGTGTAGGGGCAGAGTAGGGGGTTGCACTGTGGGTAATGTTTCAGGGCTTACAGCAGTGCAATGGTGATCAGGCAGTGTAGGGGGTCGTGCTGCGGCTGGTTTTTCACGGTTTAGGGCAGTGGAGTCGTGTTCGGGCAGTGTACGGGGTCATGCAGGTGGGGTGGTGTTTCAGGGTTTTGGGCAGTGCAGTGGTGTTGGGGCTGTGTAGGGGGTCACACTGGGGCTGGTGTTTCAGGGTTTAGGGCAGTGCAGTGGTTTTGGGGCAGTGTAGGGGGTTGTGCTGTGAAAATGTTTCAGGGTATTGGGCAGTACAGTGGTGTTCGGGCAGTGTAGGGGGTTGTGCTAGGGGGGTGTTTTAGGGTTTAGGGCAGAGCAATTGTGTTCGGACAGTGTAGTGGGTCATGCAGGCGGTGGTGTTTCATGGTTTAGGGCAGTGCAGTGATGTTTGGGCAGTGTAGAGGGTCGTGCATGGGGTGGTGTTTCAGGGTTTAGGGCAGCGCAGTGGTGTTCGGGCATTGTAGGGGGCTGTGCAGGGGGTGGTGTTTCAGGGTTTAGGGCAGTGCAGTGGTGTTCAGGCAGTGCAGTGGTGTTTGGGAAGTGTAGGGGTTTGTGCTGGGGTGGTGTTTTAGGGTTTAGGGCAGTGCACTGGTGTTCGGTCAGTGTAGGTGGTCGGGCAGGGGCGTGGTGTTTCAGGGTTTAGGGCAGTGCAGTGGTGTTTGGGCAGTGCAGTGGTGTTCGGGCAGTGTAGGGGGTTGTGCTGGGGGGTGTTTTAGGGTTTAGTGCAGTTCATTTGTGTTTGGGCAGTGTAGGGGATTATGCAGGGTGTTTTTTCAGGGTTTAGGGCAGCGCAGTGGTTTTTGGGCAGTGTAGGGGTCGTGTATGGGGTGGTGTTTCAGGGTTTAGGGCAGTGCAGTGGTGTTCGGGCAGTGTAGGAGGTCGTGCAGGGGGTGGTGTTTCAAGGTTTAGGGGAGTGCAGTGGTGTTCAGGCAGTGCAGTGGTGTTTGGCAGTGTAGGGGGTTGTGCTAGGGTTAGTGTTTCAGGGTGTAGGGCAGAGCAAGGGTGTTCAGGCAGTATAGGGGTCATGCTGGGGGGGTGTTTTAAGGTTTAGGGCAGAGCAGTGGTGTTCAGGCAGTGTAGTGGGTCGTGCAAGCGGTGGTGTTTCATGGTTTAGGGCAGTGCAGTGGTGTTTGGGCAGTGCAGGGGGTTGTGCTGTGGTAATGTTTCAGGGTATTGGGCAGTGCAGTGGTGTTCGGGCAGTGTAGGGGGTTGTGCTAGGAGTAGTGTTTCAGGGTTTAGGGCAGAGCAATGGTGTTTAGGCAGTATAGGGGTCATGCTGGGGGGGGTGTTTTAGGGTTTAGGGCAGAGCAGTTGTATTCGGGCAGTGTAGTGGGTTGTGCAGGCGGTGGTGTTTCATGGTTTAGGGAAGTTCAGTGGTGTTTGGACAGTGTATGGAGTCATGCATGGGGTGGTGTTTCAGGGTTTAGGGCAGTGCAGTGGTGTTCGGGCAGTGTAGGGGGTCATGCAGGGGGTGGTGTTTCAGGGTTTAGGCAGTGTAGTGGTGTTCGGTCAGTGTTGGGGGACGTGCAGGGGGTGGTGATTTAGGGTTTTGGGCAGTGCAGTGGTGTTCAGGCAGTGCAGTGGTGTTCGGGCAGTGTAGGGGGTCATGCTGGGGGTTGTGTTTTAGGGTTAAGGGCAGTGCAGTGGTGTTTGGGAAGTTGGGGGGCGTGCAAGGCGTGATGTTTTAGGGTTTAGGGCAGTGTTGTTTGGGCAGTTCAGTGGTGGTCAGGCAGTGCAGTGGTGGTCGGGCAGTGTAGGGGGTCGTGCTCGGGGTGGTGTTTTAGGGTTTAGGGCAGTGCAGTGGTGTTCGGGCAGTGTAGGGTGTCGTGCTGGGGATGGTGTTTTAGGGTTTAGGGCAGTGCAGTTTTGTTCTGGCAGTGTAGGGGCTCGAACAGTGGTGGTGTTTCAGGGTTTAGGGCAGTGCAGTGGTGTTCGGGCAGTGCACTGGTATTAGGGCAATGTAGGGGGTCGTGCTGGGGGTGGTGTTTCAGGGTTTAGGGCAGTGCAGTGGTGATCGGTCAGTGTAGGGGGACGTGCAGGGAGTGTGTTTCAGGGTTTAGGGCATTGCAGTGGTGTTCGGTTAGTGCAGAGGGGTTCAGGTAGTGTATGGGGATGTGCGGGGGGGGGTTTCAGGGTTTAGGGCAGTGCAGTGGTGTTCGGGCAGTGCAGTGGTGTTCGGGCAGTGTAAGGGGTCGGGCAGGGGGTGATGTTTCAGGGTTTAGGGCAGAGCAGTGGTGTTCGGGCAGTGTAGGGGGTTGTGCAGGGGGTGGTGTTTCATGGTTTAGGGCAGGGCAGTGGTGTTCGGGCAGTGTAGGGGGTCGTGCAGGGGGTCAGGGTTTATGGTAGTGCATTGGTGTTCAGGCAGTGTAGGGGGCCATGCTTGGGCTGGTGTTTCAGGGTATAGTGTAGTGCAATGGTGTTCTGGCTGTGTAGGGGGTTGTGCAGGGGGGTGGTGTTTCAGGGTTTAGGGCAGTGCAGGGGTGTTCGGGTAGTTTAGGGGCTCGCTCTGGGGCTGGCATTTCAGGGTTTAGGGCAGTGCAGTGGTGTTAAGGCAGTGTAGGGGTTTACGCTGTGTGTATTGTTTTAGGGTATTGGGCAGTGCAGTGGTGTTCGGGCAGTGTAGGGGGTTGTGCTGGGGGAAGCGTTTCATGGTTTTGGGCAGAGCATTGGTGTTAAAGCAGTATATGGGTCATGCTGGTGGGGCGTTTTAGGGTTTAGGGCAGAGCAGCGGTCTTTGGGCAGTGTAGTGGGTCATGCAGGCGGTGGTGTTTCATGGTTTAGGGCAGTGCAGTGGTGTTCGAGCAGTGTAGGGAGTTGTGCAGGGAATGGTGTGTCAGGGTTTAAGGCAGTGCAGCGGTGTTCGGTCAGTTTAGGAGGTCGGACAGGAGGGGTGGTGTTTCAGTGTTTAGGGCTGTGCAGTGGTATACGGGCAGTGCATTGGTGTTCGGGCAGTGTAGGGTGTTGTACTGGAGTGGTGTTTTAGGGTTTGGGGGCAGTGCACTGGTGTTCGGTCAGTATAGGTGGTCAGGCAGGGGCGTGGTGTTTCAGGGTTTAGGGCAGTGCAGTGATGTTTGGGCAGTGCAGTTGTTTTCGGCAGTGTAGGGGGTTGTGCTGGGGTGGTATTTTAGGGTTCAGTGCAGTGCAGTGGTGTTTGGGCAGTGTAGGGATTATGCAGGGTGGTGTTTCAGTGTTTAGGGCTGTCAGTGGGGTTTGGACAGTGTAGGGGTCATGCATGGGGTGGTGTTTCAGGGTTTAGGGCAGTGCAGTGGTATTCGGGCAGTGTAGCAGGTCGTGCTGGGGGTGGTGTTTTAGTGTTTAGGGCAATGCAGTGGTGTTCAGGCAACGTAGGGGGTCGTGCTGGGGGTGGTGTTTCAGGTTAGCATAGGCCAAAAATCTGTTCCGCTTCTGAAATTTGCGGATTTTCGAAAGTGAGGGACAAGCCTGTCCCAGGTCTTGTTCTGGTCAAGATTTCCTGCTGGGGGAATATCATAGACTAAGGCAGACCAGAGTTCTTCAAACTGTGGGGCGCGCCCCCCTGGGGGGCGCAACAGCATCTCAGGGGGTGCGCTCACTCCACACTAAAATCTTTCCTTCCTTTGTCTTTTACAGTCCCACCTCGCAAGTCTTCACCCATTTCAAATGGGGATGTATGATTGGAGAACTCTGGGGCACGCAGAAACGTCACCACAAACATTCCACTAATGAGAGGGACAGAAGCAGAGATGGCAGGAAGTGCCGCAAAATTTGCGTGCATACAGATGCTGCAATCTAGTCCGTGCTGCCTTTCTTTCCTTATTTTTTGTCGAGGCTTACCTGAGTATTACTGCCGCCTCGCTTCCGAACTTTCTTCCCATACACTAATAGGACTTCCTTTTGGTGCTTTCATTTAAAACAAGTCAATTGCATTCCCCATTACTTCTTTGGAATGCAAAGGATGAACAGTATAATGTTCATATATTTCTTCACTTCTAGACACATCAACTTTTTCAATTTGGCCAACTATCTTCTTCTGTAGCTGTTTCCTCTGCTCCAACACTTACATCTTTGTAGTACTCATTGTTTTTGAACAAATACAACGTTGCCTTTTTGACTTTCCTAACATCCACTAAATCTTGCCAGATTTTCTTACTCTTTGTCGGAACCCCATTAACTAGAATAACCAGAGGATCCTCTTCTACTCTTTCTAGAACAATTGTATCAATATTTTTCTTGACATCTAGAGGCAAATAAACAACTCTTCCCTTTAATCCTCTTTGTAAATCTGTAGGAGGCAATTTCCCTATCTTAGGCTCCATGCGAACAATAGCCTGAAAAGGATGGACACATTGAATCAAAATAGATTCAAAAGTATTTAAATCCATCAATTCAGAAGGAATATCTATTAACTGAAGATTATTATGAAAAGCTCTAGCAGGCATTCTATTTTCATTTAATTTTTTCAAACAATAATTGCAAATACACTGATCAAAACTCAAATCAAAAGAATTCCCCACCAACAAATCACTTACAAAATCCTTCCATTCACTATTGTTTTCCAATTCACATTTTGCATATAAATCAACTAACCTAGTCTGAATCTTATAATGAGTCCGTCGACAACACACACAAGTTAAATTAGGCCTTTTACTTGATTTCACCTTAAAGTTGGTAATTTCCTTGTCAAACTTTTCTATACTTGAAATCTGTACATTGTCTTCCACATTACCATCCATTACTATATCCATTTCTACACTGTCCTCTTTGTTCCCAAAATAACAAAACTCAATTTCTTCACAAATAGTCTTCACATCTACTTCAGATCCATGCAAAAGAGCACTGTTTAACTGTTTAAGCTTAAGTGCTGGACTTTTTGCATAATACAACCTTCTCACTAATTTCCTCACCTTATTATGATGCACTGCTAACATCCTAAAATGATGAAAAACACTCTGACATACTTTTCTAGAAAGACAAGCCAGTGAATGCCCATCCAAACCTATGTTTTCTCTCACTCTGCAAGGATCTAACTCTTGCAAGATCTTCATTTTCTGTTTTACATTTTTCTTACTATATGTACGTAAGAAATTTCAAAGCAAATCGATTGAATCCTGTCGCACACTACAAATACTACTGCACTTCCATGTGTACACTGGACCCTTAGTACGTCTCCCTAAAACTTCAGAAACTAACACCTCTTCTGCATCTCTAGACACAAGTTTCTCTTTTTCCATCGGACAACCATCTTTCACCTCATATGCTCGACCACTGGTGTCAACTGCATGCACCAAATCATTTTCCTGAAAGTAACTCTCCTCATTAAAAAATGGCTCAGAACTTGAACTATGCATCCATTCGCCAGAAAATACTTCACAAAAATTAGTCTGATTAATTATTCTTTTCCATCTACTGTTCGATTTGAAAACATCAATTGCCTTTGTTAAGTATCCTAATTCTATTGATTACTAAAATAAATAATTTTTTCTTAACTTCAAAAGCCTGATCAACAATCTTCTCTGCACTTTTCTTTTTCTTGTAAAAAGGAGGTCTCTGTTTACCTTTCTTTTCATTTTTTAGCAAATTTAAAACTACCCTATTGCGAAACATTCGTCTACGAATGTCCCTAAATTGATTTTGCCTTCTATTGCTATCAATACTCTTCTCTCCTGCTCCAGTAGTGACATTTTTTGAGGGCCTCTCCTTCCTTTTCAAATTTGCTCTCTCCTTCTGGATCTTCACATTTCCGTTAACATTTTTTTTCCTCTACATATGTTCCGAAAAAAATACTTAGTTGTCTTACCAGCAGCTTTTTTTGTGTTTTTTGAAGTACTTGTTGTAGGGGATTCCTTTAATTCCGTTGCTGATTTTGTTCTTTTCCGTATGGTATTTTTTCTTCTCCTTTGCCTTGACAGCATTTTTGCTTACTTTTGAAATGTTGATTTCAATCTGTGGTAAAGAAAAAAATAACACATTATAGACCACTATTGGCAAACAACAAATCACTGACAATAAGCAAACAATATAAACAGTAATTTGCAACATATCTACATTTATACCACAGCAACTATATAACTAGGAGTAAGACAAAGAAAAACAGCTAGAGGGAGTAACACAAAGACACAGAGAGACTCAGACAAAGAAACAGGTAGAGGGAGTAAAACATAGAGAAGGACTAAGACAGAGAGAGTGTATCATATGTTGAAAGAGAGAAAAAGGATGTAATAAGGAAAGGAAGTAAGTCAAAAAAGGGAGTAAGTCAGAAAAAGGATGTAACAGGGTGTAAAACAGAGAGAGGGTGTAACAGGAAGTAAGACAGAGAAAAGGGTGTCCGAAGGGAAAAGGTTGTAAAAGAGACTAAAATAGAGACAGCCTGTAAAGGAAGAGACACAGAGTAAGTTTGAGAGAGGGTGTAAGAGGAAGTAAATCAGAGACAGGATGTTACAAGAAGTAGGTCAGGCAGAGAGTGTAACAGGAAGAGAGAAAAAAAAGTCAGAAAGAGGGATAGAGAGGGTATAAAACAGGCAAAAGGTGTAATAGGGAGTAACTCAAGGACAGAATATTACAAAGAAAAAGGTTGATTAGATAGTATCTGCATGATTCAAAAAATATATTAGCACATTTCACAATCATGTCATCTATGTTTCCTCAGATTAGTCATGTTTTTTGATAATGCTTGGTTAAAACATTTTGCTGCATAGAGAAATTGTCTTTTGTGAAATAGTGAACTTTCAGTAGCGAAATTGAATGCTTGTACATAGGACCTGTGCTGTGTTTCTAAAATGTAATTTTAAAAAAGATTTTGGGGTAATTGAATGGCTTTTATATTTTTGATAAGGAATTAATAGTGTTTACCTCATTAAATAAATATATTTATACCTTTTACAATGATGTCACTTGCGTTACCTCAGATTAGGATGCAGATTGAGCTTCTTTCTTGTTGGTTTGTGTCATGTTTTTTATTAATGCTTGGTAAATAGATTTTGCTGAATATAGGTATTCCATTATATACAATTGAGAAGTTTTACTAGTGACATGGAATGCTTGTACATAGGACCTGTGCTGTGTTTGAAAAATGTTATTTAAAAAACGATTTTGGGGTAAATGCTTGGCTTTTATATTTTTGAGAAAGAATTAATAGTGTTTGCCTCATTAAATAAATATATTAACACATTTCACAATCATGTCACCTGTGTTTCCTCAGATTAGTAAACAGATTGAGCAGATGAGGTGAGGCCTATCCAGGGGTGCAAAGGAGTTGAGCACTGTGTCCAATAGTACAATGGACAAGACTTACCTTCTCTGACCCTTGTGCAAGCCTTACCTCCTCTCTGCCCCCTTGACAGACCTCAATGTATTGGGTATAATTAATAGTGACAGGGTGCACATGAGGTGAGGCCTGAACAGAAGTGCAGATGAGGTGATGCCTGTCCAGAAGAACAGAGGACGTGAGGACTATGTCGAAGAGTGCAATGGACAGGACTTCAAAAAGCCTCTCCCCCACTGCATACTAAAACACAGACTTCGCCTCCTTTGCACCCCTGAACAGACTTTTCTCCCAGTACACTCTTGAACACAGGCCTCACCTCCTCTGCACCCCTGTGCAAGCCTCACGTCATCTACAACCCTAAACAGACTTCACCTCATCTGCACCCCTGGACAGGCCTCACCTCATCTATACCCCTGGACAGGCCTCACCTCATGTACACTATTTATTCCTTATCAAAAATGTAAAAACTATTCATTTACCCCAAAATTGTTTTTCACATCACAATTCAGAAACACAGCATAGGTCCTATGTACAAGCATACAATTTCACTACTGAAACCTCACTATTTCACAAAACACAATTCCTCTATCTTGCATATGTTGATATCAAGTATTTCCAAACAAAATGCCACAAACCAACAAGAAAGAAGCTCAATCTGCTTCCTAATCTGAGGTAACGCAGGTGACATCATTGTAAAATGTTCAAATATATTTATATAATGAGGCAAACACTAATAATTCCTTCTCAAAAATATAAAAGCCATCCATTTACTCCAAAATCGTTTTTTAAATAACATTTTAGAAACACAGCACAGGTCCTATGTACAAGCATTCCATGTCACTAGAGAAACTTCTCAATTTTACATAATGCAATTCCCCTATGCTGCAAAACCTATTTACCAAGCATTATCCAAAAACATGACACAAACCAACCAGAAAGAAGCTCAATCAGCATCCTAATCCGAAATAATGCAGGTGACATCATTGTGAAAGGTTCAAATATATGTATTTAATGAGGCAAACACTAATAATTCATTCTCAAAAATATAAAAGGCATTCATTTACCCCCAAATCGTTTTTTAAATAACATTTTAGAAACACAGCACAGGTCCTATGTACAAGCATTCCATGTCACTAGAGAAACTTCTCAATTTTATATAATGCAATTCCCCTATGCTGCAAACTCTATTTACCAAGCATTATCCAAAAACTTGACACAAACCAACCAGAAAGAAGCTCAATCTGCATCCTAATCTGAGGTAATGCAGGAGACATCATTGTAAAAGGTTCAAATATATTTATTCAATGAGGCAAACACTAATAATTCCTTCTCAAAAATATAAAAGACATTCATTTACCCCAAAATCGTTTTTTAAATAACATTTTAAAAACACAGCACAGGTCCTATGTGCAAGCATTCAATTTCACTACTGAAACTTCACTATTTCACAAAATACAATTCCTCTATGCATTAAAATGTGTTAACCAAGCATTATCAAAAAAAAATGACACAAAACAACATTAAAAAAAATCAATCTGCTTCCAAATCTTCTCCATAGTACATACAAGTCTCTATCTAAATTAAATTATTCATTTCTTACCTTTACAAATGCTTTGGGACATAGAGAACAATGTCAGACACACACACCAATTTTTCTTTAGCAGAGCAAAAGGTATGCACTCCACACACTACAACCATGACTGGCACAGAAAACCTCTAATTCTACACAGATATGCCTCATTTCAAAAAATCAAAACTCTTCCCTCACTATTTTCAAACCAACACCCTTACCCCCTCAGCCCTTTCTATCTGTTACCATAGCAACTCCCTCCTTACTTAACTCTCAGGTTCAAAAGTTCATTGTACAATGTTGCAAATGAACTAAGCAAGGATGTTTGACTTCTCAATACACCAGCTTATCCAATGAAATGTTTCTTTAATTGACTTTTTCTTAACCATTCAAATTGCTTCTTTCACAAAACACAACCATGCACCCTAACTTTTAGTTTTGAACTATCTGAATCCACCAATCATTGCTTGTGATTCAAGAGCAGTGAACACACACAATTATTTTTTTTGTAAACTCCTACTGTTCCAACTGACATTTCATTCCCACACTTCATCTGACTGCACCAGAACCTTCTCTCACCATGTATTCTGTGTGGATTATTGGACATAGCTACATCTACTGGGCTCAAATGTATCCAGCTAGCCGGAATTTTCACAACCTTGATTTATTAAATGTGGAAATCAAGTGGATTGGCCAGAGAGGATTGAGATGTCACCAATTGATACCATTGGTGAAAACCTTTTTGCATCTGCCAAACCCTGACCTCTTAATAGTGCACTGTGGAGGAAATGACTTGGGCACTTTGACTGGGGTAGTTCTGGAAATGCTTTTAAAGGACACCTTTGATCAATTGATGACACTTTTTCCACAAACTGCCTTGGTATATTCCAATATATACCAAGGCAGTTTGTGGAAAATATATGTCTAAGACAGAAATGGAACTGGTCCAACCAATTTTGTCCACAATTTGAGAAAGCACAGAAACATGTGAATAAATCTGTTTCTGCTTACATGAGAGACTATGGAATGGGTTCAATATACAACGATAACTTGCGTTTCAACATGCAAGATATCTACAGAGGAGATGGTGTGCACTTCTCAGATGAGGGGAATAGAATATTCCTCCTGAATTTAAGACTGTGCATTGGAACCTACTTGTAGGTACCTAAATCAGCCACAGATCCCAAAAGCTCTTTTCAGAGCTACCCTACCTCTGATCACTCAAAATGATTATCTTTCTCTAACTTGTTTCACTATTTTTCACCAGAGTACGCTCCCTGGTACGCTCCCCGGTGCGCGTACCGGGCGCTCCCCCCGCGAAATGTTATTTTTTTTTTTTTTTGGCATATATGTCCATCCTAAACTCCCCTCAGAAAACCTAGAGGGTCAGGGGGTGTCTACTGTGCCCCTTTTTACCCATTCCCAACGTTGTTTGTCCTCCATCTTGTGTCTCAATTCGACCGAAACACAAAATGGCGGACTCCCGTAGAACTCCCGGTACGGATACCGGGGCGCGCATTGGAACCTACTTGTAGGTACCTAAATCAGCCACAGATCCCAAAAGCTCTTTTCAGAGCTACCCTACCTCTGATCACTCAAAATGATTATCTTTCTCTAACTTGTTTCACTATTTTTCACCAGAGTACGCTCCCTGGTACGCTCCCCGGTGCGCGTACCGGGCGCTCCCCCCGCGAAATGTTATTTATTTTTATTTTTTTTGGCATATATGTCCATCCTAAACTCCCCTCAGAAAACCTAGAGGGTCAGGGGGTGTCTACTGTGCCCCTTTTTACCCATTCCCAACGTTGTTTGTCCTCCATCTTGTGTCTCAATTCGACCGAAACACAAAATGGCGGACTCCCGTAGAACTCCCGGTACGGATACCGGGGCGCGCACCGGTAAGCGCTCCCCAAAAAAATGTGGGAAATGAAATTACATAAAAACCACGAGACAGACTTTCACCAAATATAGAATAGACCCAACTACATACCAGTCCCTACCATTATCCCACATTTGATGGTATTCCATTGAGCCATTTGGGCTGTAGCCCTGTCTAAATATCCTGAGGTAAATTACATGACAAAAACACATATGAAGTGTTACAATTTACAACCAATTAAAATGTTACTTTTATTTTCTACTTTTTTTCCTGACATCTGATTGGTTATGTACATGAATATAAATGAAAAATGAGAGGGAAAGACAGCCATTTTGACTACAACTACCTGAGATACATCTTTAAAGGATTTTCTCATTTATCTTCATCACCTTTCTATAAGGTAAGTTATAAATTTGTAAGGGGCACTTTAAGTTCATTTGTAAAAACGTTTTCTGACAGTTATTTACTGTCCCTCTGTTATAATTACAGATTGAGATAGGCTTCTCTGTTATAGTTATATATTGAATTAGGCTACTTTGGTATAATTATGAATTTTCTTAGGCTTCTTCACATACACTTTTTTATATTTCTACTTCCTACCTCATACCATACACTGCCCAAAGATAACTTCACTGTTAAAAACTCACAAGTACCTGTCTGAACTTAAACCCAACAGTGCCCTATCTCTACTGATATATTTATTTTTTATGCAATTTACAGCAAGAAAATGAAAGGAGAACAAAACAAATTTAATGTTTCATTTGAAATTGATCTGGAGAACAATCCTAAGAAAGAGAATGATGAATTAGACTTTTTGGATCAGTCTCTGGACGAAGACTTACTTAATTGTGTGGAAGAAATGGAATCATCGAATCCAAATGAGGACATACCTGACGATATAATGTTGGAAATTCTTTTAGTTTTTGAAAAATCACATCAATACATTTTTATTTAAAAATTAAAAATTGTTCGAGACATTATTCTTTTTTATATGTAAATTATGAAATAGTACCAAAATGAATATAATATAAAGTGAGACTTATAGTATACTGTGCACATTTTTTGTGTTACATAGTAATTTTGCTCATAGTTACTTTCTTTCTCCCACTATATTATCTCCAATGTGTATTTAACATCTCTTTATCATTTCCTGCCTCCATGTTGTTTCTGCTTTCCTGACAGACTATGGTATAGATTCCATATACCACAATAGCTTCTGTAACAACATGCAAATTATCTACAGAGAACACAGTCTACATTGAATTTAAGACTCTGCATTGGTACCTACATGCTGGTACTTATATCAGCCACACAACACAACAACTCTATGCAGAGCTACCCTACCTCTAAGCACTTTAAATTATTATTTTACTATTTCACTAGGTTTTCCCCTAGTATGCTCCCTGGTGCACTCCCCGGTGCGCGTCCCGGCGCTCCCCACGCGAAAATATATATATATATATATATTTTTTGCCCAGCGGGGCCCTTTTATGGCCCCCGCATCAAACCTAGCAGGTCAGGGGGGGTCTACTCTGCCCCTTATGGTCAATTACCCCTTTGTTTTTGCCACCTCTTGTTTCTCGATCCTACCGAGACACAAGATGGCGGCCGCTCCGGACTGTTTGGAATGTTTACAGACACCCGAGAGCCAATCATCTTTCCACGAGCGAACTTGCGTAGCGCGCTGGTATATTTTTTTGAACCTAAATTACTCAAAATCCTATGGAGCACATTTCTTGAGACCTGGCAAAGGCACATCGGGCTACCAGTCCCTACAATTTTGCCAATTTTGGTGGAAATCCATTCAGCCGTTCGGGCTAAAAGTGAGGTCGGCCGCCATATGGAAATTAACATGGGGAAAACACGTTTTGGGACCTCCCTTTTATCTCGGCCCCCGCTTGACAAATCCCCCCCCCCCCAAACTTTCAGGGACGGACCAGAGCGCCGCGAGGCAAATTTGAGGAAATTTTTAGGCAGATTCCTCAACCGCCGCCAAAGTT
This sequence comes from Lissotriton vulgaris, assembly GCF_964263255.1. Taxonomy (NCBI): domain Eukaryota; kingdom Metazoa; phylum Chordata; class Amphibia; order Caudata; family Salamandridae; genus Lissotriton; species Lissotriton vulgaris. The sequence continues at coordinate 68,176,598 of NC_141695.1, forward strand.
ATTCACAATAGAATGTTGAGATTTTGGCTGGGGGTGTGGCTAGCGCCCGCAAGAGATGGCGGCGTCCCTGTGACTCTCCCAGGCGTCAGCAGTGACGGAGGGCATGGCGTGACTCCTTTGGTGTTTTGTGATGCCAGAATCACAGGACTTGCCTTAGGAAGGATTGCAGTGCCGGAGCAAACCTTTTAGATAACGCCTTCGCAGTCCAGAGGGTCTGCTTTTCTTCCTCAGATTTCAACTGAGCCTATTGAGGTTACAGCCATTTACCGGTCCCCGCTGACTTAGCCTCGCTCCTAGCGGTAAACTGGTTTATTTACATTGACGCGAACAGCTTCGCCTGTTGCTTCTTTCTTCCTGCCCCAGCGCTTGAATTGGCTCCTTTTCATGAAAAACTAACATTGCAGCACCTCAATTGGCATACCTCACATTTATCTATGAGAAGACGCGGCCGCCATTTTTTGAGTCCCACTGACGGAGCTCGGCTCCTAGCGGTAGCCCGATATACCTGTTGACGTGACCCGCGCTCTGCTGGTTTCACTTAATTTATGTTGCTGCTTTGTAGAGAGGTGGTCCCTTCTGTCTTCTGTTATCACAAGATTAATGTCTCTCATTGAACCGATGAAGCCATTCCCTACTTCTTCACCACAGCAGTCTTTTTTATATCACGGCTTCTGAACTATACATGAGGGAATTGTTTACTTAAGATTTATCATTTCCTCGGCACTGTTTCAAGCCTCAGCTGGTTTTATTTCAACGTTCAATATTCCTGCTACAGCCTTGATGGTTAATGGTGCATTTGTCTGTGTTTGATGCCTCACCTTCATCTTTATCACTGACTTTTTTGACGCCTTACATCTTCTTTTCATTCACGTTGGTGTTTGATTATTTCTACATGCTTCAATGACTTTTCTTACAGCCATCTATTTACAGTGTTCCTCACAGACTTATTAAGCATTATTTAATATGTTGAGGTTTCTGTACAATGTTTTCCTGAGCATTTGCATGCATGTTTTTTTTCTGGCATCCTTTTATATTATGCAATGGTTGTTTTTTGTGGTCAATGCTTATAACCTGCCTTCTTATTACATTATGATATGTTTTGTAATGTTATCACCTCTTGCATAGTAGTATTTTGAATTCACTATCTTTGCATTAGTGACATGTGCTTATTTACTCTAACTTAATGCCTTACCATTATATTCCTTGCATATTTCTTTAAGCAAAAATTCTGATATTGCATTTGTTCTATTCAAATGGTAACACATTTACAGTGTTCTGTGAGGTGTATTACTTTGTTTACTTTTTGCTTCCAACTTGTGCTCTTTTGGACTCATTCTCTCCTTAATGGGCAGGTTATCCAAGGAGTTGCACAAACCCTCATCCTCTTCACGTAAATTCCTAATCCATACGAGTTCCAGGTATCAGTGCCTTGCAATGGAGGATTCATTGGAGTCGTCTTCTAAACATTCATCGTCATCATCAAATCCATCAGTGTCCTCAGCTACTAAAGGCCCTATGAAAAGGTTAAAAAAGATCCTCCCTCTCCTCCAAAGCAGCCCAACGTAGCCACCATGGATATCCTATTGGAGGAAATACGGGCGCTGCGCCCTTTTATTGATGAGACCAGGGCCACACTCCAAATGATCATGAACAAATTGCTAACTGTAGATGGTCGTGTGACCCAACTGGAGCAAGATGTTACTTCCTTGTCCTCGACTGTCTCTAAGGTTGACCCGTTGTGTGCACAGGTTTCAGCCATACATAAACAACTCGAAAATTTGGAAAACCGTAATAGAAGGAACAACTTACAAATTTATAATCTTCCGGAGGGGACAGAGGGGTCGGACCCCCTGAGGTTTTTCAAGACTTTCCTACCAAAAGTCCTTTCATTACCAGATAGTACCATTCTCAATATACAGAGGGCGCACTGTCTGGGCTCACTTCCAAGTGCAGCGTCCACCTCGGCTGATAGGAAACCAAGGGGAGTTATCATTTACCTCCTTGAATATACTAATTTGCTTAAGATCATGTCAGCTGCAAGAGCCATGAAGTGCATCGTATGGTCGGGCAGTCCTCTTTTTTTCTCTCAGGGCTATGCCAAGGCTACCGCTGATAGGAGCAAGGAATTTTTGTCCCTACGTCCTCAATTGCGCTCGCTTGGAGCACGTTATGGTCTGTTACATCCTTGTCTCTTTAGGGTGACTCTTAATAACAAGACCTCAACTTATGAAGATCCGCTGAAGAGTTTTCTCTATTCCCAAAGTTCTACTGCGATGGAAGTTGCATCTGCATCTAATTTTGCTTGATGTTCATTATTGATAACTCTCGGTTTTGTTCACATGCATTTATTGCTCCTAATTGTTAACTCATAGGAAATGCTTTATCTTGGTTCATTTTCTAATCTACAATTGTTACTGCTTTTCATATGTATTTTTTTTTTTATCTCCATTTACAGATCATTACCCTCTGTGTTCTTCCTTCCCTCACTTCATCTCTGGAGCTTGCCGCCGTCTCTCCCTCCCGCCTTCCCTTAAGAGTTACGAACCCGTCATTGTCCTATGTGGTCTCCATCCTCCCTACCCGTACATGTCCTGGATGTTATGTAAGTCATCTTTCTCCCTTCACATTTTTCTTATATATCTTTTTCTTCTCTTGCTTTTCTTTTCTTTTCGTCCCTTGGATCCTAGTTTGTTTTCAGCTTTTTCTTATTCTCTTATTTCTTCCTGGGTGAATTCCTGCTCTCTCTCTTTCTCTCTTGTTTTCTTCATACTCTTGTGTCCTTCATAATTTGCTCTCTCATCTGTTTTAATTATTATTGAATACAGTTATTTTTTCATAGATTATTCTATTGACTGTTATCTTTTGTTTATTCTTGATACTTTTTGCATACAAAAATGTAGCACTCTGTATTTTTCATGTTGTCCCACTTTAAGTGTTCCGCTGTTTATTCTTATTACTATGTATTGATTGTTATGCATTCATTTTTGATTCACTTATATTATTGCTTTATCTTAACCAGCTTATTCTGTATTTTTTTTCTTTTTTTTGCCTTGTTAAATGCCTTTAAAAATTGTTTCATGGAACGTTAGAGGTTTGCACTCCCATATAAAGAGGCAGAGAGTCCTAACACATTTAGCCAAGCTTAAAACAGACATTGCTTGTCTACAAGAATCACACCTCTCACCAGAAGAATCTGTCAAACTTAAAAGAGGTTGTGTTGGGGAGGTTTTCTTTTCCCCAGGTGACGGAAAGCGTGATGGGGTTGTCATTCTATTTCATAAATCCCTCTTAGTCAAAATAGTTGGTAATTCAGCAGATCAGCTTGGTAGATGGGCTTTGGTTAAGTTTGTTCTGGATAATACTCCAGTTTCACTCCTCAACATTTACGCTCCAACTTCAGGAGATGCCTCTTCTTGGTCTTCTCTATCTCCTCACATTACCTAACATTATGAGGCTAACTTCATATTGGCGGGAGATTGTAATGAAGATTTTGACCCCTTTCTAGACAGGCATTCTACCAGCACATACACCCCTCATAAGTCACATAAAGCCTTCACACAACTCATTCATTAGTTTAAACTTATTGATGCTTGGAGGTTATGTAATCCCACTCTAAGAGAGTACTCCGTTTTATCTCTGCCCCATCAGACTCAATCTCGTCTAGATTATTTTTTTATCTCACATCATCTTTCTAAGTCTTTGTTTGCCTCTGACATCGGATCTATTTTGATCTCGGACCATGCACCGGTCTCTATTCACCTTGACATTTTGCAGAAATCACCCATCACTAGGAAATAACGCTTCGATAATTCCCTGCTTCTTGATTCTGATTTTGTTTTCTTCTTCACTGCCTACTTTCATGACTTTTTCTTACGTAATGAATCGAATGAGGTGCCTTTTCCTGTTGTGTGGGATGCCTTTAAGGCATCCGCTAGAGATTCTATTATTGCAGATGTCTCCCGCAAACGTAAGAAAGCAGAGCAAATCACTAATGACCATTTCTCCAAGATTAAGAATTTGGAAAATTTTTACTTTGCTTCTAAATCTAAAGAATGTTTAAATGAGCTCATTGCTACTAAATTGCAATTTAATAAGGATACTACAAATAATGCTTCCAACTATTTATTGCGTTCTAGCGCAAAATTTTACGGTGGTCAAAATAAAGCCTGTAAAATATTGGTAAATTTTTTGAAAGTTAAAAAGAATAAGACTAATATAGATAATATTTACGGTCAAGATTCTGTTTTGAGACACAAAGATGAAGATATTTTACGGGAATTTCTTCAATTTTACAAGACATTATATTCGTCTGAGGCAACTTCCACCTCTCAGGATATCTGTCAATACTTTTCCGAGATTGAATCACCTTTCGCTACCCCTCCTGACCTCTCTCCATTAGAATCAGATATAACTCAGAAAGAACTTCTTAGTGCTTTGAACTCTCTCAAAAAAGATAAAGCCCCGGGACCTGATGGTTTCACAGTGGAATTTTTTCTTCATTTCTCGGCATTACTTATCCCAAAATTATGTACACTAATTTTCACTTTTCTAGATTCCGGCTCTTCCTCAGGTTCCTTCTCTGATACTCTCATTTGCATACTTCCCAAACCAGGTAAAGACCCGAAGCACTGTAAAAACTATAGACCTATCTCCTTAGTGAATATTGATTATAAAAACATTTCTAAAACCTTGGCTCTCCGTTTTGAATCCTTCTTACCAGTTTTATTGGGGAAAGAGCAGTCTGGCTTCGTCAATGGTAGACTACTTTCCGATAATACTAGATTGTTCTTCGATATTCTTACTAAGACATCACATTCTACTCAATCTATTGCTGCAATTGCCTTAGACGCGGAAAAGGCTTTTGACAGAGTCGAATGGTCGTATCTTTTTCAGATGTTGAAATGGTTTGGCTTTGGCCCAAAAATGTCTTCCCTCATTTCTCCCCTATATTCATACCCTAGAGCTGCTATTGCGGCAAATGGCGGTATTTCTTCATATTTCTCTCTTGGTAGAGGGGTTCACCAGGGATGTCCTCTTTCGCCTTTCTTATTCAATCTTGCCTTAGAGCCATTTCTATTGCGAATTTGCCAAAATACTGCCATAAAGGGTTTCACGTTTCAGCAATCCACAATTAAAATGGTGGCATATACGGGTGATGTCCTATTATTCTTGTCTCACCCCACGATTTCGTTACCTGATTTTTTAACTGAAGTCAATTTATTTGCCTCGGTCTCTGGCTACAAATTAAATAAAGATAAATGCGAGGATTTACCCTTGACTAAATTAACTTATAAATCAGATTTCATTACTTCGGGTTTCACGTGGAACCCTAACTGTATCAAATATTTGGGTCTTCATTTTACTCCTGCTCTCTCAGGTACGGTTTCACGTTGTATGGAAGATTGCTTAAAAAATTGACAGACCTTACCACAAAATGGCATCCTCTATATTTATCTTGGTGGGGCAGATTGGTTACTATCAAAATAATGATTTCCCCCTTGGTTTTATTCACATTTTCCAATATTCCATTCTCTATCCCTTCACTTCATTTCAAGAAAATTAATTCCATCCTTTCTTCATTCTTTTGGGGACGCAAAAAGGCTCACAAGTCTATATCTAAATTAACGCGCCCGAAGGCAGGGGGTGGGGTAAATTTCCCGAATTTTTCTTTGTATCACAAATCCTTTCTACTAAACCAGGCTTCTAAATGGATTGAAGATTCTTCCCCATTCTTTCCCTTGTGGACAACGCTAGAATTGGCATATATATCTCCCTTCTCTTTTCTGGAACACCTCTCTTTTTCTCATCAACCGCAGTATGTTTCCACTCCGATCCTCAAATACACAAAATTCTGCCATCTCCGTTAATTTCTTCTTTTTTTGAACAAACCATTTGGCATATTTCTTTGACTTTAATAAATAATAAACCATTTTTTTGGAAGTCTTGGAGATGTCGTGGTCTCATTTGAGTACATCAAATATTCCAGAATTCTTGCATTATTTCTTTCTCAGAAGCTGCGGCATATTTTCATCTTCCTCCTTCTTTTCGTGCTAAGTATCTCAAATTTACACAAGCACTTCAATTAGCATATGAATCGCATATCACGTTGCCTTACATGTCTCCTCGTGAGTCTCCTATCATTTCTCAATTGCGCACTCTACTTAATAGAGGGACTAGGGCGTCTAAGATTTATTCTTTGCTACATGCTCCAGCATCACCACGCACAAAGACTAAAGTGGAAGAAGCATGGGAAGGGGACATAGGTATCTCATGGTCTGTTGAGTTATGGGATAAACTATGGGTAAGGTTACGGAAATCCTCCAGGGCTGCAAATACTGTTCAAACTTTGTTTTTTATTTATAATCGACTTTTACTTTCTCCACTTATTCTTAGTAAAAGATACCCTGACTTGTCACATACATGTTGGACTTGCTCTACACCTTATACAGATTTAGTACACCTGCTTTTCAATTGTACCCCTGTTCATACGTTTTGGGTTAAGGTATGGTCTAAAATCAATAACATATTTTCCACTACACATCCATTCCATATATCTCATATTTTTTTAGGTAGTATCTCCCCCATCTGGGATCACTGCACTTTCAGCATAAAAATAATTGACTTGCTTATTGCAGTAGCCTTTCAGCCGATTACTAAGGCTTGGAAGGACTTTATTAAACTCTCGTAACAGGCCTGGTGGTACGCTGTATGTTATAACCATAGGCTAGACACAACGTTTGTTTATCCACTCGCTTTGGCTCCAAAACGAAAACAGTTATGGGACCCAGTCACCTCATTTTTTGATACATGTGCTCTCCGCTCTCTGCCTCAATCTCCCTTTCAACAGGAAGTCGCTAAACCTCCTTGAGTTCCCTTAATTGTTTTATGTACTTTTTATTAACAAACAGTCTACCATTCTTTAGTATATTCACAAGTTGATAATGTTTTCTTATTTTGCTATAGATGGTTACTTTTATGGTCTATTTCCTTTGGAATGTCTCTTTTATTTACTTTAGTGTACACTTTATCTTTGCACTGATGTCTTTAATTTGTATAAGTGATTTACATGATTATCAATAAACTATATTCTGAACTTAAAAAGAATGTTGAGATTTTGCATTGAAAATAATCCTAACTATAACTACCTACTGGAACTATATATATATATATATATATATATATATATATATATATATTACCTACTGGCGATAGCCAGTTGGTATATATAGTTAGGATTTTTTTCCTATGGGATTTCTGAAAATTCTATGTCGAATAACTTTGGCGTTTGAGGACGGAATTGGCTGACATTTTCAGGAAAATGGCACATTTTGTTTCTGAGCAGGCCCTGAAAATTTGGGGGGGTTTCGTCAAGCGGGGGCCGAGAAAAAAGGGGGGTCCCAAAACGTGTTTTTAACATTGAATTTTCCATAGGGCGGTTGGACTCACTTTTAGCTCGAACGGCTGAATGGATTTCCACAAAACTTGGCAAAATTGTAGGGACTGGTAGCCCGATGTGCCTTTGCTATGTCTCAAGATATATGCTCCAGTGGTTTTTACGAAAATTAACTTTGAAAAGTATATATTGGGCTACATTGGGCTATATATATGTTGGAGCCCAAATGTAGCCCAATGTAGCCCAAAGATGGCCACCAGAGACAAAAAAAACCAAATGTAGCCCAAATATCAGCCAGATGTAGCCCAACTATAGCCCAGTGACAGAATGTCCCAGAGTGTTCTAAAGAACAACTAGAGCGCTAACAGTCTTACTTATGACAAAAGTATGGCACATCTGAAGTCATCTTGATTGGAATAAAGTGTTAACACTTAAAACATTTAATTTGCAAAGGATCAAAATGAAAGGTTTCATTTTGCCATAGAAATGTTATATATTACCGACTGGCGGTCGCCAGTAGGTATATATAGTTAGGATTTTTTTTAATAGGGATTTCTGAAAATTCTATGTTGAATAACTTTGGCGTTGATGGACGGAATTGGCTGAAATTTTAAGGAAAATTGCACATTTTGTTTCTGAGCGTCCCCTGAAAGTTTGGGGGGGTTTCGTCAAGCGGGGCCGAGAAAAAAGGGGGGGTCCCAAAACGTGTTTTTAACATTGAGTTTTCCATAGGGCGGTTGGACTCACTTTTAGCTCGAACGGCTGAATGGATTTCCACAAAACTTGACAAAATTGTAGGGACTGGTAGCCCGATGTGCCTTTGCTATGTTCAAGATATATGCTGCAGTGGTTTTTACGAAAATTAACTTTGAAAAATATATATTGGGCTACATTGGGCTATATATATGTTAGAGCCCAAATGTAGCCCAAATGTAGCTCAATGTAGCCCAATGTAGCCCAAAGATGGCCACCAGATACAAAAAAAAACAAATGTAGCCCAAATATCAGCCAGATGTAGCCCAACTATAGCCCAGTGACAGAATGTCCCAGAGTGTTCTAAAGAACAACTAGAGCGCTAACAGTCTGACTTATGACAAAAGTATGGCACACCTGAAGTCATCTTGATTGGAATAAAGTGTTAACACTTAAAACATTTAATTTGAAAAGGAACAAAATGAGGGGTTTCATTTTGCCATAGAAATGTTATATATATAGATGGAAGTGGCCTCAGTGAGGGGCCCACCCCGACTGCAGAGATGAACATAACTCAGCCAGAGTCGGCGAAGGAGATTTCCTCCGAGCCCGTTGTGCTGGAAAGTGTTTTGGGGATGACGACAACATGAAAGAACGGAATGCGGATGGTAGCGAGAATACCTTTCGAAGACGCCGCTGCCAGGAAACACGAGCCACACACGGAATTATTCCTTAGAAAGGCACTTGAAACAAGGCTGTCGGCTGAACCGAAGGAGATATCTTGCCAAGGACAACATTGAGGGATATGACTCCCGAAGAGACAGCGAGGGTGCATTCTGGGTACTGTGGTTCGATTGACACAGTGAGAAAGCAGAAGTGAACAGAGTCGGGTAACAGGTATAAGGAAATACTGTATTTCGAATGAAACTGTCCAGAGGTAATTAATATGTACTTCCCGACTCTGAGACATTAATAATGAACCATGAAAACCTTGCTGTCACTTTAAAATCTGAACTGTTGGACACTAGTCCCTCCTCGATGTTTTAAGCTACGTTTATTTTAAAAGCTAACGAACCCATCCAGTGCTAAGCAGCATATGATTAAGCCTCATGGAGGCGAAACGCGTCGTGCTATGCTTAAGTCTGCATTAAAGAAACTTGAAACAGCACAACTGGAGTGGCCGTCATTAAGTTACTTACTGTAGCTTACAGGTGGTGATTTTGGAAGGTATCTGACATACCTTGGAAGACGGCCCCGACTCACCTGGTTGAGGCGCTTTTTCTGTCAGGATCGTGTAACATTGGAGAGTATCCAGTTTTCAAAGCGCCCACCGGCTGAGGAATCGAATCTAGTATAGAAGGATGGAAGTGGCCTCAGTGAGGGGCCCACCCCGACTGCAGAGATGAACATAACTCAGCCAGAGTCGGCGAAGGAGATTTCCTCCGAGCCCGTTGTGCTGGAAAGTGTTTTGGGGATGACGACAACATGAAAGAACGGAATGCGGATGGTAGCGAGAATGCCTTTCGAAGACGCCGCTGCCAGGAAACACGAGCCACACAGGGAATTATTCCTTAGAAAGGCACTTGAAACAGGGCTGTCGGCTGAACCAAAGGAGATATCTTGCCAAGGACAACATTGAGGGATATGACTCCCGAAGAGACAGCAAGGGTGCATTCTGGGTACTGTGGTTCGATTGACACAGTGAGAAAGCAGAAGTGAACAGAGTTGGGTAACAGGTATAAGGAAATACTGTATTTCGAATGGAACTGTCCAGAGGTAATTAATATGTACTTCCCGACTCTGAGACATTAATAATGAACCATGAAAACCTTGCTGTCACTTTAAAATCTGAACTGTTGGACACTATTCCCTCCTCGATGTTTTAAGCTACGTTTATTTTAAAAGCTAACGAACCCATCCAGTGCTAAGCAGCATATGATTAAGCCTCATGGAGGCAAAACGCGTCGTGCTATGCTTAAGTCTGCATTAAAGAAACTTGAAACAGCACAACTGGAGTGGCCGTCATTAAGTTACTTACTGTAGCTTACAGGTGGTGATATTTATATATATATATATACATATATATATATATATATATATATATATATATATATATATATATATATATATATATATATATATATATATATATATATATATATTCACTGAAAAAACCATAGGTTATAGACCATATATAGTTAGGAATTAGCATTTACAAAACCTTGAAAATTCACTGAAAAAACCATAGGTTATAGACCATATATAGTTATGGAATTAGCATTTACAAAACCTTATTTTACTCACACAAAACCATTGAAATTCGCATATATAGTTAATTGCACTAACTATATATCGCGCACCCGCAATCCACTGCTGATCATGTCACATATTACATCATTCATGACATGGTCAGTGACATCACTGATGACATCACTGATGACATCTCAAATGACATCACTGATGACATCTCAAATGACATCACTGATGACATCACTGATGACATCCCAAATGACATCACTGATGACATCACTGATGACATCACTGATGACATCTCAAATTACATCACTGATGACATCTCATTTGACATTACTGATCACATCACTGATGACATCATTCATGTGATAATACGATGAACCTCTTCAGACTCTAATATAACCTTAGATACACTCAGTGTAAACAGACACTCACAGACTGTCACTTATCCATGGAGTTACTCACACACCTAGTCAGTCATGCAAAGAATCAATCACACCTCCATTTCCTCAACTATACAGTTATACACACCTTACTTATTCAAACATATACTAACACATATTTACTCTCTTATACAATCCCTGATACAAGTTCACAATGATCCATACAGCCACTCACACATTCACTGGCTCTTATGCACAGTTATTTATATATGTCAACTCTCACATGTACTGTGTTTTACATATGTACTTACTTTGACATGTAGCACTGAGATATCCATTCACTCACCAATACACTCATGCACACAGTCAACCGCCCATACAGCTGTTTCCACATGCACTTTTGAACCCATACATCTAGTGAATCAACTTCTCACACATCTATGCACAGAGTCATACTCCTCCCAGCCACCCACACACACACTCAGTCTCCCATACAAATACTTGGGCAACCAATCAATAACCCATATAGTTACTCATATAGCTACTGATCAACACATGCAGCAGTTTACAGAACAACAGACATAATGATGCACAAATTAAGACAGTTTAGTCACTAACCCATGCACTCAGTGAGACACATTTAATCACTCACTCATACAGTCAGTCATGCACCTACTAAATCCTTCATCCAGACACTTATACATCCACTCATTCTTCAATATGTAAGACATATTTTAACTTTACAGAAACATACAGTCACTGGATGTTGTCATCAGTGATGTCATCAGTGATGTCATTTGAGATGTCATCAGTGATGTCATCAGTGATGTCACTGACCATGTCATGAATGATGTAATATGTGACATGATCAGCAGTGGATTGCGGGTGCGCGATATATAGTTAGTGCAACTACCTATATATGCGAATTTCAATGGTTTTGTGTGAGTAAAATAAGGTTTTGTAAATGCTAATTCCTAACTATATATGGTCTATAACCTATGGTTTTTTCAGTGAATATATATATGTATATATATATATTCACTGAAAAAACCATAGGTTTCACACCAGTTATAGTTAGCAGGTTTTGAAGACAGCATATGTGCAGGACTGTATGGGTGGATGAGTGTGTATATGTGTGTGTTAGTGAGTGAATGACTGTCTCACTAGTGTCTTTATCAGTAACTACATATGTTTTAATCTAGTATATGTGAGTATTGATGTATATAAGTGAGTATATGTGAGTGAGATATTGAAAGAGTTCCTGTTTAAATAATTATGTGTTTCTATAAATGATTGCTTAAGAGAGTAAGTATGTGTAAGTTTCCTTAGAAGTAAGGTGGTAGTGTGTGTATAGCTGTATATGCAAATAAATGGATGTTCAATAGTTTGCTTGCATGTGTGAGTATGTGTGAGAGTAACTTTTGGATGACTGTTGCTGTGTAACAGGATGTATAGGTGAATCACTACATATGATGAGTGAGTATATGTATGAGTGACTATATAGAACTGTTGGTGAATGAGTGGATGTGTATATAGATGGTGGAATTATTGAATTAGTTGTTGTAACTGGTATGGGTGTCTCCATTTTTTTGAAAATTTTAATTTCTATTTTTCAATATGTGTTTCATGGGTTACATTACAGTGAAAGGAGGTCTGTCACTCTGTCATAAGGATGGTGTCATCAGTGATGTCATGAGTGATGTCACTGACCATGTCATGAGTGATGTAATATGTGACGTTATCAGCAGTGCATTGCATGCGCAAGTTATAGTGAGTCCAACTAACTATAACGTGGGAATTTCAATGGTTTTATGCGAGTAAAACTTCCTGCTAACTATTGTGGTAAATAAAATTACCGGACTATTTTTCTATACATTAAATAACAATAAGGATAGCTCAATCAAATGAGAGGCAGAGTCCGTGGAATCTGAGTCATACGGGCTTAAATTAAGTGGCTTGAGTCACTGGACATCGGGTTCCATCACCACTAAGGTTCAGGAAGGGATATTCAACATTTTATTAACATCACACAATATATATAATAAAACCATATAATTGAAATGAATACAGTAGGCGTAACAAGTGAAAAGAGAGAGATAAGAACACATGTGCGTAAAAGAAGGCGTGTAAGAAGGCGTACACGTAGGCGTGCACTGGGCGAGTCAGAGAAACGTCACAAGTGGGTGGATGCTTAGAGAAAGTTTGCAGGATCAGCAGAAACCTTTGGCACGTATGCGCGCACAACTGAGCATGACGTGTAACTGGGGAGAGCTGGGGGCTTGACTTTAACACTAGTAGAGGAGACTAATGTCTGGGATGTCAGAACGACCTGCACCTATAGCATATCTGGTATCTTGTGATTAAAGGATGTTTTATCTGAAGTAAAAGGTCTCTCGGGCAGAGGCCGTTCAATACTGAATGCTAGTGCGTGCATACGGTTCTTCATGCAATGTACGGGGGCCATGGGCCTACCATGGTAACGGGTGCAGTAAATTACTTGCATGGAGACAGGAAGGCAGGGCCCTTTGCTCTGCAGCCGGGAATATGTTTATGTATTTCACTAGACTGGAATGTGTTTTTGCGGAGGCTGAGCAGATAACTGTAGGCAAAATACCGTCTTGGCAGGCAGGCCAGGCCGAGCCGGGCACCGCTCGTCTGGGCAGGATGTAAGGTAGATGTCAGGGATGCATACCTAAACTACAGCTTTCAGAGCCAGAAAGAAACTTGAAGCCTCAATTAAGGGCCTGGCTCGGCTGAGCCAGAAAAAACATGGAGAAAGCGTGTGCAATATTCAAAAGTGTACCATGTAAAGACGTTGGCACCATAGGCCTAGAAGCCTAATTAACGTGGTTTTCTTGGAGAACTGAATAACTGACAAGTTAATGTTGGACGCAAATGCATATGCGTCTTCCTGGCAGGCACGGAAAAGGAATTACATGACATACATGGAACACGTGTGTATGGATGGGGTGCGAGTGGGGGACACAATGGCTACCTAAAAATTTCTATTTCCTCATTCCCTCCTTGGCCCCTACTTCACCCTTTAGGATATATCTATTTTCATGAGACCATCTATCTGTTCATATAACATCATTTGCTCTTCTTTCTTCATTCGGGAACGGGAACGTGAACTTGGACGGGGAATACAGGCTGTGGCGCACAAGCCGCAAATCGCTGGCCCACATTGCAGACAGAGACAACAACTGAATAGAATAAGCAGTATTATTCCTAGGAATGACAGTACTTTCCATCCCCAGGCGGATATCACACTCCGGAGCCAACCGGACCAAGTCCAGGTGTCTGGATTTTGGTGTATCAGGTGAGCAATTTCATGGAGCCTGGTTATGACTTTATACACGGATGGCGCGTTATTAGGAATAAACACGCAACAACTGGATCCGATCACTCTACAAGCCCCGCCCCTATCGGCCAGGATGACGTCAAGGACAAGGCGATTTTGAAGAACAACAATTCTCATAGCAGATTGCTCTTCAGTCAGGTTACCTAAAGCAAACGTAGTTTCGTTCACTACTGCTTCAAGCATTCTTGTCAATCTTTGTATTATTTTACTATTCTGGACAGGACCTACGAACCAGAAGTATCCTTTGATGTAATCCTTATACTGGTCCCATGCTGATTGGGAATAATCAATAACAGGAGGAAGGTCTCTCTTATGTCTGACATGCACAAAGCGTGCATTTCGATGATAATCAGGTGGGGCTAGAAAAACGGGGGGTAATAGGAACGCAATATAACACGTTCCATCCCAATCAAGGGGCAGATGTACATAAGCTGTCTGACCACAAATAAAATAGGAATGGCGAGAGGCTTTGAAAGTAGACTTTCCTTTATCACTGAATTCGACCACAGTATTACAATCACTGTGTCCTAGATGTACTGAACCATTCTTTCTAACGCATAATTCGCCTTTCACTGGTAAAACAGTTATGAACGGCAAGTCCGAATTAGTCTTGGACTGGACGTTCAGGATCATGAGATTGAGGGAAAAGTTACCTAATTCATATACTTCATTTTCTAGATCGGTCCCTATCCTTTGGGGAAGACCGTCTGCGTCTGGGAAACATGCTTTATTCATGACTGTATTCAGGTTCCCCCATATCCAATTGCCTTGGGAAACTTTGGACTTACTGTCTAAAGAAGACATTAAAGCAAACCATGCTCCACATGAACCATTATGTGTAAACGGGTAGGGAAAGAGGGGCAGAGCTCCCTTGTATTTCTGATAAGGTGGGAGTCGGCCACATACCCAGCAATTTGTGGCATTGCTGGTCTGGTGAGTATGGTGTAACATACGAATGAAAGTATTGTTGCGCATCGCTAATCGATAGGACAGCTCATGAGGGGGCAGGTCGCTGAAAGTGTGCTCTACGGAGTCATTAGAGAAAGCATGTACATGTGAACCAAGAGGAGGAAAGAAAACATGTAGCATCAAGCTTATGCATATAATCGAGATACTCAGAAGAAACATGAAAATTAACGTAATGACGCATCTGCTATGTAGGTTTTTGCAATATTTTTCTCTCTTTTCGATTCGCCTATCTCTCTGACTACTTGGGTCTATCTTATACATGTCAGAAACCTGTCTAACCGCTTCACCCAGGGGGGGACTTAAACAATTAAACGCTGTCTGACTTACTAGACCTTAGCTTAGCTCGGTACTCCTGTTGCGGAGTTTTTTCTAACAGGGGGAGTTTAGAGTCAGTATCTGGGCAGTCCTTGAAAACAGTCTCTGGACACAGTCCATAAAATCTCTTGATGTGGCTGGAGTGGAGCCACCCTTTTCTGCCTTCCACTTTCACCGCGGTCCTCGTGGTCATCAACACCAGTTTCGGCTGCTTCCACCTGGGCTCCAGAGGGCTTGCACGATCAAAATTGCGGACGTAAACCAGATCTCCTGGAACGATTTCATGCGGTTTCACTTGGGTGTTGTCCGGGAAGGCAGCTGCGACCTGTGATAGTAGTGCAGACATCAAGGAAGCTAGGTAATCTGTCAGCATGTTACTATCGACATCTGTAATTTTATGAGGCATAGGCGTACCCCACATGTTTGGAGGTCTGCCGAAGACTACCTCATAGGGAGATAGTCCGGTTCTAGAATGAGCTACCATACGCATGTAAAAGAGGGCAACTGGCAGGGCTACTATCCAATCTACACCTTTTTCCGCACAGACCTTTGCTAATCGTGTTTTCAAAGTCTGATTGTGTCGTTCGACCAAACCAGCTGCTTCGGGGTGTCGTACAAGGTGAAATTTCCACTGGTAACCTAACAGGAGTGATACCTGTTTCATGAGTTCGGATGAGAATGGCTGTCCATTATCTGAGTACACGACACGGGGCAAGCCGTATCGCGGGAAAAATTCACGGACCAACTGTTTGGCAGTGGTCACGGCAGTGTAATCTGGGACTGGATACGCTTCTGTCCATCTGGAAAGGGCGCATACAACTACGAGGACATACTTGAATCCTTGACACCTATCCATCTGGATATAATCCATCTGGAGGACTTCGAAAGGATGGTCAGGAGGATGGAATCCACCTTGTTCCCCTGGAATGCCTTTGCCTGGATTGAACTGACAACAGATCATGCAGGTACGCACTTTCTGTTTTGCTGCTGCACGTAAATGCTTGTTGGACCAGAGGTTTTGAATGCTGTCTAACATGGCTGTTTCTCCTAAGTGTGCTGGACTATGTGCTGTATTAATGATAACTTGAACCATAGAGTCAGGGAGGAACCATGTGGCTCTTCCCTTCGTCATCCATCCCTGATCTGTCTGGATCCCTCCTTGTTCAGTCCATTTCTTGATTTCGTTTGGAGTGGCATGTGTCTGTATGTCGAGTACGTCTAGAGTGGGATCCTTCACTGTCATACAATGTGTCTGTGATGATACTTCAGTCTTTGTCGGATCAGTCGGTATGTCTGTTTGAGTCTGAGCTGTGAGTTTAGCTGTTCGATCTGCCAGGTCGTTACCCTGTGAAATATTGTCAGTAACTTTCGTATGTGCTTTGCACTTCATGATAGCAATGGATGCAGGTAAGTGTATTGCTTCTAACAGAGCTTGAATGAGGGGACCATGCTGTATCTTGGCGCCATGAGAAGTTAAAAAACCTCTTTCTTGCCAAAGAATACCGAAATCATGAACAACTCCGAATGCGTACTGTGAATCTGTGTATATGTTTACTTTCAGGTTCTTGGCTCGTATGCAGGCTTGGGTCAGAGCGATGAGCTCTGCTGCTTGGGCGGACAATGTATCAACACGATGTGTTTCTATGACTTCAGTGTCAGTGGTCACTGCATATGCGGCCACTAACTCTCCTGTGCTTGTTCTCATACATGAACCATCCACATAAAGTGTCAGGTCTGGGTCGGGCAATGCAATGTCTGTCAAGTCTTGTCTGGGCTTTGTTACGGTATTAATGACTTCCACACAGTCATGTGGTGTAGGGTCAATTGTGCTCGAGGGTAACAATGTGGCAGGGTTTAAAGTGTTACAACGTCTGATCTCTATGTGTGGCTGAAGCAATGTCAATTCATATCCTGTCAGTCTTGCTATGGTCAGGTGTTGTGTCTGGGTTCGGTTCAAAAGAACTTCCACGGAGTGTGGAACTTGTACTGTCAGGGGATGGCCTAACACTATTGAGTCGCTTTGTCTGATTGCTAAAGCTGTTGCTGCAACTGATTTCAGGCACGCAGGCAGGGCCTGGGCCACTGGATCTAATGTACTAGAAAAGTAAGCACAAGGCTTGTGTTTTCCTGCTTGATCTTGTGTGAGAACAGATAATTCTGTGCCATCGCGTTCGGTGACAAAAAGTGTAAAAGGTTTGCTGTAACATGGTGTCGCTAAAACAGGTGCTTGACACAAGGCTTTCTTCAATTCGTCAAAAGCTTGTGTGTGTTCCTGAGTCCAAGGGAGGACAGTCGAAGTCGCTGCCTCCTGTGTTGTCAATTGTATGAGTGGTTTGGCTAGATATGCATACTGAGGAATCCATTGTCTGCAGTAAGAAGTGAGGCCAATGAAGGCCCGTACTTCCTTTTGTGTCTTGGGTTGTGGCAGATGTGCAATTAACTGGATGCGGTCTGGTGTCAACTGTCTCCCCCACTTGGACAGCAAGTGCCCAAGGTATACCACTTGCTGGGCACAGAATTGTAGCTTCGAAGGGGACACTTTATGCCCCTTTTCGGCCAAGAAATACAAGACAGTCAGTGACGCGCGCTCGCAGTCACGTTCGGTCCGTGCTGTAATTAACAGGTCATCAACATATTGGAGCAGGGCAGTGTCAGTAGGCATGTGAATACTGTCTAGTTGTCGTTTCAGGGCTTGACTGTAAATACTAGGACTTTCCGTGAACCCTTGAGGAGCACGTGCAAATTTGAAGCTTCGGCCATTTAAACAGAATCCGAAAAGATACTGGCTTTCCGGATGAATGGGGACACTAAAGAAGGCGTTCTCGAGATCGATAACAGTGAAGAACGCTGCTTCGGAATCAATGGCAGTCAATAAGGAAGAGATGTCCGGAACCACTGGGTACTGGGGTATGATGCATTTATTTAATTCTCGAAGGTCGATCACCTATCTGTAGACTGGTGGGGCATTTGGGTCAGTTTGTTTAAGAATCGGAATGATTGGAGAATTACATACATTGGAGTCGGTTTCTACAACCACTCCTTGGGCAATCAGTTCGTCGATAATTTTCAGTAAGGCTGCTACAGCCTCAGGTGGTAATTTGGGTACAGAGCAGGAATATTGTCGTAAAAATATCGACTAACATAAATATCCCTGCACAAATATCTACAGGAAGAAATATCGATGACAAAAATATCGTCTGACCAGAATATCGACAGACAGGTAAGTAATATCGTTAACATTAATATAGTTGTAATAAATATCCTTTACAAAAACATAGTTTACAATAATATCGTTTTTTAAATAATTATAAGTAATGTAGTGTTTTTAATGATTATTTTTAGTCAAAGTAGTATTTTTAGTAGTATATTATTATTTAATAATGTATTTTCAGTTGAATTTAGTATTAATAGTTCCGTAGCGGGTTGTGGGTTTATAGGGGAGTAGGGTGGGAAGTAATTTAAATATAATGAAATAATACATTAATTAATGTTTTAAATGAATATAAATAGTGTAATAAATAATAGTTAATTAATTTCAATTAGTTAATTGAATAATAATTATGTAATTAATTATGTTAATTTTTTAATTATTTTTAGGTGTGTGTACAGGATTTTTTTAGTGAAAATGTTTTTGGGTAAAGGGGTATTTTTAGGGTTCAGGGTCAGTTTTCAGTTTTTGGGTAAAGGGGTATTTTTAGGGTTCAGGGTCAGTTTTCAGTTTTTGGGTAAAGGGGTATTTTTAGGGTTCAGGGTCAGTTTTTAGTTTTTGGGTAAAGGGGTATTTTTTGGGTTCAGGGTCAGTTTTCAGTTTTTGGGTAAAAGGGTATTTTTAGGGTTCAGGGTCAGTTTTCAGTTTTTGGGTAAAGGGGTATTTTTAGGGTTCAGGGTCAGTTTTCAGTTTTTGGGTAAAGGGGTATTTTTAGGGTTCAGGGTCAGTTTTTAGTTTTTGGGTAAAGGGGTATTTTTTGGGTTCAGGGTCAGTTTTCAGTTTTTGGGTAAAAGGGTATTTTTAGGGTTCAGGGTCAGTTTTCAGTTTTTGGGTAAAAGGGTATTTTTAGGGTTCAGGGTCAGTTTTCAGTTTTTGGGTAAAGGGGTATTTTTAGGGTTCAGGGTCAGTTTTCAGTTTTTGGGTAAAGGGGTATTTTTAGTGTTCAGGGTCAGTTTTTGGGTAAAGGGGTTTTTAAATATAATGAAATAATAGATTAATTAATGTTTTAAATAAATATAAATAGTGTAATAAATAATAGTTAATTAATTTTAATTAGTTAATTGAATAATAATTATGTAATTAATTATGTTAATTTTTTAATTAATTGTAGGTGTGTGTACAGGATTTTTTTAGTGAAAATGTTTTTGGGTAAAGGGGTATTTTTAGGGTTCAGGGTCAGTTTTCAGTTTTTAGGTAAAGGGGTATTTTTAGGGTTCAGGGTCAGTTTTGGGTTTTTGGGTAAAAGGGTATTTTAATTATATATATGTATTATTGTTGTTATATCAAGTAATGTGTAAAATCAATTTATATGTCCACATTTATTAAGTTTATAATTAAAAAGTGTAGTAAATTTTTTTGAAATAGTTAAAAAAATTAAAGTAATGTAATGTATTTTGTTAATAGTACTTATATTTATTTATTATTTAATGTAATTTTCATTATTTTAAAAAGTCGATATTTTTTACATCTATATTAATTACAACGATATTTTGGAGTCGATATTTATGTACTTACCTGTTTAAGTATAGGGTGTCGATATTTTTGTAAACAATATTTTTGCAACGATATTTATGTCAGCTATATTTTTGTTATCGATATTTTAACACCCTACCAGTAATTTGTATTGTCGGATTCGGGGAAGTACAACTCCTTGCTTGAGTGTAACACGATATGGTGTAATGTGCATACAACCTACATCAGTTGGACCTTGTGCCCATAAATGCTGTGGTACATTCTGCAATGTTGGATCAAAATCTCTCAACACATAATGTCCTTTAAAATCACGTAAAAACAATCTCACTCCTTCCGGAGAACAACATATTACTGCTCCTAGTGCTTTCAACGTTTTAATACCAAGCAGATTTTCTGGACATGCTTTCGTAAGGAACAAGTCTGTAGTACGGGACAATGGACCAACTTCTAGGGAAACTGGCTTTGACACTTCGTTAACAATAGGCTTTCCTGAAAAACCCAGGGAAACATTCTGTGAGCCTGAGAGGGGTGCCCCTGGAACCTCGTCATGACTGATGGTAGTTCTGCTCGCCCCTGTGTCAATCAAAAATTTTCTGTCTTTCCCTAATACCTGACTATGTACATAGGGACCCTCTTGATCTACAGGAACCTCGATAAGAGGCAAGCCAACCTCCCTCTCTAGGCTGTTTCATGAGTACTACTGATAATCGGGGTATATGGCTGAGATACCCGCCACCCCCTCTCAACACAATCCCCAAGGAATGGGAAACCGGAAACGGTTCTGAACTTTTGGAAGACGGGAGGGAGTGACCCTCCCGGCCGTATTTATTAAAATATGAAATAAAATTAAAACATTAAAATAACAGTTTCATATTATGTACAATTTCATTTCCACATTGCGATGTTTGGCTAACCTTAACATATTCTCTAATACAAAGGTTCACCTAGCCGAACTAACATCCTACAAAAACATTTAACTTGAAATTGTACATCCTAACGTTTAAGGGCCAACGGCAAGGTCGTAACCGGTGTCAGATCCCTAAACCAGAAATATCCCCCTCACTTGTGAGGGGCGACCGCACAGAGGTGTACCTCACGTGCATCTACCAATTTCCCTTGACTTGACGGGGGCCCCAATAAACTCGACGCCATTTAAAGGTCGTCCGAGGACTCTTGTGAGGTGTCTAGAAGGTAGCGTAAACCCCCTCCCAAACCCCACACAACTTACCACATCTGCCGTCGCAGATGTCCTGGCCCCGGGAAATTCCCCAGGAGGGGGCTGTAGCCCCTCCTACCCAGGAAGGGGCCTTGACCGCCTTTCCTTTCCTTTCGGCGGCCCATCCTTAGAAGGGACCGCCTCCCCGTTGAGGGGCCAATGGCCACCTCCCTCGAGCGCTCCCATCCGTAATGGGTGACGCCCACCCATAGGGATCTTCCAATTACTGCTCACCGATCATGACCTTACCGCCCGACCAAAATAAATACGACAATTCTAACTAAATTACTAAATGACTAAATTACTAAATGACAGTAATAATTACAACTTATTAAAAGCATGATTATTGATCAACACTAGTGCAGAATTACTTTATTTGCAAAACATACTACAAATTGACCATTCTTTATTGCATATTCAAAGTTATCACGATAATCATCACAACCTGCAAGAAATAGAGTCACCACATCAAACTTTATTCAAAACCACTTGCTGTCCTCAGGGGCCGGTGGGTGGGTCAAAATTGGCTCTTCGTTCCGTCTCGAGCTCACGTGCAGCGAGGAGGTGCAGCTTCTGAGCACAGGAACAAGAGGATGCTTTCTTGGCTTGTTGCTCCTTTTATCCGTCTTCAGGGCGGGCGTAAACCCGCCCCTGCCTGCCCCAAGGGCGTGGCCGGCCGCATTAGTGTCTAAGCCAGCCCACTCCAGGGCGGGAAAAAGGCGCGCCCCGGCTACGCCGCTACGGGCATACCAGCCGAGACTCGCCTCCCGCCCAAGATGGCTTCCCGGGGGGATCGTGGTACTCCGCCATACGTTCGGGGGGACCGAATGGTCGCCCCTTTCCATATGGCTGAGATACCCGCCACCCCCTCTCAACACAATCCCCAAGGAATGGGAAACCGGAAACGGTTCTGAACTTTTGGAAGACGGGAGGGAGTGACCCTCCCGGCCGTATTTATTAAAATATGAAACAAAATTAAAACATTAAAATAACAGTTTCATATTATGTACAATTTCATTTCCACATTGCGATGTTTGGCTAACCTTAACATATTCTCTAATACAAAGGTTCACCTAGCCGAACTAACATCCTACAAAAACATTTAACTTGAAATTGTACATCCTAACGTTTAAGGGCCAACGGCAAGGTCGTAACCGGTGTCAGATCCCTAAACCAGAAATATCCCCCTCACTTGTGAGGGGCGACCGCACAGAGGTGTACCTCACGTGCATCTACCAATTTCCCTTGACTTGACGGGGGCCCCAATAAACTCGACGCCATTTAAAGGTCGTCCGAGGACTCGTGTGAGGTGTCTAGAAGGTAGCGTAAACCCCCTCCCAAACCCCACACAACTTACCACATCTGCCGTCGCAGATGTCCTGGCCCCGGGAAATTCCCCAGGAGGGGGCTGTAGCCCCTCCTACCCAGGAAGGGGCCTTGACCGCCTTTCCTTTCCTTTCGGCGGCCCATCCTTAGAAGGGACCGCCTCCCCGTTGAGGGGCCAATGGCCACCTCCCTCGAGCGCTCCCATCCGTAATGGGTGACGCCCACCCATAGGGATCTTCCAATTACTGCTCACCGATCATGACCTTACCGCCACAGGCCGGATAGTTGACCGGCTATCCGGACCCCCCACAACACTCCTGCCTAAAGGTCATGTTATAAACTCTTTAACCAAGCTATGAGGTCTCCTATGAGTAACTCGTTCCCCACCCGGGACAAATGAACACCATCCCCCAAATACATACTGTCCCCTTTAATACAACCATGCGAAACAGAATGCAGTGTACTTGAACGAAACAATCTACTCACTTTGTTATTAATTTTTCTTACTGAATGATTCAGAGCAGAAACCGAAATAGCCCCCGCCACACTTTTCGTGGGATCATATGGGACCATGCAATTGTGCACCCTGGAACTCTTCTTGCCAACCAACTTACTGTGGAAAGCATTGCCTCAAGAAGAAGTCGTCTACCAGTGGCCACCAAATCGTTGCCCCCAAGATGGACTATGATTATAGACGGCGGTGACCTTGTCCGCCCTAACAAACCCTCAAAAAATGATTGAAATTGGTCAATACAGAGCCCGCCCTTTCCGTAGAAGGACACCCTGTACCCGTATTCCCCAGCCACGTTAATCATGTCACCTGCTTTGAATACGTCCGCGGCACGCCTCACGTGTGAGTGGCCCACGACCCACACCTCCTTTTTCACAGCCGGTGATGTCTGACCGCTGGTCCCCAGGTGTCGGGTCGACTGCACAGTCCGCCCCGCCTCGTAGGCTTGCGCAACTGAAAACCAAACAAAAACAAGAAGCGTGAGTACATCATTACAGCTTCACAACATGTGCAACCGCACATACCTTTTATAACAGTTCGAGGACCAACGCCCCACACGTTTTACTTCTTCTACACTCAGACCCCTGGCTGTAGCCTCTGTAGCAGCCCCTATCCGAAAGGAATGGGTCCCAAACTCGCCGGGGTTCAAGCCCACGGCCGAAATCGACATCGCAAGCACCCGCTGGAACTGAAACCTCGTCAGTGGGGTGGCGTCAGCGTGTCTCAACAAGGTCCCCCCCATGATGCCACCCTTTGCGCTAAATATTCCTCTACGCAAACCACAGGGCACATGGAAGACCCGGGAACCCTCTGTATGATTATGCAGTCCCCAATCGCACCCTGATCGGTTTTGGACCTGACAAACAAGACAGTCATCGTCTCCCCCTTGACCTGAATGTGCTCTCGGCACAGTCCCCCCATCGTATCCTGCTTGTTCCTCGCCACTAGTTCGCTTACCCGCATAGCCCCATGGAATGCCAGCGCAAAAGCGGCTCGGAATAACACTGTTTCATACTGTGATGAACACGTCGCAGGGAGTACGGATAATAACAGGGCCAACCTATCCAGACCTATCAGGTGCCTCTCATCTACTCTGCGACCCTCAAGGCGTTGCCACCCACGTAGCGCTTTTTGCACAACGAAAGACGCTGTCGGGTCCTGGATCCCGTGAGCCCTTGCCATAAAGGAAATGGCGGCCCGATGCCTCTGGGCCGTAGCTACAGACTTGCCTGCCCGATGTAAAGACAGCAGAAATTTTACTACAAACTCTTCCTGGCCCCCAAAGCTCCCCCCTAGCAGTCCCCAAAAAAGCCCAATAGGAACGGAACGCCCCTTCGTATGCCTTCCTCGTCCTGGGTGCTAAACTCTCTCCCACGAGGTTTTGTAGTCCGGGGCACCGAGAGACCAGAGAGCTTCGGGAAAGGGTGCCGCCACCGGGTCCGCTGTGGGCAGAAAACCCCAGAAGGCCTGCATACGGAAACGAGAAAGCACATCAGCCGCTTGGTTCATTACCCCCGGCACATGTTTTGCCTTAAATAGCACATTCAATTGCATACACAATAACACAATTTCTTTGAGCAGTCTCAGAATCCATTTGCATCGTGCTGCCTGACTATTGATACACTCAACCACGGTCATGTTATCAGACCAGAACACCACAGAGTGATCTCTGAACCCCTCGGGCCAAGTTTTCAGGGCCACCAGAATAGGGAAAAGTTCAAGAAAAGCAATGTTACTTGTCAGCCCGCACTCGTGCCACCATGTCGGCCATTTTTGAGCCGACCATCGAGTGCCGAATATGGCACCAAAACCAATGCTTTCTGCCGAATCTGTCCACAGCCCCAGCTCATCGGAGGACACCGCCGGTTTGTTCCAGACAATTCGACCATTGAAATCCGCCAGAAATGCCAACCAAATGCGCATGTCCTGGCGAACCTCTGCCGACAGCCTCGTGCGATGATGACCCTCCTTCAGGCCGACCATGGCTTGAGCGATCGAGCGGGAAAAGGGGCGGGCCATCGGCATTACTCTCAGGGAAAAATTCAGCTGGCCCACCAATTGTTGTAATTGAAGCAGTTTGACCTTAGACTCATTAATACACGTCTCCAGGGATGACCTGAATCTTAACACTTTTTCTCTCGGTAATCAAAAACAACCTTCCTCTGATTCGAGCTCGATCCCCAGAAACTCGAGGCAAGTCGAGGGACCCACAGTCTTACCTGGTGCCAATGGCACACCAAAATGCTTCATTAAGACACGAAATTCATTCAAAGCCTGTCCACATTCTGGATCCCCGGCTGCCCCCAGAAACAAAAAGTCATCGAGATAATGCATAACATTTTGAAAACCCGTCCTCTTTGTGAAGACCCATTGCAGAAAACAACTGAATTTTTCAAAATAGGCACAAGATATAGAGCATCCCATTGGCATACATCTATCCATGTAATAGTGACCCTGAAACATGAAACCAAGGAGACGCTGATCGTCTGGGTGTACCGGGAGCAACCGGAACGCTGACTCAATATCTGACTTTGCCATCAGCGCACCGGGCCCTAGGCGATTCAACATGGCGACGGCCTCATCGAAAGATGCGTACCGCACCGAACACACTTCCGGGTCTATCGCATCATTCACGGAAAGACCACGTGGGGCTGATAAACCCGGGTCCTTCTTGGGGACCACCCCTAAAGGGGAACAAACAAAGTTAGCCATCGGTGGCACATCAAATGGACCGGTGACTCGGCCTCGAGTAACCTCCTTCCCAATTTTTTCCTGTACCACGGTCGTATGTTGCAAGACCGACAGTTGGTTCTTACATTTTGCTACACCCTGAAAATCCCCCACTGGGATGCGGAAACCATATGAAAACCCGTTCCGCAACACCCCAGCGGAAGCATGATCCGGGTATTCGTTGAGCCAAGGAATCATCGCCATGGTATCAATCGGAGTAGGTAAAGGCGCCCCTCGGACTATTTCAGACCTGTTTGGCGCTTCCCCTACCACCGTTATCACCCGTTTTGGCTCTGCACATGGACTCAGGATGGGATGGCTGCCCACACACCCCACATTCGTGTCTGAACTTGCACGACCCCTGGGGCCTCGTACATTTTCCCCTGTTAAAATTCCAACAAATCCCCCTTTTACCTGCGTTGCCATTCGGCTTAGAGTGGTAGTCGTTACCTGCACCCGATCGAAAGGGTGTCCCCACGTATTGGCGGGAGGACTCGCCCCCGCTACTCCCTACCAATGGTACTTTCAACATTCCTGTACTCTCCATTTTTGACCATGATACGGAGTCGTAACAATCCCAAGTCAAGTTTTTGTCGTGTTCTTTCGCTTTTCTAAAAATATTATCATAGCAGAACCACTGATTGCCCCCATATGATACGTAATACTCCATGATCCGTGACTGATAAATAGGCAATTCGGTCAACAACTCGGGCCTACGTTCGCCCATGATGGAGGTAAAGATTCCCCATGCCCTGCCCCAAGTGCCAATGTTTTCGTCGACCTTAAAGGCGGCCATTTTTGCGCGCCAAACACTCGGATGCATGAGCTCCTTTTGGCTCTTAACATGCTCCATCTCATAATGGTCGGTAAGCAACGAAAAAATGTTTACATACTCATCCGCCCAAATCTTTTCCTTAATTGCCAGAGGAACATGCTGAGCCACCTTCTCCCTTCGTGAAGGTGCAGACCCCTCCCTCGCAATCGGCAATGGCCGCTTACCTGAACCAGAAGCTGCATCCGCCGCCGGACCTGGGCCTGTTGCTTTTTCTACCGCCGGAGACAGCGGGGTAACTGACGATGGTGCCTTCACCGCCTCCCTAGTTTCACGCAGTTGTCTCATTAACACCCGGGCGTCGTCAGCCGTGGGGCCCTCGCTATCTTTCCCCAACCACGCTGCCAATTGTGCTGCTAACTCGGGAGGCATATCCTCCCCGGACACGGGAGTGACCACCACGGGAATCGGATTCCCCACCTTCGGTACTGGAGTTGGCTCTTCAAGCGGGATATCGGGAACCGGGGTTTCCCCCCCAGATGCCCCCCTTCTGGACCTCTTGCCTCTCCCTCCAGGGGCTGCTCCCGACAAAGGTCGTTTCGGTCCCCCTTCCCCGTCCTTAGCTGCCATCTGCTTCTTCAGATCGGTTACTTCTTTCATGAGCATGCGGAGCATCTGATCGGTACTGACTCGCTTCCCGACTTTCTTGGGCATTCTCAGACCGAGTATCTGTAAGACAAAAAGAAAGATTACCACGCTCAAAATTGGCTCTTCGTTCCGTCTCGAGCTCACGTGCAGCGAGGAGGTGCAGCTTCTGAGCACAGGAACAAGAGGATGCTTTCTTGGCTTGTTGCTCCTTTTATCCGTCTTCAGGGCGGGCGTAAACCCGCCCCTGCCTGCCCCAAGGGCGTGGCCGGCCGCGTCAGTGTCTAGGCCAGCCCACTCCAGGGCAGGAAAAAGGCGCGCCCCGGCTACGCCGCTACGGGCATACCAGCCGAGACTCGCCTCCCGCCCAAGATGGCGTCCCGGGGGGATCGTGGTACTCCGCCATACGTTCGGGGGGACCGAATGGTCGCCCCTTTCCAATCTGACTGTGCATACTGGTACATTTGTTGCGTGACATGTTGCGTGGCAGCAATGGGTTGGGGTTGGGGTACAGCTACTGTCTGTTGTGCATTCTGTGGAGGTTGTGTGTTCTGTGGAATATGCTGTGGAACATGTTCTTGTCTAGGAGGACGCGGTCTTTCTTTCGTCCTGCCTGTAGCAATATTGTATTTCAGAACAGTACATTCGTTCATATAGTGACCTGGCTGCATACAGTAGTTGCAATTCCCTTTAAGGGGAGCTGCAGAATGACCTGGCGGCGCCGTACCCTTCTTCTGACCGTCAGCTGGAACAGACTGGGCAACTAGAACTTTCATTTTCGTGTCTTTAATACGTCTCTGTTCGTGATCGTGTTCCTCTCTAATTCGGTTCTGGTGGTACTGTAACATTTGTAACATTTGGGAAGGGGTATTAGCTTGCCACGTACTCTCGACTTTCAGTACTCTATTTTTCACTTGTGGTAAGGAATTCTCGACTAATTTGGTCACAAAAAGATGTGGGTATGATTCACTACTTGTCTTCAGGCCGCTATTAATAATGAAACATTTCTCGAATCTGGAATAAAAATCACTAGTGTCTTCGTCTTGTTTCTGTTTGCAGGCTGAGATTGCATCCCAGTCTTCCTTTTTCGTAGCTAGTAATCTTGGCAAAACCTGTATTAATAACTCGGGTAATGCTTTGGCTTTTTCCCCAAGACCAGTACCTGGAACTCGTGTATTTTCTTCGTTTTCTAATGCTGTCCAATCAATCTTTTTCTCTCCCACCTCCCATTCTTTTTCTTTAAGTTTTTCATAAATGCCGGCAGGCAATACTTTTAACATTTTAAGGATATCGGGATATGTATACTCCCCCATGAGGAGCATGTCTTTTAATTCACGGTGAAACCCTGCTGGATCTTTATCATGACAGGGCACTAATTTCTTCATTTCCAATAATTCCATTTTGGTCAAGGGTGTATATACGAATACTCGTTCAAGCTCGCCGTCTGTTTTCCGGACTGGATGAACTTCTCGTAAGGGATTCTGTCTGTCTATGTAAAATGTTTTCCTTACTGGGGGTGGAACGGGAACGAAATGTGGAGTCAGGAAAGTTCTGTATTTGTGTTGTTGTTCTAGAATGACGTTAATTAAATCGGTACCTAGGCCTCTCCATCTACCTAGGAGTAACTCGTCCAAAATATTATATAGGGGACCTGGATCAGAATGCTGACTCTCTTATAGTATAATGAGATGTTGGATCATATACATACCAGCTAACCGCTTTTCGTCTGGGGAAAGATTCAAAAATGTTTGCGCTACTGAATCATCTTTATATACGCTGGTATTTCCAGCCCTTTGTACTGCTGACCGTGCTAGTTCTTGTTCACGCATGATACTAAGTTCACTGTAACCTATTTGTTGTTTCAGTACTTTATCAGTGGCCTGGAATAGATGCTCAAGAGAACATTGTTCTGGTATGGGAGAAAGAAAACGTTTCTTGCTTTCTGGGCGAATGGGTCTGTCAAAAGGTCTTGCTCTACCTACGTACGCTATTCTATCTGGGTCTTCTGTGTCATCTATATCGTCGTCCTCAGAGATGTCTTCCTCCGCTTTCTCGGCTTCCCTAGCCGCTTTTTCTTTTGCGTGTATGTCTAGAATTTCTTTACGGATCTTTCTGTACATGGATTCTATACAACTTTGTTTACTATGTTTACCATTGGATATGTTGTCACTCCATTTTATCAGGACTTGCATCCCTTCTTTGCTTTTACCTGGCCGATCTTGTTCCCTTATCAAACAATTTATCAAAAACTGTAAGATCATATTTTGCGTCTCTACCTTGTTGTGTGCCATGGCCTCATGAATGCATTCTGGTCTCTCCCCCGTTCTAATAAAATCATATATGTTATCTAAATGTTCTCTCATATTTGGTAAAATAGACAAATAGTTCGTGACTCGTCGTAAACGTATTGAGTATAGTATCATCTGGTCTTCGCCTGGTACTGGATCATATCTGCAATCTGTAAGGTACTGTCTAAGGGCTGCGAATGTAGTTACTTTTGGTGTGCGTTGTAATGCTGCTTCTCTAAGTGTTAGTCGTTTTACTTGAGGCGGGGTGATAGGGAGACCTCCTACTGCACCTCCTGAAGCTGAAGCGTGACCATCAACTATTACTGGCTGTGATGTCGCTACTGGTGTCATAGCTGGTAAAGTAGCTGTAGGTAATGTAGGCAGACTCTGGGTTGCGGGTGTAGAAAAAGGATTCCCAGGACTAGTAGCAGGAGGGACAGTAGGGGAAGTGACAATGGGTGGGGGAATCGAGTCTTGAACAGGCTGAACAGGCTGAAGATTATTATTAGCAGGTGGTACACGTACATTGGTATACTCTGGAGCAACGTCATCTAAATAGGAAGAAAGGAAAATGTCCGCTGCAGTCTGTTTATGACGGAGTTTAGCCGGGACCAATGGTGGTGGCAAGTTACGGGGTACTTCCGGGGTCGCCTTGGGTAGGCCCTCGGCGAGAACAGGATACAGACCTGTAATAAGGGCATTTCTTTGTCTGTCTAATTGTTCTATTCTGACTCGTTCACCTTCTTCTAGTAACTCCCTTTCTTTAGCTTTTTCAGATTCTTCTCTACTCCTCTCTGCTTTCCTGATTTCTTTCTCTGTTCTTCTATGCGCTTCTTTACGCCATAATTCTATGGCATCTTTCTGGGATTGTCTGGCTTTCTTTTTCCATAATGCTTCTTCTACTCTCATAATGCATTCAGCATCCCATGTCCCTGAGACAGGCCATCTAAACTTTTCTTCCAGATCCTTAGTGTAATCAACCCATAAGTCTAAATACAGTATGGCATCTAAGCCATGTTTCTGGTACATAAAATGTCCGGGAGTGTCCCTAGGCGGGACGGGAACTGCTTCTTCGAGTATCCCTTTCCTGGTTCCTATCTGACATAATTTCGAGAACAGTGGCATATTTGAACTGACTTGTACGTGAACACAATAAACACAGTAATGAATTGCAAACAATCATTCATACCACGACATGAAATACATTAAAAAAATTTTGAACAGATGCTATCTAGAACATAGAAAACACAATACTGAAAATCTCGAGCTGCAACACTAAAATACTGAATTACTAGATGCACTGCTAGAACAGTACAGACATACCGGTCCCATAAAGAGACACGTCATACCGTATTCACCTAAGTGAACACGTCTGGACCGAGTCTGTGTACCCAGACCCGTCTTGACCGGGCACAAATTAATGAACCTGTCTAGATGCGTTCCCAACAACGGTACTCACCGGGAAGCAGAAACTGAAGGCCTCGGAAACTGGACTGGACTGGACTGGACTGCGTCAGGCTGCTACTACGCATGCGCTTCGGAACAGGTGGGCCTCCGGATACCTCGGACCTTGCTCTCTCGGCTTGGGGCTCTGGTCGGGATCCTCCGCATTCCTCACCGCCTCGTCTGGATGCCGGGTCGCAGTCTCTGTCTCCTCCGTGGGCCTGAGGGAGATAGCAGGAAAACCCGCAGGTGTGCACGGAATCCGTCACGGCTGTAGAAGGGGTCAGGGGCCTGCGTTACATCGCCGGCAAATGGGGAAGGGGAGGGGTCCCTGTTCGGGCGCCAGATTTATGTGGTAAATAAAATTACCGGACTATTTTTCTATACATTAAATAACAATAAGGATAGCTCAATCAAATGAGAGGCAGAGTCCGTGGAATCTGAGTCATACGGGCTTTAATTAAGTGGCTCGAGTCACTGGACATCGGGTTCCATCACCACAAAGGTTCAGGAAGGGATATTCAACATTTTATTAACATCACACAATATATATAGTAAAACCATATAATTGAAATGAATACAGTAGGCGTAACAAGTGAAAAGAGAGAGATAAGAACACATGTGCGTAAAAGAAGGCGTGTAAGAAGGCGTACACGTAGGCGTGCACTGGGCGAGTCAGAGAAACGTCACAAGTGGGTGGATGCTTAGAGAAAGTTTGCAGGATCAGCAGAAACCTTTGGCACGTATGCGCGCGCAACTGAGCATGATGTGTAACTGGGGAGAGCTGGGGGCTTGACTTTAACACTAGTAGAGGAGACTAATGTCTGGGATGTCAGAAAGGACCTGCACCTATAGCATATCTGGTATCTTGTGTTTAGAGGATGTTTTATCTGAAGTAAAAGGTCTCTCCGGCAGAGGCCGTTCAATACTGAATGCTAGTGCGTGCATACGGTTCTTCATGCAATGTACGGGGGCCATGGGCCTACCATGGTAACGGGTGCAGTAAATTACTTGCATGGAGACAGGAAGGCAGGGCCCTTTGCTCTGCAGCCGGGAATATGTTTATGTATTTCACTAGACTGGAATGTGTTTTTGCGGAGGCGGAGCAGATAACTGTAGGCAAAATACCGTCTTGGCAGGCAGGCCAGGCCGAGCCGGGCACCGCTCGTCTGGGCAGGATGTAAGGTAGAGGTATGGGATGCATACCTAAACTACAGCTTTCAGAGACAGAAAGAAACTCGAAGCCTCAATTAAGGGCCTGGCTCGGCTGAGCCAGAAAAAACATGGAGAAAGCGTGTGCAATATTCAAAAGTGTACCATGTAAAGACGTTGGCACCATAGGCCTAGAAGCCTAATTAACGTGGTTTTCTTGGAGAACTGAATAACTGACATGTTAATGTTGGACGCAAATGCATATGCGTCTTCCTGGCAGGCACGGAAAAGGAATTACATGACATACATGGAACACGTGTGTATGGATGGGGTGCGAGTGGGGGACACATTGGCTACCAAAAAATTTCTATTTCCTCACTATAACTGGTGTGAAACCTATGTTTTTTTCAGTGAATCTAATAGGTTTTTTAAATGCTAATTCCTAACTATATATAGGGCCTCAAACCTATGAA
The DNA here is from genome assembly GCF_964263255.1 of Lissotriton vulgaris. Lineage (NCBI taxonomy): Eukaryota > Metazoa > Chordata > Amphibia > Caudata > Salamandridae > Lissotriton > Lissotriton vulgaris. The sequence goes on from NC_141695.1 coordinate 68,209,202, forward strand.
ATGTAATATTTTGTATAATGAATCCTATATTGTACATTTATATAATACTTTTTTATTTTTTTGCCCTGGTGCGCTCCCGGTGCGCATCCCGGTGTGCGCACCGGAAAGCGCACTTTTCCGGCGCATCCCGGGGCGCGCAGCGGTGAGCGTCCAATTAGCGCTATTGCCGCGAACGAAAACATCATTGTGACGTTTCGCGTAGCCGCGTGATATGCACGCCGTAAGCGCACCCAGAAGCACTCGAGCGAATACGATCGCGAAACGTAAGCATCCGACGTGCTTACGCGACGCGCCCCGGGGCGCGTTGCGTAAGCGCGTCGGGTCATGTGACCTAAAAATAACACTTTTGATTGGTTCAGGACAGTTTTGGTTTCCAAATGATGAAAGCCCTGGTCATGTGACCTTAAAATAACTCTTTTCATTGGTTGTTATCAATTTTTTTTACAACTAATGAAAACCACACCCATTTCCTTCATTTCTTCTTTCACTTCGGAGACAGCAAGACCTGTTTTTTTCTGTCCTACCATTTTGTGGAAAGAATGGCAGCTAGACCATCCAGCAGTAGTGAGGATTTAGATGGCTTCATTCAGGAAGAGCCTCCTCAGACCAAGATCAAGGAGCATTTTATTTGGAATTTTTTTTCAATACCTGAAGGATTAAAAAAGGTGAATGCTACCAAAGTAGAATGCAAAATCTGCCAAACTGTGCTTTCCCGAGGAGACCCAAAAAGGAAGTACAGTTTTGGCAATTCGACAATGATTCGCCACATCCAACGCAGGCAGCCCCAGAACTATGCGCGGGAGAGTGTCCGAGACCTGGCACGTAATCCCCCAAGGGATGGTGCCTCTACATCTACAGGAGGAGCCACAACATCAGGGAGAGGATGTGCAGCGGAATTGGAGATGATTCCGAACATTCAACCTGTTTTTAGTGACATTACTATTAAGTGCAAGCAATGCGATGAATTGCTTTGCTATGGTGAGCAGAGCATCAAGCTCATTGCACGCAAGAGGCAAGAACACCGCTGCCTTCCCCAGCCCTAATTTGTCCCCTTTTTTTTGCTCCTGTTGAGCAGTTTTGCATTCCCTGTTTTTATTTTTGTTCTGAAATAAACATAAAAAAAGAAGAAAAAAAACAGTTCTTTTTAGAACTACCTCCAGTTCTCAAAAAAGAGCTATATTCTTATCAAATTCAAAAGGAGTAACTGAAGTGGAGTGCAGTGAGAGAGGAGAGGAAATTAAAATGAGTGAGAAAGCAAAGAAAGGGACGAGAGGGGAAGGGAAGTGAAGTAGGGGGACTGAAAGAAGGTGAGTGTGGGGAACGAGAGTGAGGAGAAGTAGCGTGAACATGGGGAATGTGGATAAGTGAAGAAAATGTAGTAAAAGAACGGTGGTGTGGAAGGGTAAGAAAAGACTGACGCAAGCCCTTTCATATTATACCTGCGCCAGGTGTGATGTATGCAAAGGGGGCGTATTGACGCAAGAAAGCGTTGTAGAAGTGACGCAGTGAAATCTATGAGATTTCACTGCGTCACTTTTAGGACACCATTGCGTCAAAATTTTGCACATGGGGCTGGGCCCATGTGAAAGGATGCATTGCTGGAGTTGCATCACTTTTATGACACACTCCAGCAATCTAAGCACTTTAAATTATTATTTTACTGTTTCACTGGGTTTTTAACATAGTACGCTCCCCGGTCCGCTCCCTGGTGCGCGTACCGGGCACTCCCCCCGCGAAAATCGAAAAAAAAGATTTTTTTTTTTTGCCCCGCGGGGCCCTTTTATGCCCCCCACATCAAACCTATAGGATCAGGGGGGGTCTACTCTGCCTCCTTATGGTCATTTCCCCCTTTGTGTTTGCCTCCTCTTGTGTCTCGATCTTACCGAGACACAAGATGGCGGCCGCTCCGGACTGTTTCGAATGTGTACAGACACCCGAGAGCCAATCAGCTTTCCGTGCGCAAGTCGCGTACCGCGCCTGGTGCGCTCCCCAGTGAGGGTACCGGGGCGCTGCCATAGATATATATATTTTTTGGAACATAAATTACTCAAAAACCACTGGAGCACATATGTTGAGACATAGCAAAGGCACATCGGGCTACCAGTCCCGACAATTTTGCCAAGTTTGGTGGAAATCCATTCAGCCGTTCGGGCTAAAAGTGAGTTCGACCTCCCTATGGAAATTAACATGGGGAAAACACGTTTTGGGACCCCCCTTTTATCTCGGCCCCCGCTTGACGAATCCCCCCCAAGGCAGGACCGGAGCTCCGCGAAGCAAATTTGAGGAAATTTTCAGGCAGATTCGTCAACCGGCGCCAAAGTTATTCCAAATAGAATATTGAGATTTTGCATTGAAAACAATCCTAACTATAACTACCTACTGGCGACCGCCAGTAGGTATATATAGTTAGGATTTTTTCTCTATGGGACTTTTGAAAATTCTATGTCTAATAACTTTGGCGTTTGTGGACGGAATCGGCTGAAATTTTCAGGAAAATTGCACTTTTGTGTCTGAGCAGCCCCTAAAAATTTGGGGGGTTTTGTCAAGGGGGGGGGGCCGAGAAAAAAGGGGGGTCCCAAAACGCGTTTTTAACATTGAGTTTTCCATAGGGCGTTTGGCCTCACTTTTAGCTCGAACGGCTGAATGGATTTGCACGAAACTTGGCAAAATTGTAGGGACTGTTAGCCCGATGTACCTTTGCTGGGTCTCAATATATGTGCTCTAGTGGATTTTGAGAAATTAACGTTTTAAAAAACAGATATATCTGTGACAGCCTCCCGGATAGCGCTCCGGTTCGCGAACTTTTCGCGTAACGGAACTTTGCGAAGCGAAGCTGATTGGCTCTCCGGTGTCTGTTAACATTCTAAACAGTCCGGAGCGGCTGCCATCTTGTCTCTCGGTAGGATCGAGAGACAAGAAGAGGAGAAAAAAACGAAGGGGGATTTAATGAAAGGGGGCAAGGTAGACCCTTCTGGACCCCCTCGGAATGATGTTGGGGTTATTAAAAGGTCCCGTGGGGAAAATAAAAAAATATTGTTTTTTTGCGGTAGAAGCGATTTCCGGTTCGCGAACCGGGAATTCGCCATTTTGTGTTTCGTTTTAATTAAATTACAAGATGGAGGGAAAACAATGTGAGAAATGGGTATAAGGGGGTACGGGAGACGTATCCTGACCCCCTATGTTTTCTGAGGGTGGCTGAGGATGCTCATATATGTTGATACTTGTCTTCCAGCGGCTGCGCGTGAGCGTTTATTCATTTATTTTTTTTGCTGCGTGACGTCTGTTAACGTTCGATTCGAAGGAAATCAGGAAGTGTTGACCGCCATTTTGACACTGCAAGTAAATATATTGTTAAAAATAATTGTTATAAATTAATCCGTATTGATAAACATTGTCTGCGCCATCTTGCTTTTTTTCCAATGGCACACTTTTGTCGTGCACGGCAGCCATTTTAGATGCCTTGACCAGACCCACTCTCTGCACGCCGCCGATCCTCAGCATGGCTCCCCACCCTCGCAAGCATCTCCCCCACGCACTGGTCACCCCCGCTCTCTGTCTTATGCATGGGCCATAAACCTCCCCCCCATCTGCGCTGCTCTTCCCTGAGAATCACACCCTGTGCCCGCCCGACACCTCCCTTTCACCCTATTCACTACCGCACCCTCTGACATTCCTCTTCCTTTGTGTCTGATTGTCCAGGCCGGTCCCAGGCTATCACCTAGCCCTGCGGATGTAGTTTATGGCCTCAACTGTAAAGAATCACCCCTCTTCAAAGGAGTTACAGTAGATCAAGGCCCCCACCCGATGAGATCCGTCACACCACACGCGTTCCTACTATCTGATAATGATCCTGTATTGTGATTGGGGAGGGGATTCTCACTGTGAGGGTGTGTGGGACCGAGCCTGAAGTGGAAGATTCCAGGGATGCCTTTTTGTACATCAAAGTCTTCACAATTATGTGTAACATTAAAAATATATAGCACTCCAACAAAGTAGTAGGATTATAACACTTTAATAACTTATAAATATATACAACGCACCAAAAACAGTAAACACGTTAAAAAAAAAATTTAAACAGAAGCAACAATGGTCAGTAGCGGTCTGTTGTGCGAATATTCCGAAGGCAGCACAACGTGCTGAGTTCTGGACGGCACCCAGGTGATGTCCTTTACTTGCCGCACTGGTTTTGGCATCCTACAATGCTGCTCCGAAAAACGGCGTGGGGCGCCCCGGGGGGGGGGAGGTGGCATGAACGGGCCTCCCCAGATGGAGGCTCGTCTGCTGTAGTGGGGCACCCCTTTAGCGTTTCACTTGCCATTCAGTGGTTTTCCGCCCACTTTTGCTGCACTGTGCCTCGTCAGTAGCGGTCTGTTGTGCGAATAGTCCGAAGGCAGCACAACGCGCTGAGATCTGGACGGCACCCAGGTGATGTCCTTTACTTGCCGCACTGGTTTTGGCATCCTACAATGCTGCCATGATTGCTTGCGGAATGGCCACGACGGAGCTACGAGATGGTGGTGCTCTCATGCTGACACCATCAGTCAAAGAGGGGAGGGCAAGTTCTTCTCTACCGGGTCACATTGGGGCTCCACCGGAACTGATCGAATTGGTAGTCTACAGTGTTTCTGGATGTTTCAGACTGAAGCTAGTGTCAACATGAGAGCACCACCATCTCGTGGGTACGTTGTGGCCATTCCGCGAGCAATCATGGCAGTCGCTCCCCACCGGAAGTCTACGGGAGACGGGGGTCCCGGTGACTGTTGTAGAATCTTCAAGGCTGAGGGGACTCTTTTGGGAATAGGGCCCATGCCCTAGCAGTCAAGCGTCCGAGTTTCACGGTTGCCCAGAGCCATCTTTGCAGGCCAGGCCCAAGTCTGTGGAGCCGACCGCCATTTCGTGAGCTCCGCAGCAGCCGCCTGTCACTGTACCGCAAGATTGGGTGCAATTCCATTGGATGGCGGGTGAGACGTTGTAATAGCAAGAGCAGGCGCAATTCAGCTGGCCGAGCGAGGCACTGTGTCGCAAGAGCGGGCGCAAGTCAGCTGGTCGAGTGAAGCGCTGGGGTGTAGCTGAGAAACCTCCACCTGGGGAGGTGGGGGAGGCTCGTTCGCGCCGCCTCTCCCTTCTACTGCACCCCACGCCGCCTCCTGGTGCAGGTATATGTGATGGTCGGACCAGGGCACTGCAGGACGTGTCTTCAGGTCAAACGGATTGTGGGACAAGGTGTGGAGCAGGCGCAATTATCTCGGGGGCCTCCGTCAAGTGTTTCAGGGAGGCACCGCATCACATTGTTTTCCAATGCAGTCAAGTCCGCAAACAGCCCCCATTTACTTTGAGAATAGCGAAGCTGTAACAGGTGCAAATAAGCTTCAGACAGTGTTACAAGCGTTGCTCGGAACCCTTAACTATGGCACCCAACATCCAGGATTTATGCCATTTGTGCAAGGCAGTGACATCGAAGCATCTCAGGGACCAAGCAACATACCATATCCAGAGTCCTTCCCACAACCTCTGCCTTCCTTCTGACCTAGTTATTGTTCTTTCACTCCCGCTCTTTTAGTCTGTGGATGGAAAACCATGAACCTACACTCACCTATGAAAATCTTACTATTGATGGTTTATTTTGAGCCCAAAATACAAAGGCTTGTTTGGATCGATGTTGCAGCAGACTGCCATGTAAATAGTTATTTAATAAAACGTTTTAGCCTGTTACTTTGCTGGTGTGTTGTATATATTTATAATATTTGCATAGGGTTTGTCGTTATTTTAGGTGGGGTGGGCGGCGGAGCCGAGCTGTCTTGCAGCCATCATGGTGTCGAGCTCAGTTCCTCTCACTAGTTTCGTATTTGTCATGAGGGGTTGTTCATAATGTTTCTATTTTAGCGAGGTCAAAAAGAGATCCTATTAGTGGCCTACTGATTTTGCTTGATTCCTTTTGTTTTTTTAACTATTTTTCACTATCTGCAAAGACTAAACAGAGTATAGCGACTCTGTGCTTGTTTGTAAATAGAGAATGAACTAAAGAGAACCAATTCCAAAACAATAAATGCTAGGATAACAATCAATCAAATGGAGAGGGAAGCAGGCACGGCGGATTACAACGGGGGAAAAGGCCTGTGTTACCTACCCTTCACTATCTGCAAAGAGAGAATACTCCTAAAAGAAAAGAGGAGGGGGAGAAGGGGCGGCAGCGTTCAAAGCACATCAGTGCATAAATACGAAAATGTTTTTACCTACCACGTACTTGACATTTTACAGCTTTTGATATTTGCTATTAAAAAACCATTGAAATTCACTGAAAAAAACATAGGTTATAGACCATATATAGTTAGGGATTTGCATTTACAAAACCTTAATTTACTCGCACAAAACCATTGAAATTTGCATATATAGTTAGTTGCACTAACTTTATATCGCGCACCCGCAATCCACTGCTGATGATGTCACATATTACATCATTCATGACATGGTCAGTGACATCACTGATGACATCACTGATGACATCTCAAATGACATCACTTATGACATCACTGATGACATCTCATTTGACATTACTGATCACATCACTGATGATATCATTCATGTGATAATACGATGAACCTCTTCCGACTCTAATATAACCTTAGATACAATCAGTGTAAACAGACACTTACAGAGTGTCACTTATCCATGGAGTTACTCACACACCTAGTCAGTCATGCAAAGAATCAATCACACCTCCATTTTCTCAACTATACAGTTATACACACCTTACGTATTCAAACATATACTAACACATATTTACTCTCTTATACAATCCCTGATACTAGTTCACAATGATCCATACAGCCACTCACACATTCACTGGCTCTTATGCACAGTTATTTATATATGTCAACTCTCACATGTACTGTGTTTTACATATGTACTTACTTTGACATGTAGCACTGAGAAATCCATTCACTCACCAATACACTCATGCAGACAGTCAACCACACATACAGCTGTTTCCACATGCACTTTTGAACCCATACATCTAGTGAATCAACTGCTCATACATCTATGCACAGAGTCACACCTCCCAGCCACCCACACACACACTCAGTCTCCCATACAAATACTTGGGCAACCAATCAATAACCCATATAGTTACTCATATAGCTACTGATCAACACATGCAGCAGTTTACAGAACAACAGACATAATGATGCACAAATTAAGACAGTTTAGTCACTAACCCATGCACTCAGTGAGACACATTTAATCACTCTCTCATACAGTCAGTCAGGCACCTACTAAATCGTTCATCCAGACACTTATACATCCACTCATTCTTCAATATGTAAGACATATTTTAATTTTACAGAAACATACAGTCAGAGCTGATTTGCATATCGCCATTGTCTAACCCAGGGTGGTGTGGAGTGCAAAAAACCGATGGATTTGGGCCCAGATCTTTTGACTGGGGGAGTGTGTGACATTGATCCACATTCAGTCCATCACTTGTTGTTTTTGCAATTGCCGCCCTAAGTGCGCTGGGGATGCCCAGACGTGGGTCCCAGGCACTCCACACCACTGGAGTCAAGCTAGCCGGGCTGATGAGAGGTGTTACCTCGAAACCGGTCCGGTCCTCGGATGCTTGATTCCGTTCTGGGAAGGACATGGCTTTTGTAGTTCGGACTGGACTGTTTCCATGGGGCAACAGGGTCAGAGCTGATTTGCATATCGCCATTGTCTAACCCAGGGTGGTGTGGAGTGCAAAAAAACGATGGATTTGGGCCCAGATCTTTTGACTGGGGGAGTGTGTGACATTGATCCACATTCAGTCCATCACTTGTTGTTTTTGCAATTGCCGCCCTAAGTGCGCTGGGGATGCCCAGACGTGGGTCCCAGGCACTCCACACCACTGGAGTCAAGCTAGCCGGGCTGATGAGAGGTGTTACCTCGAAACCGGTCCGGTCCTCGGATGCTTGATTCCGTTCTGGGAAGGACATGGCTTTTGTAGTTCGGACTGGACTGTTCCCATGGGGCAATAGGGTCAGAGCTGATTTGCATATCGCCATTGTCTAACCCAGGGAGGTGTGGAGTGCAAAAAAACGATGGATTTTGGCCCAGATCTTTTGACTGGGGGAGTGTGCGACATTGATCCACATTCAGTCCATCACTTGTTGTTTTTGCAACAGAATTACATTACGCAAAAATTTAAATACCATAAAAAAATGTAATTAATACAAATAATAAAATGAATATACACTTTTCAAACATATACTAACATAAAAAACATTTAAAAAATCGATATTAACTTACTTACCTCAAATTCAATATTTTTGTAGTCTATATTCTGCCCATTCTATATTTTTGTAGTCTATATTGTGTCCATTCTATATTTTTGTTGTCTATATTCTGTCCATTCTATATTTTTGTTGTCTATATTCTGACCATTCGATATTATGTCCATTCTATATTTTTGATTCAATAATAATGCTATCCTATTCGATATTTTTGTAGTCTATATTCTGTCCAGTCGATAGTGTGTCCTTTTTTTAAAAAATATTTTCTATTTTTTTGCATCAGTGGGAAAATCAAACAGATTATACAGCAAAACATAAACAGAAAATACTAGAATTATTCTTCAGCGAAGTGATAAGAAGGAAAAATAGTAATTAAAGAAACAATTTTATGACATAATTAATCCCCACATTCTGCCCACTTTCTGTTTAGTCTGTAGACCCCTTGTATTTGCAAGAGAATGTTCCATGTTGTGTATTTCCTTAACAAGCTCCAACACTCCATAACCTTTGGTGAATTTTGTTGAACCCAGACTCTAGCAATATTCAGCCTAGCACAGGTTATGAAAATATTCAATAAATCACATAATACATTATTTCCCCCTGACACTCCCACAAATACATCTTTTAATGAAATTATAAGAGGTGGACCTAGTTTAGTAGAGATAACTTACTCCAGGGACCCCCAGTACCCGAGGGGATTTACTTCAGAGAGGTGCAGGGAGGGGGTGTGGCCTCCTCCCGATCCCGTCTTTATTTTAATTTTTTTAGTTTTAAGAAGGTGTAGCCCCCCTACTTTTTTTTTTGGGCCCTGGGGACCCCATGCTCCAGGGCCTGCCCCCAAATCTTTTTTTTTAATTTTGACATGAAGGGGGCCGCGTGGCCCCCCTCCTGTAGCCAATTCCAGCCCCGGGGACCCCATTCCCTGGGGCATGGCCAACTTCATTTAAAAACATTGTGTTATACTGGAGGGGGGCTGCAACCCCCCTCCTATGCCCCCTTTAGGCCCCTGGGACCAAATCCCCCAGGGCTTTTTTTTTGTATTTTTTTGAGGGAGGAGGGGCGACTTCTGGGCCGGGGGTCTCCTGCTCTCAGGTTTCCTGCTCTCTTTCAAAAATCAAAGCAGTTTGCTGTGATAGGGCGGGAGCTGTGAGGCTCCAGCCCTACCACAGCAAACAGCAGTGTCCGGGGGTAGGCACCCCGGGTCACTCCAGGAGCCGGACCTGAGGACCCAGGGCCATCAAAGGCTCCAGGAGAACCCCTCCCAACATCAACAAAGTCCTTGGGGGTGGTGGTCCCCGGGGCTGGGGGGTCCGTCACTGACCCCCACACAGGTGTTTTTAAATAAAAATAAAGGTGGCGGTCCCCGGGGCTCGGGTGGCCTTAGAGGCCCCCAACATTACTGTCATTAGCAGCATGTTAGCTGCTCCCCATATGGAAACGCAATGCCGGCTCCCACAGGAGGCGGGGAGCCGGCAGGACTGTGGGAGGATTGGGGACCCCCCACAGTCCCCAATGGTGAGGGCCAGCCCCGGGGGATGGGGTCCCTGGGGCTATTAGTGGCCCAGGAATGGGGCCACGTGCCCCCCCCAAAAGGAACATTTAAAAACATTCTTTCAAAAAGAGCCAGCCACAATGGGGATGGGTTCCCCGGGGCCATAAGTGGCCACAGGAGGGGGGGAAAGGCAGCCCCCCTCCTAATAAAAAAATAAATAAAAAAGGCCCATGCCCCAGGGGAAGGAGTCCCCGGGGCAAACTATAGTCTCTGGAGGGGGAGCCACGGGCCCCTTCCAAATCTTTTAATAAAAATTAAAAGAATTGGGGGCAGGCCCTGGGTTATGGGGTCCCCAGGGCCAAAAAATTAGAAAAGAATGGGGGCTACATAGCCCCCCTTCATAAAACAATAATTTGGAAACCACTCCCTCTGAGGCGGAAGCCGGAGGAATTGTACGCTGTTTTTAAAATTGTTTATCTTGTGTTTATGACATCTTTTAAAACTTAATTCCTATCCTGAGCTCTTTGCTGGGCTACTGACAAACGTTCATCCCACAGGCAGCGGATTTAGCGCTGCTTCGTGAATTTGTTTTGGACGGCCGCCATCGCCAGTCGCGAGGCCACGCCCACCTGACAGGCCACGCCCACCCCTCCCGCCGATAAAAAGCGCTGACTACAAGTGCGCCCATTGGAAACCACTACCTCTGAGGCGGAAGCCGGAGGAATTGTACGCTGTTTTTAAAATTGTTTATCTTGTGTTTATGACATCTTTTAAAACTTAATTCCTATCCTGAGCTCTTTGCTGGGCTACTGACAAACATTCATCCCACAGGCAGCGGATTTAGCGCTGCTTCGTGAATTTGTTTTGGACGGCCGCCATCGCCAGTCGCGAGGCCACGCCCACCTGACAGGCCACGCCCACCCCTCCCGCCTATAAAAAGCGCTGACTACAAGTGCGCCCATTGGAAACCACTACCTCTGAGGCGGAAGCCGGAGAAATTGTACGCTGTTTTTAAAATTGTTTATCTTGTGTTTATGACATCTTTTAAAACTTAATTCCTATCCTGAGCTCTTTGCTGGGCTACTGACAAACGTTCATCCCACAGGCAGCGGATTTAGCGCTGCTTTGTGAATTTGTTTTGGACGGCCGCCATCGCCAGTCGCGAGGCCACGCCCACTTGACAGGCCACGCCCACCCCTCCCGCCTATAAAAAGCGCTGACTACAAGTGCACCCATTGGAAACCACTACCTCTGAGGCAGAAGCCGGAGGAATTGTACGCTGTTTTTAAAATTGTTTATCTTGTGTTTATGACATCTTTTAAAACTTAATTCCTATCCTGAGCTCTTTGCTGGGCTACTGACAAACGTTCATCCCACAGGCAGCGGATTTAGCGCTGCTTCGTGAATTTGTTTTGGACGGCCGCCATCGCCAGTCGCGAGGCCACGCCCACCTGACAGGCCACGCCCACCCCTCCTCTCCCTAAATGTGCCTTCCACGCAAGCGCAGCGGGAGCGCCGTTTGCGCGCCGAAGGCATGCCTAAGGCAAGCCCATCTGCGCCCGTCCGCGCCAGTACACGCCAGGAGCCAGGCAAGAGGACTGAGGTAAGGTCTACTTATTCAGGGGATGCCCTACGCCATCTCAACAGGCCTGTCCCATCGCCATGCTCGAAAGTACTGAGAGGAGACTCTCGCCTCACCCATTGTCCGCATTGCTCCTTCAAATACACCCCCTCTATCAATAACGTCCCCACCCAGACAACTATAAACATGGCAATGATCAACTGCAGATCACTGCCCAAACACGCCCTTGAAATAAATATGCTCATTGAAGACCTTAACCTAGAAATTCTGTTCCTCACAGAAACGTGGCTGACGCCTGACTCAGACGCCGACATAGTCCAAGCCCTTCCCCCAGGATTCGGTATCCAACATCTTAACTGTCCCAAGGGCAGAGGAGGAGGCATCACTGTCATCTTCAAGGATTCAATTCCATGCCGATTCCTTGATAGCCCTCTGCTAGACTGTGAAAACGTCCACTTTACCTTGCAAATTTCCCCTTGCTCCTCTCTTTCCGGATTCCTTATTTACCGTCGCCCTGGTACCATGGGACAATTCCTTAACTCCCTCCTAGAATGCTCCTTGGCTATATCTAGCGCTCGGCCCAACTTCCTCATTCTAGGGGACTTTAATGTCCATATAGAAGACAGCAATGATAACACGGCCTCAGAACTGATCCAAGATTTGGCAGTCCACCAACTGCACCTACAGAACTCCCTCCCCACCCACAACCGGGGGCACTTGCTCAACCCCATATTTTGTAATTTCCCTGACCTTGTGACCAGGCCCCCTATCCCTGTGCCGTGGTCTGACCACCTACTTATTCCTTTCAGCTGGCGCACCTACCCCAAAGCGCCGCAAACCCAAGTACCTGGTAGACCATATCGACCCTGGGCAAAATTAGACTATGACAAATGGAAACAAGCCCTCGAGGATACAGTCCCAACCCTTAGCTCAACCCTTGACCTTGCTGATAGTGAATTTTCATCCTGGATCACCAATTCTCTAGACATAGCTCTCCCAAAAAAACCTCATCGTAAACCAAGGACAAAAGCTACCTCTCCATGGTTTACCCAGGAAATACGCCTCTTAAAGAAAACCTGCAAGAGAGGAGAAAGAGTTTGGAGGAAAGACTTCAATCCCATCTGCAAAAACAACTACAGACTGACGATTCTTAACTGTAAAAAAGCGCTTAAAAACGCGCAAATCTCCTTTTACAATGAAAAAATCAGCAAAGCAGCAAGTTCGTCGAGGGAGACGTTTCTCACCATGAAAAAGCTTTTAAAGCACCCCACACCCACAGCTGCGCGCGAACCCTCAATCGAACACTGTAATGAGTTAGCCAACTTCTTCGACTCAAAAATACAAACAATACTCAAACAACTTCTGTCTCTTTCTCCTATAGATCCCTCCCTCCTTCCCTCCTCCCAGCACCAGAACAGAGACACTGAGCTAAGCAAGTTCCATCCCATCAACGCGGAAACCCTTGGTTCCATACTAGAAGCCCTCAAAAGCGGATCGCCTCATGACCCAGCCCCTGCGAGACATCTGAAGCAGGTCGCCCCGAGCATCCTACCACTTCTGACCAACTTACTAAACGCCTCCTTTGAATCCGGAACTGTGCCCATAAGTTGGAAAAAAGCGGTGGTGAAGGCACTTATAAAAAAACCTAACCTCGACCCGGACAACCTGGCTAACTTCAGGCCGATATCACTCCTCCCAGGCATTAGCAAACTGGCAGAAAAATACATCAACTCCCAGCTCTCACATTATTTGGAGTCCAACGAGCTGCTAAAAACCTCTCAAACCGGTTTCCGCCCGGGCCAGGGGACAGAAACGGCGATGGTAGCGGTAGTCGAAGAAACTAGGAAAATCATCGATTCAGGAGGATCAGTGGCAGTGATCCTCCTGGACCTCAGCGCAGCATTCGACACCGTTAACCATAGCATCCTGGCCCAACGCCTGGAAAACCTCGCCATCACTGGGATGGCCCTCGAATGGCTAAAATCCTTCCTCCACAACCGCTCCTTTCAGGTGGCGGAGGGAGACTGCATTTCCAGGGAAACCCCGATACGTTGTGGAGTGCCCCAGGGCTCTTCATTGAGCCCTACACTCTTCAACGTATACATGGCAACTCTTGAACAAATTGTCGTCCCCTATGGCATTAAACTCCTGACCTACGCGGACGACACACAGCTGGTTTTTTACCTCAGTCAGTCAGAACCCCCCATCATCGATCTGTACTCCTGCCTGGAGGATATAGTCAGCTGGATGAGCGACTCCCACTTAAAGCTCAACGGGGACAAAACCGAGCTAATGGTACTGGGCAACCAGTCCCACTTCCGCCCGGAGTCTCTATGGCCTCCCAGCATGGGCCCACCACCAATCCCCAAAACTGATATCAAAAGCCTGGGGATTTGGCTGGATGACAAACTAACCCTCAACACGCAGGCCAGGAAAACCGCAGGCACATGCTTTGGCCTGCTTCGCTCCATCCGTAAGATCCTCCCATTACTCCCATTCCAGTCAAGAAAACTACTCATACAGGGTCTTATACTGTCTAGACTTGACTACGGCAACGCCTTATATCTTGGTTCCCCAAAAAAAGTCATCTCTAGGCTACAGGTGGTGCAAAATGCGGCCGCCCGAATCCTCACAGGCACAAAAAAACGCTGCTCTGCCAAACCTGCACTCAAAGAACTCCATTGGCTTCCGGTGGAGCAAAGGGTGCAATTCAAGGCCATGTGCCTAACTCACAAAATCCTGCATGGAAAAGCCCCTCCGGTCCTGAAAGATCTCGTGACTCCCTATACGACAAACAGAACCCTACGCTCAACCAACGCCCATCTGACCAAAATACCCAAGATCAAGAGAACACGGTCTGGAGGTCGGCAGTTCTCATTTCAAGCGTCCAAGATGTGGAATACTCTTCCACCGGACCTTCGGGCCCAACCTAATCTCCTGTCATTCCGCAAATCCTTGAAGACATGGCTGTTCCCCTGACCTCTTCTTCACCCCGCCTGACCCCACCTCTGGAGCTCATAGTGGATTTCAGTTAGCGCTGGGACACTTTCGGGCAGCCATGCGCTCTATAAATCTCCACGCTCCCTTATTTCACCACTCTGCAAACGCGCCCCCTGGCGCGGTTGTAGAGGGGCAACAAATTCCCCTTGAATACTGGGGGTCCCTGGGGGCCAACTAGTCCAACAGGTACCTCCAGTATGTGCCAGGGGGCTGCGTTGCACAGAGTTGTTCTGAGGCCACACCCCTTTTTACACCTCTCTGCAACACAGCTCTGTGGAGCTTACTGGATGTAGCTGGTGGGCTAGTTGCACCTCAGGGACCCTCAGTATTCAAGGGGAGTTAATCCCCCAACTTAAAACATGCCACGGGGCACGTTTGCACAGTGGTGAAGGGAGGGGGCGGGGCCTGAGTTCACTTGTGTGCAAACACGCCGTGTGGTGCGGTTTAAGTTGGGGAATTAATGCCTTGTCAAAACTGAGGGTCCCAGGGGGCCAACTAGCCCACCAGGTACCTCTAGTAGGCGCCACAGAGCTGCAATGCGGATTGTTGTAAAAAGGGGCGTGGCCTCTGAACATCTCTTTGCAAAGCAGCCCCCTGACGCATACTAGAGGTACTTGGTGGGCTAGTTTGCCCCCAGGGGACATCAGGATTCAAGGGCACTTAATCCAGCAACTTAAAACGCACCACAGGGCGTGTTTGCACACATGTCACTTCAGGCCTGCCCCCTTCCTTCACCATTGTACAAATGTTCCTCTAAAATCATCCGAACTACGAATTCCGATTTACTCACCTGTTATCAGGAGTGACCTCAGTGCTGCTTCTTTTAGCCCGCACTGATCCTGAAAAGTAATTCTAACCATACTTACCAGTAACTTGTATTTCCTTCCTTAGGAATCCATTGTCTGGTTTTCACCAGAAAAGTTTCCAAGTGTCTATTTTCACAAATTACAAATATTCCTAAAAAATCACCTATATGACTTAAACGCATTCTTTCAACTGTTTACAGGAGATGCACCAGTGCTGGATCCAGGATCCACCACTGAGTAAGAAAAAGTAACAAGAACACTACTTACCTGCTAAGTGAATTTCCTTCCATAGGGTAACATTGAGTAGTTTGACTTTAAAATATTCACCTAAAACCAGCCGAACAACGATTTCCGATTTACTCACCTGTTATCAGGAGAGACCTCAGTGCTGCATCTTTGAGCCCAGTACTGATCCTGAAAAGTAATTCTAACTATACTTACCAGTAACTTGAATTTCATTCCATAGGCTAACATTGACTGGTTTCACTTGGAAATTCTGTTGTGTGGAATTTTTGAACTTTAAAGAATTCCTATAAAATCAGCAGAACTACAAATTCAGATTTACTCACCTGTTATCAGGATTGACCTCAGTGCTGCTTCTTTGATCCCAGTACTGATCCTGAAAAGTAGTTCTAACCGTACTTACCAGTAACTTGTATTCCCTTCCATAGAAATCCATTGTCTGGTTTTCACCAGAAAAGTTTCGAAGTGTCTATTTTCACAAACTAAAAATGTTGCTTACAAATTGCCTGTATGACTTAAACGCATTCTTTCAACTGTTTACAGGAGATGCACCTGTGCAGGATCCAGGATCCACCACGGAGTAAGAAAAAGTAACGTTAACACTATTTATCTGCTAAGTGAATTGCCTCCCGTAGGATAACATTGGTGATTCTCTGTGAAAAAATTTCGAATTGTCAACTTTTAAAGTACAATAATTTTCCTTAAAAATCACTACCGTAACCAAAACGCTTTTACTCAACTGTTTACAGGAGATATCCCAGGACTGAATCTAGGATCAAGGCCAGTGGTTAAAAAAGTAATCCAAAAAGTAACTAATTGCATTTAACTAGAAATTCACATTGACCTCAAAGTTGCATTGTGTCTAAAATTGTGTTGCACATTGCAACAACTGTAACTACTGTACTTAGAAGACTATTGCCTATTTAAACTAAAGTAATTCTTTCTGAGAAAGTATATTTTGTAATGTAATGTTTAATGTAATTATAAAGTAATTTAAAAAATAAAATATCTAAAAATAAATTGTTTTAAAAAATGTAGAAAATCAGTATAAAAAATAACAATTAAAACATTTAAAAATTGTCAGTCAGTCAAACCACTTTATTTGATTAGTTAAAATCATAAAAGTTCATCACAAAATACACAAAACATTAAAATGCAAATTGGGTGACACAACATTTTTAAAAACAATCTCATGTTAAACTAATTCCATATGCTGTTTTGAATTACATTAAAAAATACTATAAAATTCATGTTACAATCATTACTGGACATCTTATTTTTCTCCTCTGGGCTGCAGCTACAATAAAATTTGCAACATTAAAAATATTCCATGGGTTATCTAGTAATTGCAAATACATTAGAGCAGGTTTGACCTGTAGAAACCTCTTCCCCGTAAAAGTGGGAAAATAAACTTCTTTCTAATATCAGAGTTCATATCACAGAATAATGTAAAGTGAACCGAATCTTGAAGTGAACTGTGATCGCACTCACAAAGTGCTGCATCCTCTGGTTCGTTCCAGCCATGAAAATTCCCCAGTATAAAATGAATCAAATTAAAACGAAATCTTGTCAATAACCAGCGATGGAACGGCTTATTTATTAGCTTTAGGTAAGGCTCAATAGATGGGGATGTAATTAATAAAAAATGAGCCCTAACCAAGGATTTTTTTTAGTTCCTCTCTCTCACGTTCCTGTGCCCTGAAACTCTGGAAGTCTACTTTCACTCAACTAATATCACCTTTGGTGATTCCTTCCGGTTTTGCATAAATTTCAGGGCGCCCTAGTTTGTTAAACATAGCCTTAATATAGAAGAGCCAAGGTATATCAATTGCTCTATCTAAAAGGACAAAACATTTTGAAATCTGTCTATTTAAAGTAAGTTCGGGGTTCAGCCACGTTTTTATCCAACAAATTAGTGGAGCGATACTCATAAGATCGGAGACGTATCCTATCCCCAGCTCCTGATGAACAGCAAAGGTTGGGGATGATTGGGGGATAGGGAGAAGTGTAAGGAAAAATGTACTTTCAACCTTCTGAACCTCTTCTGCTTGCTTGTACACCCATATTGCTACACCATATTTCGCTATTGCTAAGCATTTTGCCTTATAGATTGCAAGAACGACCTCACCTGGTTTACCACCCAGTCGACGAGCAATACTTAAAATGGCAGATGAGGACCTGGCTACACTATTTCTTTTAGCTAAAAACTGGGGGACCCACGAGCATCTACCATCGAAAAGGACCCCAAGGTAAGTAAAAACCTTAACTCTTGTGACCTCCGCCCCTTTGCAATGAAAGTTTCTAACCTTATTTTTGCGTGGTCCCATAGTCAGGACGTGTGATTTAGCGATATTAACTACCAGGACCAGAGAACGGATAGTACGGCATCGTCCGCGTATAGGAGAACCGGGATGTAACTGTTTCCTACACACGGAATGTCCAGACTGGCATTGCCTAGAGTTTTATCTATACTATTGATATATAGAGTAAAAAGTAAAGGGGCCAGTATGCACCTTTGTCGAACCCCTCTGCCCGATTTAAAGTGTCGTGTGCATTTGCCCTCGTGGGTCAACCTAACTGCCGCAAACAGATCCTGATGCAGGTCCGCTAAAAAGTAAACCAAGCAGGAGTCTAACCCCAGATCTAGCAAAATGGTCCAGAGCCTCGATCTGTTCACCAGATCGAAGGTCGTGGATAAATCCATAAAGCCCAGATACATGGAACCTTTAGTAGCTATGGTGTACTTATTTATTAATGAATACAGATTTAAGCACTGATCCATTGCGCTTTTTCCAGTTCTGAAACCGTACTGAAGATCCATCAGGATCCCTTTTTCTGTCACCCAATTTTTGACCTTATTCAGGATTACTTTACCTAAACTTTTGACACAGAATCTATTAAAGAAATAGGTCTGTAACACATCAGGTCACCTCCCTGCCCTTTTTTAAAAACAGGAATAATAATCGATTGGGACCATGATTCCGGGAACCCCTGAACAGCACTAGCATTAAAAACATTAGTGAAGATGTTGGTCCAGAGTTCAACGTTACCCTTATAAAGATCTGACGGGACGCCGTCTGGTCCAGGAGCCTTATTACTAGCATATTCTTTTATTGCCCTCTTGACATCCTTTTCATTAAAAACTAAAGCAAAGAGTTACAAGCAGGGTCCTTAAAGGGTTCAAACGCCTCATTACTTTCATAAATACCTTCGAAGTGAGTCAACCACTCTTCCCCTGGGATATTAATGTCAAGTAGAACATTTTCCTCCCCCGTAAGCAATGGGCTATTGACAATGACCCAGAACTTTGAACTATCTTTGAGGACCTCTACAGTCATTAGAGCATCCCATGCCTCCGTTTTGATTTCATTTTTTCACATCTGTATGGTTAATTTATATTCTTTTCTAAGACTAGCTGTAAGGGATCTATCCCTGGGCTCAGTTTCCAGTGATTTTATCAACTTTTGATGGGCCCTGGTGCATTTAGAATCAAACCATCTTTTTGCCTGTATTACTTTGTGCCTTGATGTAATGGTTAGGTCAATTGCGACCTGTCTATAGATAGCTTCAAAGGCTAAGATGGTTTCCCCCCAAGGAGTAAGGCAGTCTGCACATTTCCTGATGTCCTCACTGACTTTCAAACTTAAGCTATCCAGAAAGTCAGCAGGAACTACTTTAGCCCATTCTAATTTCCTCCCTTGGTCTTTAGGGACCACGGAAATAGGGCCCTTCAAAGTAGGTTTAGTATCCCTGAGACAAGGACCCTTGTCCAGCTCTAAAATTACTGGGTTGTGGTCACTAAAAGGGGACCATATTGCATTATACTTAAGTACGCTCCCTAGAAGTGCGGGGGATATAAATATATATTCAATAACTGTTTCACTATCCCTTGCTTCAAATGTTGCAACCCTCTTGCTCTTAAAGATTGGCATATAAAAGGATTCTTCTAGGGCCTCCCCTCTCGAAGTATGTTCAAAATGAGGTGGCTCGGAATGAGGGGGACCATGGAATTCATCAATTCGGCAATTAAAATTACATAAATGAATGTTAAAATCACCCATAAGAATAATGTAAACAAAAGTGGTTTGCTGTGCTTTATAATATTCTAAAAACCGTGTCAGATAGCAGAGATGATCATTCAAAAACTCACTTTCAGCAGAATTATAAAAATGTATTATTAGCGTTTTCGGATAGTTCATAGTAGTGAGCTCTGCTATTCAACAGTTGGCAGAAGCCACATCTAACATTGTTACAGAGGCCTTAAGGTTAACCGAAATGAGGAACATCAACCCTCCCTTGTCTCTACCCGCTGCTGTTAATATACATATGTGTATATTAGCTACTGGCAGTCGCCAGAAGGTAGTTATAGTTAGAACAAAGTTTCCATAGGAAGAGCATTCTTTGTTTTGCTTTTAACTTTGGCATCGCTTGATGAATCTTCTAAACAAATTCTTTGTTCATATAAGCTCCTATGATGAAAGTTTGGGGGTGATTCATCAAGGGGGGCTGAGAAAAAAAGGGGTCCCCCCAAAATGTCCTTCATGTTAATTTCCATAGGAATCTTTAGACAAGGCTACAGGTCACACAGGTGAATGGAATTACCCCAGATTTGGCAGGGAGAAGGGTCTTGGTCTAGAAAGAACGCTTTTGTTTATTTGGTGTAAATCCGTTCTGTAGTTTTATAGAAATATAAAAATGTACAGATAACGATATTTGGGAATTCTGTCATCTGGTTGGCTGAGGAGTTACGAGCACGAGCTTGCTTCTTATTGGCTGCGAGCGGTTGCAACTAGGTAGTGTTGGCCGCCATTTTGTGATTCTGTTGAAGCCAGTAAGTGGAAAAAAGGGCAAAAAAAGTAGGAAAGGGGAGGGTAGGAACACTGAAACCTCTTTGGGGTGTTTAGGGTGAGCTATACAGGGGGTGCAAAGTGAACTACTCATACCTACCAGTCTGAAAGTACTGGGGTACAGAAATTAAGTGAGGTATTGCCTAGAGTCTGAGGCTGCTAAGGTGAGTTGCTGCGAGACACAGGGATTAAAGCGGGAGCCCAAACTGTGTGTCTTATGCTGGGAAGTCATGTGCACTGGCCGCTGCACCACACCGGTGGAAGTAGTGTCAGCATGTGTTTATACCTTCTAGGATTAACTACTGACCCCTATTGGTCTGAAAGTCCTGGGGTAAGGAAAATATGTGAGGTTTTGTCTAGAGTCTCATGCTGCTAAGCTGAGCTGCTGCCAGACTCGGGGATAAAGGACTGAGTCCAAACTGTGTGTTATATGCTGTGAAGTCATGTGCTCTGGCCGCTGTACCACATCTGTCCGAGTACGTTAAACATGTAGTTATACCTACTCGGAGGAACATTTGTTTGAACATTGTAACTTGTGTATCGTGCTTAGGGGTGCGTAGGTAAATCTGTGCGTATCAAATCAATTTAGTATTTGTAATGTGCAAACTACTCATTCCAACTGGTCTGATGGAGCTGGGGGCGTAAGCTGAGCTTCTGCTGGACTAGGGGATAAAACCGCTGAACTACTGACCCCTATTGGTCTGAAAGTGCAAGGTATGGAAATTAAGTGAGGTATTGCCTAGAGTATCATGCTGCTAAATTGAGCTGTTGCTGGACTCGGGTATAAAACTGTGAGCCCAAACTGTATGTCCTACACTGTGAAATCATGTGCTCTGGGCGTTGTGCCACACCTGTCCAAGTAGTGGCAGTAATATTTTATACATAGTAGGAGGAAGTTTTGTTTAGAACATGGTAACTTGCATATTGTACTTAGGTGATGTTATACAGGGAGTGCGAAGGTAAACTAAAACAGTATTTGTAAAGTGCAAACTACTCACCCCTATGGGTCTAAAGGCCTGGAGGCCGGCGTGGAAATTATGTGAGCTATTAAGTCAGCTATTGCCCAGAGCCACATGGTGCTGAGCTGAGCTGCTGCCGGAGACTGGGATTAAACCTTGAGCCTTGTGCTCTGAACCCATATTTTCTGGCTGCTGCGGCATACCTGTCCAAGTAGTGTCAGCATGTGTGCATACAAACTAGGATGAACTTTTGTTTTAAACAGTGTGACATCTGTAGGGTGATTGGGGGGTCCTACAGAGGTAGTGTGAAGTTAAATTCTGCCGTTTCGAATCAATCCTGGATTTGTAAAGTTAAAAAAACTCACTCGTATGTGTCTGCAGGCGGTGGGGGCCAGTGTGGAAATTAAGTGAACTATTGCCCAGAGTCACCTGGTGCTATCCTGAGCTGTCGCTAGAGCCGGTGCTCAAAGTGAGAGCTCTGTGCACCAAAGTCAGATTGTCTGGGCGCTGCGCCACAGCTGTGTGGAGAATACATTCCTGCAAGGGTTCAGGAGTTGCCGTTACCTGGCCCTAAAATAGCGTGCCTAAGTTGTCAGTTTTAGGGTGGCTCAACAAAGAGCCCTTGTGTCCATTAGTTGGAGCTACATGTAGGTGCAGATGCACAATTTCAGGTTAATCAGAAAAACTCTGTTTCCTTGATCTGTGAAGTGTACCCCATCACTTCTGTAGATACCAGGCAAATCAAAACATATGTTGTTGTTGTAGATTGACCCCATTCTATGGTCTCTGGGGTATGCAGACAAAGCTTTGTTGACATACTTCCTAGATTTTTCAATCTGACGACAAAACTGATTTGACCATTTCCACTTCTGTCTTTGACATGTATTGGAATATACAAAGACAGTTTGAGGCAAAAGTAACAAAAATTGTCCAAAGGTGTCCTTCATAAGCATATCCAAAACTACCTCAGTCAATGTGCCTAGGTCATTTCCACCACAATGCACAATCATGAGGTTAGGGTGTGGAAGATGCAAAGAGGTTTTAACCAAAGGTAGGAATTGGTGCCACTTCAATCCTCTGTGCAGACCATTTAATGTCCACATTTTGTAAACCTAGTTCTAAGTCAGTATGTCTCTGTTCTACATACCTCTTGCAAAAACCACAGTTGATGGACAGAATGCAGTACAATGGCATACATTCACCCCAGTACAGAGATCTGGACCTAAATCCATCGTTTTTTTGCACTCCACACCACTCCAGTTCAGCCATGGCCATATGCAAATCAGTCTAACCCTGTGCCGCATGGGAACAGTCCAGCCCAAACTGCCAAGCCATGCCTTCCCTGGACGGGAAACAAGCATCCGAGGACCAGTTTCTGGCATTCCAGCCGTCTTCAGCCTGGCTTGCTTGAATCCAGTGGTGTGGAGAGCATGGGACTCGCGTCTGAGCATACCCATCCCACTCGGTGTGACAAATGCAAATACCACAGTTGATGGACAGAATGCAGAACAATGTCATACATTCACCCCAGTACAGAGATCTGGGCCTAAATCCATTGTTTCTTTGTACTCTACACCACCCCAGTTCAGTCATGTCCATATGCAAATCAGTCTGACCCTGTGCCTCATGGGAACAATCCAGCCCGAACTGCTAAGCCATGCCTTCCCTGGACTGGAAACAAGCTTCCGAGGACCCATTTCCGGCATTCCAGCCGTCTTCAGCCTGGCTTGCTTGAATCCAGTGGTGTGGAGAACATGGGACTCACATCTGAGCATACCCATCCCACTCGGGTGACAAATGCAAAAACCACAGTTGATGGACAGAATGCAGAATAATGTCATACATTCACCCCAGTACAGAGATCTATCCCAAATCCATTGTTTTTTTACACTGGCCATATGCAAATCAGTCTGACCCTGTGCCTCATGGGAACAGTCCAGCCCGAACTGCCAAGCCATGCCTTCCCTGGACCGGAAATAAGCTTCTGAGGACCGTTTTCTGGCATTCCAGCCGTCTTCAGCCCCGCTTGCTTGAATCCAGTGGTGTGGAGAGCATAGTACTCACGTCTGAGCATACCCATCCCACTCGGGGTGACGAATGCAAAAACCACAGTAGATGGACAGAATGCAGAACAATGTCATACATTCACTTCAGTACAGAGATCTGGGCCTAAATCCATTGTTTCTTTGCACTCCACACCACCCCAGTTCAGCCATGGCCATATGCAAATCAGTCTGACCCTGTGCCTCATGGGAACAGTCCAGCCCGAACTGCCAAGCCATGCCTTCCCTTGACCGAAAATAAGCTTCCGAGGACCGGTTTCTGGCATTCCAGCAGTCTTCAGCCCCACTCGCTTGAATCCAGTGGCGTGGAGAGCAGGGTACTCAAGTCTAAGCATACCCATCCCACTCGGGGTGACAAATGCAAAAAACACAG
The DNA here is from genome assembly GCF_964263255.1 of Lissotriton vulgaris. Taxonomy (NCBI): domain Eukaryota; kingdom Metazoa; phylum Chordata; class Amphibia; order Caudata; family Salamandridae; genus Lissotriton; species Lissotriton vulgaris. The sequence continues at coordinate 68,232,837 of NC_141695.1, forward strand.
TAGATGGACAGAATGCAGAACAATGTCATACATTCACTCCAGTACAGAGATATGGGCCTAAATCCATTGTTTCTTTGCACTCCACACCACCCCAGTTCAGCCATGGCCTTACGCAAATCAGTCTGACCCTGTGCCTCATGGGAACAGTCCAGCCCAAACTGCCAAGCCATGCCTTCCCTGGACCGGAAACAAGCTTCCGAGGACCAGTTTCTGGCATTCCAGCCGTCTTCAGCCCAGCTTGCTCGAATCCAGTGGTGTGGAGAGCATGGGACTCGCGTCTGAGCATACCCATCCCACTCGGGGTGACACATACAAAAACCACAGTTGATGGACAGAATGCAGAACAATGTCATACATTCACCCCAGTACAGAGATCTATCCTAAATCCATTGTTTTTTTACACTCCACACCACCCCAGTTCAGCCATGGCCATATGCAAATCAGTCTGACCCTGTGCCTCATGGGAACAGTGCAGCCCGAACTGCCAAGCCATGCCTTCCCTGGACCGGAAACAAGCTTCCGAGGACCGGTTTCTGGCATTCCAGCCGTCTTCAGCCCCGCTTGCTTGAATCCAGTGGTGTGGAGCGCATGGTACTCACGTCTGAGCATACCCATCCCACTCGGGGTGACAAATGCAAAAACCACAGTAGATGGACAGAATGCAGAACAATGTCATACATTCACTCCAGTACAGAGATCTGGGCCTAAATCCATTGTTTCTTTGCACTCCACACCACCCCAGTTCAGCCATGGCCTTACGCAAATCAGTCTGACCCTGTGCCTCATGGGAACTGTCCAGCCCGAACTGCCAAGCCATGCCTTCCCTTGACCGGAAATAGGCTTCCGAGGACCGGTTTCTGGCATTCCAGCCGTCTTCAGCCCCACTCGCTTGAATCCAGTGGTGTGGAGAGCAGGGTACTCAAGTCTGAGCATACCCATCCCACTCGGGGTGAAAAATGCAAAAAACACAGTAGATGGACAGAATGCAGAACAATGTCATACATTCACTCCAGTACAGAGATATGGGCCTAAATCCATTGTTTCTTTACACTCCACACCACCCCAGTTCAGCCATGGCCTTACGCAAATCAGCCTGACCCTGTGCTTCATGGGAACAGTCCAGCCCGAACTGCCAAGCCATGCCTTCCCTGGACCGGAAACAAGCTTCCGAGGACCAGTTTCTGGCATTCCAGCCGTCTTCAGCCCAGCTTGCTCGAATCCAGTGGTGTGGAGAGCATGGGACTCACGTCTGAGCATACCCATCCCACTCGGGGTGACACATACAAAACCCACAGTTGATGGACAGAATGCAGAACAATGTCATACATTCACCCCAGTACAGAGATCTATCCTAAATCCATTGTTTTTTTACACTCCACACCACCCCAGTTCAGCCATGGCCATATGCAAATCAGTCTGACCCTGTGCCTCATGGGAACAGTGCAGCCCGAACTGCCAAGCCATGCCTTCCCTGGACCGGAAACAAGCTTCCGAGGACCGGTTTCTGGCATTCCAGCCGTCTTCAGCCCCGCTTGCTTGAATCCAGTGGTGTGGAGCGCATGGTACTCACGTCTGAGCATACCCATCCCACTCGGGGTGACAAATGCAAAAACCACAGTAGATGGACAGAATGCAAAACAATGTCATACATTCACTCCAGTACAGAGATCTGGGCCTAAATCCATTGTTTCTTTGCACTCCACACCACCCCAGTTCAGCCATGGCCTTACGCAAATCAGTCTGACCCTGTGCCTCATGGGAACTGTCCAGCCCGAACTGCCAAGCCATGCCTTCCCTGGACCGGAAACAAGCTTCCGAGGACCAGTTTCTGGCATTCCAGCCGTCTTCAGCCCGGCTTGCTTGAATCCAGTTGTGTGGAGAGCATGGGACTCACGTCTGAGCATACCCATGCCACTCGGGGTGACAAATGCAAAAACCACAGTTGATGGACAGAATGCAGAACAATGTCATACATTCACCCCAGGACAGAGATCTGTCCTAAATCCATTGTTTTTTTACACTCCACACCACCCCAGTTCAGCCATGGCTATATGCAAATCAGTCTGACCCTGTGCCTCATGGGAACTTCCACCCCGAACTGCCAAGCCATGGCTTCCTGGACCGGAAACAAGCTTCCGAGGACCGGTTTCTGGCATTCCAGCCGTCTTCAGCCCGGCTTGCTTTAATCCAGTGGTGTGGAGAGCATAGTACTCACGTCTGAGCATACCCATCCCACTCGGGGTAACAAATGCAAAAACCACAGTTGAAGGACAGAATGCAGAACAATGTCAAACATTCACCCCAGTACAGAGATCTGGGCCTAAATCCATCGTTTTTTTGCACTCCAAACCACCCCAGTTCAGCCATGGCCATAGGCAAATCAGTCTGACCCTGTGCCTCATGGGAACAGTGCAGCCCGAACTGCCAAGCCATGCCTTCCCTGGACCCGAAACAAGCTTACGAGGACTGATTTCTGGCATTCCAGCCGTCTCCACCCCGGCTTGCTTAAATCCAGTGGTGTGGAGAGCATGGGACTCACGTCTGAGCATACCCATCCCACTCGGGGTGACAAATGCAAAAACCACAGTTGATGGACAGAATGCAGAACAATGTCATACATTCACCCCAGTACAGAGATCTGGGCCTAAATCCATCGTTTTTTTGCACTCCACACCACCCCAGTTCAGCCATGGCCATATGCAAATCAGTCTGACCCTGTGCCTCATGGGAACAGTCCAGCCCGAACTGCCAAACCATGCCTTCCCAGGACCGGAAACAAGCTTCTGAGGTCTGGTTTCAGGCATTCCAGCCGTCTTCAGCCCGGCTTGCTTGAATCCAGTGGTGTGGAGAGCATGGGACTCACGTCTGAGCATACCCATCCCACTCGGGGCGACAAATGCAAACACCACAGTTGATGGACAGAATGCAGAACAATGTCATACATTCACCCCAGCACAGAGATCTGGGCCTAAAACCATCGTTTTTTTGCACTCCACACCACCCAAGTTCATCCATGGCCATATGCAAATCAGTCTGACCCTGTGCCTCATGGGAACAGTCCAGCCTGAACTGCCAAGCCATGCCTTCCCTGGACCGGAAACAAGCTTCTGAGGACCTGTTTCTGGCATTCCAGCCATCTTCAGCACGGCTTGCTTGAATCCAGTGGTGTGGAGAGCATGGGACTCACGTCTGAGCACACCCATCCCACTCGGGGTGACAAATGCAAAAACCACAGTTGATGGACAGAATGCAGGACAATGTCATACATTCACCCCAGTACAGAGATCTGGGCCTAAATACATCATGTTTTTGCACTCCACACCACCCCAGTTCAGCCATGGCCATATGCAAATCAGTCTGACCCTGTGCCTCATGGGAACAGTCGAGCCCGAACTGCCAAGCCATGCCTTCCCTGGACCGGAAACAAGCTTCCGAGGACCAGTTTCTGGCATTCCAGCCGTCTTCAGCCCATCTTACTTGAACTCAGTGGTGTGAAGAGCATGGGACTCACGTCTGAGCATACCCATCCCACTCGGGGTTACAAAAGCAAAAACCACAGTTGATGGACAGAATGCAGAACAATGTCATACATTCACCCCAGTACAGAGATCTGGGCCTAAATCCATCGTTTATTTGCACTCCACACCACCCCAGTTCAGCCATGGCCATATGCAAATCAGTCTGATCCTGTTCCTCAAGGGACCAGTCCAGCCCGAACTGCCAAGCTATGCCTTCCCTGGACCGGAACCAAGCTTCTGAGGACCGGTTTCTAGCATTCCAGCCGTCTTCAGCCCGGCTTGCTTGAATCCAGTGGTGTGGAGAACATGGTACTCACGTCTGAGCATACCCATCCCACTCGGGGTGACAAATGCAAAAACCAAAGTTGATGGACAGAATGCAGAACAATGTCATGCATTCACCCCAGTACAGAGATCTGGGCCAAAATCCATTGTTTCTTTGTACTCTACACCACCCCAGTTCAGTCATGTCCATATGCAAATCAGTCTGACCCTGTGCCTCATGGGAACAGTGCAGCCCGAACTGCCAAACCATGCCTTCCCTGGAGCGGAAACAAGCTTTTGAGGTCCGGTTTCTGACATTCCAGCCGTCTTCAGCCCAGCTTGCTTGAATCCAGTGGTGTTTAGAGCAGGGGACTCACGTCTGAGCATACCCATCCCAATCGGGGCGACAAATGCAAAAACCACAGTTGATGGACAGAATGCAGAACAATGTCATACATTCACCCCAGTACAGAGATCTGGGCCTAAATTCATCGCTTTTTTGCACTCCACACCATGCCAGTTCAGCCATGGCCATATGCAAATCAGTCTGACCCTGTGCCTCATGGGAGCAGTCCAGCCCGAACTGCCAAGCCATGCCTTTCTTGGACCGGAAACAAGCTTCCGAGGACCTGTTTCTGGCATTCCAGACATCTTCAGCACGGCTTGCTTGAATCCAGTGGTGTGGAGAGCATGGGACTCACGTCTGAGCATACCCATCCCACTCGAGGTGACAAATGCATAAACCACAGTTGATGGACAGAATGCAGAACAATGTCATACATTCACCCCAGTACAGAGATCTGGGGCTAAATCCTTCTTTTGTTTGCACTCCACACCACCCCAGTTCAGCCATGGCCATATGCAAATCAGTCTGACCCTGTGCCTCATGGGAACAGTTCGGTACAAAAGGGGGTGTTGATGGACAGAGCATCTGAACCAATCAAACACTCACACCCAGTCAAACGATCTGGGTTTGATCCATCACCGTTCTTTAGCCCACACTGCCACCCCAGTTCAGACATGGATTTATGCAAATCAGTCTGAGCCTGTGCCTCATGGGAACAGTCTAGCCCGAACTGCCAAGCCATGCCTTCCCTGGACTGGAAACAAGATTCCGAGGACCGGTTTCTGGCTATCCAGCCGTCTTCAGCCCGGCATGCTTGAATTCAGTGGCAAAGTGAGCAAGGGACTCACGTCTGAGCATACCCTGCCACACTTATGGCGGCCAAATCGTTACAAAAGGGGGTGGTGATGAACGGAGCATCTGAACCAATCAAACACTCACAACCAGTCAAAATATCTGGGTTTGATCCATCACCGTTCTTTAGCAGCTCGAATTGTTTGTAAGCTTCGTTATTTTATAGCGCTATTATCCCACAGCGCTTAGATTGCTTGAATTGCATTGTTGTGTGTGATTTCCCCCGGCGCCCTGCTCTGACCTCCCCTCCATTTTGTTAGTGCTGTTGTTGTGTTCCCCTGAGCCCGCCACGCCTCCCAGCTGAGCCGCCCTCCCACAAGCACTAAAAAGCATTCCCCAAACCTCTCAGCGCTGTGATTCACTCGCTGCTCCAGCCTTGAGTGATCGCTCCCCTCGCTGCTCCTCACAGCGTGGTATTGTATTGCTGCATTGGAACCAAATAGAGTTATCTGCATAGCGCTTTGTAACCAAGTTATATTAGAGTTATCTGCATAGCGCTTTGTAACCAAGTTGTATTAGAGTTATCTGCATAGCGCTTTTTAACCAAGCTGTATTATTTGCATAGCTCGAATTGTTTGTAAGCTTCGTTATTTCATAGCGCTATTATCCCACAGCGCTTAGATTGCTTGAATTGCATTGTTGTGTGTGATTTCCCCCGGCGCCCTGCTCTGACCTCCCCTCCATTTTGTTAGTGCTGTTGTTGTGTTCCCCTGAGCCCGCCACGCCTCCCAGCTGAGCCGCCCTCGCCCCTCCCCCTCCACCATCCATATATGACAGTAGTTCCCGCGCGCAGCGTTCACGCGCAGCGACCGCGCCCAATCCGCGCCGAAGGTGCGCCAAAGGTAAGCCCGTCTACGCCCTTCCGCGCCTGGACCGCGCCCAGCGCCAGACCCCCTGCCCCTCGCGCTCCCCAGCCCCCCCGCACTACCTACGATGCCACCACCCTCCTAGCCCTTAACCCTGGTCGCGCCCCCAACTGCGTCCGAGCCGCTCCTGGACACACCCATGGACCTTTCTCTTGCTACTCCTGCAAATTCAGCGGCACCAACAACATCTCCGCCACGACCACACCACAGATTCCAGACCCCAACCACCTAGAATGCATCCTTCTCAACACCCGCTCGGTCCACAGGCACGCCATTGACCTTTGGAACCTACTAGACACCATCTCTCCTGACGTCGCCTTCCTAACGGAAACATGGATGAACGCTTCCTCCGCCCCTGACATCGCCATCGCTATCCCTGATGACTATAAGATCACACGCAAGGACCGCACCGACCATACAGGAGGTGGAATCGCTATCGTCCATAAGAAATCAATCCGCATCTCAACCAGCTCTGACGCCAACCTCGCTAACTCCGAACACCTTCACTTCCAGATCCACATCGACCCCAAGACCACACTCAGAGGCACCCTCCTCTACAGACCACCAGGACCCCGCGCAAAATTCAGTGAAGACATCACGGACTTCATCACTCCACACGCGCTCCCCTCCAAAGACTACATCCTTCTGGGAGACCTCAACTTTCATCTTGAAAAGATCAACGACCACAACACCGCCACCCTCTTGGACAACCTCGCCAACCTCGGACTTAAACAACTGGTCACTTCCCCCACCCACATCGCAGGTCACACACTCGACCCCATCTTCACCTCCAGCAACCATGTCTCCTTCAGCCACACTACGGATCTCCTCTGGACTGACCACAGCTGCGTTCACTTCACCTACAACAAGCCGAAACCCATCATCCACCTCCAACCAACTCTACAAAGAAACTGGAACAAAATCACCACGGAGCAGATCTCCACATCACTCCTTCAAACCTCCCCAACCCTATCTTCTAACGCCAACGAAGCCGCCTCCAACCTCACCCTTTGGTTATCCAACACCGCCGACACCTTAGCACCACTGAAAAAACGTCAACACAAACTTGGCAACAAGAAGGCCTCATGGTTCAACGATGATCTCAAGAAGTCCAAGAAACTGTGCCGCTCCCTTGAAAAGGCCTGGAAAAAAGACCCATCCACCAGCAACAAGGACGCCTTCAAAAGCGCCATCCGTACTCACCACCAACTGATCCGAAAAGCCAAGAAAACAGCATTCAAGGATCGACTTGACAACAACGCCCACAACAGCAAGGAACTTTTCAACATCGTCAAGGAATTTTCCAACCCCTCGGCCAACTCCAACGACATCACCCCCTCTCAAGCCCTCTGCGATTACCTAGCCTCTTTTTTCCACAACAAGATTGCTGACATCCACAACAGCTTTGACAACCAACCCGGAAGCCAACCCACCCTACCATCAGCTGACCATCTTCCCCCCGTTAACACCCTTAACGCCTGGAACCCAATCTCCACTGAGGACACCATCCGCCTGATGAATTCCATCCACTCTGGATCCCCCACAGACCCATGCCCTCACCACATCTTCAACAAAGCAGACTCCGTCATAGCTCCGCACCTCCGAGACGTCATCAACTGCTCCTTCAACTCCGCTACCTTCCCAGAAGACTGGAAACACGCTGAACTCACCGCCCTTCTGAAAAAACCAACAGCAGACCCCACCGAACTCAAAAACTACCGCCCCATCTCGCTTCTTCCATTCCCGGCCAAAGTCATCGAGAAAGCTGTCAACAACCAGCTCGCCGCCTTCCTCGAAGCCAACAAATCACTCGACCCCTCACAATCTGGCTTCCGAGCCAAACACAGCACTGAGACCGCCCTCATCGCAGCAACAGACGACATTCGAACACTACTGGACAATGGAGACACAGTCGCCCTCATCCTCCTCGACCTCTCTGCAGCCTTCGACACAGTCTGCCACAGCACCCTTCTACAACGCCTCAGAAACATCGGAATCCAAGGAAAGGCACTGGAATGGATCACCTCGTTCCTCACCGGAAGAACCCAGAGAGTCCGCCTCCCACCATTCAAGTCCGAGGCCTCTGAAATCATCTGCGGCGTACCACAAGGATCCTCACTCAGTCCCACCCTCTTCAACGTATACATGAGCCCCCTCGCGGCCATTGCCCGCCAACACAACCTCAACATCATCTCTTACGCGGATGACACTCAATTGATCCTATCTCTCACCAAGGACCCCAGCACCGCCAAAACTAACCTACACGAAGGAATGAAAGAAGTCGCCGAATGGATGAAACAAAGCCGTCTGAAACTGAACTCAGACAAAACAGAAGTCCTCATCTTAGGTAAATCCCCCTCTGCATGGGACGACTCCTGGTGGCCGGAAGCCCTCGGAAATGCACCCATCCCGACAGACCACGCACGGAACCTTGGCGTCATCCTGGATTCTTCACTCTCAATGAACAGACAAGTCAGCGCCGTATCCTCCTCCTGCTTTAACATTCTTCGCATGCTCAGAAAAACATTTCGCTGGATCCCCACCGAAACAAGGAAAACAGTCACCCACGCTCTAGTCACGAGCCGACTGGACTACGGAAACACCCTCTACGCAGGTACCACCGCTAAACTCCAGAAGAAACTACAACGAATCCAAAACGCCTCAGCCAGGCTCATATTAGACATCCCACGCAACGAACACATCTCTGGCCACCTTAAAGACCTCCACTGGCTACCCGTTAATAAGAGGATTACTTTCCGACTACTTACCCACGCACACAAATCACTCTACGACATCGGACCAGATTGCCTCAACTCCCGACTGTCCTTCTACACCCCCTCCCGCCAACTTCGCTCCTCCAGCCAAGCCCTCGCCACTGTACCTCGCATCAACAAGACCACCATGGGAGGCAGATCCTTCTCATACCTGGCTGCCAAAACATGGAACTCACTCCCCGCTTACCTTAGCCTCAACCGGAATCACCTAGCCTTCAGAAAGCAGCTTAAAACGTGGATATTTGACAAATAATCCTCCTCCCCTTCCTAAGCGCCTTGAAACCCTCTGGGTATGTAGTGCGCTATATAAATGTTTTGACTTGACTTGACTTGACAAATGCAAAAACCACAGTTGATGGACAGAATGCAGAACAATGTTATACATTCACCCCAGTACAGAGATCTGGCCCTAATTCCATCATTTTTTTGCACTCCACACCACCCCAGTTGAACCATGGCCATATGCAAATCAGTCTGACCCTGTGCCCATGGGAACAGTTCGGTACAAAAGGGGGTGTTGATGGACAGAGCATCTGAACCAATCAAACACTCACACCCAGTCAAACGATCTGGGTTTGATCCATCACCGTTCTTTAGCCCACACTGCCACCCCAGTTCAGACATGGCTATATGCAAATCAGTCTGAGCCTGTGCCTCATGGGAACAGTCTAGCCCGAACTGCCAAGCCATGCCTTCCCTGGACTGGAAACAAGATTCCGAGGACCGGTTTCTGGCTATCCACCCGTCTTCAGCCCGGCATGCTTGAATTCAGTGGCAAAGTGAGCAAGGGACTCACGTCAGAGAATACCCTGCCACACTTATGGCGGCCAAATCGTTACAAAAGGGGGTGGTGATGAATGGAGCATCTGAACCAATCAAACACTCACAACCAGTCAAAATATCTGGGTTTGATCCATCACCGTTCTTTAGCCCACTCTGCCACCCCAGTTCAGACATGGCTATATGCAAATCAGTCTGACCCTGTGCCTCATGGGAACAGTCCAGCCCGAACTGCCAAGCCATGTCTTCCCTGGACCGGAAACATGCTTCCGAGGACCGGTTTCTGGCATTCCAGCCGTCTTCAGCCCGGCTTGCTTTAATCCAGTGGTGTGGAGAGCATGGGACTCACGTCTGAGCATACCCATCCCACTCGGGGTGACAAATGCAAAAACCACACTTGATGGACAGAATGCAGAACAATGTCATACATTCACCCCAGTACAGAGATCTGGCCCTAATTCCATATTTTTTTTGCACTCCACACCATCCCAGTTCAGCCAAAGCTATATGCAAATCAGTCTGACCCTGTGCCTCATGGGAACAGTCCAGCCCGAACTGCCAAGCCATGCCTTCCCTGAACCGGAAACAAGCTTCTGAGGACCTGTTTCTGGCATTCCAGCCGTCTTTAGCCCGGCTTGCTTGAATCCAGTGGTGTAGAGAGCATGGGACTCACGTCTGAGCATACCCATCCCACTCGGGGTGACAAATGCAAAAACCACAGTTGGAATGCAGAACAATGTCATAAATTCACCCCAGTACAGATATCTGGGCCTAAATCCATCGGTTTTTTTGCACTCCACACCACCCCAGTTCAGCCATGGCCTTATGCAAATCAGTCTGACCCTGTGCCTCATGGGAACAGACGAGCCCGAAGTGCCAATCCAGTTGGCAGGGTATGCTCAGACGTGAGTCCCTTGCTCTCTTTGCCACTGGATTCAAGCAAGCCCGGCTGAAGTAATGCCAGAAACCGGTCCTAGGAAGCTTGATTCCGGTCCAGGGAAGACATGGCTTGGCAGTTCGGGCTGGACTGTTTCTATGATGCACAGGGTCAGACTGATTTGCATTTGGCCATGTCTGAACTGGTATGGCGGAGTGAGCTAAAAAACGGTGATGGATTAAACCCAGATCTGTTGACTGGGGGTGAGTGTTTGAACTGTCAATGCTCCATCCATCATCCCCTTTGGTTTTTCTTTCTTCTCCCTAAGTTGGCAGGGTTTGCTCAGACGTAAGTCACTTGCTCACTTTGCCACTGGATTCAAGCAATTTCAGCTGAAGACGGCTGTAATGCCAGAAACCGGTCCTGGGAAGCTTGATTCCGGTCCAGGGAAGACATGGCTTGGCAGTTCAGGCTGGACTGTTCCCATAAGGCACAGGGTAAGACTGATTTGCATATGGCCATGTCTGAACTGGGGTGGCGGAGTGAGCTAAAGAACGGTGATGGATTAAACCCAGATCAGTTGACTGGGGGTGAGTGTTTGTATTGTCAACTCTCCGTACATCATCCCCTTTGGTTTTTCTTTGTTCGTCCTAATTTGGCAGGGTATGCTCAGATGTGAGTCCCTTGTTCACTTTGCCACTGGATTCTAGCAAGCCCGGCTGAAGATGACAGTAACGCCAGAAACCGGTCCTGGGAAGCTTAATTCCGGTCCAGGGAAGACATGGCTTGGCAGTTCGGGCTGGACTGTTCCCATGAGGCACAGGGTCAGACTGATTTGCATATGGCCATGTCTGAACTGGGGTGGCGGAGTGAGCTAAAGAAGGATGATGGATGAAACCCAGATCAGTTGACTGGGGGTGAGTGTTTGTATTGTCAACTCTCCGTCCATCATTCCATTTGATTTTTCTTTGTTCACCCTAAGTTGGGAGGGTATGCTCAGACGTGAGTCCCTTGCTCACTTTGCCACTGGATTCAAGCAATCGGTTCTGGGAAGCTTGATTCCGTTCCAGGGAAGACATGGCTTGGCAGTTCGGGCTGGACTGTTCCCATGAGGCACAGGGTCAGACTGATTTGCATATGGCCATGTCTGAACTGGGGTGGCGGAGTGCGCTAAAGAACATTGATGGATTAAACCCAGATCAGTTGACTGGGGGTGAGTGTTTGTATTGTCAACGCTTCATCAATCATTCCCCTTGGTTTTTCTTTGTTCGCCCTAAGTTGGCAGGGTATGCTCAGATGTGAGTCCCATGCTCACTTTGCCACTGGATTCATGCAAGCCCGGCTGAAGACGGCTGTAATGCCAGAAACCGGTCATGGGAAGCTTGATTCCGGACCAGGAAAGACATGGCTTGGCAGTTCGGGCTGGACTGTTCCCATGAGGCACAGGGTCAGACTGATTTGCATTTGGCCCTGTCTGAACTGGGGTGGCGGAGTGAGCTAAAGAACGGTGATGGATTAAACCCAGATCAGTTAACTGGGGGTGAGTGTTTGTATTGTCAACGCTCCATCCATCATCCCCTTTGGTTTTTCTTTGTACGCCCTAAGTTGGCAGGGTATGCTCAGATGTGAGTCCCTTGCTCACTTTGCCACTGGATTCTAGCAAGCGCGGCCGAAGACGGCTGTAATGCCAGAAACCGGTCCTGGGAAGCTTGATTCCTGTCCAGGGAAGACATGGCTTGGCAGTTCGGGCTGGACTGTTCCCATGAGGCACAGGGTCAGACTGATTTGCATATGGCCATGTCTGAACTGGGGTGGCGGAGTAAGCTACAGAACGTTGATGGATTAAACCCAGATCAGTTGACTGGGGGTGAGTGTTTGTATTGTCAACGCTCCGTCCATCATCCCCTTTGGTTTTTCTTTCTGCATACCTCATGCACCAGAAAACATAGCTATGTCCTACGATCCACACTAGCATTTTGAAGGTATGGCTGGAAGGAATGGAAAGATATCTGTAACTCATGCAGTTCCTTCTTAGAGAAAGAGATATGTTTAAAGATGGGGTAAAACTTTTTTTTCCCACAGAAAATGATAATTGATTGGAAGATAAGAAGCGTTGGGTACTAAAAACTAGGGTTCTTATTAGTTGCGTGAAAAAGCATGTTTGTCATTGGTCAATAAAGAGCAGTCTAAACGTGGAGTACATACAATAGGATGAAATGTGCTTAGCTCAACCAGACGTGCTACTTGCATTTAAAAGGTACATTTGGAACTTAAAACAATAGTGAACTTTTCACCTGCAGGGGCTATTAAATGTTCCAGAATATGCTGGGGAAAAAAAAAGTTTCGTTAAAAGAAATTATGAACTTTTAACCTGCAGGTGTCATAGAATATTCCCGAAAGTGTGGTGATAAAATAGGTTGAATTTCTGACCTGTATGTGGCGCGGAATATGAAGAAGCTTTTGATATTGAAAATTCAAAAATAACCAATGGAGATACATTTTGGAATGTTGATGAAGGAATGAAGTATGCTAATTAGTTCTTTATATGTATTTGTATGTGGAGCGACAGAGAAATTGTGCCATTACTGGTTCCATACTTGATGAAAGCTGCACATTACTTGCACTGTGTGACAAAGAAAAAATTGTATGCCTGTGTGACATTTGAAATCTGAATTCCAACTGAAAAGGTGAGGTAGAAATGAACGGGTGCTATGTGTTCTGTGGTAGTGATTAAGTATTTGAGGTGATATTTTTAAGTTTGAAAATATTTTTTATTTCAAAATAATATACTTTTAGTAAAGTGCGGTGTTTAATATTGGTTATTAAATATGCATAAAATTTAGCCTGTTGTTAAATAAGTACTTTATATATGTTTAGGAATTTTTCACAAAGAAGAAGTGTAGTTTGTCATCTTTAAACAACTGTATGGTTTTGAAAATGAGGTACAGCGTTAATTTGGGTTTGCTAATGTATTCAGGCGAGATAAACATAATGTCCCATGTTTGCAAATTATAGTTTTTGTGGAAATAGTGGGATGGGGTAGGAGATGTATGTGTTATTAAGTTAAAAGCAATAAAACCAAACCCAGAAATGTTATGTGGGCAGGTTGTGGTCTCATTTCTGACACTGAGAGGTAGATTTGATAATAAGTAGAGGGCGGTTGTTGTACTGTGAGGCCTTCTACAGTGTTTGAAGATTACATGGAGGGGAGATGGAGATAGTAAAAGTGATAAGTTCCTTTTATATGTATGCATAGTTTGATTCATTTATTCATAGGTTGAGATATAATATGAACATGGTTTCTGGTGTCCATTTGGGTATAGTTAATAGTTTTAGTAGTTTCTGACTAGTGAATAAAAAAAAGGTAGATATACTAAAATATATGGTAGTAAACGTATTGGTTGGGGAGTGTTTCTTTAGAAAAGATGTTTTATAAATGTGTGAGAGATAAAAAAGAAATGAAAATGTTTGGTATATTTTCTATATGACTTTCTTGACATTAGTAAACAACATGTGATTATAAGTGATACTAATCGTCAGGCTGTGTCCATGTGCTGGATATACGTAGGTGTTTAAGTGGTCAAGGTTTTACCGGTGCTCAGCTTCACTATCCCCTTTGGGACACTCGTCAATTTTTTCATTCCATTTAATGTCCTTAATATACATACTGTAAAGGGAAGGTATATGAAGAGTTTGGGAATTTCAACTTGTTTACTCTCTCCATCCCCTGCTATACACTCTACAGAGTGTTGAAACAACTTAATTAACATACAGATGTCTAGCTAGTAAAGGTGGTGTAGAGCCACTGGGCATGGGATGGTTTATGTTTTACCCGCCAATTTGCATGTTTGAATACTTTTTGCTGATAAGCGTTGTGACAAACCCCTGTTAAAATGATCCCCCTGTATGGGTATAGTGGTGCTATTAGGAATGGTGGAGGTTTCAGTTTAATTTCGTATGGTTAAGCAAGGGCGGGGGTGAGGAAGGTGGGTATGTTGTTGATTAAAACACAGACTAGTAACTTGCACATGTCTAGCTACTAAAGGTGATGTAGTACCACTGGGACCATTTATAAAGCGCCCTATGGCATGGTATATGTTTTACCCACAAATTTGCATGTTTTAATATGTTTTGCTGAGGAGCGTTTCGGGAGACATCTGTTGAAATTAAGCCTCTGTATGGCTATAGCAGCACTTCCAGGTTTGCTGGGGTTCTTTCTTTTATTGCATAAAGTTAAGCAATGGCGGATGTGGAGGTGGTGTAGTGATACTGCGACTATTTATAAACTGCCTTATGATATGGTGTATGTTTTACTTGCAAAATTGCAGGTTTTAATACCTTTTGCTGATGAGTGTTCCGGCATACACCTGTTGAAATTAAGTCTATGTATGGCTATAGTGACGCTAACGGGAATGCTTGGGCTCGTTGTTTGATTTCGTAAGGTTAAGCAAGGGCAGGGGTGAGGGTGGGGGAGGTGGGTATGTTGCTAATTATAATACGGACATTTGTAATGTGCACATGTGTAGCTAGTAAAGGTGATGTAGTGCCACTGGGTCCATTTATAAACCTCTCTATCCGGAAATCTGCATGTTTTAATAACTTTTGTTGCTGAGTGTTCTGGCACACTTGTTGAAATTAAGTTCCTGTATTGCTATAGTGGCTCTACCAGGTTTTCTGGGGCTCTTTCTTTGATTTCGTAAGGTTAAGCAAGGATGGGGATGAGGGTGGTGTAGTGGCAGTGGGCCCATTTATGGACTGCTTTATGGTATGGTTTATATTTGACTTGCAAATTTGCATGTTTTAATAGCTTTTGGTGATGAGTGTTCCAGCAGACAGCTACGCAAATCGCACACCATTTCTGTGGATAACACATTTTCATGCTGAAAGGCACTGTGGTAGAAGGCTGACAGCATTGATGGAAAGTTATGAAACATGGTGCTATTGTAGATTTAAAGTGAAGCTTGGACCATTTCTTTATTACTATGGTGCAGTCAGAGCTATAAGTGGGACAAAAACTTGGGGTGCTCTAAAAGGGGCGGGGAAAACCCCTTAAAGTGTTGTGGGCTATCCAAGGAGTGGCATGGTCTAAATCAAGATTGTGTACTTGAGAAAATCCCCTCCGCTTATCCTACCTTCGTAAAACACACTCTTGAAAGGATTTCCATTCCTCCTACAACATGGCTCACCTAGCATGATGTCTCCACTTCTCAGTAGTGAGCATAATGAGCATGTGAACTTATATGAAATGGGGCTACATTTAGCCCCAAAGAACCAGTCGCACAACTT
The DNA here is from genome assembly GCF_964263255.1 of Lissotriton vulgaris. NCBI lineage: Eukaryota > Metazoa > Chordata > Amphibia > Caudata > Salamandridae > Lissotriton > Lissotriton vulgaris. The sequence goes on from NC_141695.1 coordinate 68,248,400, forward strand.
TCCAGATGTCTATAATTGAATCAGGACAGAGGGACAAGGCTGTAAAAAAGGAAGAAATAGGAGGGACAAGCGTGCATTTTATTAAGCACATAGTGAGAGGGGAAAGATAAGGCGCAATGTGCAGACATGCAATGTCGAAAAACATGAAATGTTAAGACATTTTGTCGCAATCAGATATGCATTCAACTAGAGTGGTGTTAATAATTATTCTGTTATTATTTATTGTAGTGACCCCCGAAGAAGGGCACCAAGATGCCCGAAATGCATTGGGTTTTTTACATGAAATAAAGACTGCTTGCGATGAATTTTGCATCTTTCGTATTCTTACAAGAGGCCTGGATTGGCACAGTTTGAATGGATGGAAATTGAAAATTGGCATTTGATCCGGTTTGTGGATTTGGACAACAAAGAGAATAAAATGTTTCAAGACAAGTTTAAATGTTAGACAAAAGTTGGTATAATCTAAAAAGGAAAGAGAAAAAGTTTTGGTGAAAACATGCACGCCAGGGGCAGCATGAAGCTGTGCGACTGGTTCTTTGGGGCTAAATGTAGTCCCATTTCATATAAGTTCATTTTTGACTGATGGCAGTGGGGTACGCCTAAAAACTGATCTGCACGCAATTGTTTACAAAGGAAGGATAAATTTGGAGATATAAAAAGAAATGGCAAAAGAAGGTGTGCATCCCTTTATCAACGTGAAATTCATAATGAGCATGTGCACATTGATGTGCATGCTCTCACAACAGTGAAAATAAAAATAAAAAACCTGACTACCTTTGCGAGGGCCAACAATAGAGCCCGATAGAGACCGTTTCAAGGCTACCTGAAAATAACTGCCACGTGCTCAGACCCGGCCCACTTAAAGCCCTGCATCCATCCATCGTAAGCACTGCACTATCCAACCATCTTTCAATTCATCCATACATTCCTACCTACCCACATACGTACATCTGTCCCTGCCCTTATCCTAAGCACCTATCAGTCCACTCGCCTATGGAAAGCACTGTGCCATCCATCCAGCCATACGCCCATACCCCCATATATCCATACATACATCTGTACCAGAACCAATCCTAAGCATCTATCAGCCCACCCGTCTATCCTAAGTACTGGTCCAGCCATCCATTCATCCTTTGATCCATCCATACATCCATTCATCTAGCTATCCATTCATCCAACTGGCCATCCATCCACTCGCCCTATATTCAACTATCCGTCCTTATTTCCGTGCACCCTCCGCCCGATCCTAAATATAGCATATTATACTCATCTACCCAGCCTCTTATGGGGCCGAAAAGGCTGGTGATAGGCATTGACAGGTAGATGTTTCGGATAAAGAACAAGAAAGCTTTGAGTTGCTCTTTGTGGACCATAGGTCACCACCCTTCTATGGTGGTGTTATAAACAAAGTTGATCCAGCGAAAGAAATGTAAAGCAGTTTTTCAGTGTAAGACGTTAATATAGAAACATAATGTTTTGTCCATTTCTATAGAGGAACACTGCTTTAAACTGGCCAAGACTGACAGATACTGAATACCTGTAGTTGTTACATTTGAGAGAGCATACCAGACAGCTCATTTGGGGTGGTGAGAACCTGCACTTCTATATTGCAATGTGAAGCACAGTATAGGAATAACAAGGTAATTCCAAAGCTACTATCTTCATATTAAAGAGGGGGTGTGTGAACTAAGTGAGACAGGCAAAGTGTATGTTTTTGTAGCACTAAAACAAGACACTGTGAAAGGTCAGAGCAGCGTCGTGCTGGAGTTGGCTGCCGGTGGTCGTCTCCAGAGGGGCAACCAGAGTGGAATTTAGGGGGAGGCTAATTCCTTCAGCAATAGGCAGAGTGGGGATGTAGGGGCTCTAAAAAGGGGTGAAAGAGCACAGAGCCTCATTTGCAAGTAAATGGTCTTTTGAAGACCTGTGAAGTACTCAGGCGCGGCTCTGTGTGTGCGCCTGGGAAGCTGTCTCAGGGAGTCCAGGGCAATGGGCATTGCGTGCCTGGTTGTCTCTCTGCTAAGCACCAAACGATGATGTTGCTCCTGCACTGCAAAAAGCGAAGGGAAATCCTAGAGAAAATGGCTCTCTTTAAAGGATTTCCCTTCTCCTACAACGCAACTCACCTGGCATGATGTCTGCACTTCTCAGTAGTGAGCAATGTGCATACTCTCACAGTCTCACTGCAGTCCAGTAAACAAAATAACAACGGACTACCTTTGCAAGGCCCAAAAATAGAGCCCCATAGAGATCCATTTTGAGGCCCCCAAAAATAAACTGCCATTGCTCAGACCCCCACAGAGCCCCCCACTTAAAGCTTTGAGTGCAGTGTTATGTTTGCAAAGTTGTAGATACAATTGTTAGGCTATAAATGGTAATTTATGTGTGTGGTGTTTGGTTGATAATATCATCCTAAGTACATAGATTACAATTTTTAAAAATACTATCTATAAAGTTGTCTGTAGTGGGTTGCAAAGTGAGTGTTGTGATGTAGTGGGGTTCTGCGGAGAGGTGAAAGTACAAGGTAGTGCAGTTAAATATGTAAAGGCATATGTAAATAATTAAATATATTTGCTGTATGTTTTATGGAACTACCAGTCATCCTACTGCTCCCCTGTCATGCTCCATCACGTTGCAGCAGTGCCTCTGGAAGCCGTCAGTAGGACTTAGGTAATTGTATGTTATTATTTTAACATATTGAACAGATGTAAAAAATCATTGAATTTTTTTGGTTTTTCAGAAAAATATTTCGTTTGGATTACAATTTGAAAATACCTAGAAGAACTGAAAAAAGAGGAAAGAGAAAAAAATATATATTTGAAGAAAAGGAAAGATTGTCAATTATAAAAAATTGAAGTACTACACAATTAGTTTCTTCTGGTAAAAACACTAGACAATTTCTGTAAAAAATATTACGAACATTTACCAAAAATAACATCACACAAAGCAAAAAGAAGAATTTTTCAAGTAAGGAGAAGCAGGCTTGAATTTCAAATACCAGGAAAAGAAAACATGAGAAAGAAACAGTATCTGTTACTCGGAGACAAAAGCAATTTCAAGAAATTCATCAGAGACTTTTTCGATCTAGAGTGATTCAGAATGCAATGAAAACATGCTGCAAATATAAAAAGAAAGTTATTGTTATTGTTAATAGAGATTTGTATAGCGCTAAATCACCGACAGGTCTCTTAGCGCTCGGAACAGGGTGGGGGAGATGACTTATTGCATGGGTGGTAGAGGAGGGGGTCTAAAGGGAAATGAATCTATATTTAATGCTTCTCCAAAGAGGACAGTTTTGAGTAATTTCCGAAAGTGAAGCAAGTTGGGTTCTTTGCAGAGCTGGTCTGGTAACTTGTTCCAAAGCTGAAGAACCAGTACTGAAAAGGATCTCCCTCCTTTTGAGGAGAGTTTGTACCGAGGGCATGACAGGAGTTGTGCCTCTGAGGATCGCAATGAGCGTCCCGGAGTATAAACCGCCAGGCGTTCTTTTATATCGACAGGGGCTAGGCCATATATGGCTTTATGAGCTTTGCACAGGCTCTTGAATTTCACTCTTTATTTTATTGGGAGCCAGTGCAACTTGCGTAGCAGCTTGGTGGCATGTGCTTTTCTAGGCAATCTAAAGATTAATCTTGCTGCATCATTTAAAACTACTTGTAATCTATTAGCCAGATACTGGGGAAGACCTACGCAAAAGGCATTACCGTAGTCTAGCCTCGAGATTATGATGGCTGAAACAATCGTATGAAGCGTGGAGGTGGAGAGAAGGGGGACCAGTTTACGAAGTTGTCTTATTAGTCCCGTACAGATGCCAACCACAGATGAAATTTGGTTGGCCATTGAAAGTTCATCATCAATTTTTATGCCAAGGCTTTTTTTTATGGTTAAGCTAGGTCTAGGAGTAGGACCTAGGTCTTGGGGCCAGAACATATCACTCCAAGGTGATTGAGTTGTGGGGATGACCAAGACCTCTGTTTTGTCAGGATTAATTTTTAGTGAGTTAGCTGTCATCCAACTCACGGTGAAACTGAGGGCATTTTGTGTTTGACTCTGGGCGGATAGGGTGTTGTCAATGCTGAGCAGCAGCTGGGTATCGTCGGCATAATTAAAAATTCTACAGCCCATATTTGCTAAGGCTGTTACCAGTGGTTATAGGTAGACATTAAAAAGGAGTTGGGACAGAGCTGAGCCCTGGGGGACTCCGCTGTCAAGTGACCCTAAATCAGATACAGCATAGTCCAATTGAATCCTTTGGGACCTACCCAACAGGAAGGATTCAAGCCATTGGTGAGCCTGGTCTTGAATACCAAGAGTGTTAAGTCTGTCCAGCAATAGGGTATAGCAGACAGTATCAAATGTCGTTGATAGATCTAATAGTATCAGGGTGCAGGGTCTTTTACTGTCAGCCGTAGCTCTAAGCTCATCAAGCACTGAGAGCATAACCAACTCAGTGCTATGATGTGCTCCAAACCCAGAGTGGCGTCCTTGGAGGAGATGGTAATCTTCCAGAAAAGATGAGAGTGTTTTCAGAACGTGCTGTTCTAAGACTTTAGCCTAAAAGGGTAAATGGGAGATTGGCTTATAATTTTTTTATATTGGTTGCATCGTCCCCTGGTTTCTTTAATAGTGGTTTGACTCTCGCCTCTTTGAGGCTAGATGGTGCGTATCTGGTCTCTAGGGAGTTGTTTAGTATGGAAATGATTTGTCCATCAAGACCTGGGAGCGCCATTCAAAAAATTCTAGGAGGGCATGGATCTGATGGGGAACCTGTTTTTATCCAGTTCGTAATCAACCTGAGAGAAGCTGTATCCAGTTTTGGGAAGCTTGAGAGTATAAGATCATGGGAGGGAGTTTGGGAACAATGTGGTGCAATATAACTGGTAGGGGTGTTGTTAATATCTGAAAGAAGTCTCCTAACTTGTTCAAGAAAGAAAGATTGGAAAGTATTACAGTCAATTATGGCTTCTGCTGGTGTCCTATCTGCTTTTTTGCTGAGTTCTGTCAGAATTCCAAAGGTTTCTTTCTGTTTGTTTTCGGCGGTATTGATTCTGGTTTCATAGTATTCAGCTTTGGTTGTTGTGATACATTTTTTATAGGAATTAGGCAATGACTTATATTTCTCTCGATCTGCTGGATCGTTAGTTTTGCGCCAACATCTTTCTGAATGATTCTCTTAACAAGGAGTTGAACCAGGGGGCACCTTTCATATCATCCTTGATCTTATGCTTTCACTCAGGTGCTAACTGATCGATGGCCTAACATAGATTTTTAGTAAGGGCATCACACTCCTGATCTAAATTACCTTGTTTACAGTCAGGGAGGGTGTAAGTGAGAAGGAGATCTACCAAAGTTGCAGGATCAATTTTCTTCCATTGATGTACCATTTTCCATATTTGGGGTGGATTAATTAGGAGGCCATCTATTGGGATACAGCACCTAATTAGGAAGTGGTCTGACCACATACATGGTACAATGTCTGTAAGGCTGGCCCCCATTTGTGTGGTCCAGACAAGGTCCAAGATGTGACCTTTAATATGTGTGGGGGCATCCACTAGTTGTTGGAAGCCTAGTGTGGTCATAAGAGTCTCCAGATGTAACGCTGCTGAATCTTTGGGTTTTTTGTCCCAGTGCAAGTTGAAATCTCCCACCACTAGTACTCTCTGGTATCGTGTTCGAATATCAGAGATTATAGTGGTGAAAAGTTCAATAAAATGCGGTGTTGATTTTGGAGGACGATGTACCGTCAGGAGGGCGGGGCAGGAGTTGTTAAAGGTGATTTTTACCCTGAGTAAATCAGCTGAATCAGCATTCTCTGCCATTATTTTGGTGACAGTGAATCATTTTTTTAAAAGGATTGCCACGCCCCTTCCTCTGGTGTTATCACTACAATTATGCCATAAAGCATCGTATTCATTTGAAAGAGAAGCGATAATATCTGGTACTGAGTTTTCACCCAGCCAGGTTTCGGTGAGTGCCAAAATGTCAATGTCCTCATTCTGGAGACGGGGAAAAGATTTCCAGACAGTGTTTTTGTAAGGATCGTGTATTTAAAATTGTGACTTTTAGTTCAGTCTGGGTTTTGACCGCTGAGCTAGTGTTACTTGTGCAAAGTCTTTGAGAGGATGGGTGAGGACATTTATCTATAGTGCGTTGTTGAATATTAGCTTCCTTTATTTTATTAAAAGTAGACCCACTGATGGAGTATTTCTTAGAGTCAAGGGAGTGCAACTCTTCAGCTGAATACCTCAATCGTTGATCAGCGGGCCTGGCCCCTGGGCCCGGTCGTGCGCAGATGGGCGCAGACGGGCTTACCTTTGGCTGACCTTCGGTGCACCCTTGGTGTGCCCGCTGCGCGTGTCCGCTGCACATCCATGGGTCCATCGAACTAAGTAGGGAGCCAAGCGGAAACACGGCTCCGCCCCCTTTGGCCGGATGTGCAGCGCGGGATCAGTCTGTTGCGAACACGCCCTTCACTCAAACAGCCGAGGCTGCGGGGACCGAGGCGGTTAACAGGCAGAGTGAAATGTGCAAGGAAAAGTTTCAATTTAAAAGCGTAATCGGTAAACACAAGCTTTAAAATCTAATTTCAGAGACGCTTTTTAAATCAATTTTTAACAATCTAGTTGCGTGTTTATGTCTGTGAGGGCCCCATGTCTGTGAGGGCCCATCCTGCCTAAACATGCTTGTAACAGTAGCCTGAATTTTCTTGTTTTCTGGGGCTCCTGACACAAGCATCTTTCAAGAAGTAGATGGTGGTGATAGACTCTATATGCTCCATGGTGAGGCAGTCATCGAAGGCCGTGTTGTCTTAATCTCACTCTGAGTCTTGTGCCCTTGTGAAGTCGTATAGGTGGGTGAATCGACGAGTGCACTGCTGGGGACAGGGCTTCTTTGCATCAAGATGTCATCCTCTTCTTCCTCATCTTCACTTTCCTTCAGGATAGGACTTGGAGCTGATGTTCCCTGCCTCTCCTCACCACCATTACCACATACAGCAATTTTTTTTTAGGAACTCCTCTCACTTGATTGTGTGGCATTTTGTCATATAGGATGCATGGCCTCAAGTACCATAATTTGTATCAGGCTTACCTCGACAAACACTCGTGCTGCAAATGCTACATACTGCAATGTAATCCCCCTCTTTGCTAACCGTAAAAAAGTCCCAAACTGGGGCAGAACAGTTTTTACTGTGCCACTTCCAATCCCTGAAATAGAACTGGAGGTGTGAGAAGTTGGCCTGGCATATACTGTCCACTATTCTAGTGGGCACCTTGCACCAGTCCAAATGACCCTTAATGATGGTAGGTTAAAGACAACCTTAATAGAAATCTGTCCTAGTGGTAGCTGTGTAGAGCAGCCTTCAGGCTAAATCTTGAAGGAATGTAAAGCAGCTTGTTTTACCAGTCTATAATCTTGTGAATGAACAAATGAAAGGAGAAACACACCAGGTATATATATATAAAATATATGTATTTATTCTAAACACATCCCAATAGTCTCTTTATGAGGCTAGAGACAAAAGTACATTTAGTAAACTTAATAGCACACAGTAAATTAGCACAATATCCGTTGAGCCCTAGGGGCGTACCAAACCATTTATTAAGAAAGTGGTATAAGAACCACGACTGGCATAGAGACAAGGCCTAGAGCCTGTAGAACTGCTGGGGACACCAGGAACCACCCAAGGTAGTGACACCAGGGACCCACGGGGACACGTGCAGTGTCTAAACACAGTCACAAATCAACATTACCTTCTATGGGGAAAGTCGCAGCTGGAATTTTAAAGATAAAGGACACTTAGAAGAGGACTTGGAGCAAACCCCTTTAGAACTAGTCAACACCCATGGGAGCACTGGAGTACTGGGGTTACCTAACCCAGGGAAGCTGGGTCCATAGGTGTCTTTTCGTGTCGGGTTCCGTCATCGTTTTCAATGCTGCAGAGTGCTGCTGGCGTCCAAGTGGAAAGTGTCCGGTGTGATCCAAACCTGGATCAAAGATGAGAAGAACCTGAAAGTAGAGGGGAGAGAGTCTCAGTCACTTGCCAGTGACCAGGAAGACGATAGGCGGATGCCCACTGATGTCAGGGGCTTGCAGGTGAAGAAGGAAATGTTGCCTCTTCAGCCACGAGGACCAGGAGGCATCGACGACAACCCAGTTCTGGAATCAAGCTGTCTTACAAAGGATGTCGAGTGCTCCAGTGTCGGTTTCCGGCTCATACCCAACAAGCTTTAGCAACAGCAACCCACGCAGAAAGAAGAGATTGGCTCTGGTGCAGACCAGCTACGTCTGAGGTACTCACCACTTGGTAGGGAGTCAGGGCACATCTGGAGCAATGAGGGAAGTCCACGGAACAGTAGAGTTAGCTTTGAGGGGACCCACCAGTCAACGGACCAGGGGTCACAAAGGATTCTAGAGCGGGCAGAAATGCAAGAAGCGGGCTCACCAAACACTCATGGCGTATAGGCCCACAATCTTTGGGGAAGACAGTGCTTGGGGCTTGGGCTACAAGTAACCCAATGCACAACTTTGGAAAAGCTTGGGAAGTTGATACCCTAGCAAATGTGCATGGTGTCCTGGGGTTCCGGTTCCACATCACTTGTGAGGGTTGCGGGTCTCAGCTTTGCTGGGGACTCGTGTTGGCCTCTGAGAAGTCTGGAAATCCTCATCATGTGTCGCAGATACGTTAAAGTCCATCAGGGACTTCGGAAATACAGACTGGTAAGATGTTTCGATGGTGACCCCAAAGGAGATTTTCCGTCCTCTAGTCTTTAATAGAGCATTGAAGTTCCATAATTCAGTGTCAGAGTTTCATCCAGGTATAATCTAAAGTCCTGTTGCCAGGGGTCTCTTACTTATACTAAGAAATGGGGTTGGACATACTCTGGAAAGAGTGGTGCTACACCCATTTCCTTTGTCCAGTTTTGTACCAGAGCAGGGGCTGGTAGCCCCTGCAACCGGTTTGAACTGGGCTATGCACATGGACACCAAATGTGCCCCCAGTGTAGACTTCAAAGCACTCTCAGAGTTCACCCACCAAGCAAAACTACACCAAAGCCTGCCTGGGAGGTGGTTACACCTCTCTGTGACAAGAAACCTATTGTCCAGGCCTCCCCTGTCAGAGTTTTATCCAGAAGCAGGACGCCAGACTCATGTCTGTGGCTGCAGCATCCATTTTGTGATGCCAGGGCTCTTTTAAACTATTACTGGTTAGACCAGTCTGTACATATCTCTCCCTCTTCTACCTCTGCCACCAGGACTGGCGGGGGGGGGTAGGATTCCAAGGTGTTTGACACCAAACACGACATGTTTCCATGCAGCCATTCCAAAGTTAGCATTTACCGCAAGGTTATAATGCACTTAAGAGTCTGACTGCAACCCAGAACAGCTTCAGAGAATAGGCCGCGCAAGCTGCAGAGGGGCCCAGCTCATGCATGCGCACCCTCTCACACAAAACCAAGCACTCTGCCTTCAGGATTGATAAGGTCTGCCTGCATGCACCACCTTACCTAGGCTGCAGTAGCAGTCCTGTGGGGTCATTTTGGAAGGCTTCCCAGGGATGGCATAATTCATTCTTCAGCCCCTGGTAGGCCTCTAGGGTCCCTATGCCCTTAGTACCTAGTGTACCATATACTAGGGACTCACAAGGGTACCCCAGTAACCAAACTGGAGTGTACCTAAAGTACATGCAATCATTTTAGAGAGCAATCAGCTAGGCTGGGGTCCTGGATAGCAGGGCCCCATCCAGACTAAAGTCGAAAAACAGTGAAACACCAGCAAAAAGTGGGGGTAATCATAGTAAGTAGATCCTACTCTCCTACAGGAGGTAGTGGGCATGTCATAGATTGCCTCTCTGCTTCTCGCAAGCCAGTGGTTGGTGTAGGTCTTAGCTGGTGATTTGCATATAATAGTTGGTGGCAGTGCTACTTGTGCCACATCCCTCAGATCAGGATAAAAAGAAGTATCAAACTCCTCTGTGTCACCTTCTACCATGATTGCCTCACTGCCATCATCCTCCTCATCATACCCATCCATGTGTCTTTCAGGACCTTTCTTTTCCCTTGCCTCTCCTGTTGTCTCCTGGACTCTGCCGGGGTCCACTCCATGTCCCTGTCATCATCTTCTGAAGTGGTGCTTGGAGAACGTGATGAAGTAGTACCCTTCCTTTTCCTTGTTGGTGATCTGTGAGCTAATGATTCTAAAGGAGAAGGTTTAACTTCTTTCTTGGAAGGATGCTCAACCTCCTGTTCTGCTCCAACATCAGGCACATGTACTATTGCTGGCTGTGGCTGCTGCCTATTTTTCTCTGTTTCCTGAAACAATTGTGTGCTGCTTTATCAAAGGGGCAAATCCAATTCAATGTCACTACACATCCGCATTGGCATGATTGCAGTTGCTCCCTCACTGACAGACATGGTCCTGGACTGTGGTTGGGCAGATGGTGCTGCTGATGCAGGAGTGCTGCTCTTAGCTTGCTCTCTCGTGCCGGTGTGGCAGATACAAGTTTGCAGCAAAAGGTTGTGGTTGAAATCTGCTTCTTCTCCCCACTAGCCACTTTCCTAGTAACACCTTTGTTTGGGGCCATTATGACACTGTCTGTTGGAAGTGGGACTTACCTTCCCAAGCTAAAGAGATCCCCATATTGCGTAGTCAGTCATGCATCATGTTGTGCACCTAAAAGCAAACAAGCAAGAAGAACATCAGAGAAGCATTGCATTGTTGCAGTTCAATTAGTAGTACAAACAAACGATATCTTTTAGTGTGGTTACTTAAGCTATCATAAAAAAATTGCAATAAACTGTAACTATCCATGCAATAATATATATATGATTAAAAAAGTAAAAAATAAAACAAAAAAATCATAACTAATTGAAATTATCCTCAGGCATATTCTATTCTATTCATGAAGATTTCTAAAATGCATGGCTACACAAAGTGCCTTCCAGCAGTAAGTCAACAACAGGCGATATCTGGATGTGCCAAATTCATTGAACAGGTTGGATTTTAGCAGTTTCCTAAACTTAGGTTCGGAGACTGAAATGCTGTGGAAGTGCATTTCAGAGCTTGGGAACTAGGAATGCAAAGGAACTTCCCCCATTATTATTATAAATATTGAAAACAGTTGTTGCCTGGTAGAGCCCTACATTCTTGTTGTGTTGTAGGGTGTAAGGAGTCTCTTGATTAACATTGGTCCTTTTTTATAGATTTCTACATGAACTAAGCAGAGTGCTCTAATATGTATTCGTTTATTCACTGGTAGCCAATGCAGACTTACCAGGGCCGAGGCAGCAGCAGACTGATGTTTGGGGATTTTACATAATCTAAGAGAAGCAGCATTCTCGATAACCAGTAGTCTTTTTATGACAACCTTGGGACTTCTATAATAAAGGGAGTTACCACAATCCAGGGGTGAGATTAGGCATGGGCGGAAAATCCGTTTCGCTCGCGGATTTTGCGGATTTTCGGTAAATTCGCAATCCGCGAGATCCGCGAATCTCCCGCAAAATCCGCAAATCCGCGAGCAGCGGATTTTATGGCTTGCTCGCACTGTTCGTGTGAGTTCGCGGCTTGCCAGTACAACTTCGCACCCCGCGAGTAAGTGCTAAATTGCAGAAATACGATCTTAGCAAAACTGAAACTACTTACCAGGTTCAAAAGTTCAGTCTCATCATTAGTAGCCATTTCCTGTAGCGCTTCCTGAGGGGCCCCTCCAGAGTTCAGTTGCCAGTTGCAACTATTATGTAACCCTGCTCTGAACCTCAGAATAGTTACACATATGCCACAAAGGTCCTGAATTACAGCTAAGGGAGACAAGCAGGAGCCAGGCTGGAAGTTAAAATCCATTAATCAGCCCCTAATTCATTAGTGTCAGTTTGGGCAGGGCAGGTGTTGTAACTAATTTTGCAACAATGAAAGCACTTAGCAAGTGCAAAAGATCACTAATCAGGAAGCACTAAGGAAGCAGGTGCCAGCTAAAAAAATATTCTGTGAAACATTAATCAGCCCCAAATTAATTCAGGTCACTTGAGGCAGGGAAGGTGTGCTTTGCTTTGCCGAAAATAATGTACACTGGACAACCAGAGGGTGTGGTGATGAAACAGAGGGTGGCATGGGTAGGCCAGAGGGTGGCATGAGTAGTCAGAGAGTGGCAGTGGTGACAGAGAGTGGCAGTGATGAAGAAGAGTGTCCCAAACAGGCTGGACACGTAGAAACAACAAGTTCGCAAAACTTGCGACCCGACAGGTAAGTTCGCAAATTGCGAAATTGTAAAAACCCTCGCGAACTGGCAGAAACACGCGCTAACACAAAAAAAAAGAAATCCGCAAATTCGCGGGAATTCGCGGATTTTGCGGATTGCGAGTTCGCAAATCCGCAAAATTCGCGAACGCGAGATTCGCAAAATTCGCCCATGGTTAGGTGAGATGACTAATCCTTTTACCACTGTTCTCCTCAATAGTTCAGGTAACCACCTCAGGATCTCTGAGCATGCCAAAGCCTGTTTCTGCTAGTGTTGTACATGGCATTGTCATTGTGAGCTTGTTGTCAAGCCAGATGCCCAGGCTCTTCCCCTCTGATTTCGGGGTGGGTTGGCTGCCCAGCCATGCTGGCCAGTTTATCTCCAGCCATCTTGCTGGATTGTTTCCCACCACCATACCCTCAGTTTTTTCCGGTTCAGTTTCAGACTGCTTGCTGCAGTCCAATCTACAACCTGTTGCAGACAGTGGTTTAGCTGTGTTGAGGTTTTGTTGGTTTGTGAGGAGAGAGAGATGATAATATATTACAGCAAGCACCTGACTGTAGTCTAGAAGCATCTCATTTATTAAACTGCTATCTTAAATACACATGAATGCCTATGGCAAATGGCCACACTGACTGGACACGCAAAATGGCTGCCAGACAGTGTCACATTGTCAACAACAACAATATTGAGCAAGATGGCATGTGGAATAAAGAGGAGACATGCAGGCCTTTGGCAAAAGAACTTTGGCTGCAGTGCCTTCACAAAATGCTGCCAGCCACATTGGTCAAAAGTTCACAACACCAAGCAAGAAGTCATTGGGAACAAAGAAGACGAGCAGGACTATGGCAAAAGTACACCAGCTGCCAATTCAAAATGGCTATCAGCCACATGGGCACAACAACAAGCTAGCAGGCTTAGCTACAAACAAAGAACACATGCAGGCCGATGGCAAAAGCACACTGGCTGACTGGACAAAATGGTCAACAGCCACATTGTCACAACAGCAAGCATTAAGACATGGCCAGCATTGGCATAAAACAGCACATGCAAACCTATAGTAAAAGCACACTGACTACCTAAACAAAATGTCTACTGACGACATGCTCAAACAGTAAGCAAGGAGGAATGGACACAAAGAATACATGCAGGCCAAACAGCAAGCTAGAGTATATAATCATTGCCTTAAGGCACGACTATACAAAATGGCCCCTGGCCACATAACATGGGGAACAAAGACATATGGTGGCCTATGACAGACACATATCTCATTAATTCAAGTAGCTCAACTCGAAACCAATGTGCACAGTTTTCAAAAATTAATATCAACAATTTTTTCAATTTCATCATGTTGATGTATATTTATGCTTTTTCTTTTCATGTCTTTTCATACAACGTTTAGTAACACCATTCTATATTGTATCAATCACATATAGCAATTACATATTTACATAATATATGTACAAGCAAATGTTGATATTCTCTGCTTTTGAGTGCAAGCTTGATAACAACTTTGTTTCTCACGCCCAAATCATTTCGGAACTGAGTGCCTTCTTCAGGGGTAAATCTGTAGAAAAATGAAAATAACGTACAGGGATGTTGCTTGCATGTATTTCTGTAAATTAAAATGCAAGATCTCCTAAGTTAAACCAATTACGTGACTTCTCCCCTCTATTTAAATGTTCAAAATACGTAAACTGCCTACCACAAGGCTGATGTGAGCATTCCTGCTTTAAAGTTACCCTTGGATTTCTCAAGTCTAACTATATGAAAAGTGTAACTTGCTTACCTTAGGACTATAAGTTCTGCTCCAAACGGAAAATAGATAAGTATAAGGGGGTTTACCCAAATAAGTCACTGGGGACCTGGGTGCTATGTAGTATACATAAAGGGGGGTCCCAGTGAACCATTAAACATTAATCACATTTATTCACAATAACAATACATACAGACACTAATCAGAGCACTTTGCCAATTAATCACAATGGGCAAAAACTACAATACATTACACAAAAATAATAATGATACATTCATCATAGTGCCCCAAGAGTAGAGAAAAAAAGGGAGAGTAGCGTGATGCTGTGATAAAAGGGCTAGGATGTGTAAGAAAAGATAGTTAATGTGAACACAGATTATTTCAAAATTGACATGCAAAACTAAATTGGCTTCAGATCCCTGAGCCAAGAAATGGAATCACTGATTTCCAACGGTTCATCAATAATCATGTGTATGACGCTGGTATTCAATATCCAAAAGAGGGGCGGCGTCAACTGAGGTATAAGGGAGTAGCCGTCGACGTTTCGACCACAAAACTACAACTGTAGACGTAGTTGAAACCTTACACTGGGGTCTTCATCAGGACAAAGAACGTGAAACCCAAGGGTACACTAGGAATTCTATAAAGGTAAATTAAGTGATATATTAGTGATGCTCTCGCAATCAAATTTAAAGAGAGTATAATGACAACATGTCAAACAGTCAAAAACACAGAAGAATTTAAAAAAAAATTGTTTTAATTATTACCATGGTGGGTAGAGTAATTAATTTCCACGCGATAGTAAAGCAGTTCAATCACTCGAGTAACTTCGTCACCATACAGACACTGCCAAGGTCGTCAAATTTCTGCAAAAATGAAGTTCCAATCAGGCTAAATTAATTGCCACTTGGTCATTATCAATAATTAACAAAAACCAGCATGAGTGTACCTTCTACGACATTCATCAGAATGTTTCTAAAAGACAACACCAAAACAGGCCAGAGGTAGACCAACCCTCTACCAACACAATTTGGTGTAAAGTAAAATACACGTGTCACTCCTGACCTAGCAATATATTTGGAAAATTAACATGCAAGAGACATTTTATGGTTGTGTATGGCATTTTAGAAAATCAAAACGGGTCCTGCACACGCGGTAAAACAAGACCCTAACGCAACTAATCCAGACATAAACAAACTAGTGTATCTTCCCGTTAGGCGATGACATACACTGTATTTTGTATTCATGTTCCAAAAGATCACAAATGCATATCCCATTTACAAGCACCAAAGATCATAACATATTGCGGTAACGTTCCTACCTTCAGATAGGTAGACAGTACATAAGCCTGTTCATGCGACCTATAAAGAAACAATCAATCGGGACTGGAGACATCCTCGGGACCTTGGAATAAAAAGTGCGAGGGGTTACGAGTCAGTAACGTGACTTTGGCTGGTCTGCACCCTGTGTCAAACGCATGCTAAAACACATAACTAATCTCATTGAGGTTTTTCGTTAGTGAAATAAAGCGCCGTTCTCACTGACGTTCCAACTGAGACAATTTCCTACATAGAAAAATTTGTATTCGCCAAGTACTTTATGACACAACCGCAAAATCAATAAAAGTGTCCTATGTGCTGTCCTACCTGATAGGGGGATTCACTCCAAGACGTACTCTGGTCAAATCCACGGGATCAATCTCCGCAGCAGCGCGGTGAAGAGTTAGCGCTACTAATATAGAAATAGGACTACTGCCTAACTCCAGCATTAATCACTTCCGGGGCCTCCCCTGAGACAGCACTGTTGTGATATGAAAAAAGCCACCACAGAAAGAGGACTGACCCGACTGTGTAAACTTAGTCAAAAGTACACAGATTAACAAGGAGGGCAAAAACAGTATTGTACCTCTTTTGAATGGAAAAGTGACAATTTGTGGAAATCGATTCAATTCGGACATGGAGATTTAGACTAACAGTAGCTATAAAATAGCCAATAGTCAAATACCTCCCAAGCACAATCAATAGACTCGTAACATCTCAGTAGATGGGGGATTTTTCAAAATATCTGGAGTAGATGGGAGACAACTTTAAACAGTGGTAGAAACTTATCAAAAAATTGTCTGATGGAATGACTCAGTGTGCTAATTCCTATAGTATGGAAATAAAGACATATCACCTATTTATAATCTATACGTACATTATTATACCGATAAATTAAGATAGAGCAACATTCAATATCTCAAATCTAAAAATCAGCCACACACCTCTCACACAGGAGGGTGAAGTAACGTTCTTCACTACGTCCCGCAGGGTATTGCATAAGTCAGATTTAACATAAAACAATGCACACATTATTGTAATTCAGATGATCATAGATTGGAGACATATATAAGCAGCACAATTCAATATCTCAAGTTTCTAGGTTAACCGCATACCTCTCACACGGAAGGGTGAAGCAGCGTTCATCATTGCATATAACCAGGTATCCCACAGATCTCACCCAAAGCTTAGTAAGACGCACCTCTCACACAGGAGGGTGAAAGTCCTGTATTAATGATTCAGTACCCAAACCTAGCCAATTGTGCATAGCTGCTATCAGCTTCATTCAACCCATTATGGATAGTATCTAAGATCGTCATCCATTTGGATTCCCTGAGAGTGAGAATGTGTGTAATATCACCACCCCTTGGGCCTAGAACAATCTTCTCTAAGACAAGCCATTCTAAGGTGTCCGGGGTAGGGCCATGTCTGGTACAGTGGTCTACCAAAGGGGCCCCACGTACGTTTCACCTAATTCGGCTACCATGTTGTAGGATCCGAGCCTTTACTTTCTGTTTAGTCTGTCCCACATATGCTAGATCACACGGGCATTTGATCACATAAATTACATTTGACGTATTGCAGTTTGTGTGTGATCTTAGTTTGAAAGACCTGCCTCTATATGAAAATTCCTTTGTCTGCATCGTTGTTGGACATGCTGCACATGTACCACATCTGGTATGGCCCTTAATTGGTGGGAGATTCCACAGGGAATGAGTTGTTAGATTTTGAGGTATGTTTAAAAAGGATTGCACTACCTCATCTTTAATATTGCGCGCCCTCTTAAAGGAGTGTAAAGGGAGGGCCTTCTGTCCAATATCATCTGCCACTAAACCCCAATGTTTATTGATGATTTTTTTAATATCATTACTCCGAGTTGAAAAAGTCGTCACACAGATAAGACGCTCAAGGGCTACGCCTTGTTTAGACTCCGGTGCTGGCAAAATATCACGTGGACTGTACCGTGCCCTCTTACGTGCACGTTTCACTAAACATGCCGGATACCCACGTTCCAGAAGGCGATTCGAGAGTTCTTGTGACTCGGTCATATAATTCTATTTATCCGAACAGTTTCGGCGGATCCAAAAAAACTGACCAACAGGTAGGTTATCCCTCAAACCTCTCGGGTGAAGGCTACTATATTCCAAAAGAGAATTTTGTTCCGATGGTTTCCAGAATAGTGTGGTTTGTAAAAGATTTTTTTCATGGTCGACATAAATCATGATGTCCAGAAATGGAATTTTTTCACTACTGGATTCCAGAGTGAACTGGGTGTCAGCGCTGTTTCCATTCACCCAAGTGTGGAATGATGTGAGGTCAGGCTGTGTACCATTCCAAATGCACAGTACATCGTCTATATATCGGACCCACAGTGCCATGTGGTTTCCAAAGGGTTAGTGTCACTAAAAATAAATCTCTTCGTGAAGTCATCCATGAAGAGCACTGCCAGATTAGGGGCAAAAGTAGCCCCCATCGCCACACCTTTTGTTTGAAGAAAGAATTCATTTTGGAACATAAAAAAATTCTTCAGCATAGCAAGTTTCAATAGTTCCAGAATAAAGTTGGTCGGCACTGGGACCGATGCGGTCCTAGTATCAAGGGCCTTCTCCATCACAGTAATAGCATCCAATTGTGGAAAAACTAGTATAAAGTGACACAATGTCACATGTTACTAGTCTTTGTATACTAGGATCAAAAGGTCTTTGGTCAATTAGGTTGATTTCTTGAGTGGTATCACAAAGATAAGCCCTGGTTTGCGTGGCAAGTGGTTTCAGGAAAAAAATCAATGTATTGAACCACACCTTGACACAATCAGACGTCCGGGTGGGTTGTCCAGGCCTTTGTGCACCTTGGGTAGGGTGTAGATGGTCGCAAGGCGAGGATGACTTTGATTGAGAAATTTAAACTCCTGCTCAGAAAGGAAGCCCTCATCCAAACCCTTTTGTGTTACTTGGAAAATCGCCAGAGCCAGTTCTCTTGAAGGGTCACTGCCGATTTTCTTGTAGCTGATGCCATCTCTCAACTGCCTATGTATTTCTTCTTTGTAGGTGTTAACATCCTGAATCACAATTGCCCCGCCCTTATCGGCGGGCTTAATAACTACTTCATTGTTGTTCTTAAGATCCTTTAAGGCCAATTTCTCCCCTTTACTCAAGTTGAATCTGGTGTATTTTGGTCTGGATACGGCATTCACCACATCCCGGGTGACCACGTCTTCAAAAGCAAGAACTTTGTCGCTCATGGCGTAGGATGGTGGGAAAAAGGTTGATGTTTCCCTTCGCCCAGTTAGTGAAGGTCTCAGGTGGGTGGTGGAATGTCCGAAAAAATATCTTAGGCGCACCTTTCTGAAAAACCTATAGAGTTCAGTTTTCAATTGGAATTTATTTGGTGGAGTCGTTGGTACATAAGAAAGACCCTTGCTCAGCACCTTACTTTCCTCATCCGACAGTTGGTATATAGAAATGTTCACTATTGGGTTAGAGACAGTTCTTGCTGTTATTATAGGTGTTTCATGTACAGATGAAGTAATTACCACCGGTAGGTGTTCTTCCACGTGGAGATTTCCCCATGAGTTTCCGGGCGGAACGTCACTTGCTTCTGTGCTCTGCCTCTGCCTTCATTCTGATTGCCTGCGTTGCGTTGTTGTCCCCATTGTTGGCCACAGGACCAGTTGCCACGTCCCCGAGGCGGTCTCCATTGACCCTGGCCTTGGCCTAAAAAATGAGGTGGTGGTGGGTACTGTGGGTAACCAAAATCCTGGTATTGGTAATTGTATGATGGTCCTGGTGTAGTTTGTTCTGATTCGCTTCCGGAGCTATATGAAAAGTCAGAAAAGGTAGTGTAGGTTCTCCTGCCTCTAAACCCTCATCTGCTACGTTTGGCAAACCGACCCTGATTATCCTGCTTGTAATAATCCGGTTGGAGGTAGGGGTAGACGTTCTTCTTGTCGAATGCTCTCAAGTCTTTGGCAAGTTTCTCAAGTTTTTTAGTTTGAGTAGTTACATCAAAGTCTTTTAGTGTTGCATCCAGAGTTTCAAGTGCAGATTTGGCGTTGGTTAAGGTCTTATCTCCATCCTTTTTCTATATTAGTAGAGCTAACTCTTCACCGCGCTACTGCGGAGATTGATCCCGTGGATTTGACCAGAGTACGTCTTGGAGTGAATCCCCATATCAGGTAGGACAACACATAGGACACTTTTATTGATTTTGCGGTTGTGTCATAAAGTACTTGGCTAATACAAATTTTTCTATGTAGGAAATTGTCTCAGTTGGAACGTCAGTGAGAACGGCGCTTTATTTCACTAACAAGAAACCTCATCGAGATTAGGTATGTGTTTTAGCATGCGTATGACACAGGGTGCAGACCAGCCAAAGTCACGTTAACCCCTCGGACTTTTTACTCCAAGGTCCCGAGGTTGTCTCCAGTCCCGATTGATTGTTCCTTTATGGGTCGCATGAACAGGCTTATGTATTGTCTACCTATCTGAAGGTAGGAACATTACCGCTATATGTTATGATCTTTGGTGCTTGTAAATGGGATATGCATTTGTGATCTTTTGGAACATGAATACAAAATACAGTGTATGTCATTGCCTATAGGGAAGATACACTAGTTTGTTTATGTCTGAATTGGTTGCATTAGGGTCTTGTTTTACCACGTGTGCAGGACCCGTTTTGATTTTCTAAAATGCCATACACAACCATAAAATGTCTCTTGCATGCTAATTTACCAAATATATTGCTATGTCAGGAGTGACACGGGTATTTTACTTTACACCAAATTGTCTTGGTAGAGGGTTGGTCTACCTCTGGCCTGTTTTGGTGTTGTCTTTTAGAAACATTCTGATGAATGTCGTAGAAGGTACACTCATGCTGGTTTTTGTTAATTATTGATAATGACCAAGTGGCAATTAATTTAGCCTGATTGGAACTTCATTTTTGCAGAAATGTGACGACCTTGGCAGTGTCTCTATGGCAACAAAGTTACTCGAGTGATTGAACTGCTTCACTTTCGCATGCAAATTGATTACTCCACCCACCATGGTAATAATTAGAAAACAATTTAAAACTTCTTCTGTGTTCTTGACGGTTTGACATGTTGTCATTATACTCTCTTTAAATTTGATTGCGAGAGCATCACTAATATATCACTTAATTTACCTTTATAGAATTCCTAGTGTACCCTTGGGTTTCACGTTCTTTGTCCTGATGAAGACCCAGGTGTAAGGTTTCAACTAGGCCTATAGTTGTAGTTTTGGGGTCGAAACGTCGACGGCTACTCCCTTATACCTCAGTTGATGTCGCCCCTATTTTGGATATTGAATACCAGCGTCATACACATGATTATTGATGAACCATTGGAAATCAGTGATTCCATTTCTTGGCTCAGGGATCTGAAGCCAATTTAGTTTTGCATGTCAATTTGGAAATAATCTGTGGTCACATTAACTATCTTTTCTTACACATCCTCCCCCTTTCTTCACAGCATCACTCTACTCTCCCTTTTTTTTCTCTCCTCTTGGGGCACTAGATGAATGTATCATTATTATTTTTGTCTAATGTATTTTAGTTTTAGCCCATTGCGATTAATTAGCAATGTGCTCTGATTAGTGTCTGTATGTATTGTTATTGTGAATAAATGTGATTAATGTTTAATGGTTCACTGGGACCCCCCCAAACGGAAAATAGACGCCTGTCGTGACCTTGTGTTTCCTGTGATCTTGCGATTTGAATTTCCTCCCTCGATCATAAACAATAACGGAATACTGGGTAACGACTTACTTTTGCCGGTAGCAAGGCGCCACCTTAAAACGATGTATAATTTGCCTAAATACTAGTAAAAAATTATAATTGCTACCCTGCACTTGTTTATATAGTCCTCAACATCCAAAAGCCTAAAACTCTGTCACTGAAATCCCACGGGTATATGTCGATGGCCGTCTAGTGTCTTCAGTTTCTCAAATGATGACCTGTAATATGTTTTAAATCATAACCATCTCTGCGTGAACAATCAGCATTAGGCTAAACACGGCATTTTGCTATCCACTTGCAAAATTCTCAGTGGAGATATATCCTATTCACAACAGCAAGAAAATGCTAATTTATTGACTTATCCCCCATGCAATGCAATTTCTCACTTGTGTTTGATGTCATTCAATATTGTGTGTTAATAAATGGTATTAATAGGGATTATTCCATGCATGCAGGGTTTATTTTCAGAATACTTAATATGAACATGAATCATAAGATTTTAAATTGTATTCCATTATGATATAATCATGAATAACATTTTGCAAAAATAATAAGTAACCATCGGTTAACATCTGAAAAATACAGGTCATATCAACCTTGTCATTAAACCCTCTAGGATGTTTTGTGGCAAATCTTTGTATCCAATATATTTCCTACTGGAATAAAGATCTTCTGTAGTATTTACCTGGGGCTTTTTTCAATGTCTCTTTCACTTTAAAATAGAACTGTGAAATTGTGTGTCTGGGAGTTGACCAATGTACTGTCAAGCTGGAAGTTCTGTTTTGAGTACGGACCATGTGTGTTCTTGTTCCACGTTTTGAATAATGTTTCGAATTAACAGACAGCACAGATGTAGTTGTTCCATGCACCCATGACAAGTACTGGACCCTCTGGCTGGAAGGCCCATTGACAGTCTAGGCACATACTGAATTAAATGAATCAATGTTGCAAAATCAATAAAACATGAAAAAGAAATGTAGTGAACTGTGCAACATTTTTCCCACCCACCACAATAAATTTAAATACCAAATAAATCCAGATGCATGCCCCCAATCAAACAATCAACACCCTGGACATTACGGACCAAAAGGAATGGGACCGGCGATCCAGGGGGGTCAAGCGCACCCCCTTGCTCTCCCCTGCGGACGCCCATGTCTATTCATACTCTCATTTTTTATTATATTTTCCTTGTTTCATACTCTGTGTTCTTTTGTTGTAAGTCCTTTCATTTTTGTAGTCCAAAGTTTGTCCTCATAATCCTTCCTCTGTTCTTGTGAGTAATATAATAGAATATTTGACATATTTTTTTTTGTAAAAATATTGTATGATGCCAACAAAGTTGCAAAAGCGGAAGCAACAAAAGAATAGTGTGTATTTGAGGAGAAATGATCGAGAACATTTACATGAAGAGAGATGTCTTCACAAACAGAAAGCAAGTCCTGGTAAGAGCAGGAGTACTTTTTTTGAGGGAAATATTGAAGACTAAGAGTAGTGTTCAGAAAGAGAAAAATGATTTTAGCGTATCAACAACGAAAAAAAAATACTAATAAAGAGAAGAATAATGGAAAATCAAGTTCAGAAAAAATTGTGTATAGTAAAAGTAGGAGAAATTAATTTTTGAGATTAGGAAACAAATGTGTTATAATAGATTTGTGACACATTTAATTAATTAATTAAAGAAATGAAGTTATGTAAGAAAAAAACAGTTTTTATAAGAAGAAGAAAGCTATAGAAATTGTAGTTGAGAAAGCTTTGGAATTGAAAAGTAAATTGTTTATTTTAGTAATCAATAGACTTAGATCACCAGATAAGCGAATGCATTTAATGAAGTCCAAAATTAAGCGGAGAAGATTAATTAACAGAAGTCATTTTTGTTAGTTTTTTTTGTGTGAATGGAAACATAGTTCAAGTTCTGAGCCTTTTTTAATGAAGAAAGTTATCTTCAGAGTAATGATTTGTTGCATGCAGTGGACCCTAGTGGTCGTGCTTATGAGGTTAGAAATGGTTGTCCTATTGAGAAAGAGAAAATTGTTTCTAGAAATGCAGAAGAGGTGTTAGCTAGTGAAGTTTTAGGGAGACGTCCTAAAGCTCCAGTGTACACTTGGAATTGTAGTAGTATTTGCAGTTTGCAGTAAGAATCTATTGATTTTTTGCACAATGTTTTACGCAAATATACTAAGAAAAGCGTTAAACAAAAGATTAAGATGTTGCAAGGACTAGACCCTTGCAGAGTGAAAGAAAATACTGGTTGGCAAGGTCATTCTCTGGCTTGCCTTTCTAAAAAAGTATGTCAAAGTGTTTTTCACCATTTCAGGATGTTAGCAGTTCATCATACTCAGATGAGGAAATTAGTCAGAACATTGTATTACGTGAAAAGTCCATCACTAATGTTAAAAAAGTTGAACAGTGCTCTTTTGCGTGGATCTGTATCAGATGTAACAAATGTTTGTGATGAAATTCAGATTACTTCCTTTGGTCCTCATGAAGAGAGTGGAGAAAGTGAGAGATTAATAGAAGAAAATGTGGAAGAGAATGTAGGACAGTGAAGTGTAGACAAGTTTGAGCAACAAATTATACAGTTTAAGGTGATTTCAGGTGAAAGGCCAAATTTGTCTTGTATCTGTTGTTGGCAAACTCATTATAACAATCAGACCAGGACTGTTGATCTGTACATAAAAAGTGAAAAGGAAAATATTTATGAGTGGAAGGATTTTGCAAATTATTTGTTGGGAGAGAATTGTTTTGATTTGAGTTCTGATCAGCGTATTTGTAAATATTGTTATAATAAATTAGATGAGAACAAAATGCCTGCTAGAGCTGTGCATAATAATCTTGAGTTGGTAAATATTCCTTCAGAACTGATGGATTTAAATACCTATGAGTCGATTCTTATTCAATGTGTGCATCCATTTCAGGCTATTGTTCGTTTGGATCCTAAGACAGGAAAATTGCCTCCTTCTGATTTACAGAGAGGATTAAAGGGAAGAGTTGTATATTTGCCTGTAGATTTAAAGACAAATATTGAAACTATTGGTGTGGAAAATGTAGAGGATGAACCTTTTGTTATTCTTGTTAATGGTGTTCCTACTAAGAGTAAGAAAATCTGGCAAAAATTAGTGGATGTTAGGAAAGTAAAAAAGGCAACGCTGTATCTGGTAAGCAATAATCAATATTACAAAAATGTGCATGTGGGAGATGAAGAAGTAACTGTACAAGAAGATAGTGACTTGCCATCTGGACAAATTAAAAAGTGGATGTGCCCAGAACTGAAGAAATCTACGAACATTACAGTGTTCATCCATTGCATTCCAAATAAATGATGGGGAATGCTATTGAGTTATTTCAAATGAAAGAAGAAAAAGGAAGTCCCATTAGTGTATGGGAAAAAAGCTCGGAAGCTTGTTGTTTCCCTACAGGAAAAGGAAGACGATATGATGACCGACCTGTGCAGATTCCTGCATCTGAACACCGCACATCAAGATTATATGCAGAAGATCCAAGATTTCGACAATTCCCTATTTGTTTCATCTTTTGTTTCAGAGTGATTTGTCTGGACTTTCTTATGCAGTAAACCATATATTGAAAACAGGTTTAAATCTGCAATCTGTTTTGGCAAAGGAATTTATGGATAAAGTACAGCAGAAAGATAATATTTTGGAATCTCAGCTGATTATTCTGATGGAAAGTCAGCGTGGGTACTAATGAGTACTGGTACCATTGTCACTGAGAACTCAATTGTATGCTAAGGAACTTCAGAACTCCTACATGGTTCCTTACTCTAAGCTGTGCTGAATATGCTTGGGCTGATTTACTTCAATTTCTTCGAGAGGCAAATCCAAATATACTGAATATCGAATAGAAGATGTAAATGTAAATGTAAATGTACAGGAATTTATATAGCGCAAATCACCAACTGGTCTCTAAGCGCTTGCTTAGGGAACCCATCCTGGTATTCCCCTGCGAGATAACACCGGCAGGGTATCCGCAAGGTGAAAGCCAGGCATCCCGCCGTGAGGGGCCGTTGTGGAGATTAAGCAAGCTATTGCCCAGAAGACACCTGGAGAATTGTGCTCTTTGGATCCTGTTAATGTATGCAGGTATTACAGTCATAGATTCGAAACTATGATATCCATTATCACCAATAAAAAAATCCTCGTCTTGGACAGGTTCTGTATTTCTTTTGGAAAAAGGAGTATCAAGCGAGAGGTGCTCCTCACATACATATGCTAATATGGATCCAAGATGCTCCCAAATTTGGAACAGACTAAGATGATACTGTGTTGT
Source organism: Lissotriton vulgaris (assembly GCF_964263255.1). NCBI lineage: Eukaryota > Metazoa > Chordata > Amphibia > Caudata > Salamandridae > Lissotriton > Lissotriton vulgaris. The sequence goes on from NC_141695.1 coordinate 68,273,742, forward strand.
CTTTTATTGAAGAATATACTACATGTGAAGTACCCAAAAGTACACAAGATAAGGACTTAAGACAACAAGTCTTACGATTCCAAAGCCATTGTTGTGGGAAATACTGCTGTTGAAAGTACAAATCTAAGGACAAATTCTAAAGCAAATGCCAATTTGGATTTCCTCAACCTGTAATATCGAAAGGAAGAGTGAGCAGTTTTAGTCATCTTTGCGACATAATATCGCAAGAAAGTCACCAAAAATACTAACAACTTAAGAAGAAATGAAGAGTCAAAATACATAAATGACTATAACTCAGTCACTTTGTCCATGTGGAATGCTAATATGGATATTCAATATATTCAATATGTTGCAGACAATTCCATTGCTGTTGCTCGATATGTGACATCGTACATAACAAAGTCAGAAAAGACGGAATTGAAGGAAATGGTGAATCCCATTCTGAATCTTTCCTTGGGTGTGGGGGTGGTCCCGCAGGCTTGGAAGCAGGCGATGATCATTCCTCTACTCAAGAAGCCTGGTTTAGATCCTGAGGTTCTCGACAACTACAGGCCCATCTCGCTCCTGCCTGCTTTTGCTAAGATCTTGGAGAAGCATGTGCACACTGTGCTCTCTAATTTTTTAGAATCCCACAATTTGATGCATTCCACCCAATCCGGCTTCCGTACCAACTTAAGCACCAAAACGGCACTTTTGGAAGTGTCGGAGGCAATCAAGGAGGTACTGGATTCAGGCGGCAAAGCTATGCTTGTGATGCTTGACTTGTCGGCGGCATTTGACACCGTCCCCCATGAGGGTCCCCTCACCAGACTTTATGAGATCGGTCTGGGGGGGGGGTGGTGCTCAGCTGGTTTAGATCTTTTTTGGCTGGGCGCCGACAAATGGTCCAGGCCTCCCCTTGCTCCGCCGTGATGCCGCCATTGGGAGTCGGAGTCCCGCAGGGCTCAGTGTTGAGCCCGACTCTCTTCAACATCTTTATGACCCCTCTGGTGGCACTGGCGGAGACTTTTGGGGCCCAGATCGTATCCTACGCTGATGATACCCAGCTCCTCTTTACGTGTGGGAAGGGAGCAGATTTTGACGGAGGTAGTATCCGCGGGTGCCTTGGGGCTGTTTTTAACTGGTTCCAGCTTAACAGCCTCAAGTGCAACTCAGATAAATATGAGGTACTCTTCTTCGGTTGTCGGTCCGATCCAGATTGGCAGGAATGTTGGCCTGTCAACATGTTTCCTCCAGCAGGCTCTTCCCAGCTAGCCAAGAATCTGGGGGTCAAGATCGATAACGGCCTGACGATGAGATCACAGATTCTGGGCTTAACGGGTACATGCTTTGGCCTCCTCAGGATGCTCCGCAAGTTTCTTCCTCTGCTCCCTGAAGATCATAGGAAGATCACGGTTCAGGCATTAATTGGCTCGAGATTGGACTATTCTAATGTCCTTTATCTCGGCCTGCCGGAGTACCTCTTGCAACGGCTGCAGGTGATCCAGAGCACAGGCCATTTTGGGCCTCTACGGGTGAGCCAGAACCTCTGGCCTCCTGCAGTCACTTCATTGGCTGCCTATCCGGAAGGGATAGTTTTTAAGGCCTTGACCTTGGCTCACAAGGCTCTTCACGCTTCTGGAGCGAAATATATTCAAAAGAGGCTAGCCTTCTACCATCCTGCCCGATCCTTGAGATCCGAGTCTTTGTTCCTTGCCGTGGTTCCTCGGGTAAAAAGGACACGCATTGGGGGCCGGTCTTTCAGGCTGTTGGCGCAACAGCTATGGAACACTCTGCCAGTGTCACTGCGCAGCACCTCCAACCTGTTAACTTTTAGGAAGGGCCTTAAAACTTGGCTTTTTGCTCTCTAGGTATGCTCTTTCTTTTGATTTCCGTTCCTTTGATTTGCCCTGTTGTGTTCTCTGTTACAGGTGAAAAATAAAAGCACCCGGACACTCCTAGGAGTAGCCGAGCACTATAAAAGATACAGATAACATACCATAACATAACAAGAGATTTCCCATGAGAAGAGTCTAAGAAAGAAATTATACAGTTACTGTTTGAAGATGTTATCTCAATGAGAAATTGGAGCGTATGAATGCTCAGATCGCTTATCATCGCAAGTCTGTACTCTAAATCTAGAAGAATCATTTGGCTGAGTCTAGGTATTGCTGCAACACGAAACCGAGTTCTTAAATCTGTACAAGAAATTGAATATTTAGCTGAAAAAGTGCCAGAAAGTACTGATATTGTGAAAACAAATATGTTGGATACATATTATCCAAACAGAAGCCATCATCTTGAGAGCATTTGTCTCTATGAAGTGCTGCAAAACTATATTTTTAAACAGAATATTACTGAAAACATTAATAATGGTATATATGCCGTTATTGGTTCTTAAGGATGTCTGGTGAAACAAAGAAAAGGACATTTGATTAATCACCGTAAACTGAGTTGCGAACCACCAGACAAAATGGAATTTTACTATTTAGCTCTTTCAATGCAACTAAAGATACTATAGAATGTCTTGTTTTTGCTAATTATGTGAAAATGTTGAATGACGAAATTAAGAAAAAGATACAGTTGCAGCTGAGATTGCTAGAGACAGTTCTAAAGACAGTCAAACTTCTGCTCCATTGAGTCAGGACTCATTAGGAGAACCAATTGTTCTAAATGAAGTAGCAACTGCTATGGCAAAGGAGGACACAGCAATGTATCAATGTCAAGTAGATGTAACAAACTTAGGAAACTGGGAAGAAGGAGTAAATCTTGAGCGGAAAGAAATATATGAGCAAGTGAGAGAACAGATTGACCATGGATTACTTCATGAGAAGAAAGAGTGTTCTTGCTCATCATTCGAACCTATCCGTATGGAGACAGATAAAGCCGCTTACCTGCCAAAACTGAGGTCGTACCACAAGGCGGTTCGTACCACCCGTGCTGCCTTTTATGCGGAAGCAATCAGCTCTAGTACTAACCCTTCAAAAACTATTTTTAAGCTTGTACAAAAACTTAAAGATAGCTCTAAGCCAGCTCCATGTATTACCTCCTCACAACAATGCGATGAACTTGCCACTTTCTTTACCGAAAAAGTAAAGAAAATCTATACCACCTTTCCTCAGAACCCACTGGAAACCTCCAAACCACGTAAGCCTGTGCCGGACAGTCCCAGTTTGTCACTCATCCCCAGCATAACCCATGACGAGCTTGCTAAGCTATGCACTAAAGTTAAATCTGGTTCTCCTACAGACGCCATGAGACCCGCCAAATTCCTAGAATCCCTTGAGTTCTTCCTTCCACCTCTGACTACCCTACTCAACCTATCATTTTCCTTGGCGGTGGTTCCCACATGTTGGAAGCAGGCTTGCGTCACTCCAATCATTAAAAAACCCACCCTAGACCCATCAAAACCAGAAAATTTCAGACCAATTTCGTTGCTTCCATGGGCTTCAAAATTGGCAGAAGCCCATGTGAACAAGGTTCTAGCCAACTACATGATGCAAAATCAAATCCTAGACCCCTCACAGAACGGCTTCAGGCCAGGATTCAGTACCGAATCCGCCCTGCTGACCACTACTGAACACCTACGGAACATCCTAGACGCCGGTCAAAGTGCTGCGCTGATTTTACTCGACCTCAGCGCAGCCTTTGATACGGTCTCCCACTCTCTTCTGCTAAAACGCCTCGAAGCCATAGGTATCAGAGACCTGGCCCATGAGTGGTTCCGGTCTTTCCTGACGGACAGATCCTTCCGGGTCTCAGCCCCCCATTTATCTCCCAGCCTCACCCCATAGAGCAAGGTGTCCCGCAGGGATCGGCGCTCAGCCCGTCCCTATTCAATCTTTATGTCCAGCCTCTCGCTGAAATAGCAAAAGAATGGGACCTTACGCTGGTGTCGTACGCCGACGACACCCAGCTGGTTATCTCCCTGACTGAAGGCCCCTCGATCTCAGCTGCGAAATTCAAGAACGGATTAGAGGCAGTCGCACGCTGGATGTCACACAACTGCCTCCAGCTGAACGCTGGTAAAACAGAGGTGTTGCTCCTAGGAAAAAATCCCGACTATTGGACTGAGCACTGGTGGCCGTCCGCATTGGGCCCCATCTCCCCCCCCCAAAAACGTGGTGAAAAACTTAGGTGTCTGGGCGGACGCCTCTCTTAACTTCCAGACCCACACTAAGAAACTGGCTGCTACCTGTGTGGGCCTGCTGAGGAGCCTTCATCCGATTCTTGGCTTTTTTGACCACTACACGCGCCAACTGATAGTCCAGTCTACCATCCTGGCTCGACTGGACTACGCCAATGTACTATTCCTAGGCATTAACAAAGCTGAGATGGCGCGGCTACAACAGATACAAAACTCTGCTGCCAGGGCCGTTGTAGGCCTCCCTCGCAGATGCTCTGCAAGAAATACCATCCAGAAACTACACTTGCTGCGTATGGAAGCCCGAGTTCAATTCAAGGCTCTCACTACTGTTTTTAAAATTCGTAAAACTGACTGTCCCGGACTCTTACGTCCACTCCTAGAGCCTTACATCCCCCAGCGTGCCCTACGCTCCTCGGGTCAACATCTGGTTGTAACCCCCCGCATAAGACTAAGCAGAATAGGTGGCCGTTCTTTCAGAGTTTTGGGGGCAAAGCTTTGGAACTCCCTGCCTCCTCACATTCGCTCCATGACCAACCTGTTGGCCTTTCGCAAAGCGATTACAACTCTTTTATTCTCCCCATCATAATCTTCAATAGTCCTTCCTCTTCCTCCCCCTCCCTTCAGGTTACTGTTATGGTTCAGTGCCGGGATGCCTCGTTGCTGAGGTAGCTGTTCGCGCTCAATAAAATATAATAACATAACATAACATAACATGTGAGTGGACAAGATGGAACAGGAAAAACTTTTTTAATTAAAGTAAGTACAGAAAAGAACTAAGTCGCATTTGTCTTGTGTTGTCACTGCTACAACTGGATTAGCAGCTCACAATATTAAAGGAATTACTTTACATCGTTTATTAATGCTACCAGTAGAGCATGACACCAAATTAGAATACCATAAGCTATCTGTGAAGTTTCAAGAGTGTTGAGGAAAATGAAGCTTCTTATTATTGATGCGGTAAGCATGGTCTCAAACGTAATGCTTGCCTTTGTGCATTTAAGAATGCAGCAAATTCTTAAAACAGAGTATGTCGTATTATTCTGAGGAAAACACGTCATATTTTTTGAAGATCTTCTACAACTTACTCCTGTTAAAGGACAGCCAGTGTTTAAAACACTGGTGCATGAAGATACTTGAAAGTCTTTGAGTATTTGCAATGTAAACATTTGGTCATATTTTCAGTATAAGGAACTTACTACAAATATGCGACAGCAAATGGAACAATTCTTCAAGATATAAGAATTGGAAAATTGACCGAACATGGCAAACAAGCTTTACAGAGCTGAATACTTTCCAATTTGTTTCCAAATGCAAATATGGTCCCAGAGGAAATGTACATGAGAATTGCAGAAAACAAATCCCTAATCTGCTTAATGCCAACACTGAGTGAATGTTCTATATTCAATGCTTAATGCCAACACTGAGTGAATGTTCTATATTCAATAACCTGTTCTCAGGACACTCCCGTTCCGCACGGCCCCCCAGCTGTGTGTGTGCCTCCTCGCTGCTGCTCATCGTGACGATCTGCCGATTTTTTGCCTGTTTGTTCCTGCTCATTTTTTTCCTGGTATTTGCCTCTGTTTCCCCTGCTGTCTCATTTGTGTTATCTGTACCCTGTATTGCCTCCCCTGGTGATAGCCCCGCTCCCCGCTGCTGTGATTTCACGGCCCCGCCCCCTTTTCTTCCGTGTCCTCCCCACTCCCGCATCCCAGCTGCTCCTCCCTCCCACTTGGCTTTAAATGGAGACCGCACGGCACAGGTGAGTGTGACCTGTTCTCAGGACACCCCCGCGACACACGGTCCCCCAGCTGTGTGTGTGCCCCCTCGCTGCTGCTCATCGTGACGATCTGCCGATTTTTTGCCTGTTTGTTCCTGTTCGTTTTTTCCTGGTATTTGCCTCTGTTTCCCCTGCTGTCTCATTTGTGTACCCTGTATTGTCTCCCCTGGTGATAGCCCTACTCCCCGCTTCCTGCCACCGTGATCTTGCGGCCCCGCCCCCTTTTCTTCTGTGTCTTCCCCGCTCCCGCCTCCCAGCTGCTCCTCCCTCCCACTTGGCCTTAAATGGAGACTGCGCGGCGCAGGTGATTGTGACCTGTTCTAAGGACACCCCCGCGCCGCACGGCCCCCCAGCTGTGTGTGTGCCCCCTCGCTGCTGCTCATCGAGACGATCTGCAGATTTTTTGCTTGTTTGTTCCTGATCGTTTTTTTCCTGCTATTTGCCTCCATTTCCCCTGCTGTATCATTTGTGTTATCTGTACCCTGTATTGCCTCCGCTGGTGATAGCCCTGCTCCCCGCTTCCCGCCGCCGTGATCTCGCGGCCCTGCCCACTTTTCTTCCGTGTCCTCCCTGCTTCCGTCTCCCAGCTGCTCCTCCCTCCCACTTAGCCTTAAATGGAGACCGCGAGGACGCGCAGTGGTCACACGCAGCCGGTGCGACGATTGTGTGCCGAAGGCGCACCACAGGCAAGCCCGTCTGCGCCCGTCTGCGCCCATCCGCACCTGGACCGCGCCCAGTGCCAGGACCCCTGGCCCCCACCGATGCAAGACGACCCGACAGACCTACGACGCCGCTGCCCTCAACGCACTCAATGCCGGCCGGAACCCCACCTGCTGCCGGGTAACCCCGAAACGCATTCACGGACCCTTTATCTGCAGAACCTGCAAGTTCACCTGCCTCCGAATCTGCACCACGCCCGCCAAGCCAAGCTCTAGCAGCGACCTTAAGTGCATCCTGCTCAACACCCGCTCCGTCCAGAGACACGCCGTGGAACTCTGGAACCTCCTCGACACAACATCACCAGACATCGCCTTCCTCAAGGAAACATGGATGAACGCCTCCTCAGCCCCCGACATCGCCATCACCATCCCGGACGGGTACAAGATCATCAGGAGGGACCGCGTCAACCAGACCGGAGGAGGCATCGCCATCGTCCACAAGAACACCATCCGCATCACGACCGACACCAACGACACCTTAGCCGCTGCCGAGCACCTCCACGTCCAGATTCACACCGACCCAAAGACGACCCTCTGAGGCACCCTCATCTACAGACCACCGGGACCACGCACACAATTCAGCTTCATCAGCCCACACGCCCTCCCCTCAGCCGATTACATCCTCCTAGGGGACCTCAACTTCGCGTATGTGTATGAGTGAAATAGGTGACGCTCTGCGCTTCGCATAAAATATTGTCTGCGCTACAATCTGGCATTTTTAGTAAAGTGCGGCGGCTAGCTTATAATTATTGAAAACAGTGATGACTCTAATTAAGCGCGGTCAGCAAAACTAAACTACCATTCATTAACTGAGGCTGACTGACCTAGGTGCTGTTCCACGGCGCTGGCAGGAATGTGATGCCTGATGTTGAGCATGCGAAAACAGTCTAGTTTAGGATTACATTGAGATGTGGATACATCCTTTGATTTGTTGTTTACTTTTAGTGCGGTGCATCCATTTACCTGAGCTCGAGCCAGGTGAGGTGGAGTGGTTCCTTCTCATCGAGTGGGATGAGAGGAAGTTGATACATACACTATCAGGTGATATGGTTTTTGTTATATTTTCTCTAGCAGTAGCATTAATGGTCCTGAGGAAGCAGCAGGAGATCACTAGACTCCGGGTGTCTGCAGAAACATGTCGACCTTTCATCTCTTAGTGGCTATTTGCTAAACCACTATTGCACTGTTTTTATTGATTTAGGAGTGTGAGGGTGTCCATTAAAGCTTTTTTTCCCGACCACTACCTAATTTTAAAAATATCTTTTTCCACTTTCACAAATACACTTTTTTTTTCACGCACTGCTATCTCCAGTTTCCATCTAGACACGCCTTTTCCTGTTTCACATCTGTACATATCATTGTGGTTTTTCCTGTGCCTGGTTTTAGTCATCAGCCAGCAGAGGTTTTTTACCGCTAATGTGACAGAAATTATGCACCAGAGATCCCAGATGATGAAGGGCGGTCTCGATGGTGGACTGATGGGAACTTGCATAGTTTAGTAACTATTTCCTGTATATTTGTATTTGGGTACTTTGATTGCTTGCTTTCTGACTCTCTGTTAACTTTAGGTTGGTGTGACCTCAACTTCCACCTGGAGAACAACAAGGACCGCAACACCGTCGCCCTGCTGGACAACCTCGCCAACCTTGGACTCAAGCAACTGGTCAACACCCCCACCCACTACGCCAGCCACACGCTTGATCCCGTCTACTCATCCAGCAAGCACATCACCTTCAGCCACTCCATCGGACTCCACTGGACCGACCACAGCTGCGTCCACTTCAGCTTCAGAAAAACCACAACCCACCACCACCCGCAACAGGTTCCTCACAGGAGCTGGAGCAAGATCACCGCCGACCAGCTCACCACCTCCCTCAGCCAGAACCCACCTGCCAGCACAACGGACCCCAACAAAGCAGCCCGCAACTTCACGCAGTGGCTGACCGCCTGCCCTGACGACCTCCCACCACTGAAGATTCCTCCCAGCAGACCCAGAAGCAAGAAGGCCCCCTGGTTCACCGATGAACTCAAGGACTCCAGGAAGACCTGCCGCACCCTCGAGAAAGCCTGGCTCCTCGCCAGACCACTGACAACATGACCGCCCTCAAACACGCCACCCGCAAGCCACCAGCTCATCCGCACCACCAAGAAGAAATCACTGAAGGAGAGACTGGAGAACAACGCCCACGACAGCAAGGAACTCTTCAGCATCGTCAAGGAGTTCTCCAACCCCATCACCGGCAACAACAACATCACTCCTTCACAATATCTCTGCGACTCCCTCGCCTCGTTCTTCCACCGCAAGATTGCCGACATCCACAACAGTTTCGGCGCACCATTCATGCACCCAACCGTCGAACCAACGCACCCCACCGCCACCCTCCGCACATGGACCACGGTGACCACCGAAGACACAGCCCGCACGATGAACACCATCCACTCCAGATCTCCAACCGACCCCTGCCCCCACCACGTCTTCAACAAGGCCGACTCCACCATTGCACCCCAACTCCGGGACGTCATCAATACCTCCTTCAACACCGCCACCTTCCCGGAGAGCTGGAAGCATGCCGAGCTCAGCGCCCTACTGAAGAAACCAACAGCGGACCCCACCGACCTCAAAAACCTCTGCCCCACCTCTCTCCTCCCTTTTCCTGCCAAAGTCATCGAGAAGATCGCCAACAGACAGCTTGCCGCCTTCCTCGAGATGAACGGATCCCTCGACCCCTCGCAGTCCGGTTTCAGAGCCACCCACAGCGCCGAGACCGCCCTCATGGCAGCCACCGACGACATCCGAGCCCTGATCAACACGGCGGAAACAGTGGCACTCATCCTCCTGGACCTCTCTGCAGCGTTCGACACTGTCTGCCACCGCACCCTAGTCCAACGCCTCCGCAACACCGGCATCCAAGAGAAGGCACTGGAGTGGATCATCTCGTTCCTCGCCTGAAGAACACAGAGAGTCCGCCTCCCCCGTTTCGATCCGAGGCCACCGAAGTCATCTGCGGCGTCCCGCAAGGATCATCACTCAGCCCCACCCTCTTCAACATCTACATGAGACCTCTTGCTGCCATCGCACGCCAACACAACCTCAACGTCATCTCCTATGCCGACGACACCCAGCTGATCCTCTCTCTCACCAGAGACCTCGACATCGCCAGAACCAGCCTACACAAAGGGATGAAAGACTGAAAGACGTCACCGAGTGGATGAAGAACAGCAGCCTGAAACTGAACTCAGACAAGACAGAAGTCCTCATCCAGGGACCATCACCCTCCGCCTGGGACAAAACCTGGTGGTCCCCAGCCCTGAGCACCTCCCTCAAGCCAACAGACCATGCACGCAACCTGGGCTTCATCCTGGACTCCTCCCTCTCGATGACCAGACAAGTCAACACCGTCTCCTCATCATGCTTTCACACCCTTCGCATGCTTCGCAAGATCTTCCGATGGATCCCGACCGAAACCAGGAAGACGGTCACCCAGGCCCTCGTCACCAGCCGACTGGACTACGGAAACACCCTCTACGCCGGAACCACAGCCAAGCTACAGAAAAGACTCCAACGCATCCAGAACGCCCCTCGCCCGACTCATCCTGAACATCCCCCACGCAGCCACATCTCCGGCCACCTGAGGGACCTGCACTGGCTCCCCGTCAACAAGAGGATCCCGTTCGGGCTCCTCACCCATGCACACAAGTCTCTCCACGACCTGGGCCCCAAGTACCTCAACGACCGCCTGACCTTCTACACGCCCACCCACCAGCTACGGTCTACTAGCCTCGCCCTCGCCGCCGTACCACGCATCCGAAGAACAACCGTCGGAGGCAGATCCTTCTCCTACCTGGCGGCCAAGACATGGAACTCCCTCCCCATCCACCTTCGACTGACCCAGGACCACCTCGCCTTCAGGAGACAACTCAAGACCTGGCTGTTCGAGCAGTAGCGGACCCCTTCCCCCAAGCGCCTTGAGACCCTTCCGGGTGAGTAGCGTGCTATACAAGTGTTATGATTGATTGATTGATTGAAGAAATGTTAAAGTTGGAAAATGAAGAAATTATAAAATTGGAAGCAATTGATAAAATAGAACATGAAGGAATCAGTATTATTTTAAGTGAAAAGTTGAAGAGAAAATTGGATTGTTTAGGGAATCGATTAGTAAACCTGCTGGTTTAGAAAATAATTTGTATATATGTGTAAATTGTAGGGTAATTTTGCGACGTAATTTGAATGTGGAAAAAGGTTTAGTAAATGGAGCAATGGGTAAAATTGTTGATTTTGTTCATTATGTAAATAGAGGTGGGATTGAATTTTTGAAAATCAAATTTGATGAAATTGCTGAAGTACACAAGTTAGTCATTGTGTAGCTCGTTTTTTGCTTGTAAAAGATTTGTATGTCTGCAGAAAACAGTTTCCTGTTTGTTTGGCATATGCAGTGACCATTTAAAAATCTCAAGGTTTAAGTGTAGATTGTGCTTTAGTGAATATTGGAAGTACCGTGTTTAAAGAAAGTATGGCATATGTTGCTTTGTCTCAAGTAAGAACTTTATCTGCCTTGCACTTGATTGATTTTGATGAGACAAAGGTTTGTGCAGATGCAAATTGTGTGAAAGAGTATAATAGGTTAAGAAGAGAATATGCACCCAATTTAGGTCAATATCCAGTAGTTGAAAAGCGTGTGGTAGGTAGAAAAAGAAGATTTGAGAATATCTGTTGTGAAACTGTAGAGAAAGAAAAAAAAAAACAAGAGCAAGTTGCGCTTGCAAGCAAGAAGAAAAAGGACAGTGTTGAAGAGAATGTTGGTTATCGGTTTGAAAATAGTTACGGTGTCTACTGCTATGCTAATGTAGCAAATTGTAGAAAATCGGTACAAAAGATTATGTTCTTTGTTGAATTCTGTTTATGAGAAATGTAGTAGTGATAAAAGTAAAATACAAAGTGTTTCTGATATTCGAAATGTTTTGGACATATGTTCTGGTTGTACTGAATTTACGCAGAATATTCAACAAGATTTTTAGGAATTTTTAATGTTTATGCTTGGTGTACTGTAAGATGAAGGTATAGATGTTGAAAACCTTTTTGGCCTTTCTTATAAAGGCATCATGAGTGTTAAAATTGTTTGTTTACATGTAGCACTGACATAGACACTAAGAGATTCATATATTTGACTTTACCTGACTGTGAATCAGTGTCTTTTAACAATCTAATTAGAGAAGCAAGTCAAAACATGGAGTGTAGCCAATGTAAATCAGAAATGTCATCAACATTACATATACAAAGATATGGACAGTATGTTATTTTAATGCTGCAACGTTGTACAGCTGATGGAAGGAAATTTAAAACTTTAATTAAAAATGTTGTAGCTGATCAATGTTCAATATGAGGAAGAACTTTTGTAGCTGTTGCAATTATTTTTCATGATGGACCTTCTACCACATCTGGACATTACATAGTTTATTTAAAATGTCTGAAAGGTTGGATACATTGTAATGAAAGTCAATTAGTTTTTAAGCAACATTAGCCCAAAGAGTTACCAAATTCTTACCTAATATTTTTAAAGGCAAAATTTTAAGATAAAAATTTGCTCTTTAGGAATAGTGCTGTTAAGGTAGATTAGTCTGGTGTTGTAGAGTATTTTGTACATGAGGGTGAGGAGCTTGAAGGTGATCCTTTTGTTGATATTGAGGCAGTGTATATGTATCAGGTGGTGGGTGATGTGGGTGCAGCCGGGGACATAGATGATCCCTCAGGTGGAGGTCTTTTGGATTTGTTGTAGTTGTTGTAGAGTATTTTGCCACAGTGTAGCCTGCGGCTGATGAGGGCCTGTGTCACTGTTGTTGCTCTTTTGGTTAGGGTCCACTTGTAAATGTTGCGGAGCATGTGGAGGGTGTTATAGCAGTACGAGGAGATGGTGGAGACTTGGTTACACATGGAGAGGGAGGAGATGAGGTTGAATCGTATGTTGTGGACATGGTTGGAAGTTGTTGGTACTGTTCACAGTGTAGTCAGGTAGCAGGAATTGTCCAAGGCTGAGGGGGGTTGATCTGAGGATGAGTACCTTCATCTTGTGCCAGTTTGTGTTTACAGTGCTACTCTTTATGTAGTGAGTGACGTCCTTCATTGTGTTCTAGAGGTTGCTTTTGGTGGTATGTGGCTTCTTGGTGAGGAAGAGGATGAGGTGGGTGTTATTTGTGTAGGAGATGTTGTTGAAGTTGTAATGGTGGGCTACTTGTGTTAGGGTGGCCATGTAGATGTTGAACAGTGTCGGTCTGATGGATGAGTCCTGAGGGACCTGTAGATGATGTTGGTGGTTTTGGATCAGAAGGCTGGGAGGCGGACATTCAGTATTACTATTCAACAACTTCCAAACAAAAGGACTTGATGCATACTATTTGGCCATAAGGAAAAGTGTGTGAAACCATTAAGGAGTTTTTGCTGTGTATTTTGTCAGCATATATTTGTAAGTAACATTATTTACAGTGTAAGAAAATTAACCATACTGTTTTTTTATTTTATGATTGTTTGAGATGTGTCATATTCACGTAAGAAAGTGCTCTTAGAAAAAACATTTAAGATATGTTTTATTTCTATTTTTTATATTGTTATTGAGAATGTTGAGTGTTTTTTTTAGGATGATCATATGGATTGTCTTTTTTTTGCCCGCTGTTATGTGATGAGTACTTTTGAACTCACTGTTTGTAGTGAAATTCAATATATTCTGAGAACAGCAAAAAAGGCAAATGAAATGTTTTACAAATTATTTTGTGTTGGAAAATATATATTGTAACTGTGCGTTTTTTGTATCTTCCACAGGTGATAGTTTTTATAATATATAATTTTTTTATTATTTAATATGCTTAAGGTAAGTATAAGTAACTGACTCAGCCGTGGCCCGTGGAGGGAGTTGTGGTGGGGTAGGCAGGTGGGGCAGGGGAGGGGAAGGGTAGGGGGTTATAAACAGCAGAATCTGGATGATTGCAGGTAAGTAAACAATTAAATTAATAAAGCGATTTGAACAGCGAAATGCGTTTAGCAATTGCGGCTGACAATTACAGTAATCTTGGTGCACGGAGACACAGCGTCGGCATTTCGTTTTTGAAAGGCAGTTTTATATATACATATATATATATAAAAATAGATATTGATATATCCATTACTTAAATGATGCTCAATCCCAAGCCTCTTGTGAACGGTGTTCTTTGGTGGGGTATCAAACCCCCATACCTTCATCAAAGACGTGCAACAAGTTCTTTAAAGCAAAAACACACCATGGCCCAATTTGTATTCAAAGCTTGTTTTATTTGGCAAGGACAACTCCACATATGTCAGGAATTTTAAGGATGCACTTAGCTGCAGTTCATTTCTCTGTAATTATTTTTTAGGGGAACTGGCAAGTTGCTTTCCGATCCATTGTGCCTTCCTCAATGCCTTTCGGAACCCCCAGTCATAAGGTTAACTGCAGCTGCGCAGATGCACTACAAACATGAGTTCCGTGCTCAACTGCGCTTCTTGAGGGCTGTTACAAACAAAAATTCTGCATCAAAACATATTCATCAAATTCCAAAAACACTTAAAATAAACAAGAAATCACAGTATTGGTTCTATAAGGATCTATCTCTCTAACAATCATATTCCGATTTGACAACACACATTAATATAAGTGAAGTGCATTTGTTACATTTTGGTCTCAGAAATAAATATAAAAATTATGTAAGTTATTCAATGCTCAGTGGAGGATGAGACTTTCTTATACAATACTGTAAATGACTCTCCACGCTTTCACATTAGAAGTTATGCTTTTGACATATTTACTACTCAATTTGAACTCCGGTATTCTCACTAGACCCTCTTAAATAAATGTTCTTCTTCTCTCAAGGATTTGTTCAATTAAAATGTATTACCTCCTAAACATAAAGCTTGGGGTTATCCTTTGCCTTTAACTTCTTTTGTAGTGCCATTTTCCTAGTTAGAAGTAGTAGTTTGGGTCTAATGCAGATAAAGAATATAAGAGTACAAAAACAGAATTATGTTCCAGTTCTTACAAAGTAGTAAATGAACACCAATCATAAATACCCTATTGTTAACTAAAAGTGTGATTAAGTCATAAGATTCTCACCTTTATAGTCTTACAACTCTCCTCCTTTTCAATATACATTTTCTTTCATCCACATTTATTCAGAACATTTTCCCCTTGAAAAGGGTCTGTGAAAAAAACAAAGAATGGTGTAAAACTCCATCTATGAGTAGCACAGTATTGCAATTGTTTACAAGAGCTCTGCTCAAATAATTATACATACTCCCTGTCAGTACAACATTCAATACACTGCTGTAAAGCTAAACTATTCCCTAAAAGTGCAATATTACTAACCACTTGTCTAATGTTACCGGTTTGTATTTAGGGGCAGATGTTTCAAACGATTTTTTATCACAAATGCTGCGATTCGCAAAATAAAAGAGTTTGCGACAAAAAAATTGGACCGTGCAATGTATTATTGAAATTGCATTGCAAAATTAAGGAATCTCAAAATTTGCGATTCTTTAATTTTGCGTAAGCATTTAAGGAATCGCAAATTGCGATTCCTTAAGTGATATGCATCAAGCATTTCATTTTTCCGAGTTCTCCTTAAGAAATCTCAAATTACCACCAACTTGTATTTGGTGGTAATTTGCGATTTGTTTTACAAATGCACTTTTTTTGCATTTGTAAAGGTGCCATGTGGCGCTCATACATGCCATTAGGGCATGTATGTGCACCATATGCGCACACATGTAAATTTCAGGGATGCAGCAGGGTGTCCTGGAGACACACTTTCACCCTTGAAATTATTCTCAATTTGCGATTAACAAATTGAGAATCGCAAATTGAGAATAACTTCACATTCATTCCTGTGGGCCTCCTGGCCCATAGAAGTGAAAGGGAAATTATTCCTTAATTGCGATTCACAATTTGCTAATCGCAATTAAGGAATTTTAAGAAATTGCTAAAAAATTGTGATTTTTTAAATACATACCATTTTGCAATTTCTTAAAAAGTGATTCTCAAAAAATCGCTATTTGAGAATCACAAATAGATGTTTTGATACATCTGCCCCAAAGTTCCTCATCTTACCAACCAAGAATCTGATGTAAAGATGTTTCAAACTAAACTACTAGTAACTGTCTCCATATGTTTAACACTGCTGAGTACAGCCATCACTCTGACTTCTTAGAGTGGAACAATAAAATGTGCTTCTATTTTAAATCTTTAAAGTTATAGCTGCCAACTTGCCAAGGCATATGTTCTTCTGCGATTTCTCTGTAAAAGGCTCCGTATTCTTAATGTAAGTTACAGCCCATTAACCCATTTCCCCCATTCAGCTTACCATATATCTTCAGTCAACCTGCGTGGTCTTCGTCTGGAATGGATCATGCATTCATTACACCCATTACCTTCTCTCTTTTATATACTCCACTCTGACCTTAATTAACTCCTCCTGGAGACGCACAAAAAAGGAGCTCTACATATGAGCTAAGACTTTTTTTATTTCTAGTTAACTAAGTCATCATGCATAGCAAAATGACATGGTATTACATTTTGTCTGCCTCTATTGATCAAGATTATATCCGTGTATTTTGCTACGTGATTTGTGAAATAGATTACAAATGTATTATAAATTGCAAAAGATGAAAATGAAGGGGTGTTTTAATTAGACTGGAGTCTCAAACCTGTAGCCTCACTGTTTATTAACACCCTGGTGCATACCTTGTGCTATCAATGAATTCGCCACATGGAGGTACCTTCCTAAATGATTAGAACCTAAGATCAATTTCTCCACAGTAAGGCACTACCTCTATGAGCATTTTCTTAATAGGTAGCCTTTCCACATGTGTTGTATTTCAGAAATGGAGTTTAGGTTATACACTATCTATAATTCTTTCTGATATTTTTATTTATTGAAAATTACTTTTGGGAATATAGAAGCAAGCTCATTGATACTGCAGTCTTGAACTCTTAACCCTAACCTTACCAACTCACTTCTGCACAATTTGCACTAGAAAGGAAGTAGCCACCTGATGGTCCAATTGCAAGTTTCTTATGATACATCAGCAATGGTAAAAAGGGGTTTCTGTTTTAACATTCTAAAATTATTGTTATTGAGGTATATTATTATTTATGGTATATTTACTTATTTAAACTACATCATATGAGATGAGGGATATCGTATCACAAATGCATGATCCTACAGATGATTGAGTTTTGCCTCACCGAAAATGTTTTTATGTTTAACGGACACTGGTTCAAACAAACACAAGGGACTTCAATGGGCATCTGCTTTTCCCCTAGCTATGCTAATCTCACGGTGGGCTGGTGGGAAAAGCAGGTGCTCTGGAGTGACAATTTAGAACCTTGGACCAAAAATATTAATATCTAGCTGCTTTACATAGATGACATTTTCTTTGTGAGGGTGACGAATGTGATTGCATGTTGTTAGGAATTTGAATTTTACTATGCAACACAGCAGACCATTGACTTCCTTGATTTAAAGTTGGATGAAGGGAGCCTTTCCACCGATCACAAGCCACCCACCAAACTTTAGATGGAGTATCCCCTACAGAGAATTACTCAGAGCGAGTAATAAGCTACTAGGAATGTTAAACAAGAACCAAAACAGACATGATCAAAACATTTAGAATACTGTACCAAAATTCTAAGGAAGGGGGTAACTAAGGCGAACAAGGTTGAGCGAACCAAGGCACTTTACAGAGTAGAGAGTCAGAAAAAGGGAAACAATCTAGATAAGGCACCAATAGGATTTATCACGACTTTCAATACACAGGCAGACAAACTGAAACAGATCTTTAAAAAAAAGGTGGGATATCCGTACACAGGATACACTTTTGTGCAGGAAGAATCTATCTATCACAGTTCTCCTAGTGAGCAGCCATCTGAAACGATGGAGAATGACACGGTTAGACAAGGGCAAGGGGTTTCCCAGATGCATAAATGCAAAGCATGTAGCCATAGCAAAGACACAAAGGAAGTGAGATTAGTAAAGGTAGGCAAAACATGGAAAATGCCAAAAGTATCAATTGTAACACCGACTATGTGGTCTACGCAATCACTTGTCCATGCCATAAATGGGACGTAGGATCAAAAACCTTTCCCATTAAAAAACTCATTCCTGAGCATTGGAGAGCAATTACCAATCTAGATCTTAGCTACAGTACAGCTCGACATTTCCGGAAAGCCCATAATAGCAATTGGGCACTCAGTAAATTGTTTACATTAGACACAGTTCCCAAACATCCAAGGGGTGGAAATTGGGTGCAGACTCTGCGGAGACTAGAATCTTGATTCATACTACAAGCAGGCAGTATGTTCTCATTAGGGATGAATAATGATGAGGAGATGCACTCACATCTATAAATTAATGTTTGTCATTTTAACCGGGCTAGGTAGAACATGAATCCAGTTATATCTACTGATATACTGTTGTAATCACCACCCTTTACCCAATTTTAGACTGTGTTATTTATAATTTATGCAACTTCCCTTTTTTACATCACAAATTGATACATTGTGTGCAAGAAATAGGAGATCAAATTATTTCGGATAAGAATGGAGAGCCAAACATATACCACCAGGCCTGCATGACAAGTTGGGTAAAGAATACATCAAGACATCCAGGGAATTACCATATACACACCGATGTTGGAGTGGGGGGAAAGAAGTGTTCCTTAGTGGTACAAATTGCAAAAACACACTAAGAGGTTCTCTCCTATGTCAGGGTATTAATTTACACTGGGCCTGTGAGGGTTCCTTGAACAACCTATCCTGCCACCTGCAAGGTTCACCAGCTGCAGTGATTGATCCAATTTTTGGCAACTTTCTAATGGAAGTTATTTAATGTTGAATGATCACAGCTGCTGTGGCATGTTGCCAGGGATAGCCTATCTCGTAACTGTGTCAGGCAAGGTCACTTGCTGTATGCAAGTATTGTTTCCTACAACTAAGACAGACGAGGAGTCACCGTTATGGCCTTCACTGAACATCTCTTTAATACGAATTGATACTTTAAGCAGACTAAAAGCCATTCTTTTACAAAAAACTGTGCCACTGACCTTGTCCAAAGAAAAGTATGATCCGCTAGTTGCAAGGACTTCTGCAGAGATACACATTCTTTTAACAACAAATTGCCCTATACATTTCTCAGAAATGTTAAGTCGTATCTTAAACATGTCTGATACAAGTTGTATTGTACATGTATTTAAGACAATTGTTTCGGGACCGTTAGCACCTTTCGAAGCAGTCCTTGGCATATTTCCAAACTTTGTGCACTCGGTGTTTGGCGGACTACCACTCATTTTGGGACTAGCAGCAGGGATACTATTTTTTCTCCTATTGCTTCGACTCCTAATTAACTGTGGAGGACACTCATCTGGCGTTGAGGTGCCATGAGCGCATAATCCAAATTTTGGGATTAACTCGTTTAAGAGAGCTGAATACCACATGGTTTTTATCAATCAGACCAATCTTACCTGTTCTACATTGCCTGCTATGTGGAGAAGAATGCATGTTAGGCATCTGTCTTACACTCCCATTAGTAATGCCAGCGGATGTTGATACTTTGTTTGGACCAGTAACGGCTCATGCACTGTGTTGTCCCCAACAGCTACCAATCCTGATGACGGCATTCGTTGAGATCTCGCAGATGCAACATACTACTGCTGAGATATGAGAGGAAAGCGGCACACAGGTACCACCTAATCCGAACATTGCTAACGCGGCAAACGCTGACGGCGATGGTTCGCATCTGTGTACAATTAATCTCCTTAATGAGGTAATCCAACTATCATCTACGATGGTAGACAAACTCTTTACAGACTTGGAAGACTTGATGTTTTCTCCAAACAATTACACTGACTTTTGAAATTAGCACACAATGTTATGAGAAAACCCTGAATTTGACCTTCATTTTTTTAAAATAAAGTTTCTAACTTTGGTACTACATTTTTTTCCCTCCCTCTTCCCTATGTTCAGACTTTTGTTTTTCCCAAAAATTTTATTTTTTGGCACAGAATATTCTGCTTGAAGTAGAACTATTCATAGAGAACTAGAATTCTTTGAAAACTTCCAAGAGACAATATTTGACCTTGTCCACATTTAGGTAATTGATATAATCTGCCATGAGATGGGCTCCAATTTTCTTCTGTATTTAAGAGCCATTTCATAAATGTATTTTCATGATTCATTCGGATAGCAAAAATGACATCTATATGCTTTAAATGAAACATAGCTTGTTAAAATGCGGACGGCACAAAATTCTCTTTTCATGTGCAACCGATCTCAATGCATTTTTTTATATTTTTGGGTGGGTTTCAACACATCATGTTCAGTTACGTTTTAATGTGTTTAGAACTTGGTAATGTCGTACATAATAAAGTGGAGTGGGTGTTGTGTGGTGTTTTAGGCCCCGAGTGAATTTTCACAATTCATGCCCTTATATAGCTACAAATCACATTACCCTTATATAGGCATAGAAATCAAGCCCTTATTTAGACGTAGTCCATGCAGACCAAATACAGGCATGGCTACTTCCACCCATACCAAACGTCACAACGATGTCACTGACCATGTCATGAATGATGCAATATGTGCCATCATCAGCAGTGGATTGCGGGTGCGCGATATATAGTTAGCGCAACTAACTATATATGCGAATTTCAATGGTTTTATGCGAGTAAAATAAGGTTTTGTAAATGCTAATCCCTAAATATATATGGTCTATAACCTATGGTTTTTTCAGTGAATTTTCAAGGTTTTGTAAATGCTAATTCCTAACTATATATGGTCTATAACCTATGTTTTTTTCAGTGAATTTCAATGGTTTTTTAATAGCAAATATCAAATGCTGTCAAATGTCAAGTACATGATAGGTAAAAACATTTTTGTGTTTATGCACGCTGATGTGCTTTGAACGCTGCCCCCCCCCCTCTTTTCTCTTAGGAGTACTCTCTCTTTGCAGATAGTGAAGGGTAGTTAACACAGGCCTTTGCCCCCGTTGTAATCCGTCGCGCCTGCTTCTCTCTCCATTTGATTGATTGTTATCCAAGCATTTATTATTTTTGAATTGGTTCTCTTTGGTTCATTCTGTATTTACAAACAAGCACAGAGTCGCACTACTCTGTTTAGTCTTTGCAGATAGTGAAAAATCGTTTAAAAAAACAAAAGGAATCGAGCAAAATCAGTAGGCCACTAATGGGATCTGTTTTTGACCTCGCTAAAATAGAAACATTAAGAACAACCCCTCATGAGAAATACGAAACTAGTGAGATGAACTTAGCTCCACACCATGATGGCTGCAAGACAGCTCGACTCTGCCGCCCACCCCACCCCACCCAAAATAACGACAAACCCTATGCAAATATTATAAATATATACAACACACCAGCAAAGTAACAGGGTAAAACATTTTATTAAATAACTATTTACATAACTATTTTATACTTTTTGTTGCCCGATCCGGCTAGCTCAATCGATTGAGCATGAAACTCATGCACTCTGATAGCAAGCGTTGCTGCTGATGCTATGCAGACAAAAACTGGTTTTCAGTTTGTACATTCTTCAAGATTTTTCCATCCAAGGCTGGTTGAGAGTTTGTAGAACAATGGCTTCAGATTTTCAACATACGGTGTGGTGGCGCGGACTGGGAGGGGGCGCTTGGCTCCTGCCCCCTCCCCAAGTAAGATTTTCATACATGATTGTACGTTCATGGTTTTGGTCCCTGAGTTGCTTCGATGTCACTGCCATGCTCAAATGGCATAAGTCCTGGATGTTGGGTGCCATAGTTCAGAGTTCTGAGCAGCGCTTGTAACACTGTCTGAAGCTTATTTGCACCTGCTGCAGCTTCACTATTCTCAAAGTAAGTGAGGGCCGTTTGTGGACCTGACTGGATTGGAAAACAATGTGATGCGGTGCCTCCCTGAACCGCTTGACGGAGGCCCCCGAGGGGCGGTGAGATGGCTTGGACTGGGAGGGGGCGCTTGGCTCCTGCCCCCTCCCCAAGTCGTGTTGCCCTGGTGTGGCCCCCGACATAGGCGGCCGGCTCCCGGGGTCCGGCGGAACTTTTTGCCTTTTGATGACTCTTCCATTCTGGACCTTGTCCAACTATCCGTTTGACCTGAAGACACGCTGTAGTGGGGCGCCCCTTTACCATTTCAGTTGCCATTCCACCCGCTTTTGCTACACTGTGCCTCTTCCGCCATTCAGCTATTTACCGCCCGCTCTTGCGACTACAGCGTCTCGCTCACCATGTAGTTGAGTTGCTCCCGCTCTTGCGATGCAGCGATAGGCGGCTGCCACAGGACTCTCAAAATGGCGGCCGGCTCTTCAGATTTGGGCGTGGTCCACTAAAATGGCCCTGGGACACCTTGGAACTCGGACGCTTGTCTGCTAGGGCTTGGGTCCCATTCTCGAAAGCGTCCCCTCAGCCTTGAAGATTCTACAAAAGTCTTGGGGGCCCCCGACTTCCGCAGGCTTCTGGTGGGGAGCGGCTGCCATGATTGCTCGTGGAATGGCCACGACTAAGCTACGAGATGGTGGTGCTCTCATGCTGACGCCAGCTTCAGTCTGAAACATCCAGAAACACTGTCGACTACCAATTCGATCAGTTCCGGTAGCACCCCAACGTGACCCGGTAGAGAAGAACTTGCCCTCCCCTCTTTGACTGATGGTTCTTGTTGCCTGTCCCTTCTGTTGTCATTTAACAGAACATTTTAGACTTCTGAAAGGGGTTGTGTTCCGAACGCTGGTTGGTGGAGACATTTTGACTATATTCTGGACCTACGTTGTTGCGTAATGCGTTATATGACACGCCGCGTTAGCGCACCCGGAAGTGCTCCGGTGCGCGAAGCGCAGCTTCCCGGAAGCAATCCGGGGCGCGGCGCGCAGCGCGTAACGTAAGCATAACAGGTCATGTGACTTGTTGATAAAACTTTTCTTTGGTTCATTTTACTTTTGTTATTTTAATGATGAAAGGCTTGGTCATATGACCTAAAAATTACGCTTTTTATTGGTTTCGAACATTATTTTTTCTTAAACATATATGTTATAATGTTTCAAGCTAATGTACTTTCCCGGAAAATTTACAACTGTCCTGCAAGTAAAATATATTCCTTTTTCGAGAAAAAGGGCGTTTCTTCGTCCCATGACGGAGCCGTTGAGTAAAAGAGGCTCGGCCTGCTGTCTTAGTCGCCGATACACCTGAATATCAGATTCTTATCGATCACTTTATGTTGCAGGAGTGGAAAACACAACTGCCCTTGACCATTTATCTTTACTGCGTTCCTGCGTATTATACCTTTTATCCGTCATGTAATTGGACTGCTTTATTTCACTTGCCTTTTACTGATTCGAAAACAGTGACTAAAATTAAAAACTTTACCAATGTAAATATTACTACCATGTTTTGTTTTAAAAACCTTTATTGTGAAAATATCAGTATACAAATACGGGCCTTTAACCACGTGGGCCGGCCACGGAGCAAACTGGAATCGTATATGATGAGGAGACATTTACATTGTAGAGGAACGTAACGAGCGGGCCATTAGGTTGCAAGAACTAAGGTGTCGAACAGTTGCGGAATCGGTGGACGTACATTTTGTAATTAAAATACGACAGGGCCACTTTCAATAAAATTATCTAGATATACATTTGCGGGCAAGTACCATGGGTGACGTTAATTCGAACTTTCAATAGTACAGTAATCAATAACACATCAGAACTTAATATCAATAGGGATGTCGAAATATTCAATCAATTCTCGTCCCCGCCCGCCATGTGCTTCAAAACTGCATACGTATCTCGTGATATCAAGGTTGTGCAACCAGTACACAACAAGAAGTTACGAGTCCCATTTATACCGGCGCCATTTTGGGCAATACCACCCTTGACGCAGCCCTTTATGCTACAAGATGGTGTCTTCCATTCAGAAAATATTGTTGGCAGCATTTTGAAAGGAAAGATAAACAGCCGTTCTCCTAGTGAGTCTCACATTGTTACATTTAGGAAGAATGTTGAAGAGTAGTATGTTGAAAATCTGAAGCCATTGTTCTACAAACTCTCAACCAGCCTTGGATGGAAAAATCCTGAAGAATGTACAAACTGAAAACCAATTTTTGTCTGTATAGCATCAGCAGCAACGCTTGAGTCAGCTTTGTGTGAAGCCGCCATTTTGATTCAATCAATAGCGTCCCCCTGCACACATTCAGGGACCTGGTCGTGTCTTCAGGTCAAACGGATTGTGGGACAAGATGCAGAAAGGAAAAGGAAAAAAGTTCCGCCAGACCCCGGGAGCCGGCCGTCTATGTCATGGGCGATCTTTGGCCACACCAGGGCGATAGTGAAGCTGCAGCAGGTGCAAATAAGCTTCAGACAGTGTTACAAGCACTGCTCAGAACTCTCAACTATGACACCACCTCGGTGCCATCCGGATCTTGGCGCCTTGTGCTGGTTCCGGCCTATTCACACATCGGTCCGCTACTGACACCACCTCACAGGCCAACGGGGCACTCCACGCTGACTTTCGGCACAGCATTGTAGGATGGCCACACCAGAGCAGCAACTTGCTAAACACCACCTCGGTGCCATCCAGATCTCGGCGCGTTGAAACACCAAGGGGCGCCCCACTGCAGCCGAGGAGCCTCCATCTTTGGGGCGACGCACAGCATCACCAATGCAGTCAGATCCTCAAACAGCCCCCACTGACTGACGCGACCTCACAGGCCAACGGGGCGCCCCACGCCGACTTTCGGCGCAGCATTGTAGGATGGCCACACCAGTGCGGCAACTTGCTGGACACCACCTCGGTGCCATCCAGATCTCGGCGCGCTGTGCTGCCTTCGGCCTACTGTAGCCGCAAGTGCGGACGCAACTCAGTTGGACGGCGAGTGAAATGCTAAGGGGCGCCCACTGCAGCCGAGGAGCCTCCATCTTGGGGGAGACGCACAGACCCCACTGACTGACGCGACCTCACAGGCCAACGGGGCGCCCCATGCCGACTTTCGGCGCAGCATTGTAGGATGGCCACACCAGTGCGGCAACTTGCTGGATACCACCTCGGTGCCATCCGGATCTCGGCGCGTTGTGCTGCCTTCGGCCTATTCGCACATCGGTCCGCTACTGACACCGCCTCACGTGCCAACGGATTTTCTACGCTTTTTATAGCCCTATGCCGCATAACAGGTCATGTGACTTGTTTATAAAACTTTTCATTGGTTCATTTTACTTTTGGTTTCCTAATGATGGAAGGCTTGATCATATGACCGAAAAATAACACTTTTCATTGGATTAAAACATTTTTTTTTCCCAAACGATGAAAGCCTCACCTTCTTTCTGGATGTTTCAGACTGAAGCTGGCGTCAGCATGAGACCACCACCATCTCGTGGCTCCGTCGTGGCCATTCCGCGAGCAATCATGGCAGCCGCTCCCCACCAAAAGCCTGCAAGAGTCGGGGGCCCCCAAGACTTTTGTAGAATCTTCAAGGCTGAGGGGACGCTTTCGAGAATGGGGTCCAAGACCTAGCAGACAAGCGTCCGAGTTCCAAGATGTCCCAGGGCCATTTTAGTGGACCAGGCCCAAAAAGGAAAGAGCCTGCCGCCATTTTGAGAGTCCTGTGGCAGCCGCCTATCGCTGAACCGCAAGAGTGGGCGCAACTCAGCTGAATGGCAGATTTTGGCACAGTGTACCAAAAGCGGGCGGAATGGCAACTGAAACGGTAAAGGGGCGCCCCACTACAGCACACGAGCCGCCACCTGGGGAGGCCCGTTCACGCCGCCTCCCCCCTCCTCCCCCCCTGGGGCGCCCCACGCCGTTTTTCGGAGCAGCATTATAGGATACCATAACCAGTGCGGCAGTTTACTGGACATCACCTGGGTGCCATCCACATCTCAGCGCGTTCTGCTGCCTTGGAACTATTCGCACAACAGACCGCTACTGACAAGGCCTCCCCCGGGACGCCCCACGCCATTTTTCGGAGCTGCATTGTAGGATACCAAAAACCAGTGCGGCACCCAGGTGACATCACCTGGGTGCCGTCCAGAACCCAGCTCGTTGTGCTGCCTTGGGACTATTCGCACAAAACACAGCTACTGACCATTGTTGCTTCTTTTTTCAAAAAAATGTTTAAATGTGTTTACTGTTTTTGTTGCGTTGTATATATTTATAAGTTATTAAAGTTTTATAATCCTACTACTTTGTTGGAGTGCTATATATTTTTAATGTGACACATAATTGTAAAAACTTTGATGTACAAAGAGGCATCCCTGGAATCTTCCGCTTCAGGCTCGGTCCCACACACCCTCACAGTGAGAATCCCCTCCCCAAGCACAATACAGGATGGTTATCAGATAATAGGAACGCGTATGGTGTGACGGATCTCATGAGGTGGGGGCCTTGATCTACTGTAACTCCTTTGAAGAGGGGTGATTCTCTACAGCTGGGGCCATAAACTACATCCGCAGGGCTAGGTGATAGCCTGGGACCAGCCTGGACAATCGGACACAGAGGAAGAGGAGTGTCAGAGGGTGCGGTAGTGAATAGGGTGAAAGGGAGGTGTCGGGCGGGCACGGGGTGTGATTCTCAGGGAAGAGCAGCGCAGATGGGGGGAGGTTTATGGCCCATGCATGAGAGAGAGAGCGGGGGTGACCAGTGAGTGGGGGAGATGCTTGCGCGGGTGGGGAGCCGTGCTGAGGATCGACGGCGTGCAGAGAGTGGGTCTGGTCAAGGCATCTAAAATGGCTGCCGTGCACGACAAAATTGTGGCATTGGAAAAAAGGCAAGATTGCGCAGACAATGTTTATCAATAAGGATTAATTTATAACAAAATATTTTATCGCAGTGACAAAATGGCGGTCAACAGTTCCTGATTTCCATCGAATCGAACGTTAACAGACGTAAAAAAAAAAACCGCTCACGCACAGCCGCTGGAAGACATGTATCAACATATATGAGCCTCCTCAGCCACCCTCAGAAAACATAAGGGGCCTCAGAAATCATATGTCTCCCGTCCCCCCTTATACCCTGTAATTTAATTAAAACGAAACACAAAATGGCGAATTCCCGTTTCGCTACCAGTTTGCGGCCCAGTTCGCGGCCCGAAAAGCGCTTCTACCGTGAAAAATCAATTTTTTTTTATTTTCCCCACGGGACCCTTTAATAACCCCAACATCATTCCTAGGGGGTCAAGAGGGGTCTACCTTGCCCCCTTTCATTAAATTCCCCCTTCGTTTTTCTCCTCCTCTTGTCTCTCGATCCTACCGAGAGACAAGATGGCGGCCGCTCCGGACTGTTTAGAATGTTGACAGACACCGGAGAGCCAATCAGCATCGCTTCGCAAAGCTCCGTGACGCGAAAAGTACGCGATCTGGAGCGCTATCTGGGACGCTGTCACAGATATATTCATTTTTTAAAACGTTAATTTCTCGAAATCCACTGGAGCACATATATTGAGACCCAGCAAAGGCACATCAGGCTAACAGTCCCTACAATTTTGCCGAGTTTTGTGCAAATCCATTCAGTCGTTCGAGCTAAAAGTGAGGCCAAACGCCCTATGGAAATTAACATGGGAAAAACGTGTTTTGGGACCCCCCTTTTTTCTCAGCCCCCCCTTGACGAAACCCCCCCAAATTTTCAAGGGCTGCTCAGAAACAAAATGTGCCATTTTCCTGAAAATTTCAGCCAATTCCGTCCACAAACGCCAACGTTATTAGACATAGAATTTTCAAAAGTTCAATAGAGAAATAATCCTAACTATAGTAGGTAATATATATATATATATATTCAATGAAAAAACCATTGGTGACATCACTGATGACATCTCAAATGACATCACTGATGACATCACTGATAACATCTCATTTGACATGACTGATCACATCACTGATGATATCATTCATGTGATAATACCATGAACCTCTTCAGACTCTAATATAACCTTAGATACAATCAGTGTAAACAGACAGTCACAGACTGTCACTCATCCATGGAGTTACTCACACACCTAGTCAGTTATGCCAAAAATCAATCACACCTCCATTTTCTCAACTATACAGTTATACACACCTTACTTATTCAAACATATACTAACACATATTTACTTTACTCTCTTATACAATCTCTGATACATGTTCACAATGATCCATACAGCCACTCACACATTCACTGGCTCTTATGCACAGTTATTTATAGATGTCAACTCTCACATGTACTGTGTTTTACATATGTACTTAATTTGACATGTAGCACTGAGATATCCATTCACTCACTAATACACTCATGCACAGTCAACCGCCCATACAGCTGTTTCCACATGCACTTTTGAATCTATACATATAGTGAATCAACTACTCACACATCTATGTACAGAGTCACACACCTCCCAGCCACCCATACACACACACTCAGTTTCCCATACAAATACTTGGACAACCAATCAATAACCCATACAGTTACTCATATAGCTACTGATCAACATATGCAGCAGTTTGTAGAACAACAGATATAATGATGCACAAATTAAAACAGTTTAGTCACTAACCCATGCACTCAGTGAGACACATTTAATCACTCACTCAATCAGTCAGTCATGCACCTAGTAAATCCTTCATCCAGACACTTATATATCCACTCATTCTTCAATATGTAAAACATATTTTAATTTTACAGAAACATACAGTCACTGGATGTTGTAATCAGTGATGTCATCAGTGATGTCATTTATGATGTCATCAGTGATGTCATCAGTGATGTCACTAACCATGTCATGAATGATGTAATATGTGACATCATCAGCAGTGGATTGCGGGTGCGCGATATATAGTTAGCGCTTCTAACTATATATGGAATTTCAATGGTTTTATGCGAGTAAAATAAGGTTTTCTAAATGCAAATCCCTAACTATATATGATTCAGAAAAGGGGGTGGTGATGAACAGAGTGTCTGAATAAAGCAGACCACTCTTACCCAGTCCAAAGATCAGGGCTTGATCCATCACCGTTATTTATCTCACTGCACCATCCCAGCTCAGAACCTGGCTATATGCAAATCAGTCTGTCCCTGGCCCAGTGCATCATGGGAACAGGTCAGACTAAACTACCAAGCCAATTCTTCACCAGAAAGGAGACAAGCTACCGGGGACCGGTTTCTGGCATTTCAGCCGTCTTCGGCCTGGCTTGCTTGAATCCTGATGGTGCAGTGAGAAAGGGACTCATGTCTGAGTATACCCTGCCACACCTATAGTGGCCAAAAACGATTCAGAAAAGGGGGTGGTGATGAACAGAGTGTCTGAATAAAGCAGACCACTCTTACCCAGTCCAAAGATCAGGGCTTGATCCATCACCGTTATTTATCTCACTGCACCATCCCAGCTCAGAACCTGGCTATATGCAAATCAGTCTGTCCCTGGCCCAGTGCATCATGGGAACAGGGCAGACTAAACTACCAAGCCAATTCTTCACCAGAAAGGAGACAAGCTACCGGGGACCGGTTTCTGGCATTTCAGCCGTCTTCGGCCCGGCTTGCTTGAATCCTGATGGTGCAGTGAGAAAGGGACTCATGTCTGAGTATACCCTGCCACACCTATAGTGGCCAAAAACGATTCAGAAAAGGGGGTGGTGATGAACAGAGTGTCTGAATAAAGCAGACCACTCTTACCCAGTCCAAAGATCAGGGCTTGATCCATCACCGTTATTTATCTCACTGCACCATCCCAGCTCAGAACCTGGCTATATGCAAATCAGTCTGTCCCTGGCCCAGTGCATCATGGGAACAGGGCAGACTAAACTACCAAGCCAATTCTTCACCAGAAAGGAGACAAGCTACCGGGGACCGGTTTCTGGCATTTCAGCCGTCTTCGGCCCGGCTTGCTTGAATCCTGATGGTGCAGTGAGAAAGGGACTCATGTCTGAGTATACCCTGCCACACCTATAGTGGCCAAAAACGATTCAGAAAAGGGGGTGGTGATGAACAGAGTGTCTGAATAAAGCAGACCACTCTTACCCAGTCCAAAGATCAGGGCTTGATCCATCACCGTTATTTATCTCACTGCACCATCCCAGCTCAGAACCTGGCTATATGCAAATCAGTCTGTCCCTGGCCCAGTGCATCATGGGAACAGGGCAGACTAAACTACCAAGCCAATTCTTCACCAGAAAGGAGACAAGCTACCGGGGACCGGTTTCTGGCATTTCAGCCGTCTTCGGCCCGGCTTGCTTGAATCCTGATGGTGCAGTGAGAAAGGGACTCATGTCTGAGTATACCCTGCCACACCTATAGTGGCCAAAAACGATTCAGAAAAGGGGGTGGTGATGAACAGAGTGTCTGAATAAAGCAGACCACTCTTACCCAGTCCAAAGATCAGGGCTTGATCCATCACCGTTATTTATCTCACTGCACCATCCCAGCTCAGAACCTGGCTATATGCAAATCAGTCTGTCCCTGGCCCAGTGCATCATGGGAACAGGGCAGACTAAACTACCAAGCCAATTCTTCACCAGAAAGGAGACAAGCTACCGGGGACCGGTTTCTGGCATTTCAGCCGTCTTCGGCCCGGCTTGCTTGAATCCTGATGGTGCAGTGAGAAAGGGACTCATGTCTGAGTATACCCTGCCACACCTATAGTGGCCAAAAACGATTCAGAAAAGGGGGTGGTGATGAACAGAGTGTCTGAATAAAGCAGACCACTCTTACCCAGTCCAAAGATCAGGGCTTGATCCATCACCGTTATTTATCTCACTGCACCATCCCAGCTCAGAACCTGGCTATATGCAAATCAGTCTGTCCCTGGCCCAGTGCATCATGGGAAAAGGGCAGACTAAACTACCAAGCCAATTCTTCACCAGCAAGGAGACAAGCTACCAGGGACCGGTTTCTGGCATTTCAGCCGTCTTCGGCCCGGCTTGCTTGAATCCTGATGGTGCAGTGAGAAAGGGACTCATGTCTGAGTATACCCTGCCACACCTATAGTGGCCAAAAACGATTCAGAAAAGGGGGTGGTGATGAACAGAGTGTCTGAATAAAGCAGACCACTCTTACCCAGTCCAAAGATCAGGGCTTGATCCATCACCGTTATTTATCTCACTGCACCATCCCAGCTCAGAACCTGGCTATATGCAAATCAGTCTGTCCCTGGCCCAGTGCATCATGGGAACAGGGCAGACTAAACTACCAAGCCAATTCTTCACCAGAAAGGAGACAAGCTACCGGGGACCGGTTTCTGGCATTTCAGCCGTCTTCGGCCCGGCTTGCTTGAATCCTGATGGTGCAGTGAGAAAGGGCCTCATGTCTGAGTATACCCTGCCACACCTATAGTGGCCAAAAACGATTCAGAAAAGGGGGTGGTGATGAACAGAGTGTCTGAATAAAGCAGACCACTCTTACCCTGTCCAAAGATCAGGGCTTGATCCATCACCGTTATTTATCTCACTGCACCATCCCAGCTCAGAACCTGGCTATATGCAAATCAGTCTGTCCCTGGCCCAGTGCATCATGGGAACAGGGCAGACTAAACTACCAAGCCAATTCTTCACCAGAAAGGAGACAAGCTACCGGGGACCGGTTTCTGGCATTTCAGCCGTCTTCGGCCCGGCTTGCTTGAATCCTGATGGTGCAGTGAGAAAGGGACTCATGTCTGAGTATACCCTGCCACACCTATAGTGGCCAAAAACGATTCAGAAAAGGGGGTGGTGATGAACAGAGTGTCTGAATAAAGCAGACCACTCTTACCCAGTCCAAAGATCAGGGCTTGATCCATCACCGTTATTTATCTCACTGCACCATCCCAGCTCAGAACCTGGCTATATGCAAATCAGTCTGTCCCTGGCCCAGTGCATCATGGGAACAGGGCAGACTAAACTACCAAGCCAATTCTTCACCAGAAAGGAGACAAGCTACCGGGGACCGGTTTCTGGCATTTCAGCCGTCTTCGGCCCGGCTTGCTTGAATCCTGATGGTGCAGTGAGAAAGGGACTCATGTCTGAGTATACCCTGCCACACCTATAGTGGCCAAAAACGATTCAGAAAAGGGGGTGGTGATGAACAGAGTGTCTGAATAAAGCAGACCACTCTTACCCAGTCCAAAGATCAGGGCTTGATCCATCACCGTTATTTATCTCACTGCACCATCCCAGCTCAGAACCTGGCTATATGCAAATCAGTCTGTCCCTGGCCCAGTGCATCATGGGAACAGGGCAGACTAAACTACCAAGCCAATTCTTCACCAGAAAGGAGACAAGCTACCGGGGACCGGTTTCTGGCATTTCAGCCGTCTTCGGCCCGGCTTGCTTGAATCCTGATGGTGCAGTGAGAAAGGGACTCATGTCTGAGTATACCCTGCCACACCTATAGTGGCCAAAAACGATTCAGAAAAGGGGGTGGTGATGAACAGAGTGTCTGAATAAAGCAGACCACTCTTACCCAGTCCAAAGATCAGGGCTTGATCCATCACCGTTATTTATCTCACTGCACCATCCCAGCTCAGAACCTGGCTATATGCAAATCAGTCTGTCCCTGGCCCAGTGCATCATGGGAACAGGGCAGACTAAACTACCAAGCCAATTCTTCACCAGAAAGGAGACAAGCTACCGGGGACCGGTTTCTGGCATTTCAGCCGTCTTCGGCCCGGCTTGCTTGAATCCTGATGGTGCAGTGAGAAAGGGACTCATGTCTGAGTATACCCTGCCACACCTATAGTGGCCAAAAACGATTCAGAAAAGGGGGTGGTGATGAACAGAGTGTCTGAATAAAGCAGACCACTCTTACCCAGTCCAAAGATCAGGGCTTGATCCATCACCGTTATTTATCTCACTGCACCATCCCAGCTCAGAACCTGGCTATATGCAAATCAGTCTGTCCCTGGCCCAGTGCATCATGGGAACAGGGCAGACTAAACTACCAAGCCAATTCTTCACCAGAAAGGAGACAAGCTACCGGGGACCGGTTTCTGGCATTTCAGCCGTCTTCGGCCCGGCTTGCTTGAATCCTGATGGTGCAGTGAGAAAGGGACTCATGTCTGAGTATACCCTGCCACACCTATAGTGGCCAAAAACGATTCAGAAAAGGGGGTGGTGATGAACAGAGTGTCTGAATAAAGCAGACCACTCTTACCCAGTCCAAAGATCAGGGCTTGATCCATCACCGTTATTTATCTCACTGCACCATCCCAGCTCAGAACCTGGCTATATGCAAATCAGTCTGTCCCTGGCCCAGTGCATCATGGGAACAGGGCAGACTAAACTACCAAGCCAATTCTTCACCAGAAAGGAGACAAGCTACCGGGGACCGGTTTCTGGCATTTCAGCCATCTTCGGCCCGGCTTGCTTGAATCCTGATGGTGCAGTGAGAAAGGGACTCATGTCTGAGTATACCCTGCCACACCTATAGTGGCCAAAAACGATTCAGAAAAGGGGGTGGTGATGAACAGAGTGTCTGAATAAAGCAGACCACTCTTACCCAGTCCAAAGATCAGGGCTTGATCCATCACCGTTATTTATCTCACTGCACCATCCCAGCTCAGAACCTGGCTATATGCAAATCAGTCTGTCCCTGGCCCAGTGCATCATGGGAACAGGGCAGACAAAACTACCAAGCCAATTCTTCACCAGAAAGGAGACAAGCTACCGGGGACCGGTTTCTGGCATTTCAGCCGTCTTCGGCCCGGCTTGCTTGAATCCTGATGGTGCAGTGAGAAAGGGACTCATGTCTGAGTATACCCTGCCACACCTATAGTGGCCAAAAACGATTCAGAAAAGGGGGTGGTGATGAACAGAGTGTCTGAATAAAGCAGACCACTCTTACCCAGTCCAAAGATCAGGGCTTGATCCATCACCGTTATTTATCTCACTGCACCATCCCAGCTCAGAACCTGGCTATATGCAAATCAGTCTGTCCCTGGCCCAGTGCATCATGGGAACAGGGCAGACTAAACTACCAAGCCAATTCTTCACCAGAAAGGAGACAAGCTACCGGGGACCGGTTTCTGGCATTTCAGCCGTCTTCGGCCCAGCTTGCTTGAATCCTGATGGTGCAGTGAGAAAGGGACTCATGTCTGAGTATACCCTGCCACACCTATAGTGGCCAAAAACGATTCAGAAAAGGGGGTGGTGATGAACAGAGTGTCTGAATAAAGCAGACCACTCTTACCCAGTCCAAAGATCAGGGCTTGATCCATCACCGTTATTTATCTCACTGCACCATCCCAGCTCAGAACCTGGCTATATGCAAATCAGTCTGTCCCTGGCCCAGTGCATCATGGGAACAGGGCAGACTAAACTACCAAGCCAATTCTTCACCAGAAAGGAGACAAGCTACCGGGGACCGGTTTCTGGCATTTCAGCCGTCTTCGGCCCGGCTTGCTTGAATCCTGATGGTGCAGTGAGAAAGGGACTCATGTCTGAGTATACCCTGCCACACCTATAGTGGCCAAAAACGATTCAGAAAAGGGGGTGGTGATGAACAGAGTGTCTGAATAAAGCAGACCACTCTTACCCAGTCCAAAGATCAGGGCTTGATCCATCACCGTTATTTATCTCACTGCACCATCCCAGCTCAGAACCTGGCTATATGCAAATCAGTCTGTCCCTGGCCCAGTGCATCATGGGAACAGGGCAGACTAAACTACCAAGCCAATTCTTCACCAGAAAGGAGACAAGCTACCGGGGACCGGTTTCTGGCATTTCAGCCGTCTTCGGCCCGGCTTGCTTGAATCCTGATGGTGCAGTGAGAAAGGGACTCATGTCTGAGTATACCCTGCCACACCTATAGTGGCCAAAAACGATTCAGAAAAGGGGGTGGTGATGAGACCCTTGCTCATTGCACCATCAGGATTCAAGCAAACCGGGCCGAAGACGGCTGTAATGCCAGAAACCGGTCCCCGGGAGCTTGTTTCCTTCCCAGTATAAGAATTGGCTTTTGTAGTTTGGTTTGCCCTGTTCCCATCATGCACTGGGACAGGAACAGACTAATTTGCATACAGCCAGGTTCTGAAACTGGGATGGTGCAGTGAGCTAAAAAACGGTGTTGGATCTAGCCCTGATCTCTTGACTGGGTGAGAGCTTTCTGCTTAATTCAGAGACTCTGTCCCTCACCACCCCTTGTTATAAATATTTTTGTCCACCCTAAGCGTGGAAGGGTATTCTCAGATGTGAGACCCTTGCTCATTGCACCATCAGGATTCAAGCAAACCGGGCCGAAGACGGCTGTAATGCCAGAAACCGGTCCCCGGGAGCTTGTTTCCTTCCCAGTGTAAGAATTGGCTTTTGTAGTTTGGTTTGCCCTGTTCCCATCATGCACTGGGACAGGAACAGACTAATTTGCATACAGCCAGGTTCTGAAACTGGGATAGTGCAGTGAGCTAAAAAACGGTGTTGGATCTAGCCCTGATCTCTTGACTGGGTGAGAGCTTTCTGCTTAATTCAGAGACTCTGTCCCTCACCACCCCTTGTTATAAATATTTTTGTCCACCCTAAGCGTGGAAGGGTATTCTCAGATGTGAGACCCTTGCTTATTGCTCCATCAGGATTCAAGCAAACCGGGCCGAAGACGGCTGTAATGCCAGAAACCGGTCCCCGGGAGCTTGTTTCCTTCCCAGTGTAAGAATTGGCTTTTGTAGTTTGGTTTGCCCTGTTCCCATCATGCACTGGGACAGGAACAGACTAATTTGCATACAGCCAGGTTCTGAAACTGGGATGGTGCAGTGAGCTAAAAAACGGTGTTGGATCTAGCCCTGATCTCTTGACTGGGTGAGAGCTTTCTGCTTAATTCAGAGACTCTGTCCCTCACCACACCTTGTTATAAATATTTTTGTCCACCCTAAGCGTGGAAGGGTATTCTCAGATGTGAGACCCTTGCTCATTGCACCATCAGGATTCAAGCAAACCGGGCCAAAGACGGCTGTAATGCCAGAAACCGGTCCCCGGGAGCTTGTTTCCTTCCCAGTGTAAGAATTGGCTTTTGTAGTTTGGTTTGCCCTGTTCCCATCATGCACTGGGACAGGAACAGACTAATTTGCATACAGCCAGGTTCTGAAACTGGGATGGTGCAGTGAGCTAAAAAACGGTGTTGGATCTAGCCCTGATCTCTTGACTGGGTGAGAGCTTTCTGCTTAATTCAGAGACTCTGTCCCTCACCACCCCTTGTTATAAATATTTTTGTCCACCCTAAGCGTGGAAGGGTATTCTCAGATGTGAGACCCTTGCTCATTGCACCATCAGGATTCAAGCAAACCGGGCCGAAGACGGCTGTAATGCCAGAAACCGGTCCCCGGGAGCTTGTTTCCTTCCCAGTGTAAGAATTGGCTTTTGTAGTTTGGTTTGCCCTGTTCCCATCATGCACTGGGACAGGAACATACTAATTTGCATACAGCCAGGTTCTGAAACTGGGATGGTGCAGTGAGCTAAAAAACGGTGTTGGATCTAGCCCTGATCTCTTGACTGGGTGAGAGCTTTCTGCTTAATTCAGAGACTCTGTCCCTCACCACCCCTTGTTATAAATATTTTTGTCCACCCTAAGCGTGGAAGGGTATTCTCAGATGTGAGACCCTTGCTCATTGCACCATCAGGATTCAAGCAAACCGGGCCGAAGACGGCTGTAATGCCAGAATCCGGTCCCCGGGAGCTTGTTTCCTTCCCAGTGTAAGAATTGGCTTTTGTAGTTTGGTTTGCCCTGTTCCCATCATGCACTGGGACAGGAACAGACTAATTTGCATACAGCCAGGTTCTGAAACTGGGATGGTGCAGTGAGCTAAAAAACGGTGTTGGATCTAGCCCTGATCTCTTGACTGGGTGAGAGCTTTCTGCTTAATTCAGAGACTCTGTCCCTCACCACCCCTTGTTATAAATATTTTTGTCCACCCTAAGCGTGGAAGGGTATTCTCAGATGTGAGACCCTTGCTCATTGCACCATCAGGATTCAAGCAAACCGGGCCGAAGACGGCTGTAATGCCAGAAACCGGTCCCCGGGAGCTTGTTTCCTTCCCAGTGTAAGAATTGGCTTTTGTAGTTTGGTTTGCCCTGTTCCCATCATGCACTGGGACAGGAACAGACTAATTTGCATACAGCCAGGTTCTGAAACTGGGATGGTGCAGTGAGCTAAAAAACGGTGTTGGATCTAGCCCTGATCTCTTGACTGGGTGAGAGCTTTCTGCTTAATTCAGAGACTCTGTCCCTCACCACCCCTTGTTATAAATATTTTTGTCCACCCTAAGCGTGGAAGGGTATTCTCAGATGTGAGACCCTTGCTCATTGCACCATCAGGATTCAAGCAAACCGGGCCGAAGACGGCTGTAATGCCAGAAACCGGTCCCCGGGAGCTTGTTTCCTTCCCAGTGTAAGAATTGGCTTTTGTAGTTTGGTTTGCCCTGTTCCCATCATGCACTGGGACAGGAACAGACTAATTTGCATACAGCCAGGTTCTGAAACTGGGATGGTGCAGTGAGCTAAAAAACGGTGTTGGATCTAGCCCTGATCTCTTGACTGGGTGAGAGCTTTCTGCTTAATTCAGAGACTCTGTCCCTCACCACCCCTTGTTATAAATATTTTTGTCCACCCTAAGCGTGGAAGGGTATTCTCAGATGTGAGACCCTTGCTCATTGCACCATCAGGATTCAAGCAAACCGGGCCGAAGACGGCTGTAATGCCAGAAACCGGTCCCCGGGAGCTTGTTTCCTTCCCAGTGTAAGAATTGGCTTTTGTAGTTTGGTTTGCCCTGTTCCCATCATGCACTGGGACAGGAACAGACTAATTTGCATACAGCCAGGTACTGAAACTGGGATGGTGCAGTGAGCTAAAAAACGGTGTTGGATCTAGCCCTGATCTCTTGACTGGGTGAGAGCTTTCTGCTTAATTCAGAGACTCTGTCCCTCACCACCCCTTGTTATAAATATTTTTGTCCACCCTAAGCGTGGAAGGGTATTCTCAGATGTGAGACCCTTGCTCATTGCACCATCAGGATTCAAGCAAACCGGGCCGAAGACGGCTGTATTGCCAGAAACCGGTCCCCGGGAGCTTGTTTCCTTCCCAGTGTAAGAATTGGCTTTTGTAGTTTGGTTTGCCCTGTTCCCATCATGCACTGGGACAGGAACAGACTAATTTGCATACAGCCAGGTTCTGAAACTGGGATGGTGCAGTGAGCTAAAAAACGGTGTTGGATCTAGCCCTGATCTCTTGACTGGGTGAGAGCTTTCTGCTTAATTCAGAGACTCTGTCCCTCACCACCCCTTGTTATAAATATTTTTGTCCACCCTAAGCGTGGAAGGGTATTCTCAGATGTGAGACCCTTGCTCATTGCACCATCAGGATTCAAGCAAACCGGGCCGAAGACGGCTGTAATGCCAGAAACCGGTCCCCGGGAGCTTGTTTCCTTCCCAGTGTAAGAATTGGCTTTTGTAGTTTGGTTTGCCCTGTTCCCATCATGCACTGGGACAGGAACAGACTAATTTGCATACAGCCAGGTTCTGAAACTGGGATGGTGCAGTGAGCTAAAAAACGGTGTTGGATCTAGCCCTGATCTCTTGACTGGGTGAGAGCTTTCTGCTTAATTCAGAGACTCTGTCCCTCACCACCCCTTGTTATAAATATTTTTGTCCACCCTAAGCGTGGAAGGGTATTCTCAGATGTGAGACCCTTGCTCATTGCACCATCAGGATTCAAGCAAACCGGGCCGAAGACGGCTGTAATGCCAGAAACCGGTCCCCGGGAGCTTGTTTCCTTCCCAGTGTAAGAATTGGCTTTTGTAGTTTGGTTTGCCCTGTTCCCATCATGCACTGGGACAGGAACAGACTAATTTGCATACAGCCAGGTTCTGAAACTGGGATGGTGCAGTGAGCTAAAAAACGGTGTTGGATCTAGCCCTGATCTCTTGACTGGGTGAGAGCTTTCTGCTTAATTCAGAGACTCTATCCCTCACCACCCCTTGTTATAAATATTTTTGTCCACCCTAAGCGTGGAAGAGTATTCTCAGATGTGAGACCCTTGCTCATTGCACCATCAGGATTCAAGCAAACCGGGCCGAAGACGGCTGTAATGCCAGAAACCGGTCCCCGGGAGCTTGTTTCCTTCCCAGTGTAAGAATTGGCTTTTGTAGTTTGGTTTGCCCTGTTCCCATCATGCACTGGGACAGGAACAGACTAATTTGCATACAGCCAGGTTCTGAAACTGGGATGGTGCAGTGAGCTAAAAAATGGTGTTGGATCTAGCCCTGATCTCTTGACTGGGTGAGAGCTTTCTGCTTAATTCAGAGACTCTGTCCCTCACCACCCCTTGTTATAAATAAACCCTAACTATATATGGCCTAAAACCAATGGTTTTTTCATTGAATTTTCAAGGTTTTGTAAATGCAAATTCCTAACTATATATCGACTATAACCTATGTTTTTTTCTGTGAATTTCAATGGTTTTTTAATAGCAAATATCAAAAGCTGTCAAATGTCAAGTACGTGATAGGTAAAAACGTTTTCGTGTTTATGCACGCTGATGTGCTTTGAACGCTGCCCCCCCCCACTCCCCTCTTTTCTCTTAGTAGTACTCTCTCTTTGCAGATAGTGAACGGTAGTTAACGCAGACCTTTACCCCTGTTGTAATCCGTCGTACCTGCTTGTCTCTCCATTTGATTGATTATTATCCAAGCATTTACTGTTTTACAATTGGTTCTCTTTGGATCATTCTCTATTTACAAACAAGCACAAAGTCGCAATACTCTGTTTAGTCTTTGCAGATAGTGAAAAATCGTGTAAAAAAATAAAAGTAATCGAGCAAAATCAGTAGACCACTAATTCGATCTCTTTTTGACCTCGGTAAAATACAAACATTAGGAACAACCCTTCATGAGAAATACGAAAATAGTGAAATGAACTGAGCTCCACACCATGAGGGCTGCAAGACAGCTCGACTCCGCCACCCACACCGCCCAAAATAATGACAAACCCTATGCAAATATTATAAATATACACAACACACCAGCAAAGAAACAGAGTAAAACATTTTATTAAATAACTATTTACATAACTATTTTTTACTTTTTATTGCCCGATCCGGCTAGCTCAATCGATCGAGCATGAAACTCATGCACTGATAGCAAGCGTTGAGAGTTTGTAGAACAATGGCTTCAGATTTTCCACATACGGTGTAGTGGCGCGAACTGGCAGGGAGCGTTTGGATCCTACCCCTTCCCCAAATAAGATTTTCATACGTGAATGTTCGTTCATGCTTTTTGTCCCTGAGTTGCTTCCATGTCACTGCCTTACACAAATGGCATAAGTCCTGGTTGTTGAGTGCCATACTTCAGAGTTCTAAGCAGCTCTTGTAACACTGTTTAAACCTTATTTGCACCTGCTGCAGCTTCACTATTCAAAGTAGGTGGGGTCCATTTGTGGACCTGACTGCATTGGAAAACAATGTGATACGGTGCCTCCCTAAACCGCTTGACGGAGGCCCCCGAGGGGCGGTGAGATGGCGCGGACTGAGAGGGGGCGCTTGGCTCCTGCCCCCTCCCCAAGTCGTGTTGCCCTGGTGAGGCCTGAGATCGCCCCCGGCATAGGCGGCCGGCTCCCGGGGTCCGGCGGAATTTTTTCCCTTTTGAAGAATCTTCCATTCTGGACCTTGTCCCACAATCCGTTTGACCTAAAGACACGCTGTCGTGGGGCGCCCCTTTACCGTTTTAGTTGCCATTCCGCCCACTTTTGGTACTCTGTGCCTCTTCCGCCATTCAGCTGTTTACCGCCCGCTCTTGCGACTACAACGTCTCGCTCACCATGTAGTTGAGTTGCTCCCGCTCTTAAGATTTAACCGAACTTTTTGGACTGCTGAAAGCGGTTGTATTCCGACCGCTGGTTGGTGGAGACATTTTGACTATATTCTGGACCTGCATTGTCGCGTAATGCGTCATATGACGCGACGCGTTAGCGCACCCGGAAGTGCTCCGGTGCGCAAGGCGCAGCTTCCCGG
This sequence comes from Lissotriton vulgaris, assembly GCF_964263255.1. NCBI lineage: Eukaryota > Metazoa > Chordata > Amphibia > Caudata > Salamandridae > Lissotriton > Lissotriton vulgaris. The sequence goes on from NC_141695.1 coordinate 68,314,335, forward strand.
AAACGATCCAGAGCGCGCCGCGCAGCACGTAACGTAAGCATAACAGGTCATGTGACTTGTTAATAAAACTTTTCATTGGTTCATTTTACTTTTCTTTTCCTAATGATGTAAGACTAGGTCATGTGACCTAAAAATAACACTTTTCATTGGATTAAAACATTTTTTTTCCCAAACGATGAAAGCCCCACCTTGTTTCTGGATGTTTCAGACTGAAGCTGGCATCACCATGAGAGCACCACCATATCGTAGCTCCGTCGTGGCCATTCCGCAAGCAATCATGGCAGCCGCTCCCCACCGGAAGCCTGCGGGAGTCGACGGCCCCCAAGACTTTTGTACAATCTTCAAGGCTGAGGGGACGCTTTCGAGAATGGAACCCAAGCCCTGGCAGACAAGCGTCCGAGTTCCAAGGTGTCCCAGGGCCATTTTACTGGACCAGGCCCAAATCCGAAGAGCCGGCCGCCATTTTAAGAGTCCTGTGGAAGCCGCCTATCGCTGCACCGCAAGAGTGGGAGCAACTCAACTACATGGTGAGCGAGACGCTGTAGCGGTAAGAGCGGGCGCTAAACAGCTGAATGGCGGAAAAGGCACAGTGTAGCAAAAGCGGGCGGAATGGCGACTGAAACGATAAAGGGGCGCCCCACTACAGCAGACAAGCCTCCGCCATGTGCTTCAAAACTGCATATGTATCTCGTGATATCAAGGTTGGGCAACCAGTACACAACAAGCAGTTACGAGTCCCATTTACACCGGCGCCATTTTGAGCGCGGCCGGGCAGGTCCAGGATCTACTGAAACATAACAAATGAGGCTGACGTCTCTGAAGCAGTTGACGAACAGCAGGACATAGCAAATAAACATGAACTCTCTAAAGCTGTTAACTCACTGCAGGACAAAACAAGTAAACCTGAAACCTCTGGAATAATTGTCGCTCAAAAGAACAACACACAAAACTCTGTAGAGCCTGAAGAAAAAAAAACAGAAGGGCACTGTAGTTTCAGACACACTTAACACTAATGACTAAACAAAGATATCGTCTGTTTATGAAGCAGTTATCATCTTCACAGAATTGACAAAGAAGTGTACAGACACCAATGCTATTAAGAAACACAAGGAAATCCTAACGCATCAGCATTCTCGGAAGAGGTTGACACAGATAACATCTTAAGGAACAAAGAAAGACCTGTTCACTCTTGACACCACAGGTGCTGTGTATGTTGCACTATAGTGTTGCATCGAGAAAACGGACAACCCTATTGATGTGGATTTTTCGTTATTGCTTATTGTAAAGAAATGGCGACTCCCCCCTTTAGCAGATTAGCTAAATGTTTGCGTAATTTAGGCATAAAAGTTATATTATTGTTGTTGTTGTTGTTGTTATCGTTATAGTTCTGGTTAATTTCAAAAAATGGTTAAATATATTTACAGTTTTTGTTGCGTTCGTTATATTTAAAAGTTAATAAAGTTTTAAAATCTAACTTTGTTGGAGTGCTATATATGTTTAAAAAATCGGGTGAATGGGGCCTTGAATCGGGTTATTGTCATGTGTGGGCTTTGCAAGTGTACTGCTACAAGATCGGACATTTCAAACTCAAATGCACGTTCTTTTTCTTACCTTTCCGAAGCATGGAGCGCAATAGCAGGCAGAGAAAGGGTGATGCACGTGTTGAACACTGCCTGGCCTGGCAAGTTGCTGGCAGTGCCCCCCCGCCCGCTCCTGAAAGAGGGCACACACACACCGCCGCCCCGAGTACTTCACAAATCTTTAAAAGACCATGCGCTTGTTCATGAGGCTTAAATGGTTTATCACCCCTTCTAGAACCCCTGCATCGACCCTCTGACGTTTCCTGGAAGAATTAGCACGTAACACAATACCAAGCCCTGTCAGCTGAAACCCCCGAGAAATCATGGGGCATATTATCAAGGGGGTTTATTTCCGCTTTTTTGGCTTTAAAAGCCAAAAAGAAAAGAGATAAAATTATCTCCCTATTACCAAGCTGTCGCTAACACCAGTTAGTGACAGCTAAAAGGAGATAGCGACCATCTTGGGCCCCGCTTTGCATATCAGTGATATTTATCACTAATGACATGCAAAGTGGGCGTGCCAAGATTTTAGCGACTGGAAACAGTCCCTAACCATCGCTATCTCCTATTACCAACTTTTGGAGATATTCGCGCTAAGCGCGAATATCTCCAAAACCTAACACCTGCCCTGAGCAGTTTTAGCCATGTTATCCAATGGGAAGTGGATAACATGGCTAAGAGCATTTGCTGGATAATGCATGAATATCGCTGACATTTCAACGATATTCATGCATTGCAGCCGTTTTTTATCGCATTTGCGATAAACCTTGCTAATAGCAAGGTTTATGTGCGATAAAATTCGCCGATGTGCGGCGATAATCTTTGTCTCTAAACAAGTTAGAGACAAAAATTATCGCTAGTTGTTGGTAATATGCCCCCGGGTTTTGCCTTGCAGGAATCGGGAAGCGAAAGACTAGCACTGAAATCAGTAGTCTCACGCCTGAATCGGGAGGGTTGGCATGTCTGGATACTCTACAGCTGGGGCCATAAACTACATCCGCAGGGCTAGGTGATAGCCTAGGTCCGGCCTGGACAATCGGACACAGAGGAAGAGGAGTGTTATCCAATGGAAGGTGGATAACATGGCTAAGAGCATTTGCTGGATAATGCATGAATATCGCTGACTTTTCAGCGATATTCATGCATTGTGGCCGATGTGCGGCGATAATTTTTGTCTCTAAACAATTAAAACGAAGCACAAAATGGCAAATTCCCGTTTCGCTACCAGTTTGCGGCCCAGTTCGCGGCTCGTGAAGCGCTTCTACCGTGAAAAATCATTTTTTTTTTATATTCCCCACGGGACCCTTTAATAACCCCAACAACATTCCTAGGGGGTCAAGAGGGGTATACCTTGCCCCCTTTCAATAAATTCCCCCTTCGTTTTTCACCTCTTCTTCTCTCTCGATATATATATATATATTACCTACTGGCTATCGCCAGTAGGTATATATAGTTAGGATTAATTCCCTATGGGATTTCTGAAAATTCTATGTCTAATAACTTTGGCGTTTGAGGACGGAATCGGCTGAAATTTTCAGGAAAATGGCACATTTTGCTTTTGAGCAGCCCCTGAAAATTTGGTGGAGTTTCGTCAAGGGGGGGCTGAGAAAAAAGGGGGGTCTCAAAACTCGTTTTTCCCATTCATTTTTCCATAGGGCGGTTGGACTCACTTTTAGCTCGAACGGCTGAATGGATTTGCACGAAACTTGGCAAAATTGTAGGGACTGTTAGCCCGATGTGCCTTTGCTAGGTCTCAATATATGTGCTCCAGTAGTTTTTGAGAAATTAACGTTCAAAACAAGATATATATCTGTAACAGCGCTCCGGGCAGCGATCCGGTCCGCTTACTTTTCGCGAAACGGAACTTTGCGCGCAGAAAGCTGATTGGCTCTCCGGTGTCTGTCAACATTCTAAACAGTCCGGAGCGGCCGCCATGTTATCTCTCGGTAGGATCGAGAGAGAAGAAGAGGTGAAAAACGAAGGGGGAATTTATTGAAAGGGGGCAAGGTATACCCCTCTTGACCCCCTAGGATTGTTGTTGGGGTTATTAAAGGGTCCCGTGGGGAAAATAAAAAAAAAATGATTTTTCACGGTAGAAGCGCTTCACGGGCCGCGAACTGGGCCGCAAACTGGTAGCGAAACGGGAATTCGCCATTTTGTGCTTCGTTTTAATTGTTTAGAGACAAAAATTATCGCCGCACATCGGCCACAATGCATGAATATCGTTGAAAAGTCAGCGGTATTCATGCATTATCCAGCAAATGCTCTTAGCCATGTTATCCACCTTCCATTGGATAACAGAAAGCTGATTGGCTCTCCGGTGTCTGTCAACATTCTAAATAGTCCGGAGCGGCCGCCATCTTATCTCTCGGTAGGATCGAGAGAGAAGAAGAGGTGAAAAACGAAGGGGGAATTTATTGAAAGGGGGCAAGGTATACCCCTCTTAACCCCCTAGGATTGTTGTTGGGGTTATTAAAGGGTCCCGTGGGGAAAATAAAAAAAAAATTATTTTTCACGGTAGAAGCGTTTCCCGGGCCGCGAACTGGGCCGCAAACTGGTAGCGAAACGGGAATTCGCCATTTTGTGCTTTGTTTTAATTGTTTAGAGACAAAAATTATCGCCGCACATCGGCCACAATGCATGAATATCGCTGAAAAGTCAGCGATATTCATGCATTATCCAGCAAATGCTCTTAGCCATGTTATCCACCTTCCATTGGATAACATGGCTTAAAACCGCTCTGTGCGTGAGCTTTTTTTTTTTTTTTTTTTGCTGCGTGACGTTTGTTAACGTTCGATTCGATGGAAATCAGGAAGTGTTGAACACCATTTTGTCACTGCGAGTAAATATTTTGTTATAAATGAATCCTTATTGATAAACATTGTCTGCGCCATCTTGCGTTTTTGTCCAATGCCACAATTTTGTCGTGCACGGCAGCCATTTTAGATGCCTTGACCAGGGCCACTCTCTGCACGCCGTCGATTCTCAGCATGGCTCCCCACCCTCGCACGCATCTCCCCCACGCAATGGTCACCCCCGCTCTCTCTCTCATGCATGGGCCATATACTTCCCCCATCTGCGCTGCTCTTCTCTGAGAATCACACCCTGTGCCCGTTCGACACCTCCCTTTCACCCTATTCACTACTGCACCCTCTGACACTTCTCTTCCTCTGTGTCCGATTGTCCAGGCCGGACCTAGGCTATCACCTAGCCCTGCGGATGTAGTTTATGGCTCCAGCTGTAGAGTATCCAGACATGCCAACCATCCCGATTCAGGTGTGAGACTACTGATTTCAGTGCTAGTCTTTCGCTTCCCGATTCCTGCAAGGAAAAACCCGGGGGAATATTTCCAACAACTAGCGGTAATTTTTGTCTCTAACTTGTTTAGAGACAATAATTATCGCCGCACTTCGGCGAATTTTATCGCACATAAACCTTGCTATTAGCAAGGTTTATCGCAAATGCGATAAAAAACGGCCACAATGCATGAATATCGCTGAAAAGTCAGCGATATTCATGCATTAGTCAGCAAATGCTCTTAGCCATGTTATCCACTTCCCATTGAACAAGCGCATGGTCTTTTAAAGATTTGTGAAGTACTCGGGGCGGCGGTGTGTGTGTGTCCTCTTTCAGGAGCGGGCGGGGGGGCACTGGCAGCAATTTGCAGGCCAGGCAGTGTTCAACACGTGCATCACCCTTTCTCTGCCTGCTATTGCGCTCCATGCTTCGGAAAGGTAAGAAAAAGAACGTGCATTTGAGTTTGAAATGTCCGATCTTGTAGCAGTACACTTGCAAAGCCCACACATGACAATAACCCGATTCAAGGCCCCATTCACCCGATTTTTAAAAAAAATATAGTACTCCAAGACAGTTACATTTTAAAAGTTTATTAATATTTAAATATAACGAACGCAACAAAAACTGTAAATATATTTAACCATTTTTTTAAATTAACCAGAACTATAACGATAACAGCAACAACAACAATAATATAACTTTTATGCCTAAATTACGCAAACATTTAGCTAATCTGCTAAAGGGGGGAGTCGCCATTTCTTTACAATAAGCAATAATGAAAAATCCACATCAATAGGGTTGCCCGTTTTCTCGATGCAGCACTATAGTGCAATATACACAGCACCTGGGGTGTCAAGAGTGAACAGGTCTTTCTTTGTTCCTTAAGATGTTATCTCTGAGAATGCTGATGCATTGGTGTCTGTACACTTCTTTGTCAATTCTGTCAAGATGATAACTGCTTTATAAACAGACGATATCTTTGTTTAGTCATTAGTGTTAAGTGTGTCTGAAACTACAGTGCCCTTCTGTTTTTTTTTTCTTCAGGCTCTACAGAGTTTTGTGTGTTGTTCTTTTGAGCGACAATTATTCCAGAGGTTTCAGGTTCACTTGTTTTGTTCTACAGTGAGTTAACAGCTTTAGAGAGTTCATGTTTATTTGCCAAGTCCTGCTGTTCGTGAACTGCTTCAGAGACGTCAGCCTCATTTTTTATGTTTCAGTAGATCCTGGACCTGCCCGGCCGCGCCCAAAATGGCGCCGGTGTAAATGGGACTCGTAACTGCTTGTTCTGTACTGGTTGCCCAACCTTGATATCACGAGATACATATGCAGTTTTGAAGCACATGGCGGAGGCTTGTCTGCTGTAGTGGGGCGCCCCTTTATCGTTTCAGTCGCCATTCCGCCCGCTTTTGCTACACTGTGCCTCATCCGCCATTCAGCTGTTTACCACCCGCTCTTACGGCTACAGCGTCTCGCTCACCATGTAGTTGAGTTGTTCCCACTCTTGCGGTGCAGCGGTAGGCGGCTGCCACAGGACTCTTAAAATGGCGGCCGGCTCTTCGGATTTGGGCCTGGTCCAGTAAAATGGCCCTGGGACACCTTGGAACTCGGACGCTTGTCTGCCAGGGCTTGGGTTCCATTCTCGAAAGCGTCCCCTCAGCCTTGAAGATTGTACAAAAGTCTTGGGGGCCCTCGACTCCCGCAGGCTTCCGGTGGGGAGCGGCTGCCATGATTGCTTGCGGAATGGCCACGACGGAGCTACGAGATGGTGGTGCTCTCATGGTGACGCCAGCTTCAGTCTGAAACATCCAGAAACAAGGTGGGGCTTTCATCGTTTGGGGAAAAAAATGTTTTAATCCAATGAAAAGTGTTATTTTTAGGTCACATGACCTAGTCTTACATCATTAGGAAAAGAAAAGTAAAATGAACCAATGAAAAGTTTTATTAACAAGTCACATGACCTGTTATGCTTACGTTACGCGCTGCGCGGCGCGCTCTGGATCGTTTCCGGGAAGCTGCGCCTTGCGCACCGGAGCACTTCCGGGTGCGCTAACGCGTCGCGTCATATGACGCATTACGCGACAATGCAGGTGCAGAATATAGTCAAAATGTCTCCACCAACCAGCGGTCGGAATTCCACCGCTTTCAGCAGTCCAAAAAGTTCGGTCAAATCTTAAGAGCGGGAGCAACTCAACTACATGGTGAGCGAGACGTTGTAGTCGCAAGAGCGAGCGGTAAACAGCTGAATGGCGGAAGAGGCACAGAGTACCAAAAGCGGGCGGAATGGCAACTAAAACGGTAAAGGGGCGCCCTACGACAGCGTGTCTTCAGGTGAAACGGATTGTGGGACAAGGTCCAGAATGAAAGATTCTTCAAAAGGGAAAAAATTCCGCCGGACCCCGGGAGCCGGCCGCCTATGCCGGGGGCGATCTCAGGCCTCACCAGGGCAACACGACTTGGGGAGGGGGCAGGAGCCAAGCGCCCCCTCTCAGTCCGCGCCATCTCACCGCCCCTCGGGGGCCTCCGTCAAGCGGTTTAGGGAGGCACCGTATCACATTGTTTTCCAATGCAGTCAGGTCCACAAATGGACCCCACTTACTTTGAATAGTGAAGCTGCAGCAGGTGCAAATAAGGTTTAAACAGTGTTACAAGAACTGCTTAGAACTCTGAAGTATGGCACTCAATAACCAAGACTTATGCCATTTATGTAAGGCAGTGACATGGAAGCAACTCAGGGACAAAAAGCATGAACGAACATTCACGTATGAAAATCTTATTTGGAGAAGGGGTAGAATCCAAATGCCCCCTGCCAGTTCGCGCCACTACACCGTATGTGGAAAATCTGAAGCCATCATTCTACAAACTCTCAACGCTTGTTATCAGTGCATGAGTTTCATGCTCGATCGATTGAGCTAGCCGGATCGGGCAATAAAAAGTATAAAATAGTTATGTAAATAGTTATTTAATAAAATGTTTTATTCTGTTTCTTTGGTGGTGTGTTGTGTATATTTATAATATTTGCATAGGGTTTGCCGTTATTTTGGGCGGTGTGGGTGGCGGAGTCGAGCTGTTTTGCAGCCCTCATGGTGTGGAGCTCAATTCATTTCACTATTTTCGTATTTCTCATGAAGGGTTATTCCTAATGTTTGTATTTTACCGAGGTTAAAAAGAGATCGAATTAGTGGTCTACTGATTTTGCTCGATTACTTTTATTTTTTTACACGATTTTTCACTATCTGCAAAGACTAAACAGAGTATTGCGACTTTGTGCTTGTTTGTAAATAGAGAATGATCCAAAGAGAACCAATTGTAAAACAGTAAATGCTTGGATAATAATCAATCAAATGGAGAGACAAGCAGGTACGACAGATTACAACAGGGGTAAAGGTCTGCGTTAACTACCGTTCACTATCTGCAAAGAGAGAGTACTACTAAGAGAAAAGAGGGGAGTGGGGGGGGGGCAGCGTTCAAAGCACATCAGCGTGCATAAACACGAAAACGTTTTTACCTATCACGTACTTGACATTTGACAGCTTTTGATGTTTGCTATTAAAAAACCATTGAAATTCACAGAAAAAACCATAGGTTATACTCCATATATAGTTAGGAATTTGCATTTACAAAACCTTGAAAATTCAATGAAAAAACCATTGGTTTTAGGCCATATATAGTTAGGGATTTGCATTTAGAAAACCTTATTTTACTCGCATAAAACCATTGAAATTCCATATATAGTTATAAGCGCTAACTATATATCGCGGACCCGCAATCCACTGCTAATGATGTCACATATTACATCATTCATGACATGGTCAGTGACATCACTGATGACATCACTGATGGCATCTCAAATGACATCACTGATGACATCACTGATGACATCTCAAATGACATCACTGATGACATCACTGACATCTCATTTGACATTACTGATTACATCACTGATTATATCATTTATGTGATAATACATCTTCAGACTCTAATATAACCTTAGATACACTTAGTGTAAACAGGCACTCACAGACTGTCACACATCCATGGAGTTACTCACACACCTAGTCAGTCATGCAAAGAATCAATCACATCTCCATTTCCTCAACTATACAGTTATACACACCTTACTTATTCAAACATATAGTAACACATATTTACTCTCTTATACAATCCTTGATACAAGTTCACAATGATTCATACAGCCACTCACACATTCACTGGCTCTTATGTTCAGTTATTTATATATGTCAACTCTCACATGGAGTGTGTTTTACATATGTACTTACTTTGACATGTAGCACTGAGATATCCATTCACTCACCAATATACTCATGCACACAGTCAACTGTCCATACAGCTGTTTCTACATGCACTTTTGAACCCATACACCTAGGGAATCAACTGCTCACACATCTATGCACAGAGTTATACACCTCCCAGCCACCCACACACATACTCAGTCTCCCATACACATACTTGGGCAACCATTCAATAACCCATATAGTTACTGATATAGCTACTGATTTAAACATGCAGCAGTTTACAGAACAACATAAATAATGATTGCCAAATTAAGACACTTTAATCACTAACCCATACACTCAGTGAGACACATTTAATCATTCTCTCATACAGTCAGTCATGTACCTACTAAATCCTTCATCCAGACACTTATACATCCACTCATTCTTCAATATGTAAGACATATTTTAACTTTACAGAAACATACAGTCACTGGGTGTTGTCATCAGTGATGTCATCAGTGATGTCATTTGAGATGTCATCAGTGATGTCATCAGTGATGTCACTGACCATGTCATGAATGATGTAATATGTGACATCATTAGCAGTGGATTGCGGGTCCGCGATATATAGTTAGCGCTTATAACTATATATGGAATTTCAATGGTTTTATGCGAGTAAAATAAGGTTTTCTAAATGCAAATCCCTAACTATATATGGCCTAAAACCAATGGTTTTTTCATTGAATATATATATATATATATTCACTGAAAAAACCATAGGTTTCACACCAGTTATAGTTAGGAATTAGCATTTAAAAAACCTATTAAATTCACTGAAAAAACCATAGGTTTCACACCAGTTATAGTTACCTGGAAATTTTACTGACATAAAACCATTGAAATTCCCACGTTATAGTTAGTTGGACTCACTTTAACTTGCGCCAGAATGGACCTTTTTAAATTTGTAAGAAAACTAAAACTTAGAAAGCTATTCTTGGTTAACAAACAAAAAGTGCGCAAACCCCAAGAAACAAGTATGGTGGAGGGCAGTAATTTGTCGGTGAGAGAATATGAGTTGCAATGTGACTTACAAGATCTCCTAAATGAAGGGGATCTGGATAACATCCAAGAAACAGTAAACACAACAGTAACTAATAATCCTGGCAATACATTGTCATCAGTGATGTCACTGACCATGTCATGAGTGATGTAATATGTGACATCATCAGCAGTGCATTGCAGGCGCGCAAGCTATAGTGAGTCCAACTAACTATAACGTGGGAATTTCAATGGTTTTATGTCAGTAAAATTCCAGGTAACTATAACTGGTGGGAAATCTATGGTTTTTTCAGTGAATTTAATAGGTTTTTTAAATGCTAATTCCAAACTATAACTGGTGTGAAACCTATGGTTTTTTCAGTGAATTTCATAGGTTTTTTAAAAGCGAATTCCTTTCTATTTCGAGTTTGTAACCTATGATTTTTTTTATTTGCTGTTTTGTGTGAGTATTAATTAGTATAATTATTTTTATATAAATATTTTAAATTTTTTTTTTTTTAATCATTTTTTCCTGGGGCGCTCTGGGTCCGCGCACCGGTAAGCTCTCCGGAAAGCGCAGCCAGAGCGCTACTTGCGTTCGTGTACAAAAATATGAATGAAAAGTAAATAATAATGCAAGACATTTAGTACCATACATATAAAAGCAGTTTTTTTTAATAAGGAAATGAAAATAATTTTGCATTTCCGTGAAACTATCAAAACGTCACTTCGGCGCGCCGCGTAAGCGCCCCCGGAAGCGCCTACGTTTGCGCCGCGTATGCGCCCCCGGAAGCACCTACGTTTGTGCCGCGTATGCGCCCCCGGAAACGCTCCGGTGCGCGCAGCGTCAGCGCGTCAAGTCATGTGACCTTAAAATAACACTTTTCATTGGTTGCTAACAGTTTTTTTTTACAAAGAATGAAATCCCAACTCATTTCCTTCACTTCTTCTTTCACTTTTGTGACTGAAAGACCTGCCTTTTTTCTCTTCAATCTTTCTTGGATAATCATGGCTGCCAGATCATCCAGCAGTGAAGATGAGCCTGAATTCATTGATGAAGAGCCTCCTCAGCCAAAGGTGAAAGAGCATTTCATCTGGATTTTTTTTCCAGATGACCAGAAGAAGGTCAATAGTCCAAAGGTGGAGTGCAGGATCTGCCACACAGTCCTGTCACGGGGTGACCCCACAAAGAAATATTCTTTTGGGAACTCCACAATGCTTCGCCATATGGAGAGAAGGCACCCCCCGAATTTTGCTCAGGTAAGTGTCAGGGCTCTGGTACAAGAGGTTCCCAGTGATGGGGCCTCTACATCCACCGGAGGAGCAACTACGTCAGTGAGGGGGCGATCGCAGGAGCTGCTTCCAAACATTCAGTCTGCATTCAACAAAGGCGTCCTGAAATGCAGATACTGCGATCAGCTACTTACCTTTGGGGAGCAAAGTGTCCCGCTCATGGTTCGAGCATTGGAGAACCATCGCTGCCATTCCCAGCCCTAATTTATTTTGTTATTTTTGCTCCTGTTGAGCAGTTTCCATTCCCTGTTTTTGTTTTTGTTCTAAAAAAAGAAAAAAAAAGTTGTTTTCAGAACTACCTCCAATTCTCATCAAAGAGCTATATTCTTAAAAAAATGAAAAAGAGTAAGTGAAGTGGAGTGCATTGATAATGGAAAGGAAAATGAGTAAGAAAGAACAGAAAGGTATAAGAGGAGAAAAGAATTGAAGTAGGGGGACTAAAAGAGGGTGAGTGTTGGGAAGGAAAGTAAGGAGAAGGAGAGTGAATATGGGGAATGTGGATATTCAAAGAAAATGTTGAAAAGGAACGGGGGTGTGGAAGGGTAAGAAAAGATGCATTGCTGGAGTTGCATCATTTTTGTGACACACTCCAGCCATGCATCACTTTTGCGCTTAGAGATACGTCTGAAATACTGACGTATCTGTAAGTACTTCCGACATAATACGTCATATATTTAATATGAAGCATGACTAGAAGACTGAAGGCATCATTTATGAGGCCATGCGTCACTTTAACGCCACCGGTGCGTCAATTTTTGTGATGTACCAGTGCTGTAAAAAATGCACCTTATTCAGTCATATTTACAAAGTGACGCATCTAGGTAGATGCGTCACTTTGTAAGCCCCTGCACAATATTATACCTACGTCAGGTGTAATGTATGCAAAAGGGACGTATTGACGCAAGAAAGGGTCGTAGAGGTGACGCAGTGAAATCTATGAGATATCACTGCGTCACTTTTATGACGCTGTTGCGTTCAAATCTTGCGCCTGTATCACAGCAGGCGTAAGACTGATGCAGGCCCTTTCACATGGGGCCTGGCCCCATGTGAAAGGATGCATTGCTGGAGTTGAGGTGACGCAGTGAATAAACTGGGTTTACCCCATGCTACGCTCCCCGGTCCACTCCCCGGAGCGCGTACCGGGCGCTCCCCCGGGCAAATCAAATGTTTTTTTATTTGTTGGGCCCCGCGGGGCCCTTTTATAGCCCCCACATCAAACCTATGGGGTCAGGTGGGTCTACTCTGCCCCCTTATGGTCATTACCCCCTTTTGTTTGCCATCTCTTGTGTCTCGATCCTACCGAGACACAAGATGGAGGCCGCTCCGGACTGTTTCAAATGTTTACAGACACCCATGAGCCAATCAGCTTTCCATGCGCAAGTCGCGTAGCACGCCCAGTGCGCTCTCCGGGCTAAAAGTGAGTTCGACCGCCATATGGAAATGAACATGGGGAAAACAAATTTTGGGACCCCCCTTTTGTCTCAGCCCCCGCTTCACGAATCTCCCCCAATCTTTCAGGGAAGGACCGGAGCTCCACGAGGCAAATTTGAGAAAATTTTCAGGCAGATTTGTCAACCGACGCCAAAGTTATTTACAATAGAATTTTGAGATTTTGCATTGAAAAAAATCCTAACTATAACTACCTACTGGCGACCGCTCATTCTTCAATATGTAAGACATATTTTAATTTTTCAGAAACATACAGTCACTGGATGTTGTCATCAGTGATGTAATCAGTGATGTCATTTGAGATGTCATCAGTGATGTCACTGACCATGTCATGAATGATGTAATATGTGACATCATCAGCAGTGGGTTGCGGGTGCGCGATATATAGTTATTGCATCTAACTATATATGCGAATTTCTATGGTTTTGTGCGAGTAAAATAAGGTTTTGTAAATGCAAATCCATAACTATATATGGCCTAAAACCTATGGTTTTTTCAGTGAATTTTCAAGGTTTTGTAAATGCTAATTCCTAACTATATATGGTCTATAACCTATGGTTTTTTCAGTGAATTTCATTGGTTTTTTAAAAGCTAATATCTTTAGCTGTAACATATATTTTTATTCTAATTCACAAATATTTTTTATATATATTTGTATTATATTTTTTTAATTCAATTTATATTATAGTTTAAATTATTTTTTCTTGTTTCGTTGCCGGTCCGCGAATCGGTAAACGTTCCGTTAGTGCAAATACCGCGTTAGAAAGGCTCATTGTGACGCGTCCCGTAAACGCAACATATCGCGTTACTACGTAATGCACCTTATGACGTGCTGCGTTAGCGCACCCGGAAGCGTTCTGGAACGCGATCAAAGGCGCGAAACGTAAAGCCCCGGAATCGATCCAAGGCGCAGTGCGGAACGCGGAACATAACATAACAGGTCATGTGACTAGTTAATAAAACTTTTCATTGGTTGATTTTACTTTTAGTTTCCTAATGATGGAACGCTTGATCATATGACGTAAAACAAACACTTTTCATTGGTTTAGAACATTTTGTTTTCTCAAATGATGAAAGTCCCACCTTTTTTCCTCATTCCGACTTTCATTTTTATGAGAGAAAGACCTGTTTTTGTTTGCTAAGACATGGCATTTCTATTAGCTGCAGCTGGTGAATCTCCACCACCTCCACCACCACCAAAGAAGAGAGGACCGACTAGCCAGGTCATCTTTGAGCAGGAAGAAGAAGAAGAGGAAGACGAGGAACTGGAGCAAGGGACAAGTGTCTTTTTGAAAGAAATGCCAAGAACGTCCCGTGTGAAAGTGAATTTTATCTGGCAATTTTTTTCTTTTCCTTCTCATGAAAAGAAAGTTAATGCTAGGTACGTTACCTGCCTCATCTGCAAAAAAACACTCTCGAGAGGGACCGAAAAAAAATATAGCTTTGGTAATTATACCATGCATCGGCACATGGACACTTGGCACCCTCTTAATTATTCCAAAGCGCAATTTCGAGATTTGGTGGAAAACCCCTGACCGGCAAAAACATCCACCAATGACTTTACAATAAGTGAGTCAGAGGCAACGGAAACGGTTCCAAATCTGCAAAAGAACTTTGGGCAGATGAGATTGACTTGTGTACAGTGTGGAAAATTAATTTCATGCGGAGAAATGAGTATTACTTTAATAAATAGATCATTTGAAAATCATCAATGTCCAAAACGTCCTAGAAAGTAATTTTTTTTTTGTTGCTCCTGTTGAGTCCTTTGAAGTAAATCATTTTTGTTTCTCCTTCCTCAAAAAAAATTCAAAAAAAATATAAAACATCAAAAATTATAAAAAAAGTTCTTTTCAGAACTACCTTCCCTTTTCAAAAAAAATTGCTAGAATGTTTAGCACTCTAGCATCCTCTATTTCTATTGATACGCTTCCCGGTTAGCGTTCGAGTACGCGAACCGGGAGCAAAGTAAAAAAAATATATTTTTTAAAAAGACGAATTAATAAACAGAGAGTAATGTGAAAAGAAAGAAAAATAGAGTGAGTAACACACAGTTACTGTAGAAAGAGGGACTGATAAAAGAAGTGAAAAGAGTAGTATAAATAAGTAATAGAAAAAGA
Source organism: Lissotriton vulgaris (assembly GCF_964263255.1). Classification (NCBI taxonomy): domain Eukaryota; kingdom Metazoa; phylum Chordata; class Amphibia; order Caudata; family Salamandridae; genus Lissotriton; species Lissotriton vulgaris. The sequence continues at coordinate 68,329,344 of NC_141695.1, forward strand.
AATGAAGGAAGTAGCAAAGACAGGAAACTAAGGGTTAAAAAAAAGAAGCTGAGGAACTAATAAAAGTTAAATCTGATAGATATGTAACGTAAAAAGTACTAAACGCTTACCTTATAATTGTCATTACCGTAATTGTATTGTCATTTTCATACTTTTTATCTGTGTAAGAAAGAACAAAAAAAATTAAATTAATACAAGATGGTAAAATAAGAGTGAGCATAAGACAAAATGAATGTTAAATGTTAAATGTGGTATACTAGTAAAGCGTACAGCTGACCCAGCAAAGAAGCGTCCTTGCGCTATATTTTGCTGGGGAACCCATCCTGGCTTTCCCTGTGAGATAAATCCTCCTGAGCATCCCCAAGGTGATGCCAGGCTTTCCCGGCGCTGATGGGGCTGTTAGTTGAGATTAAGCAAGCTATTACCCAAAGTTGCTGAGTGGGACCCATGGTTGGAGTAGGCACCGAAGCAAAAATTATCGAGTCCGCTGACCAAGGCCTAAGATCCTGCCACGTCAGGAATTGAACCCTGGTCCCAGGCCGACCTCTGCTTCTGGGTTTACCGCCTCTAATCAGTGAGCCACACCAATCCATATACATATTACAAAATCACAATTCAAAGTAGAAAATTAATTAAACATATTTAATGGTTTATTTTTGCTGTTATCAGAAAAAAATCAAATTTCACTGAAAACAGTGAGTTGAAGGTATTCATCATATAACAGCGGGGAAAAAAAACACAATCAAAATGATTGTGTTTAAAAAACCCAAATAATATAAATAAGCAGAAATAGGAACTTCTCCAAAGTAACTTACTTTCTATGACGTCAAAGGATATCCTATGAACAGCTTATACTCAGTTGTGCTGTTACTATTTTCTGCCCGCCACTTTCCGAAAGATAAACTCAATTGTTTTAAGAAAACTGAGACATACAAAGCAATTTGAAACAGCACACTAAGTTACAGCAACACCTAGAATCATTGTAGTCCAATTACCTACCCTAAATTCTGACTTCAAAAATCAAGTTAAAAGGCAACATTGCTTCATACTCAATTAGTAATGTTTGCTGAAAGAATAGCCATTTTTAAAATTTTAAATAAGCTGTGTAATATCCAGATGTTGTCAAAGGACCAGCATATTATGTAATAACTGCAGTTGCAAATGTTCTTCCTTAAATCGATGACTGTGTAGCAAAAACATTTTTAATTAGACTGGACAACTTATTTCCTTCTAGTTTATGTAGTTGAAATTGTAAAATGACATTTCATCCATAAGTTTTCAAAAAAAATGTGGACAGCATTGCAGACTTACATTTCCTCTACTCCTTTTTTTATCTGCTGCTTGACTTTGCTAATAAAAACAAATAGTTTTCGCTCTGTACTACAATTATCCACAAGGCCATATATAGTAGGAGCCATTAGAACCTCTGTAAATTCCTCTAAACAAATCCCAAGCTTCCTTTCCTAAAATTTTGGTTGTAAGAACACCAGGTAAGAATTTTGAAGGTGGAAAGGCAATCTTTTTTTAAAAGTTAAAACAGAATCATTGCAGAATCACCATCCGTTTCCAGATTTCAAATAAGCTGTCTAATGTCCTGAATTAGTTGAAAGACTGTTATGATATATAATTGCAGTAGTTTTAAAAGTCCTTCCTGATATTGACAACTGCGAAGCCACAAAATTATTAATTAAAGTTGTCAATTTAGTTCCATCAGGCCTACATCGTTGGAACATTCAAATGACATACTGGCCATAACTTCGTAAAATTAACGTAGACAGCATTCCAGACTTACATTGGCTGAACTCCATGTTTTGATCGGCTGCATTTACTAGCTTATTGAAGGATACTGATTTACTGTCAGGCAAAGTTAAATATATAAATCTTTCTGAGTCTACACTAGTAGTACTTGATAGCCTACATTTCTCGCAGTCATGCTGCCATTGATAAGAAAGGCCAAATAGATAATCTACATCTACACCCTCATCTTGCAATACATCAAGCATATACATTAAAAACTCCTGACAATCCTGCTGAATATTTTCAGAGAATTCTGTTTGACCTGAACATTAGTCTAACAGAAAACGAATTTCAGACGCACTTTCTACTCTCGTTTTATCAGCACTACATTTCTCTAACACAGAATTCAACAAACAGCATAAACTTTGTTCTGAATTGATCACAATCTGTTCTTTGAAAGTCTCTAGTAAAAAGAGAACATTAAAAACTACATTAGCATAGCAGTTGACACCAGAACTATTTTCAAATTTAAAACCAATAATATTTTCAACAGAATTCATTTTATTCCTGCTTCCACTTTTGGGTTAATCGACTTTTGCTCTTTTTGCTACAACCTCCCTACTATTACTGATATTTATTCATTTCCGGCCTACCACACGTTTCTCAATCAAAGGATATTGAGGCAAATGTGGCGCATACTCTCTTCTTAACCTATTGTATTCCTTAACACAATCTAGATCTGCACAAATGTTTGTGACATCACAGTCAATCAAGTACAAACCCGATAAAGTTTTGACTCGTGACAATGCTACATAAGCCATACCCTCTTTGAATACAGAACTGCCAATATTCACTAAAGCAGTGTCTACACGTAAACCTTGAGATTTATGAATTGTCACTGCATATGCCAAGCAAACAGGAAACTGCTTACGGCGAACATATAAGTCTTTAACAAGCAAAAACCTAGCAAAGCAACGACCAATTAGCTGTACTTCCTCAATGCCATCAAATTTAATTTTTGAAAATTCAATTCCATCTCTATTTCTGTATTTCTCAAAATCAACAACATTACCCATTGATCCATTTACCAGACCTCTTTCAACATGTAAATTCCTTCTCAAAATGATTCGGCAATTTAAGCACACATTCAAAGTCTTTTCAAAACCCGCAGTTTTAGATATAGTCTTCTCTAATGAATCCAATTTAGATTTCAAATTCTCTGACAAAATAATTGTTGCTCCCATATGCTCTATTTTGTCAATAGCTTCAAGTTTCACAATCTCTTGTTTTTCTAAATTCAACATTTTGTTGTTGAAGATGGAACATTCTGCAAGAGTTGGCATCAAACATATTCCAGATTTCTTCACAGTAATTTTCTGAAAAATATCCTCTGGCAAAACGTCTTCTTCTGGATATAAATTTGACAGTAAGCGTGCATGTAAAGCTTGTTTACCACGCTCAGTCACTCTCCCGATTCTAATATCTTGTAGAATATTCTTGTAATCTTCGTCCTTCGCCTGACGCATATTTTCACGCAGCTCAGCATAACTGAAGTTTAACCATATGTTAACGTTGCCAATGCTCCCTAGGCACTTCTTGGTATCTTCATGTGTAAGCATTTTAAACACTGGTTGTCCTTTCACTGGTGTCAGCTGCAGAAGATCACCAAAAACAATGATGTGTTTGCCACCGAATAACACATCATACTCTGTTTTAAGAACTTCCTGCATTCTTAAATGCACAAAAGCAAGCATGAGATTGGAAACCATGCTTACTTCGTCAATGATAAGAAGTTTCATCTTCTTCAAAACTCGAGATACTTCACAACAAGCATCTCCAGATAACTTGTGGTATTGTAATTTGTTATCATGCTCCACTGGCAGCATCAGTAACCGATGCAAAGTAATCCCTTTAATGTTATGAGCTGCCAGTCCAGTTGGAGCGGTCACAACACAAGACAGTGATGAATCAGTCCTTTTCTGCATATAACATTAAATTGCTTTAATAAGGAAACTTTTTCCAGTTCCTGCTTCTCCACTCACGAACAGTCGGACAGGCTTCAACGATGTACATGAGCACTCTTTCTTCTCATGACTTAATCCATGCTCAATTTGGTTGGTAACTTCGACATATATTTTCCTCTGCTCAACGTTAAGTTGTCTTTCAAATTCTTCTAAGTTAACTGCATCCTTCTGAGCATGTGCCATGGCTCTTTCCACTTCAATCATGGCAGTGGCAGCTTCATTATCAATAACTGGTTCTCCTAGTGGATCCTGACTCAATGAAACAGAACTCTGACTGTCCTGAGAACTGTCTCTAGCAATCTCGGCTGCAATTGTTGCTTCCTGCTCTATTTCTGCATTCAATATTTGTAGATATTTTGGAAAAACAGGACATTCTATGGACTCCTTGGCTGCATTGAAAGAGTCTTCGTAACAGAGGAAATCCCCAAGCAGTTCCTCTTCTGCACGCCAAGGCTTGAAAAGTTGCAAAAGAGCTAAATAGAAAAACTCTTTTCTTTCGGGAGATTCGCAATCCAATTTTCGATGATTTATCAATTGACATTTTTTTTGCTTGACCAGACATCCCTCACTTCCAATTACAGCATACACACCTTTATCAATATCTTCTTTGATGTTCCTCTTGAAAACGTAATTTTGAAGAACTTCATACAGACAATCATTCTCCAGGTGACTGCTTCTATTTGGATAATATGTATCCAACATGTTGCTCTTCAAAATATCTGTACTGTTTGGCTCCTTCTCCGCCAAATACTCAATTTCCCGTACATGTTTCAGAACTCGATTACGCGTTGCAGCAAGACCAAGACTTGCCCAAATGATACTCCTAGATTTGGCATAGAGACTGGCTGAAGATAACCGGTCAGAACATTCGTAAGCTCCAATTTTTCGATGCGACAACATCTTCAGCCTGAAACTGTACAACTTCTTACTGAGGCTCTTTTCATGGGAAATATCCTCCCACAAATCCTTCAGTTCTGTCTTTTCTTTTTTAGTGATGTAAGATGTCACATACCGAGCCACAGCCATACAGTTGTCAGCCACAAACTGTATATCCATGTTAGCATTCCACATGGACAAAATCACTGGGTTGTAGTCGTTGATGTACTTGGACTCTTCGTTTCTTTTCAAATTGTATGTGTTTTTGGGTGATTTCCTCGTCACATTATGTCGCAGCGATGACATCAAATTGTTAACTCTTCCTTTTGATAACACCGACCGTGGAAATGCAAAACGACATTTGGGGTAGTATTTGTCCTTGTTTCTGAATTCACGACGACAGTACTTTCCACAACGATGGCTTTGAAACCGTAAAACTTGTTCTCTTAGACTTTTGTCTTCATTTGTCTTTGGAACAGCACATGTAGCATACTGTTCTATGAAACTCATCACTAAGTCATCCGGATCTGTTCCAAATTTGGGTGCATCTTTGATCCATAGTAGCATATGTATATGAGGAGCACCCTTTGCTTGATACTCCTTTCTCCAGAAGAAATCCAACACCTCTCCAAGAGGTGGATTTTTCTTGTTCGTGATGAAAGACATCATAGCTTCAAATCTATGATTGAAGTACCTGCAAACATTCACAGGATCCAAAGAGCACAGTTCACCGGGTGTCTTAAATTCATTATTTTCAATGTTTCCATTTACCTCTCGTAGAAATTCAAGTAAGTCTTCCCAGCCATACTCAGCACAGCTGAGAGTGAGGAACCATGTGGGAGTTCCTAAGTTCCTCAGCATACATTTTAAGTCACCATGACGGCGGTACCAATACTCATTAGTACCACGCTGACAAGCCATGAGATTAATCAGGTGAGAATCCAAAATACTGTCTTGCACATTGACTTTATCCATAAAGTCCCTTGCCGAGATATTTTGCAGTTGTATACCACTTTTCAAGATGTGGTTCACTGCATAAGACAATCCAGAGAGATCACTTTCAAACAATAGATGAAATAAATAGGGAATGCATTGTCGAAACCTAGGATCTTCTGTATCCAATCGTAAAGTCCTGTATTCTGAAGCAGGAATTTGAACAGGTCGCTCATCATAACGTCCTCCTCGACCTGTGGGAAATAACTGTGCGAAACACCGAGCTTCCAAACTTTCCTCCCAAACACTAATTGGACTCCCTTTGGCTTGTTTCATTTGCAACAACTCAATAGCATTCCCCATGACTTCCTTGGAATGCAAAGGATGAACACTATAATGTTCATACATTTCTTCCTTTTTAGAGGTTTCTACTTTCTCAATTTGACCAGGACACACATCGCTGTCCTCTTCTTCACTTACTTCCTCTTCTGCAACACATACATTCTTGTAGTACTTATTATTTTTTATCAAATACAATGTTGCCTTTTTAACTTTCCTAACATCCACTAAATCTTGCCAGATTTTCTTACTCTTTGTCGGAACACCATTAACTATGATAACCAGAGGTTCCTCTTCCACTTTCTCTACTCCAATTGTATTATTGTTTTTCTTCAAATCCAAAGGCAAATAAACAACCCTTCCCTTTAATCCTCTACGTAAATCTGATGGAGGCAACTTCCCTGACTGTGGCTCCATTCGTACAATAGCCTGGAAGGGATGGACACTTTGAATCAAAATAGATTCATAAGTATTTAAGTCCTTCAATTCATAAGGAATGTCATCTAATTCCAGATTATTATAAACCGCTCTAGCAGGCATCTGGTTTTGGTTTAATTTGTTATAGCAATAAGTACACATACGTTGGTCTGCTCCCAAATCAAAAGAATTTTCTACCATCAAGTATGTGGCAAAATCCTTCTATTCACTATTGTTTTCCGTATCACTCTTTGCATATATATCCACTAACTTAGTCTGATTCTTATAATAAGTCCGTCGACAACACACACAAGTGAAATTAGGCCTCTCACTTGATTTCACCATAAACGTGGAAATTTCCTTGTGAAGCTTATCTGTACTGAAAATCTGTTCACTGTCTTCCACATTACCATCTTCTAGTGGTTCAATATCAACATTGTTCTCTTTACCAGCAAAATAACAGAACTCAATTTCTTGACAAATATTCTTCACATCTACTTCAGAACCATGAAAAAGAGCTTTGCTTAATTTTTTAAGCATAATTGCTGGATTCTTAGCATAATACAACATTCTAACTAATTTCCTCACTTTATTATGATGCACTGCAAGCATCCTGAAATGATGAAATACACTCTGGCATACTCTCCTAGAAAGAAAAGCCAGTGAATGACCACGCAAACCTGTCACTTGTCTCACTCTGCAAGGATCTAATTCTTGCAACAACTTTATTTTTTGCTTTACACTTTTCTTATGAAATGTCCGTATAAAATCACAAAGCAAATTGATGGAATTCTGTCGCACACTGCAAATAGAACTACACTTCCAGGTGTACACTGGTCCCTTAGGACGTCTCCCTAAAACCTCATCACTTAGCGCCTCTTCTGCATCTGCAGACACAAGTATTTCTTTTTCAACCGGATGACCATCTTTTACCTCATATGCTAGACCACTGCTGTCAAACTGCATGCACCAAAACATTGTCCTGAAAATAACTCTCCTCATTAAAAAATGCCTCACTATTTGAACTATGCATCCATTCTCCTAAGAAAACTTCACAAAAATTACTCTGATTAACGTCTCTCTTCCATCTACTATTAGATTTGAAAACATAGATTACCTTGTTTAGTTTCCTAATTCTATTAATTACCAAAATAAATAACTTTCGCTTGATTTCAAAAGCCTGATCAATAATTTTCTCTACATTTTTCTTTTTCTTATAAAATGACACTTTCTGTTGACCTTTTTTAAATTGTTTTACCAAATTGACAATTACCCTGTTACGGAACATTCGCTGACGAATGTCCCTGAAAATATTTGCCCTTCTACTGCCATGCACAGAGTTATCTCCTGCTCTAGCACAAACTTTTTTCACGGGCCTTTCCTTTCCATTTAAATTGGCTCTCTTTTTCTGGACTAAAACTTGTTCTGTAGTTATACTTTTGTTTCTACAAATGTTTTTAAGGAATGATTTTGTTCTCTTACCCGGTGTTCTCTTCGTCCGTTGAGGTAATATTAATATAGAGGACTGCTGTAAAATATTAGGTAACTGCTGTCTTTGACGTTTTGTAGCCTTTCGAATTCTATCCTTAGACGGCATTGTCTAATTCCCAAATAATCTGCAGTTGAATCTGTGGTGAAATATAATAAAAAATGTTATTAACCAATATTACCAAACAGTAAATCAATAACAGTAAGAACTAGATTCGACAATGCTATAAAAAAAAAAAAGTATGCACAAGGGTGCAGGGGGTATCACTTTGACACCCTCTGACACCCTCAAAACAGGCACAGGTGCCATGTGGCAAGCAAACCAGCCCTAAGGGCAGGTCTGCCTTTCACTTGACATAGGTGTGCGAGCACACATGTGCATGCCCATCGGAATCGGTATTTTACCATGAAGTTTGATTTCATGCTAAAATACCGATTCGTTAAGGCCTTTGGGACTCAGAAGACTCCCCCCTACATAACAAATTAACAGAATCGGTAAAATTACCGATTCGGTATTTTACCGAACAAATAATTTTTCCGATTCTGTAAATGTAGATTTACCTACATGTGGCCTTGGATTTAAGCCCCTACATACCGATTTGCCATTTAACGATCGGTAACGGCCGAAAACGTCCGTAACCGGTCGGTAAATGGCCTGAAACGACCATCTACATCTGGCCCTAAGTGTGCATGCATTTGATTTCATACAAAGTTTTAAAACATTTTTTGTAAAACAGTAATACACCTAGGACCAGATGTAGGTAAATCACATTTACCGATTTTGAAATACCGAATATTACCGAATTTTACCGATTCGGTATTTCAAAATCGGTAAATGGGATGTAGGTACCAACATCTGATTTATTACCGATTCCTTAAAAATTCGGTATTTACCGATTCGGTAAATACTGAATCGGTATTTGCTATTGAATCCTATGGGCCTTGAAGCCCAAAGGATTCAATTCAAATACTGATTCGGTATTTACCGAATCGGTAAATACCGAATTTGTCAAGGGTGCAGGGGGTATCACTTTGACACCATCTAGCACCCCCAAAACGGGCATGTGAGCAATGTGGCACACAGACATGCCCTAAGGACACGTCTGTCTGTCACATGGCATATGTGTACATGCACAGATGTGCATGTACACAGGAATTGGTATTTTACCATGGATTTGCATGCCATGGTAAAATACCGATTCTGAAAGCCATGTGCCAATAGAAAATTGGCTACCCACATTTCAATCTTGAATTTTCGGTAAAATTACCGAATCTGTAAAATTACCGATTTGGTAAAATTACCGAATCCGTAAAATTACCGATTCGGTAAAATTACCGAAAAGGCAACATTTAACTTCCCCTACATGTCAATGCCCATTTACCGGTCGGTAACGGCCAAATTCGGCCGTTACCGATCGGTAAATGGCTATTTTCAGCCACCTACATCTGGTCCCTACATTCATGGGGAACAGACTTAAAATGCCCTAATACACATGAAAACATTTTTTAAGGAACTTGCACCTTTTTTTCAATAACTTTTAACATGGCTATGTAACTCAAACAATCAAAATGAAAATTTGCCAAGCACACATGGGAGCATATTTACAAGGGCCTTACACTACAAGGAAAATGACTTCAAATGACCAGACACACATGGGGACGTATTTACAAGGCCCTTGAACCCGGGGGAAGTGACTTGAAATTGCTAAGCACAGATAGGAGAGTATCTACAATGCCCGTGCAACACTACTGCATCATTTTTTACATGTACACCGTAACATTAACAACACAATTACATCATATATCTGTTCCGCAAAAGCGACGCATTGCTGGAGTCACATCATTTTACCATCAAAAACAATTTCTCCGATTTTGTAAATGTAAATTTACCTACATGTGACCCTGGATTTATGCGCCTACATACCTTTTCGCCATTTACAGGTCGGAAACGACCGAAATCGGCCGTAACCGGTCGGTAAATGGCCTAAACGACCACCTTCATCGGGCCCTAAGTGTGCATGCATTTGATTTCAAACAAAGTTTTAAAACCTTTTATGTAAAACAATTATACACCTACATTCATGTAAGGACAGGTCTGCCTTTCACATAACATACGTGTGCATGCACAAATGTGCATGCACACCGGAATTGGTATTTTACCATGAAGTTTGATTTCATGCTAAAATACCGATTCGTTAAGTCATTTGAGACTCAGAAGACTCCCCCCTACATAGCAAATTTACAGAATCGGTAAAATTACCGATTCGGTATTTTACCGAACCAATAATTTTTCCGATTCTATAAATGAAGAATGCAAAATCGCCTTTGAAAGCAGAATGCAAACACTTGACACAAAACATCATTTACACAGCTGACTTTCTTATTTACGCAAAAAAGCATACTACTCTTTAACTAAAATATATAAACGATAACTCACCTTTACAAATTTTTTTTGAAATTGAAAACAGTCTCAGAAACACACCACTCCAGAGGCTGGAACCAACAAAGGCACTGAAACGCTGATATTCAACACACATATCTCTCATGTCAGCCAATAAAAACTCTTATCTCACTTTTTTCAAATGAACACCCTTCCCTCCTCTGCCCTTTCTACCTCTTTTCCATAGCAACTACTGCCTGCCTGACCTGTCATGGCCACAAGTTCACACAACAATGTTTCAAATGAACTCTGAACTCTCAGTACACCTGCTAATCCACTGCAATCTTTCATAACAACATTTTTAAATAACCATTCAAAATACATCTTTCAAAGAACACATCCATGCACCCTAACTTTCTGTTTTCAGCAATGAAAATACACCAATCACTACTTAAACTCCACAGTTTTTTACATTACAAACCTCACTATTTCAACTGCCATTTCATTCCCACACTTCATCTGACTGCAGCAAAAACTCCTCTAGCCATGTTTTCAGTCAGGATTCTGAGACATAGCTACATCCACTGGGCTCACAGGTATGCTGATAACAGAAATTTACACAACCTCAATTTACAAAATGTGGAAATCAAATGGATTGGTCGAAGAGGATTAAAATGTCACCAATTGATACCATTGGTGAAAACCTTTTTACATTTGCCAACCCCTGACCTCATAATAGTGCACTGTGGAGGAAACGATTTGGGCACTTTGACTGGGGTAGGTCTGGAAATGCTTTTAAAGGACACCTTTGAGCAATTGATGACACTTTTTCCTCAAACTGCCTTGGTATATTCTAATATATGCCAAAGACAAAAATGGAGTGGTCCAATCAATTTTGTCCACAAATTGAGAAATCGAGGAAGCATGTAAATAAGTCTGTTTCAGCTTACATGAGGGACCATGGAATGGGCTGCATCTACAACAATAACTTGCGTTACTACATGCAAGATATCTACAGAGGAGATGGCATGCATTTCTCAGATGAGGGAAACAGAGTTTTCATACTAAATTTAAGAATGTGTATTGGTTCCTACATATAACTTTCTAGAACATACACAAAACCCAAAAGCTCTTTTCAGAGCTACCTTAACTTAGTGTACTCTTTTAAAATTTCCAATGAACCTTTTTTTCCCCTTAATTTCACCTATATTCGCTTACCGGTACGCTACCCAGTTCGCGTACCTGCAGCTAACCACGCGAAAAAAACTTTTTTTTTATCGACATATATGAGCCTCCTCAGCCACCCTCAGAAAAATTAGGGAAACAGCATACGTCTAAAGTACCCCAATCTACCCATTCTGAACATTATTTACCCTCCATCTTGTATCTCAATTCTACCGAAACACAAAATGGAGGACTCCCGTAACACTGCAAGTTCGCGTACCGGGAAACACACTGACAAGCACTCGCTCAAAAAAGGTGGGAAAGTAATTTACAGAAAAACCACTAGAGACACTTTCACCAATTAAACAGTAGCTCATACTACATACCAATCCCTACCATTTTCACAAATTTAGTTGGAATACCATTTAGCCATTTAGCATGTAGAACTTTCTAAAATCCCTGAGGTAAATTACTTCACAAAACATATCGAAAGTGTTGGAAATGACAACCAATTAAAATATTACTTTCAATTTCTACTATCATATCATGACATTTGATTGGTTATGTACCTGAATATATATAAACAAAGAGAGAGAAACACAGCCATTTTGACTACTACTTCGTGAAGTGCAGAACAACAAAAAATCAACTGATAACTTCAAATTATATTTAAAAGGTAAGATATTATTTTTAAAACTGAAGTATGTTCTGTACTGAAAGCTAATTAGAAAAACATTTTCAAACAGTTTTATTCTTTCACTCTGTAATACTTATAGAATAAAATAGACTTCTCTGTTTTAGTTATGGCAGGGCCAGTCCAAGGATTTGCGAGGCCCTGAGCTAAAAGGGAACATACGCAAGGCCCCCTCCAAATTACATAACTGGCCACTTACAAGGAGAACATGCACAGACACTGTGGGGGCCCCATTGTCCATCATTTTGACGCCCCCCACAGTTTTAACTTTTAATCCACACGCATTTCTCACACCTTCATAGGTGTGAGAATTGATTGTGGTCTAAAAGTTAAAACTGAGGGTGCGCCAAAATGCTGGACAATGGGCCCCCCACAGTGTCTGTGAATGGTCTCCTTGCAATTGAAGGAGCGTCTCCTTCTTCCTCCCCTATACCTCCTGACACCATTCATGAGAGGCCCAAGGAGGGGGCCCCCTGCAATAGACCTTAATTGCAGGCGACACCTTTCTTTGTGATAGATCTCCAGGAAAACAAAAGGACACATCACCAGTGTGTGGCCCCATGCTGATGGGCTGAGTGCGAGGCCTTGAGCGGCAGCCCACGCTGCCCATGCCTAGCGCCGGCCCTGAGTTAAGGATAGAGTTAGACTTCTCTAGTATAATTCAGAATTGACTAAGAGTTTATTTGATAATTTTCTTCATATTTCTACTTCCAATTTGATACCATACACTGCCCAAAGAAAAAAACACTGTTTAAATAACCAAACTGCCTGTCTGTACTGAAACCCAACAATGCCCTTTCTGTACTGATATATTTTTTAAAAATTCATTTTTCAGAATTCAAAATGGAAGGACAAGAAAACAACTTGAAAACTGAAACAGGAAAAAAAATTGAGAACTTGTGCAATGTGTAGATGCAGTAGATTTTCTACTGAAAAATGAAGAAAAAAATGATCACGATTTTTTAGATTCTGAAAAATAAACTTTAATTTCTTAATTCAAAAATTGTTTGACACATTATTTATTTTTATATGTATATTGAAAACCAGTAGCAAATTGATTATAACATGAAATCAGACTTTAAATATACCGTGCAACTTTTTGGTGTTACATACTAACTTTGTTCATAATTACTTCCTTTCTCCCACTATATTATCTCCAATGTGTATTTAACATCTCTTTATCATCTCCTGCCTCCATGTTGTTTCGGCTTTCCAGACAGACTATGGTATGAATTCCATATACCACAATAACTTCTTTAACAACAAGCAAGATATCTACAAAGGAGACGGCGTTTATTAAATTATAGACTCTACATTGATACCTATATGTAGCTACGTAAATAAAAATAAACAAAAAAAACAACAAAACGAACAATCAATAAACATACAATAAGTTAAAAGTCAATCATTCTTGTTTCCTTATAGTACGCTCCCCAGACCGCTTTCCGGTACGCGAACAGGGTGCACCCCACGAAAAAAACAATTTTTTTTAAAAAAATGTTTGGGCCCCGCGGGGCACTTTAATATTCCCCTCATCAATCCTAGGGGCTCAGAAGGGGTCTACCTTGCCCCCTTTCCTTCATTCCCCCCTTCGTTTTGGCCTCCTCTTGTCTCTCGATCCTAACGAGAGACAAGATGGCGGCCGCTACGGACTGTTTAGAATGTTGACAGACACCGGAGAGCCAATCAGCTTCGCTTCGCAAAGCTCCGTTACGCGAAAAGTACGCGATCTGGAGCGCTATCTAGGACGCTGTCACAGATATATCTGTGTTTTTAAACATTAATTTCTCGAAATCCACTGGAGCACATATATTGAGACCCAGCAAAGGCACATCGGGCTAACAGTCCCTACAATTTTGCCAAGTTTCGTGCAAATCCATTCAGCCGTTCGAGCTAAAAGTGAGGCCAAAGGCCCTATGGAAAAATGAATGGGAAAAACGCGTTTTGGGACCCCCCTTTTTTCTCGGCCCCCCCTTGACGGAACCCCCCCAAATTTTTAGGGGCTGTTCAGAAACAGAATGTGCCATTTTCCTGAAAATTTCAGCCGATTCCGTCCACAAACGCCAAAGTTATTAGACATAGAATTTTCAAAAGTTCCATAGAGAAAAATTCCTAACTATATATACCTACTGGCGACCGCCAGTAGGTAATACATATATATGCATATTACCTACTGGCGGTTCCCAGTAAGTAGTTATAGTTAGGACCTAGTTTCCATAGGAAATCCACAACATTCTATTTGGAAAAACTTTGGCGTTGGTGGCTGAATCTTCGAGAATTTCTCCAAGAAAATGGCCTGCTCATTTCCGCTCCTTCCCTGAAAGATTGGGGTGATTCGTCAAGTGGGGGCCGAGAAAAAAACGTGTTTTCCCCATGCAATTTTCCATAGGGACCTTTAGCCAGAGCTACAGCCCGAACGGCTGAACGGAATTACACGAAATTTGGCAGAGAGGTAGAGTTCTGTTCGCAGATTGTGCATTTTGTTAAATGGTGTAAATCCCTTCAGTAGTTTCTGAGAAAAAATGCATGTAAAATCATAGCGATATCTAGAGTCGGAATTCAGTACGCGTACTGAAATCCGTTCAATTACGAGCGTTAGCTGCATACTGATTGGCTGTGAACTGTCTGTCAACACTCTAAACCAGGAAGTGTTGGCGGGCATCTTGTGCCTCGCTAGAACTGAGTCACAAGAAAACACTAAATCAAAGTTGAGAAATAAGGGAAGTGGGTAGGGTAGAGATATTCTGACCCTGTAGGCTTGCTTAGGGGGTCGTTTATGGATGTTTAGGCTCTATTTTTTTTAAAAGAAAAATCTCGGAGTCCGCATATGTAAATACCTACAAATACGAGCAGGAGCTGCATGCTTATAGCCTGTCAATACTCCAAACCAGGAAGTATTGGCTGCCATGTTGTTTGTCGGAATAGCAGGGTCACAAGAAAACAGTAAAACAAAATGAGAAATAAGGAAAGGGGGCAGGGTAGAGACATTCTGAGCCTATAGTCTTGGTCAGGGGTGGTACATGGATCTTAAGGGTCAATTTTTATTTTAAAAAAAATAAAAAATGGTGGAGTACTCGTGCAGTACTTGTACGCGGTGGAAAAGGTAAAAAAAAGTAGAAGTCCATTTTATTCATTAGGTCCCGGTGGGGTAAATTACGGGGGCAATTTTTCTACATAATGGGGGCTTGTAAGGTGCCCCGAGCACTGGGGAATGGCACTCCTCTGGTTTTATTTTGAAGTATGCAGGGGGGGATACAGTCTTACTCCCCGAAGTCTCGGGGAGCGGCACCCCTCTAGTCTTTAAAAAAAAAAAATGTTTCAGCTCTCTCTCTCTCTGTCCCCGTACACGTTGTGGGGAACGCCACATTTCTGGGGCAGTGATATGTAAAATGACCTTCCAGCTCCGGGTATCTACATTGTCTGGAGTATTTTATTAATGTTGGGAGGGTGGGCTTGATAATACGTCGTTGTTAAGTCATATAGAAGCCTATGTTCTGGTGCTATCATGGGGTTCTTTGGAAAAAAACAAGGCAGTATTATGAAGGTCATTGTCACCGTTTTATCAGCAGTTTCTTGCCAATAAAACAGTGATAATTTTAACACCGGTCCTCGATAATATGCACCTAAGTTTACTGGTCAAAAAAAAGAGCAATGGTCCATATTATCAACAAACGGCGATACATTATCTTCACATTTATTGGCAGGAAACTGCCCATAAAGCGGAGATAATGGGCTTGATAATATGTACTTGTGAATAATCATCGCAGCCTAGGTTAGGATCAGAATCTGGGCTGCTATTGGAAGTTACAAGGGCCTATCAGCAAGCACATTATCGCCACTTTATTGGCAGTTTCCTGTCGATAAAAGCGGCAATAATGTGACGACTTTGTATGTAAAGCTTTCCTTTTTTTTGGTGTAGAAGTTGCACTCTCTTTGCATGCTCAGCGTTGTTACGAAGTTCACGTTTTTTTCTTCAAGTTCAACAAGCAAACCTTTCTTTATATCAGTTAGTAAATCTGTTGCTTTCTTTTCCCGGTTCGTGTGATTCATCCATTGCTGTATTTTTGTACAGTATTAATAGTCATATTTTTATATATTCATTTGAAAGGTAGTGCAGAGGCACCAAACGTTGATTACGTATTCCGTCCACCGCCTTTTTAGTAGTTTCTCACGGTTGTATTTATTATATCAGTTAGTTAGAACTCAGTAGTTTTCAATCCTAGTCTTGAAAATCTTACTATAGTATTTCAACATTATTTTTATTGTGGACCGTCATACCCTCTCCCACAAAATAAAAGAAGTATGTTGTTTTTTTTTTTATTAACTTTTATTAAACAATAAATATAAACGAAAGTCAATTATAACTATATTAGAAATGGCAAAATAAGTTAAACAATGTTATAAAGAAATTGTGAAATGGATTCCAAAAGGTGTCCGATTGGTAATCTGCAAAAGAAAAAAGGAAATTAGAGTTTAGAATTATGAAGATGTGAGTAAATGAGTTGAAGCATTTCAAGTTGTGGTAACTCTACAGTCTTACGTGTGCAGTGTGACTCGTATATTCCTGTTCTGTTATAGTGCCACGTTCAAGTGGTGTCTATATGGAAGTGCCTACAGCGTTACTGACGCCCGTTATGCCGAATTATTTCTAATGCATTCCTATGAAGGATTTGTTGATCTAGGCCTCAGTGCTTACCGTTGTATAAAGCTTGCACCCAAACACTGCAGACATTGGGATTGACAACTTCAGGTGGGCTGATCTTCTACACGTCCAGTTTAAGAGAGAGAGAGAAATGATGTCATAGAGAGTGAGAGAGAGAGGAAACAACCTTAAAACTGTGTCGCAGAGTCTGGAGTTGAGATTTTTTGTTGAACCAGACGTAGATTTACTAGCTCTTTGCATTACTTCACTCATGTTAAAAGTAACTCAAAAGTGCCATAATAACGTTGATGGAAGAGTCTCTCAGACTGTTGTAACCTATCTGTTGTCACTGCTCGGAGGTAATTATACATTTCACAGAGAAGCTGCTGTACACTATGCACTCTGGGCCATACTATCAAGCCAGGGCGACAAAAATTATTGCCACTTTATATGCATGATAGCAGCTCCCTCTGCCCAAAAGCAATGCCCACTCCTGCAGGAGGCAGGGAGCTGACAGGGACTGCAGGCACCTTGGGGCTCCACCCTCGGTCCCCGATGAATTGGCCAGGCCCGGGGAATGTGGTCCCGGGGCCAGAAATGGTCTGAGAGGGGCGCCACTCAGTCTCCCTACCTTTTTATTTAAATAAATAGGACGGGCTTTGGGGTATGAGCTCCCTGGGGCCAAAAATGGTCTGGGAAGTGTAGCCGCTTGTCCCCCCTACCATTAAAAAAATATTTCAACAAACATTTCTGGGCCTTAGAGGATGGGGTCCCCGGGCCAAAATTTGCTTAGGGAAGGGGTCCCAGAGATGGGGTCCTCAGGGCATATGTAGGCATCAGGAGGGTAGCCAAGTGGCCCACCCCCCTTGCTAATTAATTATAAATTACAAAAATAGGTCAGGCCCTGGGAATGGGGAACCGGGGGCCCAAAAGCATAGCCCCCTTTCCTAAACATAAAAAAACAATTGACAACTGGCAAGGCTGGAAGCCCTGCCAGTTTTCACCACCACTCTGTAAATGCACCTCCTGGTGCACTCTTAGATGGGGGGTGAAGTTCCCCTTGCTGCTGATGTTCCTTATGGGACAACTAGCCTACCTTTTACATCCAAGAATCCCCACACAGTGGGATTGCTGAGTGATGGTCACAGGCCACACCCCCTTTTCTTATCTCTGATTGGGCCTCTTTGCGCACTGCTGGTGGGGTGATGAAGTCCCCTCGCAGCAGTGTACCAGGAGGAGTGTTTGCAGAGTGGATAAAAAGGGGGCTTGGCCTTTGACTAACTCTCAGCAATCTAGCTATGTGGGGCTTACTGGAGTTAATGGGTGGGCTAGTTGGCCCCAGGGACCCTCAGAAGGAAAGGGGAATTCATCCCTAAACCAAGAGCAGCAGGTGGTACGTTTTCAGATTGGTGAACAAAGGGAGCATGGCCTGGTATCACAGCTCAGCAATCCTGCTATGTAGGACTTACTGGAGGGAATAGTAGGGGTAGTTGACCCCCAATGACATCCTTGGGGGCCAACTACCACTGCTGTTACCTCCAGCAATTCCCACACAGTGGAATTGTTAAAAGGTTTTTAGAGGTCACACCCCTGTTCCCCACTACTCTGTAAACGCACCTTGGGGAACACTACTGGTTGGAGGATGCTGTCCACTTTACTCCTGAGGGACCTTGGGAGGCAAGAGGACCTCCTGGTACTACCTATAAGTCATACATAGTGAAAATCCTGAGCGCATGTTTAATTGACTGGGAGATTTTCTTTTAAGTTTTTGAGTGTTAAAGGTGTACTAGTCAATCAGTGGGTTTATGAGTAACTGTATGTTTGACTCAGTGTGTGTGTTACTGACTATAGTGATTAGGTATCTCAGTGAATGTATGGGTTGTTTGAATTAATCTGTCTGTCAGTTAATGTCTAAGTGGTTGTATAAGTGTGTTAGTGGGTAAATGAATGGCTAGATATGGGTGATTGATTGGTTGTCTGACAATGTCTATGATTGCTCGGGTATCTGTGTGTGTGGGTGTGGAGGTGTGTGACTGCCTGTATGGATCATTGAGTGGGTGAGTCAGTGGCTGTATAAGGTACTGTTGTATGTATGAAAAGCTGTATGAATGAGTGGATGTCTGTATGGCTGTGTCAGTGACTGAATGCATTTGTCAGTATGGGTGAGTAACTGAGTATGTGAAATGCAGTATGCATGATAGATTGGGTATATAAGGGACTATATGCATGAGTGAGTTAATGTGAGAGTGGCCATATAGATACGTGCATGCTTCTGTCAGTGACTGTGTAGATGAGTTAGTATGTGTTCTTTTTTCTAGGGGTAGATACGTGGGTGGGTGTGTAACTGTTTGGGTAAGTAAGTGGCTGCATTATTGACTCTATGTGTGAGTGTCTAGGTGTGTGAGTAGTCTTATAGGTGACTTACTCTGTGTGTCAGTGCCTGTAGCCCTGTATGAGTGGATATGGCAATGGCTGTATTAGCGAGTGTGAGGGTCTATCAGGTGGCAGTTTGAGTGAACAAGTACCTGTGTGTATAGATCAATGAATCAGTGAATGGGTGTGGAAGTACTGGTATGGCTTTGGGAATGGGTTTATGAATGGTTGTGTGAGAGGGACGGTAGATGTATAAACGTTTCTACAGTAGTGTAAGTGGCTGCATCTTTGGAAACGTGCTGAGACTTACAACAGTGACATGGGAAGGGTTGCTTTTTTATATTTGGCATCGCCCAACATTCTGAGTTGTCAGTGAATAGTGAAGCTACCAGAGAAAAGTGAGTCATAAAACATAGTGGCAGAAATATTAGGGATTAGGCTACTTCATATGAGTCCTTGGAACTACCATGCACTTATGCAATGACCCAGGCACTATCTTTGCACTTCCCCGTTTACGCAAGCAACTGAATTATTGATCCATTGCTAGATCAGAAGTCAAATGTTTGGTTTGTTTCCCATAATCTCATAAACAATTCCATACCACAATCTCACACACTCATCTTGTTGATATGTGGTGCCTGTGTAACCCTGATGCAACATAATGTTCCTTTTTTCACCCCCCATGGGTCCTTTACTCAACTGGATTATATTTTTCTTTCTAAATATTTGTTTCTAAAACAAACCTTATTTCACCTTCATTCTAACCTATTGTCATTTCTGAATATATTATGTGTCTTGATCATTTGATGTGGTCAAAGAAATTTCTAAATCCAGCATAGAGATATCATACATTGCCCCCTATCAAAATCTCTGCAACATCCTTGCCACCGTCTTCCAAGCAAAGTCAATGAGATCTAGGACATCTTTGCAACCCAAGACTCACCTACCCTACCCGCGACCACCGCAGTTAATAGCTCCAAACCCCAGCAGACCTTGACCATCTGGACTACCCTCACCTCTGACAACACCTTCAAGATTACGAAGAACATCCACTCCAGAGACCCCCGGACCTTGCCCTCACCACATCTTCACCAGAGCTAGTATTTCTATCACACCCAAACTCTGCTGTACCATCAACTGCCCCATAGAGTCTGCAACCTTCCGGGAAGACTGGAAGCATGCTGAGATCTACCCCTTGCTGAAGAAACCCTTTGCCGACAACTCTGCGCTCCCCTTCCAGCTAATGTCATTGAGAAAGCTATCAACGCCCAAGTCTACAAGTTCATTGATGTGAACAACATCCTGGACCTCTCCCAGTTGGGCTTTAGACACAACCACAGCACTGAGATGGATCTCCTTGCTGCAACAGGTGACATCGTACACTCCATGACTGAGGCAAGACTGCAGTCCAAATCCTCCTGGACTTCTCAATTGCAACCTCAAAACCATCTCCCCCCACACTCCCTGCGCAAAACTCTGTGATGCCAGAATCCATGACAAAACCCTAGAATGGATCCACTCCTTCCTAATTGGCCGAACGCACACAATCAGACTTGTGCTGTTCAACTTAAAACCCACAGAGATCAGCTGCAGAGTGCCTCACGGATCCTCCCTGAGCCCTTCACTCTTCAACATCTACATGGCCCTGCTTGCAGCCATCGTCAGAAGCCATGGACTCAACATAATCTCCTATGCCAATGTCACCCAGCTGATTCTCTCTTTCACAGATTAACCCACAGCCATCAAGAGCAACTTCAACAACAGGATGCAGGCAGTCAGGACCTGGATTAAGGATAGATGTCCCAAGCTTAAGTCAGAGAAGACTGAAGTCCCCATCCTGGGCTCCTCCCCTCCACCTTGGGCGACTCTTGGTAGCCCACAGCTCTCAGAATCCCCCCACACCCATGGACCACACATGTAACCTCAGTATCATCCTGGACTCCTCACTCTCAATGACATTCAAATCAATGTTGTTTCATCCTCCTTCTTTCACATGCTCTGCTTGATCATAAGATCTTCAAGAGGATCTCCACCAAGTCCAGGAAAAGGGTCACTCATGCACTTGTCAGGAATTAACTCTATGCCAGCATCACCCTGAAACTTAAAAAGAAGCAGAAGAATGTTGAGAACACCTCTACCTCTGTCAGACTTATCCTTAACATCCCACGCCACAACCACATCACTGGCCACCTGAGACACCTACACTGGCCACCAGTCAAAAAAAGAATCACTATGAAGCGCCTATCGCATGCCTAAAAAGCCCTCCACAACATTGGACCTGCACACCTCAGCCACCACCTCTCCTTCTACACTCCCACCAGATATCTACATACAGCTCAACTGGCCCCGGCCACCATCCCACAGATCCGCAGGACCACAGCAGGAGGAAGATCCTTCTCCTAACTCGCTGCTAAGACCTGGAACTCCCTGCCTCTGCACCTCAGGCAATCACCAATGCTGCCACAATTCAGGAAGGACCTCAAGACCTAGCTCATCCACTGAACAGCAAAGCCACCCAAAACTCCACCTGTTTTTGTCTTTTTTTCTTTTTATTTCAAACATGACAAATGTGTTAACGCTGATTTTTATATATGTGCTAATGCTGTCTTTTATAGCAATGGTTTTAAGTAACTGTGCTATATTAATAAAAAACCTCAAACCTCAAACCCAACTCCACCTTAGCGCCCTGAGACCCTCACAGGTTAGTAGTCATGCTTCATAATGTTACTGATAGATTGTTTTTTCTTTGCCTGTTTGATGCACTAAAGCTTTCTGTCTGAGGTATTCTCCGGGATGTCTTGGTATTTGCTGTTGTGTGTGCAGTGACATGTAGTTCTCAATATTCGCAAGCATTTGCTTTCCTGCTTGTTTACAGATTTTAAAAGATCTAGCCAAATTGGCTCTAGGATGTAAGCCTAACGAGCATATTCACAGTAGGCCTTGTGCTCAAGATGGTGGTATAAACAGAACCAATGGACCATGCTTAAGGCATAGACACTGCCTGCTCTCCCAAAGAAAAGTAGTTCTATTGAGCAGAATCTATGCAAGTTCTGTTGTAAAAAATAATTCTCTGGCATTTGCAATTTCATATATCTGACATTAAAATCAAAGTATAACTTCTGAAAGCTCAAGTTTTTGTCTATTGTTTACAATTACATACGTTGCTTTGGTGTTTAGGAAGGGGCAAACACAAGCCTCAATAAAATTGGTGTAGCCATTTACTTTTATTAAGGAAAGGTCTTATTTAGAACTATTCAGTATGGGTTGATGGAGGAACTGGCAAAGTGAGAGAGGAATGTAATACACCACTCATTCAACAACGTACAGTCTTGCGAAGTAAGGTGGGAGGGAGGAAAGAGGCAGGGCAAGTAGAGTAGCATGACAGAATGCCACATAGCAATGTAGCTAGAGCTCGGAGCAAAAAGGTCTTAGAGTAGAGACTCTCTTTGACCTCATTGGCCAGGAGCGTATGTTAGTCAGTGAGATGTGGGGAGGGTGAATCTTAAATTTCCCAACTGAAAAATCATTGAAGTGGAGGGTGGTGGGGTGAGATGACTAAGGTCCTGGATGGACAGTTTCCATGAGGAGCAGAGTCAGTACCTATATGCATTAGGTGAGCCTCTGGGGCTGATTTAGTGTTTGAAATGGAGGTACTCGATTGTAATAGTGTCGGAGTATTCTGTCTGCCAAACTCAAGGTTTATCTAATTATAAGTTGGATTCAGAGCCAGTTCTATGCCAATGGAATGAAAATTCCTCAGCCAGCATATGGCTTAGGAGTTGTTGGAGGTAAGCCATCTACCATCCACACAATTTTTTGTGGATTGTCAGATGGCTATTTTTTTATTGTCTGTCACTCCAGGTATATTTTGAAGGGGGGTGGCAGTACAGTAGAAAAAGACAAATTACCCCAACCATGGGAGAGAACTCCTAGGCTGTGAGGTCATTAGTATTTATTTACTTTTTTTCGAAAATAAACAGCTTGAGAAGCTTGCTTTTCAAAAATAAAGGACTTTGAAAAAGTATAACAGCGACGTTGGGGAAGAGTGCCGGATGAAAAGTACAAACTACACCACATTAATACTGAGAACTCTTCAGGCTGAAACAAAGGGAGGAAGGGGTGCTTGGAGGGGTCAAATCACTCTTTGGCGCATAAGGCTCTCACCCAGAGGTCAGGTATCCCAACATTCTTAATGTGTGTATTTCTTTTGGAGTATTTTATTTTCTTTCTAATGAAGTATTTTATGTAGAAAGGCACTGGACTGGAAATTATTTTATTGTGATACTATGGGTGATAGGGCCTTTATATTCATGAAAACCTCCCTGAGAAGTCTGTGACTGCTTGCCATCCCTACAGCTCAGAGTCAAGTGTAAAAAGGGTTGTACCTGCTCAGCTTGCAGAGACATGGTAGGACATGCCTTTGTCATTAACGAATAGGTTCCGACATATAAACACTCCAAATTGTAATGTTATTTGAATTTTAATGATTGAAAAGCGTACTCCAATCACAAAAAAATGAATCAGAGCTATGTTAGTTCATTGTTTATAATAATCGGTGCAATACAAGTATACAAGAAACAGCAGCCATTATTTCAGTGATAAATGTTGGCCATAAGACAGCAACCAACAGCCAGGTAGACTACACTAGAGAATGTTAAAAAGACAGCTTGTTCAGCATGATGAACATAAACATCAAGAGTGAGTGAACATAGCACGCCATAGTGTAGTATGAGATCTGACAAAGACTGAAAGAGAATGTGAAGGCGGAAGGTCAAAGGGATCTCTATTGGTGAAGTCTTTGTGAGCTATCATAGCATGCCACCATTTTGCTGAAGTTGACAATGAGCGCTGACAGTGAGGGCAGACAATCCTTACTGCCATTGAAAATGTTCTGATCTGAACTAGGTTTCAGTATTCACCTAATGTATGTTATGTTATATGCTGTTTTGTAACGCGCACAACTACTACCGGAGTATCCTGGTGCGGTATACTGCTGGGGAACCCGTCCTGGCTTTCCCTGTGGAATGGTCCCTACTGGGAGTCCCCCAAGGTGGAGCCAGGCATCCCCGGTGTTGATCGGGCCATTGTGGAGATTAGGCAAGCTAATGCCCGGAGTTGCCGAGTGGGGACCCTGGTTAGAGTAGGAACCGAAGCGAGAATTATCGAGTCCGCTGATCCTGGTCTACGACCCTGTTGCATCAGGAATTGAACCCTGATCCCGGGCCAACTCCTGCTTCTGGGTCTGCCGCCTCTAACTGTGAGCCACACCACTCCACTAACCAGTGAGCCACACCACTACATTAATGTAGGAGAGTAGGCTCTGCTTATTATGGTTACCCCAACGTTTTGCTGATGTTTCACTGTTTTTCGACTTTATTCTGGCTGGGGCCCTGCTATCCAGGTCCCCAGCCGAGCTGCTTCCTCTCTGAATTGATTGTGAGTACATTAGGTACACTCCAGTTTGGTTACTGGGGTACCCTTGTGAGTCCCTAGTATATGGTACACCAGGTACTAACGGCATAGGTACCCCAGAGGCCTATTGGGGGCTGCAGCATGTATTATGCCAACCCTGGGAAGCCTTTAAAAATGACACCTCAGGACTGCTACTGCAGCCTGAGTAAGGTGGTGCATGCACTCCTTACTAAGATATAGGTTACCTATATCTACATAAATCAGTGCACATAGAAACCTATCAGTCACCCCTATGGCAGGCCTTATCAATCTTGAACACAGGGTGCTTGGTTTCATGTGAGAGGGTGCCCATGCATGAGCAGGACCCCACTGCAGCCTTTGGAATCTATTCTCTGAGGCTGTTCTGTGATGCAGCAAGACCATATACTCTTAAGTGCTTTATAACCTCACGGTAAATGCTTTGGTGTCAAACAGTTTGGAATCCTACCCCCCGCCAGTCCTGGCGGCTGGGGTAGAATTCCACCCTTCTAGAGGGAGAGACATGTACACACCGATATACCAGGTACCAGTTTAAAAGAGCACTGGCATCACAAAATGTATGCTGCAGCCACAAACACGAGTCTGGCCTCGTGCTGCTGACCGAAACTCCGGCAGGGGAGGCCTGGACAATAGGTTTCCTGTAACAGGGAGGTGTAACCACCTCCCAGACAGGCTTTCGTGTAGTGGGGTTGGGTGGGTGAACTATGAGAGTGCTTTGAAGTCTGCACTGGGGGCACATTTGGTGTCCCTGTGCATAGAACAGTTCAAACTGGTTGCAGGGGCTACCAGCCCCTGCTCTGGCACAAAACTTAACAAAGGAAATGGGTGTAACCACTCCTCTTTCCAGACCCTCCCATAGGTGGGTCCCCAGAGTATGTCCAACCCCTTTCTTCGGTATAAATAAGGAACCCCTGTCAACATGACTTTAGATTTCACCTAGATGAAACTCCGAAACTGAATCCTGGAACGTCAATGCTATACTAAAGACTAGAGGACATAGGAATCTCCCTTGGGGTCAAGGAGTACCTCCCCTACTTGGCAGGCACCAACAAAGCATTTGCCGGTCTGCCTCTTTGAAGCTCCCGCCGGACTCCAAAGTATTTGCAGCCCAGGAAGAGAATTTCCAGACTTCTCGGAGGCATACTGTGTCCCCAGCAAAGCTGAGACCAGCAGCCCTCGTGAGTGATGTGGAACCGGAACTCCTGGCACGTGCACATTTGCAAGTGCATTGACTTCTCAGCGTCTCTTGAAGTTGTGCTTTGGGTTGCTGGTAGCCCAAGCCCGAGCACCATCTGCAACAAAGATTGTGGACCTACACTACACGAGTGTTCCGTGAGCCCGCTTCTTGAATTTCTGCTTGAGGCTCCTTCGCGATCCCTGGTCTGTCGACTGGTGGGTCCCTGTGAAGGCAACTCTGATTTTCCTTGGGCTTCCCTGGTTGCTCCAGATGTGCCCACACTCCCCACCATTTGTTGAGTTCCTTGGACATTACTGGGTCACACCAAAGCATTTCTTTACTTTCTGATTGGGTTGCTGTTGCCAAGGCTTGTTAGGTCCAATCCGGGCACTGACACAGCAGCACTCGGCATCCTTCATGGGACAGCTCGATTCCAGATCTTGGTTGTCGTAGACAACTCCTGGTCCTCACGGCTGAAGAGTCAAGCTTCACCTCTTTCACCTGAAATCCCCCGATATCGGTGGGCATTCGACTATTGTGCCCCTGGTCACTGGCAAGTGACCCAGACTCTATCCCTTCTGCTTTCAGGTTATTCTCATCTTTGACCCAGGCTTGGATCACACCGGACACTTTCCACTTCCACAGCAGTAGCAATTTGCAACAGATCGCCATTGAAAACGACGACGATTCCCGACACCAAAAGATACCTATGCACCCGGCTTCCCTGGATGAGGTAACTCGAGTACTCTGGTTCTCCCATGGGTGTTGGCCCTAGAACCCATTAAGTCTGAAGGGGTTTGCTCAAAGTCCTCTCCTAAGTGTCCTTTATCTTTAAATTTCCAGCCGCGATTTTCCCCATAGAAGCTAACGGCGTCTCACAGCTGTGTTCTTACACTGCATGTGTCCCCTGTGAGTCCCCTGTGTCACTACCTTGGGTGGTTCCTTGTGGCCCCAGTGATTCTACAGGTTCTAGGCCTTGTGTCTAGTCAAGTCGTTGTTCTTATACCACTTTCTTAATATATGGTTTGGTAGGCCACTATGGCTCAATGTATATTGTGCTAATTTACTGTGTGTGCTTAAGTGTAACTTATGTGTTTGGACCTCTAGCCTCATAAAGAGACTAGTAGGGTGTGTTTAGAATAAATGCATATATTTTATATAAACCTGGTGTGGATCTCCTTTCATTTGGTCATTCAAGAGATTAAAGACTGGTAAAACAACTGCTTTATATACACTTCAAGATTTAGCCTGAAGGCAGCTCTCCATGGCTACCAATAGGGTAGCTTTCAATAAAGGTTGTCTTTAACCTATCACCTCTAAGAAGCTCTTTGGACTAGTGCAAGGTGCCCACTATAACTAGTGGACAGCATATGCCAGGCCAACTTCTCACATTGGTATGCAGCTGTTGGGGTTCAAGCTTGCTTTGTTTTACCAGATAATCTCAAGCGATTGACTCACTGAAAACCACGAAAGTACCTAAGGTACATATAATACAAGCTTACAGTAAGTTCTACTGTGTGTCAAGGGCTTAGGACACCCTTTCTACAACTCAAGTGAGTTCAGTAGGCCACACTAGAGTAGGTAGGTGCACACACCAAACCGCACTAGTAATGTCTTCAAGGCCAGGAACCAGTGGTCCCTGCCAGATGTTAGTCTAGTACAGGCATCCACGTATGTAAATAGGGTCCGAACACAAGATGAGGTAAGAAAAGCTTTATTCAGCCAGTTTCCAAGCTCCTCGTAACAGCTCTCAGGGCATCACCTCGCCCTCAGACTCAACGATCTAATTTGACTCCAGGCTGGGCAGTACCAATTCAGGAGGGGAAGGAAGGGGGGGGAAGGGAGAGGAAGCAGAGAAGGTCAAAGGGAGAGGGGAGGGGGTGAGGGAGATGAACAGAAGGTTACAACACATCTCCCTTTCTACAGAATTATGAGAGAAAGTAGTACATGCTGAGATAATGGCAAACAGTGCATTTCCAATAACAACATATGCTGGAAACATATAAGAAGAACAATTCATTCAAGTACATAGTCCTTCTGCCAATATGGAGTCTAGACAACTCTTGTAGCCCTCATAATACTAGGGCTGGTAAACCCATTGTTGGATCCACTATTTGGCTTGGAAGTGGTTGTTTGTGAAGGACACTTCACTAACCTGTCCATACTCCACTTCTTGCCATCAGCCATCGTGACCACGTTCTTCCCCACTTCAGTTATTCTTTGAGGACTATAAAATTTGTCGTACCTATTGGTGCTTGAGACAGGTTTTTTTACAAGAGCATGTTGTCCAACTTCCCAATTGCTGGGCTTGGTTTTCCATCTGAGATCATAGTCATGTCTGTATCTCTCTTGATGACTCTGGATTTTCTTTTGAGTGGAGGATTTGTCCCACACAAAAGAATTGTCTTCAAAAAACCAATTGGGTCTTAGTTTAGACCCAGGCTTGCGCCCCCTTAACAGACAAAAGGGTGCACAATTTGGCAAGGCACTGTGGTGGTAGGCAGACAGTGATAGGCAACCATAGGCACAGGAAGGGTAATGGCACTAACAGCAGGTAGATGAAAAAAGGGGTAGAAATACGATTGCAAAGTATACAGGAGCACTATTTGTTTTTCAAAATGCCCAGTACCTCAGTATCACATTGGTGTCTTGTTCATTGCCTGGCATATCTCCAAGTTTTCTTCATTTTTTTCAGCACGTGCCCCTGTAGCAGCTTGCAGATCACTTAACCACCACTGCAGGACTAGCAGTGGATATTGCTTCCTTCGCTCCCTTCACTCGGGGGGAGCAAGAGCTTCACGCTGTTTAGCTCCTTTGGCTTTCTGCTGCTCCTTTGGTGCTGGCGCTGGCTCTGGCTCTGGGTCGTAAATCAGCCCCAAACAAACCGTGGTGGGACCCCCCCACAACCTTTGGGCTCTCACAGATTTGCTAAGTCGACCCAAAAGCTCTCCGCTGCTCTCGTTTGCCCAGCCGCTGCACAGAGCCTCTCAGCTGCACAGAGCCTCACAGCTCCCGCCGCTACCGGGCCGCTCCCGTTTTTCGTCCGCCGCAGCTGCTGACAAGGAGACTGGAACTCTGGCGGCCTCCCGCGCTCACACCCCTCGCGCTCCGCACCTTACTGCACGGGGGGGCACGGGGAAGGGCAGGGCAGGGTACAGCAGGGTACAGCAGGCAGATTTTTCAGCTGGGGAGAGGCTGAGTGGCAAAGGGGCCGACGATAAGCTGAAGATAGTAAAGCCCGCAGCTGCCTGCCAACACGTCCTCTCACCCTCCTCCTCTGACTCACGCCTCCAGCGCTTCGGCGATCTACTGCTTCAGTCTCAGTGCTCTACGAATCCTCTCAGTGCTCTACGAGGAACCAGTGCGCTCCTAACTTGCAGTCGACTGGAAGCCATGTGGTGCAGGTGCCGGCCTGCCAGGTATGCGCTGGATAATTCCGAAGTCTGGCTCTTTCGGTGTCCCGCTCCCTCTGCAGCGAGTCAGTGTAGGCAGCAGGCAGCCTCGGAGGTCGGCGTGTCTTGACTCTTCTCTGGCGATCTGATGTGCACGCTCACGGTGGCGTGCACTCCCTCCTTCGCACACAACAGGTACAGCCAAAAGGGTGAGTATCCTGTTACACTGTTGGGCGTGGTAGCATAGGACAACAACATATCCTTTATAGACTGCACAATGGGTCTGTGGGAAGCTACAGCAAGTTGAAGGGCATCCTTTATCATGCGATTGCAGTGTTCCACTAATCCATTGGCACGTGGACAGTACAGGGGAGTGGATACATGTTTTATGGCCAAGCTAGAAAGGAATGTCTTCATCTCTTCTGAAACAAATTGTACCCCATTGTCCATTATAATAGTATGAGGAATGCCTTCACTGGCAAAGATGTCGGAGAGGAATACTTTAATGGCTTTGGTGTCAACCCCATTTACAAACTTGACGGTGACCCATTTAGAAAAATAATCTACTAAAACCAGGATGAATTTTTCTTGTAAACCCAGAACTTGTAGAGGACCAATGATATCTAAGCCCAACTTTTCCCATGCCTTGATTGGAACAGGAACCGGTTCTAAAGGTGTTCTTCTAGTGCATTTGGTTTTGTCACTGGCTCCACAGGCATGGCACCCTTTGACTAGTTCTTCAATGGAAGAGTCCATTCCAGGGAACCAGTATTCAGCACGCAGTTTACTCTTGGTTAAATTTCTCCCCAGATGACCTTCGTGAGCAAGATCGCTAATCTGTTTCCTTAGAGACTGCGGAGGTATATCCTTGTCAT
This sequence comes from Lissotriton vulgaris, assembly GCF_964263255.1. Taxonomy (NCBI): domain Eukaryota; kingdom Metazoa; phylum Chordata; class Amphibia; order Caudata; family Salamandridae; genus Lissotriton; species Lissotriton vulgaris. The sequence goes on from NC_141695.1 coordinate 68,359,306, forward strand.
TTTTGTAGACATAAGATCCTACGATGGACTGTTCATTTCTTACATTCCAGTAGGGCTGAAAATCATTGGGGAGCTCACCACATCTCTCAGGCCACCCATTTAGAATTTTGTCTCTCACTTCTTTAAGAACTTTATCTTCTTGGTAGGAAGATTTCCATTCATCTTCTAGTACAGCAGGAATTGACACCATCAGAACTTCAAAATCTCCTTTTTCAATCTAGCAAGGAATGTCTATGGGAAGGCGAGAGAGACAGTCTGCTACTAGATTCTTATTGCCAGGCGCATGCTCCATGGAGAAATTGTAATTTTGTAAGGAAACCAACCATTTCCCAATCCTGGGTGTAGATTTACCAATGTCCTTGGAGGTAAACAAAGAGACCTAAGGCTTGTGGTCAGTTCTCATTTTGAATGGTATGCCCCATAGAAAATACTTGAAGTGATTAGTGGCCCAGAAACATGACAATGCTTCTCTTTCTATGGAGGAATAGTTAATTTCTGCTTCCTTCAAATTTCTGGAGGCAAAGGCTATGATGGTTTCTTTGCCGTTATGAAGTTGAGAACGCGTAGCACCTAACCCTCTTTTACTAGCGTCGGTAGTGAGGAAAGTGTCCTTGGTACTATCAAAATTGCCAATACACGGTGCTAAGGTAATGGCCTTCTTGATGTTGGCAAATGCTTGATCATGTGGCGGGAGCCACGAGAACTTGACATCTTTTTTTAAAAGATCTCTAATAGGTTGGACCACATCGGAAAAGTTGCCGACAAACTTTGACATGTATTCTGCCAATTCTAGGAAAGATTTAATTTCTTCCTTGTTTGTGGGCGTGGGAGCTTTGACCACTGATTCTATAAGATCTAATTTAGGTTTCAACCCATCACATGAAAGTGTGTGACCTAGAAATTCCACCGAAGATACACCAAATTTACATTTGTTTTTCTTTATGGTAAGACCTGCTTCTTTGAGTTTACTGCACACTTTTCTGAGATTGAAATCATGTTCATCCTCATTAGATCCGTAAATGAGAATATCATCTTGGAAGCACAGTGTTTTTTCAATATCTGCCAAAAGATGTTGCATAATTCTCTGGAATGCAGATGCGGCCGAAGCCAGACCAAACAGCATTCTCAAGAATTTGAAAGAGCCAAAGGGTGTGGTGAAAGCTGTCAGGGATTGGGACTCAGGGTGTAATGGCACTTGGTAGTAAGCTGACGTGAGGTCTAAGACTGTAAAAAACTTGGCCCCATTGATGATTGACAACATTTCATTTATGTTGGGAAGGGGAAACCTATCCACCCATATGCTAGCATTTAAACTCCTCAGGTCCACACACATGCAGATGTCCGCTGTATTTTTTTTTGCAGTAATGACAATGGGGGCGACCCACTCGGAGTCATCAATAGCTTGGATGATCCCTTGTTTCACCAACGTTTCCAATTCTAATTTAAGTGGTTCTCTTAGGAGAAGTGGGACTGACCTGGTTTTGTGGGCAATGGGGACAGCATCTTTTTTAGTTTAATTTTGTGTTCATAGTTGTTCAACACCCCTATCTGGTCTGAGAAAACCTCAGGAAAATCATCACTTATGTTCCCTCCCGTCAATGATCTGTCCACTAACAAAACTTGATCTGTGTTGTTTGGGTCCAGAGTGATACCCAAGTCCTTTTGGTGTCTCCACCCCAACAAATTACTCCCTTTTTCAGTGATGTATACTTTTCCATAAGTATGTCTGTCCTTAAATGAAAGATGCATTTTAACCATGCCTTTGAGGGGTATGGGTTCCTTATTGTATCCCCCTGGGCGTATGTCAGGTTTCTCAAATTGGTATTCATCTTTTTGGAATAACTTATGGAACGATTCTTCATCAACTAGTGTGTATGGTGAACAAGAATCAGCAAAAGCATTGATTTTTTTCCCATCCAGAAGAATCTCACAGACAGGGTAGTTCATTTCCTCCTCAAGTTCTCCTTGATCTTTTATTTGGAAAATGCACCTATTATCAATGGCTTGTGAAACTTGTTCATCATAAACTACATGCACATCCTTCTTAGTATATTTTGTGTTACAATATTTGGAAAAGTGACCAATTCTATTACATTTCCTACACGTAACACCTTTTGCAGGGCATCTGGGTGAATTGGCAAGATGGCTGGTGTTGCCACAGTGGAAACATTTGAACACTTCTCTCTGCAATCTAGGTTTGTTTGGCACATTGCCCTTAGTGACCTTTAGAACATGTTCTTCTTCTTTGATCTCATTCACCTTACTCTCTTCATGAGAAACCTCCTTATTGGTTTTCATTTCTTTCATACAGAAAGCTGTGTGCTTAATGCTCTTTTCTATACTTACAGCTTCTTCTAGATCAGGATTTTGTGTAAGCAGTCTCTCTTGTACTTTATGGTCATCGGTGCAGCGTACCAATTGATCCCTTATAAGAGAGTCTGCAAGCATCCCAAATTCACACGTAGCTGAGAGACCTCTTAATGCTGCTATGTGCGTAGTAACTTTTTCATTTCTACCTTGAGCTCTCTTGAAAAACGTGTGTCTCTCTAACACAACATTAATTTTGTCTTTAAAATGTGTACTCAATTTCCTTAATGTAATTGTAAATACGTCATCATCCCCCTCCCCTCCTTCTTCCTCCCCATCAGCTAAATCCTCATATACTTTTCTAGCTTGTGTACCTAAATTGTGTAGCAGAATGTGTTGTTTCCTGACTGAGGAAAACTTCTCCCCCCTATAGCAATAAGGTAAGAATGCAACATCTTTACCCATCCGTCCCATGGGATTTCAGGTTCTCCCTCCTCGTTCAAAAAGGGTGGTGGTTGGTTCATATTTGCCACCGACATTATGACTTATGTGGTAGGATACAAAATTTATGAGGATATTAGCGATAACCAGAAACCGAATGGCAGAAAAACGTGAAAGAGAATGAAAATGAATAATCTGGAAAGGTGAGAGGGGGAAAACTGACACACAGATTGGGTGCAGGGATAAAGCACTACTCACAGAGATAACGTGAGAAGACACAGAAACAAAGAGTATAGAATGGCAGTAACCTCTGTGACAGAAACACTACGAAAAATCACCTAGCAGTTACCTGTGAAGGGAAACTTTACATATAACATGAGGTATGGTACTGAGGCGCAAATCACTCGTAAAATAACAGAGAAAAAACACTGCAAGGAAACTGAACAATGCTACAATCACGCTCCTCCAAGATGCCACTAAAGTAGAGTAAAGAATGTGAAGCAAAATTATTGCCAGTGGAAACATAGGCGTTGAAACACAGTTTTGCTTAAATCAGGAACCAGGATACGTGGAAACGAAACATGAAGAAACAGTTCGGCTTAGTTCAAAAGTCGGGATACCTCTCTCCTAACGCTGCTCAATGACAGATAACCCCCGCTGAGGAGAGATGAGGTGAATGACGTAGAGAAGTTGCTCTCACTCCCATTCAGGGCGTCCTGTTTTGATTGTAGATTCCTTCACGCTGGCGCCTTCCACAAAACCATCCGAGCAGGCACACTAAGCAGACACTACTTTTGAGTAGGCAAACCTATTCAACAGCGCCGACACCACAGTCCTGAAATCACGTGACAGGACGATGAGTGAAACGCTGACACACTACTAGAGGAAGCAAACACGTGAAATGGATGGTAAGAGTGCAGGTCCCACGTAAAGGCGAAATCACGTGACAGAGAATCAGGGAGACGCTGACAGACTCGTAATCCCTCATGGACAGCGCTCACGTCATGAAAAACTGTGCCCTGAAACACTCCTCACACTGGAGGGGAAAACACAAAGGAGGACTGTCCAAAAATCTCTTTAGAGCGGCACACATCCAGGAGGAGCGAGGGATGATAAACGCTTCCACCTCTAGGGAAGAGCCAAAAAGACCAAATGTAGAGTGTAGAGAGAACGACACTCACCGTAACCAGAGGCGGAATTAAGCGGCGCTCCCTCGGCCAAGAGAAAGGACAGAGAAGAGAAGAGGGTCTCCAGAGTCCAGTGAGGTGAAAGATGACAAGCGCACCTTGGCTTAATGTGGAACACTCCCACGGCAGGGGAGCAATAAATACAGCTTCCACTGAAAGTTCACTGGCTTGTATGACATGAAGAAGATGAGGAGATAATAGAATAGGGGGGAAACTGGCGCTGTCCCCCACATAGCTGCACCTTGTCCTGGGTCCTCGTCGCCAAATTTGTAGTAAATAGGGTCCGAACACAAGATGAGGTAAGAAAAGCTTTATTCAGCCAGTTTCCAAGCTCCTCGAAACAGCTCTCAGAGCTACACCTCGCCCTCAGACTCAACGTTCTAAATTGCCTTCCAGGCTGGGCAGTACCAATTCAGGAGGGGAAGGAAGGGGGGGAATGGGAGAGGAAGCGGAGAAGGTCAAAGGGAGAGGGGAGGGGGTGAGGGAGATGAACAGAAAGTTACAACATCTACTGTGTGTCAAGGGCTTAGGACACCCTTTCTACAACTCAAGTGAGTTCAGTAGGCCACACTAGAGTAGGTAGGTGCACACACCAAACCTCACTAGTAATGTCTTCAAGGCCAGGAACCAGTGGGTCCCTGCCAGATGTTAGTCTAGTACAGGCATCCAAGTATGACACGTTCCCATTCTTAGAATTAAGGGCATTGTGTACTATGAGGAAATTGAAGACAGGCAAAGTGCCAAAACCCTCAATAAGGTACTTCTGTTGGATGATCTCAGAAAGGCCTCAGTGCCTGAAGGGGTAGACAGAGAGGGTGGGGCAGCAGAGGAGGAAAGGCCCAGTGGTGAAAACCCCCAGGACCAGGACTCTGATGCTGACTAGGAAGGTGATAATGACCTTGACCTGGACAATGCAGCTCCTCTGGGAAATGAGGATGAAGGCCATGAGGGCCCTCTCTTTGTTCTCCCAGGAAGAGTTGGAGGTATACCTAGAAGGCCCAGATCTCCTTCCGTGGTGTCTGACCATTCTGGTGTATCTATAGGGACCTCAGTCTTTTCTCACAGGAGGGACACCTCCCAGGAAAAGAGAGAAAGTATGAGGAAGCTCAGGTTAGAATCAGAAGACAGCAAGTAGCCTTATAATGAGAGGCCCTAGAACTCCAAAGAGTTAGACAAAAGATGGGACTAGAGTGCCATGGAGGCCGCAACTTACCTAGTGGTAGAGAGAGATCTCATGACCATAGGAATTTAATCAAGATTGTCCTTCCCTACCAGAGTGGGGATGACATCCACAAATGGATAACTACACTGGAAAGGGCCTGTAAAGTATAGAAGGTCCCCCAGGACCAGTGGGCAGCTAGCTTGTGGCTCTCTTTTGCAGACAAAGGTAGAGGCAAGCTCCTCACTGTTAGAGAAGAGGGTGATGATGATTATACAGCCCTTAAGATTGCTCTGCTTGAAGGTTTTGCCCTAACCCAATACAGGATAACGTTCAGAGATACACAAAAGGCTCAGAATGAGGACTGGGTTGACTTTGTTGATTGTGCTATTAAGGCTCTGGAGAGCTGGTTATTTGGAAGTAATGTGTGTGATTACACAGGATTGCAAAACCTAATTATGAGGGAGCAGAACCTTAATAATTGTCAAAATCAGCTGCTGCATCAGCACCTGGTAGACTCTGATCTGACCTCTCCCCAAGAATTGGGAAAGAAGGCAGACACATCGGTCAGAACCAGGGTCAAGCAGAAAGTTCAGAACCAAGGTGGTGACCAGAAGAAGCACAATTCTAAGAACTCTGATAAGGGTAGGGAAAAGGGTAAAGACCAGAAGTCTTCTCAAGATCCCCAAAAATCTTCATCTGGTAGGGAGTCCCAATCATCCAAGAAATAAGACCTTAAGAAACCATGGTGTGAAATCTGTAAACAGAACAGCCATTGGACTAGTGATTGTAATAGACCCAACGACTCAACTCCGGCCACCATTGCCCCTAAGGCAACTGTTCCCCCTAGGTCAGCTCCAAGTGGTGGTACTCAGAATAAGGGTGTAGTAGGGTTAACCCTGGGTTCTGAGATGGACTCTGGCCTAGTTAGAGTTCCAACTCAGGCTGTAATGATCTGTGATGGAGCCATGGATATGTCCCCTTTATTGAGTCCCAGTTATTTGGGCAAATATAGACAGCAGCCTTTGATTAACTACAACAGAGACTTTGGCATTCAGGGACACAGGGGAAAGTGTCACAATAGTGACATAGGACCTTGTGACTCCTGAGCAAATCATACTCGGTGAACTTTACCAAGTGACCAGTGCTTGCAATGTCAGGACTGACCATGCACTGGCAGTTGTTAATTTCTCCTCTGGAGGGGTAACTGGCCTCAAGAAGGTTGTGGTAAGTACAGACCTCCCTGTTAAATGCTTGCTTGGCAATGATCGAGGACAATATGTAGGTAGGCAAATACTGGTCGGTAATTGAGAAATTCGGTAAATTTCACCATTACCGACCGGTATATAGGCATGCGCGATGTAGGAAACAATTTGGGAAAAAAGAATGGTAAATACCGATTCCTCATTATCGAATCGGATTCTACCGTTACATAAATACAGATTCGGAAAATACCGATTCGGAAAATAAGAAACGCTAAAAACCATAAAATAGATGTAGGAAAATGTGTTAATTAAGAAATCCATGAAATTCGGTATTTAAGAGTCGGTCATTACCATGGATTGAAAGCAGGTGGTAATCAGGTGCAGGCCATAAAACAGGCCCCAAAATTCAACAGTGTGATCAGAATGGCGTCTTTCTATGTGATAGCAAGGCGGCTACGGCTACAGGCAGCAGGAGTGGGGATCTGGAGATGGGAGGGGCAAGTCTCCAGAGGGGAGGAGACAGCGGATAACACTCTACCAACTTACTGAGGAAAAGATCCATGAAAGGTACATGCTACACCCCAACACCATCATGGACTTAATAGGGGACCTGCACCCACTCCTGGACCACCCAACACCAAGGGCACCCGCCATACCACCACATGTGCAGGTGCTCTGTCGCCTACACCTAGTTGCATCTGGCAGTTACCAGGGGATGATAGCTACGATAGGTGGGGTGTCCCAGAGCTGCCTGTCCCGTTTCTTCAGGAAGGTCCTGGAGGCCATGATGCAGAGAATGCATCATTACATCATCTTCCCTGACACACATGCAGAACTGCTCAAGACTAAGACTGACTTTTACCAAATGGCACAGTTCACACATTTCATCGGCTGTATTGATGGCACACACATCCCAATCTTCCCACCTGCGGCCACTGAGTACATCTACAGGAACGGAAAGTTCAACCACTCCATAAATGTGCAGGTAATCCGTGATGCTGCCAACATAATCATAGACATTGTGGCCAAATTCCATGGAAGCACCCACAACTCCTACATATTCCAGAACAGTGGGATCTACACACGCCTGGTAGCGGGTGAATTCAGAGAAGGATACATGCTAGGTAAAACACTTTGACACACCCTGATTGATACTGCAGATGTAGATGTTGTTGTGCATGTGAATAATGGCTCTCTCTTTTCCACATAGGCGACAGCGCATATGCCGTCCGCTCATTCATCCTCACTCCCTACCTGAACCCATCAACCCAGAGTGAGAGATGATACAACATGGCACACAAATCTACAAGCAACGTAGTGGAGCGCACATTTGGGCTGTTAAAAAGCAAGTTCTGCTGCCTCCACAAAAGCAGAGGCACACATCAGTACTCACCCCTCATCTGCTGTAAAATCATTGCAACTTGTGCAATGCTGCACATCCTTGCCACTAGGAAAGGAACAGCAGTAGAATTAACATATATTGAGGATTATGATGGTGCATTTGCACAGCCTGAGCCCAACACAGCAGGAGTGGTGCCAGCAATAGATGGGAGCCCTTATCAATGTTTTTTACATTGTCATTTAGGTGCTTCATCTATCATTGGACAGACTGGATGGCCTTCCTCTGCATGCGCTGGACCTTTACCATACTTGCCTCCAGGCCGCAGAAGACACCAGGACCCTTGCCATGTTGGTTTGGACTTCTGTCCCTGGCCCTGTGGCATATGGCACCTGTGTGGGCCCCCTCGGTGGTGGAGTGCTGACGAGCATTGCTGTCCTGAACTGCCATGGTTTAAGTGTCACCCCCCACCGTGTCTTCTGCAGGAGACTCCATTTCCAGGAGTGTGCCCACAACATGCCTCCTGGTTCTTTGCACTGCAGGTGTTGTTGCAGCCGGTGATGCTACCAGTTGTGGTGAGGACAGGAGTAGTGGTGAGGACAGCAGCTGTGGTGAGGCCAGCAGTTTTGGGGAGGCCAGCAGTTGTGGGGAGGCCAGCAGCTGTGGTGATGCTGGCAGGTGTTGTGGGGCTGGCTGTGTTGGTGATGCTGGCAGGTGTTGCAGGGCTGGCTGTGTTGGTGATGCTGGCAGGGATTGCAAGGCTGGCTGTGTTGGTGCTGCCGCTGTTGCTTGTGTGGTGTGCCCTGCACTGGTACTCGCCTCCTGTGTGCCTTGCCTCCGGGGTGCACTATCTTCCTTGTCCTTGGGACGCCTGCGAGATGTCTAGCCTGTGGACAGAAAATTGTACATTAGTTCTGTGGTCCTGCAGCCCTACTTCTACAATTAAATTATCATCCCCTTATCTTTCTCAATTCTTCCTTGGCTTTGGGTTGTGTCCCCTTTTCCTTCAAATCTGCCATTGTTCTTCCTATCTTGAAGAAAGCTGGCCTGGACCCCTCCCTTCCATCTAATTTTAGGCCGATCTCCCTTCTCCCCTACCTAGGGAAGATTCTCGAAAGCTATGTGACTTCTTGCCTCTCCGCCTACATTGAGGACAACCATCTCCTGGCCTCCCACCGGGCGGGTTTTCGACCCGGCCACTCCACTGAGAGTGTGGTCCTCGCGGTCCTGGATGAACTCAAGGGGAAGGCCGACAGTAACCTCCCCCAGGCCCTGGTCCATTTGGACTTGTCCGCTGCGTTTGACACGGTCGATCATGCCATCCTTCTCGGCCGTGTCAGTGCAGCGGGCATCCAGGGCACGGCCCTCTCCTGGATCGCGTCCTTTCTTCAGGGCAGATCACAGGCAGTTCACCTCTCTGATTTCTCTGCTCCTCCCCTTCCGGTCACTTCTGGGGTCCCACAGGGTTCTTCTCTTTCCCCCCTTCTTTTCAACCTCTACATCCACCCTCTTGTTTCCTCCCTTCTTGAGCTGGGGGTCTCGGTGTACAATTACGCAGACGACCTCCAGCTCGTCTTTGATCTCTCATCCCCTGCTGACTCTCTCCCTAAGTTCTGCTCCACTCTTGTCTTCATTTCTCAGTGGATGAGCTTCAATCATTTGAAGCTCAATCCCGATAAGACAGAGCTCGTCCTTACTGGTGGCTCGTCTAATCCTTGGTCCTCCGTTCACTGGCCCCTTTCTTTTGGCCCCCCTCCCTCCCCAGTTCCCTCTGTCCGGACTTTGGGCATCAAGATCAGCAATGACCTATCCATGCATGCCCAAATTAGTTCCGTTGTGTCCTCTTGTTTTTCTTCCCTCCGCCTTATCCGTAAGATCTCCCGGCTCTTTTCTGTTGACGCCCTCAAAACCATCATCACGGCCTTGATTACATCCCGCCTGGATTATGGAAACGGCTTGTACGTAGGCATTCCTGCCTACGAGACTCGCCGTCTCCAAGCTATCCAAAACCAGGCGGCCCGCCTCATCCTTCGTCTTCCTAAATCTGCCCACATCTCCCCGGCCCTTAAGACCCTCCATTGGCTTCCTGTTCACCTTAGGTCCCAGTTCAAACTTGCCTGTTTGGCCTTTCGGGCGCACTCTCGCTCTGCCCCGCTTTTCATTAACTCTTTAATCTCTTCCCATGCCCCCAGCCGCTCTCTTCGTTCTTCTTCCCGTTCCCTTCTTCACGTCCCACGCTTTCGCAAATCCCGCACCGGGGGCACCCGATTCTCTGTGCGGGCCCCCCAGATCTGGAACAATCTCCCTCTTTCTATTCGTTCTATCCCTATTTTTTCCCACTTTCGTAAAGCCCTCAAAACTTTTCTTTTCCTTCAGGCCTTCCCCGGCTAAATTCTTTGGGATCCTCTGTTTATACTGATTTGCCCCTAGCGCCAGGAAGCCGCTTGGCCGCAGTGCGCTTTAGAAATATTTTTTTCATTTCATTTCATCATCTCTGAAACACTGCCATGTTTGCCTCAGCTTGCTCATCACTGATGTGTGTTGCATACCTTGCTGTTTGGTGTGTTGTCTGACATGGTAAGTGTTTCACTGACTACATCCCCCATAATGCATTGCTGGTGTAAACTAAAACCTGTACTGGAGTGGGGTTCACACTACCACATTGTGCAAGGGGAAAGGGAAGGGGAAGGAGTGGGGGTGATTGCTGTGCATGCTTCTTACCTTTTTTGGTGGCAGCTCGGGCTGAGCTGTCTGCATCCCCAATCCCACACATGCTGTCTGGCTCAATGATGGACTCCACCAGCTCCTCAAGGTCAGTCAGGGCAGGTGCCCTGTTCCTCCCTCCGCCTGTCTTGTTCGCTTGTTTCTGGAGCTCAGCCATTTTTCGCTTTGTCATGCTCCGGAGGTCATACCACCTCTTCTTCAGGTCATTGATGTCCTGTGGGGTCATTCCAATGGCATTCACCTTTGTTTGTATAGCTAGCCAAATCTTCCTTTTCGCAGATTCTGCAACCTGCAGGGACTGCTTGCCAAACATCTTGTGGTGTTCCTTCACTACCTCCTCCACAAGGACCTGAAGCTCCATAGTGCTGAATTTCACCTTCCTCTCTCCTCTATCTCTGCGCCTTCTCTTTCAGTGTCCTTGCTTGACATCGTGCAGTTTTCCTGGAGTAAGTATCCAGTGTCTCAAGGGCTCTACTCTGCTCTCCCAGCCTCTCCAGCAGCTTCAGATTGAGTGCACCTGCCTAGGTGTGGCCACTTCCTGGTTGAGAGGTGGGGTGATTGCACCGGATTGGCCGATTCCTAAATTATTTATTTTTTTGAATTGCCGATTCGGTATTTACTGAGTCAGTATTTACCGAATCAGATTTGACAGATTCTGATTTTACCGATTCGGTTTTTACCGATCTGTGTTGGGTATTTGGTATTTATTTACCGAATTAAACCGATTCAGTAATTATTACCGAATTTTTACCTACATCCCAAATACCGATTTCTTATTACCGATTCGGTACAATTCTTTAAAAATCGGTATTTAAAAACCAGTATTTGGGATTTACCTACATATGGCCCTTAGAGACTTCAGCTTGGTCTGAAGTGGAGCTGAGGACCCATGCAGAAATGTTTGGTATCCCTGCACATGTGTTTGCTGTGACTAGGTCACAGGCCAAAATGTCAAACACAGGCCTGGATTCTGGAAGAATGGACTAGGTGCCTTCCAAGAGAAGGAGCAGTAGGGTTTCCTCCCTGACTCAGAACACAGATCAGTCTCTTGTGGGGGATGATCTTAGACCTGAAGAAGGAACTGTCCCAGATGAGCTTAATCCTGCTAAGGTTGAGTTCTTGGAGACAGGGGGCCCTTCCAGGGCAGATCCGAGCCAAGAGCACGTGAGCTGCGCTTCTTTTTAACCCCTCAGACAGTAGGCTACTGCTGAGGCTTCTGGGAATGCTAGTGGAACCCATAAGATATATTGGGATGATGGACTCCTGTATTCAGAGAGTAGAGACCCCAAGCCTGGTGCAGCCAGGAGGTTGGTTATACCTCTGAAGTTCAGGGGCTTCATGTTACCAGTAGCCCATGACATTCCCTTAGCAGGTCACCTGGCCCAAAACAAGACTTGGGACAGGTTTGTCCCTCACTTTCATTGGCCCCACATGTCTGAAGACACCAAGGAGTTTTGTCGCTCCTGTGTCACCTGTCAGGCCTGTGGTAAGGCAGGTGGTACAACATAGGCCCCCCTGATGCCACTAACTGTGATGGGAGTTCCCTTTGAAAGAGTGGGGATTGATATAGTTGGTCCCATGGATTCTCGGACAGCCTCTGGGCACAGATGTATCCTGGTGGTGGTAGACCATGCCACCAGGTACTCAGAAGCCATTTCCCTTAGGACTACCACAGCACCTGTGCTGGCAAGGGCCCTCTTGGAAGTGTTCTAAAGGGTGGGCTTCCCTAAAGAGGTAGTTTCAGACAGAGGTGCAAACTTCATGTCTAGTTACTTGACTGCTTTGTTGAAGGAATTTGGAGTGAAATACAAATTCACCACACCCTATCACCCACAATGCAATGATTTAGTTGAAAGGCTCAACAGTGCCTTAAAGGGTTATGATCAAAGGGTCTCCCAGAAAAGCTTAGGCGTAGATGGGGCATCATTTTCTCCTGCCTTTGGTTTGCATAAAGGGAGGTTCCTCAGAAGGGGGTTGGTTACAACCCTTTTGGGGACGAAACAAGCATCGGCGGCTGCTTGTACTTACTATATCTGATACACGATTGATTAAAAAAAAAAAACAAGATCAGAACAAAAAATCTACTGCTTGGATTGGGCTATTTTTCTTAAAAAATGTACTCATTGTATTAATGACTGTATATGTGTGCGCAGGATTCGTGTTAATATTGGAGATGATACATTTACATATTTAAGCTGAGATTATGGAGAGACTGCAAGGCTTATTTGATGTTATTCAATAATATACTTAGAGACTAATGTTTTGATTTGAGGAGAACTGTTATGATTATGATTTGAACTGAACAATCAATGTGAGGAAACATTGGATTGCTGGATTTCTAATAAGAAGAAGAAGTCAATTGCTATACATTGGCAAGACGAAACACGTGTTGGCTGCGCTTATCTCTTTTGAATTGGAACTGAGTTCTTTGGATTTGGATTTTCGGAACAATTATTAAACCCATTTTGGAAACTGTGCTGACTGAACCTACATTTGAAGACAGACATTTTTCATTGACATTGCATTACTGACTTGGAGTGCTCGGAAGAACCTCTTTGTGTCGATTGTTTCTCCACCGGTGTGGAGATAATTTTGGGGTTGAGGTAACCAACTCCTGATCTTCCTGGAGCACCACTGTTGTACTACATGTTTGTTACTCTCCCCTAATTTGCTGTGCGCCTGTATTGCTATACTGGTTACCGCATTTTAATTACTACAGAAGATTTGTCAAGGGTTATGGATCCATTGTGATACCCCTGAATGACTTAACTTCCAAGAGAATGGCCAAGAAAGTTCAGTGGAAAGTTAGCAGTCAAAAGGCATTTGACGACCTGAAGCAGACCATGTGCAATGCTCCCATTCTGCAAAGTCCTACTACTCCAAAGAATTCATTGTCCAGACAGATGCATCTGAGTTGGGGGTAGGGGCTGTGTTATCACAATTGAATGATGAAGGTCAGGACCAGCCAGTAGCATTCATTAGCAGAAGGCTGACCCCTAGAGAGAAACATTGGTCAGCTATTGAGAGAGGGAGGCCTTTGCTGTGGTTTGGGCTCTGAAGAAGCTGCAGCCATTCTTGTTTGGCACTCACTTCACTCTTCGGACTTACCATAAGCCACTCTTGTGGCTAAAACAGAAGAAGGGTGAAAACCCAACATTTTTGAGTTGGTCCATTTCCCTACAGGGGCATTTCCAGAGTTTTAAGCTGGGGATACCAGTTAAAAAATAGTGAACTTTATTCACTAGAGGGTTTCATGTGTAAGGAAATGTTCGGTAGTATGGGGGGAAATACTGTGAGAAGTTGGCCTGGCATATGCTGTCCACTATTCTAGTGGGCACCTTGCACCAGTCCAAATGACCCCTTATTGATGGTAGGTTAAAGACAACCTTATAGAAAGCTATCCTATTGGTAGCTGTGGAGAACAGCCTTCAGGCTAAGTCTTGAAGGAATGTAAAGCAGCTTGTTTTACCAGTCTATAATCTCATGAAGGACCAAATGAAAGGAGAACCACACCAGGTATATATAAAATATATGTATTTATTCTAAACACATCCCTCTAGTCTTTTTATGAGGCTAGAGGCAAAAGTACAAGACAATAACTTATTCATCACACAGTAAGTAAGCACAATATATGCTGAGACCTAGGGGCGTACCAAATCATATATTAAGAAAATGGTATAAGAACCACGACTGTCACAGATACAAGGCCTAGAGCCTTTAGAACCAGTGGAGCCACAAGGAACCACCCAAGGTAGTGACATAGGGGACCCAAGGGGGACGCGTGCAGTGTCTAAATACAGCCGCCAATCACCATTCCCTTCTAAGGGGAAAATCGCGGTTGGAAAATTACAGGTAAAGGACACTTAGAAGAGAACTTGGAGCAAACCCCTTGAGAACTAGGCAGTTCTACAGTCAATATCCTCTGGAGCACCGGACTACTCGAGTTACCTCACCCAGGGAAGCTGGGCACATAGTTGTCTTTTTGTGTCAGGTTTGGTTGTCAATTTCTATGGCGAGCTGCTGAAAAATGCTGCAGGGGACTAAGTGGAAAGTATCCGGATGGATCTAAGCCTGGATCAGTGTAGTGAAGAACCTGAAAGCAGAGGGAACAGAGTCTGGGCCACTAGCCAGTGAACAGGAAGGAGATAAGCCGATGCTCACCGATGTCCGGTGCTTTGCAATGTGAAAAAGTGAAGCTTGACTCTTTAGCCATGAGGACCAGGAGGTGTCTACAATGACCAGGTGCTAGAATCGAGCTGTCCCACAGAGGATGTCGAGTACTGCGGTGTTGGTATCTGGATTGGCCCCAACAAGCCTGGGCAACAGCAACTCACGCAGAAAGCAAAGATTGGCTTTGGTGCAGACCAGCAAGGTCTGAGGGGCTCATCCTTTGGAGGGGAGTCAGGGCACATCTGGAGCAACCAGGAAAGCCCAAGAAACAGAAGAGTTACCTTTGAGGGGATCCACCAGTAAACAGACTAGGGATCGCAAAGGAGCCTCAAGTGGAAATGCAAGAAGCAGGCCCACGGAACACTCGTGGAGTGTAGGCCCACAATCTTTGGTGCAGATGATGCTCGGGGCTTGGGCTACAAGCAAACTAAAGCGCAACTTCAGGAAAGCTCGGGAAGTCAATGCACTTATCAAATGTGCACGTGTGAGGAGTTCCAGTTCCACGTCACTTGTTCAGGCTGCAGGTCTCAGCTTTGCTGCGGACTCGGGTCAGCCTTAGAGAAGTCTGGAAATCCTCTTTATGGGCTGCAGGTACTTTGTTATGTTATGTTCAGCTACTCAGACCGAGTGTCCCGGCACTAGGAGGCCTAGACTGAAAGAGCAAAGAGCCGTGGATTACTGTAGGAACAACCAGGTCTTAATCTCCCTCCTATTCACCACCAAAACAAGTGCCAATACTGAGTATCGCTCACGGAACTACTTTCAATAAGGCTTTTTGACCAAAACATAACAGTCTGCTAATTTTACTTGCATCATTCAATGATTTATTTGAATCTTTCTCTTTAAGAATTTTTCGTCAAAAAACAATTAGTGTGCATACAGGTAATTTACAGATCCTGTGTAACAACAATATCTTACAATAATTACAAAAAACAGTAACAGAAATATGTATATAAACACAACTCACACCTCACATCTCTTCACTCTTTTGGCCAAGACACTCAAACAATCATCCATCCTACCATAACATACTAACACATCACAACTAAGAGTCCCAGATCACAAATGCAAATACAAAAAGCAAGCTCAATACTCCTATTTACAAAAAACGATCAGGCTTTTTATGTTAAATTCCACTTCTGAAAGACTAATCTTTTTTACAAAAGACTGTACAAAGTTTTTGTACATCAAATGGTGTGTGACCTGAGGCCAGGTTGACGCGTTCCGAACCCAATAAGTGCAGGGTTCACCTCGGGACCAAACCAAGACTCTACAGAAAACAAAAACAACATTGTAATTTTCTTCCTATACAAAAACCTAAAACCAGCGCTCCACAATAGCCTCTTGCCTACCTTAATCTTCAGGGTATCTACCCTCTTGCGTGAGTGAGATGTACAAATCTAGAGTGAAACAGGGAACACAAAACAACAGCACATGTAGAAGATTTGACGAATAAAAAACGACTCCTTCCTTTCCTGTTCACTAAGAAGGATTAGCCAGATAAACTTACCCCTACACTCAAAGAATTGAAGCTGGACAGGCAAAGGCAACAGAGTTCCTAAAAGTGAAAAAGATCAGCCTTAATCACTCTGCATGTCTAACATACGCTTCTTACTAAGTCAATGGGGGGCTGGTGGCCCACGCTTTTGTACCTGATTAACTTCTGCCGCCACCTACACCAATGTTGGCGCTGCACCAAACGCCGTACACTCGAACGCTGAAAAGATCGAAAGTGCAGCGTTAATATCCATGGTTTAAAGAAGTTTTCGGTTTCTGCATCAATCGAGCTGTTAATTCGACCGAGGAATATTACCTAAGTCGGACGAGGGTGAATTCATCAACCGGGAGTTTGCTGCCGCGTACTAGAGCGTCCTCTTGCATTGTGGGATATTATGGCCGTCCATTGGTTAGTTCCATGTCACATGACCCGGCTTCCCGATCGTGTTTTTTTCTAACTTAGGAACTTTATTATTTCCACGTCGTCAATCCCAGTTCGAAACAAAGGAGATATAATGGTGAAAAACCTTCAGGCTTCATGATCATGTTTTGGGGATTTTACTGTTTAAACACTATCAGTTCTATTAGAAAAAAAAAAATTAAATAGTGAACACCCACCGTTCCAAATGTCTCCTGTAAATCGGTATCCAAGAAATGTTTTTCAATATCCAATAAAGGAGGCGGTCTAACTACAATGCGCCGATATGCCTGTGTGTTAATATTCAGTACTTGGCTATCCAACGAGTAATCCTGCTTATGTTAATAAGAAGACAAAAAACCTTAAGGGGTTCTCTGTGTGCAGTCTCTGGATGACGCCATCGTTGGTGACATCTCAAGGTTCTAACTGCGAAGAATCACTAAAATCAAGTATTTGCCCTAAAGATTTCTGACACCTCATTTAGCCCATTAATGGCTGTATTGAACTTCATAATGAGTAATGCCTCCCGTTGACTCAGTTTTGCATCTAAATCTCTTCTGCGTGGATCTTTCCCTACCTTCGATATCACTGTCCACCTTAGGTCTGCTTCACTGTGATTTTTCTCTGCCCAATGATTCACCAATGGGGCATTAGCTACTGTTCTTCTTAATCTTGAATTGTGCTGCGTGATCCTTTGTCGCACTTCCTGACTCGTCTTCCCGATGTATAGTTTGGGGCAGGGGCAAACAATTCCATAAATGACATTCCTTGTTTTACAATTTGTAAAAACGTCATGCTTCCAATGGATGCCTGAAAAAGAAAAGACCATTTCCTCCATCGTCTGTGCGCAACATGAACACGTACCACATTTGTGGTGTCCCACTACAGGCGCTAGTCCTAGCATACTCCTTAGGTTAGCTCCCTGTTCTGTAGGGAATGCTGCTCGAACAGTATGGTTGGCCAAGCTTTTTTCTTTTTTAAAAGCGAATAGTGGTGGTGTGGCAAAATCCACATGTAAGTCTTTAAGTAAATGCCAATTCTGCGTAATCATTTTCTTAAATTGATGGGCATTCAGACAGAAGGTTGTAACGCAAACTAGCTTCTTCAAATCAGGTTTTGGATTCTGTTCCTGTAAGGTCTCTTGTGGTACCCACCATGCTTTTTTCACAGAGCGTTTTAGTAATTTCTTTGGGTTTCCTCTTTCAAGCAGCGGTTCAATGAGTTTATGTGCATGTAAAAAATATTCATCCCTAAACGTACAATTCCTTCGGATCCTAAGGAATTGTCTGAAGGGCAAGTTCTGTTTTACACTCCGCGGGTAGTAGCTAGTATAGTAAAGCGCCTTATTCCTATCCGTTGCTAGGTTTCCTTCTGAGGCGTATACTTTCAGGTCCAAGAATGTGATTGTTTTGTTTGAGGCGGTGTGACTGAACTTAATATCACTCGTCCTCGAATTCAACCATAGGATGAAATCCTTTAAATGTTGATCAGAACCTGACCAAATGAAAAACACGTCATCAATGTAGCGCATATACTTCGTAATCAAACCAATGTAGGGATTATCATTATACATAAATGTGTTCTCATATAAGCCCATAAACAAAACAGCCAGCTCAAGAGCAAAGGGGCAGCCCATAGCCACCCCCTTCGTCTGATAGAAAAAATCTGAGTCAAATGTTAACATAAAAAGCCTGATAGTTTTTTGTAAATAGGAGTATTGAGCTTGATTTTTGTATTTGCATTTGTGATCTGGGACTCTTAGTTGTGATGTGGTAGTATGTTAGGGTAGGATGGATGATTGTTTGAGTGTCTTGGCCAAAAGAGTGAAGAGATGTGAGGTGTGAGTTGTGTTTATATACATATTTCTGTTACTGTTTTTTGTAATTATTGTAATATATTGTTGTTACACAGGATCTGTAAATCACCTGCAGGCACACCAATTTTTTTTGACGAAAAATTCTTAAAGAGAAAGATTCAAATAAATCATTGAATGATGCAAGTAAAATTAGCAGACTGTTATGTTTTGGTCATAAAGCCTTATTGAAAGTAGTTCTGTGAGCGATACTCAGTATTGGCACTTGTTTTGGTAGTGAATTTCAGTGACTCAGCCTTACTGAGTTGGAGTAAGGGCCCTTGTTTGTTCCTTAGAGTCTGATATTCACTGGCAGCTTGTTCCATAGTTGAGGAGCCAAGAGTCTATAAGAGCGCCCGCCAATACGTGCTCGCTTGATTTTAGGAAGTCTGGCGGGAGCAGCAAGGATGCTTCATAGGTGCCTATTTGCACAGGGTAGTCACTCCTTGACGCAAGGGAGATTCTTCCATCTTCTAGTCAAAGTAGAATGTCAAAGTCCCAGTATATATGTTGCAGAGTTTCATCCAGGTGTAACCGGAAGTCCTAAGGACTGGATTCCAATACTTATACTAAGTTAGGAGGTTGGATATACTCTGGGGACTCACCTATGGGAGGATCAGGGAGGGGGGTGGTTACACCCCTTTCCCTTTGTCCAGTTGCACGCCAGAGCAGGGGCTGAGTGCCCCTGCAACCAGTTTGAACTGGGATATGCCCAAGGGCAACAAGTGTGCCAGAGGCACTGTCTGAAAAGCATTCTCTGAATGCACCCACCCAGCCCCAATACACTAAAGCATGTCTGGGAGGTGGTTACACCTCCCTGTGACAGTAACCCTATTGTTCAGGCCTGCCAGAATTTCATCCAGCAGCAGGAGGTAAGACTTGTGTCTATGGCTGCAGCATCTATTTTTTGATGCTGGGGCTCTTTTAAACTATTACAGGTCAGGTAAGTGTGTACATGTTTTCTCCATCTAGAAGGGTGGAATTATACCTCGGCCGCCAGGACCTGGCGGGGGGTAGGATTCCAAAGTGTTTGACAACAAACACAACATGTTTCCTTGCAGCCATTCCAAAATTAGAATTTACCGCAAGGTTATAATGCACTTGGTCTAGCAGCATCACAGAACAGCCTCAGATAATAGATTCCGAAAGCTGCAGAGGGGTCCCACTCATGCATGGGCACCCTATCACACAAAACCAAACACTCTGCCTTCATGATTGATAAGGCCTGCCATAGGAGTGACTTATAGGTTTATATCCCAACATCTGGTGGCCTCTTGATTTGAGTGCAGCACCCCAGCCCAAAGACTCAGTGAAAAACTTAGGGGTCATATGGGATTCTAACCTCACACTGCATCATCAAGTTCACACAGTCTCTGCAGCATGCTTTGCCAAGATCAGAATGGTGAAAAAGTTCATCAATTTCTTACCCAACAACACCAGGAAGATTGTAGACCAGGCGTTGATCACTTCGCATCTGGAATACGCTAACGGCCTATACACAGGTCTGTCTGCAGGTCTTTGCCATCGACTTCAGACAGTCCAGAACACTGCAGTACGACTGGTTGGTGGCATTCCCCTACGCGAGCACATCTCACCCCACCGTCGCAGACTTCATTGGCTTCCTATACAAAAAAGGGCAGAATTCAAAGCACTGGTACTGGCTCACCGTGCATTGCGAGGCAAAGGCTCTGCCTACCTTTCCACTTGTCTCACCCCTTACAACAACACCAGGACTCTTCGTTCTTCTTTATAAAATTTCCTCACCACTCCCAGATTTAAAAAACTCGATGAGGCGGAAAAACTTTATAAGTATATACTCCTGCCCTCTGGAACAAGTTACCTAATTCCATCCGGTTGATTCAGGAAGAACTACCCTTCCAGAAAGCCTTAAAAAGTCACTTAACTATCACCTTTTTAAACCTCACTTAATCCTGCATATGATCGCACAGGAGCGCCGGGACACCCCGTTGGGGTATATGTGCGCTATAACAAAATACACTATAACAAAATATACTAAAAAAAATTTATCAGTGATATAAGGTAGATATAGGTATTCTATATCTCAGTAAGGGGTGCATGCACCACCTTACCCAGGCTGCACTAGCAGACCTGTGGTGCCATTTTGGAATGCTTCCCAAGGGTGGCATAATACATGCTTCAGCCCCTGGTAGGCCTCTGGGGTACCTATGCCCTTGGTACCTAAGGTACCATATACTAGGTTCCCTGTGTAATCTAAAGACCGGTTGCAAGGGGTTCTTTACTTATACCTAAGAAAAGGGTTGAACATACTCTGGGGACCCAGCCCCTGCCCTGGTGCAAAACTGGACAAAGGAAATGGGTGTAGCCACCCCTCTTTCCAGACCCTCGCATAGGTGGGTACCCGGAGTATGTCCAACCCCTTTCTTAGGTTCCCTGTGTCACTACCTTGGGTGGTTTCTTGCGGCCCAAGCAATTCTACAGGCTCTGTACCACTAGGATAGCTTTCAATAAAGGTTGTCTTTAACCTATCACCTCTAAGGGGGTGTTTGGACTGGTGCAAGGTACCCACTTTAACTAGTGGACAGCACACGCCAGGCCACCTTCTCAAACCTAAGGTATAGGATACGTGAGCATTCACTGCTTAATTTGAACTGGTGTTT
Source organism: Lissotriton vulgaris (assembly GCF_964263255.1). Taxonomy (NCBI): domain Eukaryota; kingdom Metazoa; phylum Chordata; class Amphibia; order Caudata; family Salamandridae; genus Lissotriton; species Lissotriton vulgaris. The sequence continues at coordinate 68,380,244 of NC_141695.1, forward strand.
GCAGGTGGTGGGCCCCAGCACTCATTTTTAGGGACCAGCTCATTTTATCTGCATAAGTAGTGGCATAACAAAACTTGAGGGCATCCTACCTGCAAAGTAGATAGAGGGAGCTCCTCACTCTCCGGACCCTGTCAGAAACTCTGCCGAAGGGGAGCCCCTGCAGCGCCAAGAGGGGGGGCATCTTCATCCGGTTCACCATCTCTGGACTGGGACTTGGCAGGTGGATCCCTCAAGGCTCTGGGCTCCTCGTCTCCGACCGGGCGCCCTGGCACGGCGGCGGGCGGACTTACTTCAGCAACCCGGAAGTCCCGTCTACAGTCAGGCGCGATGCCCCCTGACTTCCGGTTTTGCCCGCGGCTGCGGCAGTGATTTCTCGGGGCAATAGCGAGGGGTGGGCACCCTCGAAGTGAAAAATAAACGTAGAAGCGAGGTGGGCACTTGCTTAGGACCCTGATAATCGGGGTGAGCACCCGCAGTACAAATAACGAAAATGGGGCATAAGGCAGGGTAGCACCTGCGAGGAGCACGAGCAGGTCAGAGAGCAGCTCCACGCTGCCAAGCTCAATTAAAGCGCTCCCAGAGGGAGACAAAGTGCAGGGACAGGTAGGGGCATGGACAACGAAAAGTCAGCACAGGTGCAGGGGCAGCCCCCAAAGTCTCCTCAAGGTCCTGGGAATACTCCTGCAAGGCAAAAGGGGTCCAAAAGTGTTCTCCAGCATCCAGGGGCTGGGCAGGGCCCAGAGAGGCAAGCCTTCCCCCGGGACCCAGCAGCAGCATGCCCCTGGTCAGATTCAAGTTGGGAACAAGAACATTTTCATGGGGTCACAGCCCCTCTTTTATACACCTTTTCCCTTTGTCTTTAGGTGCAGGGTGGGGGGAGAACCAGTCGCAGCTGGTTTTGGAGCACCCTTGATGGCTCAACCACCCCTTTCATTCACTGGCAGGCTAGGGTCATCAGTCGCACCACAGGGGGCAGAGCCAGCATTGTGTGGGGAAAACCCAGCCTCATTCGGGACACAGATGCAGCCCTTCCCTCACATCAGCATGCTAATCTCTCCATTCACCACCGGGGCAGACCCACACAGACTTCCTGGAGCCAGGCTCACCAGCCAGCTCCAGCCAATCACAAATTACACAAATATGCCAACTTCTAAAAGTGGCACTTCTACACTAGACACAGTCATGCCGCATATATCATTACGTAGAATTCAATCTCACGAGTTTGCAAATACCAAACTCAACCCTGCACTCCCCCCACATCAGGAACTACCATGGGCATACATATTCCCCATTCATTCCTATGGGCGGGCAGGTCACTCACCACACATACTCAGAGAGCTCAAGCACTTTACACTGTACCACAGTGAAAAAGTGCGCAGAGGCCTAAAATCACCAACACCAGGTCACAGAAACAGGCTAGGAAAAATCAAAAAGTCTCGGGGTGAACCTGCCTAAAGGGCCGGGTCCAACAGTTCCCCTTACACCATGGGTGCTGCAGGGGGCCATTGTTACACCACTGTACATCAGACATTTCAAGAGAAAGAAAAAAGGAAGAAAGCAGAAAGTCTGAGGAAGAGACAAATGGAAAACTGTAAAAAAGTGAGAAATCAGAAACTACCAACACAGAGATGAAGGATCAGGGTGTGTCTGGTGGCGAATTAAGCATCCTTGAGGTAGATACCAGACTACTCAGCCTTGGTATTCGGCTGGCCAACGTTTAACTGCACCGGCCACAGGCTTCTCAGCAGAGCCCTAGGCATGGCACTCATTCTTTTCCAAAAAAAGCACTGTGAACATTGAACAAATGTTTTAAAGGACACAACTTAATTACAAGCAGCAAGCTATCCCGCAGAGTTAAAGCCCGTGCCAAAACAGTGAAAGGGTCTGCCTTCAAAATACCTTCCATTAAACAACCCCCCCTAATCCAATCCATAATTCATTCACCTCAAAGTCAACTCCAAGCAGCAGAGGAAATAAACATTATTATTTTGTTTTACACTGTACAACTTTGATGACACATTGGCACATCACTAAATCAAAGCCAAATTTGTTGTTAAAATAAAGAGAAAACTATTCACAACTAATAACATCAGAGGTCAGCAATAAAAATAGTCTCATTTGTGTGTTCATTGACTTGCAATAATGTTTTTTTTTAATGTTGGGAATTTACTAACCTTTAATGCTCTAATATTTGTTTATGTTTAATTTCAGACCATTGTGAAATCCCCCAAAAGCTGCACTAGTATACTTATGGAAAGGAAAAACCTGTCCACATCAGAAAGCTTCAGGATTGTTGGTTTTTCAGACCTTCCAAATCTGCGTGCTCCGCTCTTTGTAACATTTTTACTCATTTACATGATGACCCTAATAGGGAATTTACTCATCGCTGCAATAATTTGCTTTAACGCAACAATGCACAGTCCAATGTATTTCTTTCTCGCAAATTTGTCCTTTATTGATGTCACTTATACCTCAGTAATTTTCCCCAAAATGCTAGAAACCTTCTTCGCGGAGATCACACTCATTTCTCTTACTCAATGTCTGCTTCAGGAATATTTCTTCATGTTCACACTGTCCACAGAATTTCTACTACTTGGAGTCATGGCTTATGACCGGTATGTGGCCATCTGCAATCCATTACGTTACATGACCATCATCACCAAAGGCACCTGTCTCAAGATGGCTGCCTGTAGCTGGACGATTGGACTGACAGATGGACTACCACACACCATACTAATGTCTGGACTCTCCTTCTGCAACTCACACACTATTGACCACTTCTTCTGCGATTTAACAGCCTTGATGCACCTTTCTTGCACAAGCACTCACACCATTGAAAAGGTGAGTTACTTTTTGGGTGCAGTAATTGCACTGGTTCCTTTCATTTTAATCATAGCATCCTACATAAATATTATTTCAGCCATCCTGAAGATCCAGTCCCGTGAAGGAAGACACAAGGCATTCTCCACCTGTGGTTCTCACCTCACCGTAGTCATTTTACTCTATGGGTCTGTTTGTTCCACCTACATGCGACCAACGTCAACAATTTCCGTGAAAGCCAACAAGATCCTGTCTTTGTCCTATGTCGCTCTCACGCCTCTTTGCAACCCCATAATATACAGTTTGAGAAATAAAGAGTTGAAACATGCCCTTACTAAAAGAACTAAAGCTGTGAAAGTCAGAATGTGAATGGGTATCTTTTCAAACGCATCAAAATGCCTGGTTACTTACCGGTGAGATTCATTACACTGATCTATGTCTTCCTTATCACAGTCCTCACAAATGAGTATATCTCCATTCATGCACAACCTAATTACCAAACTTCACTTTTCCTTTTAATCCCAGATGGCCACATACCTATGAATATAAATACATCACTTATTGGTAATGACTTAATGAAATACCCAAGCAAAAATAGAATCAGATAAACAACAGGGAGCCGTGGGTAGGAACTTAGGACTGTGATGAGGAAGACATGGACTCAGAGTGATGAATATTACTGGAAAGTATCCCACCATCACCTCCTTTTGCAGTCCTTATGTATGAGTACGTACCCAAGCCAAGAAACTGATTTAAAACACTTACCACAAATCTAGCATACATGAAATGTAATGCAATGACCCAAATGGCACACTACAGGAGGACCCATTGAACTGCAAAACAGCATACCAAAGTCCAGGGATACAGCACCCCCAACTGCAAAGGCAATGGGTCATAATGCGAGAGGCACAGCCAAAGAGGGAAAACAACAACGGGCCTGAAGAGAAGCCATGGAAAAGCTGCTCAGGAGGCACAAGCATCCCAAGTAGACCTCCCAGAATAAGTTGCCAAAACAGGCTGGCCAACCAAAAAACAGGAAAGAGAAACGGCCAACTGAAACCCACGGGATATGGAAGAGAACAAAAACTCGAGATGCATCAATGCCATTCCATGGGAGACAAACAAAGAAGTAAAAGTTTTGAAACCCAGCAGTGTGGTGGAAATACACAGAAAAGTACAAGAATAACATCAAGGGAAAGCAAACACACCCCACCGGCAGACACAGGAGACAGACAAAGGTAACCAAAACAATAGCGGAATCCAAATGAAAAGAGGGCACCAATGTAGGGAGAAAAGCAGCACCAGAATGAAGCAGCACTTAGGGCAAGATGTGCGACCACTTTATGAGGGTGAAAAGGGGCATTTGACCGGTTTGCAACTACAAAAAATGGATGCACAATGTACTAACCCTTTAGGGTTAGCGACCGCTATTAGGAAGGCACATGCCAAGGGTGTCCTTCCTAATAACGAGTGCAAATGCCATTTATGAATGTTTTGTGACTGCATTTGTAGTCCCAAAAAATGTCCTACTTCAAGAGGTGGTAAACTATTAGCAAACAGAAAGAGGTCTCCAGGGGACCTCTACCTATTTGTGAATGGGTAATAAATATTTTTCAAGAGCAGGCAGTGGTCCCAGGGACCACTGCCCGCCCTTAAAAAATCATTTGCTAAATGCATCCCTTTTTCCTATAAGGAAAACAGGCTGCATTGAAAAAAACTGCTAAATTTACCCAGCAGTCCCAGACATGGTGGGCTACTGACCCCAGCAGGCCACCATCCCTTGGAGTGCTATCCATTCCCAATGTCAAAGTCAAAGTCAAAGTCAAATGATTTATATAGCGCGCTACATACCCAGAGGGTCTCAAGGCGCTTGAAGAAAGGAGGGGAATAACTTGTCGAATATCCAAGTTTTAAGTTGTTTTCTGAATGCTAGGTGGTTCTGAGTGAGGCGAAGGTGAGTGGGAAGTGAGTTCCAGATTTTAGCTGCCAGGTAGGAGAAGGATCTACCTCCCATGGTGGTTTTGTAAATGCGAGGTACAGTGGCAAGGGCTTGGTTGGAGGATCGTAGCTGGCGGGAGGGGGTGTAGAAGGAAAGACGTGAGTTGAGGCATTCGGGTCCAAGTTCGTAAAGTGCTTTGTGCGCGTGGGTTAGGAGGCGGAAAGTAATCCTCTTATTGACGGGAGCCAGTGGAAGTTTTTCAGGTGACCAGAGATGTGGTCTTTACGCGGGATGTCTAGTATGAGTCTGGCTGAAGCGTTCTGGATGCGTTGGAGTTTTTTCTGGAGTTTTGCGGTGGTACCGGCGTATGGGGTGTTTCCGTAGTCCAGGCGACTCGTGACCAGTGCGTGGGTGACCGTTTTTCTAGTTTCGGTGGGGATCCAGCGAAATGTTTTTTTGAGCATGCGAAGAATGTTGAAGCAAGATGATGAAACGGCGTTGACTTGTCTGTTCATAGAGAGTGAGGAGTCCAGGATGACGCCCAGGTTACGTGCGTGGTCCGTCGGGATGGGTGCTTTTCTAAGGGCCTCTGGCCACCAAGAGTCATCCCAGGTGGAGGGGGAGGTACCCAGGATAAGGATCTCTGTTTTGTCTGAGTTCAGTTTCAGACGGCTGTGCTTCATCCAATCGGCTACTTCTTTCATTCCTTCATGTAGGTTGGTTTTGGCAGTGTTAGGGTCTCTGGTGAGTGATAGGATCAGTTGAGTTTCGTCAGCGTAGGAGATGACGTTGAGGTTGTGTTGGCGTGCGATGGCCGCGAGGGGGCTCATGTATACGTTGAAGAGGGTGGGGCTGAGTGAAGATCCTTGTGGCACGCCGCAGATGACTTCAGTGGCCTCTGACTTGAATGGTGGGAGGCGGACTCTCTGGGTTCTTCCGGTGAGGAACGATGTGATCCATTCCAGTGCTTTTCCTTGGATTCCGATGTTATTGAGGCGCTGTAATAGGGTGCTATGACAGACTGTGTCGAAGGCTGCGGAGAGGTCGAGGAGGATGAGGGCGACTGTGTCTCCATTGTCCAGTAGAGTTCGAATGTCGTCTGTTGCTGCGATGAGGGTGGTCTCAGTGCTGTGTTTGACTCGGAAGCCGGACTGTGAGGAGTCGAGGGATTTGTTTGTTTCGAGGAAGGCGGCGAGCTGGTTGTTGACAGCTTTCTCGATGACTTTGGCCGGGAATGGAAGGAGCGAGATGGGGCAGTAGTTTTTTAGTTCGGTGGCGTCAGCTGTGGGTTTTTTCAGAAGGGCGCTGAGTTCTGCGTGTTTCCAGCTTTCCGGGAAGGTGGCGGAGTTGAGGGAGCAGTTGATGACGTCTCGGAGATGTGGTGCTATGATGGAGTCTGCTTTGTTGAAGATGTGGTGAGGGCATGGGTCTGTGGGGGATCCTGAGTGGATGGAGTTCATCAGGCGGATGGTGTCCTCAGTGGAGATTGTGTTCCAGTCATTAAGGATGTTCAGGGGGGGGTGAAGGTGTGTCAGAAGGATGGGTGGGTTGGTCTCCGGGTTGGTTGTCGAAGCTGTTATGGATGTCTGCAATTTTGTTGTGGAAGAATGAAGCTAGGGAGTCGCAGAGGGCTTGGGAGGGGGTGATGTCATTGGAGTTGGCAGTGGGGTTGGTAAACTCTTTGACGATGTTGAATAACTCCTTGCTGTTGTGGGTCGCAAATTTTGACAGCCTCGTTAATATTCATGTGGCATGCAATTTGGGACCCCATTGGGAATCGCAAACAGTGTCTGAAACACTGTTGAACATTGAATTTTGCAACTCACAATTTGCGACTTGCAAATTATCGCAATATGTGAGTCCCAAAATTCAATGATCATACATCGGGCCCTTAGTCCAGAAAAAAATGAAGGCAGGGAGGTATGGAGGAGATGACAACAATGCCCCAAACTCCTGTGGCCAAAATAAACTAGTCAGCTGACTTTAAAGGCACAAACTGAGCATCCTGCAAACCCTGCAGCAACTGAGGCATGTACTCGAGAGGTGCCGGGAACAAAACAACAGGACATGGAATACATCAGCTCTGCAGCAAGTGACCCACCATAGGAAAAACAGGCAAAACACCAGAGCCCAGAAAAGCTCAAACAGTGGTCACAATGACCACAGTGGAGAGACACAGCCAGACCAAGCTGACCACCATCCTGAAGAAAGCCTAAAACAGCCACAGAGGAAGAGGACAATCCCACAACAACACCTCAGTCAGAAACATTCTGCCAAGGCGGCTAGACAACAGAAGTGAGACAGGAGGATCTTGCTCTGCATCATCCAACAAATTACCCTGCTGCAAGAGGGACAGGCTCCCAAGAGCGACACCTCAATCCTCAATGTGCAAAGAGTGGCCAGTGGACGAAATGACAGGTGCAGCAAAAATGGGGGGAATGGTAAACCACATGTGGGCAGGTGAAGTAGACAAGAAATACAAGGGAACCCTGACCAAATCAGGTCAAGTGACACAGGCGCCTTCCAGGAAAGCATCATCCCTCGAACCATCAGAGGGAGGAGAGCGATGAGTGAAATCAAGGCAAGTAACAGCCAGAGCAAACACTGCCCAAGCTGCCTAGGATGGAACAACAAAAAGTAGGAGAGAAGGGAAATGTATTCAAAGTGGAACAAAACCACCCAAGTGAGACCAATGGAAAAACAGAATAAAAAACCACCAGAACACTAGGTCACATAGCTCTGACACCACCAACACAGAGCATTGGCAGGCCCTGTCTCCTTCCCCGGTATATAGACTGGTGAGAGAGACAAGAAAGATGATGGGGCCAGAGGCAAACCATCTGAGAAAGAAAAAACAGAGCAACGATTGGCCGCAGCAAAGACAAAACAGGGGAAAGAAAAACAAATAAGGCCAACCAGCTTCACCAAGATCAAGATGGGAGAACCACCATGAGTCCATTATTCCTGAGCCACGGAATCCTCCAGAGTGGCACCCAACCTTTCCTACTGGCAGAGGCTATGACAACCTGCACAGAAAGGGAACCATCGACAAAACCCCCAGGCCAAAAGAATGAGGTCCAGCCATCACATGGAGATCTCTGTTGATACAGGAAGACACAGGAACCTGATACTTGAAAAATGATGTAAGTAAATCAAAAGGAGACTAGCTAGAAAGGGGTTAGTATGACATTATTTTGTTGTTGTCATAGCGACTCAGTGTTGTTGGCGGTGGCACCTGTTGGGTGTCTTTAGAAAGCCCTCACCCACCAACCTAGTTGGTGGCATGCTTCATCATCGGGCCCACCCAGTGACACCTAGCGTGTCCCGGGTGTGCTACGACGCCTGATTACAGCGGAGCAGGTATGTCACTGTGTGTGCGGTGTGAGGTGTGTAGAGAAGTGAGGTTAAAACGGCTTGGCGGATGGTCCCTGGAGTGGGAAGACTTTATTAAAAGGGCCTCCGTCAGCGGTTAAAAATAAGGCTGTGGGACGTTAGAGGCGGGTTACGACCTCCTACGTCCTTGGTGTGTCAACATGTTTCAGCCAGTGCCTTATATTAATCTGGCTTTCTTCAGGACAATAAAAATATGTGTAGGTTAAAATTAGGGTAAGTGTAGTGTAGTCTATGTGTCTACACGCCCTAAAGTGTATCTAACTGTGAGAGGGGGGATTCCCTTCTCAAGATCACGCTTTTTTAGGCTTGCTTGTACTCCAAGGCTATTGAAGAGGCAAGGGGTGGCCAGGATTTCTGGTCAGCTTCAGCGTGGGACCTGTTGTGCCTCCTTCGCATAACCGGTGAAATGCGAAGGAGGCACAACAGGTCCCACGCTGAAGCTGACCAGAAATCCTGGCCACCCCTTGCCTCTTCAATAGCCTTGGAGTACAAGCAAGCCTAAAAAAGCGTGATCTTGAGAAGGGAATCCCCCCTCTCACAGTTAGATACACTTTAGGGCGTGTAGACACATAGACTACACTACACTTACCCTAATTTTAACCTACACATATTTTTATTGTCCTGAAGAAAGCCAGATTAATATAAGGCACTGGCTGAAACATGTTGACACACCAAGGACGTAGGAGGTCGTAACCCGCCTCTAACGTCCCACAGCCTTATTTTTAACCGCTGACGGAGGCCCTTTTAATAAAGTCTTCCCACTCCAGGGACCATCCGCCAAGCCGTTTTAACCTCACTTCTCTACACACCTCACACCGCACACACAGTGACATACCTGCTCCGCTGTAATCAGGCGTCGTAGCACACCCGGGACACGCTAGGTGTCACTGGGTGGGCCCGATGATGAAGCATGCCACCAACTAGGTTGGTGGGTGAGGGCTTTCTAAAGACACCCAACAGGTGCCACCGCCAACAACACTGAGTCGCTATGACAACAACAAAATAATGTCATACTAACCCCTTTCTAGCTAGTCTCCTTTTGATTTACTTACATATAACCCGGGGATTTGGACTAGCTATCTGGTCCTCTCTCTCCCTCTTGATTCTCGCACTTGAAAAATGATACCACAGGGTCCAGTGACAAAATAGATGCTGAACAAAAAGATAAATGCACATACACCACTATGGAACAAGTTCCAATGGAGAGAACATCACTCCCTGATGGCGGAGCTAGGACCTGGCCAAAACAAAGAGCGAAGGAGAGAGGATAAAGGGAGCAGAGATTAACCCAGCACACCTCTGACAACAAAAAACAACACCAAAAGCCAATCTGAGCAAGGCCTGAAGAAGAGGAAAGTCAGGGACGGCAGAAGAAGGGACAAAACCCAGATGATCAAGAAGCCGCACCCCAGCAATTTAATTAAATTAATTAATACATTTTTGAGCTTGAAAAGCGCACTGCTACCCGTAGGTTTATTTGCGCTGTATAACGCCGGGGAACCCGTCCTGGCTTTCCCCGTGAGATGGTCCCTATTGGGCACCCCCAAGGTGAAACCAGGCATCCCCAGCGTTGATGGGGCTGTTTGTGGAGATTAAACAAGCTATTGCCCTGAGTTGCTGAGTGGAACCCATGGTTAGAGTGGCACTGAAGGTGAGATTTATTGAGCCCGCTGACATTGGCCCAACACCCTGCTGCGTCGGGAAATGAACCCTGGTCCCTGGCTGACCTCTGCTTCTGGGTCTGCCCCCACTAACCAGTGAGCCACACTACTCCACTAAGCAATAGTGCAGTCACCTCAAGACCCTCCAACCGGGCTCTGTATATAACAAGAGGCAACCAACCACCCAGTGAAGAGAATAGCCCTCACCCCAGAAAGGCAACAACCCACCAAAATATCCAGAAGCATGGAGAATAACCCAGGCACAAATGACAAATGGATGGGCAGAACAAGTAGTGTTCACCCTGGACCCTGAAACAGAAAAACTGCTAGTGAGGAAGGAAGTCACGGGAACAATGGAGATCAGGAACCTTGCCTCCTGGAAGCGAGGCTAAATCAGCAGAAGAGTCAACCAACCTCCCCTACCCCCCCCCATTCCAACTAGAACGACACAGGAGGGAGAAAGCAAATGCCCCCCCTCGGCGGTGGAACATACTCAACTCCTACTGGACCAAGAACAACAGGGAGAAATAACTAAGCAAAGGCTCACCAGAAAGTCATATCAAACTGCCAGAAGCATTTACCACCATCAGAGAAACATACTCAGGCCACACAGGGAAAAACAGCTGCAAAATTAACCATCAGAAACCAATGTAGGAAGCACATGAGGATAACAAGTCTGACCAATGTCTGACCACTCTCCACTCAAGAATGCTAAATCTGTGGTCAGAGAATCAGGCCCATACCATGGATACTGGAGACAAAGCAAAGACTTCAGCATCAAAACAAAACCCTGTAAAAGACAAGTGGATGAAAAGGTGGGCAAGAAGAACCCATAGATTATAACCCCGAAATGATAAGCCAAAGATGAAAGTGTATGTACTGTGAGGGCTGGAGCCCCAACTCCATCATCAAGAACAGCTGCAGCGCCTGCAAAAAACAGCAGTAGGTCCTGAAAATGCAAGGGCTCCCAACAAAGTACATGAGGAGCCAAGACCCCCTAATTCCAAGATTTCACATAATGATGTCAAGTAGAAGCACACATCCCCTCTTTGACCAACCAAAACAAATGGAAAACTCACAACCAAACAACTTGGAAGACCCACCATTCCATGATACCCAGTAACAGAGATGAAGAGGTTCCCACCATCGTCCACCAGATGAGCAGAGAAGGCAAGAGCCAAGGAGAAACAATCCCTCACAGAGAAACCACATGGTTTGAATCTCAAAAAAGCAAAAATTCACAGGCATGGTATGAAATAGAACTTGCCTTCTCGTTGTTTACAGGATAAAAATAACAAGGATCTTGCAGGAACAGACATACGATGTATCCCTTAGGTTTCACCAGTCTTACAAGTACAGGCCTCATACAGCAGTACTGGTGGTAAACGTCACACACAGCAGTACAGGGCCGGCTTTAGGGCGGTGCAATCGGTGCCACCGCACCGGGCGCTGACTTGAGGTGGGGACGTCATGTTCATCGTTTTAAAAGCACCTCATGACAAGTACTTTGTTCCCTAAACAAAAATGACAAACCCAGTGATTAATCTTCTTCCTGGAGAGAGTCCGAAGCTTTGTCCATTGAACGTTTTGACTGACCATGGGGCAGAGGGCTAACATGCCTGCTGCAGAGAACGTGTCCAATTAACATCACAAAGTGCATATAATATAAACAGGTCAACGGGTTACCGGTTTTGTCTGCCAGTTCATAAGGTAAAATCTTAATATACAGCAGTGAGCTATTAACTGCCACCAAAGAGCTGCATGCAAACTGCAAGGAAAATATTAGATCTATATGTCTTTTTGCCCAGTCATTTGTTGTCCTACTATTGAAAAAAGGGTTAATTTGGCTAGAAATGCCCTTTTCACTCAAATTCTGCAGATTCGTTCTTTGATGCATTAAGTAGTTTTCCCTCAAACAACAGTTCACCATGTACACACATTTTGCTTCCAAACACCAGGTTTAAGTATTTTTGTATAGGGACACACGCCTGCTAATGAAAATGGTGTTGTCTGTGTATAGCACTTTTTTCATCGGAATTAACTTGCAAGGTGACAATTCAGGAGCTGGGAAAGGAAGAGAATAAGCATGGGACACCAGGTCAATTTCAAGGCTAGTGAGAAGCACTGCTGCAAAACCTGCCCCAGTAACAAAACTGTCCCCCACCCCTCCATCCCACTGGGAAAACCCCCAGTGCCCGCTACCAGTACCACCAGTCCGGCCCTGGTGGGTACAGGGCTAAAGATGCAGATACCTTGTTCACCTACTCATGTTTACCAGCACTGGTGTCTGTGTCCAGATCTCGTTGGTATTTAGAATCTAGATAACAACTGGACCCCATGCTCTGATCTCAGTGAAAGGTTTTGGGAGTCTAGGGACTCTGCGATCCCAATACGTTATCGTGTGGTTTGGTGGAAAACCCATTGAGTCACTTAGACATTCAATTTTGTTAGTGCTTTTTTTACATCAATAGGAAGGGTTGATGGTTCAGTCCAATGTGTGATTCAATTCCAGATAAGAATCCTACATGTATCATCAAATAATACACAGAAGACATTATTTTAAAGAACACACTGAGGATTTATTAGAAATTAACTGCTAGTACAGAAAGCAAAAGGCATTCATTAGGCCTTTAAAATGTGCAAAAAGCATATGCATGAAATATTCTGGGAGGAAAGTAAACCCTGATCTAATCAATACCCAGTACCGAATGCAGTCCAGTTCAGTGGCTCTTAACCTTTTTCGTTCAAAATAATTTTATTGAGTTTTCAAAAAGAGACATAAAAAGACAATACATAAAAGCAATAAATGTCAATAAGAACCAATTAAATGATCTTAACATACAATAAACCGATCATAATAGGCCAGGAAAATACAATTAGCAAAAAGTCAATGAGGGGAAAATAAAAGAATGGAAGGGAGAAAGGGGAAAAGGGGAAAGGAAGAGGGTATACAATATATCACCTTAAATAAATTGTAGAGTTACTATTAACATCTAAATAAATTGTACAACACATATGAAGTGGCCATAAAAATAAAAAAAGTGAAAATTGACCTTTTGACTTTTGTGGACCCCACTTATGAAGTGGCCATAAAAATAAAAAAAAGTGAAAATTAACCTTTTGACTTTTGTGGACCCAAGAGAATCACTACTGGAAGCCGGGACCCCCAATCTAAACAAGTTGAACCTCACAATAATACAGAAAAAGAGTAACTGGTACACCTTAAATAAATGCACAAACTTTTATGATAATTTACATGCAAAATCCAAATGTTCATTCGATTGTAATGGAAATGTAGTTTTAATTTTAAATGATGACACTATATGCTAGACTCTAGCTTTTCCCTGTGTCTTCTGTTGTTCCTAGGACTTGCTGCCTTGTTGTTGGTGCATACCAGTGCTTCTTCATTGGAGGCAATCCATCGTTCATATTACAATCCAGTTGCTGCTTTTGCACTACTCTACCAAGTCAAGATAATGATACAAACTTAACGTTTAGCTGCAAGCTTCAAGTCCTCCCAGCATTTCTACGCTATTAGTATCATTCAACTTTCCAAACAGTCACCGACCCCTTGAGTAGGCTGGTGAAGAAACCCTGGCTCAGAGCACAGGCAAAAGGGAATCAAGAAGCATTGGGCATAACATTCGCCCGATAATTCAGCAGAGAACTTCTGGCTCAACCCCACAATGGTGAGCCTTGATACACTTTCAGAAAGAGTAACTGTGCAGTCCCTTTGGTCTGGTAAGAAAAGTTACATCTCACAACCAATAGGTAAATAAAACACACATCACATGACAATATTGACATTTACTCTAATACATACACAGTACTTTTCCTTACTCAAAAAACAATGCTACATTCAAATTATAAACAACCCATGTGTCTTGCTCAGAAAGTGGCCGTCAATTAATAGAACTGTGAATCTGCGTGAAAAGGATGCATCATGAAGGGAAAGCATTGCCTTTTATAAATGTTACAATGCAAGCATGACCATAGAACTAACTGAACTTGGTCCTGTTAAATAAACCATGATGGTCTCTGTGATGCAAAGGCCAGGAGGGGGAAGGCGAGACAGTGTCAGGCTCTGAAACCAAAGGCGTTGTAAATGGGTACATGTTCATTTCTGAAAACAGGAGGAGGCCAAGGTCTAACAATGTCAAGATTAGATTATTTATTTATGTTCAAGACAAAAAAATGTCATTTGTGACTCTCATTTATTAATTGTGGAATCTACCTCCTCAAAACATGTTGGCAGCAAGATCTCTGCAGGGGTTTGAATGGCATGTGCCTGTTGCCCACTCTTTTCGCTCCTGCTCGCTCAGATGAAATGTTCCCTGTATTGTCTTCAGGTGGACATTTCCAAATCATATTTTAATTCCATGTTTCCATTTTAATGTTACATCATTCAAATTTTTATATTGCAATATGGAAGCAGCGCACCGGTAAGGATTGATCGTGAGCTAAACCTTCTGACTTTGTTCTCAATACTCGAATACTCGAATACTATCAGCTAAACTGTTAAAAAGCCAAATGCTGAATGCTGTCACCACCGTTTCTGTTATCCTATCACTGTTTGGCTCCGGTACTTAAAAAGCCAAATGCTGAATGCTGTCACCACCGTTTCTGTTATCCTATCACTGTTTGGCTCCGGTACTTGTGCTCCCTGTGCTCACACGACTATAACTGGCTAAGGGCTGCTAAGGACTCTCTCTCCCTGCCTCTCTTGCCTTTCACAATTCTTTCGTCCTGCGCTCTCACCTCTGACTCCCCCTCGTCATGCATAAGTGATTTACTTAAAAAATATTGCCAACAACAATGCCTGCTCGCTCAAATGACGCCCTCTCTGATGCCCTCTCCTCTTCAATGCATACAAACACCGAAACTCGTTCCCTCACCTTGCCTCGTCTTGTCTCTGTGGTTCCAAACTTCATCTGCTAACACAAGAGCAGGGGTTTTAAATCTCACGCAGGCGCCATACTCCACGTTTCTCGTTGCCTGGGTAACGCAGGGAGCTGGTGTAAGAAGGAGAGAGAAGGAAAGAGCAGGGGGAGCAGGGGGAGCAGAGGGGGTGAATGCGAATGCTGCTCATAGGCGGAACACATTTACTGAAAGGGAGACTCTGTCTTGGTGGCAGTACTGGGTCTGGAACTGTGACCACTTCATTTGCCCTACCTGATACAGTGATAAATATACCGATAAATATCATTTTTTTATCTATAACTAGGGCAACCAAATCTCAACTGCTTAGACTGTGTAGACTGTGTAAAACTTGCCCCTCTGTCACCGATACCTCACGGAGTGTGTTAAATCTCTTGAAGAAAACTAAGTACAAAAAAGGCCAGAAGAGCAGTGAAATCTTCCTAAAAAACGCTCTTATTGGAAGAAAGGAGTCCAAGAAGTCAAAGGAAGACGACAGCAGCAGGATTCACAGACGGACCTACAGACGCCAGGGAAGAATCAGAGATTGATCGCAGCACTATATCAGGATACAGATATGGAGAGGGTCACTGGAGAGGGTAGAGAGGATGGAGAAGAGGAGCTCGCAGCGCAAAACGACCAAAAATTCGCAAAGAGTCAAAAAAGCCAGAAAATACAAACAGCAACGCTAACATTAAGCAATTCACTGATCCAAGAAAATCCGCCACACTCAAAGGGCGTGATAAGCCTAGGAAATCAAAATCATGAGGGTGCCTAAACTGAAGAAATACTCCTCACATCTAATTAACAGACATAAAGGCCCTGAAACCAGGGGAGCTAGAGCAAAGGAAAAAGACCTGACAAGAAATGAATCCCAAGGGAAAAGGAAAACTGAAGATAAAAATGCAGAAAAGCTGGTAAAGGAAAGAGAAAGAGAAAGAGAACAGGCAAGATGCAAGGAGAGGGAGAAAGAGAAAGAGAAAGCAAAGGAGAAAGAGGCTAGCAAGAAAAAAAGAGAAAGGGGGAGCAACAGAGGAAATAGAGGAAAACACGAAACTGGAGCTAATGGCCAAAAAAGCGCAGAGATTACAGACTATAAAAAAATTAAAAGCCGCTGCCAAGAATACTGGACTACAGACAACATTCCAGCCAAGAATATCTAATATATTCAGCCCCCGACCCAAGGAGTGCCCGAGCGACACGTCAACAAAAGAAAAAGTACAGAGCCAACTGCAAAGCAAGAACTTTAGAGAGCTGAATGAGCTGAATGAAAACTGTAAAGATGCTCAGAGTGTGGTCCTAACTGATGCCAACCCCGATGCCAACCCTGAGGGGAATCATACTACAGGACTAGGCAAAGGAACCCTCAAAGCCGACCCCAATATGAGGGACAATGAGATAAGAGCATCCGTAGAAGCTGATGCAGAGGCTGTTGAAATGATAATTAATCAGAGGGAGCAATCTGATCAAAAAGAGACGAATCAGGAAACTGAGTATCTACATCACTCTCTCAACATGCAAATGCAAATGCATCTAGCTGGGAATGAAATGCACTCAGTTAATCACTCACTTTCAGACGAAGACTCCGAATCAGAATTATATGAAACAGGGATGTCTATTTCAAGTGATTCAAGTGATTTAGGTGAACTAAGCGACACAAGTGAGTCAGGTCCCAGTGCGAAAATTGACTCTGTACCTTTGGAGATCTCTGGCTCCAACAATTCAAGATTACTCAGCGAAACTAACACTAGAAAGAAAAAGAGCGGGGTAAAAAAAGGATAAAACATAAAAGAGGAAAAAATATGATGAACGAAGAATCCACAGACCCCGGTAACAACACAGACTATGCCATAAGCAGACCTAACTCTACCCGAAAAACACCAGGAGAAATATCACGTCAAAAAACAACTGAGCCTTCATTGAGCGAGGTGCTAAGCTCAATAAAAAAATTTAATGAGAATGTGAAGAAAGATAGCCAAAGGAATCGCATGGCTATTGAAAAATTACAAGGCGCAGTAAAAAAAGTGGGTAATATTTGCTCTGAGATGTCTGAGAGAATGGTCATGGTGGAAACTCGAACCGAGAATGTCGAGACAGATATCGTGAAGCTCCAAAAAAATGAAAAAAAATGAAAAAGAACAAGATGGAATAATAAAGGATCTCATGGCGAAAGTGGAAGATCATGAAAATAGATCTAGAAGGAACAATTTAAGGTTCCTTGGAATTCCAGAAAACTTTGAAGGGGACGACGCCAGAGGAGCAATGATTAAAATTCTTAAAACATCATTTCCGGAGCTGGAAGTCTGGGATATGGAAAGGGAGATACAGCGGGCCCATCGGTTTCTTCTAAGGCCATCAAAACATTCTAATAAACATCATCAATATCCCAGGGCAATGCTGGTCTACTTTGGCAACTTTCTTCTCCGTGAAGCAATCTATGACCTAGCCAGACCTACCACTCAAAGAGAACATAAGGGATTCAAATTTTTTGTTAGACTGGACTTCGCCCACTCTACTGTCGAGCGAAGATGGAAAATGCGCCAGCTATTTGGACCTTTTGAAAAAATTGGAGCAAAAGTACTTTTGCAAAACCCGGCACGCCTGAAAATCATATTCAAAGGTACAACGAGATACTTTAATAGCGAAGTACAGGCAGAAGACTATTTACGAGAAATCTCAGGGACTGGATCACTAAACTCAGGGAAATAACGCAAAACCACATAAATGGACTTATACAAGGAATAGATAAGCTGAATTAACTATTCCAATATGTATTAATTAGGAACCATCCCCTACTGAAGCGTTAATAATTAAATAGAATGAATAAGCAGGCTGGAAAATATATTTAGTTTATAAAGTTAAGTGTGAAATGTTTCATATTATTTAGGTTTCTGTTACATATTATTAAACTAGCCCAGCCCGCGGGGCCCGCTTTCACGGATGTCGCACCCCTGGTCCAGACAGGGTCAGGTAACCTTCAAAGGTGGTGAAGGGTGGGGGGAGGGAATGAAGGGGGGTCTAGGGAGGTCAGACAGGAATTTTACAAACCACAGAGAAAAAGATAAGTATATAGTATATAATTATAGTTAATACATTGCTTATGGGTAAACATCTTTATAAAATACTTAGTACAAATAAATGGGTGCAGTAAAGATTATGTCACTTAATATCTGCAGCCTAAATGATATTAAGAAGAGACAGGCAGTAGCGATAGGCCTACAAACCTCGGGCCCCAATATAATATGTATTCAGGAGACGCATATCGAAGGTTCACAGCTACATCTTTTAAAAACATTGGGATACAAATTAATCTGCGCTACTACTCAGGGAGCTCGTGTTAGGGGGGTGGCAATCTTAGCTAGAGGCAGGGGCCTAAGTTTCAACCGATGCAAAACAGATAAATTCGGCAGGTGGGCAATCATGGAATGTCAACTTGAACAATCACAATTAATTACTATATGTTCAATCTATGGGAGCAATTGTGATGATCCCACCCTGATAAATGAGATTTCTAGTGAACTTGAACATTGGCCACTACCAGTACTCATCTGCGGGGATCTCAATATTAATTTACCCTCCGACTGGTCAATGAATGATAATTGGGTATATCATGAGAGGAAACCTAAAGTGTTTAAGGCCCTAAAACATTTATGTCATATGCATGGACGGATTGGTGACATTACAACGCAGGCTATTACAACGCCTGCTGTTACAACGCGGTTTTTACATCGCATACCACTACAACGCATAGTGCTTTTAAGCGCTGGATAGTGAATTATTTAATTTACTATTCCAACTCCAGTCCCCGTGGATAGTAGGGAAGGTGTTGGATAGTAAATTAAATATATTCCCTATCCTAGAGCGCCCCCCAGCGCAATGCGTTGTAATGGTTTGCGTTGTAATGGTTGCGTTGTAATGGTAGTGCGTTGTAATGAATGCGTTGTAAGTGATGTTTCCCGCATGGACTTCTGGATGAGTGGCAGATCTCTAACTCTGAGGATCCTGGCTACACCTTTTTTTCAAATCCACACCGGGTTCATGCAAGGCTTGACTATTTTCTTTTATCGCAAACATTAAGCCATATTATACAAATAGAAAAACTGCCCCGAGTACTATCTGACCACAATCCTCTAATATGCACCCTAGAGCTGAGACAATGGGGCCAGAAGCCAAGAAATTGGACCATTGAGAAATCCCTGCTCCTTGAAGAAGACTATTGCAATCACATGCGAGCATGGATTCCCAATTTTCTGGAAAATAATGTAGGGAGTACCTCTATAGAGATAGTATGGGACGCACTAAAAGCAGGAATCCAAGGAGAAACTACACAATACTCAATAAGGGTCAATAAATTGGCAATGGACCAATATAAAGCGCTATTAGGGAAATTACAGGACTCAGAAGAAGAACTCATTAGGGCAACACGCAATTCTTTAACGGTAGAAGAACTCACCAAAATTCCATATCACGTGACAATAGATAAGGCTGCTATCATGAATACATTTATCACCAAAGCGGTCAAAAAAGCCACAGCTCATAGTGAAAAAACTTACGAAGTAAGTGAATCAGTTGGCCATCAATTAGCCGTATGTATGAGGCAACAAACCTCTCAGAATCTCATACGGGAAATATCAGACCCAGTGGAAGGATTAATCACAGAAAGCGATAAAATTAGAGAGGCTTTCTGGCACTTTTATAGTATTTTATACTCAGAGGAAACAGGGGCCGATACAGACAGTATGAGAGAATACCTAAATCAGGGACCATCTAGTAGACTTACCGAAGAAGATCAGGATGATCTAGAAGAGATACCAGATCTGGAAGAAATTTTAGAGGCAGTGAAGTTTTTGCCTAGAGGAAAGGCAACTGGCCTGGACTCTATCCCTCTAGAGTTTTATATTACTTTCCTAGATCAAATCAAAGAGATTTTTTTAAATCTATGTGTTCATATATTTAACAAGGGACAACCACCAAAGTCCTGGTCAAAAACCAAAATAGTCATATTCTTGAAGAAAGATAAACCACCAGATCAGATGGGCTCCTACCGCCCTATCACTTTAATTAACGTGGACTCAAAAATATATTCCAAATTAATAGCGAATCGAATAGCACCATTAATACATAAACTTATCTCAAATTCCCAGCACGGGTTTGTACCAGGAAGAGGAACTACAGACCACATTCATAGAGTGATTACCCTGTTTGACAGTACAGAAGTGACGGGAGACCCAATGGCGCTTATCCCTTTAGACGCTGAAAAAGCATTTGATCGGGTCTCCTGGTCATTTCTGTGGCTGGCAATGGGTCATCGGGGCTTTAAACACGGATTCATTCAGGCTGTACAAAAACTATATATTGACCCTAAAGCTGTAGTGATGGTAAATAGCAATCTCTCTAAAGAATTTAAAATATCAAGGGGAACTCGACAGGGATGCCCATGCTCCCCATTGCTATTTGCTATCTACATTGATCCCTTTATTCGCAGTCTAGAATCTAATGCTGGGATCATCCCTATTCTGACCCAAGGTTTTATGACTAAAACTCTTTCCTATGCCGATGACATCGCCATAGTGACATCAGATCCGGCATTAGCCTTACCTATAATTGAAACTGAGGCAAAAAACTTTGGCAAAATGGCCGGCTATGCCCTCAACCAGAGCAAAACCCAAGTAATCCTAAACGACAAATGCACTATGGTGGATCCTCGTGTGACAACAAAAGCGACCTACCTAGGGGTATGAATCTCCTCTAAACTCGATACAGTGGTCAAATTAAACTTCAGCCCCCTGCTAGATAAAATGCAGAAAGATCTTCACTGTTTGAATAACCTGCACCTGTCTCTGATTGGCCGTGTAAATGCACTAAAAATGGTTTACTTCCCTAAATTGCTCTATATGTTCAGAGCAATTAATCTGAACATTTCTGAATATTGGTTTAAACTGATGGAGCGTACTTTCTGCAGTTTTATTTGGTCTCATTCACAACCTCGAAGAGCCTACAAGCTCTTGACTCTCCCTAAAGAAAAAAGAGGCTTAGCCCTTCCTAACCTTAAGCTATATTATTGGGCTTGTACGCTTTCATATAATCATGAACTCTTCTTTCTATTAGATGATAATGAGACAGTCTCAGGGGAAGACCAACCATCGATTCACCAGCTGGTATTAGGTAATAAGAGCAAAGGCTATATGTGGCGATTTCTCTATGATATCTACCACAAAAAGGTCTGCCTAAAAACCTTATTGGGAGGATTTAAAGCATGGAAAGCTGTGAGGAAAATACTGGGTATAGGACGAATCTCGCTTTACTCTCCTCTAAGCAACAATCTGGCCCTCCCTGAAATATTCAGAGATGCCTGTATTGATAGATGGAATATGGCAGGAATTACACATTTTGGATGTCTTATTTCAAATGAAGGGTTACACTCTTTTGAAACATTGAGGGAAATATATCACTTGGAGTGGAGGGATTTTTTTAAATATCTGCAAATCAGAGATTTTTTAAGACGAAGGATTAGGGAAAATACCCCATTTGATAAAATACCGACAGCAGAAACCTTAAAAAAAAACAAAAAATTCACAATTGGTGAGATATATTCTCACCTGCTATCCCTCCTTCCGAACAATCTTGAGAAAACAGCACAGAAGTGGCAGGGGAAATTAGCAATCAGCATAGAAGAATTTAATTATGCATATGATTTATCTCAAACTATCCTCATGTCAACTAAACTGCAAACTCAGTTTTATAAAACCTGCTTTTTTATGTATTATACGCCTGATAGAATCGCCAAATGGGGCAGTGGGAGGGGTACATGTTGTTTTAGATGTACTTTATCTAATGCAGACAGCATACATATATTTTCCTCCTGTCAAACCTATCCTCTTTAAAATTGAACATTGAACTGTTTCTAACTGATGTTCCAAAAACCAAAATAACCCTTTCTAATGAAATGATTTTGCTTGGGGCGACTAGTCTCGCAGAACTATCTCCTGGACACGAATTAATATTTATCGCAATGGCAGTCTTAAGAATCTGTATCGCCACCTCCTGGCTAGACCCTAACCCACCTTCTTTTCAACAGTGGTTTTCTAGATTGTTAGCTATATTTAACTTAGAAATGGCTATATATAAAAGAAAAGGCAGAAGACGGAGGGTCCGGGGATTAAAAATCTGGAATCCCTTAATTGAGTGGTCTCAAGGCAATTCTCTGTAACATAAGGCGATAACCAACGTGATCTAAGAACTGCCAAAATTAAATTTGTTATGGCTGTAAATTTTTTGGGGAAATTAATAATTATTCAGATGCTGTTTGTATCAACCCAAATAGACTGGAAATGTTTTGGCTGGTTGATTAACCTATTTACCTATTTAGCCATTAATGTATGATTTATGAACTCACCTAAAATTCCTAATTTCTCTGTGTTTATATGTGAAATATTATTGTTGAACTTGTCTGACTTGGGGGGGGAAGAGAGGGGTTTGTAAATTTGGGAAAAAACCTTATAAAGATACTTTATATAAAAAAAAGGAAATAGGCATGTGTGGATGAGGCCAGACTCAAAGGGCCTATTGGATCTTCTGAAACCTATGGAGTGGCCCGTGCAGGCCACGTCCTACCAATGATCAGTGGTGAATAAGAGGAACACTCACACAAGCAAGGAATATATCAGGGGAAACCAGTGGGAGGACATTGTGGGGCCAATTACCATGCGGCCCATAAAGGCTCAGATGAACTGTTGAAGCCTTCAGGGTCGCATAATAATTGGCTGCTTGGTTTACTTTCTGACTGCTGCATTACAATGTTGGTGGTCGGATAGTAAACAAGCTGGTCTTTCCGCCTGGCTTCCAACAGCTCATTGAGCCCGTCTGCCAGTCATAATGCACTGTTTCTGACATTCCATGATGGCATGTCATGAAATTATGTTGGAAAGCATGTTTGGAGGCCCCCAGCAGGGCCCCCTTTCCCTTATGGCCTCCGGTTGGTGACCGAGGGGGCACCTATGGCCCCCCCTGTTGATCCCTTTACCCTGTGGCAGGCACCTTGAGGTGACTACCGCAGGGTGCAGGGATAAACAACAACTCGCATTTCTAAGGGGGAGCTATTGTTACAGCTGGTTTACAGCTGTAACAAGAGCTCCCAATGAGAAATGACAGTATGCAACCGAACACTGTTCAGTACATTGTAATTGGCCGTTCGGGACTGACGACCGGAGGTCGGTTGGTCCCAGGACCGAGACGTGTTGGGTGGATGCAAGTCCACCCAACATCATAATCAGACCCTATATGTTTATGCAAGACTCCCTTCTACTCAGACTGGTGCGCTCATTCATTTCTTGGAATATTGACCTTTCTGGGGCTGGTGTTTTTTATTAGAGATGCTAAGGGCTAGACAGGAGATCAGTTTGGGAGATGGCCAACAAGAGCACTGCAGTACTGTGCCTTTATTTGTCTGACATCTAAGCCATCATTGGGGACAGCAGAATTGAAGGTGCAAAAAGCAACACTGTAAGAATGACTATTGGCATTTGTTTATAGGTGGTAGAAATGCACACATTCTTTCAATGCACTTTGACTGATGTAAACTCTATTGGCATCTTATAATGAGCAAGTTAAGTGACGTGGGTGTTAATCTTTTGCTGAAATGTTCAATTCGGTCAATGCACTGCTTTTTTCTTGAAATTTCAGAGTAGAGGAATAAGGGGTAAAACATACCATGATGAAGGGACATTATGATGTAGGGATGCATACCGCCTAAGAATTTTATTCTGAAATTTCCTTTATGGATTTATTTTCTTGATCTTTTGATGATATTGTCTACAATCAAAGCTGAGGCTGTTAAGCTTTACCTGTACTGGTTTATGTCATGTCAGGTTCCTTGCACAGGTGCAGTGAGTTTCATTGCACCAGGTAGAAGAATGTTTTCCATTGGTTATGCTATTGCCACCTGCAGCAGTGTCTGCGATGGGGTCATATCTTGCAGTGTGGTGCCTTCTTGTGGCCATTTACTGGGTTGCCATATGGCCTATGCCTGCACTGCAGCATCAGCCCCGCAATGCTCTCGCTTGTGGCTTTTTTAGAAGTAGTGTTTTGCGTGGTAGCCTTTTTATAGTGATGTATTGCCCCAGGGAGACCTCAGACACTTTTACAGTGCAATGTATGTGTAAAGTGTTGGTTGTTGTGAATCAGGGTCGTAGGTGTGCTCTGAGCTGAAGCCACTCGGGAGCATCAATTGCCCCTGAGAGTGTTCCAAAAAGTGAGTAGACATAGCCCTGCAGAAGGACACGCACACACCGTTCCATCTTGCAAGCTTTGCAGGAGGACAGAAAGTTAGGAAACAGTCAGGTCTTAAATATTTTACTTTAAAAACATAACAATAAAAAATAACATAGCAGTAGGATACGGTAGCCCACTTATGAAATGTATCTAAACAGTATAGACACAGACAATCCCTTTTACAAGTGGTGCAGAATCTAAATTCTCCTAAAAGGCAAATGTCTTTTCATGCTCATTTTATAAATTTACAGTCAAAATATTACTATCCATTTCTGCTAGGAGGTGGAATGGGTGGGTTATTGTCACTGCATCCATCGTCTCCCTAATGCCCTTGTTTTTAATTTTTAATTTTGAAGATGTGGCATGGTTGATAAAGTGGACCAGCATGGTACAATCAGGCACATCATAAGCCTCCCATGTTAACAAATACAAAGATCAAGAACAAGTGGTCGCAAACGTTTGGGATATGTTTGCCACGTTGTAAACCTACAAGGAAGATGATTCCGTAGGAGCAACACTATGTTATTCCTGGACATCAATCAAAGTTAGGTCGCATTTAGAAGAAACTGAGTATAGTAATGTTGAAAAATCTGAAGTAGAAAGAAGAGTATTCCTGAGCCTTACATGGATGAAGGAAGAGCTAATGACTGAGATCGAAATCTGCCCTCTCATAACAGGCTGCAAAAGTGCAGTGAGCATGTGACCCCTGAAGAAGGCTGTCGAGGAGTAAACAGTATTGCCAAAACGTGACATTCAGGGCTAGACCATTGAGAAATGTAACACACAGAGAAATATAATGGTTATATAAAAAGAATATTTATGAGTGCTTTTAGAAAGTATACAAAATAAATACAGCAAATGGAAAAACATGGTTGACAGCTTTAATGAGAACAATTGCTAGTAAATTGGCTTCTAATCGATTTTTGATGAGTTTTAGTATTTGGTACTTTTGAAGCAGCAATATGAATTTAGTAATACGCAAATAAATGTAAACACCATATTAGAAACATGTGTATGCAACTTTACTTTGACACTGTAAATTCGAATTGCAATTCATCAAATATTATGAGGTTGTTGTGTATTTTTGGGCTCATGTACCCCACAACACCCATAGGATACAGGAGCGCTTTTTGTGTTCTCATGTAAGGAATATAAGTGGTTATCATTCTTTCCTATAATAGGGGCTGTTTGGGAACCTTGAGGGGAGAAAATTTGTTGACAGCTCAGGTTGACTCAAATTGGCCTTATGAACATTGCAGCAGTGTCTCAACAGTAGGGGTGGGCGGAATTTGCTGAATTGACTTCTGCAAACTTCGGAGAAATGGCAAACAATCTCAGCGGACACGTGGAATTTCGTGCGTTCACGGAGATTTTCGGGGGCGAGGCTTCTTTGCAAGTTCATACTGCTTTTCCCACACTACAGCTGCTTAAAGGGCCAGAAGAGTTGTCTCTCCAGTCACCAAGTGTGTGTAACTTTGCCATCATGCCGAAAGGCGCCGGGGTCTCTTGAGTGAACTGTCCATCATAGTGGGTGAAGTGCGTGAAGACGGTGTTCACCGCTAGCTTGTGGGGCGGGGCCAAACAGGCGGTCTTCTATGCGAGTTCACATGCCTCCTGTGTTTATAAAAGGTCAGAGGCAGATCAGAGCAGCATAAGAGGAGAAAGAAGCTCCTGGCACCAGGAACTGCACAGGGATTGCGCCCGTGAAAGTCAAGGATGCAAAGGCCTCCATCAAGCATCACAGCTAATTTTCGACGGTAGATATGGGGAGATAGCACACCTGCTCAGCCTCAACAAAGCTCACGATTTTTTTGGGCTGATTAATGAGTTACTGAATTTGACCTTCAGCTCGGGCACCTGTAAGTGCTCCTGTTGAGGTTTAATTTTTGTGACAGGAGCATCATGCCAGAATGAGCCCTGCCCTGCATATTTATCCAAGAAGACGCCACAGTTTTGTGTGATACCTTTACTCAACTGGAGTGCTTCCTACTGGCTAATCAGTAAGTGCTACCTCGTTGGGTAAATGTATAGTGCTTTTCCTACACTACAGCTGCGTAAAGGGCCAGAAGAGTTGTCTTCAGTGACCATGTGTGTGTAACTTTGCCATTGCGCCGAAGGGCGCCAGGATTCCTTGAGTGAGCTGTCCATCCTATTGGGTAAAGGGCGGGAAGACGGTGCACACTTCTAGTGTGTGGGGCGGGGCCAAACGGGTGGGCTTCTATGCGAGTTCACATTCCTCTTGTGTAAAAGGTCGGAGACCGATCAGAGCAGCTGATGAGAAGAAAGAATCTCCTGGTCACCGGAACTGCACGGGGATTGCGCTCGTGAAAGTCAAGGATGCAAAGGTCTCATTCTAGCATCCCAGCTAATTTTTGACGGTACATATGGGGAGAAACTAAAGCACACCTGCCCAGCCTTGACAAAGCTCATGATTTTTGTTGGGCTGATTAATGAGTTACTGATTTTGTGCTTCAGCTCGGTCACCTGTAAGTGCATCCTGTTGAGGTTTAATTTTTGTGACAGGAGCATCGTGCCAGAATGAATCCTGCTCTGCATATTTATCCAAGAAGACGCCACCATTGCAATACAATTCCGTTCCGCCGCGGATCGCTGAGTTTTTGAAATTTTCGCATTTTGTTCGAACGCAAAAATGCTGACATTTCTCAAATTCCGTGAGAGGAACGGAATTTGCTGCCCACCCGTACTCAAAAGCATCAAGCACCTTGCATTCCCTAAGCAGATTAAGAAATTCAGCTCAACAAAAGATATTGTTTCCATTGTGAAATACTTTGCCTCCCTCCTCATCAACTCCACTGCCATCACCCCTTCCAGGAATTCTTCAGTCAACTATCCTTCTACTTCCCATACAAAATAAAACATAATTGCCCATGGATCAGGCCTCTCCACTATCAAAGACCTAAAGTCGTAAGACAGAAAAACCCTATAAACCACCCTGAGCTGCTGGCCAACCATCACCACCATGGGCACAACTAACACCATACTCTTAAGAGCCCTATCATAACTGTGCCCACACTAAATCTTTACCAAAGGTCTTGACCCCTTCTGCAAATCTCTCACATCAATACTTAACCTATCTCTCTCCACTGTCACGTACTTGGACTCCTGGAAACATGCCTGGTAAGTGGATATTCTAATCTCTGCTAGGGCCTCTTGCAGACCTCTGATCATGGCTTTAAGGGTCTTATTGAACATCTCAATGAACCCACTTGTTTGTGGATGTAAGGGGTGGAGAATTGATAAGTAACTCCACATTCCATCCACATCGACTGCATATAACCAGGCATGACATTTGAGCCCCTGTCAGACACAACTTCCTTGGGAAAACCCACTAGGGTGAAAAAGCCCCATCAGGGCCTTTGCCACTGCAAGTGCAGTAGTAGTCCTCAGAGGGATTGTCTCTGGGTAACTAGTTGCACGATCCACTAGAACCAAGATGAACCTGTTGCCTGATGCAGTCTGGGGATCCATAGGCACTACAGTGTCGATGTTCACCCTTTGTAAGGGTCTGCCAATGACTGGCAATGGGTTAAGGGGGGCTTTAAACCTCTGCTCTGTCGACACACTAGCCTGTCAGGTCACATAAGTCCCACGGAATGCATCTGAGGAATTCTTGATTCTGGGGATAAGCATTGCAAATGCCTTATCTTAGCCTATGTGTCCTGCCAGGAGGAGTTTGTGAGCCAGTGCCAGTAGGAAGGCCCAGTAGCATTGGGGATCCACTAGGGTGCTTGCTGCCCTAACCCCCAGGAACTTCATTCTCTGTAAAGGAGGATGTCCTCCCAGTAAATGTGATGATTCCCAGAAGCATTACCTGCTTCTTGGTTTTCAGCCTGTTACCTTATGCTCACAAGGTTTGGGCAAGGCCTTTGTGTCCTACGAAATTCCTCTTTGGCGGGTTCTCCTTTCACATGCCATCCAGCAAGCTAAGGCAGGTCACCAAGGGGACAAATGTCCTCTTCAGTGGACTCTGAGGCTGGTTTACCATGCCCTCTGCCTTTCCCTTCTTCGCAGTTGGCTGGGCCATTGATCCAGGCTCCGGGGCTGGACCTTGCTGTGGCACAGATCCACTCAGGTAACCCCAACATCTCTACATCAGCCCTGAGCTGAACCTCTTCCCAGATAGTGTGCTCAAGGTCATTACCAAGAAAACAGTCCACAAGCATGGCAGGGCTTGCTACATCTTTCAGAAGCCCCTCCCCTACTCAAATGGAACAAGGGCCACTGGATAGTGACCCTCTCTGTTGTCAGCCACCACAACCTGGTGGAATGCATTTAGGACAACCATCTCTGCGAAAAAGATGGGACTCCTTATCATAGTCATGCTGGCTTCTAAATCGCTCAGAGCCTCCACACTTTGCCCATTGATTGTGACCCATTGTCTATAATTTGCAGTATTTGATGGCACATGGATCTTTGGAAACATCTCACTGTGACCCAGGGACACTAGCTTAACCCCACCAAACTACCATTCATTAACAGGTATACATTTCTTTTTTTTTTTTATTGCACAGAAAAGGAAATTTCAATTGACACAGCTTCTGGCCTACAACCCCTCCGGGCCGGCCGCATAACAGGTAGTACAATCAAATCTACACCATACGGTACACAGCCTGATGGCTGACAACCCGGGGGTCCGGCGGTGTGAGGTGGATCTTGCATTCTCATTGTCTAGTATAGATCTTAAGTGCAGGCAGCGTCCAATATTCATGTGCATTTTTGACTTTTCTCCCTCTGAAACCACCCTGTAACTCCCCTATTGAACTACCCACCCTCTACCCTTCCCTTAGCCTCATAAACGTTCCCTGATCTATTTCGTGTTACCCGCTTCTGTAATAGCCTGATCCACACCGACCCCATATCCGATAGCATCTGGAAGGCCGTTGTTAAAAGGGCCCTGAAGGTGTCGAGGCCATCCTTCTAGGTGTTAATGCAGTATCTAGAGGTACCTTTGTGTGGTGTATGTCCCCCCCTAGTGAACCCCCGCTGGTGTACCTCCACTCTACCCTCCCCCTCTACCCTCATTGCTCCCACCCTTGATAACGCACTCAGACCTCCTCCCGTCACACCAAGTTTGCGCTAGTGTTCTGGGCCATGTCGTTCATGGGTTTTGCCACCTGCCCTCGGGAAGCGCTGTCTGTGGAACTCACATCTTCGGATTGCTGTCCCTGCAAGTAGGTCTGTACAGGGCCCAGAAGTTTTTCGGGCGGCTTTTTGGGGGTAACAATTCACTGTACATCTCCGTCTGTGTGCTACAGTACAGCATGTCTCGAGCCCCTCTGGCCTTAGTCGGCAGAGGGCCTCGCATCCAACACTGGGCCACCACTCTCCTGGCCATTAGCGTCCCCATATCTGTGAGTCTGCGTATCGCCCCCGGGAGCCCCCTTGAGTTGCCTATGAGTGCTATTCTTGGATCAATGTCCAAGTCGACCTCCAGTATTTTGCTCATCTCGGCAAATATTTCGCGCCAGAACGTCTGTATACCCGGGCACCCCCATGACAGGTGCAGGAAGTCGGCATCCGCCGCTCGGCAGCGCTCGCAGTGAGCCTCCAGTCGCAGCCATATCTATGAAGCCGCGCTGGGGTGTAATACACCCTTTGGAGGAATTTGAAGTGTATGAGCCGATGTTTCCCGTTTAGGGAAATACATTTCGTGTTTTCACAGCAGTAGCGCCATGTTGCGTCATCTAGCGTAACCCCTAAATCTCTTGCCACTCCAGTCAAGCTTTCATGAGCTGGTGCTCCCCATGGGATCGTGCTATACTTTAGAGATGTGTCAAGAGCTTCTTGGTTTCTTTGTGTGTAATCACGTATGATAGTTCAGGGACTTCCGGGGGTTCCGCCATATCCGGACCCAGAAGTTCAGAGAGGGCGCTCCGAGTTCTATGGAATTGGACTCTTTGGAGTAACGGTGGTTCATCTCCATCTACCCGAGTTTGGTCCCAGGTTTTGGCGGTGCCGTCTTGGAACAGGTCACCCACCTTGCTCAGCCCCAATTTTGTTAGTTCCTGTGTGACCGCTTTGTCCATCATGGGCGGGAGCCAACGCATCCATTCTATTGGCATCTCCGGCAAATAGATCATCGCCCCTCCCTGACGAAACAGGAGTGAGTGCCAAGCGTGATTGGTAGAGGAGATGGAATCCAGTATTCCCATCCGACGATCCTGCGGTTGGCAGATCGTAGCCGGGAGCGATAGTGGATGGGCGAATAATCGTTCCATCCTGACATGTGGGATTTGCTTGTCGCCATGTACCCAAGTATGCAGGAGTGACTCTAGGGCCGCCCTGTAGTATAATTCAAGATCTGGCGCCGCTAAGCCCCCTAAGTTATACGGGAGGGTGAGCGTTGTCCATTTGACTCTCGGCTGTTTCCCTGCCCATGCCAGTTTAATCATCAGGCTGGTCAAGCGGTGAAAGAAGGCCTTAGAGAGCACAATTGGCAGGGCGCTAAAAAGGAACAAAAATCTCAGTTGCACTATCATCTTTATTATGGCTATGCGGCCCAGGAGCGTGAGGGGCAGTTTGCACCAGATCACAATATCGTCCCCCAGCTTACTGACCGCTCTCCCGTAGTTCTGACTGACGAGCAGGTCTGGATCCGTGTGCATCCGGATCCTTAAGTATCTAATTGGGTCTTCCGTCCACTGAACATGGTATTCTGTCTCCACTCGTGTGGTCATCGGATTGAGGGGCAGCACCACCGATTTTGCCCAGTTAACTTTGAGCCCCGATAGTGCACCGAACCGGACCACCTCTCTTAGGAGTGGGGGAAGCGTGGCAGCGGGGTCATCGGCGTACAGCAACGTATCGTCCGCATACATAGATACAACTATTTGGTACGTCGGAAACCGTACTCTCTCGTGGCTATGGTACTCTCTTAGCGCACAGGCGAGACGCTCTGCAGCGAGCGCATACAGTAAAGGGGATAAAGGGCATCCCTGACTGGTGCCCCTGCCTATGAATAGAGGGTGGGAAATCGCATTGCCTACACGTACCCTTGCTGAGGGGCCGTCGTATAGTGCGCCTATCATTTGGATGAAGGGTTCACCAAGTCCCATACGGCGTAACACCTGGAGAAGGAATGGCCACTCAACAGAGTCGAATGCCTTCTCCATATCTAAAAAGAGCCCCACCTCTGGTGTATCCTGCTTTACATGTTGGATGGTACCCAACACTGTTCTTATATTGTATGTCAGGTTTCTGGATGGGATGAATCCCACCTGTTCTGGGGCCACTAAATCAGGGGCCAGAAGTGCAAGTCTGGTCGCTAGTACCTTGGCGTATAGCTTGGTGTTGACGTTTAGCAGCAACATTGGGCGGTTCGAGCTACATTCGTCTTGTGGCTTACCCGGCTTCAGAATGGTGACTATCATCGCCTCTCTCATGGAGATGGGCATGGTGCCTTGCACACTTATGTCCTCCAGTATGGTGTGGATGTATGGCAGTAGCTGTTCCTGAAATGCTTTATAGATGTCGACTGAGAGTCCGTCAATGCCTGGCGCACTGCCCGATCTCATGGAGGCTAGTGCGTCTCTGATTTCTTCTATCTGTATAGGGCACATCAGGAACTCCCTGTCAGAATTTGGAAGGAACAGGAGTTGTATGTGTTCTAGATAATCCATAATTTCAGCCGACATGTCACCACTTTTGGAAGAATATAGCTCCGAATAATAGTCTCTGAAGACTGCTGCAATTTCCGCCTCATCCGTCACTCTGTCTCCGCCCGTGTTCCTCAATTCTGAGATTAGCGCCTTTCCCCTTCGGCCTTTAATGACGTTAGCCAAGACTGAGCCTGGTCTCTCTCCCTCGCCGTAAGTGCGGGCTGTGGCGTACTTGCCTAAATGTTGTACCTCTCTGTCCGCGGCCTCGTGGTATTCCAGCAGTAGGCGCTTAATGTCACCCTCTACAGTGTCATTCGGGTTAGATCGGCTCCTTGCCTCGAGCGCATGCAATCGTAGCTCAAGATCCGCTAAGGTGGCCCTGGTAGCCTTCAGGACACTAGAGTGCTTGGACATCGCTATGCCTCTAATATAAACTTTGAACGCTTCCCAAATCGTTTGGAAGTCCTCCACCGACCCCACATATTTCTCGAAGAACACATCAATCGCCTCCGGCAGCTCACCTCGGAAGATCGGGTCCAACAGGGAGTATGGCGGGAAGCGCCATGTGAACGGTGCGTATCCCTTTACTGGGGTATCCAGGGTTAACAGAATGGGGGAGTGATCTGAGACAGTGCCCGGGAGCACCTTGCATTGCTTAACAGATTGGTTGATTCCAGCAGTGACAAACCAGTAATCTATTCTTGTGTGTATGTCGTGAAATGCGGAATAGTGTGTGAAACCGCTCCGCCCATCATTTCTGTTCCTCCACACATCAATCATATCTAGCATTACCAAATTCGCAGTAAGCGACTGTGCAGCTGTGGAGGGCCGACGGGGGGGTCCCAATGATCTGTCTATATCTTGGTTCAACGTCAAATTAAAGTCCCCACCCCACAGTATGTGCGGATTGTCGTGTCTGGCTATCTCACTGGCTAGGGTATCAAAGAAATCAGGAAAATCGTAATTGGAGCCATAGGTGTTGACTACCAGCAGGTCCATTCCCTGCCCCTTACAGGACGCTATGACATACCGTCCCTCCGTGTCGACACCCAAGGTCTGTATCTGAATGCCTGATTTTGGGTTTACCCAGGTGAAGACCCCGCGAGCGTGTGTGGTGAACCCAGCTGCCGCTATATGCCCCGCTAAACTCATTGTGTGCAGCATATTGCTCGTGAGTGGGAGGTGCATTTCTTGCAAGAGTGCAATATCAATATTGTGGCGTCTAAGATAGCATAACACCTTCCTAGGTTTCCTGTGATCATTAAGCCCCCTGACATTCCATGTGAGGGCGTGTATCGATATGGGCCTCTCGTCAGCCCGCTCACCACTTACATCAGCCATGAGGACACTGCACGGGTTCTAATAACGTAGTCAGATGTGTAGGGCAGGCTAACTTGCGGGCAAACAATTGGTTGTAGCAAGCACATTGTGTTCTTTGAGGCAAGGTACATCGGAACAAAACATAACAATTGTAACTTTCCCCTCGTCTCATAGATCCCCCTCCCTCCTCCCACAGCAGACCAACCCCAACTTGGCCTAGCATGGTAAAACAATCCCCTCTCCTCCCTTCCCCACTTCCCCAAGAGTCCCTAGTAGGGTCCAGTTGTGCGCTCAGCCCTGGGGCAGAGGTCGCTGAGATCAGTGCAGGGGGCATGTATATAGCACTTCTCGGCCTCGAGGACTGCTGAGCCCCGCCGCTCCCTTAGTGTTGCAGCACTCACGCCCCAGATTGCGCGCGCCCTCCCCGCCCCCATCCAAAACCCAACAGCAGCTACACAGGACCCCCCAACAGGATAACCTCAGTGCGGCTGTCCATAGTTCCAAGACCCAAGGTGGTCCCAAGATCAAGCAGCCCAAGGTGAAAGTACAGAAGAGCCAACCCCAGCATAATTTGCAATGTTCCCACCGGGGGTCCTCAAAGTCGATGAGCACGCCCTTGCCGGTTTATGCGGAGTTTTGCTGTGTACAACATGGCGTAGTCCAATCGAAGGTCGCAGACCTGCTGCTTGTAAGGGGCGAATCGGCAGCATTCCGCTTGTACCCTCGCTGTGAAGTCCGGGTATAAGGAGATAGATGATCCCTCGAATTGCAATTTCCCCTTTTCTCTGGCTATTCGTAGAGCTGTGTCTCTGTCCCTATAGTTCAGTATTTTTGCAATAATTGGTCTTGGTGGGGCGCCTGGTTGTGGCCGCGGGCCTAGCGATGGGTGCGCTCTTTCCACGATGAACATGGATGAAAATACGTCGTTTCCTAACAGCGTGGTGAGCAGCCGTTCGACGAACAGTTCCATTTTCCCCACCTGGGTCGTTTCCGCCACACCCGTGATTCGGATGTTCGATCGCTGGGAGCGGGCCTCCAAATCCTCCGACTTATCCTGTATGACCTGCAACAGTTTCCCCATCTGCTTGCGGTCTTTGTCCAGGTCCATTTGGGCCTCTTCTACCTCAGTTAGGTGCCTTTGGGACATATCCAGTCTTTCCGCTTGCTTGTCCACCTGCTCCGACATTCGGTCCATCCGATAGGTGAGAGCATCAAATTTTGTACCTATCGCAGTCATGCTGTCTTGGAGGCTCTTCTCCATTGTGACGAGAAGTCCCTTGATATCCATGTAAAACGAGCTCTCCGGGCTCTTGCCCTGTTGCGCGGGCGATGATTCCTGTGTGTCCGGGGGCCGTGTTCTGCGTTGTTCGAACGCCAATTTGGACTGCGTTTTGTCACCCTTGCCCATGTTGCCTCCGCTGGTAATCACCGAGCGGGTCTCCACCGTGGGCCTTCCCGTCACTCGTTTCAGCTCGGAAGGGTTACTTGTCGCTGTGGATTCGCCCTCCAAATGTCTGGAGTAGTTCCTAGTCGCCGCTCAAAGTCAGGCCTACCGCCACGTGTCGGGCCTGTCCCCGCGTTCCCTGCTTTCATCAGGCCTCGCACAGGGTCCGGGCGGGCCCACAATCACTGTTGTGCCACGATGGCCACGTACCGCACAGCCGGGCCGCATGGAGGCCACTATGTTTCCGTCCTCCGAGTCTCGACAGGTAGGCGATGCTTCCAGTGCAAGTGTTTCCCAAAGCTTAGTGGCGCCCCTCTGTTGGCGGTCGTCTCTTCCCACTCGATTGTTGAATGAGGCAGGAGCTAGCCATTGTCCCAGTCCCCCGTCACATTCTCTGATGGGGGGGAGAAAGCAAGGTTTGCAGCCGTTGCAGTGTCTCGCTGTGAGTGTCTGGTCCGTTGTTGTGGCGCAGGCTCTCCCGTCTTAGGGCGCTGCAATGGCCGCATGTCGTGTGACGCACTCCGGGGTGGCGTCTAAGCAAGCGCCCGGCTTAGCGGCCTAGGTCGCCGCGGTGCCTGTCCAGGATCGTTTTCGGCCGTGGAGGCTCGGATTCCCCTCGTTCTTTCTCGGCTACAGTTGGGCACCCTCCGGGGGCCAGCAGGCAGCGCAGCCGACCACGGGGCTCGGCTAGTTCAGGATGAATTCAAGATATTTAGGAGCGATGGCACGAAGCTCTCACTTCAAGCGTCCGCCATCGTTTGCCGGCAAGCTCCGCCCCCCTAACATGTAAACATTTCTTCCTCAGAAAAACACTAGCCACCCTTGGAATCCCCTTTGTAGTGTCCATACTCAAAGCACTCATAGCACTTGGGTGTTTTGGGCTGCTGACTTTTGTAAGGATGGTTTTTCTCCTGGTGGCCAGATTGGAAATAAGAACCAGACCCTTTTCCCTGTGAGTTGTTTTGGGGGCCTGAAGAGAACGTCTTCTTTTTATCTCCGCCCTCCTTCTGGTAGGAATTCTGACCACCCATTTTGGAGTCCCACATTAACCATTATACCAACATAAATAGGCCAGGGTAGAGTTCATGTAGCCTTACCTGGAGTTCCGCGAGTGGGTGGAGTTGCTCACCACACTTGTTTGTGTGACGTTTTCAGTCATACGCAACACAAAGTGTGTTCTCACACTGGAATCACATACAAACAGCTGCATTTATGGCACTGGGGGCTATAATCCCTCCTAATCAATTTAATACATCCCCTCTGAAACTTATCTACCCCTCATTTTTATTACCTTACTCTGTGTCTTTGTGTTTTTGGATTTTACTTTTGTTTTTTAAAAAATGGGTGTTTTTGTGTGACTTTTGTACTTTTTAAATTTATGCGTTACTTTCCTATTTGTTTTCTTCTTGTTTCTTCTCTTTCCCCCTCCCAGTGGCATGACAGAACAGAGGAGCGGCAGTGCCAGGCCCCTCGAACCACCCACGGCTGTAGCAACAGTGGCTTACCTTGCAGTCGGCAGTGCTCTGAAAGGATGCAGTCCCGTTCCAATTTTTCAGACTTGGTGGTGGCTGTACTCATTTTTTACATGCAACGCCATCTCCACACTACCCTGGCAGCAGGTCGCAGGTCTGGAAGTGGGTACAGCTTCCGGAGTGTCAGCAGCACTTGGAGAGGGTATGTCAGGCTGTGCATCACAGTTGTGGCGTCCACGGCACCCAACAACATCTGATGCACTGGTGGGCCGACCCCCAAGATGGGATCGGGACCTGCTGGTGAGGAGGTTGTGGGGTCTTAAGTTCATGTTACAAATAATATTATGTGATCATTGATCATTATCTAGACAGGTGCTTGGTGTGACCTAATCCTACTCGTTGACACTCGCTTGGACTGATTATTCAAGAAGTCATGCAGAGACTCCTCAGTCCTGTCTCTAAGATAGTGGTCATACTATTAGTGAGTAAGCACATTCTCTGTGACTTTCTTTTTTGTGGCTTTTACAGTCCCAACCCCAAGCAATTTCCCTTTGAAGTGTAGTAGTATACATGCAACTATACATTGATAAAAATCAAGACTCAGGCTCTTACTTATGAAGGGCTTACACCACCTATGCTCCACTTATTTGTGATGCTGCAGTGACGTAATTATTGCACCAAACTGTGCCCTTTTTATAAAGTGACGCATCTAGGTAGATGCATTTCTTCTTAAGTACCTGCACTACATTATACCTGCATCAGGTATAATGTATGGAGGGTGGGCATTCCCACATAACAATGACTCATGGAAGAGGCAGTGTAAAATCTATGAGATTTCACAACAACGATGCTACAACATGACTGTGTCAAATTCTTACACCTGCTTCAAGCAGGCCTAAGGATTGATGTCTTGATTTTCACATGGGACTCACCTATGGGTAATTGCATATTGCTGGAGTTGTGTCAGTTTTCTGATACACTCCTGCAATGCATCATTATTGCACCAACAGGTACTCCACGATTCCTGAGGTATCTGTTGACTCCTTGCATTATGGAGCGCCGTGGGGTAAATATGAAGCATCCATGGTGTCTCAAGAAAGGTGCAATGAAAAGTGAATCATTGGTGTTTTTCCCAAGTGATGCTCCAGGGTGCATAAAAGAGGGCCGAGTTGACCCATCAAACTGGGTTGAAAAACTTGAGAAGCAAAGAAGATTCATTACAATTTATTATTAGGAGTTCCAAACTGTAGTTTTGGCAATTTAGAATAGGATTCGGAAATCAGGAATATGTCTTCGATACTAATGAGAGAGGAGATCTGATTTGGAAAAGTTCACTGGTACTGCTTTGCCTCTCCCTTTCAAAATATTTTTGTGGCAAATATTAACATATATTTTGTTTATTTCTTACATCAGCATTCAGGGGCAAGAGCAATACCATTGAGGTGGGTGAGGGAGCTGGAGATGCCTGCAAGAGTGCAACTGGAGATGGCTCTACTGACCCCAGTAGGTCCTCCAGTTGTTACTCTTCTTAATATCGTTATTGTTATTATTATTTCCCTAACTTTTACCATGCCATATTTAGATTTTTTTCCTTTTTACTGGGCCTGTCCCCTAATTTGTTTCCAACTCATCTTCATTCTGTTCCTATATTCTCCCTATCCCTGCATTATCACATCTACCAATTTGATATATTTCAAGTTTCTGTACTTGACTTTAAACTGTCTGGACTAGTCTGTTTGTAGCTTTCTTTTTTCTGCTTTGTCAATATACTCAGTAAGCATTCTCTTTTTCATATATCTTGTGGTCAATTGGCACTCTAAGACTCAGAGAACCCATTTTAGGTAAGGAATTCGGCTGTGATCATTGGATGCCTAGGTAAGGTATCCTATGCATGTTTGTTGGGAAGGCTTTCTTTTTCCTGCTTAAAGAGTAAAACAAGAGAGTGGCCATGATCATGGTGGACCCTTGAATGTGGTGTATGTATTAGATCATATAATATAGTATTCCAGCAATTAGTTGATGACATTGCAGTATGGCAGAGAGTTTGAGGACGACAGCCCCATTGCATTTGCCAACAAAGACCATATGTCCTTCATTGACAAACTATTTTTGCACCCCTTTATTGGGCTTCAATAACTAAGATTCATCATAGCTTCGGACCGGTATACAGTCAAATATTGAGTTTAAAATATTGATTTGTATTAATATCGAATTAAAAATATAGAATGGACACAATATCGAATGGACAGAATATAGACTAAAAAAATATTGAATAAAATAGCAGTAATATCGAATTCAAAATATAGAATGGACAAAATATCTAATGGACAGAATATAGACAACAAAAATATTAAATGGACAGAATATAGGCAACAAAAATATTGAATATACAGAATATAGACAACAAAAATATTGAATGTGAGGTAAGTAAGTTATTATCAATTTTGTAATAATATCCACTTTTTTAAAGTGATTTTTATGTTAGTATATGTGTGAAAAGTGTATATTTATTTTATAATTTATTTTAATTAATTAATTTTATGGTATTTAATTTTTGCGTAATATAATTCTGTAGTGGGTTGTGGGTTTATAGGGAAATATGGTGGGAAGTAATTTAATTATAATTAATTAAATATTTTAATTTATTTATTGGTATTTATTTTGAATTATTGGTTAATTAATTTTTAATTGGTAATTAATTAAAATATCATTAGTAATTTTTTTAATTACTTGATAATTATGTTATTTTTATTAATTTATTTTCTGTAGCGGGTTGTGTGTTTATAGGGGAATAGGGTGCGAAGTGCTTTAATTATAATTAATTAAATATTTTAATGTATTTATTGGTATTTATTTTGAATTATATTGTTCATTACATTTTTAATTGGTAATTAATTAAAATATAATTGCTAATTAAGTTTAATTAACTGATAATTATGTTAATTTTATTAATTTATTTTCTGTTGGGGGTTGTGAGTTTATAGGGGAATAGGGTGGGAAGTAATTTATTTGTAATTAATTACATTTTTTAATTCATTTATTGGTTTATTTTGCTTTAATTTTTAATTATTTTTTAATTGTTAATTAATTAATTGGTAATTGGTAAATAATTTGTATTAGGTAATTATTTTTAATAATTAATTTGTATTTGTATTTTTAATTGATTAATTATTATATTATATAAAATTGTTAATTACTTTTAATTAATTTGTAATTGGTATTAATATTTTTTTTTTTTTCATTCATTTATGAAGTATTTACTTTCCCTACTGGTTGACTCTCTGGAGTAGGAATAGTAATTTTTACCCTCCCGCTATCCAACGCTTTTCCTACTGTTGCACTCTCTGGAGTGGGAATAGTAATTTTTACCCTCCCGCTATCCAATGCATTCCCTACTGTTGCACTCACTGGAGTTGGAATAGTACATTTATGCCTACGCTAGCCAACGCTTTCCCTACTGTTGCACTCTCTGGAGTGGGAATAGCCATTTTTACTCTCCTGCCATCCAACGCTTTCCCTACTGTTGCACTCACTGGAATGGGAATAGTAATTTTTACCCCTACTTTATCAACGCTTTCCCTACTGTTGCACTCTCTGGAGTAGGAATAATAATGTTTACCCTCCAGCTATCCAAATCTTTCCCTACTGTTGCACTCTCTGGAGTGGGAATAGTAATTTTTAATTCTACGCTATCCAATGTTTTCTCTACTGTTGCACTCACTGGAGTGGTAATAGTAAATGTAACCCTCCTGATATACTGTAGTGTAGTTCCTTTTTTCCCAATAGGCTCTGCGCATTGGAATAACATAAACAGCAGTGTAGACGTAGGACTGATGTCATCTAGGTCTCTACTGACTATGTTAGACTTAATTTAGGTTTGCCAACTAGCTCAGAGGTCACTAGAAACTTTCTCGAATGAACAGGGAGGAGTGAACTTCCCTGATTAGACAAGAAGGGATTCAGCTTCTGACAACCGCATAAACATGACAACTTTGCTCACTCAGAATAAAGAGTGTATCTTTAGAGTCGTGTGAAAACAATAGACGGCTATTTCACTCAGTCAATCGTGCATGCTTAGTTTCACCAGAGTGCAAAGAAATAGAGAGTCGGGCGTTTTCAATAAAAGGTGTTATTTTATTGAGCAGTCTTCTTTCTCATGCAAGAGAAATGAATTGCCAAAATTGCAATACTTATCATAAAGTAAAGTGCGTACAGTAAATGTAGTACTATGAAATAATACTATAAAAGCATTGATATGGTTTCTTAGCCGTATGATACTTTAAAATACATAAAATATATACATACATAAAAATATTGACTAAACGAACTCAACTGGTGCTTCTAAGATACGCCTACCCCAGTGTACCTGACCTAAGCCTAATACGTGGGAAGGAGTAAGTAAGTAACAGTATCAAGTTAAAGTTAGGTTTTTTTTGCCAAGGATCGGAATTAAGAATTCTCTTTAAGGTTTTAATCAGCTCCGTGCCTTGGTTATAGAATGAAGGAGGTCTTGTATCTCGTTTCTCAGGACTCCGGAGCTGGATTTCTCGGCGTGAGAAAAGGCAGCTTCTCCAGCGCGTCAAAAAGGGAGGGGCGGCTTCCTTCGGCTCTGGCAAAAGCTGGGCTCTCGGATAAGTAGAACGTCACTCTGCTCCCCACCACCTTGTGTTTGCTTAAGGCAACGTTGGTATATTTATACCTGAAAGATGTCAGGTTTGACGTAAGGTTGGACATAAGACGTCATTAAGAACTAACAGTTCTTGCTGGACTCTAGGAGTTCTTGTGCAAATCAAAACAAAAGCAGGAGGGGGATTTCCGGGCTGCTGGAGACTTGGTTTGTTTAAAGAACGTCAAGTCACGAAAAAAGCTCCTGGTAAGAGAACAAAATCATTCCTTAGAAACATTTGTAGAAACAAAAGTATAACTACAGAACAAGTTTTAGTCCAGAAAAAGAGAGCCAATTTAAACGGAAAGGAAAGGCCAATCAAAAATGTTACTGGTAGAGCAGGAGATAATTTTGTTCATGGCAGTAGAAGGAAAAATCTGTTTAGGGACATTCGTAGAAGAAT
The DNA here is from genome assembly GCF_964263255.1 of Lissotriton vulgaris. Taxonomy (NCBI): domain Eukaryota; kingdom Metazoa; phylum Chordata; class Amphibia; order Caudata; family Salamandridae; genus Lissotriton; species Lissotriton vulgaris. Next base: position 68,421,168 of record NC_141695.1, read on the forward strand.
GTTCCGCAACAGGATAATTGGCAATTTGTTAAAAAATTTAAAGAAAGGTCAACAGAAAGTGGCTTTTTATAAGAGAAAGAAAAATGTAGAGAAAATTATTGATCAGGCTTTTGAAATTAAGCGAAAGTTATTTATTTTGGTAATCAATAGAATTAGGAAACTAAACAAGGTAATTTCTGATTTCAAATCAAATAGTAGATGGAAGAGAGTAGTTAATAGAAGTAATTTTTGTGAAGTTTTCTCAGGAGAATGGATGCATAGTTCAAGTTGTGAGGCATTTTTTAATGAGGAGAGTTATTTTCAGGACAATAATTTGGTGCATGCAGTTGACACCAGTGGTCGAGCTTATGAGGTGAAAGATGGTTGTCCGGTTGAAAAAGAAAAACTTGTGTCAACAGAGGCAGAAGAGGTGTTAGGTAATCAATCAATCAATCAAAGACATTTATAGAGCGCACTACTTACCCGGAGGGTCTCAAGGCGCTTGGGGGGGGGGGGAGGGGGTGCTGCTACTGCTCGAACAGCCAGGTCTTGAGCTTCTTCCTGAAGGAGAGGTGGTCTTGGGTCAGGCGCAGGTCGGGAGGGAGGGAGTTCCAGGTCTTGGCGGCCAGGTAGGAGAAGGACCTTCCTCCTGTTGTCGTTCTTCGGATGCGGGGGACTGCGGCGAGGGCGTGACTGGCTGATCGGAGATGGCATTTGGGAGCGTAGAAGTTGATGCGGTTGTTGAGGTAGCTCGGGCCTTGATCGTGTAGGGCTTTGTGTGCGTGGGTGAGGAGACGGAAGGTGATTCTTTTGTTGACGGGGAGCCAGTGCAGGTCTCTCAGATGTCCGGGGATGTGGCTGTGTCGTGGGATGTCAAGGATGAGTCTGGCTGAGGTGTTCTGGATCCGCTGGAGTCTCTTCTGGAGCTTGGCGGTGGTTCCGGCGTAGAGGGCGTTGCCGTAGTCCAGTCGGCTGGTGACGAGGGCCTGGGTGACCGTCTTCCTGTTCACGGTGGGGATCCACCGGAAGATCTTCCGTAACATGCGCAGGATGTTGAAGCACGATGAGGAGACGGCGTTGACTTGTCTGGTCATGGAGAGGGAGGAGTCCAGGATTACGCCCAGGTTCCGTGCGTGGTCTGTCGGTTTGGGTGCGGTGCCCAGGGCGGGGGGCCACCAGGAGTCATCCCAGGCGGTGGGCGAGGAGCCCAGGATGAGGACCTCCGTCTTGTCTGAGTTCAGTTTCAGGCGGCTGGTCGTCATCCACTCGGCTACGGTTGAAGTTTTAGGGAGACGTCCTAAGGGACCAGTGTATACCTGGAAGTGTAGTTCTATTTGCAGTGTGCGACAGGATTCCATTAATTTTCTTTGTGATTTTGTACCAACATTTAATAAGAAAAGTTTAAAACAGAAAATAAAATTGTTGCAAGAATTAGATCCTTGCGGAGTGAGAGAAGTGACAGGTTTGCATGGTCATTCACTGGCTTGTCTTTCCAGGAGAGTATGCCAGAGTGTTTTTCATCATTTCAGGATGCTAGCAGTGCATCATAGTAAAGTGAGGAAATTAGTTAGAATGTTGTATTATGGTAAGAGTCCAGCAATTATGCTTAAACAATTATGCACTGCTCTTTTGCATGGTTCTGAAGTAGATGTGAAGAATATTTGTGAAGAAATTGAGTTTTGTTACTTTACAAGTAAAGAGGAGAATGTTGAAATTGATCCAGAAGAAGAAGGTAATGTGGAAGATAGTTTACATGTTTCCAGTACAGATAATTTTCAAAAGGAAATTGCCACGTTTCAGGTGAAATGAAGTGAGAGGCCTAATTTCACTTGTGTGTGTTGTCGACGCACTTATTATAAGAATCAGACTAAGTTAGTGGATTTATATGCGAAAAGTGAAAGGGAAAATAATAGTGAATGGAAGGATTTTGCAACATACTTGATGGTAGAAAATTGTTTTGATTTGGGTTTGGATCAACGTGTGTGTACTTATTGTTGTAACAAATTAAATCAAAACCGGATGCCTGCTGGAGCGGTTCATAATAATCTGGAATTGGTTGACATTCCTTCTGAATTGAAGGATTTAAATACTTATGAATCTATTTTGATTCAAAGTGTGCATCCCTTTCAGGCTATTGTAAGAATGGAGCCAAAGACAGGGAAATTGCCTCCATCAGATTTACAGAGAGGATTAAAGGGAAGAGTTGTTTATTTGCCTTTAGATTTAAAAAAAAAATATTAATGCAATTGGAGTAGAGAAAGTGGAAGAGGAACCTCTGGTTATCTTAGTTAATGGGGTTCCGACAAAGAGTAAGAAAATATGGCAAGATTTAGTGGATGTTAGGAAAGTCAAAAAGGCAACATTGTATTTGAAGAAAAACAATAAGTACTACAAGAATGTATATATTGCAGAAGAGGAAGTAAGTGAAGAAGAGGATAGCGATTTGTGTGCTGGTCAAATTGAAAAAGTAGAACCCTCTAAAAATGAAGAAATATATGAACATTATAGTGTTCATCCTTTGCATTCTAAGGAAGTCATGGGGAATGCTATTGAGTTGTTTCAAATGAAACAAGCCAAAGGGAGTCCTATTAGTGTTTGGGAGGAAAGTTTGGAAGCTCAGTGTTTCCCACAGCTATTTCCAACAGGTCAAGGAGGAAGATATGATGAGCGACCTGTTCAAATTCCTGCTTCTGAATACCGGACTTTACAATTGTATGTAGAAGATCCTAGGTTTCGTCAATGCATTCCATATTTGTTTCATCTACTGTTTGAAAGCGATCTGTCTGGACTGTCATATGCAGTGAACCACATCTTGAAAAGTGGTGTACAGATGCAAAACATCTCGGCAAGTGACTTTATGAATAAAGTCAATGTGCAAGATAGTATTTTGGATTCTCACCTGATTAATCTCATGGCGTGTCAGCGTGGTACTAATGAGTACTGGTACCGTCGTCATGGTGATTTGAAATGTATGCTGAGGAAATTAGGAACTCCCACATGGTTCCTCACTCTCAGCTGTGCTGAGTATGGCTGGGAAGACTTACTTGAATTTCTACGAGAGGCAAATGAAAACATTGAAAATATTGAATTCAAGACACCCGGAGAACTGTGTTCTTTGGATCAAGTGAATGTATGCAGGTACTTCAATCATAGATTTGAAGCTATGATGTCTTTCATCATGAACAAGAAAAATCCACCTCTTGGAGAGGTGTTGGATTTCTTCTGGAGAAAGGAGTACCAAGCAAGAGGTGCTCCTCATATACTTATGCTGCTGTGGATCAAAGATGCTCCCAAATTTGGAACAGATCCGGATGACTTAGTGATGAGTTTCATAGAACAGTATTCTACATGTGCTGTTCCAAAGACAAAGGAAGACTAAAGTCTAAGAGAACAAGTTTTACGGTTTCAAAGCCATCGTTGTGGAAAGTACTGTCGTCGTAAATTCAGAAACAAGAACAAGTACTATACAAAATGTCGTTTTGGATTTCCACAATTGGTGATATCTAAAGGAAGAGTGAACAATTTGATGCCTTCTCTGCGACATAATGTGACGAGAAAATCACCCAAAAATACATACAATTTGAAAAGGAAAGAAGAGTCCAAGTATATCAATGACTACAACCCAGTGATTTTGTCCATGTGGAATGCTAACATGGATATACAGTTTGTGGCTGATAACTGTATGGCTGTGGCTCGGTATGTGACATCTTACATCACCAAAAAAGAAAAGACAGAATTGAAGGATATGTGGGAGGACATTTCCCATGAAAAGAGCCTCAGTAAGAAGTTGTACAGTTTCAGTCTGAAGATGTTGTCGCATCGAGAAATCGGTGCTTACGAATGTTCTGACCGGTTGTCTTCAGCAAGTCTTTATGCCAAATCCAGGAGTATCATTTGGGCTAGTCTTGGTCTTGCTGCAACGCGTAATCGAGTTCTGAAACCTGTACGGGAAATTGAGTATTTGGCGGAAAAGGAGCCAAACAGTACAGATATTTTGAAGACCAACATGTTGGATACATATTATCCAAATAGAAGCAGTCACCTCGAGAATGTTTGTCTGTATGAGGTTCTACAAAATTACATTTTTAAGAGGAACATCAAAGAAGATATTGATAAAGGAGTGTATGCTGTAATTGGAAGTGAGGGATGTCTGGTCAAGAAAAGAAAATGCCAATTGGTAAATCATCGAAAATTGAGTGGTGAATCTCCTGAAAGAAAAAAGTTTTTCTATTTAGGTCTTTTGCAACTTTTCAAGCCTTGGCGTGCAGAAGAGGAACTGCTTGGAGATTTCCTCTGTTACGAAGACTCTTTCAATGCAGCCAAAGAGACCATAGAATGTCCTGTTTTTCCTAAATATCTAGAAATGTTGAATGCGGAAATCGAGCAGGAAGCAACGATTGCAGCCGAAATTGCTAGAGACAGTTCTCAGGACAGTCAGAGTTCTGTTTCATTGAGTCAGGATCCACTAGGAGGACCAGTTATCGAAAATGAATCTGCCACTGCTATGATTGAAGTGGAAAGAGCCATGGCACATGCTCAGGAGGATGTGGTTAACTTAGAAGACTTGGAAAGAAAACTCAACGTTGAGCAGAGGAAAATATAAGACGAAGTTACCAACCAAATTGATCATGGATTAAGTCATGAGAAGAAAGAGTGCTCATGTACGTCGTTGAAGACTGTCCGACTGTACGTGAGTGGAGAAGCGGGAACTGGAAAAAGTTTCCTCATTAAAGCAATTTCATGTTATTTGCAGAAAAGGACTGAGTCATCGCTGTCTTTTGTTGTCACCGTTCCAACTGGACTGGCAGCACATAACTTTAAAGGTATTACTTTGCATTGTCTACTGATTGTCTACTGATGCTGCCAGTGGAGCATGATAACAAATTACAATACCACAAGTTATCTGGAGATGCTTGTTGTGAAGTTTCAAGAGTCTTGAGGAAAATGAAACTTCTTATCATTGACGAAGTAAGCATGGTTTCCAATGTCATGCTTGCCTTTGTGCATTTGAGAATGCAAGAAGTTCTCAAAACAGAGTATGATGTGTTATTTGGTGGCAAACACATCATTGTTTTCGGTTATCTTCTACAGCTGACACCAGTGAAAGGACAACCTGTGTTCAAAATGCTCACATATGAAGATACCAGGAAGTGTCTAGGGAGTATTGGCAACCACAATATATGGTTAAACTTCAATTATGCTGAACTGCGTGAAAATATGCGTCAAGCAAAGGATGAAGATTATAAGAATATTCTACAAGATGTTAGAATTGGAAAAGTGACCGAGCATGGGAAAGAAGCTTTACATGCACGATTACTGTCAAATTTGTATCCAGAAGAAGACGTTGTACCTGAGAATATTTTTCGGAAAATTACTGAGAAGAAATCTGGAATATGTTTGATGCCAACTCTTGCAGAATGTGCCATCTTCAACAACAAAATGTTGCATTTAGAAAACCAAGAGATTGTGAAACTGGAAGCTATTGACAGAGTAGAGCATATGGGAGCAACAATTATTTTGTCTGAGAATTTGAAATCTAAATTGGATTCATTAGAGAAGACTATATCTAAAACTGCAGGTTTTGAAAAGACTCTGAATGTGTTCTTAAATTGTCGTATAATTTTAAGAAGGAATTTACATGTTGAAAGAGGTCTGGTAAATGGATCAATGGGTAATGTTGTTGATTTTGAGAAATACAGAAATAGAGATGGAATTGAATTTTTAAAAACTAAATTTGATGGTATTGAGGAAGTACAGCTAATTGGTTGTTGCTCTGCTAGGTTTTTGCTTGTAAAAGACTTATATGTTCGCCGTAAGCAATTTCCTGTTTGCTTGGCATATGCGGTGACAATCCATAAATCGCAAGGTTTAAGTGTAGACAGTGCATTGGTCTATATTGGCAGTTCTGTGTTCAAGGAGGGTATGGCATATGTGGCATTGTCACGAGTTAGAACTTTATCGGGATTGTACTTGATTGAGTGTGATAGTGTGATGTCACAAACATTTGTGCGGATTTAGATTGTGTTAAGGAATACAATAGGTTAAGAAAAGTGTATGCGCCACATTTGCCTCAATATCCTTTGTTTGAGAAACGTGTGGTAGGCCGGAAAGGAAGAAATGTTACCAATAGTCGGGAGGTTGTAGCAAAAAGACAAAAAGTCGATGAACCTGAAATTATAAGCAGAAAGAAAAAGGATTCTGTTGAAGATGTTGTCGGTTTTCAATTTGAAAACAGTTCTGGTGTCAACTTCTATGCTAATGTACTGGTTAATGTTGTCTTTTCTCTAGAAACTTTAAAAGAACAGATTGTGATCAATTCGGATCAAAGTTTTTGCTGCTTGCTGAATTCTGTGAAATGTAGCAGAGTAAACGTTCCGTTAGCGCAACTACCGCGTTAGAAATCAACATTGTGATGCGTCGCGTATGCGCGACGTATCACGTTACCGCGTAATGCGTCTTATGACGCGCCGCGTTAGCGCACCCGGAAGCGCTCCGGAACGCAAACTGAGGCGTGAAGCGCAGCACCCCGGAAGCGATCCGGGGTGCGGCGCGGAGCACGTAACGTAAGCATAACAGGTCATGTGACTTGTTTATAAAACTTTTCATTGGTTCATTTTACTTTTGGTTTCCTAATGTTGGAAGGCTTGGTCATATGACCTAAAAAGAACACTTTTCATTGGTTTAGAACATTTTTTTTTCCCAAATGATGAAAGCCCCACCTTTTTTTTCTCACTCTGACTTGTAAAGCAAAGGACCCAGATGCATGTACAGTTTATCACTAACAATGTTCCAGGCTAATGTATTTTCCCGGGAAATTTACAACTGTCCTGCAAGTAAAATATTCCTATTCCATATTAAAATTTCCACAAGCCCCCACTGCACTTTTTCGGGCCTTTTTATCTATAGACCCCCGGGGCCTTCTACTAAGTTCACGGAAGAGGTCATCGATGCTACACATGCCTGGATCACTGGCTCGGCTAATTTCACGATATTAGGAGATCTCAATCTCCACCTAGACAATGTAACTGACGCTAAAATTAGCAACTTTGTCGCAGACTTAGCCGCCTTACAACTAACCCAGCGGGTCAAATCTCCCACACATGTAGCAGGACACTTACTTGATCCAATATTTACTAATATTCCCGATGCCAAAACGGATGACCCTAAACCCATGGCATGGACGGATCACTCATTAGTAACCCTCTCCATTCCGAACAATTCCCCGCCCAAGAAAAAATTACCCACCTCCTGTTTAAAAAGACCCTGGCATAAACTCCAACAAGGTGACCTTGCGGCCAGCCTGGGCCAACCTACCCTGGAGACCACAGACGACATAGAAAAATCTTATGCGTCTTTCCAGGACTGGATCACCAAGGGACTGGATGCCATCATACCAGCCAAGTGGACTAAAGGACGTAGTACTCCTTCCAACCCCTGGTTTGACGACAGCCTGAAAAAAATGAGGAAAGCCTGCAAGAAAATAGAACGTCAGTGGAGGAAGGAATATAAGCAGGATGATAAAATCTCATACCTGGCCTCGCTGAAAGCATACCACAAGGCAATTCGGATAGCCCGTGCTGCCTTCTACGCCTCTGAAATTGAATCCAGCTCAAACCCTACGAAAACTATCTTTCAAATAGTGCAAAAAATACAAAACGGAGCCAAACCAGCCACTCATATCACCTCCACGCAACAGTGTGAAGACCTAGCGACCTTCTTCACAGACAAGGTGAAGAAAATTTATAACACCTTCACCCAGGACAGCCCAGGAGACGTCGACTCTCCTAACGCCACCTTCGGAGATGCGAGGCTCACTTGCCTACCCGCCATCTCCAGTGATGAACTTGCTAAACTCTGTAGGAAGGTGAAGTCGGGTGCACCCACAGACCCAATGAGACCTAGTCACTTTCTAGGAGCCCTGGAAGTTTTCCTCCCACCCCTAACCGCGATTCTAAATCTCTCATTTGCTACGGCCACGGTTCCCATCTGCTGGAAACAGGCGTGGGTAACCCCGATTATAAAAAAACCCTCCCTAGACCCCGCCAAACCAGAGAACTACCGGCCTGTCTCTTTGCTACCTTGGGTCGCTAAATTGGCAGAAGCCCACGCGAATAAAATACTCAGTGAGTATATGGCTAAAAATAACATCCTGGACCCCTCCCAACATGGCTTCAGGCCGGGCCATAGTACGGAATCCGCGCTCCTCACTTCCACTGAGAGCCTGCGGGAAATCATGGACACCGGCAAATGTGCCGCGCTGATACTGCTTGATCTTAGCGCGGCCTTTGACACGGTGTCCCATGCCATTCTCCTAAAACGCCTGGAAGATATAGGAATCGTGGACTCAGCGCTCCAATGGTTTCGGTCCTTCCTAACCAGCAGATCATTCAGGGTATCTGCCCCCCCGTTTATCTCCAAACCCCAAGACATAGGGCAAGGGGTACCACAGGGCTCTGCTCTCAGTCCCTCCCTGTTTAATCTATATATGCAACCTTTGGCGGAGGTTGCTAAGAGATGGGGCCTCACAATGGTGTCGTATGCTGACGACACTCAGCTAGTCATCAGCCTTAGTGAGGCTCCTTCCCCGGAGGCCACCAATTTCAGGGATGGACTGTCTGCCGTCGCCAAATGGATGACAGCAAATTGCCTCCAGCTGAACGGTGGCAAAACCGAGGTACTGATAACGGGGAAAAACAGCAACAACTGGAACGATTTATGGTGGCCTCAGTCTCTGGGCCCTGCACCCCCTCCAAAAAACTTAGTAAAAAATCTAGGGGTGTGGCTGGACTCGACCCTGAGCTTTCAAGCACACACTAAAAAAGTTGCCGCAACCTGCACTGGACTACTGAGAAGCCTATACCACATCCTAGGCTATTTCGACTCCAAGACACGACAACTCATAGTGCAGTCTACTATCTTGTCAAGACTGGACTATGCGAGCGTCCTGCTGCTGGGAGCTAATAAAGCAGAGATAAAAAGATTCCAACGAATCCAGAACTCGGCAGCCAGAGCGATAGTAGGCCTCCCTAGAAGATGTTCAGTAAGAGCGACTATGCACAGACTTCATTGGCTGCCCATAGAAGCCCGGATCCAGTTCAAGGCCCTCCTATTTGCCTTTAAGATCCTGAAGAATGAAGGCCCAGAACTTCTTCGTCCTCTGATGACCCCCTATAAACCCAAACGGAACCTCCGGTCTATGGGGCAACATCTAGCCCTGATACCCCAGACGAAATTTTGTCGCATCGGAGGTCGTTCCTTCAAGCTCCTGGGGGCCAAACTGTGGAACTCCCTCCCTCTCCACATACGTTGCATGGATGATCTGTTAGCCTTCCGAAGAGCGATCAAAACCCATCTTTTTCCCACCCCGTAGACCCCTCTCTCGTTTCCAGTTGATTGTGTTATGGTTCTAGCGCCGGGACGCCCCGTCGCTGGGGCAGCTGTTGCGCTCTACAAAACGTATAACATAACATAACATTTCGAGAAAAAGGGCGTTTCTTCGTCCCATGAGGGAGCCGTTGAGCAAATGAGGCTCGGCCTGCTGTCTTAGTCGCTGATAGGCCTGAATATCGGATTCTTATCGATCACTTTATGTTGCAGGAGTGGAAAACACAACAGCCCTTGACCATTTATCTTTACAGCATTCCTGCGTATTATACCTTTTAACCGTCATGTAATCGGGCTGCTTTATTTCACTTGCCTTTTACTGATTCGAAAACAGTGGCTATTATTCAAAACTTTACCAATCTAGGTACTACTACCATGTTTTGTTTTAAAAACCTTTATTGTGAAAATTTCAGTATACAAATACGGGCCTATAACCACGTGGGCCGGCCACGGAGCAAACTGAAATCGTATATGATGAGTGGACATTTACACTGTAGAAGAACGTAACGGGCGGGCCATTAGGTTGCAAGAACTAAGGTGTCTAACAGTTGCAGAATCGGTGGACGTAAATTTTATAATTAAAGTACGACAGAGCCAGTTACAATAAAATTATCTAGATATACATTTGCGGGCAAGTACCATGGGTGACGTTAATTCAAACTTTCAATAGTACAGTAATCAATAACACATCAGAACTTAATATCAATAGGGATGTTCAAATGTTCAATCAGTATTCGTCCCCGCCCGCCATGTGCTTCAAAACTGCATACGTATCTCGTGATATCAAGGCTGGGCAACCAGTACACAACAAGGAGTTGCGAGTCCCATTTATACCGGCGCCATTTTGGGCAAGGCCGGGCAGGTCCAGGATATAGTCAAAATGTCTCCACCAACCAGCGGTTGGACCAGAACCCCTTTCGGCAGTCAACAAAGGTTCAGTTAAATGACAACAGAAGAGATAGGCAACAAGAACCATCAGTCAAAAGAGGGGAGGGCAAGTTCTTCCCTACCGGGTCACGTTGGGGCTCCACCGGAACTGATCGAATTGGTAGTCTACAGTGTTTCTTGATGTTTCAGACTGAAGCTGTCGTCAGCATGAGAGCACTACCATCTCGTGGCTCCATCGTGGCCATTCCGCAAGCAATCATGGCAGCCGCTCCCCACCAGAAGCCTGCGGGAGTCGGGGGCCCGGTGACTTTTGTAGAATCTTCAAGGCTGAGGGGACACTTTCGGGAATGGGGCCTATGCCCTAGCAGGCAAGCGTCCAAGTTCCAAGGGGTCCCAGGGCCAATTTAGTGGACCAGGCCCAAATCCGAAGAGCTGGCCGCCATTTTGAGAGTCCTGTGGCAGCCGCCTATCGCTGCACCGCAAGATTGGGCGCAATTCAGCTGGATAGTGGTCGAGACGCTGTAGCCGCAAGAGTGGGCGCAACTCAGCTGGATGGCGGGTGAGGCACTGTGCCGCAAGAGCGGGCGCAACTCAGCTGGATGGCGGGTAAGGCACTGTGCCGCAAGAGCGGGCGCAACTCAGCTGGATGGCGAGTGAAACGCCAAGGGTTGCCCCACTGCAGCTGAGGAGCCTCCACCTGGGGAGGCGGGGGAGGCCCGTTCGCGCCGCCTCCCCCCCCGGGGCGCCCCACGCCGTCTTTCGGCGCAGCATTGTAGTATGGCCAGACCAGTGCGGCAACTTGCTGGACACCACCTCGGTGCCGTCCGGATCTCGGCGCGTTGTGCTGCCTTCGGCCTATTCGCACAACAGTCCGCTACTGACGCCGCCTCACAGGCCGACGGATTTTGTAGGCTTTTTATAGCCCAAAGCCGACTAAAAGACAGCCCAAAGCAGCCCATTGTTGCTACTCCGGGGAGGGAGGGGCAGGGACAGTGTCAAGCGGACGGTGAATGCTTTGAGATGGATGTTGCAGCAGGCTGCCATGTAAATAGTTATTTAAAATGTTTTTTTTTTAACGTGTTTACTTTGTTGGAGCGTTGTATATATTTATAAGTTATTAAAGTGTTATAATCCTACTACTTTGTTCGAGTGCTATATATTTGTAATGTGGCAACGAGCACAAAGATGTTACTGTATAACCAGAAAAAGACATAGTCCAATTGTGCGTGATCTAGTCCAATCTGGTGACGCCGATAGTGGGTATCAGCAGACTTTCATTTGTATAGGGTTTGTCGGTTATTGGGCAGGGTGGGTGGTAGGGCAGGCATGCTTAGGCAGCGAGGGCGGCGGAGCCGAACGACCTTGTGGCCATCCCGACCGCGAGGTTGGCTCCTCCCCCTGGTTTCATACTTTTTGCGGAGGGCTATTTCCTGGTGTTTCTTGTTTTAGCAGGGTCAGAAAGGATCCTATCAGTGGCCTACTGATTTTGTTCGATTCCTTTTGTTTTGCCATAATTTGCTAGGAAGGTACCATGGCTAATCCGTATTTTATATATATGTCCTCTTTATTAGGGGTGCCCTCCGGTGGGGCCGGATGAGCTACCTCTAATAAATGGTCCGGGTAGAACCAATTACCAATCAGTGGGGAGAAGATAGGCATGACAGATTACAAAAGGGGGGACAAGGATCTGCACTACCTATCTTTTCACTGCTTGCAAAGACTAGACGGAATATCTCTATTCCACGTTATTTGTAAGCAGAGAGTACCTCCAAAGAACTAATATCAAACAACCAGTGTTCGGACAATCAAACAATCAAATGGTGAGAAAGAGATAGGCACGACGGGTTACAACGGGGGACAAAAGTCCGCGTTACCTACCCTTCACTACCTGCAAAGGAAGAGAGAATCTTCGTATTCCTCTCCGTTTGTAGACAGAGAATCTCCAAAGTGGACCAATGTATCAAGTAGCGACCAAGGCTAAGCGAACCAATCAATCGAATAATACTAGTATTTTCAAACAATTCCGATACAAACAATCAATCAAATAGTCAATCAGGTGGATAAAACCATCCTGCCAATCAGACGTATAAAACGTCCTACTTAACCTTACCCGGACCACGAGGACAGTTCTTCGCCCGATCGTCCTCTTACTCCAGTTTTACCACAGCACTCCTGTGGGGTCCCAGTCAGGATAGCAGGTCACCCAAGAGAGGTCCGTTCAGAATCGGTGAAGTTCACTCGATCGGCAGCCAGACGAGGGTCCTCTCCAGGCAGGTATACTCCAATCGTTTAGACGTTCACCCCGTCGTCAGGACCTCTCTTACTGAACCCACATGTCGCTGATGGGCCCCGCGTTGGGACGCCAATTGAGGAAAAGCAGCTAGTTACTGTCGAATGCCCAGGCTGTTGGCGCAAGGACGCCTCTAATTTCCCATAGCAAATAGTTACCAAATAAAGAGACAGGGGCTGGAAGCTGGAACGCAAGAACAGGGTTTATTTCTTATGACGAGAGCCTGTCATTTCGGACACGCACACAGAATGTCTTCAGGAGGTGCTCTGACCACATCTCCGAGGCCTGGCCTCTTATACACAGGTTTATTGCTTTATTACATGTGACACAATCTTGTGAAGACTTTGATGTACAGAAAAGCATCCCTGGAATCTTCCGCTTCAGGCTCGGTCCCACACACCCTTACAGTGAGAATCCCCTCCCCAATCACAATACAGGATTGTTATCAGATAGTAGGAACAGAAGGACATTCCGCCGATTCCCGGAATGCGTGTGGTGTGACGGATCTCATGGGGTGGAGGCCTTGATTTATTATAACTCCTTTGAAGAGGGGTGATTCTTTACACTTGGGGCCATAAACTACATCCGCAGGGCTAGGTGATAGCCTGGGACCGGCCTGGACAATCGGACACAGAGGAAGAGGAGTGTCAGAGGGTGCGGTAGTGAATAGGGTGAAAGGGAGGTGTTGGGCGGGCACGGGTGTGATTCTCAGGGAAGAGCAGCGCAGATGGGGGGAGGTTTATGGCCCATGCATGAGAGAGAGAGCGGGGGTGACCAGTGCGTGGGGGAGATGCTTGCGAGGGTGGGGAGCCGTGCTGAGGATCGGCGGCGTGCAGAGAGTGGGTCTGGTCAAGGCATCTAAAATGGCTGCCGTGCACGACAAAAGTGTGGCATTGGAAAAGAAGGCAAGATGGCGCAGACAATGTTTATCAATACAGATTAATTTTCCACAGAGAGAGCGGGGGTGGTCAGAGAGGGGGGGTGTTCGTAGCGCCAGGGAGACGCGCTGGGGACCGGCGAGGGGCAGAGGGGCCATAGCGCTTTCAAAATGGCTGCTGCTTGCTAGAGCGTACGTGCCTGAGTGGGGACAAGGTGGCGCTGATTATGTTGACATCGCAAACCAGATTTTAACACATAGACATGGAAGTGAAAACTGCACCATTGCTCCCCCCCCGACTGACACCCTCCTTTGCCTCAGCTTGGATCATCATTTGCTAAAGTGTTTGAAGACCCCACCGTGAGTATAAGCACAAAGGGGGCCTTACTGCACACCCTGAGAAAAACTACGCAGCAAGACAATCTCTACCTTCTCCCTTTTCCATGTTCCAATGCTTTGAAATGAACAATATATTTACTCGCAGTGACAAAATGGCGGTCAACACTTCCTGATTTCCTTCGAATCAAACGTTAACAGACGTCACTCAGCAAAAAAAAAATTCTGCTCACGCGCAGCCGCTGGAAGACATGTATCAACATATATGAGCCTCCTCAGCCACCCTCTGTTCTTCTCTGAGAATCACACCCTGTGCACGCCCGACACCTCCCTTTCACCTTATTCACTACCGCACCCTCTGACACTCCTCTTCCTCTGTGTCCGATTGTCCAGGCCGGTCCAAGGCTATCACCTAGCCCTGCAGATGTAGTTTATGGGCCCAGCTGTAGAGAATCACCCCTCTTCAAAGGAGTTACAGTAGATCAAGGCCTTTAAACAGAACTCCAGCAGACGAGTGAATCTTGGAGTCTTTAATGCAGTATACAGCCAGCCGACACGTGTTTCATCGCATTCGCGATTCCTCAGGGCTGAAACAAACAAATAAGTCGCATCGAGCATGTGTCTTGTATGAATACAGTTAACATAACATGACCATGGTATGTGGTCTGTACACACATTATTAGCTTCCTACTGCAGTGAATGCACAGTGATTCGCCTCAAATCTCTTCTTTGTGCCACCACAATACATCCGTGTCGAAAAGGTGTCCAATACCGATATTATAAATGGACGTGCTTATGAGTGGTGAATTTGTGATGGCTAGGTGAAGGGACCTAAGTAATGTACCCGAGGCGACAAGCAATACAACGTACTTTACGCCGCAGCGGAAAAGGTGTACTATCCGTGTGCGGCTCATTCATCCTTCATGCTAGTAGGTGATGCACAGTGAAAAAATGTACCAAATGAAAACATACCTAGATGGCCGTGTAAACGTCAAGAGGTCTGTATATTTCGATAAGAAAAGGGGGAAGAATGGAAAAAATCTCATCACTAATTGTCCTCATAGTGACGATAAGGCAAGAAATAACCAAAGTGAGGCTGTCCACCCAAAATTGAATGGAGGCTCACCGCTCAGCTGGTGATAATTCCGACCCAGCCGGGCCCGTGACCAATGGCACTCGGTATGAGTGTATGCAGCGGGGGTTACAATCCTTGATTCTGTAACTGCATAAAATAATATGTATCACCAAAATATACGTGGTATTCTCTTATCACAGATATCTCCAGAGGTCCTCTCCAATATATATCTAAATGTCTATATGTTTCATTAACTAGTACCACTCAAGAGAAGAAAACATCGTAACTGTTCGTTGACTACCTATGTACTTATGAGCACTTGTGTTCCTAGTTTATTAATGACCCAACTTCATTCTTTAAAACAAATTTCAAATATCCTTAACCAACAGGTCTATGCCGTTACAGAACAACTTACATATTCATGGTATCGTAGTATCTATGAGGCTCGGAGGTCACACAAAATATCTCGTCATTAAATCTTATCCTGTTCTCGCACAGAGTGCTGTTCTGAAAGAAATACGGGCTAAGGTAAGAGAATTCCTCATCTATATTGCCAATTGCAAACTTGTGCCAGGGGTAACAGTTCGTGTGAGCTTACCTATTCAAATGTATTGGTTAACGATAAGGTTCCGGTTGCGGTTCCCAACAGAGTAGACCCCAGGCTGAAATAATAGTAAATCACAAGGGTGTCAACCTCCTTGTGGATTCCAGAGACGGAATCTCAGTACATATATCCCTTTAGTGCTCTTGGTCTTACCCGTGTGAGGCTCTCCGAAAGCGTATAGCGAGTCCTATCCTCCGAGCCCTGTTCCTATTTGGACACGTGATCGTATCCAAGCAGGCGTTATATGCGTCCTGACGTGTTGTGTTTGATCGACTAGAGCGAGTATGCTCCTTGTGATCGCGTCCATGTTCGGTTCCCGATTTCGCCCAACCATTGCGGAATTCCAAAGTTATTAAGATAGTATGGGTAATCAAGACGTCGGTATTGTATTTTATACCGTATATCAGTGAAAATAGTCAATCGAGAGAGTTACGTGTTTCCAAGTCAACTCCGTAAAACATAGTGCAAAGTGACACGATGATCCCGGCGAACCTCCATATTGGGTAGTGTGCACCGTGAGTGGATGTCATTAACCTCACAGTGTGTATCCCAGACATACGTGACTTAGTTCAGACTCATTCTCAAATACAATACATCTTTATCAGGAAACTTATATGTTCACATCCACATTGTCATTGGTTCATTCTAAAAGATCTTAGTCAACAATATCATAGAGTGCAGGAGAGTTATCAAAGCTTGAGGATAGATTTTGGTATTATATGATCTATGCAATCACAAACACAGTTCTGCAAGTATTGTAGCTACATCACAACTACATCATAACAATAACATGTCCTTGAATTACAGTAATATATTGTTCAATCTCCAAGAAAATACTGCATCTCCTGGTCATAATTAAGTCCTTGTTCTACAGATTTCAAGCGCATGATCCAAGTTGCCTCTGTACGTCTAAGTCTCAATTCATGGTTACCGCCCCTTACTGCTAAAGGGACTGTTTCAATCCCAAAGAATTGGACAACTTTATTGGCCTTATCTTTCTGACAGGAAGCCACGTGTAACGCTACTGGATATTTTGGGTCGCAGTTCAGAATGGCCCTCACGTGTTCCTTCATTCTGTCTTTTAATTGTCTTATGGTGCTCCCCACATAGTATTTCCCGCTTTCACATTCAATGATGTAGATCACGAATTTGGTTGTGCAGTTTATGTTACTCTTAATGGTGTAAGAAACACCATCCGGGCCCATGAATCGTGTTGTACCATGTTTGGCCCATTTGCACACACTGCAGAATCCGCATTTGTGAAAACCTAGACTGCGTTGCGTCAACCAATCGGCACACATTGTGTCCCGAGGTACTGTGAGACTCAATTTACTCCATAATGTGTTTCCTCTTCTAAAAGAGATTTGTGGTCTATCCGTGATGTAATCCGTCAAGGATTTTTCTGATTTCAATAAGCTCAAGTGTTTAGTAAGACTTCTCCGTAATGCAAAATGGAGTGAATTGAAATCAGTCACCATTCTGATATGTTCCTTCTTTATCGTGGTGGACTTATGTGTGATAGTCGGAGTGTGTGCTCTTTTGACTTTTCTGACTCTTTTTTCAGCTTTCTCAATTGTATTAGTCGAATATCCTCTGGTATAAAATCTTTCCTTCATGCTTGTCAAACATCTCCCGAACTCACAGTCCTCACTGCAGTTCCTTCTCGCCCTTAGAAATTCGCCAAACGGTATGGCGTTTATTTGGTGTGGGGGATGTGAGCTCGGGGCATGCAAGACTGCATTGCATGCTGTGGACTTCCTGAGAAGTCTACTATGCAAACAGTTGGAGGATATGTAGAACTCAATATCCAAAAATTCAATATTCGTTCTGCTCCACTTCATGGTGAAGCGAATCTCCCAAGTGTTGTCATTCAGATATGTGAAAAAGTCATTTAAAAGCTCCTCCGAGCCTGACCAAATCAGGATGCAGTCATCAATATATCGACCCCAAAATATAATGGAGTCGATATATTGAGCACCCTTCTTGCCCCAAATTAAGTCTGCCTCGAGTGCGCCCATGAATAAGTTAGCAAACAAGGGTGATATTTTAGAGCCCATGGCCACTCCTTTCTTTTGCCGGTACCAGTTTTTATCAAACATGAAACAGTTGTTTTTTAGGATCAATTCCGTCATAGTGGGCAGCATCATAGTGTGTTTCCACAATGTCGCTGGTCTGTTATAAAGAAATTTGTTTATAGCCTGCATACCCAGATCAGTGTTAATACTGGTGTAGAGTGACACCACATCCATCGTGACAAGAAAAGAACCTTCTTGCCATTCAATATCTGCTAGTGTGCTCAAGATATGTTTAGTGTCCTGTATGTAGGATGGTAGGTTTCTGACCAAGGGGCCCAGGAAGAGATCCACATATTCCGCTATTCTTTCAGTCGGTCCCCCTATACCAGAAACAATTGGTCTCCCTGGTGGAAAAGGGAGATTCTTGTGTATTTTTGGCAGAGTGTATAACCATGGATGTGTGGGTCTGAACACTTTCAAGTACAAGTACAAGTACTCGTTTAGTAACCCAGATTGTTTCCAAATTGACATGTGAGTTGATTTCTAAAGGCCAATGGGGTTATATGTGAGGCGTTCGTAGCACGAATCATCCTGTAGCTGCTGAAAAATTTCTTGGTGATAATCGATACGATCCATTATCACTACATTCCCCCCTTTATCCGCCTCTCTTAGAGGGATGGTGTTGTCATTCATGAGTGTAGTGAGTGCTAGTCTCTCTCCATTGGTAAGATTATCTTTGTATTTAAACATTCTGTTCTTGTGTAGACGATTCAGGTTGTCTATGTCTTCTACCACACGTTTATGAAAATTATCTATGGCATTGCCACCAGGTAGTGTGGGAATCCATTTGGATTTTGATTTTAACTCACTGACAATGCTGAAGTCGGATTCTATGTCCAACTCTTCCAGTAATCTGTCCATGTCTAGAGGAGAATCCTCCATATCAGTCAATGACAAGGGACAGTGGGTTGTATGCACATCTTTTATTGACAGAGAATCAGCGGTGCCTAGTACAGGTGTGTTTCTAACCCCTCTATCCTTTTTCTCCAAACCAAAGAAGTGTTTTTTGAGTTTAAGGTTCCTAACAAATTTAAACAAATCAATTTTTAATTTGCAAATATCTCCTGTGGCATATGGGTTAAAGCTCAAACCCTTGCTTAAAAGGGAGATCATATCTGGAGTAAGGTGTAATTTTGAGAGATTAATCACCTGAACTTCCCTAGTGGCTGCACCATCTAGTTCCTGTTGGCCCCTGATCTCAGCTTCCTTCTGAAGTCCTCTGAACTTTCTTCCCCTGCCCCCCCTTTTCTTATCGAAATATACAGACCTCTTGACGTTTACACGGCCATCTAGGTATGTTTTCATTTGGTACATTTTTTCACTGTGCATCACCTACTAGCATGAAGGATGAATGAGCCGCACACGGATAGTACACCTTTTCCGCTGCGGCGTAAGGTACGTTGTATTGCTTGTCGCCTCGGGTACATTACTTAGGTCCCTTCACCTAGCCATCACAAATTCACCACTCATAAGCACGTCCATTTATAATATCGGTTTTGGACACCTTTTCGACACGGATGTATTGTGGTGGCACAAAGAAGAGATTTGAGGCGAATCAGTGTGCATTCACTGCAGTAGGAAGTTAATAATGTGTGTACAGACCACATACCATGGTCATGTTATGTTAACTGTATTCATACAAGACACATGCTCAATGCTACTTATTTGTTTGTTTCAGCCCTGAGGAATCGCAAATGCGATGAAACACGTGTCGGCTGGCTGTATACTGCATTAAAGACTCCAAGATTCACTCGTCTGCTGGAGTTTTGTTTAAAGACTTCTGTCAATTTGTGTGGAATTTGGTGTGACAGTGTTACTTAACAATTTACATACTTAAATTAGAGTGCATCGTCAATCCCCTTACTCCGACAGTAGTAGTCTTTCCACTAAACCGAGTGGTTTAAGGTTTGTCCACTCGCCGATTAGCACCTAGGATATGAATAGATTTGATATTTGTGTGCGTATAAACTGGCAGTGCACCCATTATTAACTGATCTAAAAACCTCCAGTTTTCCTAACAGTAGATCAAGGCCCCCACCCGATGAGATCCATCACACCACACGCGTTCCTACTATCTGATAACCATCCTGTATTGTGCTTGGGGAGGGGATTCTCACTGTGAGGGTGTGTGGGTCCGAGCCTGAAGCGGAAGATTCCAGGGATGCCTCTTTGTACATCAAAGTTTTTACAATTATGTGTCACATTAAAAATATATAGCACTCCAACAAAGTAGTAGGATTATAACACTTTAATAACTTATAAATATATACAACGCAACAAAAACAGTAAATACATTTAAAACATTTTTTGCAAAAAGAAGCAACAATGGTCAGTAGCTGTGTTTTGTGCGAATAGTCCCAAGGCAGCACAACGTGCTGAGTTCTGGACGGCACCCAGGTGATGTTACCTGGGTGCCGCACTGGTTTTTGGTATCCTACAATGCAGCTCCAAAAAACGGCGTGGGGCGTCCCGGGGGGTGCGGGGGGAGGCCTCGTCAGTAGCGGTCTGTTGTGCGAATAGTCCCAAGGCAGAACGCTCTGAGATGTGGATGGCACCCAGGTGATGTCCAGTAAGTTGCTGCACTGCTTTTGGCATCCTACAATGCTGCTCCGAAAAACGGCGTGGGGCGCCCCGGGGGGGGGGGGGTAGGCGGCGTGAATGGGCCTCCGCAGGTGGAGGCTCGTCTGCTGTACTGGGGCGCCCCTTTACCGTTTCAGTTGCCATTCCGCCCGCTTTTGCTACACTGTGCCTCATCCTCCATTCAGCTGTTTATCGCCCGCTCTTGCGGCTACAGCGTCTCGCTCACCATGTAGTTGAGTTGCGCCCACTCTTGCGGTGCAGCGATAGGCGGCTGCCACAGGACTCTTAAAATGGCGGACGGCTCTTCGGATTTGGGATTGGTCCACTAAAATGGCCCTGGGACACCTTGGAACTCGGACGTCCACTGAGCCTTGAAGATTTTACAAAAGTCTTGGGGGACCCCGACTCCTGCAGGCTTCCGGTGGGGAGCGGCAGCCATGATTGCTCGCGGAATGACCACGACGGAGCCACGAGATGGTGGTGCTCTCATGCGGACGCCAGCTTCAGTCTGAAACATCCAGAAACAAGGTGGGGCTTTCATCGTTTGGGAAAAAAAAATGTTTTAATCCAATGAAAAGTGTTATTTTTAGGTCATATGATCAAGCCTTCCATCATTAGGAAACCAAAAGTAAAATGAACCAATGAAAAGTTTTATAAACAAGTCACATGACCTGTTATGCTTACGTTACGCGCTGCTATAAAAAGCGTAGAAAATCCGTTGGCACGTGAGGCGGCGTCAGTAGCGGACCGATGTGCCAATAGGCCGAAGGCAGCACAACGCGCCAAGATCCCGATGGCACCGAGGTGGTGTCCAGCAAGTTGCCGCACTGGTGTGGCCATCCTACAATGCTGCGCCGAAAGTCGGCGTGGGGCACCCCGTTGGCCTGTGAGGTCGCGTCAGTCAGTGGGGGCTGTTTGAGGATCTGACTGCATTGGAAAGCAATGTGATGCTGTGCGTCGCCCCCAAGATGGAGGCTCCTTGGCTGCAGTGGGGCGCCCCTTGGTGTTTCACTCGCTATCCAGCTGAGTAGCGTCCGCACTTGCGGCTACAGTAGGCCGAAGGCAGCACAACGCGCCCAGATCTGGATGGCACCGAGGTGGTGTCTAGCAAGTTGCCGCACTGGTGTGGCCATCCTACAATGCTGCGCCGAAAGTCGCAGTGGGGTGCCCCGTTGGCCTATGAGGTGGTGTCAGTAGCGGACCAATGTGTCAATAGGTTGGAACCAGCACAAGGCGCCAAGATCCGGATGGCACGGAGGTGGTGTCATAGTTGAGAGTTCTGCGCAGCGCTTGTAACACTGTCTGAAGCTTATTTGCACCTGCTGCAGCTTCTTTATTGCCCTGGTGTGGCCAAAGATCGCCCATGACATAGACGGCCAGCTCCAGGGGTCTGGCGGAACTTTTTTCCTTTTCCTTTCTGCATCTTGTCCCACAATCCGTTTGACCTGAAGACACGACCAGGTCCCTGAATGTCTGCAGTGGGACGCTATTGATTGAATCAAAATGGCGGTTTCACACAAAGCTGACTCAAGCGTTGCTGCTGATGCTATACAGACAAAAACTGGTTTTCAGTGTGTACATTCTTCAGTATTTTTCCATCCAAGGCTGGTTGAGAGTTTGTAGAACAATGACTTCAGATCTTGCCCTCCCCTCTTTTGACTGATGGTTCTTGTTGCCTATCTCTTCTGTTGTCATTTAACTGAACCTTCTTTGACTGCCGAAAGGGGTTCTGGTCCGACCGCTGGTTGGTGGAGACATTTTGACTATATCCTGGACCTGCCCGGCCTCGCCCAAAATGGCGCCGGTATAAATGGGACTCGTAACTCCTTGTTGTGTACTGGTTGCACAACCTTGATATCACGAGATAGGTATCCAGTTTTGAAGCACATGGCGGGCGGGGACGAGAATTGATTGAATATTTCGACTTCCCTATTGATATTAAGTTCTGATGTGTTATTGATTACTGTACTATTGAAAGTTCGAATTAACGTCACCCATGGTACTTGCCCGCAAATGTATATCTAGATAATTTTATTGTAAGTGGCCCTGTCGTATTTTAATTACAAAATGTACGTCCACCGATTCCGCAACTGTTAGACACCTTAGTTCTTGCAACCTAATGGCCCGCTCGTTACGTTCCTCTACAGTGTAAATGTCTCCTCATCATATACGATTCCAGTTTGCTCCGTGGCCGGCCCACGTGGTTATAGGCCCGTATTTGTATACTGACATTTTCACAATAAAGGTTTTTAAAACAAAACATGGTAGTAGTATTTACATTGGTAAAGTTTTTAATTTTAGTCACTGTTTTCGAATCAGTAAAAGGCAAGTGAAATAAAGCAGTCCAATTACATGACAGATAAAAGGTATAATACGCAGGAACGCAGTTAAGATAAATGGTCAAGGGCTGTTGTGTTTTCTACTCCTGCAACATAAAGTGATCGATAAGAATCTGATATTCAGGTGTATCGGCGACTAAGACAGCAGGCCGAGCATCTTTTGCTCAACGGCTCCGTCATGGGACAAAGAAACGCCCTTTTTCTAGAAAAAGGAATATATTTTACTTGCAGGACAGTTGTAAATTTTCCGGGAAAGTACATTAGCCTGGAACATTATAACATATATGTTTAAGAAAAAATAATGTTCGAAAGCAATAAAAAGCGTAATTTTTAGGTCATATGACCAAGCCTTTCATCATTAGAATAACAAAAGTAAAATGAACCAATGAAAAGTTTTATTAACAAGTCACATGACCTGTTATGCTTACGTTACGCGCTGCGTGCCGCGCCCCGCATCGCTTCCGGGAAGCTGCGCTTCGCGCACCGGAGCACTTCCGGGTGTGCTAACGCGGCGTGTCATATAACGCATTACGCGACAACGTAGGTCCAGAATATAGTCAAAATGTCTCCACCAACCAGCGGTCGGAACACAACCCCTTTCAGCAGTCTAAAAAGTTCTGTTAAATGACAACAGAAGGGACAGGCAACAAGAACCATCAGTCAAAGAGGGGAGGGCAAGTTCTTCCCTACCGGGTCACGTTGTGGTGCTACCGGAACTGATCGAATTGGTAGTCTACAGTGTTTCTGGATGTTTCAGACTGAAGCTGGCGTCAGCATTAGAGCACCACCATCTCGTAGCTCAGTCATGGCCATTCCACGAGCAATCATGGCAGCCGCTCCCCACCAGAAGCCTGCGGGAGTCGGGGGCCCCCAAGACTTTTGTAGAATCTTCAAGGCTCAGTGGACGCTTTCGAGAATGGGGCCCAAGCCCTAGCAGACAAGCGTCCGAGTTCCAAGGTGTCCCAGGGCCATTTTAGTGGACCACGCCCAAATCTGAAGAGCCGGCCGCCATTTTGAGAGTCCTGTGGCAGCCGCCTATCGCTGCATCGCAAGAGCGGAAGCAACTCAACTACATGGTAAGCGAGACGCTGTAGTCGCAAGAGCGGGCGGTAAACAGTTGAATGGCGGAAGAGGCACAGTGTAGCAAAAGCGGGCGGAATGGCAACTGAAATGGTAAAGGGGCGCCCCACTACAGCGTGTCTTCAGGTGAAACGGATTGTGGGACAAGGTCCAGAATGGAAGAGTCATCAAAAGGCAAAAAGTTCCGCCGGACCCCGGGAGCCGGCCGCCTATGTCGGGGCGATCTTAGGCCACACCAGGGCAACACGACTTGGGGAGGGGGCAGGAGCCAAGCGCCCCCTCCCAGTCCGTGCCACCACACCGTATGTTGAAAATCTGAAGCCATCGTTCTACAAACTCTCAACCAGCCTTGGATGGAAAAATCTTGATGAATGTACAAACTGAAAACCAGTTTTTGTCTGCATAGCATCAGCACCAACGCTTGCTATCAGAGTGCATGAGTTTCATGCTCGATCGATTGAGTTAGCCGGATCAGGCAGCAAAAAGTATAAAATAGTTATGTAAATAGTTATTTAATAAAATGTTTTACCCTATTACTTTGCTGGTGTGTTGTATATATTTATAATTTTTGCATAGAGTTTATCGTTATTTTGGGTGGGGTGGGTGGCGGAGCCGAGCTGTCTTGCAGCCATCATGGTGTGGAGCTCAGTTCATCTCACTAGTTTCGTATTTCTCATGAAGGGTTGGCCTAATGTTTCTATTTTAGCGAGGTCAAAAAGAGATCCCATTAGTGGCCTACTGATTTTGCTCGATTACTTTTGTTTTTTTACACGATTTATATCTATCTGCAAAGACTAAACAGAGTATTGCGACTTTGTGCTTGTTTGTAAATAGAGAATGAACCAAAGAGAATCAATTCTAAAACAGTAAATGCTTGGATAACAATCAATCAAATGGAGAGACAAGCAGGCACGACGGATTACAACGGGGGCAAAGGACTGTGTTAACTACCCTTCACTATCTGCAAAGAGAGAGTACTACTAAGAGAAAAGAGGGGGGGCAGCGTTCAAAGCACATCAGCGTGCATAAACACGAAAATGTTTTTACCTATCATGTACTTGACATTTGACAGCTTTTGATATTTGCTATTAAAAAACCATTGAAATTCACTGAAAAAACCATAGGTTTTAGCCCATATATAGTTTGGGATTAGCATTTACAAAACCTTAATTTACTCGCACAAAAACATAGAAATTCGCATATATAGTTAGATGCAATAACTATATATCGCGCACCCGCAACCCACTGCTGATGATGTCACATATTACATCATTCATGACATGGTCAGTGACATCACTGATGACATCACTGATGCCATCTTGTGTCTCGGTAAAATCGAGACACAAGAGGTGGCAAAAACAAAGGGGGGAATTGACCATAAGGGGGCAGGGTAGACCCCCTCCTGACCCCCTAGGTTTAATGTGGGGGCTAAAATAGGGTCCAGCGGGGCATTTTAAAAAAATAATATTTTTTGATTTGCGCTGGGGGAACGCTGGGGGAACGCCCGGTACGCGCACCGGAAGGCGCACCGGGGAGCAAAGTAAGGGGAAAATCCAGGACCATATTTATGAAGGCCTTGCGCCGCCGTTTTGCGCTGCCTGTGCGTCACTTTTTGTGACGCACCAGCAGTGTAAAAAATGTGCATTGTTACGCTATATTTAAAAAGTGACGCATCTAGGTAGATGGGTCACTTTTTTAAACCCTGCGCCACATTATACTTGCGTCAGGTATAATGTATGCAGAGGGGGCGCTCCCCCGCAAAAAGCTTGGTAATAGCGACGCAGTGAAATCTATGAGATTTCACTGCGTCACTTTTAGGATGCTGTTGCATCAAAATCTTGCGCCTGCCTCACAGCAGGTGTATGACCGACGAAAGACCATTCACAAGGTGCTTTCCCCATGTGAAAGGACGCATTACTGGAGTTGCGTCACTTTTGTGACGCACTCCAGCAATGCGTTACTTTTGTGTTTACAGATACGTCAAAAATACTGACGTATCTGTAACTCCTTGCAACATGATTCGTCATTTATTAAATATGACACATCTGGAATGTTGTAAGGAGTGCGGACAGAAAAGTGACGCATCGCACCAGCGGTGTAAAAAAATGCGCCTCGTTACGCTATATTTAAAAAGTGACGCATCTAGGTAGATGGGTCACTTTTTAAAACCCTGCGCCACATTATACCTGCGTCAGGTACAATGTATGCAGAGGGGGCGTTCCCCTGCAAAAAGCTTGGTAATAGCAACGCAGTGAAATCTATGAGATTTCACTGCGTCACTTTTAGGATGCTGTTGCATTAAAATCTTGCGCCTGCCTCACAGCAGGTGTAAGACTGATGCAAGACCTTTCACATGGTGCTTTCCCCATGTGAAAGGACGCATTACTGGAGTTGCGTCACTTTTGTGACGCACTCCAGTAATGCGTCACTTTTGTGTTTACAGATACGTCAGAAATACTGACGTATCTGTAACTCCTTGCGACATGATTCGTCATACATTAAATATGACACATCTGGAATGTCGTAAGGAGTGCGCACAGAAAAGTGACGCATCGCACCACCGGTGTAAAAAACACGCACCTCGTTGCGCTATATTTAAAAAGTGACGCATCTAGGTAGATGGGTCACTTTTTAAAACCCTGCGCCACATTATACCTGCGTCAGGTATAATGTATGCAGAGGGGGTGTTCCCCCGCAAAAAGCTTGGTAATAACGACGCAGTGAAATCTATGAGATTTCACTGTGTCACTTTTAGGATGCTGTTGCGTCAAAATCTTGCGCCTGCCTCACAGCAAGTGTAAGACTGACGCAAGACCTTTCACATGGTGCTTTCCCCATGTGAAAGGACGCATTACTGGAGTTGCGTCACTTTTGTGACGCACTCCAGCAATGCATCACTTTTGTGTTTACAGATACATCAGAAATACTGACGTATCTGTAACTCCTTGCGACATGATACGTCATGCATTAAATATGACACATCTGGAATGTCGTAAGCAGTGCGCACAGGAAAGTGACGCATCGCACCAGCGGTGTAAAAAAATGTGCCTCGTTGCGCTATATTTAAAAAGTGACGCACCTAGGTAGATGGGTCACTTTTTAAAACCCTGCGCTACATTATACCTGCGTCAGGTATAATGTATGCAGAGGGGGTGTTCCCCCGCAAAAAGCTTGGTAATAACGACGCAGTGAAATCTATGAGATTTCACTGTGTCACTTTTAGGATGCTGTTGCGTCAAAATCTTGCGCCTGCCTCACAGCAAGTGTAAGACTGACGCAAGACCTTTCACATGGTGCTTTCCCCATGTGAAAGGACGCATTACTGGAGTTGTGTCACTTTTGTGACGCACTCCAGCAATGCATCACTTTTGTGTTTACAGATACATCAGAAATACTGACGTATCTGTAACTCCTTGCGACATGATACGTCATGCATTAAATATGACATATCTGGAATGTCGTAAGGAGTGTGCACAGAAAAGTGACGCATCGCACCAGCGGTGTAAAAAAACGTGCCTCGTTGCGCTATATTTAAAAAGTGACGCATCTAGGTAGATGGGTCACTTTTTAAAACCCTGCGCCACATTATACCTGCGTCAGGTATAATGTATGCAGAGGGGGTGTTCCCCTACAAAAAGCTTCGTAATAGTGACGCAGTGAAATCTATGATATTTCACTGCGTCACTTTTAGGATGCTGTTGCGTCAAAATCTTGCGCCTGCCTCACAGCAGGTGTAAGACTGACGCAAGATCTTTCACATGGTGCTTTCCCCATGTGAAAGGACGCATTACTAGAGTTGCGTCACTTTTGTGACGCACTCCAGCAATGTGTCACTTTTGTGTTTACAGATACGTCAGAAATACTGACGTATCTGTAACTCCTTGTGACATGATTCGTCATACATTAAATATGACACATCTGGAATGTCGTAAGGAGTGCGCACAGAAAAGTGACGCATCGCACCAGCGGTGTAAAAAACATGCACCTCGTTGCGCTATATTTAAAAAGTGACGCATCTAGGTAGATGGGTCACTTTTTAAAACCCTGCGCCACATTATACCTGCGTCAGGTATAATGTATGCAGAGGGGGTGTTCCCCCGCAAAAAGCTTGGTAATAACGACGCAGTGAAATCTATGAGATTTCACTGTGTCACTTTTAGGATGCTGTTGCGTCAAAATCTTGCGCCTGCCTCACAGCAAGTGTAAGACTGACGCAAGACCTTTCACATGGTGCTTTCCCCATGTGAAAGGACGCATTACTGGAGTTGCGTCACTTTTGTGACGCACTCCAGCAATGCATCACTTTTGTGTTTACAGATACATCAGAAATACTGACGTATCTGTAACTCCTTGCGACATGATACGTCATGCATTAAATATGACACATCTGGAATGTCGTAAGCAGTGCGCACAGGAAAGTGACGCATCGCACCAGCGGTGTAAAAAAATGTGCCTCGTTGCGCTATATTTAAAAAGTGACGCACCTAGGTAGATGGGTCACTTTTTAAAACCCTGCGCTACATTATACCTGCGTCAGGTATAATGTATGCAGAGGGGGTGTTCCCCCGCAAAAAGCTTGGTAATAACGACGCAGTGAAATCTATGAGATTTCACTGTGTCACTTTTAGGATGCTGTTGCGTCAAAATCTTGCGCCTGCCTCACAGCAAGTGTAAGACTGACGCAAGACCTTTCACATGGTGCTTTCCCCATGTGAAAGGACGCATTACTGGAGTTGCGTCACTTTTGTGACGCACTCCAGCAATGCATCACTTTTGTGTTTACAGATACATCAGAAATACTGACGTATCTGTAACTCCTTGCGACATGATACGTCATGCATTAAATATGACACATCTGGAATGTCGTAAGCAGTGCGCACAGGAAAGTGACGCATCGCACCAGCGGTGTAAAAAAATGTGCCTCGTTGCGCTATATTTAAAAAGTGACGCACCTAGGTAGATGGGTCACTTTTTAAAACCCTGCGCTACATTATACCTGCGTCAGGTATAATGTATGCAGAGGGGGTGTTCCCCCGCAAAAAGCTTGGTAATAGCGACGCAGTGAAATCTATGAGATTTCACTGCGTCACTTTTAGGATGTTGTTGCGTCAAAATCTTGCGCCTGCCTCACAGCAGGTGTAAGACTGATGTAAGACCTTTCACATGGTGCTTTCCCCATGTGAAAGGACGCATTACTGGAGTTGCGTCCCTTTTGTGACGCACTCCAGCAATGCGTCACTTTTGTGTTTACAGATACATCAGAAATACTGACGTATCTGTAACTCCTTGCGACATGATTCGTCATACATTAAATATGACATATCTGGAATGTCGTAAGGAGTGTGCACAGAAAAGTGACGCATCGCACCAGCGGTGTAAAAAAACGTGCCTCGTTGCGCTATATTTAAAAAGTGACGCATCTAGGTAGATGGGTCACTTTTTAAAACCCTGCGCCACATTATACCTGCGTCAGGTATAATGTATGCAGAGGGGGTGTTCCCCTACAAAAAGCTTCGTAATAGCGACGCAGTGAAATCTATGATATTTCACTGCGTCACTTTTAGGATGCTGTTGCGTCAAAATCTTGCGCCTGCCTCACAGCAGGTGTAAGACTGACGCAAGATCTTTCACATGGTGCTTTCCCCATGTGAAAGGACGCATTACTAGAGTTGCGTCACTTTTGTGACGCACTCCAGCAATGTGTCACTTTTGTGTTTACAGATACGTCAGAAATACTGACGTATCTGTAACTCCTTGTGACATGATTCGTCATACATTAAATATGACACATCTGGAATGTCGTAAGGAGTGCGCACAGAAAAGTGACGCATCGCACCAGCGGTGTAAAAAAATGCGCCTCGTTACGCTATATTTAAAAAGTGACGCATCTAGGTAGATGGGTCACTTTTTAAAACCCTGCGCTACATTATACCTGCGTCAGGTACAATGTATGCAGAGGGGGCGTTCCCCTGCAAAAAGCTTGGTAATAGCAACGCAGTAAAATCTATGAGATTTCACTGCGTCACTTTTAGGATGCTGTTGCATCAAAATCGTGCACCTGCCTCACAGCAGGTGTAAGACTGATGCAAGACCTTTCACATGGTGCTTTCCCCATGTGAAAGGACGCATTACTGGAGTTGTGTCACTTTTGTGACGCACTCCAGCAATGCATCACTTTTGTGTTTACAGATACATCAGAAATACTGACGTATCTGTAACTCCTTGCGACATGATACGTCATGCATTAAATATGACATATCTGGAATGTCGTAAGGAGTGTGCACAGAAAAGTGACGCATCGCACCAGCGGTGTAAAAAAACGTGCCTCGTTGCGCTATATTTAAAAAGTGACGCATCTAGGTAGATGGGTCACTTTTTAAAACCCTGCGCCACATTATACCTGCGTCAGGTATAATGTATGCAGAGGGGGTGTTCCCCTACAAAAAGCTTCGTAATAGTGACGCAGTGAAATCTATGATATTTCACTGCGTCACTTTTAGGATGCTGTTGCGTCAAAATCTTGCGCCTGCCTCACAGCAGGTGTAAGACTGACGCAAGATCTTTCACATGGTGCTTTCCCCATGTGAAAGGACGCATTACTAGAGTTGCGTCACTTTTGTGACGCACTCCAGCAATGTGTCACTTTTGTGTTTACAGATACGTCAGAAATACTGACGTATCTGTAACTCCTTGTGACATGATTCGTCATACATTAAATATGACACATCTGGAATGTCGTAAGGAGTGCGCACAGAAAAGTGACGCATCGCACCAGCGGTGTAAAAAACATGCACCTCGTTGCGCTATATTTAAAAAGTGACGCATCTAGGTAGATGGGTCACTTTTTAAAACCCTGCGCCACATTATACCTGCGTCAGGTATAATGTATGCAGAGGGGGTGTTCCCCCGCAAAAAGCTTGGTAATAACGACGCAGTGAAATCTATGAGATTTCACTGTGTCACTTTTAGGATGCTGTTGCGTCAAAATCTTGCGCCTGCCTCACAGCAAGTGTAAGACTGACGCAAGACCTTTCACATGGTGCTTTCCCCATGTGAAAGGACGCATTACTGGAGTTGCGTCACTTTTGTGACGCACTCCAGCAATGCATCACTTTTGTGTTTACAGATACATCAGAAATACTGACGTATCTGTAACTCCTTGCGACATGATACGTCATGCATTAAATATGACACATCTGGAATGTCGTAAGCAGTGCGCACAGGAAAGTGACGCATCGCACCAGCGGTGTAAAAAAATGTGCCTCGTTGCGCTATATTTAAAAAGTGACGCACCTAGGTAGATGGGTCACTTTTTAAAACCCTGCGCTACATTATACCTGCGTCAGGTATAATGTATGCAGAGGGGGTGTTCCCCCGCAAAAAGCTTGGTAATAACGACGCAGTGAAATCTATGAGATTTCACTGTGTCACTTTTAGGATGCTGTTGCGTCAAAATCTTGCGCCTGCCTCACAGCAAGTGTAAGACTGACGCAAGACCTTTCACATGGTGCTTTCCCCATGTGAAAGGACGCATTACTGGAGTTGCGTCACTTTTGTGACGCACTCCAGCAATGCATCACTTTTGTGTTTACAGATACATCAGAAATACTGACGTATCTGTAACTCCTTGCGACATGATACGTCATGCATTAAATATGACACATCTGGAATGTCGTAAGCAGTGCGCACAGGAAAGTGACGCATCGCACCAGCGGTGTAAAAAAATGTGCCTCGTTGCGCTATATTTAAAAAGTGACGCACCTAGGTAGATGGGTCACTTTTTAAAACCCTGCGCTACATTATACCTGCGTCAGGTATAATGTATGCAGAGGGGGTGTTCCCCCGCAAAAAGCTTGGTAATAACGACGCAGTGAAATCTATGAGATTTCACTGTGTCACTTTTAGGATGCTGTTGCGTCAAAATCTTGCGCCTGCCTCACAGCAAGTGTAAGACTGACGCAAGACCTTTCACATGGTGCTTTCCCCATGTGAAAGGACGCATTACTGGAGTTGCGTCACTTTTGTGACGCACTCCAGCAATGCATCACTTTTGTGTTTACAGATACATCAGAAATACTGACGTATCTGTAACTCCTTGCGACATGATACGTCATGCATTAAATATGACACATCTGGAATGTCGTAAGCAGTGCGCACAGGAAAGTGACGCATCGCACCAGCGGTGTAAAAAAATGTGCCTCGTTGCGCTATATTTAAAAAGTGACGCACCTAGGTAGATGGGTCACTTTTTAAAACCCTGCGCTACATTATACCTGCGTCAGGTATAATGTATGCAGAGGGGGTGTTCCCCCGCAAAAAGCTTGGTAATAGCGACGCAGTGAAATCTATGAGATTTCACTGCGTCACTTTTAGGATGTTGTTGCGTCAAAATCTTGCGCCTGCCTCACAGCAGGTGTAAGACTGATGTAAGACCTTTCACATGGTGCTTTCCCCATGTGAAAGGACGCATTACTGGAGTTGCGTCCCTTTTGTGACGCACTCCAGCAATGCGTCACTTTTGTGTTTACAGATACATCAGAAATACTGACGTATCTGTAACTCCTTGCGACATGATTCGTCATACATTAAATATGACATATCTGGAATGTCGTAAGGAGTGTGCACAGAAAAGTGACGCATCGCACCAGCGGTGTAAAAAAACGTGCCTCGTTGCGCTATATTTAAAAAGTGACGCATCTAGGTAGATGGGTCACTTTTTAAAACCCTGCGCCACATTATACCTGCGTCAGGTATAATGTATGCAGAGGGGGTGTTCCCCTACAAAAAGCTTCGTAATAGCGACGCAGTGAAATCTATGATATTTCACTGCGTCACTTTTAGGATGCTGTTGCGTCAAAATCTTGCGCCTGCCTCACAGCAGGTGTAAGACTGACGCAAGATCTTTCACATGGTGCTTTCCCCATGTGAAAGGACGCATTACTAGAGTTGCGTCACTTTTGTGACGCACTCCAGCAATGTGTCACTTTTGTGTTTACAGATACGTCAGAAATACTGACGTATCTGTAACTCCTTGTGACATGATTCGTCATACATTAAATATGACACATCTGGAATGTCGTAAGGAGTGCGCACAGAAAAGTGACGCATCGCACCAGCGGTGTAAAAAAATGCGCCTCGTTACGCTATATTTAAAAAGTGACGCATCTAGGTAGACGGGTCACTTTTTAAAACCCTGCGCTACATTATACCTGCGTCAGGTACAATGTATGCAGAGGGGGCGTTCCCCTGCAAAAAGCTTGGTAATAGCAACGCAGTAAAATCTATGAGATTTCACTGCGTCACTTTTAGGATGCTGTTGCATCAAAATCGTGCACCTGCCTCACAGCAGGTGTAAGACTGATGCAAGACCTTTCACATGGTGCTTTCCCCATGTGAAAGGACGCATTACTGGAGTTGCGTCACTTTTGTGACGCACTCCAGTAATGCGTCACTTTTGTGTTTACAGATACGTCACAAATACTGACATATCTGTAACTCCTTGCGACATGATTCGTCATACATTAAATATGACACATCTGGAATGTCGTAAGGAGTGCGCACAGAAAAGTGACGCATCGCACCAGCGGTGTAAAAAAATGCACCTTGTTGCGCTATATTTAAAAAGTGACGCATCTAGGTAGATGGGTCACTTTTTAAAACCCTGCGCCACATTATACTTGCGTCAGGAATAATGTATGCAGAGGGGGTGTTCCCCCGCAAAAAGCTTGGTAATAGCGACGCAGTGAAATCAATGAGATTTCACTGCGTCACTTTTAGGATGCTGTTGCGTCAAAATCTTGCGCCTGCCTCACAGCAGGTGTATGACTGACGCAAGACCTTTCACATGGTGCTTTCCCCATGTGAAAGGACGCATTACTGGAGTTGCGTCACTTTTGTGACGCACTCCAGCAATGCGTCACTTTTGTGTTTACAGATACGTCAGAAATACTGACGTATCTGTAACTCCTTGCGACATGATACGTCATACATTAAATATGACACATCTGGAATGTCGTAAGGAGTGTGCACAGAAAAGTGACGCATCGCATCAACGGTGTAAAAAAATGCGCCTCGTTGCGCTATATTTAAAAAGTGACGCATCTAGGTAGATGGGTCACTTTTTAAAACCCTGCGCTACATTATACCTGCGTCAGGTATAATGTATGCAGAGGGGGTGATCCCCGGCAAAAAGCTTCGAAATAGCGACGCAGTGAAATCTATGAGATTTCACTGCGTCACTTTTAGGATGCTGTTGCGTCAAAATCTTGCGCCTGCCTCAGAGCAGGTGTAAGACTGATGTAAGACCTTTCACATGGTGCTTTCCCCATGTGAAAGGACGCATTACTGGAGTTGCGTCCTTTTTGTGACGCTCTCCAGCAATGCGTCACTTTTGTGTTTACAGATACGTCAGACTGACGTATCTGTAACTCCTTGCGACATGATTCGTCATACATTAAATATGACATATCTGGAATGTCGTAAGGAGTGTGCACAGAAAAATGACGCATCGCACCAGCAGTGTAAAAAAATGCGCCTCGTTGCGCTATATTTAAAAAGTGACGAATCTAGGTAGATGGGTCACTTTTTAAAACCCTGCACCACATTATACCTGCGTCAGGTATAATGTATGCAGAGGGGGCGTTCTCCTGCAAAAAGCTTTGTAATAGTGACGCAGTGAAATCTATGAGATTTCACTGCGTCACTTTTAGGATGCTGTTGCGTTAAAATCTTGCGCCTGCCTCACAGCAGGTGTAAGACTGGCGCAAGACCTTTCACATGGTGCTTTCCCCATGTGAAAGGTCGCATTACTGGAGTTGCGTCACTTTTGTGATGCACTCCAGCAATGCGTCACTTTTGTGTTTACAGATACGTCAGAAATACTGACGTATCTGTAACTCCTTACGACATGATACGTCATACATTAAATATGACACATCTGGAATGTCGTAAGGAGTGCGCACAGAAAAGTGACGCATCGCACCCGCGGTGTAAAAAAATGCGCCTTGTTGCGCTATATTTAAAAAGTGACGCATCTAGGTAGATGGGTCACTTTTTAAAACCCTGGGCTACATTATACCTGCGTCAGGTATAATGTTTGCAGAGGGGGTGTTCCCCGGCAAAAAGCTTCAAAATAGCGACGCAGTGAAATCTATGAGATTTCACTGCGTCACTTTTAGGATGCTGTTGCGTCAGAATCTTGCGCCTGCCTCACAGCAGGTGTAAGACTGATGTAAGACCTTTCACATGGTGCTTTCCCCATGTGAAAGGACGCATTACTGGAGTTGCGTCACTTTTGTGACGCACTCCAGCAATGCGTCACTTTTGTGTTTACAGATACGTCAGAAATACTGACGTATCTGTAACTCCTTGCGACATGATTCGTTATACATTAAATATGACATATCTGGAATGTCGTAAGGAGTGTGCACAGAAAAGTGACGCATCGCACCAGCGGTGTAAAAAAATGCGCCTCGTTGCGCTATATTTAAAAAGTGACGCATCTAGGTAGATGGGTCACTTTTTAAAACCCTGCGCCACATTATACCTGTGTCAGGTATAATGTATGCAGAGGGGGAGTTCCCCTGCAAAAAGCTTTGTAATAGTGACGCAGTGAAATCTATGAGATTTCACTGCGTCACTTTTAGGATGCTGTTGCGTCAAAATCTTGCGCCTGCCTCACAGCAGGCGTAAGACTGACGCAAGACCTTTCACATGGTGCTTTCCCCATGTGAAAGGACGCATTACTGGAGTTGCGTCACTTTTTTGACGCACTCCAGTAATACGTCAATTTTGTGTTTACAGATACGTCAGAAATACTGACGTATCCGTAACTCCTTGCAAATTGATTAGTCATAAATTAAATATGACACATCTGGAATGTCATAAGGAGTGCCCCCAGAAAAGTGATGCATCGCTGTTTTGACGTAGCGATGCGTCACTTTTCAGAAATGAGGCCTCCAGTTTATTCACTGTGTCAGCTCTACGATCCTTTCTTGCGTCAATACGTCCCTTTTGCATACATTACACCTGACGTAGGAATAATGTGGCACAGGGGTTTACAAAGTGACGTATTTACCTAGAAACGCCACTTTGTAAATATGAATAAATAAGGTGCATTTTTTATTGGACTGTTGTGTCACAAAAAGTGATGATTTGGTGGCGTTAAAGTGACGCATGGCTTCATAAATGAGGCCTTCTGCCTTCAAACCCACCAATGCATGTTTTCGTTCCTTTTCAACATTTTCATTGAATATCAACATTCCCCATATTCACTCTTCCTCTCATAACTTTCATTCCTAACACTCACCTTTTTCAGTCCTCCTACTTCACTTCCTTTTTCCTCTCATACCTTTCCCATCACTGGGAACCTCTTGTGCCAGAGCCCTGACACTTTCCCGGGCAACATTTTGGGGGTGCTTCCTCTCCACATGCCAGGTCATTGTGAAGATCCCAAAAGAGTACTTTTTTAATGGGTTACCCCGTGACAGCTCTTCTTTGCAGATCCTGCACTTCACTTTTGGAGCATTCACCTTTTTTTGGCCAGGTGGGATTTTAAAAAATTTCCAAATGAAATGTTCCTTAACTTTTCGTTGAGGAGGCTCTTCATTGATGAATTCTGGTTCATCCTCACTGCTGGATTGTCTGGTAGCCATTGTAAAACCAACAAATATCCAGGAGCAAAAAGGCAGGTCTTGCAGTCACAAAAGTGAAGGAAGAACTGAAGGAAATGGGTGGGGATTTCATTCTTTGTAAAAAAAACTGTTAGCAACCAATGAAAAGTGTTATTTTAAGGTCACATGACCCGAGCGCTTACGCTACGCGCTCTGGAGCGCTTCCGGGTTGCGAACACGCGGCGCGAACGTAGGCTCTTCCGGGGCGCATACGTGGCGCGAATGTAGGCGCTTCCGGGTGCGTTTACGAGGCGCAAATGTAGGCGCTTCCGAGGGCGCTTACGTTGCGCGCCGAAGTGACGTCATCATACTTTTACGGAAATGCATAATCATTTTCCTTATAAAAAAAATGATTTTATTTGTATGGTATGAAATGTTTTGCATTATTATTAACTTTTCATTCATATTTTTTTTCACGAACGAAAGTAGCGCTCTGGGTGCGCTTTCCGGTGAGCTTACCGGTGAGGTTACCGGAAAGCTTACCGGAGAGCTTACCTGAGCGCGCACCCAGAGCACAAAAGAAAAAAATTATATAAAAAAAAATCAAAAATGAATACTTACACAAAACAGCAAATTGTAAAAAAAAAAAAGTTCGAAACTCGATATAGAAAGGAATTAGGATTTAGAAAACCTATGAAATTCACTGAATAAACCATAGGTTTCACACCAGTTATAGTTAGGAATTAGCATTTAAAAAACCTATTAAATTCACTGAAAAAACCATAGGTTTCACACCAGTTATAGTTACCTGGAAATTTTACTGACATAAAACCATTGAAATTCCCACGTTGTAGTTAGTTGGACTCACTATAACTTGCGCGCCTGCAATGCACTGCTGATGACGTCACATATTACATCACTCATGACATGGTCAGTGACATCACTCATGACATCACTGATGACACCATCCTTGTGACAGAGTGACAGACCTCCTTTCAGTGTAATGTAAGCCTTGAAACGCATATTCAAAAATAGTATTTAACATTTTCCAAAAAATGGAGATACCCATACCAGTTACAACAAACAATTCAGTAATTCCACCATCTATATACACATCCACTCATTCACCAACAGTTCTATATAGTCACTCATACATATACTCACTCATTATATGTAGTGATACACATATACATCCTGTTACACTTCGACAGTCATCCAAAAGTTACTCACACACATATTCACACATGCAAAAAAATTAATGAACATTCATTAATTTGCATATACAGCTATACACACACTACCAATTTACTTCTAAGAATACTTACACATACTTACTCTCTTAAACAATCACTTATATAAACACATACTAATTTAAACCGGAACTCTTATAATCTCTCACTCTCACATATACTCAGTTTTATAAATCAATACTCACATATACTAGATTAAAACATATATCGTTACTGAAAAAGACAAAGGTGAGACAGTCGTTTACTCACTAACATACACATATACACACTCATACATCTATACAGTCCTGTACATATGCTGTCTTCAAAACACATACAAACAGTGAGTCAGTCACCAACCCATACAGTCACTTATACACAAAGTGAAACACTGATACATACATTTCAATATATAAAAGTTACTTGCTAATATATGTATTCACTAAGATACACTTAATAAGGCAGTTAACCAATCAATTATTTTAAAAATAAACATCCATTTACACACTTATTTAACCATTTATTCTTGAATCGTACTTTACAAATACATATAAAAAAAGAATAATTTTTAAGAAAGACAAACATTCACTGGATGGTGTCATCAGTGATGTCACTGACCATGTCATGAGTGATGTAATATGTGACGTCATCAGCAGTGCATTGCAGGCGCGCAAGTTATAGTGAGTCCAACTAACTATAACATGGGAATTTCAATGGTTTTATGTCAGTAAAATTTCCAGGTAACTATAACTGGTGTGAAACCTATGGTTTTTTCAGTGAATATATATATATATATATATATATATATATATATATATATATATATATATATATATATATATATATATTCAATGAAAAAACCATAGGTATATATGGTCTATAACCTATGGTTTTTTCAGTGAATATATATATATATATATATATATATATATATATATATATATATATATATTCAATGAAAAAACCATAGGTTATAGACCATATATAGTTAGGGATTTGCATTTACAAAACCTTATTTTACTCGCATAAAACCATTGAAATTCCATATATAGTTAGTTGCGCTAACTATATATCGCGCACCCGCAATCCACTGCTGATGATGTCACATATTACATCATTCATGACATGGTCAGTGACATCACTGATGACATCTCAAATGACATCACTGATGACATCACTGATGACATCTCAAATGACATCACTGATGACATCTCAAATGACATCACTGATGACATCTCATTTGATATTACTGATCACATCACTGATGATATCATTCATGTGATAATACGATGAACCTCTTCAGACTCTAATATAACCTTAGATACAATCAGTGTAAACAGACACTCACAGACTGTCACTCATCCATGGAGTTACTCACACACCTACTCAGTCATGCAAAGAATCAATCACACCTCCATTTCCTCAACTATACAGTTATACACACCTATCTTATTCAAACATATACTAACACACATTTACTCTCTTATACAATCCCTGATACAAGTTCACAATGATCCATACAGCCACTCACACATTCACTGGCTCTCATGCACAATTATTTATATATGTCAACTCTCACATGTACTGTGTTTTACATATGTACTTACTTTGACATGTAGCACTGAGATATCCATTCACTCACCAATACACTCATGCACACAGTCAACCGCCCATACAGCTGTTTCCACATGCACTTTTGAAACCATACATCTAGTGAATCAACTGCTCACACATCTATGCACAGAGTCATACACCTCCCAGCCACCCACACACACACTCAGTCTCCCATACAAATACCTGGGCTACCAATCAATAACCCATATAGTTACTCATATAGCTACTTATCAACACATGCAGCAGTTTACAGAACAACAGACATAATAATGCACAAATTAAGACAGTTTAGTCACTAACCCATGCACTCAGTGAGACATATTTAATCACTCACTCATACAGTCAGTCATGCACCTACTAAATCCTTCATCCAAACACTTATACATCCACTCATTCTTCAATATGTAAGACATATTTACACTTTACAGAAACATACAGTCACTGGATGTTGTCATCAGTGATGTCATCAGTGATGTCACTGACCATGTCATGAATGATGTAATATGTGACATCATCAGCAGTGGATTGCGGGTGCGCGATATATAGTTAGCGCAACTAACTATATATGGAATTTCAATGGTTTTATGCGAGTAAAATAAGGTTTTGTAAATGCAAATCCCTAACTATATATGGTCTATAACCTATGGTTTTTTCATTGAATTTCAATGGTTTTTTAAATGCAAATTTCTAACTATATATGGTCTATAACCTATGGTTTTTTCTGTGAATTTCATTGGTTTTTTAAAAGCTAACATCTGTAGCTGTAAAATGTATTCTTCTTTAAATCCCAAAATATATTTAGATGTTTATTGATAATTTTTTTTTTTATATTTTTTTTCTTCGCTTCTAGTTCGCGAACCGGGAAGCTTTCCGTTAGCTCATCTTGATGCCGCGATCTAGTCCGCGAACCGGTCAACGTTACGTTAGCGGAACTGTGACGCGTCGCGGAAGCGCGACGTATCACGTTATCGCGTAATGCGTCTAATGACGCGCCGCGTTAGCGCTCCCGGAAGTGCTCGGGACCGCGAACCGGAAGCGATCTGGGACGCGGCGCGCGCCGCGTAACGTAAGCGGAACAGGTCATGTGACTTGTTTATCAAACTTTTCATTGGTTCATTTCACTTTTGGTTTCCAAATGATGTATGACTAGGTCATGTGACCTAAAAATAACACTTTTCATTGGTTCAGAACTTTTGCTTTCCCCAAATCATGTAAACCCCTCCTTATTTCCTCACTCTGACTTTCATCTTGGTGAGAGAAAGACCATTTAGCTAGAATTGAACAATGGCTTCTGTACTTGCTGCAGCTGGTGGAACCCCACCACCACCTCCACCTCCTCATAAGAAGAGAGGACCACCTAGTCAATTTATCACTAACAGAGAGGAGGAAGAGGAGGAAGAAGAAGAAGAGGACAGAGAGGAACAACAATTTGTCGATGAGTTGCCCCGGGTTTCAAAGCGAAAAACAAGTTTCATCTGGCAGTTTTTCTCCATCCCTCCTGGATCAAAGAAGGTGAATGCTAAATATGCCACCTGCCTCATCTGTGATTACAGATTGTCGAGAGGCACAGATAAGAAATACAGTATGGGCAACTATACGATGCATCGACACATGAGCAGGTGGCATCCCTTAAACTACAGCCGGGCTGAGTTAAGGGATCTTCAAGACAATCCCACGACAACTCCTGTGGCCAGATCGACCTCCACAATGTCTTTGACGGGAAGAGAGGCACAAGAAACTGTGCCAAACATTCAACCCAACTTCCAGCATATGAAGTTAACTTGTATATACTGTGGTGGTATGCTGTCATATGGCAACATGAGCGTCAACCTGATGAACATGGCGTTCAAAAATCATAAATGCCCTAATGCACCCAAAAAGTAATTTTTTTTTTTGCTCCAGTTGAGCCGTTTTCAATGCCTGTTTTTTGTTGTCTCCCCTCCATAAAAAACACAAAAAAAACATAAAACAGTTCTAAAAATACAAAAAAATCAAAAAATGTTCAAAAAAAATAAATAAAAATAAAACAACAAAAACAAAAAAAAACAGTTCTTTTCAGAACTACCTCCCCTTTCAAACAAAATTGCTAGAATGTTTATCACTCTGGCAAGCTCTATTTCTTTTGGTTCGCTTCAAGTTCGCTGACCGGTTCGCGAACTTTAAGCGAACTAAAAAAATATTTTTTTAAAAAAAAGAAGAGTTAGTATAAGGGAAGTAAACAGAGAATAATGTAAAAAGAAAGACAGCTATAGAGAGTAAATGAGAGATACTGTCAATGACATCATCAGCAGTGCATTGCGGGTAAAAAGAGTAGAAAACATTTACCTTATAATTCTTGTTACCTTTTTTAAATATTTTTTCATACTTTCAATCTGTAAAACAAAGAACAAACATTTCCAAAAATATTAAAACATGTATTTAAAAATTAGAAAAGACAAGGGAAAAGGTTCAAAAACAAACAGTTTTTCAACAACTTTGACATTTACAGAAGTCTCTGCTTCTCTACGTCCCCTACACAATCCTAAAGATATATATTCTAAAGAAACTGTATCTTGATGTTGATGAACTGAGGCCTATTTTGGAACATGATGTTTTTCTTGCACTGCTAATGTCTCACAATAGTGATGCAATAGCAGCGCAAAAAAGATGTAAAGCCATCATAAAATTG
The DNA here is from genome assembly GCF_964263255.1 of Lissotriton vulgaris. Classification (NCBI taxonomy): domain Eukaryota; kingdom Metazoa; phylum Chordata; class Amphibia; order Caudata; family Salamandridae; genus Lissotriton; species Lissotriton vulgaris. The sequence continues at coordinate 68,462,797 of NC_141695.1, forward strand.
TGTCTAACATTGTAAATGCTTGATTTAGGATGCAAATAAGATGTGTGCTTTCAAGAGCTTTCTTTGAGGTGAGGCCTGTTTTCTTTTTTTAAAAAAAACACTACCCAGAAGTACAGCACTGAAAGCATTAAAATTGATATTTACAGAACTCAGCTTACCCATATGTACCTCACATTTCTAAATGTATATCATAAGGACAAAAAGCATAACATTAATTATACATGTTAAATGGTTTCTTTTTGCTGTTCTCAGAATGTATCAAATTTCACTTAAATCAGTGACTTGAAGGTATTCATCATGTAACAGCGGGGAAAAAAAAACACAATCAAAATGACTGTGTTTAAAAAACCCATACAACCTAAGAAATCTGATTTCAAAACTCCTTAAAATTAACTTACTTTCAATGACGTCGAACGATCTCCTATGAACAGCATCCACTCTGTTGTGCTACAAATATTTTCAGCCCGCCACTTTCTGAAAGAAAACCTCCATCGATACGTAAAATATGTTACATAGAAAAAAAGACTTCTCTCATTATATCACATGTTTCCACTAGGCCAAATCATGTTGCCGCGATTCGCAAGTCTTGTTATTCTTCCAATCAAATCCCGACATTTTCTATTTTCGCAACTTTCAAAAATAAAATATTTGAGATTATTTTCACAATCCTGGACTACTAATAACTTACTCTTCTTTGTCACTCATGTTCTCCTTTTCCTATGACACTGATACTGCTTACTATGAAGCAGACTTACTTGCATCAGGTTTATATAGTTGGATTTTTAATCTAGACAGCATTGCAGACTTACATTCCCTCTACTTAAAATTTTGGTTTTAAAAACACCAGGTAAGAATTTTTAAGGTCAAACGGCAATTTTTTTTTGAACGTTACAACGGAATCATTACAGAATGACCAGCTGTTTCCAGACTTTAAGTAAGCTGTATAATGTCCTGATGTTGTTGATGGACCATCGTGATAGATAATTGCTACAGTAACAAAAGTCCTCCCTGATATTGACAGCTGAGAAGCCACAAAATTTTTTATTAAAGTTGACAATTTTGATCCATCAGGCCTACAACGTTGGATCATTAAAATGACATACTGGCCATATCTACGTATAAATAATGTTGACATCATATCACATTTACATTGGCTACACTCCATGTTGTGATCCGCTGCATTTACTAGCTTATTAAAGGACACTGATTTACTGTCTGGCAAAGTTAAATATATAAATCTTTCTGAGTCTACACTAGTAGTACTTGATACCATACAGTTCTCGCAGTCATGCTGCCATTGATAAGAAAGCCCAAACAGGTGATCTACATCTACACCCTCATCTTGCAATACATCAAGCATATACATTAAAAACTCCTGACAATCTTGCTGATTATTTTCAGAGAAGTCTGTTTGACCTGAACATTCATCTAACAGATAACGAACTTCAGACACACTTTCTACTTTTGTTCGATCAGTGCTACATTTCTCTAACACAGAATTCAACAAGCAGCATAAACTTTGTTCTGAATTGAACACAATCTGTTCTTTTAAACTCTCTAGTGAAAAGAGAACATTAACAACTCCATTTGCATAGCAGTTGACACCAGAACTGTTTTCAAATTGAAAACCAACAATATCTTCAACAGAATCCACTTTCTTTCTGCTAACAACTTTCGGTTCATTGACTTTTAGTCTTTTTGCAACAACCTCCCTACTGTTACTGATATTTCTACGTTTCTGGCCTACCACACGTTTCTCAAACAAAGGATATTGAGGCAAATGTGGCGCATACTCTCTTCTTAACCTATTGTATTCCTTAACACAATCTAGATCCGCACAAATGTTTGTGACATCACAGTCAATCAAGTACAATCCCGATAAAGTTCTAACTCGTGACAATGCCACATATGCCATACCCTCCTTGAACACAGAACTGCCAATATTCACCAATGCACAGTCTACACTTAAACCTTGCGATTTATGGATTGTCACCGCATATGCCAAGCAAACAGGAAACTGTTTACGGCGAACATATAAGTCTTTAACAAGCAAAAACCTAGCAGAACAACGACCAATTTGCTGTACTTCCTCAATGCCATCAAATTTAATTCTTAAAAATTCTATTCCATCTCAATTTTTGTATTTCTCAAAATCAACAACATTACCCATTGATCCATTTACCAGACCTCTTTCTACATGTAAATTCCTTCTCAAAATGATTCGGCAATTTAAACACACATTCAAAGTCTTTTCAAAACCCGCTGTCTTAGATATAGTCTTCTCTAATGAATCCAATTTTGATTTCAAATTGTCTGACAAAATAATTGTTGATCCCATATGCTCTAATTTGTCGATAGCTTCAAGTTTCACAATCTCTTGCTTTTCTAAATTCAACATTTTGTTGTTGAAGATGGCACATTCTGCAAGAGTTGGCATGAGACATATCCCAGATTTCTTCTCAGTAATTTTCTGAAAAATATTCTCAGGCTCAATCTCTTGTTTGGGATATAAATTTGACAGTAATCGTGCATTTAAAGCTTCTTTCCCATACTCGGTCACTTTTCCAATTCTAATATCTTGTAGAATATTCTTGTAATCTTCATCCTTTGCCTGACGCATATTTTGATGCAGTTCAGCATAATTGAAGTTTAACCATATATTGACGTTGCCAATGCTCCCTAGGCACTTCCTGGTATCTTCATGCGTGAGTATTTTGAACACAGGTTGACCTTTTACTGGTGTCAGCTGCAGAAGATCTCCGAAAACAATGATGTGTTTCCCACCAAATAACACATCATATTCAGTTTTAAGTACTTCTTGCATTCTCAAATGCACAAAGGCAAGCATGACATTTGAAACCATGCTTACTTCGTCAATGATAAGTAGTTTCATTTTCCTCAAGACTCTTGAAACTTCACAGCATGCATCTCCAGATAACTTGTTGTATTGTAATTTGTTGTCATGCTCCACCGGCAGCATCAGTAGACGATGCAAAGTAATACCTTTAATGTTATGTGCTGCCAGTCCAGTAGGAGCGGTGACAACACAAGACAGCGATGACTCAGTCAGTTCCTGCAAATAACAAGAGATTGCTTTAATGAGGAAACTTTTTCCAGTTCCCGCTTCTCCACTCACGTACAGTCGGACAGGCTTCAACGATGTACATGAGCACTTGTTCTTCTCATGACTTAATCCGTGCTCAATTTCCTTGGTAACTTCATCATATATTTTCCTCTGCTCAACGTTGAGTTGTTTTTCCAAGTCTTCTAAGTTAACTGAATCCTCCTGAGCATATGCCATGGCTCTTTCTACTTCATTCATAGCAGTGGCAGCTTCATTTTCGATAATAGGTCCTCCAAGTGGATCTTGACTCAATGAAACAGAACTCTGACTGTCCTGAGAACTGTCTCTGGCAATCTCGGCTGCAATCGTTGCTTCCTGCTCAATTTCCAAAGTTAGCATTTCTTGATATTTAGAAAAAGCAGGACATTCTATGGACTCCTTGGCTGCATTGAAAGAGTCTTCGTAACAGAGGAAATCTCCAAGCAGTTCCTCTTCTGCACGCCAAGGCTTGAAAAGTTGCAAAAGTGCTAAATAGAAAAACTCCTTTTTTTCTGGAGATTCACCACTCAATTTTCGATGGTTTACTAATTGGCATTTTCTTTGCTTGACCAGGCATCCTTCACTTCCAATTACAGCATACACTCCTTTCTCAATATCTTCTTTGATGTTCCTCTTGAATATATAATTTTGGAGAACCTCATATAAACAAACATTCTCAAGGTGACTGCTTCGATTTGGATAATATGTATCCAACATGTTGGTCTTCAAAATGTCGGTACTGTTTGGTTCCTTTTCTGCCAAATACTCAATTTCCCGGACAGGTTTTAGAACTCGATTTCGCGTTGCAGCAAGACCAAGACTCGCCCAAACGAGACTCCTGGATTTGGCATAGAGACTTGCTGAAGACAATCGATCAGAACATTCGTAAGCTCCGATTTCTCGATGCGACAACATCTTCAGACTGAAACTGTACAACTTCTTGCTGAGGCTCTTTTCATGGGAAATGTCCTCCCACATATCCTTCAGTTCGGTCTTTTCTTTTTTGGTGATGTAAGATGTCACATACCGAGCCACAGCCATACAGTTGTCAGCCACAAACTGTATATCCATGTTGGCATTCCACATGGACAAAATCACTGGGTTGTAGTCATTGATGTACTTGGACTCTTCATTCCTTTTCAAATTGTATGTATTCTTGGGTGATTTCCTCGTCACATTATGTCGCAGCGAAGACATCAAACTGTTCACTCTTCCTTTAGAAATCACCGGTCGTGGAAAGTTGAAACGACATTTGGTGTAGAACTTGTCCTTGTTTCTGAATTTACGACGACAGTACTTTCCACAACGATGGCTTTGGAAACGTAGAACTTGTTCTCTTAGACTTTTCTTCTCCATTGCGTTTGGAACAGCACACGTAGAATACTGTTCTATGAAATTCATCACTAAGTCATCCGGATCTGTTCCAAATTTAGGTGCATCCTTGATCCACAACAACATATGTATATGAGGGGCACCTCTTGCTTGGTACTCCTTTCTCCAGAAGAAATCCAACACCTCTCCAAGAGGTGGATTCTTTTTATTTGTGATGAAAGACATCATAGCTTCAAATCTATGATTGAAGTACCTGCATACATTCACTGGATCCAAAGAACACAGTTCTCCAGGTGTCTTGAATTCAATGTTTTCAATATTTCCATTTGCCTCTCGTAGAAATTCAAGTAAGTCTTCCCAGCCATACTCGGCACAGCTCAGAGTGAGGAACCATGTTGGAGTTCCTAAGTTCCTCAGCATACATTTTAAATCACCATGACGACGGTACCAGTACTCATTAGTACCACGCTGACACGCCATGAGATTAATTAAGTGAGAATCCAAAATACTGTCTTGGACATTGACTTTATGCATAAAGTCACTTGCCGAGATGTTTCGCATCTGTATACCACTTTTTAAGATGTGGTTCACTGCATATGACAGTCCAGACAGATCGCTTTCAAACAGGAGATGAAACAAATAGGGAATGCATTGCCGAAACCTAGGATCTTCTGCATACAATCGTAAAGTCCGGTATTCAGACGCAGGAATTTGATGAGGTCGCTCATCATATCTTCCTCCTTGACCTGTGGGAAATAGCTGTGGGAAACACCGAGCTTCCAAACTTTCCTCCCAAACACTAATGGGACTCCCTTTGGCTTGTTTCATTTGAAACAACTCAATAGCATTCCCCATGACTTCCTTGGAATGCAAAGGATGAACACTATAATGTTCATATATTTCTTCACTTTTAGAGGCCTCTACTTTCTCAATTTGGCCAGCACACAAATCGCTATCCTCTTCATCACTTACTTCCTCTTCTGCAACATATACATTCTTATAGTACTTATTATTTTTCTTCAAATACACTGTTGCCTTTTTGACTTTCCTAACATCCACTAAATCTTGCCATATTTTCTTATTCTTTGTCGGAACCCCATTAACCAAGATAACCAGAGGTTCCTCTTCCACTTTTTCTATTCCAATTGTGTTAATGTTTTTGTTCAAATCTAGAGGCAAATAAACAACTCTTCCCTTTAATCCTCTCTGTAAATCTGCTGGAGGCAACTTCCCTGTCTTTGGCTCCATTCTTACAATAGCCTGAAAGGGATGGATACTTTGAATCAAAATAGATTCATAAGTATTTAAATCCTTCAATTCAGAAGGAATCTCAACCAATTCCAGATTATTTTGAACTGCCCTAGCAGGCATCTGGTTTTGGTTTAATTTATTACAACAATAAGTACACACACGTTGATCCGATCCCAAATCAAAATAATTTTCTACCATCAAGTATGTGGCAAAATCCTTCCATTCACTATTATTTTCCCTTTCACTTTTTGCATATAAATCCACTACCTTAGTCTGATTCTTATAATAAGTGCGTCGACAACATACACAAGTGAAATTAGGCCTCTCACTTGATTTCATCTGAAACGTGGCAATTTCCTTCTGAAAATTATCTGTACTGGAAACCTGTACATTATCTTCCACATTACCCTCTACTTCAGGGTCAATTTGAACATTCTCATCTTTACTACCAAAGTAGCAAAACTCAATTTCTTCACAAATATTTTTCACATCTATTTCAGAACCATGCAAAAGAGCAGCACATAATTGTTTAAGCATAATTGCTGGACTCTTAGCATAATACAACATTCTCACTAATTTTCTCACTTTATTATGATGCACTGCTAGCATCCTGAAATGATGAAAAACACTCTGGCATACTCTCCTGGAAAGACAAGCCAGTGAATGACCACGCAAACCTGTCATTTGTCTCACTCTGCAAGGATCTAAATCTTGCAACAACTTCATTTTCTGCTTCAAACTTTTCTTATTAAATGTCCGTATAAAATCACAAAGCAAATTGATGGAAACCTGTCGCACACTGCAAATAGAACTACACTTCCAAATGTACACAGGACCCTTAGGACGTCTTCCTAAAACCTCATCACTTAGCGCCTCTTCTGTCTCTGTTGTCACAAGTTGTTCTTTTTCAACTGGACAACCATCCTTCACTTCATAAGCTCGACCACTGATGTCAACTGCATGCACCAAATCATTATCCTGAAAATAAGTCTCCTCATTAAAAAATGCCTCAGAACTTGAACTATGCATCCATTCTCCGGAAAAAACTTCACAAAAGTTAGTACGATTTACTACTCTCTTCCATCTACTTTTTGTTTTGAAATCAGAAATTACCTTGCTTAGTTTCCTAATTCTATTGATTACCAAAATAAACAACTTTCGCTTAATTTCAAAAGCATGATCAATAATTTTCTCTACATTTTTCTTCTTCTTATAAAATGCCGCTTTCTGTTGGCCTTTCTTTTTAATACTTTTCAATAAATTAACTAATATCCTATTACGGAACATTCGATTTCGAATGTCCCTAAACTGTTGTTTCCTTCTACTATCATGCACAGAGTTATCTCTTCCTCTACCAGTAACATTTGTGATGGGTCTCTCCTTTCCATTTAAATTACTTTTCTTTTTGTGAACTGAAACATTTTTTTGAGCAAAACTTTTTTTACTACAAATATTTCTTAAGAATGATTTCGTGCTCTTACCCGGACCTTTCTTGGTGTTTTGACAAGTATTTGGGGAAGAGGACTGCTGCAATAAAACATCATCCTGCTGTCTTTGACGTTTTCTAGCCTTTCGTATTCGACTTTTGGAAGGCATTTTCCAAACTATGAAAGAATCTGCAGTTGAATCTGTGGAAAAATATAATATAAAATGTTATTAACCACTATTACCAAACAGTAAATAAATAACAGTCATCTAAAACTTAATGCCGTACTAATCATTTAACATAGCAAATGTTTTCCACCAGCACTGCATCACAAAAATGACACTCAATGGTACAAAAAAGGCATACAACACTCATAAATCACTCCCTAATATTTTAAATCATTAATTCAGGATGACGATAAGATGTAGCCTATCTAAAGATTTGTTTAGGCATTGATCTTTAGACTGGGGTAAATGTGTGTCATTGATCCACATTCAGTCCATCACCTGTTTTGTTTATTTGAGGTGAGGCCAACACATGGTTGCAGATAAGATTTGCACTGAAAAATTTCAAAATAAAAAAACATGTGAAGGCCTACGAATGAAGTAAATCATTAAATGAAAACCAATACATTTCTGGAAATATGCACTACTAGTGCTTCATAAGATGTTTTGGGTCATATTTATAAGGCATTTGAGTATCTAGTATGCTATTTTACGTTCTTCCTGGTGCAAATTTATTGTAAATATGCTCCCACCTGCGGTTGGCAAATTTAGATTTTGATTATGGGAGTTAGATAGGCATGTTACTAATTTCCCAAAAATGGTGTATAACCCCAAACAACCTTTGAAGCAAATGCTCTTAGCCATGTTATCCACCTCCCATTGGATAACATGGCTAAGAAGTGCTTGCAAATGTGAAAAAAAACGGCCGCAATGCATGAATATCGCAGAAAAATCAGCGATATTCATACATTTTCCAGCAAATGCTCTTAGCCATGTTATCCACTTCCTATTAAATAACATGGCTAAGAACTGCTCTGGGCCTCATGAGGAACGCTTTCCATTTAAAAAGGGAAAAATAACATCAAAAACACTAAAATGCCTTCTAAATATGACCCCAAACAACCTATGAAGCTCTAACAGTACATATCCTGAAATTTAATTGATTTCAAAATTCGTTTTTAAACACAGCATATAAATCAATTGTATACCTGCATTCATGAAGAAATGACTAAAAATGTCCTTGAGACACATGATTGTGTTTTCTGGAATGCCCTAGCACCATTTTTGAGACACTATTAACATGGCTAGGTAACTCCCATAATCAAAATTTAAATTTGCCAAGCGCAAGTGGGAGCGTATTTACAAGACACTTGCCCCAAGAGGAACGCTTTCCATTTAGAAAGGTAAACATAACATCAAAGACACTAAAATGCCTTCTAAATATAGCCCCAAACAACCTATGAAGCTCTAAAAGTACATATCAAGAAATGTAATTGTTTATCACAAATGCGATTAAAAACAGCCGCAATGCATGAATATCGCTGAAAAGTCAACGATATTCATGCATTATCCAGCAAATGCTCTTAGCCATGTTATCCACCTCCCATTGGATAACATAGCTAAGAACTGCTCGCAAATGCGAAAAAAAACGGCCGCAATGCATGAATATCGCAGAAAAGTCAGCGATATTCATGCATTTTCCAACACATGCTCTTAGCCATGTTATCCACTTCCTATTAAATAACATGGCTAAGAACTGCTCAGGGCCCCATGAGGAACGCTTTCCATTTAAAAAGGGAAAAATAACATCAAAGACACTAAAATGCCTTCTAAATATGACCCCAAACAACCTATGCAGCTCTAACAGTACATATCCTGAAATGTAATTGATTTCAAAATTCGTTTTTAAACACAGCATATAAATCAATTGTATACCTGCATTCATGAAGAAATGACTAAAAATGTCCTTGAGACACATGAAAGTGTTTTCTGCAATTCACTAGCACCATTTTTGGGACACTATTAACATGGCTAGGTAACTCCCATAATCAAAATCTAAATTTGCCAAGCACAAGTGGGAGCGTATTTACAAGACACTTGCCCCATGAGGAACACTTTACATTTTAAAAGGAAAACATAACATCTTAGACACTCAAATACCTTATAAATATGGCTCAAAACAACCTATGAAGCTCTAGCAGTACATATCCAGAAATGAAATTGATTTCTTAAATCGTTTTTAAAAGCAACATCTCTGTTTCAGCTTACATAACAGACCATAAAATGGGCTCCATGTACCACAATAACTTGTGTTACTGCATGCCAGAATGTTACACCAAATATGCAATTACAATTTCTCTATGAAACTAATTCTATTAGTATATCACTAGAGACAAAACCACATTTTAAAAACACAGCTTTCTTCATCATTTTCTCCTTAAATCATACTATTCTCTATCTAAATTAAATAAATCTTTTCTCACCTTAGCAAATATTTTTTGAGTTTTGAAAACAGTCTAAGAAATACACCAAATTGTCTTCAGCAGAAGAAAAAGGATGCACTCCAAAGGCTGCAGCTATTGAAAGCACAGAAATACAGATATTCTTTTCACATATCTCTCATATTAGCCAATCATACCTCTTCCCTCACTTTTTTCAAATCAAAACCCTTCCCCCCTCTGCCCTGTCTGCCTTGTTTCCATAGCAACCACCTCCTGGAAGACCTCTCATGTTTGCAAATTCACACAACAATGTTTCAATTGAACTCTGAACTCTCAGTGCACCTGCGTATCCAGTGCAATCTTTCATTAAATGTTTCTTCCTTGACCATTCAAATTACATCTTTCAAAGAACACATCCATGCACCCTAACTTTCTGTTTTCAGAAATGGAAATGCACCAATCACTGCTAATGAATCATTAGCATTGTAAATCCACAGTTTTTTTCTTTAGAAACTCCTACTGTTTCAACTGCCCTTTCATTACCACACTTCATCTGACTGCAGAACAACCTTCTCCCACCATGTTTAAGGTCTGGATTGTTGGACATAGTTACATCCACTGGGCTCAAAGGTATGCTGAGAGCAGAAATTTACCTAACCTCAATTTACAAGATGTGGAAATTAAGTGGTTGGGCCAAAGAGGATTAAAATGTCACCAATTGATACCATTGGTGAAAACCTTTATGCATTTGCCAAAACCTGACCTGTTAATAGTGCACTGTGGAGGTAATGATTTGGGCACTTTGACAGGGGTAGGTCTGGAAATGCTTTTAAAGGACACCTTTGAGCAATTAATGGCACTTTTTCCTCAAACTGCCTTGGTATATTCCAATATATGCCAAAGACAGAAATGGAGGTGGTCCAACCAATTTTGTCCACAAATTGAGAAAGCGAGGAAGCATGTAAACAAATCTGTTTCAGCTTACATGAGAGACCATGGAATGGGCTCTCTGTACAACAATAACTTGCGTTACTACATGCAAGATATCTACAGAGGAGATGGAGTTCACTTCTCAGATGAGGGCAACAGAATTTTCATTCTGAATTTAAGACTGTGCATTGGTACCTACTTATAAGTACCTAAATGTACCATAAACCCAAAAGCTCTTCTCAGAGCTACCCTACATCTGATCACTCACAATTATTATTTTTCTCTAACTTTTTTCACTAATTTTCCCCAAAATTCGCTCCCCGGAGCGCTACCCGGTTCGCTAACCGAAAGCTAACCTCGCGGAATTTTTTTTCCGCACATATAAGCCTCCTCAGCCACGCTCAGAAAACCTAGGGGGTCAAGATAAGTCTACCATGACCCCTTCTACCCATTCTAAACATTATTTGCCCTCCATCTTGTATCTTAATGCGACCGAAACACAAAATGGTGGACTCCCGTGACGCTTAAGGTTCGCTAAACGGGCCGCTTCCCGGAAAGCGGTCCTAAAAAAAGGCGGGAAAGTAATTTACAGAAAAACGACTAGAGACACTCTCACCAAATATAGATTAGCTCATACTACATAACAATCCCTTCCATTCTCACAAATTTCATTGAAATTCCATTTAGCCATTTAGCCTGTAGACCTCTCCAAATACCGTGAGGTAAATTACTTCACAAAACACATCTGAATTGTTGGAATTGACAACCAATGAAAATGTTACTTTCCTTTTCTACTTTTATTACCTGACATTTGATTGGTTATATACCTGTATATATATAAAGGGAGAGAAGGAAACACAGCCATTTTGACTACTACTTGTTGTTGTATATATCATTTAGAATATCACTAATAACATCAACTTGTTTCTAAAGGTAAGTTGTTATTTTTAAAACTGAAGTATATTGTGCACTATAAGTAAATATGGTAAACTTTTTCAGATAGTTATATACTATCCCTCTGTAAGAGTTAGACATTGAGAAAGGCTTCTTTATTATAATTATGGACTGATTTAGGTTTCTGTGGTATAATTATGAATTTACTTAGGCTTCTTCACAGGCACTTTTTAATAGTACTACTTCACGCCTGAAACCATACAGTGCCCATAGATTACTTCTCTGTTATAAACTCACAAGTGCCTGTCTGAACTTAAACCCAACAGTGCCCTATCTCTACTGATATATTTATTTTTTATGCAAATTACAGCAATAAAATGGAAGGTGAGCAGAATGTTTCCTTCGAAATTGTTCTGGAGACCACCACAGAAAAAGTTATTGCGGACAATGATGACTCAGATTTCATGGATGAATCACGGGACCATGAATTAGTTCAATGTGTAGAATCAGTGGATCATTTACTTCATTATGATGACGGTCAAATGTTTGAACTTATGTTCACTGAACAAGAACACATATCAGACAGTGAAATGCTAGACGTTGTATTAAATTTCGAAAAACAATCCGAAAAATAAAATTGTATGTAATATTAAAAAATTGTTTGAGTCTTTAATCATTTTTATATGTAATTCATAAACTAGTTAAATGTTAGAAATGTTATTAAATTTTGAAACACAATCACAACAATAGAAAATTGCTTAAAAAATAAAAAAATTAAAAAATAATCAACAAAACCAACAAATAATTAACATACAGTATTAGAAAAGTCTTTCATTCTTTTATCCATAAAGTTCGCTGCCCAGAACGCTTTCCGGTTCGCGAACTTGGCGCTTACCACGCAAAAAAAAATTTTTTTTTTTTTTTTTTTGGACCCTCCTAGGCCCTTTTAAAACCTCCACATAAAACCTAGGGGGTCAACGAGGATCTACTATGCCCCCTTATGGTAATTTCCCCCTTTGTTTTGGCCTCCTCTTGTCTCTCGATCCTACCGAGAGACAAGATGGCGGCCGCTCCGGACTGTTTAGAATGTTGACAGACACCGGAGGGCCAATCAGCTTCGCATCGCAAAGTTCCGATACGCGAAAGGTTCGCTAACCGGATCGCTGCCCGGAGCGCTGTTACAGATATATATCTTGATTTAAACGTTAATTTCTCAAAATCCACTGAAGCACATATATTGAGACCTAGCAAAGGCACATCGGGCTAACAGTCCCTACAATTTTGCCAAGTTTCGTGAAAATCCATTCAGCCGTTCGGGCTAAAAGTGAGTCCAACCGCCCTATGGAAAACTCAATGCAAAAAACGCGTTTTGGGACCCCCCTTTTTTCTCAGCCCCCCCTTGACGAAACCCCACCACATTTTCAGGGGCTGCTCAGAAACAAAATGTGCCATTTTCCTGAAAATTTCAGCCAATTCCGTCCACAAACGCAAAAGTTATTAGGCATAGAATTTTCAGAAATCCCATAGGGAAAAAATCCTAACTATATATACCTACTGGCGACCGCCAGTAGGTAATATATATATATATATATATATATATTCAATGAAAAAACCATAGGTTATAGGCCATATATAGTTAGGAATTAGCATTTACAAAACCTTATTTTACTCGCATAAAACCATTGAAATTCCATATATAGTTAGAAGCGCTAACTATATATCGCGCACCCGCAATCCACTGCTGATGATGTCACATATTACATCATTCATGACATGGTCAGTGACATCACTGATGACATCACTGATGACATCTCAAATGACATCACTGATGACATCACTGATCACAACATCCAGTGATTGTATGTGTCTGTAAAGTTTAAATATGTTTCACATATTGAAGAATGAGTGGATGTATAAGTGTCTGGATGAAGAATTTAGTAGGTGCATGACTGACTGTATGAGTGAGTGATTAAATGTGTCTCACTGAGTACATGGGTTAGTGACTAAACTGTCTTAATTCGTGCATCAGTATGTTTGTTGTTGTGTAAGCTGCGGCATGTGTTGATCAGTAGCTATAAGAGTGGCCATATGGGTTATTGATTGGTTGCCCAAGTATTTGAATGGGAGGCTGAGTGTGTGTGTGGGTGGCTGGGAGGTGCGTGACTCTGTGCATAGATGTGTAAGCAGTTGATTCACTAGGAGTATGAGTTCAAGAGTGCATGTGGAAACAGCTATATGGGCGGTTGACTGTGCATGGGTGTGTTGGTGAGTGAATGGATTTCTCATTGCTACATGTGCAAGTAAGTACGTATGTAAAACACAATACATGTGAGAGTTGAGATATATAAATAACTGAACATAAGAGCCAGTGAATGTGTGAGTGGCTGTATCGATCACTGTGAGCTTGTATCAGGGATTATATAAGAGAGTAAATATGTGTTATTATATGTTTGAATAAGTAAGATGTGTATAACTGTATAGTTGAGGAAATGGAGGTGTGATTGATTCTTTGCATGACTGACTAGGTGTGTGAGTAACTCCATGGATGACTGACAGTCTGTGAGTGTCTGTTTATACTGAGTGTATGTAAGGTTATATTAGAGTCTGAAGAGGTTCATTGTATTATCACATGAGTGATGTGATCAGTGATGACAAATGAGATGTCATCAGTGATGTCATTTGAGTTGTCATCAGTGATGTTATCAGTGATGTCATTTGAGATGTCATCATTGATATCATTTGAGTTGTCATCAGTGATGTCATTTGAGATGTCATCAGTGATGTCATCAGTGATGTCACTGACCATGTCATGAATGATGTAATATGTGACATCATCAGCAGTGGATTGCGGGTGCGCGATATATAGTTAGCGCTTCTAACTATATATGGAATTTCAATGGTTTTATGCGAGTAAAATAAGGTTTTGTAAATGCTAATTCCTAACTATATATGGCCTATAACCTATGGTTTTTTCATTGAATTTTCAAGGTTTTGTAAATGCAAATTCCTAACTATATATCCACTATAACCTATGGTTTTTTCTGTGAATTTCATTGGTTTTTTAATAGCAAATATGAAAAGCTTTAAAATGTCAAGTACTTGATAGATAAAAACATTTTCGTATTTATGCACGCTGATGTGCTTTGAACGCTGCACCCCCCCCCTCCCCTCTTTTGCCTTAGTAGTACTCTCTCTTTGCAGATACTGAAGGGTAGTTAACGCAGGCCTTTACCCCCGTTGTAATCCGTCGTGCCTCCTTGTCTCTCCATTTGATTGATTGTTGTCCAAGCATTTACTGTTTTAGAATTGGTTCTCTTTGGATCATTCTCTATTTACAAACAAGCACAAAGTCGCAATACTCTGTTTAGTCTTTGCAGATAGTGAAAAATCGTGTAAAAAAATAAAAGTAATCGAGCAAAATCAGTAGGCCACTAATTGGATCTCTTTTTGACCTCGCTAAAATAGAAATATTAGGAACAACCCTTCTTGAGAAATACGAAAATAGTGAGATGAACTGAGCTCCACACCATGAGGGCTGCAAGACAGCTCGGCTCCATCACCCATCCCGCACAAAATAACGACAAACCCTATGCAAATATTAAAAATATAGACAACACACCAGCAAAGAAACAGGGTAAAACATTTTATTAAAAAACTATTTACATAACGTTGGTTTATAAGATGATGTCAGTAGTGGACCGATGTGTGAATAGATCGAAAACAGCACAAGGCTCCAAGATCCGGATAGCAAGCTCCTGGATGTTGGGTGCCATAGTTTAGAGTTCTGAATTTCAGCCTTTTTCAATGCCTGTGCTTTGTTGAATCAAAATGGCGGCTTGACACAAAGCTGACTCAAGCGTTGTTACTGATGCTATGCAGACCAAAACTGGTTTTCAGTTTGTACATTTTTCTAGATTTTTCAATCCAAGTTTGGTTGACTTTGTAGAACGATGGCTTCAGATTTTCAACATACGGTGTGGTGGCGCTGACTGGGAGGGGGCGCTTCGCTCCTGCCCCCTCCCCAAGTAAGATTTTCATACGTGAAAGTACGTTAATGGTTTTGGTCCCTGAGATGCTTCGATGTCACTACCATTCTCAAATAGCATAAGTTCTGGATGTTGGGTGCCATAGTTAAGAGTTCTGAGCAGTGCTTGTAACACTGTCTGAAGCTTATTTCCACCTACTGCAGCTTCACTATTCTCAAAGTAAGTGAGTGTCGTTTGTGGACCTGACTGCATTAGAAAACAATGTGATATGTTACCTTCCTAAACAGCTTGATGGAGGCCCCTGAGGGGCGGTGTGATGGCCATGGACTCGGAGAAGACGCTTGGCTCCGACACCCTCCCCAAGTCTTATAGCACTGGTGTAGCCTGAGATCGCCCCCGACATAGGCGGCCGGCTCCCGGGGTCCGGCGGAACTTTTTGCCTTTTGATGACTCTTCAATTCTGGACCTTGTCCCACAATCCGTTTGACCTGAAGACAAGCTGTAGTGGGGCGCCCCTTTATCGTTTTAGTTGCCATTCCGCCCGCTTTTGCTACACTGTGCCTCTTCCGCCATTCAGCTGTTTACCGCCCGCTCTTGCGACTACAGCGTCTCGCTCACCATGTAGTTGAGATGCGCCCGCTCTTGCGGTGCAGCGATAGGCGGCTGCCACAGGACTCTCAAAATGGCGGCCGGCTCTTCGGTTTTGGGCCTGGTCCACTAAAATGGCCCTGGGACACCTTGGAACTCGGACGCTTGTCTGCTAGGGCTTGGGTCCCATTCTCGAAAAGCGTCCCCTCAGCCGTGAAGATTCTACAAAAGTCTTGGGGGCCTCCGACTCCCGCAGGCTTCTGGTGGGGAGCGGCTGCCATGATTGCTCGTGGAATGGCCACGACGGAGCTACGAGATGGTAGTGGTCTCATGCTGACGCCAGCTTCAGTCTGAAACATCCAGAAACACTGTAGACTACCAATTCGATCAGTTCCGGTAGCGCCCCAACATGACCCGGAAGAGAAGAACTTGCCCTCCCCTCTTTGACTGATGGTTCTTGTTGCCTGTCCCCTCTGTTGTCATTTAACAGAACTTTTTGGACTGCTGAAAGGGGTTGTGTTCTGAACGCTGGTTGGTGGAGACATTTAGACTATATTCTTGACCTACGTTGTCGCGTAATGCGTTTTATGACACGCCGCGTTAGCGCACCCGGAAGTGATCCGAGGCGCGGCGCGCAGCGCGTAACGTAAGCATAACAGGTCATGTGACTTGTTAATAAAACTTTTCATTGGTTCATTTTACTTTTGTTAATTTAATGATGAAAAGCTTGGTCATATGACCTAAAAATTACGCTTTTTATTATTTTCGAACAATATTTTTTTTTCAAACATATGTTATAATATTCCAGGCTAATGTACTTTCCCGGAAAATTTACAACTGTCTTGCAAGTAAAATATATTCCTTTTTCGAGAAAAAGGGCGTTTCTTCCTTCCATGACGGAGCCGTTGAGTAAAAGAGATTCGGCCTGCTGTCTTAGTCGCCGATACGCCTGATTATCAGATTCTTATCGATCACTTTATGTTGCAGACATGAAAAACACAACTGCCCTTGACCATTTATCTTTACTGCGTTCCTACATATTATACCTTTTATCCGTCATGTAATTGGACTGCTTTATTTCACTTGCCTTTTACTGATTCGAAAACAGTCACTAAAAGTAAAAACTTTACAAATGTAAATACTACTACCGTGTTTTGTTTTAAAAACCTTTATTGTGAAAATGTCAGTATACAAATACGGGCCTATAACCACGTGGGCCGGCCACGGAGCAAACTGAAATCGTATATGATGAGGAGACATTTACACTGTAGAAGAACGTAACGAGCGGGCCATTAGGTGACAAGAACAAAGGTGTCTAACAGTTGCGGAATCGGTGGACGTACATTTTGTCATTAAAATACGACAGGGCCACTTACAATAACATTTTCTAGATATACATTTGCGGGCAAGGAGTTACGAGTCCCATTTATACCGGCGCCATTTTGGGCGAGGCCGGGCAGGTCCAAGATATAGTCAAAATGTCTCCACCAACCATCGGCCAGACCAGAACCCCTTTCGGCCCTTTATGCTACAAGATGGTGTCTTCCATTCAGAAAATATTGGTGGCAGCATTTTGAAAGGAAACAGAAACAGCCGTTCTCCTAGTGAGTTTCACATTGTTACATTTAGGAAGAATGTTGAAGAGTAGTATGTGGAAAATCTGAAGCCATTTTTCTACAAACTCTCAATCAGACTTGGATGGAAAAAAAAAACCTGAAGAATGTACAAACTGAAAACCAATTTTTGTCTGTATAGCACCAACAGTAACGCTTGAGTCAGCTTTGTGTCAAGCCGCCATTTTCATTCAATCAATAGCGTCCCCCTGCACACATTCAGGGACCTGGTCGTGTCTTCAGATGAAACGCATTGTAGGAAAAGAAGCAGAAAGGAAAAGGAAAAAAGTTCCGCCGGACCTAGTGAAGCTGCAGCAGGTGCAAATAAGCTTCAGACAGTCTTACAAGCACTGCTCAGAACTCTCAACTGAGGCACTCAACATCCAGGACTTGCCATTCGGATCTTGGCGCCTTGTATTTTTGTTTTGTTTTTGATGGAGGGGAAACAACAAAAAACAGGCATTGAAAAAGGCTCAACAGTGCAGGGCGCCTTGTGCTGGTTCCGACCTATTCACACATCGGTCCACTACTGACATCACCTCATAAACCAACGGGGCACCCCACGCCGACTTTCGGCGCAGCATTGTAGGATGGCCACACCAGTGCGGCAATTTGCTGGACACCACCTCGGTGCCATCCAGATCTCGGCGCGTTCATTCAATCAATAGCGTCCCCCTGCACACATTCAGGGACCTGGTCGTGTCTTCAGATGAAACGCATTGTAGGAAAAGAAGCAGAAAGGAAAAGGCAAAAAGTTCCGCCGGACCTAGTGAAGCTGCAGCAGGTGCAAATAAGCTTCAGACAGTCCTACAAGCACTGCTCAGAAATCTCAACTGAGGCACTCAACATCCAGGACTTGCCATTCGGATCTTGGCGCCTTGTGCTGGTTCCGACCTATTCACACATCAGTCCACTACTGACATCACCTCATAAGCCAACGGGGCACCCCACGCCGACTTTCGGCGCAGCATTGTAGGATGGCCACACCAGTGCAGCCACTTGCTGGACACCACCTCGGTGCCATCCGGATCTCAGCGCGTTCGAGTCACTGTGCCGGAAGAGTGACCGGAACTCAGCTGAACACGCCGTCTTTCGGCGCAGCATTGTAGGATGGCCACACCAGTACGGCAATTTGCTGGACACCACCTCGGCGCCATCCGGATCTCGGCGCGTTCGAGTCACTGTACCGCAACAGTGACCGCAATTCAGCTGGACACGCCGTCTTTCGGCGCAGCATTGTAGGATGGCCACACCAGTGCGGCAATTTGCTGGACACCACCTCGGTGCCATCCGGATCTCGGCGCGTTGTGCTGCCTTCGGCCTATTCGCACATCGGTCCGCTACTGACGCCGCCTCACGTGCCAACGGATTTTCTACGCTTTTTGTAGCCCTATGTCGCATAACAGGTCATGTGACTTGTTTATAAAACTTTTCATTGGTTCATTTTACTTTTGGTTTCCTAAAGATGGAAGGCTTGGTCATATGACCTAAAAATAACACTTTTCATTGGTTTAGAACATTTTTTTTTCCCAAACGATGAAAGCCCCACCTTGTTTCTGGATCATTCAGACTGAAGCTGGCGTCAGCATGAGAGCACCACCATCTCGTGGCTCCGTCGTGGTCATTCCGCGAGCAATCATGGCAGCCGCTCCCCACCGGAAGCCTGCGGGAGTCGGGGGCCCCCAAGACTTTTATACAATCTTCACGGCTGAGGGGACGCTTTTCGAGAATGGAGCCCAAGCCCTAGCAGGCAAGCGTCCGAGTTCCAAAGTGTCCCAGGGCCATTTCAGTGGACCAGGCCCAAAACCGAGGAGCCGTCCGCCATTTTAAGGGCCATGTGGCAGCCGCCTATCGCTGCACTGCAAGAGTGGGAGCAACTCAACAACATGGTGAGCGAGACGCTGTGGCCGCAAGAGCGAGCGCAACTCAGCTAGATGGCCGCCACCTGGGGAGGCCCGTTCACGCCGGCTCCCCCACGCCCCCCCCCAGGCCGCCGCACGCCAATTTTCGGAGCAGCATTGTAGGATACCAAAACCAGTGCGGCAGTTTACTGGACATCACCTGGGTGCCTGTCGTACATGTTGTGTCAGCCATGTGACACTGGACACAGACCGCTACTGACGAGGCCTCCCCCCGCACCACCCGGGACGCCCCACGCTGTTTTTCTGTGCTGCATTGTAGGATCCCTAAACCAGTGCGGCACCCAGGCGACATCACCTGGGTGCCGTCCAGAACTCTGCACGTTGTGCTGCCTTGGGACTATTCGCACAACAGACCGCTACTGACGAGGCCTCCCCCCGCCCCACCCGGGATGCCCCACGCCAATTTTCGGAGCAGCATTGTAGGATCCCTAAACCAGTGCGGCACCCAGGCGACATCACCTGGGTGCCGTCCAGAACTCTGCACGTTGTGCTGCCTTGGGACTATTCGCACAAAAGACAGCTTCTAACCATTGTTGCTTTTTGTGTTGAGAAATGTTTAAATGTTTTTAGTTTTTGTTCCGTTTGTTAAAGTTAGTAGTTAATAAAGTTTTATAACCTTACTTTGTTGGAGTGTTATCTATTTTTTTTTAAACGGGTGAATGGGGCCTTGATTCGGGTTATTGTCATGTGTGGGCTTTGGAAGTGTGCTGCTGCAGGATCGGACATTTCAAACTCAAATGCACGTTCTTTTTCTTACCTTTCCGAAGCATGGAGCGCAATAGCAGGCAGAGAAAGGGTGATGCACGTGTTGAACACTACCTGACCTGGCAAGTTGCTGGCAGTGCCCCCCCGCCCGCTCCTGAAAGAGGGCACACACACACCGCCGCCCCGAGTACTTCACAAATCTTTAAAAGACCATGCGCTTGTTCATGAGGCTTAAATGGTTTATCACCTCTTCTAGAACCCCTACATCGACCCTCTGACGTTTCATGGAAAAATTACCATGTAACACAATACCGAGCCCTGTCAGCTGAAACCCCCAAGGAATCGTGGGGCATATTATCAAGGGGGTTTATCTCCGCTTTTTTGGCTTTAAAAACCATGAAAGCGGAGATAAAATTATTTCCCTATTATCAAGCTGTCGCTAACACCAGTTAGTGACACCTAAAAGGAGATAGCGACCATCTTGGGCCCGGCTTTGCATGTCAGTGATACTTATCACTAATGACATGCAAAGTGGCGTGCCAAGATGTTAGCGACTGGAAACAGTCCCTAACATCGCTACCTTCTATTACCAACTTTTGGAGATATTCGCGCTAAGCGCGAATATCTCCAAAATCTAACACCTGCCCTGAGCAGTTCTTAGCCATGTTATCCAATGGGAGGTGGATAACATGGCTAAGAGCATTAGGTCGATAATACATGAATATCGCTGACTTTTCTGCGATAATAGCAAGGTTTATCTGCGATAAAAATCGCCGATGTGCGGCGATAATTTTTGTCT
This sequence comes from Lissotriton vulgaris, assembly GCF_964263255.1. Classification (NCBI taxonomy): domain Eukaryota; kingdom Metazoa; phylum Chordata; class Amphibia; order Caudata; family Salamandridae; genus Lissotriton; species Lissotriton vulgaris. Next base: position 68,483,792 of record NC_141695.1, read on the forward strand.
CTAAACAAGTTACAGACAAAAATTATCGCTAGTTGTTCGTAATATGCCCCCGGGTTTTTGCTTGCAGAAATCGGGAGGCGGGAGACTAGCACTGAAATCAGTACTCACACGCCTGAATCAGGAGGATTGGCATGTCTGAATTCTCTACAGCTGGGGCCATAAACTACATCCGCAGGGGTAGGTGATAGCCTGGGACCAGCCTGGCATCTAAAATGGCTGCCGTGCACGACAAAATTGTGGCATTCGAAAAAAGGCAAGATGGCGCAGCCGCTGGAAGAGATATATCAACATATATCAGCCTCCTCAGCCACCCTCAGGAAACATAGGGGATTAGGATATGTCTCCCGCACCCCCTTATACCTAGTACTTTAATTAACGAAGCACAAAATGGCGAATTCCCGTTTCGCTACCAGTTTGCGGCCCAGTTCGCGGCCCGTGAAGCGCTTCTACCGTGAAAAATCATTTTTTTTTAATTTTCCCCACGGGACCCTTTAATAACCCCAACAACATTCCTAGGGGGTCAAGAGGGGGATACCTTGCCCCCTTTCATTAAATTCCCCCTTAGTTTTTCACCTTTTCTTCTCTCTCGATCCTACCGAGAGACAAGATGGCGGCCGCTCCGGACTGTCACGCAGCAAAAAAAAAAAAAAGCTCACGCACAGCCGCTGGAAGAGATGTATCAACATATATCAGCCTCCTCACCCACCCTCAGGAAACATAGGGGATTAGGATACGTCTCCCGCACCCACTTATAACTAGTAATTTAATTTACGAAGCACAAAATGGCGAATTCCCGTTTTGCAACCAGTTCGCGGCCGCGCTTCTACCGTGAAAAATCATTTTTTTTTATTTTCCCCACGGGACCCTTTAATAACCCCAACAACATTCCTAGGGGGTCAAGAGGGGGATACCTTGCCCCCTTTCATTAAATTCCCCCTTCGTTTTCCACCTCTTCTTCTCTCTCGATCCTACCGAGAGACAAGATGGCGTCCGCTCCGGACTGTTTAGAATGTTGACAGACACCGGAGAGCCAATCAGCTTTCTGCGCGCAAAGTTCCGATAAGCGAAAAGTAAGCGGACCGGATCGCTGCCCAGAGCGCTGTTACAGATATATATCTTGGTTTGAACGTTAATTTCTCAAAAACTACTGGAGCACATATATTGAGACCTAGCAAAGGCACATCGGGCTAACAGTCCCTACAATTTTGCCAAGTTTCGTGCAAATCCATTCAGCCGTTCGAGCTAAAAGTGAGTCCAACCGCCCTATGGAAAACTCAATGCAAAAAACGCGTTTTGGGACCCCCCTTTTTTCTCAGCCCCCCCTTGACGAAACCCCACCAAATTTTCAGGGGCTGCTCCGAAACAAAATGTGCCATTTTCCTGAAAATTTCAGCCGATTCCGTCCACAAACGCCAAAGTTATTAGACATAGAATTTTCAAAAGTCCCATAGGGAAAAAATTCTAACTATATATACCTACTGGCGATAGCCAGTAGGTAATATATATATATATATATATATATATATATATATATATATATATTACCTACTGGCGGTCGCCAGTAGGTATATATAGTTAGGATTTTTTCCCTATGGGATTTCTGAAAATTCTATGCCTAATAACTTTTGCGTTTGTGGACGGAATTGGCTGAAATTTTCAGGAAAATGGCACATTTTGTTTCTGAGCAGCCCTTGAAAATTTGGGGGGGTTTTGTGGAGGGGGGGCCGAGAAAAAAGGGGGGTCCCAAAACGCCTTTTTCCCATGTTAATTTCCATAGGGCGGTTGGACTCACTTTTAGCCCGAACGGCTGAATGGATTTTCACGAAACTTGGCAAAATTGTAGGGACTGTTAGCCCGATGTGCCTTTGCTAGGTCTCAATATATGTGCTTCAGTGGATTTTGAGAAATTAACGTTTAAATCAAGATATATATCTGTAACAGCGCTCCGGGCAGCTATCCGGTTAGCGAACCTTTCGCGTATCGGAACTTTGCGATGAGAAGCTGATTGGCCCTCCGGTGTCTGTCAACATTCTAAACAGTCCGGAGCGGCCGCCATCTTGTCTCTCGGTAGGATCGAGAGACAACAGGAGGCCAAAACAAAGGGGGAAATTACCATAAGGGGGCATAGTAGATCCTCGTTGACCCCCTAGGTTTTATGTGGAGGTTTTAAAAGGGCCTAGGAGGGTCCAAAAAAAAAAAAAAAACAATTTTTTTTTGCGTGGTAAGCGCCAAGTTCGCGAACCGGAAAGCGTTCTGGGCAGCGAACTTTATGGATAAAAGAATGAAAGACTTTTCTAATGCTGTATGTTAATTGTTTGTTGTTTTTCTTGTTTTTTTTGTTTTCTTTTTTTTAAAGTGTTTTTTTTATTTTGATTCTTTTTCATAATTTATTAAACTTTCTAACATTTCAGTGTCTGAAATGTCATTATTTTCTTGAAATATTGTTTGCAATCTGTGAGGTTGCAAAATGTCCTCATTTGCAAGGAGGACATCTACTGCTTGGACACATTGCAGCAGTTCATTATCCAAGCTTTCATCCATAAATTCCATGTCAATTTGTTCAATTAATTCCTGGCTGCTCTCTTGCAGGTCCATCTCAAAAGAAACTTGCTGCTCGCCTTCCATTTTTCCTGAAATTTGGATTAAAAAAATATATATTAGTAGAGATAGGGCACTGTTGGGATTAATTTTAGATAGGCAGTTTTTATCAGTGAATTTATCTTTTGGCAGTGTATAGTATGAGAGTGGAAATAGGACTATAAAAAAGTGTATGTGATTTAACCAAGACAAGCCTTACTCCATTGATAACTATAACAGAGAAGTCTATCTAAATACATTACTACTACAGAGGGATAGTGTATATCTAGCAGAAAAAGTCTACTATATTAAGTTATAGTGCACAATATATTAAATTATAACTTACCTTCACAAAGAAGTTGAAGTTTTTTGAAGCTATTGAAATAGGAGGTACAACAAGAAGTAGTAGTCAAAATGGCTGTGTTTCCTTCTCTCCCTTTATATATATACAGGTATATAACCAATCAAATGTCAGGTAATAAAAGTAGAAAATGAAAGTAACATTTTCATTGGTTGTCAATTCCAACAATTCAGATGTGTTTTGTGAAGTAATTTACCTCACGGTACTTGGAGAGGTCTACAGGCTAAATGGCTAAATGGAATTTCAATGAAATTTGTGAGAATGGAAGGGATTGTTATGTAGTATGAGCTAATCTATATTTGGTGAGAGTGTCTCTAGTCGTTTTTCTGTAAATTACTTTCCCGCCTTTTTTTAGGACCGCTTTCCGGAAAGCGGCCCGGTTAGCGAACCTTAAGCGTCACGGGAGTCCACCATTTTGTGTTTCGGTCGCATTAAGATACAAGATGGAGGGCAAATAATGTTTAGAATGGGTAGAAGGGGTCATGGTAGACTTATCTTGACCCCCTAGGTTTTCTGAGCGTGGCTGAGGAGGCTTATATGTGCGGAAAAAAAACTTTTTTTAAAAAAATCCGCAAGGTTAGCTTTCGGTTAGCGAACCGGGTAGCGCTCCGGGGAGCGAATTTTGTGGAAAATTAGTGAAAAAAGTTAGAGAAAAATAATAATTGTGAGTGATCAGATGTAGGGTAGCTCTGAGAAGAGCTTTTGGGTTTATGGTACATTTAGGTACTTATAAGTAGGTACCAATGCACAGTCTTAAATTCAGAATGAAAATTCTGTTGCCCTCATCTGAGAAGTGAACTCCATCTCCTCTGTAGATATCTTGCATGTAGTAACGCAAGTTATTGTTGTACAGAGAGCCCATTCCATGATCTCTCATGTAAGCTGAAACAGATTTGTTTACATGCTTCCTCGCTTTCTCAATTTGTGGACAAAATTGGTTGGACCACCTCCATTTCTGTCTTTGGCATATATTGGAATATACCAAGGCAGTTTGAGGAAAAAGTGCCATTAATTGCTCAAAGGTGTCCTTTAAAAGCATTTCCAGACCTACCCCTGTCAAAGTGCCCAAATCATTACCTCCACAGTGCACTATTAACAGGTCAGGTTTTGACAAATGCATAAAGGTTTTCACCAATGGTATCAATTGGTGACATTTTAATCCTCTTTGGCCCAACCACTTAATTTCCACATCTTGTAAATTGAGGTTAGGTAAATTTCTGCTCTCAGCATACCTTTGAGCCCAGTGGATGTAACTATGTCCAACAATCCAGACCTTAAACATGGTGGGAGAAGGTTGTTCTGCAGTCAGATGAAGTGTGGTAATGAAAGGGCAGTTGAAACAGTAGGAGTTTCTAAAGAAAAAAAACTGTGGATTTACAATGCTAATGATTCATTAGCAGTGATTGGTGCATTTCCATTTCTGAAAACAGAAAGTTAGGGTGCATGGATGTGTTCTTTGAAAGATGTAATTTGAATGGTCAAGGAAGAAACATTTATTGAAAGATTGCTCTGGATACGCAGGTGCACTGAGAGTTCAGAGTTCAATTGAAACATTGTTGTGTGAATTTGCAAACATGAGAGGTCTTCCAGGAGGTGGTTGCTATGGAAACAAGGGAGAGAGGGCAGAGGGGGGAAGAGTTTTGATTTGAAAAAAGTGAGGGAAGAGGTATGATTGGCTAATATGAGAGATATGTGAAATGAATATCTGTATTTCTGTGCTTTCAATAGCTGCAGCCTTTGGAGTGCATCCTTTTTCTTCTGCTGAAGACAATTTGGTGTATTTCTGAGACTGTTTTCAAAACTCAAACAATATTTGCTAAGGTGAGAAAAGATTTATTTAATTTAGATAGAGAATAGTATGATTTAAGGAGAAAATGATGAAGAAAGCTGTGTTTTTAAAATGTGGTTTTGTCTCTAGTGATATAGTAATAGAATTAGTTTTATAGAGAAATTGTAATTGCATATTTGGTTTAACATTCTGGCATGCAGTAACACAAGTTATTGTGGTACATGGAGCCCATTCCATGGTTTGTTATGTAAGCTGAAACAGATATGTTGTTTTTAAAAACGATTTAAGAAATCAATTACATTTCTGGATATGTACTGCTAGAGCTTCATAGGTTGTTTTGAGCCATATTTATAAGGTATTTGAGTGTCTAAGATGTTATGTTTTCCTTTTAAAATGTAAAGTGTTCCTCATGGGGCAAGTGTCTTGTAAATACGCTCCCACTTGTGCTTGGCAAATTTAGATTTTGATTATGGGAGTTATTTAGCCATGTTAATAGTGTCCCAAAAATGGTGCTAGGGAATTGCAGAAAACACTTTCATGTGTCTCAAGGACATTTTTAGTCATTTCTTCATGAATGCAGGTATACAATTGATTTATATGCTGTGTTTAAAAACGAATTTTGAAATCAATTAAATTTCAGGATATGTACTGTTAGAGCTTCATAGGTTGTTTGGGGTCATATTTAGAAGGCATTTTAGTGTCTTTGATGTTATTTTTCCCTTTTTAAATGGAAAGCGTTCCTCATGGGGCCCTGAGCAGTTCTTAGCCATGTTATTTAATAGGAAGTGGATAACATGGCTAAGAGCATTTGCTGGAAAATGCATGAATATCGCTGACTTTTCTGCGATATTCATGCATTGCGAACGTTTTTTTTCGCATTTGCGAGCAGTTCTTAGCCATGTTATCCAATGGGAGGTGGATAACATGGCTAAGAGCATTTGCTGGATAATGCATGAATATCGTTGACTTTTCAGCGATATTCATGCATTGCGGCTGTTTTTAATCGCATTTGTGATAAACAATTACATTTCTTGATATGTACTTTTAGAGCTTCATAGGTTGTTTGGGGCTATATTTAGAAGGCATTAAAATAGGCCTCAGTTCATCAACATCAAGATACAGTTTTTTGTAAAATATATATATTTAGGATTGTGTAGGGGACGTAGAGAAGCAGAGACTTCTGTAAATGTCAAAGTTGTTGAAAAACTGTTTGTTCTTGAACCTTTTCCCTTGTCTTTTCTAATTTTTAAGTACATGTTTTAATATTTTTGGAAATGTTTGTTCTCTGTTTTACAGATTGAAAGTATGAAAAAATATTTTAAAAAGGTATCAAGAATTATAAGGTAAATGTTTTCTACTCTTTTTACCCGCAATGCACTGCTGATGATGTCACTGACACTATCTCTCATTTACTCTCTATAGCTGTCTTTCTTTTTACATTATTCTCTGTTTACTTCCCTTATACTAACTCTTCTTTTTTTTAAAAAAATATTTCTTTAGTTCGCTTACAGTTCGCAAACCGGTCAGCGAACTTGAAGCGAACCAAAAGAAATAGAGCTTGCCAGAGTGATAAACATTCTAGCAATTTTATTTGAAAGGGGAGGTAGTTCTGAAAAGAACTTTTTTTTTTGTTTTTGTTGTTTTATATATTTTTCTTTTTTTTTCTGAACATTTTTTGATTTTTTTGTATTTTTAGAACAGTTTTATGTTTTTTTTGTGTTTTTTATGGAGGGGAAACAACAAAAAAACAGGCATTGAAAACGGCTCAACAGGAGCAAAAAAAAATTACTTCTTGGGTGCATTAGGGCACTTATGGTTTTCGAACACCATATTAATCAAGTTGATGCTCATGTTCCCATACGACAACATAGCACCACAATATATACAAGTAAACCTCATATGTTGGAAATTTGGTTGAATATTTGGCACAGTTTCCTGTGCCTCTCTTCCTGACAAAGACATTGATGAGGTAGATCTGGCCACAGGAGTTGTCGGGGGATTGTCTTGTAGGTCCCTTAACTCAGCCCGGCTGTAGTTCAAGGGATGCCACCTGGTCATATGTCGATGCATAGTATAGTTCCCCATACTATATTTCTTCTCTGTGCCTCTTGACAATCTGTAATCACAGATGAGGCAGGTGGCATATTTTGCATTCACCTTCTTCTCCCCTGGAGGGATGGAAAAAAACTGCCAGATGAAACTAGTTTTTCTCTTTGAAACACGGGGCAACTCTGGGATAAATTGTTGTTGATCTGTATCCTCTTCTTCTTCTTCCTCCTCTTCCTGCTCTCTGTTGGAGGTAAATTGGCTTGGTGGTCCTCTCTTCTTATGAGGAGGTGGAGGTGGTGGTGGGGGTGCACCAGCTGCAGCAAGAATGGAAGCCATTGTTGAACTTCAGGTAAATGGTCTTTCTCTCACCAAGATGAAAGTCAGAGTGAGGAAAGAAGGAGGGGTTTACATGATTTGGGAAAAGCAAAAGTTCTGAACCAATGAAAAGTGTTATTTTTAAGTCACATGACCTAGTCATACATCATTTGGAAACCAAAAGTGAAATGAACCAATGAAAAGTTTGATAAACAAGTCACATGACCTGTTCCGCTTACGTTACGCGGTGCGCGCCGCGTCTCGGATCGCTTCCGGTTCGCGGTCCGGAGCACTTCCGGGAGCGCTAACGCAGCGCGTCATTAGACGCATTACGCGACAACGAGATACGTCGCGCTTCCGCGACGCGTCACAGTTCCGCTAACGTAACGTTGACCGGTTCGCGGACTAGATCGCGGCATCAAGATGAGCTAACGGAAAGCTTCCCGGTTCGCGAACTAGAAGCGAAGGAAAAAAAATATTATTAAAAAAATTATTAATAAACATCTAAAATATATTTTAAGATTTAAAGAAGAATACATTTTACAGTTACAGATGTTAGCTTTTAAAAAACCAATGAAATTCACAGAAAAAACCATAGGTTATAGACCATATATAGTTAGGAATTTGCATTTACAAAACCTTGAAAATTCAGTGAAAAAACCATAGGTTATAGACCATATATAGTTAGGGATTTGCATTTACAAAACCTTATTTTACTCGCATAAAACCATTGAAATTCCATATATAGTTAGTTGCGCTAACTATATATCGCGCACCCGCAATCCACTGCAATCAGTGATGTCACTGACCATGTCATGAATGATGTAATATGTGACATCATCAGCAGTGGATTGCGGGTGCGCGATATATAGTTAGCGCAACTAACTATATATGGAATTTCAATGGTTTTATGCGAGTAAAATAAGGTTTTGTAAATGCAAATCCCTAACTATATATGGTCTATAACCTATGGTTTTTTCACTGAATTATATATATATATATATATATATATATATATATATATATATATATATATATATATATATATATATATATATATATATATATATATATATATATTACCCACTGGCGATAGCCAGTAGGTATATATAGTTAGGATTTTTTTCCTATGGGACTTTTGAAAATTCTATGTCTAATAACTTTGGCGTTTGTGGACGGAATCGGCTGAAATTTTCAGGAAAATGGCACATTTTGTTTCTGAGCAGCTCCTGAAAATTTGGGAGGGGTTCGTCAAGGGGGGGCCGAGAAAAAAGGGGGGTCCCAAAACGCGTTTTTCCCATGTTAATTTCCATAGGGCGGTTGGACTCACTTTTAGCCCGAACGGCTGAATGGATTTCCACGAAACTTGGCAAAATTGTAGGGACTGTTAGCCCGATGTGCCTTTGCTAGGTCTCAATATATGTGCTTCAGTGGATTTTGAGAAATTAACGTTTAAATCAAGATATATATCTGTAACAGCGCTCCGGGCAGCTATCCGGTTAGCGAACCTTTCGCGTATCGGAACTTTGCAAAGCGAAGCTGATTGGCTCTCCGGTGTCTGTCAACATTCTAAACAGTCCGGTGCGGCCGCCATCTTGTCTCTCGGTAGGATCGAGAGACAAGAGGAGGCCAAAACAAAGGGGGAAATGAAGGAAAGGGCGCAAGGTAGACCCCTCCTGACCCCCTAGGATTGATGAGGGGGATATTATAGAGCCACGCCGGGCCCAAAAAAAAAAAATCCGATTTTTTCGCCGTAGAGACGCGTCTTGGTAAGCGAACCGGGCAGCTAACTGGGCAGCTAACCGGGAAGCTAACCGGCAGTGTAACGGGAGTCTGAGGAGTAGCTGATTGGCTGTCAACATTGTAAACAGTCCGGAGCGGCCGCCATCTTGTCTCTCGGTAGGATCAAGAGACAAGAGGAGACCAAAACAAAGGGGGAAATGAAGGAAAGAGGGCAAGGTAGACCCCTTCTGACCCCATAGGATTGATGAGGGGGATATTATAAAACCACGCGGGGCCTAAAAAAAAAAGAATCCTGAGGAGTAGCTGATTGGCTGTCAACATTGTAAACAGTCCAGAGCGGCCGCCATCTTGTCTCTCGGTAGGATCGAGAGACAAGAGGTGGAAAAAAAAAGGTGTAAATGAATGAAAGGGGTAAGGCAGACCCCTCCTGAACCCCTAGGATTGATGAGGGGGCTATTAAAGTTCCCTGCGGGGCAAAAGAAAAAAAAATTGCGATTTTTCGCGGTAAAGGTGCTTCCTTGTACGTTAACCGGGCAGCTAACCGGCAGCGTAACGGGAGTCCGACATATTGTGTTTTTTGAACGTTTGTGATATGTGCACGTGTGGATTTTGTCTAATTAAGGTTAAAAAAATATATATATATCTTTAAGCGTGTTCTGGCGCGCTTACGTTTTGGGTTTGGTTTGCGCTGCAGAGACGATACGTCACGGTTATGTGATGCATCATGAGGCGTCTCACGGGCTACGTGATACGTCACTTAATAAAGAATATATTTTACAGCTATAGATATTAGCTTTTAAAAAACCAATGAAATTCACAGAAAAAACCATAGGTTATAGACCATATATAGTTAGGAATTTGCATTTACAAAACCTTGAAAATTCACTGAAAAAACCATAGGTTATAGACCATATATAGTTAGGGATTAGCATTTAAAAAACCTTATTTTATTTGCACAAAACCATTGAAATTCCATATATAGTTAGTTGCACTAACTATATATCGCGGACCCGCAATCCACTGCTAATGATGTCACATATTACATCATTCATGACATGGTCAGTGACATCACTGATGACATCACTGATGACATCTCAAATGACATCACTGATGACATCACTGATGACATCTCAAATGACATCACTGATGACATCACTGACATCTCATTTGACATTACTGATTACATCACTGATGATATCATTTATGTGATAATACATCTTCAGACTCTAATATAACCTTAGATACACTCAGTGTAAACAGGCACTCACAGACTGTCACACATCCATGGAGTTACTCACACACCTAGTCAGTCATGCAAAGAATCAATCACATCTCCATTTCCTCAACTATACAGTTATACACACCTTACTTATTCAAACATATAGTAACACATATTTACTCTCTTATACAATCCTTGATACAAGTTCACAATGATTCATACAGCCACTCACACATTCACTGGCTCTTATGTTCAGTTATTTATATATGTCAACTCTCACATGGAGTGTGTTTTACATATGTACTTACTTTGACATGTAGCACTGAGATATCCATTCACTCACCAATATACTCATGCACACAGTCAACTGTCCATACAGCTGTTTCTACATGCACTTTTGAACCCATACACCTAGGGAATCAACTGCTCACACATCTATGCACAGAGTTATACACCTCCCAGCCACCCACACACATACTCAGTCTCCCATACAAATACTTGGGCAACCATTCAATAACCCATATAGTTACTGATATAGCTACTGATTTAAACATGCAGCAGTTTACAGAACAACATAAATAATGATTGCCAAATTAAGACACTTTAATCACTAACCCATACACTCAGTGAGACACATTTAATCATTCTCTCATACAGTCAGTCATGCACCTACTAAATCCTTCATCCAGACACTTATACATCCACTCATTCTTCAATATGTAAGACATATTTTAACTTTACAGAAACATACAGTCACTGGGTGTTGTCATCAGTGATGTCATCAGTGATGTCATTTGAGATGTCATCAGTGATGTCATCAGTGATGTCACTGACCATGTCATGAATGATGTAATATGTGACATCATTAGCAGTGGATTGCGGGTCCGCGATATATAGTTAGTGCAACTAACTATATATGGAATTTCAATGGTTTTGTGCAAATAAAATAAGGTTTTTTAAATGCTAATCCCTAACTATATATGGTCTATAACCTATGGTTTTTTCAGTGAATATATATATATATATATATATATATATATATATATATATATATATATATATATATATATATATATACACGAATTCCTCTCAATCGAGAAAAGGATGACAAGCCACACCATCAGGTACTGGAAGAAGTTGTTTATTTGGGCATAAACAAACGACGCGTTTTGAGCTCACGGTCTCTTGGTCACATGACCACCATTTTTTTCTCATCATTTAAATACTGACAGAAATCATAAAAAGGGAAGAAAGTTCTCCGTGTTTCCAAACATCACATGGAGACTTCTTTTTAGAAAAAACATGCATTATTCACAACAACAAAGGAATCACTGTTGAAAATCTATAATAATGCATTTTCCCAATTGTTTGGTTTTTTAAATCGTCATTGAGTGATACATTTCATTTTTAGGTTCAAAATGAATTGTCATACATTGCGCTTCTGGGTGTAGTACCCATATGTTCAGAATGAAAGGACAGGCTAGAAAAGCGGGAGGAAGTGATAGAGATACAGGAGTTATATTTGAGATTAGAGAATAGATAGAATTATGTATAGAAGGATTAGGTCACTTGGGTATAGTACCCTTAGTAACATAATTTAATGTAAGTCAATCTCATTCTTACGTGTCCAAAATTGGTGACAAAAGGCTAAGGTCTGTGTCTAGTCAATACAAGGAAGCAGTGAAATGAACTACTCATGGAAATTTCCCAAATTGATCTATCCCGTGCTCATAGTCGTATTCAGTAATTTCATGTGAGGCAGTGGTGCTCATAACAATATTCTCTATCAGTGGTTTGTTGCTTCATATCAAGACGAGGTCTAGCACTCTAGGGAAAGAAAAACAATGAAAAAAGGGAAACATTAGTTCAATTGAAAGCATTGTACATTTTGATTATTAGGACATAATAGACTTCTCCACGATATCCTGCTCCTCCAAAATAAAACCTGCCATTTCTACAAAATAATCGAGATAACTGTAAACAGTAGATAACCAAACATAGTTAAAATTCAAATCATATTAATTAAAAGACATATTGGAGATATATGTCATGAAATCGGAGTCTCTTTCAAGGGGGAAATGGGAAGCTTGCAGATCAACAGTTTACAAGTGTACATACATCTCCTCATCAATGTTCATCCCAAAAGGAAAGATACACCCTGCTTGTAAAATGAATTTGGACTCAGCTCTGTGCAAGGCTGTCAAACGGTCCCCTCCTCTGATATGTTTGGGGATTGAATCCAGTGCGAAAAATTTTGCTTTGGTCCAATCTCCATCATGATACTGGTGGAAGTGTTTGGCCGTACTATATGCAAAGTCTTTGTTTGTGATGGCACGCCAATGCTCTAAGATTCGCTTTTTCACTGGGAAGGTGGTTGACCCTATGTACCATTTGCCACAGGGGCAGGTTACAACTTAGATGACATGATCAGTGGTACATTGGATGTTTTTAGTGATTCTCCATTTTCTCTTTATTCTTTTCAGTTCAACCTCCCTTACATTGGTGCTATGGCTACAGGCCTTGCATTTTCCACATTTGAAAAACCCACCTTTTGCTGCCAGCCAAATTTTCTTCTTCTCTAAGTGACTCTGCACTATTAGATCTTTAATGGATTTCCCTTTTCTATATGTGATGGAGGGGTGTGGGTCTAGTCTTTCTTTTAACACCTTATCCTGTAAAAGGATATCCCACCTCCTTCTTACTATCTGGCTGAAAGCTGAAGACTGGGTATTGTAAGTGGTTATCAATCTTATCGGAGCTTTTGGATTTGGGGGGCTGGCTCTAGAGTCTTTAAATAATGCTTCATTTCTTTCAATGAGGGCTACTCTGTCTTCACCTTTTCTCAACATGTTGGTGTGGTAACCTCTCACTTTGAACCTTTCATGCATCATTTTCTTGTGTTTTTGGTATGTTTCTTCTGTGCTGCAATTCCTCCTGGCGCGTAAAAACTCGCCAAAAGGGATTGCCCACCTAAAGCTGGGGGGGGGGTGGCAGCTATTGGAATGGAGCACGGAGTTCCCTGCTGTTGCCTTTCTAAAGATCTCGGTTTCAGTCTTATTTTTCTTGATATTCAGTTTGATATCAAGAAAGTCGATTGTTTGCTGGCTGTGTTGCATAGTAAATCTTAAGTTTAGGTTATTCAGATTAAGTGCATCTACAAATCCAAATAGGTCATCCTCACTCCCCTCCCACACAAAAAAGACATCATCTATGTAGCGGAGCCAGACATTTACGCATTTGGTCCAATGTTCCAGGTCATCATTCCTGAGCACCTGCTCCTCCCACCAGCCTACCAAGAGGTTGGCGTAGCTGGGGGCAAAGCAGGTGCCCATAGAAGTCCCCTGGATTTGTTTGTATAAAGACCCATTGAACAGGAAGACATTTTCATCAAGGCACAGTTCAATCATTTGAAGTAACATTTTGGAGTGGGCTTCTAAATGTCTGCTTCTTGTTTTCAAAAAATATTCACAGGCCTTCAGACCGTCTCTATGTCGAATTGAGGTGTATAAACTTTCTACGTCTAGACACACTAACCAAAAATGTGACTCCCAATTGATATTTTCAACTTTCTGTAGAAAATCTTGATGATATATGAACACAGAATTCCCTCACTTCGGATCTGCGAATGCGGTCAAAGCCTCCACGCCAACCACAGGAAGGAAAAACGGACCACCAGTTCAGCAAGCATATTTTCTTTATTTCATTTCACAAGCCATTTTCAGCGACGCGTTTCGAGCGTCGCTGAATATGAATGAATGAATATGAATATATATATGAACAAGGGCTGCAAAGCCCGAAACGCGCCATGGTTGGTTGGTTCATGAAAAAACTTACCTGGAAAGAAGCTGTGGTCTGTCTCCTGCTTCGCCGGTCCTGTGGGATTGGAGGTGGTATTGCAGAGTTCCTGCTGATATTACCTACAGTAGGTATATATAGTTCGGATTTTTTTGAATAGGGATTTCTGAAAATTCTATGTTGAATAACTTTGGCGTTGATGGGCGGAATTGGCTGAAATTTTCAGGAAAATGGCACATTTTGTTTCTGAGAGTCCCCTGAAAGTTTGGGGGGGGGGTTTCGTCAAGTGGGGGCTGAGAAAAAAGGGGGGTCCCAAAACGTGTTTTTAACATTGAGTTTTCCATAGGGCGGTTGGACTCACTTTGAGCTCGAACGGCTGAATGGAGTTCCACAAAACTTGGCAAAATTGTAGGGACTGGTAGCCCGATGTGCCTTTGCTATGTCTCAAGATATATGTTCCAGTGGTTTTTACAAAAATTTACTTTGAAAAATATATATTGGACTACATTGGGCTATATATATGTTAGAGCCCAAATGTAGCCCAATGTAGCCCAATGTAGCCCAAAGATGGCCACCAGAGACAAAAAAAACAAATGTAGCCCAAATATCAGCCAAATGTAGCCCAACTATAGCCCAGTGACAGAATGTCCCAGAGTGTTCTAAAGAACAACTAGAGCACTAACAGTCTTACTTATGACAAAAGTATGGCACACCTGAAGTCATCTTGATTGGAATAAAGTGTTAACACTTAAAACATTTAATTTGCAAAGGAACAAAATGAGGGGGTTGATTTTGCCATAGAAATTATGATTAGTGCTGAAGAATGAAAAATTAGGGCACATTTTGAGTGACTTCTCAAATCCTCTTATATTTCATTAAAAGAATTCTGATATGCAGTCTCCCAAGATGGCCACCAGAGACAAAAGAGCCCAAATGTAGCCCAAATATCAGCCAGATGTAGCTATACTATAGCCCAATGACAAAATGTCCCAGAGTGTTCAAAAGAACAACTAGAACGCTAACAGTCTTACTTATGACAAAAGTATGGCACACCTGAAGTCATCTTGATTGGAATAAAGTGTTAACACTTAAAACATTTAATTTGCAAAGGAACAAAATGAGGGGGTTGATTTTGCCATAGAAATTATGATTAGTGCTGAAGAATGAAAAATTAGGGCACATTTTGAGTGACTTCTCAAATCCTCTTATATTTCATTAAAAGAATTCTGATATGCAGTCTCCCAAGATGGCCACCAGAGACAAAAGAGCCCAAATGTAGCCCAAATATCAGACAGATGTAGCCATACTATAGCCCAATGACAGAATGTCCCAGAGTGTTCAAAAGAACAACTAGAACGCTAACAGTCTTACTTATGACAAAAGTATGGCACACCTGAAGTCATCTTGATTGGAATAAAGTGGTAACACTAAATACATTTAATTTGAAAAGGAACAAAATGAGGGGTTTCATTTTGCCATAGAAATGTTATATATATATATATATTTGCATTGGATGTCAGCCCAAACATGCAGACCCCTTCGCTGGAACATGGCATTCTGGGACTTGTAGTTCGGTCACCTGGTGGCCACGACATGTTGGGCAGCCCACTCCGGCCGGAGTGAGAGGAATAGGGAGAACAGCCAATCAAGACTGGGCAGGACATTCAAAGTAGCCCAAGGGGAGGAGGCGTGTCCATTTCTACAACTGTGGGCATTGAGAAAGGCCTCGCGGCCGAAATGCATTTGCCTGTTGTTAAAGAGAATAAAGCTGCTCCTTCGGATTTCCCCTGGTGGCTTCTGCATTCTTTTTTCCAAAAGAATTGTGCCAATATCCATTACCGTGTGAGCCAGTGACACAGTCCAGAAGCAACCCGCAGCGCAAGTTTTGCCAGAACCATTGGCAGCGGCAGCTCCGGCTGGTGTGAGAAGGTTTTCTGCGGTAGCAGTTTTTTTCCGGTGGACACCTGGTGACCCCAGAAGGCGAACGCAACCTGGGCGTTTAAGGTAGCTGCGGCTTGGGGACTCGAGGGAGTACGTTTAACTCCGCAATTAATATGAAATGGAGGCACGCTCTTTCTTTGGACTTACCTGCCAGTCACACATTTGCATTGGATGTCAGCCCAAACCTGCAGACCCCTTCGCTGGAACATGGCATTCTGGGACTTGTAGTTCGGTCACCTGGTGGCCACGACATGTTGGGCAGCCCACTCCGGCCGGAGTGAGAGGAATAGGGAGAACAGCCAATCAAGACTGGGCAGGACATTCAAAGTAGCCCAAGGGGAGGAGGCGTGTCCATTTCTACAACTGTGGGCATTGAGAAAGGCCTCGCGGCCGAAATGCATTTGCCTGTTGTTAAAGAGAATAAAGCTGCTCCTTCGGATTTCCCCATGGTGGCTTCTGCATTCTTTTTTCCAAAAGAATTGTGCCGATATATATATTTATATATATATATATCCACACAATACAAAGTTGCCCTTGTGCAGACGCCAACACGCTGGGGAGCTTTCACCTTTCTTTATTAAGGATCGCTGGTTGATCACAAGTGCCTCCTCTCACCATGAGAAAGCCTGACGCATTTCGAACGGCAACCGTTCTTTATCAAAGGCTCCATTGTCCGATCACCTGCAAGCCTCTGTTCTTATGAGTGCGCTTCACAGCTTGAGCCCCGCCCTGAGGGGCATCGGCACAGCAAGTGCCGCTGGTCCTTGTAGTTTCTCCCATGAGTGCTGCAGGCGAAGGTAATGTTAAGTGTTGCCCAAGTGGGTTGGGGATGAGGCGGCACGAGGCAACAACCTGCTTTTACAAGTCCTTACCTTCTGGAACTCCCCAGTTCAAGAAACAGTAACCCGTGCAGGTCACTGCTAGAACCGCCTTGGCAGTGAAGAGTCTTCGCGACCGGGCTGGCCGCTAAAATCCACACGATACAAAGTTGCCCTTGTGAAGACGCCAACACGCTGGGGAGCTTTCACCTTTCTTTATTAAGGATCGCTGGTTGATCACAAGTGCCTCCTCTCACCATGAGAAAGCCTGACGCTTTTCGAACGGTCCCCGTTCTTTATCAAAGGCTCCATTGTCCGATCACCTGCAAGCCTGTGTTCTTATGAGTGCGCTTCACAGCTTGAGCCCCGCCCTGAGGGGCGTCGGCACTGCAAGTGCCGCTGGTCCTTGTAGTTTCTCCCGTGAGTGCTGCAGGCGAAGGTAATGTTAAGTGTTGCCCAAGTGGGTTGGGGATGAGGCGGCACGAGGCAACAACCTGCTTTTACAAGTCCTTAACTTCTGGAACTCCCCAGTTCAAGAAACAGTAACCCGTGCAGGTCACTGCTAGAACCGCCTTGGCAGTGGAGCGTCTTCGCGACCGGGCTGGCCGCTAAAATCCACACGATACAAAGTTGCCCTTGTGAAGACTCCAACACGCTGGGGAGCTTTCACCTTTCTTTATTAAGGATCGCTGGTTGATCACAAGTGCCTCCTCTCACCATGAGAAAGCCTGACGCGTTTCGAACGGCAACCGTTCTTTATCAAAGGCTCCATTGTCCGATCACCTGCAAGCCTGTGTTCTTATGAGTGCGCTTCACAGCTTGAGCCCCGCCCTGAGGGGCGTCGGCACAGCAAGTGCCGCTGGTCCTTGTAGTTTCTCCCGTGAGTGCTGCAGGCGAAGGTAATGTTAAGTGTTGCCCAAGTGGGTTGGGGATGAGGCGGCACGAGGCAACAACCTGCTTTTACAAGTCCTTAACTTCTGGAACTCCCCAGTTCAAGAAACAGTAACCCGTGCAGGTCACTGCTAGAACCGCCTTGGCAGTGGAGCGTCTTCGCGACCGGGCTGGCCGCTAAAATCCACACGATACAAAGTTGCCCTTGTGAAGACGCCAACACGCTGGGGAGCTTTCACCTTTCTTTATTAAGGATCGCTGGTTGATCACAAGTGCCTCCTCTCACCATGAGAAAGCCTGATGCGTTTCGAACGGCAACCGTTCTTTATCAACCAGCGATCCTTAATAAAGAAAGGTGAAAGCTCCCCAGCGTGTTGGCGTCTTCACAAGGGCAACTTTGTATCGTGTGGATTTTAGCGGCCAGCCCGGTCGCGAAGACGCTCCACTGCCAAGGCGGTTCTAGCAGTGACCTGCACGGGTTACTGTTTCTTGAACTGGGGAGTTCCAGAAGTTAAGGACTTGTAAAAGCAGGTTGTTGCCTCGTGCCGCCTCATCCCCAACTCACTTGGGCAACACTTAACATTACCTTCGCCTGCAGCACTCACGGGAGAAACTACAAGGACCAGCGGCACTTGCTGTGCCGACGCCCCTCAGGGCGGGGCTCAAGCTGTGAAGCGCACTCATAAGAACACAGGCTTGCAGGTGATCGGACAATGGAGCCTTTGATAAAGAACGGTTGCCATTCGAAACGCGTCAGGCTTTCTCATGGTGAGAGGAGGCACCTGTGATCAACCAGCGATCCTTAATAAAGAAAGGTGAAAGCTCCCCAGCGTGTTGGCGTCTTCACAAGGGCAACTTTGTATCGTGTGGATTTTAGCGGCCAGCCCTGTCGCGAAGACGCTCCACTGCCAAGGCGGTTCTAGCAGTGACCTGCACGGGTTACTGTTTCTTGAACTGGGGAGTTCCAGAAGTTAAGGACTTGTAAAAGCAGGTTGTTGCCTCGTGCCGCCTCATCCCCAACCCACTTGGGCAACACTTAACATTACCTTCGCCTGCAGCACTCACGGGAGAAACTACAAGGACCAGCGGCACTTGCTGTGCCGACGCCCCTCAGGGCGGGGCTCAAGCTGTGAAGCGCACTCATGAGAACACAGGCTTGCAGGTGATCGGACAATGGAGCCTTTGATAAAGAACGGTTGCCGTTCGAAACGCGTCAGGCTTTCTCATGGTGAGAGGAGGCACCTGTGATCAACTAGCGATCCTTAATAAAGAAAGGTGAAAGCTCCCCAGCGTGTTGGCGTCTTCACAAGGGCAACTTTGTATCGTGTGGATTTTAGCGGCCAGCCCGGTCGCGAAGACGCTCCACTGCCAAGGCGGTTCTAGCAGTGACCTGCACGGGTTACTGTTTCTTGAACTGGGGAGTTCCAGAAGTTAAGGACTTGTAAAAGCAGGTTGTTGCCTCGTGCCGCCTCATCCCCAACCCACTTGGCAAACACTTAACATTACCTTCGCCTGCAGCACTCACGGGAGAAACTACAAGGACCAGCGGCACTTGCTGTGCCGACGCCCCTCAGGGCGGGGCTCAAGCTGTGAAGCGCACTCATAAGAACACAGGCTTGCAGGTGATCGGACAATGGAGCCTTTGATAAAGAACGGTTGCCGTTCGAAACGCGTCAGGCTTTCTCATGGTGAGAGGAGGCACCTGTGATCAACCAGCGATCCTTAATAAAGAAAGGTGAAAGCTCCCCAGCGTGTTGGCGTCTTCACAAGGGCAACTTTGTATTGTGTAGATATAAATATATATATATATATATATATATATATATATATATATATATATATATATATATATATATATATATATATTACCTACTGGCGGTCGCCAGTAGGTATATATAGTTAGGATTTTTTCTCTATGGGATTTTTGAAAATTCTATGTCTAATAACTTTGGCGTTTGTGAACGGAATTGGCTGAAATTTTCAGGAAAATGGCACATTTTGTTTCTGAGCAGCCCCTGAAAATTTTGGCTGGGAGGGTTCGTCAAGGGGGGGCCGAGAAAAAAGGGGGGTCCCAAAACTCGTTTTTCCCATGTTAATTTCCATAGGGCGGTTGGCCTCACTTTTAGCTCGAACGGCTGAATGGATTTGCATGAAACTTGGCAAAATTGTAGGGACTGTTAGCCCGATGTACCTTTGCTAGGTCTCATTATATGTGCTCCAGTGGATTTTGATAAATTAACGTTCAAAAAAATATATATATATCTGTGACAACGCTCGGGGTAGCGCTCCAGTTCGCGTACTTGACGCGTAACGGAACTTCGCGAAGCGAAGCTGATTGGCTCTCTGGTGTCTGTCAACATTCTAAACAGTCCGGAGCGGCGCCATCTTGTCTCTCGGTAGGATCGAGAGACAAGAGGAGGCCAAAACGAAGGGGGAAATGACCATAAGGGGGCATAGTAGATCCTCCCTGATCCCCTAGGTTTGATGTGGAGGCTTTAAAAGGGCCCCGCGGGGCAAAAAATAAAAAAAGGTTTTTTTTGCGTGGGGAGCGCCCGGTACGCTTTTGTGCAATGGGCGTTGGTAATCTAAATGATGAGGAGGGGGGGGGCATCGTTCAAAGCACATCAGCGTGCATAAACACGAAAATGTTTTTATCTACCACGTATTTGACTTATCTCTTTGAGATGCATTCCCTTGTGTTTCGGTAATGGTAGTCTGTTCATTACATAGATCGCCCAAGGGCGGTAGTACAGACCGCGCGTAGGAAAGGGTCAAAAGCCATGGGTATAGGAGTATGTAACAAGCGAGCCATTTAATTGAAAAAACTAAACGTGACAAACGGTTGCAGGATCAGTGAAGGTTGATTGTATAATTGAAAGTATAACAGGATCAGTTACAATAAAATCATCCATACGCACACCATGGGCGAGTATCATGGGTAACATTATTTCGAAGCTTTATTAATACAATAATCAATAATGAAAAATCGACATCAATAGGGTTGTCTGTATTCACAGTCAGTACCCTTCCCCGCCCGCCATGTGCACAAAGACCGCATACATCCCCCATAACCTCAAGGCTAAGTAACTAGAACGTCATAAGGAGATGCAAGTCCCTCCCATACTGGCGCCATTTTGGTCGAGGCCAGGCAGGTCCAGAGTATAGTTTAATGTCTCCAATAAGTAGCAGCAGGACCAGAATCCCTTTCGGCAGTTCTGGCTTCGTTATTACGAGCACTAGAAAACAAGACATTCTGGGCAATACCACCCTTGACGCAGCCCTTTATTCTACAAGATGGTGTCTTTCAAAAGCCAGGGGTTTAGGAGTATGTAACAAGCGAGCCATTTAATTGAAAAAACTAAACGTGACAAACGGTTGCAGGATCAGTGAAGGTTGATTTTTTAATTGAAAGTATAACAGGATCAGTTACAATAGAATCGATCATGGGTAACATTACTTCGAAGCTTTATTAATACAATAATCAATAATGAAAAACTAAACGTGATAAACGGTTGTAGGATCAGTGACGGTTGATTTTTTAATTGAAAGTATAACAGGATCAGTTACAATAAAATCGTCCATACGCCAGGCAGGTCCAGAGTATAGTTTAATGTCTCCATAGCGGCAGGACCAGAATTACATTTATGAAGAATGTTGAAGAGTAGTATGTTGAAAATCTGAAGCCATCGTTCTACAAACTCTCAACCAGCCTTGGATGGAAACATCCTGAAGAATGTACAAACTGAAAACCAGTTTTTGTCTGCATAGCATCAGCATCAACACTTGAGTCAGCTTTGTGTGAAGCCGCCATCTTGATCCAATCAATACCGTCCCCTTGCACACATTCAGGGACCAGGCCGCAGGACGTGTCTTCAGATCAAACGGATTGTGGGACAAAGTCACCGAAAGGTAAAAAGTTCCACCGGACCACGGGAGCCGGCCGCCTATGTCGGGGGCGATCTCTGGCCACACCAGGGCAACAAGACTTGGGGAGGGGGCAGGAGCCAAGCGCCCCCTCCCAGCCAGCACCACCACACTGCCCCTCGGGGGCCTCCGTCAAGCAGCTCAGTGAGGCACCGCAGGCAGCGGTTCTTCAGATCACAACAGAGTCTCATGCTCGATCGATTGAGCTGGCCGAATCAGGCAACAAGAAGTTGTGGGGGGGGGGGCACCTCTTGCTCAACCACCACCTGAGGAGGTGGTACTCTCTTCCTAGGAGGTGGTGGTGGTGGTGGGGATGCACCAGCTGAAGCTACAACACTTGCTATTGCTAAGTGATGAAAAAAGGTCTTCCTCTCACAAAGATGAAAGTCAGAGTGAGGAAACAAGGAGGGGTTTTCATCATTTGGGACAAAAAATAGTTCTCAACCAATGAAAAGTGTTATTTTTAGGTCCCATGACCTAGCCTTACATCATTAGGAACCCAAAAGTGAAATGAACCAATGAAAAGTTTTATTAACAAGTCACATGACCTCTTATGCTTATGTTACGTGCTCCGCGCCGCACCCCGGATCGCTTCCGGGAAGCTGCCCTTTGCGCCTCGCGCACCGGAGCACTTCCGGGTGGGCTAACGCGGCGCGTCATATGACGCATTACGCGACAACGCGATACGTCGCGGTTACGCGACGCGTCACGATGTTGTTTTCTAACGCGGCAGTTGCGCAAACAGAACGTTTATCGGCCGGGCATATGGAATATATACACATTCATACCATACAATCAGGGCATGTACGCACAGTCACAGCATACAATTGTTTACGTTCCCAGTGATGGTCTGCACTCCATGCAATATCTCACAGCGCTTGTCTATGTCTTTCCTTACATGGAGCACGGTGCGGTCCATGTCCACTCCATTCTTCAGTCGGAACTCCGATGTAACCTACAGAGGAGAAAAGAAAGGGGGGGATACAGCATTCAGAGGATGTCAGCGAGCGCAAACAAGAAAAAGCTTCTACTTACCATGTATCAGACTAGCTGCAGGAACGTGTGATACAACAGATCTTGGCTATCCCTTTCGCATTATTTTTCTGTGTAACATATCCTCCCCTTTTTATGATGCCAAAAAACGTTTCATTTTGTTTGTCTCTAAATTCGAGTTCCCTCTTTGTGTACTTTTTTTCTCAAATAGTCCTATTTTATGGGAAAAAATACCGCACCTTACATTAGGCAGATACCTTAAGCTACGGTCAACCATTTTCTAACAATTCTGGAAAAAGGGCTGGTGTGACGGATACAAATTTCAATCAATCCGAAATTCAGGCAAAGGGTCTGCATTATCTGTCTTCTATTGTTTGGGAATAACAGCCATTATTCTAAAACCCTACCAACCTAGACGATTGTTATGACGCTGATTCCATAATTCCTTCGAAAACTCTTTTTTTTTCAGTATACAAATACAGGCCTACAACCATGTGGGCCGGCCACGGAGCAAACTGGAATCTTATATGATGAGGGGACCTTTACACTGTAGAAAAACGTAATGGGCGGGCCATTAGGTTGCAGGAATTACGGTGTCTAACAGTTACAATGAAATTATCTAGATATACATTTGCAGGCAAGTACCATGAGTAACGTTATTTCGAACTTTCAATAGTACAGTAATGAAAAATGCATCAGAACTTAATATCAATAGGGATGTCCAAATGTTCAATCAGTACCCGTCCCCGCGCGCCATGTGCTCCAAAACTGCATACATATCTCGTGATATCAAGGCTGAGCAACCAGTACACATCAAGGAGTTGCGAGTCTCATTTATACCGACGACATTTTGGGCGAGGCTGGGCAGGTCTAGAATATAGTCAAAATGTCTCCACCAACCAGCGGTCGGAACAGAACCCCTTTCAGCAGTCCAAAAAGTTCAGTTAAATGACAACAGAAGGGACAGGCAACAAGAACCATCAGTCAAAGAGGGGAGGGCAAGTTCTTCTCTACCGGGTCACGTTGGGGTTCCACCGGAACTGATCGAATTGGTAGTCTACAGTGTTTCTGGATGTTTCAGACTGAAGCTGGCGTCAGCATGAGAGCATTCCGTGGCTACGTCGTGGCCATTCCGCGAGCAATCATGGCAGTCGCTCCCCACCGGAAGTCTGCGGGAGTCGGGGGCCCCGGTGACTCTTCTAGAATCTTCAAGGCTGAGGGGATGCTTTTGGGAATGGCGCCCATGCCCTAGCAGTCAAGCGTCCGAGTTCCAGGGTTGCCCAAAGCCATCCTTGCAGGCCAGGCCCAAGTCTGTGGAGCCGACCGCCATTTCCTGAGCTCGTGGCAGCCGTCTGTCACTGTACCGCAAGAGTGGGTGCAATTCATCCGGATGGCGGGTGAGACGCTGTAATAACAAGAGCAGGCGCAATTCAGCTGGCCGAGCGAGGCCCTGTGCAGCAGGAGCGGGCGCAACTCAGGTGGCCGAGTGAAGTGCTGGGGTGTAGCTGAGAAACCTCCACCTGGGGAGGTGGGGAAGGCTCGTTCGCGCCGCCTCTCCCTTCCAGTGCACCCCACGCCGTCTCCTGGCGCAGGTATATGTGATGGTTGGACCAGGGCACCGCAGGACGTGTCTTCAGGTCAAACCGATTGTGGGACAAGGTCCAGAAAGGAAGAGTCACCAAAAGGCAACAAGTTCCGCCTGACCCCGGGAGCCGACCGCCTATGTCGGGGCGATCTCAGGCCACACCAGGGCAACAAGACTTGGGGAGGGGGCAGGAGCCAAGCGCCCCCTCCGAGTCCGCGCCAGCACACCTCCCCTCGGGAGCCTCCGTCAAGCGGCTCAGGGAGGCACCGCAGGCTGCAGTTCTTCAGATCAGTGGCTCTCACCGGCAAGGCTCCCCTCCGTCAGCAGCGATCGTTGGCGCTGTGGTTGCAGCCGGAGGCCCCGCCTAGTCAACGCCCTGGCCTCTCCATCTCGTAGGCCGCAGAGTAGTCGGGGAGAAATCCCCGGAACGGCGGCATGCATTTGGATCCATGTTGCAGCAGGCTGCCATGTAAATAGTTATTTAATAAAACGTTTTACCCTGTTACTTTGCTGGTGTGTGGTATATATTTATAATATTTGCATAGGGTTTGTCCTTGTTTTGGGCGGGGTGGGCGGCGGAGCCGAGCTGTCTTGCAGCAATCATGGCGTCTAGCTCAGTTCCTCTCACTAGTTTCATATTTCTCATGAGGGGTTGTTCCTAATGTTTCTATTTTAGCGAGGTCAAAAAGAGATCCCATTAGTGGCCTACGGATTTTGCTTGTTTCCTTTTGTTTTTTCTAATGATTTTTCATTATCTGCAAAGTCTAAACAGAGTATTGCGACTCTGTGCTTGTTTGTAAATAGAGAATGAACCAAAGAGAACCAATTCCAAAACAGTAAATGCTTGGATAACAATCAATCAAATGGAGAGGGAAGCAGGCACAACGGATTACAACGGGGGCAAAGGCCTGCGTTACCTACCCTTCACTATCTGCAAAGAGAGAATACTTCTAAAAGAAAAGAGGGGGGGGGCAGCGTTCAAAGCACATCAGCGTGCATAGACACGAAAATGTTTTTACCTACCACGTACTTGACATTTTACAGCTTTTGATATTTGCTATTAAAAAACCATTGAAATTCACTGAAAAAAAAATAGGTTATAGACCATATATAGTTAGGAATTAGCATTTACAAAACCTTGAAAATTCACTGAAAAAACCATGGGTTATAGACCATATATAGTTAGGAATTAGCATTTACAAAACCTTATTTTACTCACACAAAACCATTGAAATTCCATATATAGTTAGTTGCACTAACTATATATCGCGCACCCGCAATCCACTGCTGATGATGTCACATATTACATCATTCATGAGATGGTCAGTGAATTCACTGATGACAACTCAAATGACCTCACCTGACCCCCCTAGGATTGATGTGGGGGCTATTAAAGGGCCCAGCGAGGCAAAAAAATTAAATAGATTTTTTTTAGATTTTTCACGGTGGAAGCGCTACCCGGTACGCAAATTTAGTCACAAGATGGAGGATAAACAATGTTGGGAATGGGTATAAGGGGGCACAGGAGACATATCCTGACCACCTAGGTTTTCTGAGGGTGGCTGAGGAGGCCCATATATGTAAAAAAAAAAATTCGCACAGTTGCTGTGATGTCACTGACCATGTCATGAATGATGTAATATGTGACATGATCAGCAGTGGATTGCGGGTGCGCGATATATAGTTAGTGCAACTAACTATATATGCGAATTTCAATGGTTTTGTGTGAGTAAAATAAGGTTTTGTAAATGCTAATTCCTAACTATATATGGTCTATAACCTATGGTTTTTTCAGTGAATATATATATATATATATATATATATATATATTCACAGAAAAAACCATAGGTTATAGACCATATATAGTTAGGAATTTGCATTTACAAAACCTTGAAAATTCACAGAAAAAACCATAGGTTATAGACCATATATAGTTAGGGATTAGCATTTAAAAAACCTTATTTTATTTGCACAAAACCATTGAAATTCCATATATAGTTAGTTGCACTAACTATATATCGCGGACCCGCAATCCACTGCTAATGATGTCACATATTACATCATTCATGACATGGTCAGTGACATCACTGATGACATCACTGATGACATCACTGATGACATCTCAAATGACATCACTATGGTTTTTTCTGTGAATTTTCAAGGTTTTGTAAATGCAAATTCCTAACTATATATGGTCTATAACCTATGGTTTTTTCTGTGAATTGTATTGTTTTTTTAAAAGCTAATATCTATAGCTGTAAAATATATTCTTTATTAAGTGACGTATCACGTAGCCCGTGAGACGCCTAATGATGCATCGCATAACCGTGACGTATCGTCTCTGCAGCGCAAACCAAACCCAAAACGTAAGCGCGCCAGAACACGCTTAAAGATATATATATATTTTTTTAACCTTAATTAGACAAAATCCACACGTGCACATATCACAAACGTTCAAAAAACACAATATGTTGGACTCCCGTTACGCTGCCGGTTAGCTGCCCGGTTAACGTACCAGAAAGCACCTTTACCGCGAAAAATCGCAATTTTTTTTTTCACCCCCCAGGGAACTTTAATAGCCCCCTCATCAATCCTAGGGGTTCAGGAGGGGTTTGCCTTACCCCTTTCATTCATTTACACCTTTTTTTTTTCCACCTCTTGTCTCTCGATCCCACAGAGAGACAAGATGGCGGCCGCTCCAGACTGTTTACAATGATAACAGCCAATCAGCTTCTCCTCAGACTCCCGTTACACTGCCGGTTAGCTGCCCGGTTAGCTGCCCGGTTCGCGTACCAAGACGCGTCTCTACGGCGAAAAAAACTGATTTTTTTTTTTTTTTGGGCCCAGCGTGGCTCTATAATATCCCCTCATCAATCCTAGGGGGTCAGAAGGGGTCTACCTTGCCCCTTTCCTTCATTTCCCCCTTTGTTTTGGCCTCCTCTTGTCTCTCGATCCTACCGAGAGACAAGATGGCGGCCGCTCCGGACTGTTTACAATGTTGACAGCCAATCAGCTACTCGTCAGACTCCCGTTACACTGCCAGTTAGCTTCCCGGTTAGCTGCCCGGTTCGCGTACCAAGACGCGTCTCTACGGCGAAAAAATCGGAATTTTTTTTTTTTTTTGGGCCCAGCGTGACTCTATAATATCCCCTCATCAATCCTAGGGGATCAGAAGGGGTCTACCTTGCCCCCTTTCCTTCATTTCCCCCTTTGTTTTGGCCTCCTCTTGTCTCTCGATCCTACCGAGAGACAAGATGGCGGCCACGCCGGACTGTTTAGAATGTTGACAGACACCGGAGAGCCAATCAGCTTCGCTTCGCGAAGTTCCGATACGCGAAAAGTAAGCGGACCGGAGCGCAGCCCGGAGCGCTGTTACAGATATATATCTTGTTTTAAACGTTAATTTCTCAAAATTCACTGAAGCACATATATTGAGACCTAGCAAAGGCACATCGGGCTAACAGTCCCTACAATTTTGCCAAGTTTCGTGGAAATCCATTCAGCCGTTCGGGCTAAAAGTGAGTCCAACCGCCCTATGGAAATTAACATGGGAAAAACGCGTTTTGGGACCCCCCTTTTTTCTCGGCCCCCCCTTGACGAACCCCCCCCAAATTTCCAGGAGCTGCTCAGAAACAAAATGTGCCATTTTCCTGAAAATTTCAGCCAATTCCGTCCACAAACGCCAAAGTTATTAGACATAGAATTTTCAGAAATCCCATAGGGAAAAAATCCTAACTATATATACCTACTGGCTATCGCCAGTAGGTAATATATATATATATATATATATATATATATATATATATATATATATATATATATATATATTCACTGAAAAAACCATAGGTTTCACACCAGTTATAGTTAGGAATTAGCATTTAAAAAACCTATTAAATTCACTGAAAAAACCATAGGTTTCACACCAGTTATAGTTAGCTGGAAATTTTACTGATATAAAACCATTGAAATTCCCACGTTATAGTTAGATGGACTCACTATAACTTGCGCGTGCAATGCACTGCTGATGACATCACATATTACATCACTCATGACATGGTCAGTGACATCACTCATGACATCACTGATGACACCATCCAGTGAATGTGTGTCTTTCTGAAAAATAAATATATTTTATATATGTATATGTAAAAGTTGATGGAAGAATAAATGTTTAAATAAGTGTCTAAATGGATGGTTTTTAAAAATTGATTGGTTAACTGGCTTATTAAGACATCATCAGCAGTGCATTGCACGCGCAAGTTATAGTGAGTCCATCTAACTATAACGTGGGAATTTCAATGGTTTTATATCAGTAAAATTTCCAGCTAACTATAACTGGTGTGAAACCTATGGTTTTTTCAGTGCATTTAATAGGTTTTTTAAATGCTAATTCCTAACTATAACTGGTGTGAAACCTATGGTTTTTTCAGTGAATTTCATAGGTTTTTTAAATGCTAATTCCTTTGTATATCGAGTTTCTAACCTTTTTTTTTTTTTTACAATTTGCTGTTTTATTTAAAGTATTCACTTTTTTTTATATAATTTTTTTCTTTTGCGCTCTGGGTGCGCGCTCCGGGAAGCTTTCAGCTAAGCTCTCCGGTAAGCTTTTCCGTGAGCTCATCTGACAGCGCACCCAGAGCGCAACTGTCGTTCGTGAAAAAAAATATGAATGAAAATTTAATAATAATGCAAAACATTTCGTACCATACAAATAAAATTAGTTTTTTTTTATAAGGAAAATGATTATGCATTTCTGTAAAAGTTTGATGACGTCACTTCGGCGCGCAACGTAAGTGCCCTCGGAAGCGCCTACGTTCGCGGCGCATAAACGCACGCAAAAGCGCCTACGATCGCGCCACGTTTGCGCCCCGGAAGCGCCTACGATCGCGCTGCGTAAACGCACCAGAAGTGCTCCGGAGCGCGCAGCGTAAACGCGTCGGGTCATGTGACCCTAAAATAACACTTTTCATTGGTTGCTAACAGTTTTTTTTTACAATGAATGAAATCCCCACCCATTTCCTTCACTTCTTCTTTCACTTTTGTGACTGAAAGGACCTGCCTTTTTGCTGTTGCATATTTCTTGGATAATCATGGCTGCCAGACCATCCAGCAGTGAAGATGACTCCAATGATTTCATTGATGAAGAGCCTCCTCAGCCGAAGGTCAAAGAGCATTTCATCTGGAACTTTTTTAAGTTTCCAGCAGACCAGAAAAAGGTGAATGCACCAAAAGTAGAGTGCAGGATCTGCAAACAGGTCCTGTCACTGGTGAGGGAGGGGTTCGCACTCCGACTCACCCACCAGCAGGTGTGCCCCAGGAGCATCATGGTAGATGCAGTCTCTTGATAGCGTGTGCGCTATTGCGATGAAAGTGTGTCGTAGCAAGGTTGCAGCACCAACTCTGGACACACTTTCATCGCAATAGCGCACACGCTATCAAGAGACTGCATCTACCATGATGCTCCTGGGGCACACCTGCTGGTGGGTGAGTCGGAGTGCGAACCCCTCCCTCAAAGTTGATTGGCTCCCTCGAGCTAGAGCTGACGAGCTCGGATGACGCACCCGCGCCTGAGAGGTACATACCTGAGAACACTTGGCAGCCTGCACAGCTAACCCCCGAATAACCTACACTCTGCTGATGAGGAACAACAATTCCGAAACACCGGTGTCCAGAGTTGGTGCTGCAACCTTGCTACGACACACTTTCATCGCAATAGCGCACACGCTATCAAGAGACTGCATCTACCATGATGCTCCTGGGGCACACCTGCTGGTGGGTGAGTCGGAGTGCGAACCCCTCCCTCAAAGTTGATTGGCTCCCTCGAGCTAGAGCTGACGAGCTCGGATGACGCACCCGCGCCTGAGAGGTACATACCTGAGAACACTTGGCAGCCTGCACAGCTAACCCCCGAATAACCTACACTCTGCTGATGAGGAACAACAATTCCGAAACACCGGTGTCCAGAGTTGGTGCTGCAACCTTGCTACGACACACTTTCATCGCAATAGCGCACACGCTATCAAGAGACTGCATCTACCATGATGCTCCTGGGGCACACCTGCTGGTGGGTGAGTCGGAGTGCGAACCCCTCCCTCAAAGTTGATTGGCTCCCTCGAGCTAGAGCTGACGAGCTCGGATGACGCACCCGCGCCTGAGAGGTACATACCTGAGAACACTTGGCAGCCTGCACAGCTAACCCCCGAATAACCTACACTCTGCTGATGAGGAACAACAATTCCGAAACACCGGTGTCCAGAGTTGGTGCTGCAACCTTGCTACGACACACTTTCATCGCAATAGCGCACACGCTATCAAGAGACTGCATCTACCATGATGCTCCTGGGGCACACCTGCTGGTGGGTGAGTCGGAGTGCGAACCCCTCCCTCAAAG
This sequence comes from Lissotriton vulgaris, assembly GCF_964263255.1. Taxonomy (NCBI): domain Eukaryota; kingdom Metazoa; phylum Chordata; class Amphibia; order Caudata; family Salamandridae; genus Lissotriton; species Lissotriton vulgaris. The sequence goes on from NC_141695.1 coordinate 68,514,183, forward strand.
TTGATTGGCTCCCTCGAGCTAGAGCTGACGAGCTCGGATGACGCACCCGCGCCTGAGAGGTACATACCTGAGAACACTTGGCAGCCTGCACAGCTAACCCCCGAATAACCTACACTCTGCTGATGAGGAACAACAATTCCGAAACACCGGTGTCCAGAGTTGGTGCTGCAACCTTGCTACGACACACTTTCATCGCAATAGCGCACACGCTATCAAGAGACTGCATCTACCATGATGCTCCTGGGGCACACCTGCTGGTGGGTGAGTCGGAGTGCGAACCCCTCCCTCAAAGTTGATTGGCTCCCTCGAGCTAGAGCTGACGAGCTCGGATGACGCACCCGCGCCTGAGAGGTACATACCTGAGAACACTTGGCAGCCTGCACAGCTAACCCCCGAATAACCTACACTCTGCTGATGAGGAACAACAATTCCGAAACACCGGTGTCCAGAGTTGGTGCTGCAACCTTGCTACGACACACTTTCATCGCAATAGCGCACACGCTATCAAGAGACTGCATCTACCATGATGCTCCTGGGGCACACCTGCTGGTGGGTGAGTCGGAGTGCGAACCCCTCCCTCAAAGTTGATTGGCTCCCTCGAGCTAGAGCTGACGAGCTCGGATGACGCACCCGCGCCTGAGAGGTACATACCTGAGAACACTTGGCAGCCTGCACAGCTAACCCCCGAATAACCTACACTCTGCTGATGAGGAACAACAATTCCGAAACACCGGTGTCCAGAGTTGGTGCTGCAACCTTGCTACGACACACTTTCATCGCAATAGCGCACACGCTATCAAGAGACTGCATCTACCATGATGCTCCTGGGGCACACCTGCTGGTGGGTGAGTCGGAGTGCGAACCCCTCCCTCAAAGTTGATTGGCTCCCTCGAGCTAGAGCTGACGAGCTCGGATGACGCACCCGCGCCTGAGAGGTACATACCTGAGAACACTTGGCAGCCTGCACAGCTAACCCCCGAATAACCTACACTCTGCTGATGAGGAACAACAATTCCGAAACACCGGTGTCCAGAGTTGGTGCTGCAACCTTGCTACGACACACTTTCATCGCAATAGCGCACACGCTATCAAGAGACTGCATCTACCATGATGCTCCTGGGGCACACCTGCTGGTGGGTGAGTCGGAGTGCGAACCCCTCCCTCAAAGTTGATTGGCTCCCTCGAGCTAGAGCTGACGAGCTCGGATGACGCACCCGCGCCTGAGAGGTACATACCTGAGAACACTTGGCAGCCTGCACAGCTAACCCCCGAATAACCTACACTCTGCTGATGAGGAACAACAATTCCGAAACACCGGTGTCCAGAGTTGGTGCTGCAACCTTGCTACGACACACTTTCATCGCAATAGCGCACACGCTATCAAGAGACTGCATCTACCATGATGCTCCTGGGGCACACCTGCTGGTGGGTGAGTCGGAGTGCGAACCCCTCCCTCAAAGTTGATTGGCTCCCTCGAGCTAGAGCTGACGAGCTCGGATGACGCACCCGCGCCTGAGAGGTACATACCTGAGAACACTTGGCAGCCTGCACAGCTAACCCCCGAATAACCTACACTCTGCTGATGAGGAACAACAATTCCGAAACACCGGTGTCCAGAGTTGGTGCTGCAACCTTGCTACGACACACTTTCATCGCAATAGCGCACACGCTATCAAGAGACTGCATCTACCATGATGCTCCTGGGGCACACCTGCTGGTGGGTGAGTCGGAGTGCGAACCCCTCCCTCAAAGTTGATTGGCTCCCTCGAGCTAGAGCTGACGAGCTCGGATGACGCACCCGCGCCTGAGAGGTACATACCTGAGAACACTTGGCAGCCTGCACAGCTAACCCCCGAATAACCTACACTCTGCTGATGAGGAACAACAATTCCGAAACACCGGTGTCCAGAGTTGGTGCTGCAACCTTGCTACGACACACTTTCATCGCAATAGCGCACACGCTATCAAGAGACTGCATCTACCATGATGCTCCTGGGGCACACCTGCTGGTGGGTGAGTCGGAGTGCGAACCCCTCCCTCAAAGTTGATTGGCTCCCTCGAGCTAGAGCTGACGAGCTCGGATGACGCACCCGCGCCTGAGAGGTACATACCTGAGAACACTTGGCAGCCTGCACAGCTAACCCCCGAATAACCTACACTCTGCTGATGAGGAACAACAATTCCGAAACACCGGTGTCCAGAGTTGGTGCTGCAACCTTGCTACGACACACTTTCATCGCAATAGCGCACACCCTATCAAGAGACTGCATCTACCATGATGCTCCTGGGGCACACCTGCTGGTGGGTGAGTCGGAGTGCGAACCCCTCCCTCAAAGTTGATTGGCTCCCTCGAGCTAGAGCTGACGAGCTCGGATGACGCACCCGCGCCTGAGAGGTACATACCTGAGAACACTTGGCAGCCTGCACAGCTAACCCCCGAATAACCTACACTCTGCTGATGAGGAACAACAATTCCGAAACACCGGTGTCCAGAGTTGGTGCTGCAACCTTGCTACGACACACTTTCATCGCAATAGCGCACACGCTATCAAGAGACTGCATCTACCATGATGCTCCTGGGGCACACCTGCTGGTGGGTGAGTCGGAGTGCGAACCCCTCCCTCAAAGTTGATTGGCTCCCTCGAGCTAGAGCTGACGAGCTCGGATGACGCACCCGCGCCTGAGAGGTACATACCTGAGAACACTTGGCAGCCTGCACAGCTAACCCCCGAATAACCTACACTCTGCTGATGAGGAACAACAATTCCGAAACACCGGTGTCCAGAGTTGGTGCTGCAACCTTGCTACGACACACTTTCATCGCAATAGCGCACACGCTATCAAGAGACTGCATCTACCATGATGCTCCTGGGGCACACCTGCTGGTGGGTGAGTCGGAGTGCGAACCCCTCCCTCAAAGTTGATTGGCTCCCTCGAGCTAGAGCTGACGAGCTCGGATGACGCACCCGCGCCTGAGAGGTACATACCTGAGAACACTTGGCAGCCTGCACAGCTAACCCCCGAATAACCTACACTCTGCTGATGAGGAACAACAATTCCGAAACACCGGTGTCCAGAGTTGGTGCTGCAACCTTGCTACGACACACTTTCATCGCAATAGCGCACACGCTATCAAGAGACTGCATCTACCATGATGCTCCTGGGGCACACCTGCTGGTGGGTGAGTCGGAGTGCGAACCCCTCCCTCAAAGTTGATTGGCTCCCTCGAGCTAGAGCTGACGAGCTCGGATGACGCACCCGCGCCTGAGAGGTACATACCTGAGAACACTTGGCAGCCTGCACAGCTAACCCCCGAATAACCTACACTCTGCTGATGAGGAACAACAATTCCGAAACACCGGTGTCCAGAGTTGGTGCTGCAACCTTGCTACGACACACTTTCATCGCAATAGCGCACACGCTATCAAGAGACTGCATCTACCATGATGCTCCTGGGGCACACCTGCTGGTGGGTGAGTCGGAGTGCGAACCCCTCCCTCAAAGTTGATTGGCTCCCTCGAGCTAGAGCTGACGAGCTCGGATGACGCACCCGCGCCTGAGAGGTACATACCTGAGAACACTTGGCAGCCTGCACAGCTAACCCCCGAATAACCTACACTCTGCTGATGAGGAACAACAATTCCGAAACACCGGTGTCCAGAGTTGGTGCTGCAACCTTGCTACGACACACTTTCATCGCAATAGCGCACACGCTATCAAGAGACTGCATCTACCATGATGCTCCTGGGGCACACCTGCTGGTGGGTGAGTCGGAGTGCGAACCCCTCCCTCAAAGTTGATTGGCTCCCTCGAGCTAGAGCTGACGAGCTCGGATGACGCACCCGCGCCTGAGAGGTACATACCTGAGAACACTTGGCAGCCTGCACAGCTAACCCCCGAATAACCTACACTCTGCTGATGAGGAACAACAATTCCGAAACACCGGTGTCCAGAGTTGGTGCTGCAACCTTGCTACGACACACTTTCATCGCAATAGCGCACACGCTATCAAGAGACTGCATCTACCATGATGCTCCTGGGGCACACCTGCTGGTGGGTGAGTCGGAGTGCGAACCCCTCCCTCAAAGTTGATTGGCTCCCTCGAGCTAGAGCTGACGAGCTCGGATGACGCACCCGCGCCTGAGAGGTACATACCTGAGAACACTTGGCAGCCTGCACAGCTAACCCCCGAATAACCTACACTCTGCTGATGAGGAACAACAATTCCGAAACACCGGTGTCCAGAGTTGGTGCTGCAACCTTGCTACGACACACTTTCATCGCAATAGCGCACACGCTATCAAGAGACTGCATCTACCATGATGCTCCTGGGGCACACCTGCTGGTGGGTGAGTCGGAGTGCGAACCCCTCCCTCAAAGTTGATTGGCTCCCTCGAGCTAGAGCTGACGAGCTCGGATGACGCACCCGCGCCTGAGAGGTACATACCTGAGAACACTTGGCAGCCTGCACAGCTAACCCCCGAATAACCTACACTCTGCTGATGAGGAACAACAATTCCGAAACACCGGTGTCCAGAGTTGGTGCTGCAACCTTGCTACGACACACTTTCATCGCAATAGCGCACACGCTATCAAGAGACTGCATCTACCATGATGCTCCTGGGGCACACCTGCTGGTGGGTGAGTCGGAGTGCGAACCCCTCCCTCAAAGTTGATTGGCTCCCTCGAGCTAGAGCTGACGAGCTCGGATGACGCACCCGCGCCTGAGAGGTACATACCTGAGAACACTTGGCAGCCTGCACAGCTAACCCCCGAATAACCTACACTCTGCTGATGAGGAACAACAATTCCGAAACACCGGTGTCCAGAGTTGGTGCTGCAACCTTGCTACGACACACTTTCATCGCAATAGCGCACACGCTATCAAGAGACTGCATCTACCATGATGCTCCTGGGGCACACCTGCTGGTGGGTGAGTCGGAGTGCGAACCCCTCCCTCAAAGTTGATTGGCTCCCTCGAGCTAGAGCTGACGAGCTCGGATGACGCACCCGCGCCTGAGAGGTACATACCTGAGAACACTTGGCAGCCTGCACAGCTAACCCCCGAATAACCTACACTCTGCTGATGAGGAACAACAATTCCGAAACACCGGTGTCCAGAGTTGGTGCTGCAACCTTGCTACGACACACTTTCATCGCAATAGCGCACACGCTATCAAGAGACTGCATCTACCATGATGCTCCTGGGGCACACCTGCTGGTGGGTGAGTCGGAGTGCGAACCCCTCCCTCAAAGTTGATTGGCTCCCTCGAGCTAGAGCTGACGAGCTCGGATGACGCACCCGCGCCTGAGAGGTACATACCTGAGAACACTTGGCAGCCTGCACAGCTAACCCCCGAATAACCTACACTCTGCTGATGAGGAACAACAATTCCGAAACACCGGTGTCCAGAGTTGGTGCTGCAACCTTGCTACGACACACTTTCATCGCAATAGCGCACACGCTATCAAGAGACTGCATCTACCATGATGCTCCTGGGGCACACCTGCTGGTGGGTGAGTCGGAGTGCGAACCCCTCCCTCAAAGGTCCTGTCACTGGGTAACCCCCCAAAAAAATACTTTTTTGGCAACTTCACCATGATTCGCCATGTGGAGAGGAGGCACCCCCAGAATTTTGCCCGGGAAAGTGTCAGGGCTCTGGCACAAGAGGTTCCCAGAGATGGGGCCTCTACATCAACAGGAGGAGCAACTTCTTCTGGGAGAGAACAATCGCAGGAGCAGGTGGCAAACATACAACCTGCATTTAACCATGGGGTCGTCAAATGCAGATACTGCAATCAACTCCTCACCTATGGGGAGCAAAGTGTCCTGCTCATGGTTCGAGCATTGGAGAACCATCGCTGCCCTTCCCACCCCTAATTTTTTTCTTTTCTTTTTGCTCCTGTTGAGCAGTTTCCATTCCCTGTTTTTGTTCCTGTTCAGTTAAAAGAAGAAAAACAAAAGTTCTTTTCAGAACTACCTCCAATTCTCATCAAAGAGCTATATTCTTAAAAAAATGAAGAGTAAGTGAAATATAGTGCATTGATAATTGAAAGGAGAATGAGTAAGAAAGAACAGAAAGGTATGAGAGGTGAAAGGAAGTGAAGTAGGAGGAATGAAAGAAGGTGAGTGTTAGAAAAGAAAGTTATGACTATGAATAAACTGGAGCCCTCATTTCTGAAAAGTGACGCATCGCTACGTGAAAACAGCGATGCGTCACTTTTCTGGACGCACTCCTTATGACATTCCAGATATGTCATATTTAAAATATGACTAATCAATTCGCAAGGAGTTACAGATATGTCAGTATTTCTGACGTATCTGTAAACACAAAAGTAACGCGTTGCTGGAGTGCGTCACAAAAGTGACGCAACTCCAGTAATGTATCCTTTCACATGGAAAAAGCACCATGTGAAAGGTTTGCTGTGAAGCAGGCGCAAGATTTTGGCGCAACAGCATCCTAAAAGTGACGCACTGCGTCATTATTACCAAGCTTTTTGCAGGGGAACACCCCCTCTGCATGCATTATACCTGACACTATTTTTAAAAAGTGACGCATCTAGGTACATGGGTCACTTTTTAAAACTCTGCGCCACATTATATCTGCATCAGGTATAATGTATGCAAAGGGGGCATTCCCCCGCAAAAAGCTTGGTAATAACGACGTACTGAAATCTATAAGATTTCTCTGCGTCACTTTTAGGATGCTGTTGCGTCAAAATCTTGCGCCTGCCTCGCGTCACTTTCATGTTTACAGATATGTGAGAAATACTGACGTATCTGTAACTCCTTGCAACATGATTCGTCATACATTAAATATGACACATCTGGAATGTCATAAGGAGTGCGCACAGAAAAGTGACGCATCACACCAGCAGTGTAATAAAATGTGCCTCGTTGCACTATATTTAAAGGACGCAACAGCATCCTAAAAGTGACGCAGTGAAATCTCAAACATTTCACTGCGTCGCTATTACAAAGCTTTTTGCGGGGGAACACCCCCTCTGCATGCATTATACCTCACGCAGATATAATGTGGCGCTTGATTTTAAAATGTGACCCATCTACCTAGATACGTCACTTTTTAAATATAACGCAACGAGGCACATTTTTTTACACCACTGGTGCGATGCGTCACTTTTCTGTGCGCACTCCTTATGACATTCCAAGTAACGCATTGCTGGAGTGCGTCACAAAAGTGACGCAACTCCAGTAATGTGTCCTTTCACATGGAAAAAGCACCATGTGAAAGGTCTTGCGTCAGTCTAACACCTGCTGTAAAGCAGGCGCAAGATTTTGACGCAACAGCATCCTAAAAGTGACGCAGTGAAATCTCAAAGATTTCACTGCATCGCTATTACAAAGCTTTTTGCGGGAGAACACCCCCTCTGCATGCATTATACCTGACGCTATTTTTAAAAAGTGACGCATCTAGGTACATGGGTCACTTTTTAAAACTTGCCTCGCGTCACTTTCATGTTTACAGATATGTGAGAAATACTGACGTATCTGTAACTCCTTGCAACATGATTCGTCATACATTAAATATGACACATCTGGAATGTCATAAGGAGTGCGCACAGAAAAGTGACGCATCACAACAGCAGTGTAAAAAAATGTGCCTCGTTGCACTATATTTAAAAAGTGACGCATCTAGATAGATGCGTCACTTTTTAAATATTGCATAACAATGCGCATTTTTTTACACCGCTGGTGCGTCACAAAAATTGACGCACAGGAGGCACAAAACTAGCAGCGCAAGGCCTTCATAAATATGGTCCTGGATTTTCCCCGTGCTTCGCCGGTGCGCGTACCATGCGCTTCCCCCGCGCAAAACGAAAAAAAAAAAAAAATGTAATGCCCCGCAGGACCCTATTTTAGCCCCTACATCAAACCTAGGGGGTCAGAGGGGGTCTACTCTTCCCCCTTATGGTCATTTGCCCCTTTTTTTTTCAAACCCCTTGTGTCTCGATTTTACCGAGACACAAGATGGCGGCCGCTCCAGACTGTTTAGAATGTTTACAGACACCCAAGAGCCAATCAGCTTTCTGCGCGCAAGTCGCGTGTCGCGCCAGGAGCGCACTCCGGTGCGCGCACCGGAGAGCGCCTATAGATATATATATTTTTTTGAACCTAAATTACTCAAAATCCACTGCAGCACACATCTTGAGACATAGCAAAGGCACATCGGGCTACCAGTCCCTTCAATTTTGCCAAGTTTGGTGGAAATCCATTCAGCCGTTCGGGCTAAAAGTAAAATCGACCGCCCTATGGAAATTTACATGGGGAAAACGCGTTTTGGGACCCCCCTTTTATCTCGGCCCCCACTTGACGTATCCCCCCAAACTTTCAAGGAAGGACCGGAGCTCGACGAGGCCATTTTCAGGAAATTTTCAGGCAGATTCGTCAACCGGTGCCAAAGTTATTCCAAATAGAATTTTGAGATTTAACATTGAAAAAAATTCTAACTATAACTACCTACTGGCGACCGCCAGTAGGTAATATATATATATATATATATATATATATATATATATATACATATTCACTGAAAAAACATAGGTTTCAGGCCCTATATAGTTAGGAATTAGCATTTAAAAAACCTTTAAAATTCACTCCAAAAACTATACGTTTTAGGGGTGTTATAGTTAGCTGGACATTTCACTCATACAAAACCATTGAAATAGCTCCTATATAGATAGATGTACTAACTATATTTCGCGCACCCGCAATCCACTGCTGATGATGTCACATATTACATCATTTATGACATGGTCAGTGACATCACTGATGACATCTCAAATGACATCACTGATGGCATCATCCAGTGAATGTGGTTTGTTTCGTTATTTAAATATGCATTATATATATAGCAATTTGCATTGAAGAATGAGTGGATATATAAAAATAAATATTTGGATGTAGGATTTAGTAGCAGTGTAATTGACTGTTTACTTGGCCAATTTATCGTGTCTCACTAAATATAGTGGAAAATGACTAAACTGTTTGCATATCTGCATCACTTTGTCAGTTGTTGTGTAAACTGGTTCTCCAGTTGGTTACTAGCTATGTGAAAGCATATATTAGTTATTGATTAGTTAACTGAGTATTTGTATGGGAGTGTGAATGTGTGTGTGGTTCGGTGGGGGGTGTGTGACTCCCAAAAGATGTGTGAATAGTTGATTCACTAGATACATGAAGTTAAAACTACATGTTCAAACAGTTGTTTGGGTGAGTGAATATCTTTATGGGTGTGGTGATGAGCAAATATATTTCTCAATGGTACATGTCCAACAAACTAGAAAAATAAAAGGCAGTGTATGTGTCAGTTGTTGTATATAAATAAGTATACATAAGACTCAATGATTGTGTGAGTGACTGTATGGATAACTATATACTTGTAATAATGTTTTTATAATTCACTAAGTATGACTTACTATCTAAATGAATAGATGAAGTTGTTTTTATATGTGTGTAGCTAAGTAAATATGTAAGTAGGATCCATTGTTTGCATAAGTGAGTAGGATGACTTCATATGTGAATAGGATGTGTGCTGGTGTGTAATGTCGATTTAGGTGTATAACTATTTTTGATAGTTTTCTATTGTTCATTGACAGCATGTATGAGTGAACCTACAGGTAATTGATTAGATGTGTGTATACATCTATGAATCACTGAGTGGGTTTTTAGATACTTGTATTGCTGTAACAATGGATTGAAAATTGATACTCTGTATTTTACAAAGAGCGATGAAAGATTTTACTAGTGTATGAAAAGGTGTATGTGATTGTCACGTGGATGATGTCATCAGTGATGTCATTTGAGATGTCATCAGTGATGTCACTGACCATGTCATGAATGATGTAATATGTGACATCATCAGCAGTGGATTGCGGGTGCGCGAAATATAGTTAGTACAACTAACTATATAGGAGCAATTTCAATGGTTTTGTATGAGTAAAAAGTCCAGCTAACTATAACACCTCTAAAACTTATAGTTTTTTGAGTGAATTTTAAAGGTTTTTTAAATGCTAATTCCTAACTATATAGGGCTGAAACCTATGGTTTTTTCAGTGAATTTCAAAGGTTTTTTAAATGCTAATTCCTAACTATATAAGGCATGAAACCCATGGTTTTTTCAGTGAATTTGCAAGGTTTTAAATGCTAATTCCTAACGATATAAGGCCTGAAACCCATGTTTTTTTCAGTGAATTTCAAAGTTTTTTTTAATGCTAATTCCTAACTATATAAGACCTGAAAGCCCACCAGGAAACTCCAGTATGCGCCAGGGGACTGCATTGCAGAGAGGTGTAATAAGCCACGCCCCTTTTTACACCTCTCTGCAACGCAGCCCCGTGCAGGTTTGAAGAGGGGGAACTAATTCCCCTTGAATACTGGGGTTCCTTGGGGGCCAACTAGCCCTCCTGGAACCTCCAGTATGCGCCAGGGGACTGCATTGCACAGAGGTGTAATGAGGCTATGCCCCTTTTTACACCTCTCTGCAACGCAGGCCACTGGCACGTTTGCAGAAGGGGGACTAATTCCCCTTGCATACTGGGGGTCCCTGGGTCATATCTGCCCAAACGCCGATATTCTGAACGATTGAAAATGACTTTTCTTGAGAAACATTTGGATTTGGATTATCATGTCCTATACTTTGGAATTTTTGACAGACTGACTATGAGGATGCTATAAATTACTCAAGTCTGCCCGAATTGTGTGGGTCAAATTGATACCTAGTCACTTTGAATAAGAATGTACTTACGTCTCGTCTAACATTTGAATGAAATATCTAGTTATATGACAACAGGATACCGACATAACTTGAAGGAAATAAGAACGCCCTGAAGGAGTTCTGTTGTACAGAACGAAATGTGTCGGCTGGCTGTGGTACATAAACTTAAGGAAAATGAAAGCATTTGAATATACACCAAGATTCAGCGCTTCAATAAGGACTCTAAGTGATATGATTTGATTGGACCTTTTTTGACCGAGGACCCAGGTGATGGACTTGTTTGCTGCATAACGAAAGAACAATCGGAAAGTCATTTTAAAAGCCTCTACTATTCAGAGGGTGTTGAAACTAGGGTTGCCGTTCCCCATGTCAGGAGCAGCAATATAATATTTGATAAAAGCAAGGTCCTTGTTGCCATTCTGGGTCTTACAGCAAAAAAAGCACCTGGTCCTGACGGAATACCACGGGATCTTTATAAATCTGACCCAGCCTTCTGGGCTCCAATTCTGGTTGCTGTATTCAATGCTGCGGTCAGAGTGGGTTGCCCGGGTACGTGGGGATTATCAACCATAGTCTCTGTCTTCAAGAAGGGAGATAGGGGAAGTGCTCTTTGTTACTGACCAATATCCCTGATTGATTCAATGGTTAAAATTATGGGGAGAGTTATACTTCAACGCTTAGTAAGCTGGTTGATTGAAAATAATATCATGTCGACTTCCCAATACGGCTTTTGTGAAGGCCGCTCTACCATAACCCAGTGCCTTAACCTGTTTCTTATTCTGAATAAATATACTGTTGTACAGAAAGGAGTAATTCACCCTGCCTTCATGGATCTGTCCTCAGCCTTCGACTGTGTTAACAGGGGGAGGCTGTGGCAGACCATGAGGGATAAAGGTGTTGATAGGGGGATTGTGGATTTCCTTGCGGACCTACATAATGACACAAGAGCCAATGTGAGGTTCTCAGCAAATGGGGAAATCACAGACAATTTCAGTATTAATAAAGGAGTACGTCAGGGGTGTATCCTGGCCCCATTTCTTTTAAATTTTTATATAAATGATTGAGAGGCTGAATTGCAAGAGGTAAAATCAGATTGTCCTAGAGCTGGTGAGAGGGGTATTCCTTTACTTTTATACGCAGATGATGCGGTTTTAATTTCACAAACAGAAAATGATCTCCAAGCACTTTTGAATGCTTTTAATAATTTCATGTCTGATAGGGACCTTATGGTCAACAATTCTAAATCTTATATAATGCATGTTGGCCGTCAACCAAAAAAGAAGTTCGTTTTTAAATTAAAGGATGTCTTGATCCCTGTTACCAATACGTTCTCATATCTGGGTGTCTTATTTGATACGAAGCTTAGTTGGGCCCCACATATGGCCAGGAAGAAGGGTGAAATGTCCAGAGTAAATGCTTCCATTTTCAATTTTGCAAATAAACTGGGGAAAATGCCGACTGTGGCCATGATGAAACTATATAATGCTAAATCCATAGCTACTGCAGTTTACGGTAGCGAGATATGGGGCTACACAAATGGCGAACAACTACAAATAGTTGAAAATAACTTCTTAAAGCGTTTGTTGTGTGTCCCAGGAAGTACACCGAATTTATCTGTACATGAAGAGCTTGGCTGTCAGTACATAACCGACATTGTTGGACTGAAACCACTGTTATGCTGGATAAAATTATGGTTAAGTCAGGATATTCCCTTAACCTACCCGATAGTGGAAGATCTTGTATCACTTGATTATGCTATGTGTGTACCCTGGCTGAAATATTTGAAGTCCCAATTTTTGAAGCTTGGTCGCCTGAATGTGTTTGAAAACCCGAGGGATATAGTCAAGGGTGATGTTGCAGCAATTAAGAGGGACTTTTTTATGGATCGTAGTGCCCTAAGAGATGAAGTTGAGCTTTTGAAACCTAATGTTAGAAAGTATATCATGTTAAGAACCTTTGATACTACGGAAATGTACCTAACATGCTCCTTTACCTCTCATGATAAATTTTTGCTGACCCGGTTCAGGTTCAACATCTTTCATCATATTTTAATCAGACCAAAGTCGGAAATTTTTAAGAAACCAGCAGCTCCCTGTGGCTGCGACAGGAAGTCTCCACAGGATATGCTGCATTTTATATTTTTATGTACATTTTATGAGTACCCCCGTAGGCGGTATCTTGTCACTCTCTTAAGGAAATTAAATTTCAAACAAATTAGACCCGCCCTTGTATATTTACAGCTGTTGCATTCTGATTGTGTCCTCCAGGTGTTAGAATTTTTAAAACTAACTGTGAGAATAAGAAAATGTTTAGATGAGTAATTGTGAATTACAGCCCGAAGCACTTTTGCACTTTTTCCGTACATGGGCACTACTTGCACTTTCCCTATACTGATCTTGTCTACTCACTTTGTTATGAAACTTATATGTTCTATGTATTTAATATTGACTTTTGTAACCGTGTGATGCTTTTAAAAATGAAATGTATAATGTCTTGTACTTTTATGGATTGCAATATATCCGAAATAAAATCAATTTGAATTGAAAAATTGATTGGACTTATTGTGCAAGTGGTGCTGTGCCAAACTTTGGAATATTCTCCACTACTCTCTACTACTTACTCTCTCCTACTCCACTACTCTCTACTACTCACTCTCTACTCTCTACTACTCACTCTCTACTACTCTCTCTCTACTTCTCACCCTTTACTACTCACTCTCTACTATTCTCTACTACTCACTCTCTACTTCTCACTCTCTACTATGCTCTACTACTCACTCTCTAAAACTCTCTCTCTACTACTATCTACTACTCAATCTCTACTACTCACTCTACTACTCACTCTCTTCTACTCTCTACTACTCACTCTCTACTACTCTCTCTCTACTACTCTCTACTACTCACTCTACTACTCACTCTCTACTACTCTCTACTATTCTCTCTCTCTGCTACTCACTCTCTACTACTCTCTACTACTCACTCTACTACTCTCTACTACTCACTCTTTACTACTCTCCACTACTCACTCTCTACTGCTCTCTACTACTCACTCTACTATTCACTCTACTACTCTCTACTACTCACTATCTACTACTCACTCTCTACTACTCACTCTACTATTCACTCTACTACTCTCTACTACTCACTCCCTGCTACTCTATCTACTGCTCTCTACTACTCTCTGCTACTCACTCTCTACTCTCTATTACTCACTCTCTACCCTCTACCTCTCTACCTCTCTCTACTTCTCTCTCTACTAGTCTCTACCTCTCTACTTCTACCTCTCTACCTCTACCTCTCTACCTCTACACCTCTACCTCTCTACCTCTTTCTATACGCACACATATACACATATATACATATGCATATATATGCATATGCATTTATATATATGTATGTGTATTACCTACTGGCTATCGCCAGTAGGTATATATAGTTAGGATTAATTCCCTATGTGATTTTTGAAAATTCTATGTCTAATAACTTTGGCGTTTGAGGACGGAATCGGCTGAAATTTTCAGGAAAATGGCACATTTTGTTTCTGAGCAGCCCCTGAAAATTTGGTGGGGTTTCGTCAAGGGGGGGCTGAGAGAAAAGGTGGGTCCCAAAACGCGTTTTGCCCATTCATTTTTCCATAGGGCGGTTGGACTCACTTTTAGCTCGAACGGCTGAATGGATTTGCACGAAACTTGGCAAAATTGTAGGGACTGTTAGCCCGATGTGCCTTTGCTAGGTATCAATATATGTGCTCCAGTAGTTTTTGAGAAATTAACGTTCAAAACAAGATATATATCTGTAACAGCGCTGGGGGCAGCGATCGGGTCCGCTTACTTTTCGCGAAACGGAACTTTGCGCGCAGAAAGCTGATTGGCTCTCCGGTGTCTGTCAACATTCTAAACAGTCCGGAGCGGCCGCCATCTTATCTCTCGGTAGGATCGAGAGTGAAGAAGAGGTGAAAAACGAAGGGGGAATTTATTGAAAGGGGGCAAGGTATACCCCTCTTGACCCCCTAGGAGTGTTGTTGGGGTTATTAAAGGGTCCCGTGGGGAAAATAAAAAAAAAATGATTTTTCACGGTAGAAGCGCTTCACGGGCCGCGAACTGGGCCGCAAACTGGTAGCGAAACGGGAATTCGCCATTTTGTGCTTCGTTTTAATTGTTTAGAGACAAAAATTATCGCCGCACATCGGCCACAATGCATGAATATCGCTGAAAAGTCAGCGATATTCATGCATTATCCAGCAAATGCTCTTAGCCATGTTATCCACCTTCCATTGGATAACATGGCTAAAAACTGCTCTGTGCGTGAGCTTTTTTTTTTTTTTGCTGCGTGACGTTTGTTAACGTTCGATTCGATGGAAATCAGGAAGTGTTGACCACCATTTTGTCACTGCGAGTAAATATTTTGTTATAAATGAATCCTTATTGATAAACATTGTCTGCCCCATCTTGCGTTTTTGTCCAATGCCACAATTTTGTCGTGCACGGCAGCCATTTTAGATGCCTTGACCAGGGCCACTCTCTGCACGCCGCCGATCCTCAGCATGGCTCCCCACCCTCGCAAGCATCTCCCCCACGCACTGGTCACCCCCGCTCTCTCTCTCATGCATGGGACATATACTTCCCCCCATCTGCGCTGCTCTTCTCTGAGAATCACACCCTGTGCCCGCCCGACACCTCCCTTTCACCCTATTCAGTACCGCACCCTCTGACACTCCTCTTCCTCTGTGTCCGATTGTCCAGGCCGGACCTAGGCTATCACCTAGCCCTGCGGATGTAGTTTATGGCCCCAGCTGTAGAGTATCCAGACATGCCAACCCTCCCGATTCAGGCGTGAGACTACTGATTTCAGTGCTAGTCTTTCGCTTCCCGATTCCTGCAAGGAAAAACCCGGGGGCATATTACCAACAACTAGCGGTAATTTTTGTCTCTAACTTGTTTAGAGACAAAAATTATCGCCGCACTTCGGCGAATTTTATCGCACATAAACCTTGCTATTAGCAAGGTTTATCGCAAATGCGATAAAAAACGGCCGCAATGCATGAATATCGTTGAAAAGTCAGCGATATTCATGCATTATCCAGCAAATGCTTTTAGCCATGTTATCCACTTCCCATTGGATAACATGGCTAAAACTGCTCAGGGCAGGTGTTAGGTTTTGGAGATATTCGCGCTTAGCGCGAATATCTCCAAAAGTTGGTAATAGGAGATAGCGATGGTTAGGGACTGTTTCCAGTCGCTAAAATCTTGGCACACCCACTTTGCATGTCATTAGTGATAAATATCACTGATATGCAAAGCGGGGCCCAAGATGGTCGCTATCTCCTTTTAGCTGTCACTAACTGGTGTTAGCGACAGCTTGGTAATAGGGAGATAATTTTATCTCTTTTTTTTTGGGCTTTTAAATCCAAAAAAGCGGAAATAAACCCCCTTGATAATATGCCCCATGATTTCTCGGGGGTTTCAGCTGACAGGGCTTGGTATTGTGTTACGTGCTAATTCTTCCAGGAAACGTCAGAGGGTCGATGCAGGGGTTCTAGAAGGGGTGATAAACCATTTAAGCCTCATGAACCAGCGCATGGTCTTTTAAAGATTTGTGAAGTACTCGGGGCGGCGGTGTGTGTGTGCCCTCTTTCAGGAGCGGGCGGGGGGGCACTGCCAGCAACTTGCCAGGACAAGCAGTGTTCAACACGTGCATCACCCTTTCTCTGCCTGCTATTGCGCTCCATGCTTCGGAAAGGTAAGAAAAAGAACGTGCATTTGAGTTTGAAATGTCCGATCTTGTAGCAGTACACTTGCAAAGCCCACACATGACAATAACCCGATTCAAGGCCCCATTCACCCGATTTTTTAAACATATATAGCACTCCAACAAAGTTAGATTTTAAAACTTTATTAACATTTAAATATAACAAACGCAACAAAAACTGTAAATATATTTAACCATTTTTTGAAATTAACCAGAACTATAACGATAACAACAACAACAATAATATAACTTTTATGCCTAAATTACGCAAACATTTAGCTAATCTGCTAAAGGGGGGAGTCGCCATTTCTTTACAATAATCAATAATGAAAAATCCACATCAATAGGGTTGTCCGTTTTCTCGATGCAGCACTATAGTGCAACATACACAGCACCTGGGGTGTCAAGAGTGAACAGGTCTTTCTTTGTTCCTTAAGATGTTATCTGTGTCAACCTCTTCCGAGAATGCTGATGCGTTAGTATTTCCTTGTGTTTCTTAATAGCATTGGTGTCTGTACACTTCTTTGTCAATTCTGTCAAGATGATAACTGCTTCATAAACAGACGATATCTTTGTTTAGTCATTAGTGTTAAGTGTGTCTGAAATTACAGTGCCCTTCTGTTTTTTTTTCTTCAGGCTCTACAGAGTTTTGTGTGTTGTTCTTTTGAGCGACAATTATTCCAGAGGTTTCAGGTTCACTTGTTTTGTCCTGCAGTGAGTTAACGGCTTTAGAGAGTTCATGTTTATTTGCTATGTCCTGCTGTTCGTCAACTGCTTCAGAGACGTCAGCCTCATTTGTTATGTTTCAGTAGATCCTGGACCTGCCCGGCCGCGCCCAAAATGGCGCCGGTGTAAATGGGACTCGTAACTGCTTGTTGTGTACTGGTTGCCCAACCTTGATATCACGAGATACATATGCAGTTTTGAAGCACATGGCGGAGGCTTGTCTGCTGTAGTGGGGCGCCCCTTTATCGTTTCAGTCGCCATTCCGCCCGCTTTTGCTACACTGTGCCTTTTCCGCCATTCAGCTGTTTAGCGCCCGCTCTTACGGCTACAGCGTCTCGCTCACCATGTAGTTGAGTTGCTCCCACTCTTGCGGTGCAGCGATAGGCGGCTTCCACAGGACTCTTAAAATGGCGGTCGGCTCTTCGGATTTGGGCCTGGTCCAGTAAAATGGCCCTGGGACACCTTGGAACTCGGACGCTTGTCTGCCAGGGCTTGGGTTCCATTCTCGAAAGCATCCCCTCAGCCTTGAAGATTGTACAAAAGTCTTGGGGGCCGTCGACTCCCGCAGGCTTCCGGTGGGGAGCGGCTGCCATGATTGCTTGCGGAATGGCCACGACGGAGCTACGAGATGGTGGTGCTCTCATGGTGACGCCAGCTTCAGTCTGAAACATCCAGAAACAAGGTGGGGCTTTCATCGTTTGGGAAAAAAAATGTTTTAATCCAATGAAAAGTGTTATTTTTAGGTCACATGACCTAGTCTTACATAATTAGGAAAAGAAAAGTAAAATGAACCAATGAAAAGTTTTATTAACAAGTCACATGACCTGTTATGCTTACGTTACGCGCTGCGCGGCGCGCTCTGGATCGTTTCCGGGAAGCTGCGCCTTGCGCACCGGAGCACTTCCGGGTGCGCTAACGCGTCGCGTCATATGACGCATTACGCGACAATGCAGGTCCAGAATATAGTCAAAATGTCTCCACCAACCAGCGGTCGGAATACAACCGCTTTCAGCAGTCCAAAAAGTTTGGTTAAATCTTAAGAGCGGGAGCAACTCAACTACATGGTGAGCGAGACATTGTAGTCGCAAGAGCGGGCGGTAAACAGCTGAATGGCGGAAGAGGCACAGAGTACCAAAAGCGGGCGGAATGGCAACTAAAACGGTAAAGGGGCGCCCCACGACAGCATGTCTTCAGGTCAAACGGATTGTGGGACAAGGTCCAGAATGGAAGATTCTTCAAAAGGGAAAAAATTCCGCCGGACCCCGGGAGCCGGCCGCCTATGCCGGGGGCGATCTCAGGCCTCACCAGGGCAACACGACTTGGGGAGGGGGCAGGAGCCAAGCGCCCCCTCTCAGTCCCCGCCATCTCACCGCCCCTCGGGGGCCTCCGTCAAGCGGTTTAGGGAGGCACCGTATCACATTGTTTTCCAATGCAGTCAGGTCCACAAATGGACCCCACTTACTTTGAATAGTGAAGCTGCAGCAGGTGCAAATAAGGTTTAAACAGTGTTACAAGAGCTGCTTAGAACTCTGAAGTATGGCACTCAACAACCAGGACTTATGCCATTTGTGTAAGGCAGTGACATGGAAGCAACTCAGGGACAAAAAGCATGAACGAACATTCACGTATGAAAATCTTATTTGGGGAAGGGGTAGAATCCAAACGCCCCCTGCCAGTTCGCGCCACTACACCGTATGTGGAAAATCTGAAGCCATCGTTCTAAAAACTCTCAACGCTTGTTATCAGTGCATGAGTTTCATGCTCGATCGATTGAGCTAGCCGGATCGGGCAATAAAAAGTATAAAATAGTTATGTAAATAGTTATTTAATAAAATGTTTTACTCTGTTTCTTTGCTGGTGTGTTGTGTATATTTATAATATTTGCATAGGGTTTGTCGTTATTTTGGGCGGTGTGGGTGGCGGAGTCGAGCTGTCTTGCAGCCCTCATGGTGTGGAGCTCAGTTCATTTCACTATTTTCGTATTTCTCATGAAGGGTTGTTCCTAATGTTTGTATTCTCCCGATTCAGGCGTGAGACTACTGATTTCAGTGCTAGTCTTTCGCTTCCCGATTCCTGCAAGGAAAAACCCGGGGGCATATTACCAACAACTAGCGGTAATTTTTGTCTCTAACTTGTTTAGAGACAAAAATTATCGCCGCACTTCGGCGAATTTTATCGCACATAAACCTTGCTATTAGCAAGGTTTATCGCAAATGCGATAAAAAACGGCCGCAATGCATGAATATCGTTGAAAAGTCAGCGATATTCATGCATTATCCAGCAAATGCTTTTAGCCATGTTATCCACTTCCCATTGGATAACATGGCTAAAACTGCTCAGGGCAGGTGTTAGGTTTTGGAGATATTCGCGCTTAGCGCGAATATCTCCAAAAGTTGGTAATAGGAGATAGCGATGGTTAGGGACTGTTTCCAGTCGCTAAAATCTTGGCACACCCACTTTGCATGTCATTAGTGATAAATATCACTGATATGCAAAGCGGGGCCCAAGATGGTCGCTATCTCCTTTTAGCTGTCACTAACTGGTGTTAGCGACAGCTTGGTAATAGGGAGATAATTTTATCTCTTTTTTTTTTGGCTTTTAAATCCAAAAAAGCGGAAATAAACCCCCTTGATAATATGCCCCATGATTTCTCGGGGGTTTCAGCTGACAGGGCTTGGTATTGTGTTACGTGCTAATTCTTCCAGGAAACGTCAGAGGGTCGATGCAGGGGGTTCTAGAAGGGGTGATAAACCATTTAAGCCTCATGAACCAGCGCATGGTCTTTTAAAGATTTGTGAAGTACTCGGGGCGGCGGTGTGTGTGTGCCCTCTTTCAGGAGCGGGCGGGGGGGCACTGCCAGCAACTTGCCAGGCCAGGCAGTGTTCAACACGTGCATCACCCTTTCTCTGCCTGCTATTGCGCTCCATGCTTCGGAAAGGTAAGAAAAAGAACGTGCATTTGAGTTTGAAATGTCCGATCTTGTAGCAGTACACTTGCAAAGCCCACACATGACAATAACCCGATTCAAGGCCCCATTCACCCGATTTTTTAAACATATATAGCACTCCAACAAAGTTAGATTTTAAAACTTTATTAACATTTAAATATAACGAACGCAACAAAAACTGTAAATATATTTAACCATTTTTTGAAATTAACCAGAACTATAACGATAACAACAACAACAACAATAATATAACTTTTATGCCTAAATTACGCAAACATTTAGCTAATCTGCTAAAGGGGGGAGTCGCCATTTCTTTACAATAATCAATAATGAAAAATCCACATCAATAGGGTTGTCCGTTTTCTCGATGCAGCACTATAGTGCAACATACACAGCACCTGGGGTGTCAAGAGTGAACAGGTCTTTCTTTGTTCCTTAAGATGTTATCTGTGTCAACCTCTTCCGAGAATGCTGATGCGTTAGGATTTCCTTGTGTTTCTTAATAGCATTGGTGTCTGTACACTTCTTTGTCAATTCTGTCAAGATGATAACTGCTTCATAAACAGACGATATCTTTGTTTAGTCATTAGTGTTAAGTGTGTCTGAAATTACAGTGCCCTTCTGTTTTTTTTTCTTCAGGCTCTACAGAGTTTTGTGTGTTGTTCTTTTGAGCGACAATTATTCCAGAGGTTTCAGGTTCACTTGTTTTGTCCTGCAGTGAGTTAACAGCTTTAGAGAGTTCATGTTTATTTGCTATGTCCTGCTGTTCGTCAACTGCTTCAGAGACGTCAGCCTCATTTGTTATGTTTCAGTAGATCCTGGACCTGCCCGGCCGCGCCCAAAATGGCGCCGGTGTAAATGGGACTCGTAACTGCTTGTTGTGTACTGGTTGCCCAACCTTGATATCACGAGATACATATGCAGTTTTGAAGCACATGGCGGAGGCTTGTCTGCTGTAGTGGGGCGCCCCTTTATCGTTTCAGTGGCCATTCCGCCCGCTTTTGCTACACTGTGCCTTTTCCGCCATTCAGCTGTTTAGCGCCCGCTCTTACGGCTACAGCGTCTCGCTCACCATGTAGTTGAGTTGCTCTAACTCTTGCGGTGCAGCGATAGGCGGCTTCCACAGGACTCTTAAAATGGCGGTCGGCTCTTCGGATTTGGGCCTGGTCCAGTAAAATGGCCCTGGGACACCTTGGAACTCGGACGCTTGTCTGCCAGGGCTTGGGTTCCATTCTCGAAAGCGTCCCCTCAGCCTTGAAGATTGTACAAAAGTCTTGGGGGCCGTCGACTCCCGCAGGCTTCCGGTGGGGAGCGGCTGCCATGATTGCTTGCGGAATGGCCACGACGGAGCTACGAGATGGTGGTGCTCTCATGGTGACGCCAGCTTCAGTCTGAAACATCCAGAAACAAGGTGGGGCTTTCATCGTTTGGGAAAAAATTTTTTTTAATCCAATGAAAAGTGTTATTTTTAGGTCACATGACCTAGTCTTACATAATTAGGAAAAGAAAAGTAAAATGAACCAATGAAAAGTTTTATTAACAAGTCACATGACCTGTTATGCTTACGTTACGCGCTGCGCGGCGCGCTCTGGATCGTTTCCGGGAAGCTACGCCTTGCGCACCGGAGCACTTCCGGGTGCGCTAACGCGTCGCGTCATATGACGCATTATGCGACAATGCAGGTCCAGAATATAGTCAAAATGTCTCCACCAACCAGCGGTCGGAATACAACCGCTTTCAGCAGTCCAAAAAGTTCGGTTAAATCTTAAGAGCGGGAGCAACTCAACTACATGGTGAGCGAGACATTGTAGTCGCAAGAGCGGGCGGTAAACAGCTGAATGGCGGAAGAGGCACAGAGTACCAAAAGCGGGCCGAATGGCAACTAAAACGGTAAAGGGGCGCCCCACGACAGCGTGTCTTCAGGTCAAACGGATTGTGGGACAAGGTCCAGAATGGAAGATTCTTCAAAAGGGAAAAAATTCCGCCGGACCCCGGGAGCCGGCCGCCTATGCCGGGGGCGATCTCAGGCCTCACCAGGGCAACACGACTTGGGGAGGGGGCAGGAGCCAAGCGCCCCCTCTCAGTCCCCGCCATCTCACCGCCCCTCGGGGGCCTCCGTCAAGCGGTTTAGGGAGGCACCGTATCACATTGTTTTCCAATGCAGTCAGGTCCACAAATGGACCCCACTTACTTTGAATAGTGAAGCTGCAGCAGGTGCAAATAAGGTTTAAACAGTGTTACAAGAGCTGCTTAGAACTCTGAAGTATGGCACTCAACAACCAGGACTTATGCCATTTGTGTAAGGCAGTGACATGGAAGCAACTCAGGGACAAAAAGCATGAACGAACATTCACGTATGAAAATCTTATTTGGGGAAGGGGTAGAATCCAAACGCCCCCTGCCAGTTCGCGCCACCACACCGTATGTGGAAAATCTGAAGCCATCGTTCTAAAAACTCTCAACGCTTGTTATCAGTGCATGAGTTTCATGCTCGATCGATTGAGCTAGCCGGATCGGGCAATA
Source organism: Lissotriton vulgaris (assembly GCF_964263255.1). Lineage (NCBI taxonomy): Eukaryota > Metazoa > Chordata > Amphibia > Caudata > Salamandridae > Lissotriton > Lissotriton vulgaris. Next base: position 68,536,862 of record NC_141695.1, read on the forward strand.
AAAAGTATAAAATAGTTATGTAAATAGTTATTTAATAAAATGTTTTACTCTGTTTCTTTGCTGGTGTGTTGTGTATATGTATAATATTTGCATAGGGTTTGTCGTTATTTTGGGCGGTGTGGGTGGCGGAGTCGAGCTGTCTTGCAGCCCTCATGGTGTGGAGCTCAGTTCATTTCACTATTTTCGTATTTCTCATGAAGGGTTGTTCCTAATGTTTGTATTTTACCGAGGTCAAAAAGAGATCAAATTAGTGGTCTACTGATTTTGCTCGATTACTTTTATTTTTTTACACGATTTTTCACTATCTGCAAAGACTAAACAGAGTATTGCGACTTTGTGCTTGTTTGTAAATAGAGAATGATCCAAAGAGAACCAATTGTAAAACAGTAAATGCTTGGATAATAATCAATCAAATGGAGAGACAAGCAGGTACGATGGATTACAACAGGGGTAAAGGTCTGCGTTAACTACCGTTCACTATCTGCAAAGAGAGAGTACTACTAAGAGAAAAGAGGGGAGTGGGGGGGAGGGCAGCGTTCAAAGCACATCAGCGTGCATAAACACGAAAACGTTTTTACCTATCACGTACTTGACATTTGACAGCTTTTGATATTTGCTATTAAAAAACCATTGAAATTCACAGAAAAAACCATAGGTTATAGTCCATATATAGTTAGGAATTTCCATTTACAAAACCTTAAAACCTTGAAAATTCAATGAAAAAACCATTGGTTTTAGGCCATATATAGTTAGGGATTTACATTTAGAAAACCTTATTTTACTCGCATAAAACCATTGAAATTCCATATATAGTTATAAGCGCTAACTATATATCGCGCACCCGCAATCGACTGCTGATGATGTCACATATTACATCATTCATGACATGGTTAGTGACATCACTGATGACATCACTGATGACATCTCAAATGACATCACTGATGACATCACTGATAACATCTCATTTGACATGACTGATCACATCACTGATGATATCATTCATGTGATAATACCATGAACCTCTTCAGACTCTAATATAACCTTAGATACAATCAGTGTAAACAGACAGTCACAGACTGTCACTCATCCATGGAGTTACTCACACACCTAGTCAGTTATGCCAAAAATCAATCACACCTCCATTTTCTCAACTATACAGTTATACACACCTTACTTATTCAAACATATACTAACACATATTTACTTTACTCTCTTATACAATCTCTGATACATGTTCACAATGATCCATACAGCCACTCACACATTCACTGGCTCTTATGCACAGTTATTTATAGATGTCAACTCTCACACGTACTGTGTTTTACATATGTACCTAATTTGACATGTAGCACTGAGATATCCATTCACTCACTAATACACTCATGCACAGTCAACCGCCCATACAGCTGTTTGCACATGCACTTTTGAATCTATACATATAGTGAATCAACTACTCACACATCTATGTACAGAGTCACACACCTCCCAGCCACCCATACACACACACTCAGTTTCCCATACAAATACTTGGACAACCAATCAATAACCCATACAGTTACTCATATAGCTACTGATCAACATATGCAGCAGTTTGTAGAACAACAGATATAATGATGCACAAATTAAAACAGTTTAGTCACTAACCCATGCACTCAGTGAGACACATTTAATCACTCACTCAATCAGTCAGTCATGCACCTAGTAAATCCTTCATCCAGACACTTATATATCCACTCATTCTTCAATATGTAAAACATATTTTAACTTTACAGAAACATACAGTCACTGGATGTTGTAATCAGTGATGTCATCAGTGATGTCATTTGAGATGTCATCAGTGATGTCATCAGTGATGTCACTAACCATGTCATGAATGATGTAATATGTGACATCATCAGCAGTGGATTGCGGGTGCGCGATATATAGTTAGCGCTTATAACTATATATGGAATTTCAATGGTTTTATGCGAGTAAAATAAGGTTTTCTAAATGCAAATCCCTAACTATATATGGCCTAAAACCAATGGTTTTTTCATTGAATATATATATACATACATATATAAACATATATAATCTGCATATTTATATAAATACAAATATAAAAGCATGCATACATATACATATATGCATACATATGCATGTTATTTACATGAAAGTTTTAAAAACACTAATAAAAGCAAAGCTAAAAAGCCACCTCATTACAAACAGAATGGCTTTAACTTAAACGAGGGCGAGATCTATTGCATTTTCAATGCTTGTTTACTTTGGTTCCATCAAGAAGGCATTCAGATGTGTCACACATTTGCCATAAATTCTGAATGTTAGCACTCTAGTTGCTCATTAGATCACTGTAGTAAAGCTACTGCTCACCAGGGAAGTCTGCTGCCGGTGTTCAAATTGCATGTTTCAGTCTGCATGTGAGAATTTATTTAATGAAATAGAAGAGGATTTGAGAAGTCACACAAAATGTGCCTAATTTTTCTTTCTGCATCACTAATCATACTTTCTATGGCAAAATATACACCCTCATTTTGTTCCTTTTTAAATTAAATGTTTTAAGAGTTACCACTTTATTCCAATCAAGATGGCTTCAGGTGTGCCATACCTTTGTAATAAGTAGGACTGTTAGCGCTCTAGTTGTTCTTTAGAACACTCTGGAACATTCTCTCATTAGGCTATACTTGGGCTACATCTGGGTGATATTTGGCCTACATTTGGGCTCTTTTGTCTCTGGTGGCCATCTTGGGAGACTGCATGTCAGAATTTTTTAATGAAATAGAAGAGGATTTGAGAAGTCACTCAAAAGGTGCCCTAATTTTTATTTCTGCAGCACTAATCATACTTTCTATGGCAAAATTAACCCCCTCATTTTGTTCCTTTTTAAATTAAATGTTTTCAGACTTACCAGTTCATTCCAATCAAGTTGGCTTCTGGTGTGCCATACTTTTATCATAAGTAAGACTGTTAGGGCTCTAGTTGTTCTTTAGAACACTCTTGGACATTCTGTCATTGGGCTATACTTGGGCTACATCTGGGTGATATTTGGGCTACATTTGGGCTCTTTTGTCTCTGGTGGCCATCTTGGGAGACTGCATGTCAGAATGTTTGAATGAAATAGAAGAGGATTTGAGAAGTCACTCAAAACGCGCCCTAATTTTTCTTTCTGAAGCACTAATCATACTTTCTATGGCACAATGAACCCCCTCATTTTGTTCCTTTTTAAATTAAATGCTTTCAGACTTACCACTTCATACCAATCAAGATGGCTTCTAGTGTGCCATACTTTTGTCATAAGTAAGACTGTTAGGGCTCTAGTTGTTCTTTAGAACACTCTTGGACATTCTGTCATTGGGCTATACTTGGGCTACATCTGGGTGATATTTGGGCTACATTTGGGCTCTTTTGTCTCTGGTGGCCATCTTGGGAGACTGCATGTCAGAATTTTTTGATGAAATAGAAGAGGATTTGATAAGTCACTCAAAATGTCGCCACATTTTTTTTCTGCAGCACTGATCATACTTTCTATGGCAAAATATACCCCCTCATTTTGTTCCTTTTTAAATTAAATGTTTTAAGAGTTACCACTTTATTGTAATCAAGATTGCTTCAGGTGTGCCATACCTTTGTAATAAGTAGGACTGTTAGCGCTCTAGTTGTTCTTTAGAACACTTTAGGAGGCTGCAGTAGAACATAAAGGAATCAACTGACAGTCTCTGTCCTTGTTGTATGTACATGTTTTACTGAGAATGTCAGACTTCATTCTCACATGACTGAGAAAGATAATGGGAATTTACAGAAAATATGCTTTCAGTTTAGCTTATAGATCCGCTTCCAAACTACTGTGGGAAAAGCATGAGATAATAGTTTTCTTTCAAACATGATTCATGATATCCCAGCAGAAGGCTTTTTCACATAGTAAAATCACCTTAGAACACACCACAATTCCTAAAATGAACATGGTACCATCAACAAATGATTTATAAAGTAACTATTAACTACAATGCTTTTTAATGAGGTTCTATCATGTATATTGGTCCCAAGATGGCTGCCAACACTTCTTGGATGAAGTGCTGACAGCCAATCAGATTTCACGATGAGATGTGTGGTTAGGCTTCGCCCAGATATATATGTGTTTTTGAAGTCAATTTTCATAAAAACCACTGGAGTAATTTTCACCAAATATAGAAAAGGCACTTGTGCGTACCAGTCCCGACAATTTTGCAAAGTTTGGTGTAATTCCATTTAGCGGTTCGGGCTGTAGCCTTGTCTATTCGTCCTATGGAAATTAACATGGGGAAAACACGTTTTGGGACCCCCCTTTTTTCTTAGCCCCTGCATGACGAATCCCCCCGAAACTTCCAGGGAAGAAGCGGAGCGGAGCTGGCCTAAATTTTGGAAAATTACTCGCAAATTCCTCAACCTGCCCCAAAGGTATTTGCCATAGAATGCTCCGGATTTCCTATGGTAGCTAGGTCCTAACTATATATACCTACTTGCTATCGCTAGTAGGTAATATATATATATATATATATATATATATAAATACACATATATACAAACATATATTTGATGTTTTAATAATGTATATGACTTTACCACACATGCATTTGCGTTATAATGGCATGCGTGATAACGTCATATGCATTGTAAAAGTTTCAGAAATGATGTCTTTGCAGAGTAATAGTCCTGCGTTACAAAAATAGCGGAGTGATGGTATGCGGGATGTTGGTTTGAAGAATATCATCATATATTCCCGGGGGAGGGATAGTCCCTTTCTTGCTATTTCCATGGAGGCAAGCCTTGTGCCTGATGTGCGTGGCTCGAGGCCTGTGCACAACAGAAGTTGAAAATCTCCAGTGTGTGCTTCAGGATTCACTGGAAGTTAAAGCGAGATTACAGTTCCTGCACAATGGCCCGAGTTTGCCCTCCTTCCGGCCCTTGGGAATAGCGCCATGCCTGACCTCCACACAGTAAACCAGGTGCACATCACTGGGAGCGCGGGGCAAGCACACCCGGAGCTGGAATGTACAGAACCTGGGAAGAAAAAACAATGAAATATTGGTCACAACGCTCACTTTCTTTTTTCAGTAATCCCATGCTCCCCACACGCACACCCCCACAGCACACAATATGAGACATGGCATGAAGGGAGGAACGTACCACACACCCCCAGCATTTGTCACGCCCCCAGCACACGCCCACAGCAGAATACAGACATGCCTACAAGGGACTACTTTGTTTGCACGGTTCTTTTACCTTTTAAATGAATATGGTGGGCTTCTGCATAGCCTATGTCCTTCTGCTGCAACTGCCCTGTCCAACGCTGTATTGGGTGTTTTAATTGGTGCTGTGGTTCCTGACATTACCCGCCTCAAATGTTTGGGCTCTCTCTTTATTATATTAGTATAGATGTATTAAAAAATTAAATATTTTTTTAAGTTACATTAATTATTTATTAATTTTAAGGGTATTTAAGTATGTTTGAGTCAATTATATGTATTATTTCATTAATGTTCACATACTTTTAAGACATTTAAAAAAATTGATATTTTGACTAACTATAATTTTTTACAACATTATTTTTGGTTCAATATTTTTGTACTTATCAGTTTGGAGATAGGGATTCAATATTTTTTCATTCTATATTTTTTACTTGATATTTTAGTAAGTCTATATTTGTGTCATCGATATTCTTTCAGTGATCCCTCTGGCCTTCCATTACAAAATTCTTTTGGTTGGCTTGACTACCTGGATTTTTAAACATTGCCAATCAACAAAATGCTCAACGTGATATTTAGAATTTATGATAGAACATACTGTAACCAAACTGTAGTGATGTTTTGTGGTTTTATTTCGCTTAAAAAATAATAAGGGGAGGCATACCTATCAGGCATCTAAAACGTGTATTTATTTCTAGGCACACAAACCACCAGTGCAGGACCAGCAGTGAGAGCACCAGCGGGGGGGGACATGGCAAAGGTCAATGAGGGGAAGTCCCAGTATCAGTAGGGGAAACATCACTTACAACGCATTCATTACAACGCACTACCATTACAACGCAACCATTACAACGCAAACCATTACAACGCATTGCGCTGGGGGGGGGGGGCTCTAGGATAGGGAATATATTTAATTTACTATCCAACACCTTCCCTACTATCCACGGGGACTGGAGTTGGAATAGTAAATTAAATAATTCACTATCCAGCGCTTAAAAGCACTATGCGTTGTAGTGGTATGCGATGTAAAAACCGCGTTGTAACAGCAGGCGTTGTAATAGCCTGCGTTGTAACGTCACCAATCCATCAGTAGGGTTGGACAGTGGTAAGCCACATTTCTTCCTTATTGACAAATAGTCATATATTCACTGCAGGGGCATTGTTGTTGATTCATGAACACCCTGCTTAATCAGATACAGTGAGATGTGAGCAGTTATAGCCTCTTCTATCTGCAACTCAGCAGACAGAGGTTCATAAAAGAACTTTAACAATGATAGGTTGAAAAACAGGATAGAAGGAGAAATGATGGGTAAAATGTATGTAATATAAGTTAAAGGATGCATGGGTGAAAGGATGCATGGGTGATGATAGGAATCTTCATGACTGAGTGAAAGGTGGATGAAAGGGTATATGGGTGAAAGGATGCCTCCAAGGCGTGTGAAAGCATATAGGTGAAAGGATGACGGTCTGGATGAGAGATTATAAAGCTTAAATGGTGCATATCATGGAGGGTACCTATGGTACCGCCCAGCAGTTTAATTCACAACATGGAAGGCACCGCGAAGCATTTTACACTATATGTGGAAGATTGCTAGTTTGAACCATACTGGATACATGACATTAGTTGTATTTATGTTTCTTATTTCCTCCTTTTTTGTTGGTATTGAATGGGGTATGTTTTTTTCATTTTTTTTTAAGACATAGCTCTGAGGCACATCTAAATTGTGTATTAATCAGTGAAAGAATCGGATGCACTCCGGTTTCATCCAAATGTATTTTCATTTATTCTTTGAAACTGCGTGCGTTGCTGGGGTAAGTGCTACCCAATTGACACTACTGGTTTGAACACACATTTGAAATGTGGGGCGACATGTAGCCCCACTCCCAGCCTCACTGCTGCAATGCACTACATTTTTCGCGTCTGTTCATTAAAGTTTCCTTCAAGTAATCCATGTTTTTCAATTTTTTTAAGTTTCAAACTTTTGCTTTCAAATGTTTACTCCGATCCACACGCAGATACTCTAATGCCATTTCCCAAGCTTCCTATGTTACTGTAGTGCCCAACCGGGCCTCATACTGAAACACGACTAGTGCATTGTTCGTTCCAGGCAGCATTTATTAAAAACCCGATGCATTTCAGGCCAAAAGCCCTTCTTCAGGGGTAACTGTAGGTAACGATAAAATATTTACCATAAGAATGACATAAATTTAAGTATAAACAGTACATCAAATGTGTCTGTTGCTTATACACTGTTGACCATGCATTGTTAACCTAGTACTAAATATCCTATGTCAAAATCAGTTGCATTCATGTTCAGCCTTTATATTAAAACTCAAACAACTACAAAAAACTACTCCCCTCCTTTTGGAATGGCAATGATTACATCAACAATCACTCTCTGACTTCTGGCATCATTTCGAAACTCCCCTCCTCTCTAACATAACTCCCTTTTACAACCGAGTCCTCTCCCTCAGTTTCAAAGAATAAATGAAAATACATTTGGATGAAACCAGAGTGCATCTGATTCTTTCACTTATTAGTATAACTTGTTGCCCTAAACAAGGATTGCACCCAAAGAAAGAAAATGGATAAAAGTAATAATGGTAGTATTAATGGTAGAAGGAATGGAATCATCCACAAGCAAGATGAAATAACAGTGTTCGATTTTGATGTACTGAAGAAGGGCTTTTGGCCGGAAATGCATCGGGTTTTTAATAAATGCTGCCTGGAACGAACAATGCACTAGTCGTGTTTCAGTATGAGGCCCGGGTTGAGCACTACAGTAACATAAGAAGCTTGGGAAATGGCATTAGTGTATCTGCATGTGGATCAGAGTGAATATTTGAAAGCAAAAGATTGAAACTTAAAAAATTGAAAAACATGGATTACTTGAAGGAAACTTTAATGAACAGACGCGAAAAATGTAGCGCATTGCAGCAGTGTGGCTGGGAGTGGGGCTACATTTCGCCCCACATTTCAAATGTACATCTAAATTGTGTGACATTATTGGACTTGGTCTTTTGCTGTTTTACACATAATTAGTATTATGTCTTTTGTATGTTTTTCCTCATAAAGCTTCAATTCCACAACCTCTGCAAATACAGCCGAGTTTTACCCCATGCCTACTTTGGACCCCCGAATCAAGGCTGTTCCAGACATTTAGACTGGATTAAGGGACAAGTTTGTGCAAACCTTTTGCCTAAAGAATGGCTATACATTTCTTCATAAATTTGAAATTGCTTTAACAAGATACACTTTAGTCTTAGTACCTAAATGGAATTCGAAACTTAGAGAATATATTTCCTTACCCATTAAACTGGGTGAGCTTATGATGCATTTTCCTACTAATAAAAAAAGTGACAATCTTGGACAGGAAAACTGTGCTCAGAATTTTATTAGAAATTGTCAACTCATTGATTTACAATATCCTGAAGTAGGGAAAGCAGTTTATAAAAAATATCTAGGTTGTGTAGATTCCACAGGAGGAAGCCAAACTTTAGATGGTGAGTGGGAATAAGCCCAGATTGGCACTAAATGGGTTATAGAATTAGTGAATCTGAAATATACATTATTGATCTGATGTATGAAGATTACATTCACTGAAAGAGGTTGCAGAAAGTGCACTGACTTTTTGCAGCTGGAATCTGATTTTGCAAACCATCATATGTACTAAAAGATCTGTCTACAAATTAAGTAATCGTAGTAAGTTGCAGACCACCCTACCTAATGAATATTCATTAAGCAGGTCCTAATTTGTGACACAGTGATTGGCCACTATCACAATGATGGTGGGCTGAAAGGGTCCGCAGACCACAAATCCGGCAATTTATTTATTTTAGAGAAGCCCGGTTACCTTCAGGAAAATAGGCAACTTATACCAACAACATTAATCATTTTTTTTAAATTTCAGTGTGACTTGGCCCTGGGCTCTTGGACCACTACCTACTCCAACTCAAACATATACCCCAATTTAATAAGGGGAATGGGATTATAAGGGAACCCTTAATTTTGTTCAAATGATGCACCACCCCGACTTGGAAGTCAGTAACTCTGCAATGTTTTGCAACAGGAATTTAAGTAAAAAAACATTGATATATCAGGGTACAAGTCAACATTTGGAAGGGAAGCCCAAAACATGCCACTTTGGCAAAAGCCATCTAGGTCTAAAAGAATTTAATAATTCAGGAAAACATTCTCTGAATCAGTAGTTTCGAAAACCCCAACATACTTTTTAGATGTTTCAAAAACTCTTATTTCAGGAATCAGATTTCCTGTAACCATGCAAAGATTTGGGGTAAGTGCTTGCAATGGTCAACACTCAGTCCATCATCCCCTTTGGTTTTGCTTTGTTCACCCTAATTTGGCAGGGTATGCCCAGAGGTGGGTCTCTTGCTCACTTTGCCACTGGATTCAAGCTAGCCTGGCTGATGACGGCTGATTAGCCAGAATCCGGTCCCAGGATGCTTGTTTCCAGTCCAGGGAAGACATGGCTTGGCAGTTTGGGCTGGAGTGTTCCCATGAGGCACAGGGTCAGACTGATTTGCATATGGCCATGTATGAAATGGGGTGGCAGAGTGAGCTAAGGAATAATGATGGATTAAACCCAGATCAGTTGACTAGGGGTGAGTGCATGCAATGTTTAACACTCCGTCTATCATCCCCTTTGGTTTTGCTTTGTTCACCCTAAGTTGGCAGGGTATGCCCAGACGTGGGTCCCTTGCTCACTTTGCCACTGGATTCTAGCTAGCCTGACTGATGATGGATGATTAGCCAGAAACCGGTCCCAGGATGCTTGTTTCCGGTCCAGGGAAGTCATGGCTTCGCAGTTGAGCTTGACTGTTCCCTTGAGGCACAGGGTCAGACTGATTTCATATGGCCATGTCTGAACTGGGGTGTTACAGTGAGCTACTGATTGATGATGGATTAAACCCAGATCAGTTGACTGGGGGTGAGTGCTTGCAATATTCAACACTCCGTCCATCATCCCCTTTGGTTTTGCTTTGTTCTCCCTAAGTTGTCAGGGTATGCCCAGACGTGGGTCCCTTGCTCACTTTGCCACTGGATTCAAGCTAGCCTTGTTAAATATTGGATGGATTTGTTAGCATGAGCTGAAAGCCATTTTGTATTTCTGTCAGCCATTTCAGTTAGCCATGTGCTGCCACATGCTCGCCATGTGCTCTGTCCTCCCTCAGAGTTGACTGCTCTTGTAATCTGCCTAGAAACAAACAATATTCAGCATCTTCCACCTTTGCACATGCTCAGTTGAGCTTGTAGCTGTCCTTGCAACTGTTCCTAGTCTGTAAATGTCAGGATGTGTTTGCCAAAAACAGCCACTGTTAGCTCCTCCCACTTTGTTGAGCAAGCAGAGCTTGTATGTTCATATTAATCATTTTGCATGCTTACATGAGCTAGGACTGCCTCTTGGTCTTATGCTGACTATGTAACCCTAAGCATATATAAGGCCCCAGTTTTCTCTACTCCTTAGACTGCCTCATTCAGTTGCTAAGGCTTCTGTGTGATGTAGTCTACCTCATCTGAGGTGATGTATGTATTCTTTTTATATTACAGCTTCTGTGCCAATTTCTTCTTTTTTGGTTTAAAAGGACCAAGTATCCGTGGGACCCCTGAGAAGGTTTGTTGTTTTCTTCAGCCTGGCTGATGATGACTGTTTAGCCAGAAACCGGTCCGAGGATGCTTGTTTCCGGTCCAGGGAAGACATGGCTTAGCAGTTCGAGCTGGACTGTTCCCATGAGGCAAAGGGGCAGACTGATTTGCATATGGCCATGTCTGAACTGGGGTGGTAGAGTGAGCTAAAGATTGATGATGGATTAAACCCAGATCCGTTGACTGGGGGTGAGTGCTTGCAATGTTCAATACTCCGTCCATCATCCCATTTGGTTTTGCTTTGTTCGCCCTAAGTTGGCAGGGTATGCCCAGACGTGGGTCCCTTGCTCACTTTGCAACTGGATTCAAGCTAGCCTGGCTGATGTTGGCTGATTAGCCAGAAACTGGTCCCAGGACGTGTGTTCCCGGTCCAGGGAAGACATGGCTAGGCAGTTCTGGGCTGGACTGTTCCCATGAGGCACAGGGTCAGACTGATTTGCATGTCGCCATATCTGAACTGGGGTGGCAGAGTGAGCTAAAGAATGATGATGGATTAAACCCAGGTCAGTTGATTGGGGGTGAGTGTTTGCAATGTTCAACACTCCGTCCATCATCCCCTTTGGTTTTGCCATGCAAAGATTTCATACATCAGGTCCAATATTTGCTTTTTTCAAATTAGGACGGATGAATTTTTGTTCCTACTTTCAGAATTGTTTGAAAAGATGGCGAATTTTAACACAGCATTTTGCATTTGTGAATTTATTTTGTACTTTATGGAAAGTGTGTATTATATTTGTTGACTGTTGCTACTCTGAATTTTTGTAAGTCACTGTTGACATTTCTTGGAGTCTTCATCCACGAAAACAATAAAGACTGATATATTCTGATTTGAGATTTAAAAACAAGGGCATCCCTCTTCCTCATACTTATTGCTTAGATATCAAAACCTATTGGATTATTTCAAAAAGTATCATCGGCGTATGCAGTTATGAATCTAGACTCTTTTTTTGTGACAATCTAGTCAGAATTGTCACGAAAATCTTAATGGAAGTCTCAATCAGGATTTTCCTTCCTAAACATAGAAAACATATTTAAGTAGTGTCATATATTTTCTGCTTACCTATGTACCGTGATAAGTTTGCATGAGCTTAATAAATGTTTAAACGCCATTTTACATTTTGCTGCTCTGCACACGACACATAATTGTTGCTTTAGCTTTCAGCCTAGAAGAGCATTGTGATTTATACGAGAATAATATGTTATTGCTTTGATAACATTGCTTAGAATATGGTGTCTGTACAGTGAGTGCTGAAGCCTTAAAGGATAAGTAACCACGATGTTTTTGTAAGGTCTGATCTTCGCACTTTCCTAGACATAACATAAATGCAGCTGTTGCCAAATCTGGCTTTAGGCGTGTATTTTATTGCTTTGCAATGAACACACAAACAGACTTGATGGTGCTTCGCATGCAGAGAGCTGGTGGAAGATAATGTGATCCACTACCACTGAGATATTGAGGTATGGGGTCGCCCTGCTAAAGCCCAAAGAGACCTTCTTAGATATAATATAATATGCTAGTTAGGGAAGGTGAGAATTAGGTGTTGTTAACTCCTATTCATTTCTACATTTTAGCATGTTGTCACCTTTTGCATTTTATGGACTAGTAACTATGCTGATAACTTTGCTTCTTATAATATGTTTGCATGTATTATCTAAGATACTGTGTTTGAGAACCCGGCATTAGTAAATAAATATTTCAAATATGCCAGAGTCCTCATTTACTCCATGTTCTGGTTTGAAATGATTATATAACAAAAGAGTGTCTATGTGTTCCACGTGACCTGAGGTATTCTAAGATCATGTTCTGGTTTGTCTAAACATTGCAAGTTTGTTATGACTAATGAGACACTGTAGCTAGCTTGGTAAGGGGATTTTGAGTACTAAGGTGAGTTTTGGGCCATCCTAATTCACTGAGGTTCCAAATCTCTATGCACGGTTCTGTAGGAGAATGAAATCCCTGCTACATGGCGCCCAACGTTTCTGGTGGTCTTATATCATGACACTTGAGTAGTATATCATTCCTTCCTTAACCCCTTCACTGTCGATTCTGGAAAACGGTGGTGTCGGAAAAACCTACCTGTTTGTGAAATAGGTCTTTTTCAAGCTTGATTCTTACTAAACGGTTTCCTTGAATTACTACCCAGTTGTGCTACAAAGGTTACTTTGTTCCTCTGTATTTCTGTGCCATCATGGCTGCCGTGGACATTCCGCAGCATAGTCGTATTGGGGTGCGCAATCATTTGCAGCAATACGATGTCCCAGTTGATGGAATGGCCGTGATAATGGTGGTGAGTGTGGAGACAGCTTACCCATACGAGATCTTTTATTCGTGGGTGACTTTTCCAGCTGTGGACGCGAATTCTGGTGTGTTCCACACTTACACTCCCTCTCCTGTACCGAATGAATATATACATGGGCAAGCATCCCCAGGATAAGGATGATTTTCCTTTCTGGCTTGCGGAGAAGTTTGACCAGCTTGAAGCTGTATTTCCTAACACGTCTCCTGGTGAAAAATACAGGATTATGACGATTAGTTTGCCCAAAGACTTGACCCCTGAAATCGGTGATAGTGAATCCTGGGGTAAGACATTTGCGGCAGTCTATGCGAGGTGTTACGGCATTCCGTCAATAGCTGTCCTGCCTACAGTCATTAAACGTGTTCAAGATGACCACGGACCGGAGGCTGCGGTTGAATTGGGTATGCGCCTGTGTGGCACCTTTGATGTGGTTTGCGATCTAGTTCTTGCTAATGTCAAGGGAGATGCAGTGAACTTTCAGGTTGCCAATGCTTTGGCGGCGCTTCCCGATGCCGAGAAACCCCATCAGTTAGCGAGGATTATTGTTGCAGCTTATAAAACCGTGGGTCGCAATAGTAGGGGACTAAAACCTTTTTCGAGTAAAGAAAAAACGCTAACCCAAGAGCAGAGGTCTGAAACGGACATTCAGCCCAAGTTCAAAAAACAAAATAGGCCTAAAAAACAGAAACAGGGAACGCAACAACAACAGAAACAGGAGTCTCATCCTGCGTCTCCATTGCCTGCGCCTACAGAACGTGTCTATGACTTGCGCGATCGTGCGACGATTAAAACACCTGATCGTTTTCAGGTTTCTGATCAACGCTCTCCTTGTTCCTTTCAGGAATCATCGGCCTCAACAACTGGTGGAGAAGGAGGCGGAGGGGGTCGGGGTGGCCAACAAGGACGTGACCAGCCCCGCCCGAAAGAAGGTGCAGGAAAGCAGGACCACTCTACGCCAAAAAGACCGCAGTTTCAGAAGAAGAGAGTTGCCGCCTTAACAGCGAAATATGCCACAGATAGTGAGAAAGCGGCTTCGGAATCTGACATGGGCTCTGACCTTGCTGGACAGCGCAGCGGAGATTACCATAGTGCGGGATGCCCTGCGTCCACTACTGAAGGTGACAGCGACTGATCGATATGTTGTAATAGAAACAGCTGATACTAGAGTTGCTACACCTGACAGACTTTATGAAATAGTCCTGCTTATTGAAGGTGACATGCAGCGTACCATAAAAAGGGTATTTTGGGAAAATCTTTCTTCTACATATGACATTTTGCTTTCGGAGGCTGACTGGCCCCCACCTTTTGTTCTCGCAGCTCCGCGAGGGGAGGAGGGAATCCTCCCCAGTTTCGCGCACACAGTCTCGAAGGAGCATGCGCTGAATTTTGCAGAAGAGTGGCTAAGGCACTAGCGCCGGCTCTGTACCGTACACATTGTGGTTGGGATACATTTTCCCCGAGTCACGAGATTCTGTTACGGTCTCAGCCGCAGCCTCAACCGCAGTATCCCATTCGACGTGAAGCCAAAGCTTCCGTCACGGCAATCCTTGAACAATTGGAATATCAAGGTGTGATTGAAATGTGTGTGTCACCCATGAGCAACCCTATTTTTACTGTGACAAGCCAGACGGGTCATTTCGTTTAGTGTTGGATTACCGGCATTTAAACTCGCATTGCCGTACCTGTGCAGTACAGAATACTCACAGCTCTGCTTTACTGGATAGTCTTGTGCGTAAGCGTTTTAAGACCACTCTTGACATTTCCAACGGTTTTTATGCTCATGGTTGGATGGTCTAAGTTCCCAGTGACCTCCTTTACTTGCGGCGGTGTCCAAAAACAGTTTCAATGTTTGTCTATGGGCTATAACAATAGTCCTGGGATTTTTACTGCCCGCATTGTTTCTCTTTTAGAGAGAGTTGACCCGGATGCATGCTCGTATGTGGATGACATTTATCTCACAGACGAGGAACTTTGGAAGCATCTGTGTCGCGTTGACCGCTTGATCTGTAGCTTTGCAGACATCGGTTACAAATTCAATTTTGCAAAATCGCACATCGCAGTATATGCAGTATTGTTTTTGGGCTACGAGCTCAATGATGAAGGTAGAGGTTTGGCTCCTCACCTCCTGGAGAAATGCGCACAACTGCGTGCTCCGACAACTCTGAAAAAATTACAGTGATTATTGGGCTTTTTATATTTCGAGAGAACATACATTCCGGAATATGCCCATTGTATGCGTTGATACAACCAACTTTTACCAAATCATGCTGGCTGCCTGAGCATTCAGCTATTCTGCAATCTTTGCAAGCTGATCTGCTCGCTTCTAAATGTTTACTGACACGTGACAACCATACCAACCTGGTGATAAGAATCATCCCTGGGACGGTGGGTTTCACAACCCTTACTTTTAATGAAGGAGACACAGTACCTATTGCTTACAAGTCACACTTGTACACTTCGGCTGAAATGCGATTTTCCACTGTGGAGAAAGTTTTGACAGCTGTACAGATGGTGATTCTTAAGGAACGTGCTCTGTCACAGGGAAAACGCATGTTGGTTGTTACACTGTGTCCTGCCTTGGAGGCAGTTACGAAAGCCAGAGTACCAAATTCAAAATCTTTGCACCCTCTGTGGATACAATGGGCTGCTTCCTTGACGTCCTCGGATCTCACGTTTGTTTTTGACGCCTCATTACGGTCGCAGGAGTATTTGCAGTATGAATTCGTTCATCCAGCTCCTTTAGCTATGCGGCCTTTGGAGGATTTCCATTGCATCATATACACTGATGGTTCGGCGAAGGTTGCGCATGGCTCTAAACATGCCTACGTTTCCGCATGCGCCATTGTGGTCGGTGCCATGGTGAACAATGAGTTCAAGTCCAGAGTCGTGCATATGCAGACTCTAGGGGACTGCACTGCACAATTAGCAGAACTTCTGGCTCTTTTGCTTGCATTGGAGTACGCGGATCCTAGTGTCACGAATCTTATTGTGAGCAATTCCTATTACTGTGTCCAATGTTACAATAAGAACTTGTTCTTTCGGATTCAAAATTACTTCCGTGATTCCAAGGGTAGCACAATAAAACATAAAATTATCTGGGTTCGAGTGTCTGAGCTTAAAGAGCGGTTGCCACTTGTGTTTGTAATTCATACTCTTGGCTACCACGTGTTGAAGTTCACGCTATGGGTAACTTGATTGCTGATGAAGCGGCGAATTCAGCGGTATCTACATATTTAGTTGCAGCAGTTACACGGTCCAAAAGTAAGATAGATGATGACATCTTGACGGTGGTGGCTGCCACTGAGAAGGGAGGTAAATATCCTAAAGGTTTCCCTTTGAAGTACACATACCACTTAAGTCCTGATAAGGTTCCTTATGTGAAACTTCCTGGAGTCGGGGATCGGTTGATTCCCAACTCTGACCGCAGGAATACATTGATTACAGTGGCATATGATGGTGTGGTGTCTGCGCATCCGGGCGTCTTGGCCACCGTGTCACAGTTGCAACAACGTTTCTGGTGGTGGGGACTGTACAACAGACGTGTGACTATGTCCTTCAATGTGACATTTGTCAGCAGATTAAGCCTTCCACTGCAGCGAGTCCGCCACAGACACAGTTGTACATGTCTAATAAGCCACTAGAATGCGTTTATTTAGATCACTGCGGTCCTTTTTCTTCTGATACTGCGTATAAGAACATCTTAGTAGCACTTGATTCATGCACACGCTTTGTGTGGGTCTAGCTCCATCGCAGCGCTGATTCACGGACTGTCAAAGGAGATTTGCGTGTCTTTGTAGGGATTTTTGCCTGTGGTACCTTCCATTCGGATCAGGGTCCGGCTTTTGCCTCTAAGGCAAACAAGGATGCCATGATTTCGATGGGGGTCCAAGTCAAGTTTTCGTCTCCATACAGACCTGAGGGTAATAGTGTAGTGGAACGAATGAACCGTGACTTAAAGCAATCATTGACAGCTCGAGTTATAGGCACTGGCAGAAACTGGCTGGCCCATCTCAATGGTATGCAGCGTGCTCTTAATAATCTCCCTAGAAGGTCTCTGGGTGGGCGTACCCCGTACGAGATGCTCTTTGGTATCAAGATGTTTGTCCCGGACCTTGACGGGCTAGACTGCGTGGCCCAAGCCACAGCCTTTGACGTAGATGAAAATTGCAATGTTTTACAGGATCTACAAAAGACGAGAGACAGTCTTGCAAAGGAACATTTGCCCTCCACATCGGATGATGCGTTGCAGATCCCGGTAGTTGACTGGCTACCCCAAGTTGGAGAACTAGTTCGGGAGAAGATCGATAACAAGAAAGAATTTGGTCCTTCATATCGGGCTCCGGTTCCAGTGCTTGGAGTGAAGGGCACAAGAACAGTCATTTTACCACCACTTCCAGGTCGTAAAGAAAACAGGTTTATCTCAATTGACAATGTCAAGATACACAGAGTGGCCGATTCTTCATAGTATGACACCGGCAATCTCCTGTCCTTTGATTGTGAGACATTCTGTTTTGGCCCCTGCTTCTAATCCTGAGCCAGAGATGGCCATCAAGATGCCTAAAATGTCCAGTCCTTTATTGAGTACTTTGCCTGGTACTAATGTTGATGAGCTTGATTACACATACCCAACTGACTTATCTATGCCTGATTTGCAAACACGTTTGGCTACAGAATCCAGGTTTTCTTTTCACACTGTTTCGCATAACTCAAAGACTCCCTCACGTTTTGCAATTTATGCCAGTTTATTTAAAAAACACTTTTTAATTCCCCCTTGGACATATATTAGGCTGGTGCTTTTTTCGATTTACCTTTTTATGTCGATTGGTTTTGAGTTTTATTTTTTTCGATTTGTCAATGGACACTATGTTAAGGAGCGAACATGCATTCAGCATCTGAATGGAACTTTGGCCCCCGTTTCCTCATCGCATTCAGCACACAGACTGAAGAGAGACTTAACTTTTGTTAATATCACTGCTTGGCCTGTCCTTGATGGGATTGTGTGGGATGCGGTTAAATTTCAAATTCATGGCCCAACTGAAGTTGTTAATGTCCCTAATGTGCTCAGAGTGAACATGGGGGATGTAGTGAAACAAAACATACGTTCTGATGATTGGGATATTCAGGCCGTAGAAGCGTTGTTTTCTGATTTGAAATATTATGCTGCTTTTGATGCTGAGGATTTGTACTTAGAATCAGCTAATTATGGTGATTTATTTTGCTTCCAACATTTTGGTAATCATTATTTGCATAAAACAAGTTCCAGATGACGTTCGGTTAATTATACAGAGTGGGAACATTGCCTGGCTGCTTTACAAGGCAGTTTGGGTACTTTTTTGAAAAAATACACTTATTTTACTGACTTTAATCAGTCCAATCCCGAGTTCTTTTATTTTAAAATGACACAGAAGTCCATGTCCAAGGTTAGACTTACCGATACTAAATTGTTGTATTCAAAGTCCTTTCTAGACAAGTTGGCTGTAGAAGGCTACGAGTTATGGAGGGAAACCATTGACCTTAAATCATTTTGGGGTTCTAAAAGTTGGCAGGTACAAGGCACTGAGGCTTTGCACCGTGCATGTCTCATCCCAAATCATATGTTGATTTTAAATTCTACCATTTTTCAAACCACGTGCTTTGGATTGGCTACTTCTAAAAAGTTAAATTCTCCTGCCCTTCCTGATTTGGAAGAATATTCTGGTTGGAGTAATACTACCGATTTTTCGATTAGAGAATGACACATTTTTTTGCAAAATTCGTCTTTTAATATATCCAGTTTGAACCCAAGGGCTTGGCTAGTGTGGCACAGAAGTGCAGATTACTGCCAACGTCGTTTTCTGGGTTTAGCTTAAGGCTTTACTCAGGTTAGGCCCGATCCTCGTTTTGAAACTGATTATTCTGTCACCACTTATTCAGTAGGCACATTATGTCAGAATTGGTTCAAACATTCTACTTTGGCATCTGTTAAACTGCATCTATCCAGGCTGACAGATGATGTAGATTTGAATGATTTCATAAAAGGCCCGGCTAGTGCTAGATCAAAAAGATGGATATATGTGATTTATAATGAAATCTGGAAGACTTCACAGATTGAGGTGGCAAAACGCCTTAGGGCTATTGATCAGGCTAATTTGGAAAAAGTGCTTGCAGTTGTAGATAATAGCATTAATATGCTCTCTTCCCGCATTTACACGTTTGATAATATTGTGTCTTCTGTTGTTGATATTGTGCAAGATGAATTATCTGTGTTATACCATGGTCAAAATCAATTGCGCTCGATTATGCAATTTGCGTGGACCCTGCAGACACTTAAGTCTGGAAAAGTGCCTTGGAAACACATGAACGTGTCCTCCCTCTTTGCCCCTTTTACTTTGACTGAAAAGCAACGTTTACTTTCAATGAGGGATGCATCTTTTTCTATGTTACACATTGAGAGGCTGGAGTCCTTACCGTTTTCTGTGGCAGAAGCCACTGCTGCAACGTGGCTTATCCACGGGTTAATCACACTACCATTTGCTCTATTTAAATTTACAAATTGTATGCGATATAACGTGATAGGCCGATATGAACCACTTGGTAGTGCATTTCTGCACGAGGCCTGGTCGCTTCCCTTTGCATACAGATGTCTGAAGGATGGGATGGAGGTGTATCTTAAAGGCGAGGAGTGCACGGAGACACCAGATCACTCATTAATGTGTAGACATATACAATTACATGGTTCTTTCAACCAGGAACGTCCCAATTTGGCCTGTGTTTTAAAAGGTACACCGGTTCCAGCAATCGTTCCAACTTTCACATTACTGGCAAATGATAGTTATTTACTTTTAAATAATGAAGATTGTTGTGGGTTAATCCGAGGCATTGCTTATGTGGTAACTGTATCTGAACGTGTGGTGTGTTGCAAAAACTTTCTGTATCCTCCTCCACATGGGAATTCAGATGTTTCAATGTGGTCGCGAATTCCAACCTTGACAGCAAAGTTCAATGGAATGTGTAGAATAAGAGCCATTTTGTCTAAAAAAAAAGTGGCCCTGAGTTAGGCTTGTGAAACATTCGTCCTTCATGTCGCCAACACCCGCACAGAGATGCAGGCGCTTTTGAATACTGACTTACCATTGCATTTCAGCGAGATGATTCATTCAACCTTTAACGCATCCTCCACTTCTGGCCTTGCACACTTTTTTAAAATTGTTAGCAGTGGTCTGGTGACTTCCTTTGAAAAGATATTTGGAGTCATTCCTGCTTTCTTCCATTCCATATTCTCAAGCTTATTTGGCGGATTTCCTGTTTTGCTGGCGTTGACTGCTGGCGTTCTGGTTATATTTTGCTTTATTAAAAATGGATGTGTTACACGCCGCCCAGACCCACCTGGCACTGTTTCGCAACAGGATGCTTGAATACTATGGCACGCTGCCGCTTGCGACCTGAAGCACGGCATATGGATTATCGTTTCGATTTTCCTATTTCACATGTGTCCAGCCTGTGTTTCATTGCCTGGGCTGCGATTTTGAATGGGCCCTTGATTTGTGTCTCTGCAAGACGGGGTCTCCTGATGTCAATTTTAATTATCTGATGAGTCCCATAGTTACTCACGAGCTGGTTTGTTTTGGCGGAGCGATTATGGCCATAGCAGTGATGCATGGGTCATTGGAGCATATTCGCAGCAGCTCAAGATTTCTTGGCGCACAGCTTTATTGAAATCCCACCGAGTTGTCCTCTGATGATGCCAGAGGCTCCGGTACTTGAAGAGCACGTATGTTCTTTCCCACTATTGAATTGGATGGCTGAACTGTTTTCGGATGATGACAGTGACTTCATGCTGGAGGTTGTTGCTGCATATTTTGCATATACAGTCCTGTCCTGAGAGCCTTTCAAGACTATTGATTAATTGCCCCGTCCTTAATTGCAATGATTTTTAGAACATTTTTGAAAATTATGCGTGAATTTTTCATTACCCATACCAATTGACTTGATCAGAAATGAAAACTGAGTTGACGAGTTGGATTTTTTCTAAATTGACTTACAAATGCGTTTTTCGTTCAATTTTTATAATTTGACCTGGCTCATTGTTCTTGAACTCTGTCTTCTTGCTGTGCCCCGCGCCTTATCTTATCTTATCTTATCCATGCTCGGATCCTGGAGGGATGTCATATAGTTACTGCTTACCTATATACCGTATTAAGTTAGCATGAGCTTATTAAATGTTTAAACGCCATTTTACCTTTTGCTGCTCTGCACACGACACATAATTGTTGCTTTAGCTTTCAGCCTAGAAGAGCATTGTGAATTATACTAGAATAATATGTTATTGCTCTGATAACATTGCTTAGCATACCGTGTCTGTATAGTGAGTGCTGAAGCCTTGAAGGATAAGTAACCACGATGTTATTGTAAGGTCTGATCTTCGCACTTTCCTAGACATAATATAAATGCAACTGTTGCCAAATCTGGCTTTAGGCATGTTTTATATTGCTTTGCAATGAACACACAAACAGACTTGATGGTGCTTCGCATGCAGAGAGCTGGTGGAAGATGATGTGATCCTCTGCCACTGAGAGATTAAGGTATGGGATCGCCCTGCTAAAGCCCAAAGAGAACTTCTTAGATATAATATAATATGCTAGTTAGGGAGGGTGAGAATTAGGTGTTGTTAACTCCTATTCATTTCAACATTTTAGCATGTTGTCACCTTTTGCTTTTTATGGACTAGTAACTATGCTGATAACTTTGCTTCTTATAATATGTTTGCTTGTATTATCTAAGATACTGCGTTTGAGAACCCGGTATTAGTAAATAAATATTTCAAATATGCACGAGTCCTCATTTACTCCACGTTCTGGTTTGAAATGATTATATAACGAAAGAGTGTCTATGTGTTCCACGTGACCTGAGGTATTCTAAGATCATGTTCTGGTTTGTCTAAACATTGGGAGTTTGTTATGACCAATGAGACACTGTAGCTAGCTCGGTATGGGGATTTTGGGTATCAAGGTGAGTTTTGGGCCATCCTAATTCACTGAGGTTCCAAATCTCTATGCACAGTTCTGTAGGAGAATGAAATCCCTGCTAAAGTAGCACCAGGTTTGTGGCATAACATGTAACTGGAATATGACATATACAGTCCATGTCAAAGAAGGCAGCCCAAAGATCTAGAATCCTTTGGAACCTCATCAAGACAGACACTTTTTTAACAACTGTCTAGAGTACGTGTTATGTATAAGTCTAGGTGAATTGTGGAGGAGAGGAGCTTTCTCTCCTGTTCTTCGTTTAGTTCAGCATTTAGATTTGTAGAATGCAAATATTCAGAAAAATTATGGGTCAGTGCTAGGCCTGGGCAGTAAATTCCTTCCCGCTCGCGGAATTTGGGTAATTTTGCGTTCCGAGGAGAACGCAGAATTGCCAAAAATTCCTCGATCCGCGACTTTGTGGAATTTTTTGCTTGTTCACGCTTTCAAAATGCGTGTACATGAGATATTTCCCCCGAGCACGCAAACAGCGTTCGCAAACAGGAAAAAAGCACCCGAACGGACTGAACAATCAATTCCGCATGTTTGCGGATCTCTGTGTACTCGCGTGCTCCGTTTCGCTGAGCTTTGCGTAGCGCGACTACGTGAATTCAACCCACCCCTAGTCGTTACACAAATGCAAATCTGTCATTTTGCACCATATTGTAGTAGAAACACATTTGTGAATCAATTTTTCGGGTGAGGACTTATTTAAACAAAAGCACCATGAACAGCGCCCCTTGTGATCTGCTGTTCACATGTACTTCTTGTAAAGTTTTACCTCAAATGATACATAATTGCACAAAGTGGCGTAGTGTCATAGTTTCAGGAATTTGCATAACAAGCATAAGACAAAATTCCTGAAATTTTGTGAACTATGCCAGTGTAATTTAAATTTTGCCCAAGCCTAATTTAAATTGGAACAACAGCCTTCCAATCTGTTGGAAGGTTTGTTGAACCCATAACAGGTTAAAATGGAAGCCTTCTACCAAATGTAGGTGAGTAGCATGCATCACAGATCCTTCTAATTCCTCTCAGATTTTCTGTCTATAGACTTTCTTCAGTCTTTTCTTCAAGTCAACCCAATTTTGGGCTATTTTCTGAGGTAACACTTCTAAAGCCTTTGACCCACCTCTTATCGTCCACCTCCAGCCCCCATCAGATGAATCCAATATTGACCATTCCTTGTTACCAGAGTGAAGAACACAGAGAGCATTAGCCCCAACATTATTCATATTTTTAAAGGTTGCTTGCTGAGGTCAGTCTTCATAATTGACAAATAACATTTGTTTTGACAGTATGGGCTCAGTGTGCTCCCATTTCAGCCTTTTCGTAATTGGGTATAATTTGTTGCCCTATAGTTACAAGATGGCAAAGGAATATTAGCATTTGGGTCAATGTAAGTGGTTCTCATCTGTAGGGGCAACCTCAAAAACATTAGGATTCTGTAAAAAAGACAGAAGAGAACAAGCTATATATTCAGATTTGCTGTGTTGAAAGAAGAAAGGAACTGTCTTGTGCTGTCTGTTTCCACTACTAGTTCCAAGTGTTCAAAGATTGAAAAGATAGAATAATTCAAAAGAAATCATTCATAATAAGCACAAGTCTTGTACACAGAACAAATGATGCTCCTACAAAAAGGACATAACCTCTACGAAGAGTGGATCAATTTTTAATTAAATATAAAGTTATTACAAAGTCATAAAATTGACAGAAACTGGGGTGACTCTCCAAGGATCTCAACCTTCAGAAAACCTTTCATGAAGGTAAGTCCTATAAAGAGTACACGTTGTACCTCATAGACACCACTTACTGAAGAGTAATGTAAAAACATGTGTGGCCAATAATATTTGGATCATGTAAGTAAAAATTGTTTTGCCAAGAATATATGGCTTCATAGAGTGACACATCCACATGCCAAGGATCATCCACAGGTGGATCATCTATGGTTATTACATACTAAAACATCACCAGTTCCTAACATATGCAACAACTGTCTGATAATAGATCCCATGCTGTTGTCTCAAATAAGGTGACATGAACACATTTACTGCTTCACAATTTCTCACAATTGTGTATTTTTCTCTTTTACAATGGTTTAGAAATGGAATTCATGTGTAATGGGCAAGGATCCGGATCCCCAAGATACTGGAGTCAATGATGGTCAATACATTGTTATGGGAGAGAATCATATTCCTGTTCACTATACTGTTTTGGGGAGTCACACCAGGCAGATTGTGACTCCAGCTCAGTCGGATGATGAGGACCACAAAACACCCCTTCCTTTTCATTGATTAATCCTAAACCACCCATGCAGGACTCTTCAAGACACTAATGAATCTCTTCTGGATAATTTATTCATGTTGCACATCCAATTTTGGCTCACCTCTACATTCTATTCTTCAGGGAGTCAAACAAATAGCTCATGCATGTGTTGCAGGTGGGCCAGGCAGGGCAGCACTCTTGGAGGATCTAGTGTGACATGGACTTTGAACATGGGTCAGTTTTTCACTGTTCAAATTGTATCAAACTTGAGGTCAGTTCAGTATGGTCATAAATTGCACTAGTTTAAAGAATCATCTCCAAAAAGATATTTCATAAATGGAAAAATGCAGAGTGTAAGTTGTGTTTTAAATATTTCTACATGTTGTTGTTATTGACTCCCAGGCTGATAATGGTGCCATAATCAATAAATAATGTCAATTAATAAATGCTAGAGGTTTTCATAATAAAGGAAGATATTAGGGAGGGTCAGGTCCCAGTCTATATTTTTGCACACAACTTGCTTGCAACCGGATCTTCACAAGTGCTTTTTCAGGGGGTAGCAAAAATGCCTGCCTCATTAAGATGTATGAGGCATGGGACCTTTTTCTGATGCCCAGGGAATGTTATGAATGGATGGATGGAAGCCTGCAAGAGACAACATAACTCTATTCATGCATTTTCTTTCCCTGAAGGCCTGCATTCAGGGAATGTATCTTTAAGGGACAGGGTCTGCCTTAAAAATAAAATGCTCCATTCACGGACCAGTATGAGATGGAGCACTGCTCATTCTGCCAGTGCTGATAGCCAAAATTCAAAGGGTGGATGCTCTCCCTCACAAACAACTCCAGTTTGCGAATGTCTAAGAAACTGATCAATGGATTGTGACTGCAATTGCAGTCATGAAGTAGTGATGCATTACATATTGACTAGCACATCACAGGGTAGTGCCCAATATACTCCTCCTTTCAATTACAAGTAGGTGTGGCTAACAAAGTGTATTTTGTGAGTCAGAATGACATTTCAAATTCGCTAAGTATGTCCATCACATTTTGGCCAGCATTTCTGCAGTCGCAATGTCTTCACTTTTACAAACTGAAGGATATGAAAATACTTAAATAGTGTGCTAAAGAAATGGAGACTTCTAATATATTTTTACCAGGATTGCATATAACGAGGAAACCGTGTTGGGAAATTCACAGTTCTTTCATATTAAATGGAAAGTTTAGGATTCATATTTTTAAAATAATTATAAAATCTTACAGCATCTAGTAAATTATGTTTTTCAAACCAATGAATCCATAAAAATGAAAAAGCTGCAGTTTCACAAGTATCAAGGGTGGATCCTCTGTAATGGCAAAGGAGCATCGCCCTACTGCTCAGAGCCATCATATGATAAATAAAATGATAATAAAACAATGTTTTTATCATTTTATTTATCTTTGTCAGACGGAGCTGAAAGATGGAGTCTAGGGCGGGGCTGGGGCGGGCCATGGCAGGGAGGAGGAGTGATGGGCACTATAAATGTGTATGTTGGTTTGGCTGGCTCTTTTAGGATGGCCAATCCGACATTCGCACTTATGCTTCTCCAACACAGCTGGTTGCTCAGCGAATGAAGAAAAAACACAGGCTCCCTGTGCCTGAGTGAGACCAGCCCACTTAGGTCAATCCTGGCACTTCTCTCATGCTAGTTATAGCACAAGAGCAGCTTCTGAATTGGATGGAGAGCCTGTGCTTTGTGGCCCATGGACTGTAGGGACAAGAGGAGCACCAAGGCTACTGGCAGCAGGAGTGGCATGTAAGTATTTGTATTCCTTAACACTTCCCCCATGCCTATACATTTGTGGCAGCCAGCACTGATAAGTCTGAGAAGAAATACATGCAAAAATCTATAGAGGTCAATTAGACTGAGCTGGATCACTTGCTTACCCTTTTGTTTAAAGGAGGCCATCACCCCCACAACCCAGGTGGAGGAAGGCCTGTCATGTTGAGGGATCCATTACAGCCTCAGTGGTATCTCTAGGCTGATAGAAAATGTGCAGTAGAAGAACATTTTGAAAATATGAACCGTAAGCAGTGTACCATGATTTTAAGCCTGCCAGCATGTTTGTTCTTTTTTGGTGAAAAGTTGGATATGCTGCAGAGAAAGTGAAAATAATAGTCCAGGTTGTAAAGAGTTCTCTCCCTGTGCATGGGAACCTTGTTCATTTTTCCTATTTTGCATGGTATTCCAGGGCATGGAAACTATGCATCAAGAGAACTGCCACAGTTAAGGTAGATGGGCTTCTGCCTTCCATTGCTTGCTGCAGAGCTATCATTGGCTGCCCTGGCAGTCAACCAGCAGTGCTGCTGCTCTTAGTGAGGTAGAACTGCAGGTTTGCTAGGGAGGGATTATACCCGAACCCCCAGGTACCATTGAGGTCCTTCCTTCTCGGCCTTAAAACGTTATTCAAATAATACAGGAAATTGGAAACCAGTCCACCTGAGCACAATGCCCAGCTCTAGGATAATTTCCTTGAGGGGAGTGTTTCCTCAAACTCTAAACATGTTTTCCACAGCAGTGGTCCAAATGACAGCACAGTGTATTACATGGAAAAATGTAATACTGAAGTAGAAAAATAAGAACAGCGGTAGACTTACATATGAATGATCACGGATTTGAGTTGTAATTACGTTCATGCAAAGCCACAATGAATGATGGGAATGGAGCAGCATACTTTTGTCTTCATCCTTTAAAGTTTGACTATGCCACATATGTATTTACCTTTGGCTTCATGTACTCGTATGATACAATCTTACTACCGAAATGTGGTGCTCAAAAGGTGTAAAGGTGAAATTATAGTGTGTTTTCGATATATATCTGTGCAGAATAGCATCTGTTACCACACATGCCAAAACCATGTATGGTTTAACAACGCATTCAGTACCACGACCGTGTCATTACCACAAGTACCATTACAAAGCAAGTCATTACAACTACTTGTTTTAGGGAAGCACTGGACTTCGGAATAGTTTAAATAATTATTTGAACTCCAGTAGGTGTATCAGTAGGGAAGGTGTTGGACTTAAAATCCAACACCAGTCTCAAAGGAAAGCCGTTTTAATGGCTTGCATTGTAATGGAACTCATGGTAATTTTGCAGTCTTGGTACTGACTGCGTTGTAAAGGCATTACGATGTAATGCCTGCATTGTAATTGATGTTACCCATGTGTGTGCATATTAATGTGCTGCCTTTTCAGGGACACCAGAAATGCTGATATTAATCTTCTATAAGTTTAGATTGTAAAGGGATGAGCTAGAATGCAGTAAATTCAGTGCATTTGCCAGGGATTAGAGGGGATGTATAGTATGTGTTTTCAATGCTTCTTTCTAAAATGTGATCAGTTAATGTTTTAGTTAAAGGTACATGTATTAGTTTAAGTGCCCCACATACTAGAGCACAGTATCATTTATTGAATTTTATTTAGATTGAAGAATTAACATGCATGTAAGAACTGTTAAGTTAGCCTGATTGTGGACCCCATGTTTTCTTCGCATCCTTTGAAGGTGCAGATTAAAAACCTTCCGTAATTATTAAAAGGCACATTGTATTTAAGAGTTGGAGAAGTGCAGAAGAACTGGCAATGTCAAATAATTTTAATGAGGAACAAAGGGAGTGTACTAGTTGGTGCAATTAGATAAAGGAGGAACCCAAGGATGCTTTGAAAGTGAAGAATGAAATATGTGAGTAGGATGCAGTGCGCAAAATCATTCCTGAGAAAAAGAAGATTGTTATAAAAAGTGCGAGGTCATGTTTTTTGAATGCTCTTTGAGCCTTTTAATTACTGAAGCTACCTTTGGGCAAGGCAGATTTAATCGAGGCTTGGAGCGGTACAGACATCTCTTGACATTTCTGATTGTGTGGCTTAATGCTATATATGACTCTGTACTTATAGAACTTGTACAGAGATTATCAGGCTGACATCGTTCTTGCTTTAATAGGATTATCCCTATACTTAGTTTACTGTAGGCTTTAGTTGATGCTGTAATCTTTTCATTGTATCGGGAAAAGGATCAAAGCTATTTGTCCAGTCGCCAGATCTTCTTTCTAATTTTTTGTGTAGCAGTGACTGAGATCTTGATATGTTCCTTGCTGTTGAGAACCAATATCGTTAGATGGTTCGGTCTTCCTTTGATTATTTTGTATTTAATGGATTCTTTCTGAGAATGAATTATATCCGTTTGGATTTCAACATGTTTTAAATTGTTGGCTGAATTGGAAGAATTGACCCTTAGCATTCTCAAGGTAATGAAATCCAGTAATAGAAACTATCTATACTACTATTATAAAGAGAGAACAGAAACCTTTTGGCAAGGTAAACTCGGAAACCACAGCGCCAATCCACACACCCAATACATTGTTGTAATCCTCAGGGTGTGTAGATGGACATAGGCTGCATAAAATAAAAAATAAACGTAAATTAAAAAATGTAAGTTTAGAAACAAAGTAGTCCCCTAAAACAAGCGCCGGTCGTGCCGTAGCGCTGACCGCGACCTACATCTGCGTGATGACGACAGGCGGGGAGGAGCGGTGACAAGCGGCGACGTGCGGCGAGGAGTGGCGCGGTGGCTCAGGTAAGACTAGGTGGGAGGCGGTCCGGGCAATGTCGGGGCGGGCGGGGGCCCGGGAGTGGGGGCTAAGTCCGGAGTGCGGCTGAGGTAAGGCAGAGGCGGGAGGCGGGCGGGAGGCATGCAGGCGGGCAGCGGTATAGGCAATGTCGGGGCAGGGGTGCGGGCAGGCGGGAGGGTGGGGGGCCGGGCCGGGACTAAACAAAAGCACAAAATGCAGCCCCCAGCCCACTTCTACCCCTGGGCAACGCCGGGGCGGGCTACTAGGCAGAGGCGGGAGGTGGGCGGTGGGCGGGAGGCAGGCGGGCGGGCAGCGGTATAGGCAATGTCAGGGCAGGCGGGCGGGCGAGCGGGAGGGCGGAGGGCCCGGCCGGGACTAAACAAAAGCACAAAATGCAGCCCCCAGCCCCCTTCTGCCCCCGGGCAACGCCGGGGCGGGCTGCTAGTCTACAATAAGGTATGACACAAAAATCATTCGTTTTCATGAGGGCAGTCACATCAATCACTGTTGTTTATGGTGAGCACTGTAACATGTATACGTGGCTTCAAATCTCTTATCCAAAATTGTAAGTTCTGCATTTGTGACATTGAACTAAAATGATTATAGTTTGTAAAAAACATTATAAGCACCGAGAAATAAAAACAATAATCTATGTTTGTAGAAAATGGAATTTGTAACAGGCAGAATTTATGGATCATTTTAAAAAAATCTCCAATTTAATCATTTTTACATTAGTGATTTAGGTAGATGTTTAACCTAACATGGTAAAATGTAAATAGCCTATGATGATTATTGTAATTTAGTGTTGTACTTAATATAACAAACTATTGTTTTATACAGAAACATATACCACAAAATCAGACACCTGTACACACAATTCAGGTTTGCCATCTTAAAATAGGTAGTGTGCTATTCCTCCAAATTCTATCGTATATCCTTTGTCCTTCTCAAAACATTTTTAAACTCTGTGTTTTTCAGACTGTATATAATAGGGTTACATAGGGGAGCAAGAGCAATATATGACAAAGATGAAATCTTGACTTCTCTCATTGAATATGTTGATGTGGGGCGCACATAGGTAGCAAAGAGAGAACCGAAGAATAGAACAACGACAGTAATATGTGACACACATGTCGAGAATGCCTTCTGCCTCCCGCCTTTTGATTTTATTCTCAGGATGGATGAGGCAATCTTAACATAGGAAATGATGATTAAAAGGAAGGACATGAACGTCACTGCAGAACCCACAATATATGTAAGGGTCTCAATTGTGTGTGTGTTGCTGCAGGAAATCTTCAGAAGAGCTGTCACATCACAGAAAAAATGGTTAAGTGTTTGTGACTCACAGAAATTAATCTCAGACAGTAATACAGTGTGTGGAACTGGGATCATGAAACTTGCTACCCAGGTTCCCAGAGCCAGTTGAAAGCATGAATTCCTATTCATGACAGTCATATATCGTAAAGGATTGCAGATGGCAATATACCGGTCCAGAGACATTACCAAGAGAAGGAGATATTCAACTGCCACCATCACCAAGAATAAATACACCTGCAGTAAGCATGCACTAAAAGAGACATGTGTGTCCTTCAAGAAGACGTGGACCAGCATTTGTGGGAAAACAACTGTGGTATAACAAATGTCATTGAAGGACAAGTTTGTGAGGAAAAAATACATGGGTGTGTGTAGTTGTGAGTTGCAGTAAATAGTTGCAATGATCAGTAGGTTTCCCATCAGAGTAAAGATGTAAATCACCAAAAATGCTATAAAAAGGGGAATACTTAATTGTGGAAGATCTGAGAATCCTACAATAAGGAAATCCTTCAAGAACTGTGGTTGTCAGCTTTCATTTTCCCAACATTACAGTGCAAACGTTGACTTTGATCAGTGCCTGAAAGAAAAACAGAAAGTTTGTATTTGAATTTTGGTAAATGTTTGGGGACATACACTGTACAAATGTATTCTATCTATCTATCTATCCATCTATCTATCTATCTATCTATCTATCTATCTATCTATCCATCTATCTATCTATCTATCTATCTATCTATCTATCTATCTATCTATCTATCTATCTATCTATCTATCTATCTATCTATCTATCTATCTATCTATCTATCTATCTATCTTTCTATTTAGATAGATAGATAGATATGGCAATATATTATGTACAATCTGTTTATTATATATATAAATTCATATATGTATATGCATACATATATACATGTGTGTATATATATATATATATATATATATATATATATATATATATATATATATATATATATATATATATATATATATATATATATTATATATTATATATATATATTACCTATATAGTTAGGATTTTTTCTCTATGGAACTTTTGAAAATTCTATGTCTAATAACTTTGGCGTTTGTGGACGGAATCGGCTGAAATTTTGTTTCTGAGCAGACCCTGAAAATTTGGGGGGGTTTTGTCAAGGGGGGGCCGAGAAAAAAGGGGGGTCCCCAAAACACGTTTTTTCGAATCTTTTAGCTCGAATGGCTGAATGGATTTACACGAAACTTGGCAAAATTATAGGGACTGTTAGCCCGATGTGCCTCTGCTGTGTCTCAATATATGTGCTCCAGTGGATTTTAAGAAATTAACGTTTAAAAAAACAGATATATCTGTGACAGCGTCCCAGATAGCGCTCCAGATCGCGTACTTTTCGCGTAACGGAGCTTTGCATAGTGAAGCTGATTGGCTCTCCAGTGTCTGTCAACATTCTAAACAGTCCGGTGTGGCCGCCATCTTGTCTCTCGGTAGGATCGAGAGACAAGAGGAGGAGAAAAACGAATGGGGAATTTAATGAAAGGGGGCAAGGTAGACCCCTCTTGACCCCCTAGGAATGATGTTGGGGTTATTAAAGGGTCCCGTGGGGCAAATAAAAAAAAATAGATTTTTCGCGGTAGAAGCGCTTCTCGGTTCGCGAACAGGGTCGCAAACTGGTAGCGAAACGTGAATTCGCCATTTTGTGTTTCGATTTAATTAAATTACTAGATGGAGGAAAAGCAATGTGAGTATTGGGTATAAGGGGGTATGGGAGACGTATCCTGACCCCCTATGCTTTCTGAGGGTGGTTGAGGAGGCTCATATATGTTGATACTTGTCTTCCAGCGGTTGCGCGTGAGCGTTTTTTTTTTTTTTTTGCCGCTTGACTTCTGTTAACGTTCGATTCGAAGGAAATTAGGAAGTGTTGATCGCCATTTTGACACTGCGAGTAAATATATTGTTAAAAATAATTGTTATAAATTAATCCGTATTGATAAACATTGTGTGCACCATCTTGCTTTTTTTCCAATGCCACACTTTTGTCGTGCACGGCAGCCATTTTAGATGCCTTGACCAGACCCACTCTCTGCACGCCGCCGATCCTCAGCATGGTTCCCCACCCTCGCAAGCATCTCCCCCACGCACTGGTCACCCCCGCTCTCTCTCTCATGCATGGGCCAGAAACCTCCTCCCATCTGCGCTGTTCTTCTCTGAGAATCACACCCTGTGCCCGCCCGACAACTCCCTTTCACCTTATTCACTACCGCACCCTCTGACACTCCTCTTCCTCTGTGTCCGATTGTCCAGGCCGGTCCCAGGCTATCACCTAGCCCTGCAGATGTAGTTTATGGCCCCAGTTGTAGAGAATCACCCCTCTTCAAAGGAGTTACAGTAGATCAAGTCCCCCACCCGATGAGATCCGTCACACCACACGCGTTCCTACTATCTGATAACCATCCTGTATTGTGCTTGGGGAGGGGATTCTCACTGTGAGGGTGTGTGGGTCCGAGCCTGAAGCGGAAGATTCCAGGGATGCCTCTTTGTACATCAAAGTTTTTACAATTATGTGTCACATTAAAAATATATAGCACTCCAACAAAGTAGTAGGATTATAACACTTTAATAACTTATAAATATATGCAACGCAACAAAAACAGTAAATACATTTAAACATTTTTTTGAAAAAAGAAGCAACAATGGTCAGTAGCTGTGTTTTGTGCGAATAGTCCCAAGGCAGCACAACGTGCTCAGTTCTGGACGGCACCCAGGTGATGTTACCTGGGTGCCGCACTGGTTTTTGGTATCCTACAATGCAGCTCCGAAAAACGGCGTGGGGCGTCCCGAGGGGTGCGGGGGGAGGCCTCGTCAGTAGCGGTCTGTTGTGCGAATAGTCCCAAGGCAGCAGAACGCGCTGAGATGTGGATGGCACCCATGTGATGTCCAGTAAGTTGCCGCACTGGTTTTGGTATCCTACAATGCTGCTCCGAAAAACGGCGTGGGGGGGGGGTGGAGGCGGCGTGAACGGGCCTCCCAGGTGGAGGCTCGTCTGCTGTAGTGGGGCGCCCCTTTACCGTTTCAGTTGCCATTCCGCCCGCTTTTGCTACACTGTGCCTCATCCGCCATTCAGCTGTTTATCGCCCGCTCTTGCGGCTACAGCGTCTCGCTCACCATGTAGTTGAGTTGCGCCCACTCTTGCGGTGCAGCGATAGGCGGCTGCCACAGGACTCTTAAAATGGCGGACGGCTCTTCGGATTTGGGCCTGGTCCACTAAAATGGCCCTGGGACACCTTGGAACTCGGATGCTTGTCTGCTAGGTCTTGGACCCCATTCTCGAAAGCGTCCCCTGAGCCTTGAAGATTCTACAAAAGTCTTGGGGGCCCCCTACTCCTGCAGGCTTCCGGTGCGGAGCGGCTGCCATGATTGCTCGCGGAATGACCACTACGGAGCCACAAGATGGTGGTGCTCTCATGCTGACGCCAGCTTCAGTCTGAAACATCCAGAAACAAGGTGGGGCTTTCATCGTTTGGGAAAAAAAATGTTTTAATCCAATGAAAAGTGTTATTTTTAGGTCATATGATCAAGCCTTCCATCATTAGGAAACCAAAAGTAAAATGAACCAATGAAAAGTTTTATAAACAAGTCACATGACCTGTTATGCGGCATAGGGCTATAAAAAAGCGTAGAAAATCCGTTGGCACGTGAGGCGGCGTCAGTAGCGGACCGATTTGCGAATAGGCCGAAGGCAGCACAACGCGCCACGATCCGGATGGCACCGAGGTGGTGTCCAGCAAGTTGCCGCACTGGTGTGGCCATCCTACAATGCTGCGCCGAAAGTCGGCGTGGGGCGCCCCGTTGGCCTGTGAGGTCGCGTCAGTCAGTGGGGGCTGTTTGAGGATCTGACTGCATTGGAAAGCAATGTGATGCTGTGCGTCTCCCCCAAGATGGAGGCTCCTCGGCTGCAGTGGGGCGCCCCTTGGTGTTTCACTCGCTATCCAGCTGAGTTGCGTCCGCACTTGCGGCTACAGTAGGCCGAAGGAAGCACAACGCGCCGAGATCTGGATGGCACCGAGGTGGTGTGCGTCGTCCCCAAGATGGAGGCTCCTCGGCTGCAGTGGGGCGCCACTTGGTGTTTCACTCGCTATCCAGCTGAGTTGCGTCCGCACTTGCGGCTACAGTAGGCCGAAGGCAGCACAACGCGCCGAGATCTGGATGGCACCGAGGTGGTGTCTAGCAAGTTGCCGTACTGGTGTGGCCATCCTACAATGCTGCGCCGAAAGTCGGCGTGGGGTTCCCCGTTGGCCTGTGAGGTGGTGTCAGTAGCGGACCGATGTGTGAATAGGCCGGAACCAGCACAAGGCGCCAAGATCCGGATGGCACCGAGGTGGTGTCATAGTTGAGAGTTCTCAACAGCGCTTGTAACACTGTCTGAAGCTTATTTGCACCTGCTGCAGTTTCACTATTGCCCTGGTGTGGCCAAAGATCACCCATGACATAGGCGGCCGGCTCCCGGGGTCCGGCGGAACTTTTTTCCTTTTCCTTTCTGCATCTTGTCCCACAATCCGTTTGACCTGAAGACACGACCATGTCCCTAAATGTGTGCAGGGGACGCTATTGATTGAATCAAAATGGCGGCTTCACACAAAGCTGACTCAAGCGTTGCTGCTGATGCTATACAGAAAAAAACTGGTTTTCAGTTTGTACATTCTTCAGGATTTTTCCATCCAAGGCTGGTTGAGAGTTTGTAGAACAATGGCTTCAGATCTTGCCCTCCCCTCTTTTGACTGATGGTTCTTGTTGCCTATCTCTTCTGTTGTCATTTAACTGAACCTTTTTTGACTGCCAAAAGGGGTTCTGGTCCGACCGCTGGTTGGTGGAGACATTTTGACTATATCCTGGACCTGCCCGGCCTCGCCCAAAATGGCGCCGGTATAAATGGGACTCGTAGCTCCTTGTTGTGTACTGGTTGCACAACCTTGATATCACGAGATACGTATGCAGTTTTGAAGCACATGGCGGGCGGGGACGAGAATTGATTTAATATTTCGACATCCCTATTGATATTAAGTTCTGATGTGTTATTGATTACTGTACTATTGAAAGTTCGAATTAACATCACCCATGGTACTTGCCCGCAAATGTATATCTAGATAATTTTATTGTAAGTGGCCCTGTCGTATTTTAATTAATGTGAGGTCGCGTCAGTCAGTGGGGGCTGTTTGAGGATCTGACTGCATTGGAAAGCAATGTGATGCTGTGCGTCGCCCCCAAGATGGAGGCTCCTCGGATGCAGTGGGGCGCCCCTTGGTGTTTCACTCGCTATCCAGCTGAGTTGCGTCCGCACTTGCGGCTACAGTAGGCCGAAGGAAGCACAACGCGCCGAGATCTGGATGGCACCGAGGTGGTGTGCGTCGCCCCCAAGATGGAGGCTCCTCGGCTGCAGTGGGGCGCCACTTGGTGTTTCACTCGCTATCCAGCTGAGTTGCGTCCGCACTTGCGGCTACAGTAGGCCGAAGGCAGCACAACGCGCCGAGATCTGGATGGCACCGAGGTGGTGTCCAGCAAGTTGCCGCACTGGTGTGGCCATCCTACAATGTTGCGCCGAAAAGTCGGCGTGGGGTTCCCCGTTGGCCTGTGAGGTGGTGTCAGTAGCGGACCGATGTGTGAATAGGCCGAAACCAGCACAAGGCGCCAAGATCCGGATGGCACCGAGGTGGTGTCATAGTTGAGAGTTCTGAGCAGCGCTTGTAACACTGTCTGAAGCTTATTTGTACCTGCTGCAGTTTCACTATTGCCCTGGTGTGGCCAAAGATCGCCCATGACATAGGCGGCCGGCTCCCGGGGTCCGGCGGAACTTTTTTCCTTTTCCTTTCTGCATCTTGTCCCACAATCCGTTTGACCTGAAGACACGACCAGGTCCCTGAATGTGTGCAGGGGGACGCTATTGATTGAATCAAAATGGCGGCTTCACACAAAGCTGACTCAAGCGTTGCTGCTGATGCTATACAGAAAAAAACTGGTTTTCAGTTTGTACATTCTTCAGGATTTTTCCATCCAAGGCTGGTTGAGAGTTTGTAGAACAATGGCTTCAGATCTTGCCCTCCCCTCTTTTGACTGATGGTTCTTGTGCCTATCTCTTCTGTTGTCATTTAACTGAACCTTTTTTGACTGCCAAAAGGGGTTCTGGTCCGACCGCTGGTTGGTGGAGACATTTTGACTATATCCTGGACCTGCCCGGCCTCGCCCAAAATGGCGCCAGTATAAATGGGACTCGTAACTCCTTGTTGTGTACTGGTTGCACAACCTTGATATCACGAGATACATATGCAGTTTTGAAGCACATGGCGGGCGGGGACGAGAATTGATTGAATATTTCAACATCCCTATTGATATTAAGTTCTGATGTGTTATTGATTACTGTACTATTGAAAGTTCGAATTAACGTCACCCATGGTACTTGCCCGCAAATGTATATCTAGATAATTTTATTGTAAGTGGCCCTGTCGTATTTTAATTACAAAATGTATGTCCACCGATTCCGCAACTGTTAGACACCTTAGTTCCTGCAACCTAATGGCTCGCTCGTTACGTTCCTCTACAGTGTAAATGTCTCCTCATCATATACGATTCCAGTTTACTCCATGGCCGGCCCATGTGGTTATAGGCCCGTATTTGTATACTGACATTTTCACAATAAAGGTTTTTAAAACAAAACATGGTAGTAGTATTTACATTGGTAAAGTTTTTAATTTTAGTCACTGTTTTCGATTTAAAAAGTTAAAGAAAAGAAGTTAAAACATGGCTTTTCTCTGCACAGCCCTAGTCAACATCTTCAAGAGCCAGTGGTACGTCTCAGCGCCAAGACGCCCTCGGGCATTCGCGCGCTTTATAAATAGAAAAATCAAATCAAATCAAATCTCTACTACTCACTCTCTACTACTCTCTACTACTCACTCTCTACTACTCACTCTCTACTACTGTCTACTTCTCACTCTCTACTTCTCACTCTCTGCTACTCACTCTCTACTACTCACTCTCCACTACTCACTCTCTACTACTCACTCTACTACTCTCTACTACTCACTCTCTGCTACTCTCTCTACTACTCTCTATGACTCACTCTCTATTACTCACTCTCTACCTCTCTACCTCTACACTTCTACCTCTAAACCTCTACTTCTCTACCTCTCTCTACCTCTCTCCGCAAGCACACATATGCATATATATATGTATGCATATATATGCATATTTACTTATATATATGTATGTAAATATACATACTTAAATACACATATATAATCTGCATATCTATATAAAAAATATAAATACATGCATACATATACATATACATATATGCATACATATGCATTTTATGTACATGAAAGTTGGAAAAACACTAATAGAAGCAAAGCTAAAAAGCCACCTAATTACAAACAGAATTGCTTTAACTTCAACGAGGGCGAGACCTATTGCATTTTCAATGCGTGTTTACTTTGTTTCCATCAAGAAGGCATTCTACTACTCTCTCTCTACTACTCTCTACAACTCACTCTACTACTCACTCTCTACTACTCACTCTCTACTACTCACTCTCTACTACTCACTCTCTACTACTCACTCTACTACTCACTCTCTACTACTCACTCTCTACTACTCTCTACTACTCACTCTCTACTACTCACTCTCAACTAATCACTCTCTACTACTCGCTCCCTACTACTCTCTACTACTCACTCTCCACTACTCACTCTCTACTACTTACTCTTAACTACTCTCTCTACTCTCTCTTCTTCACACTCTCTACTACTCACTTTCTACTACTCTCTACAACTCACTCTACTACACACTCTCTACTACTTTCTACTACTCACTCTCTACTATGCCACTACTCTCTAATACTTAGTCTCTACTACTCACTCTCTACTACTCCACTACTCTCTACCACGAACTCTCTACTACTCTCTACTACTCACGCCCCACTACTCTCTACTACTCACTCTCTACTACTCTCTCTCTACTACTCACTCTCTACTGCTCACTCTACTACTCACTCTCTACTACTCACTCTCTACTACTCTCTACTACTCACTCTCCACTACTCACTCTCTACTACTGTCTAATACTCTCTACTTCTCACTCTCTGCTACTCACTCTCTACTACTCACTCTCCACTACTCACTCTCTACAACTCACTCTACTACTCTCTACTACTCACTCTCTGCTACCCTCTCTACTACTCTCTACTACTCACTCTCTACTTTATATTACTCACTCTCTACCTCTACATCTCTACCTCTACACCTCTTCCTCTCTACCTCTCTCTACCTCTCTCCGCAAGCACACATATGCATATATATATATATGTATGCATATATATGCATATTCATTAATATATAGGTATGTACATATACATACTTAAATACACATATATAATCTGCATACATATAAATATACATATATGCATACATATGCATTTTATGTACATGAAAGTTTGAAAAACACTAATAGAAGCAAAGCTAAAAAGCCACCTAATTACAAACAGAATTGCTTTAACTTCAACGAGTGCGAGACCTATTACATTTTCAATGCGTGTTTACTTTGGTTCCATCAAGAAGGCATTCAGATATGTCACACATTTGCCATGAAGTCTGAATCTTAGCACTCTAGTTGCTCATTGAATCACTGTAGCAAATATACTGCTCACCAGGGAAGTCTGCTGCTGATATTCAAAGTGCATGTTTCAGTCTGCATGTCATAATTGTTTAATGAAATAGAAGAGGATTTGAGAAGTCAAAATGTGCCCTAGTCTTTCTTACTGCAGCACTTCTTATAATTTCTATGGCAAATGAACCCCCTCATTTTGTTCCTTTGCACATTAAATAGTTTAACTGTTAACCACTTTATTCAAATCAAGATGGCTTCAGGTGTGCCATACTTTTGTCATAAGTAAGACTGTTAGCACTCTAGTTGTTCTTTAGAACATTCTGGGACATTCTGTGATTGGGCTATACTTGAGCTACATTTGGGTGATATTTGTGCTACATCTGGGTTCTTTTGTCCCTGGTGGCCATCTTGGGAGACTTATTTGTTATGAAGTTTCCTAATTTCCTCATTTCTTATAGTCTTCTCCGTAGGAAATACTTGCAGTTTTTTACTTTGGTTCCATCAAGAAGGCATTCAGATGTGTCACACATTTGCCATGAATTCAGAATGTTAGCACTCTAGTTGCTTATTAGATCACTGTAGTAAAGCTACTGTTCACCAGGGAAATCTGCTGCAGGTATTGAAAGTGCATGTTTCAGTCTGCATGTCAGAATTTTTTTAAGAAATAGAAGAGGATTTGAGAAGTCACTCAAATGTGCCCCCATTTTTCTTTCTGCAGTACTAATCATACTTTATATGGCAAATTGAACCCTCTCATTGTGTTCCTTTTAAATTAAACTACTCACTCTCTACTACTCACTTCCTACTACTCTCTACTACTCACTCTCTACTACATTCTACGACTCTCTACTGCTCTCTACTACTACTATCTACTATTCACTCCCTACTATTCACTCTCTACTACTTTCTACTACTCACTCTCTACTACTCCACTACTACTCTCTACTACTCACTCTCTACTACTCACTCTCTACAACTCGCTCTCTACTACTCTCCACTACTCACTCTACTACTCTCTACCACTCACTCTCTATTACTCTACTACTCACTCTACTACTCTTGACTAATCACTCTCTACTACTCTCTCTGAAGTTTTGTGTCAATCACCGATTAAATCTCATTTGAATTCGTGCCTTGTCAATTATTTTAAAAAAATCCTGTATTAATTTATAACTGATCTGTTTAGATCTTTTAGTTTTTTTTAATTACCCCTCTGAAATATTTGTGGAATTGTGTAATGTGTTGACATAAATATATTTCTTGTATATGTTTTTATGTGAACTGTTATGGTTTTCTATGAAATTTTGGAAACCGAATAAAGGAATTTGAACAATACTACTCTCAATACTACTCTCGCTCTACTACTCACTCTCCACTACTCACTCTCTACTACTCTCGACTACTCACTCCCTACTACACACTCTCTACTACCCACTCTCTACTACTCAGTCTCTACTATTCGCTTACTACTCCTCTCTACTATTCACTCTCCACTACTCACTCTTTACTACTCACTCTACTACTCTCTACCACTCACTCTCTACTACTCTACTACTCACTCTACTACTCTTTACTACTCACTCTCTACTACTCTCTCTCTACTCTCTCTCTACTACTCACTCTTCTACTCTCTACTACTCATGCTCTACTACTCTCTACTACTACTCACTCTCTACTACTCACGCTCTACTACTCTCTACTACTCACTCTCTACTACTCACTCTCTACTACTCGCTCCCTACTCCTCTCTACTACTCACTCTCCACTACTCACTCTCAACTCCTCAATCTCTACTTCTCTCTCCAACTCACTCTACTACTCACTCCCCACTCACTCTGTACTACTCGCTCTCTACTCCTCTCTACTACTCACTCTTCTACTCCCTACCACTCACTCTCTACTACTCTAATTACTCACTCAACTACTCTTTACTACTCACACTCCACTACTCACTCTCTACTACTCACTCTCTACTACTCTCTACTATTCATTCCCTACTACTCTCTCTCTCTACTACTCACTCTCTACTACTCACTCTCTACTACTCACTCTACTACTCACTCTCTACTACTCACTTTACTACTCTCTACTACTCACTCTCTACTACTCACTCTCTACTACTCACCTACCACTCCTCTCTACTACTCACTCTCCACTACTCACTCTCCACTACTCGCTCTCTACTACTCTCCACTACTCACTCTACTACTCTCTACCACTCACTCTACTACTCTCTACCACTCACTCTCTAATACTCTACTACTCACTGTACTACTCTTTACTCTTTACTCTTTACTACTCTTTACTACTCGCTCTCTACTACTCTCTCTCTACTACACATTCTCTACTACGCACTCTATACTACTCACTCTCTACTACTCGCTTACTACTCCTCTCTACTACTCACTCTCCACTACTCACTCTCTACTACTCCCTCTCTACTACTCTCTACTAATCATTCTACTACTCTCTACCACTCACTCTCTACTACTCTACTACTCACTCTTCTACTCTCTACTATTCATGCTCTACTACTCTCTCTCTACTACTCACTCTCTACTACTCACTCTCTACTACTCGCTCCCTACTCCTCTCTACTACTCAATCTCCACTACTCTCTCTCTACTCATCAATCTCTACTACTCTCTACTACTCACTCTACTACTCACTCTCCACTACTCACTCTGTACTACTCGCTCTCTACTCCTCTCTACTACTCACTCTTCTACTCTCTACCACTCACTCTCTACTACTCTAAGTACTCACTCAACTACTCTTTACTACTCACACTCCACTACTCACTCTCTACTACTCACTCTCTACTACTCTCTACTACTCACTCCCTACTACTCTCTCTTTACTACTCACTCTCTACTTCTCACTCTCTACTACTCCCTACTACTCACTCTACTACAAGTCAAGTCAAGTCATAGAATTTATATAGCGCACTACATACCCAGAGGGTCTCAAGGCGCTTAGGGAGGGGAGGAGGATTACTTGTCAAATATCCACGTTTTAAGTTGCTTTCTGAATACCAGGTGGTTCTGGGTAAGGCGAAGGAAAGTGGGAAGTGAGTTCCATGTTTTAGCTGCCAGGTATGAGAAGGATCTACCTCCCATGGTGGTCTTGTTGATGCGAGGTACAGTGGCGAGGGCTTGGCTGGAAGATCGTAGTTGGCGGGAGGGGGTGTAGAAGGACAGTCGTGAGTTGAGGCATTCTGGTCCGATTTCGTAAAGTGCTTTGTGTGCGTGGGTTAGAAGTCGGAAAGTGATCCTCTTATTGACGGGTAGCCAGTGGAGGCTTTTCAGGTGACCAGAGATGTGTTCGTTGCGCGGGATGTCTAATATGATCCTGGCTGAGGCGTTTTGGATTCGTTGGAGTTTTTTCTGGAATTTAGCGGTAGTACCTGCATAGAGGGTGTTTCCATAGTCCAGTCGGCTCGTGACCAGAGCATGGGTGACTGTTTTTCTGGTTTCGGTGGGGATCCAGCAAAATGTTTTTTTGAGCATGCGAAGAATGTTGAAGCAGGATGAGGAGACGGCGCTGACTTGTCTGTTCATTGAAAGTGAAGAATCCAGGATAACGCCTAGGTTCCGTGCGTGGTCTGTCGGGATGGGTGCTTTTCCAAGGGCTTCCGGCCACCAAGAGTCGTCCCATACAGAGGGGGATGTACCTAAGATGAGGACTTCTGTTTTATCTGAGTTCAGTTTCAGACGGCTATGTTTCATCTATTCGGCAACTTCTTTCATTCCTTCGTGTAGGCTAGTTTTGGCAGTGCTGGGGTCATTGGTGAGTGAAAGGATCAGTTGAGTGTCATCCGCGTAGGAAATGATGTTGAGGTTGTGTTGGCGGGCGATGGCCGCGAGGGGGCTCATGTATACGTTGAAGAGGGTGGGACTGAGTGAGGATCCTTGTGGTTCGCCACAGATGACTTCAGTGGCCTCGGACTTGAATGGTGGAAGGCGGACTCTCTGGGTTCTTCCGGTGAGGAACGAGGTGATCCATTCAAGTGCTTTTCCTTGTATTCCGATGTTTCTGAGGCGTTGTAAAAGGGTGCTGTGGCAGACTGTGTCGAAGGCTGCAGAGAGGTCGAGGAGGATGAGGGCGACTGTGTCTCCATTGTCCAGTAGAGTTCGAATGTCGTCTGTTGCTGCGATGAGGGCGGTCTCAGTGCTGTGTTTTGCTCGGAAGCCAGACTGTGAGGAGTCCAGGGATTTGTTGGCTTCGAGGAAAGCGGCGAGCTGGTTGTTGACAGCTTTCTCGATGACTTTGGCCGGGAAAGGAAGGAGCGAGATGGGGCGGTAATTTTTGAGTTCGGTAGGGTCCGCTGTGGGTTTTTTCAGAAGGGCGCTGAGTTCAGCGTGTTTCCAGCTTTCCGGGAAGGTGGCGGAGTTGAAGGAGCAGTTGATGACGTCTCGGAGGTGCGGTGCAATAATGGAGTCTGCTTTGTTAAAGATGTGGTGAGGACATGGATCTGTGGGGGATCCTGACTGGATGGAGTTCATCAGGCGGATGGTGTCCTCAGTGGAGATTGGGTTCCAGTCGTTAAGGGTGTTCAAGGGGGGTGAATGTTCAGCATATGGTTGGGTGGGTTGGTCTCCGGGTTGGTTGTCGAAGCTGTTGTGGATGTCTGCAATTTTGTTGTGGAAGAATAAAGCCAGGGAGTCGCAGAGGGCTTGAGAGGGGGTGATGTCGTTGGAGTTGGCCGAGGGGTTGGTAAATTCCTTGACGATGTTGAAAAGTTCCTTGCTGTTGTGGGCGTTGTTGTCTAGTCGATCTTCGAATGCTGTTTTCTTGGCCTTTCGGATTAGTTGGTGGTGTATGCGGGTGGCGTTTTTGAAGGCGTCCTTGGTGCTAGTGGTTGGGTCTTTTTTCCAGGCCTTTTCAAGGGAGCGGCAGAGTTTCTTGGACTTCTTAAGATCATCGTTGAACCAAGAGGCCTTCTTGCTGCCAGTTTTGCTTATACATTTTTTCAGTGGTGCTAGGATGTTGGCGCTGTTGGATAACCAGAGGGTGAAGTTGGTGGCGGCTTGGTCTGGGTTAGAGGAGTGGGCTGGGGTGTTTAGAAGGAGCGATGAGGAGATCTGGTCGATGGTGATTTTGTTCCAGTTTCTTTGCAGAGTTGGTTGGGGGTGGTTGATGGGTTTCGGCTTGTTGTAGGTAAAGTGAACGCAGCTGTGGTCAGTCCAAAGGAGAGCCGTAGTGTGGCTGAAGGTGACGTGATTGCTGGAGGTGAAGATAGGGTCGAGAGTATGACCTGCTATGTGGGTGGGGGAGGTGACCAGTTGTTTAAGTCCGAGGTTGGCGAGGTTGTCCAAGAGGGTGGTGGTGTTGAGGTCGTTGTTCTTTTCAAGGTGAAAGTTGAGGTCTCCCAGAAGGATGTACTCTTTGGAGGGGAGCGCGTGTGGAGTGATGAAGTCCGTGATGTCTTCACTGAATTTTGCGCGGGTCCTGGTGGTCTGTAAAGGAGGGTGCCTCTGAGTGTGGTCTTGGGGTCGATGTGGATCTGGAAGTGAAGGTGTTCAGAGTTGGCGAGATTGACGTCAGAGCTGGTTGAGATGTGGATTGATTTTTTATGGACGATAGCGATTCCTCCTCCTGTGTGGCCGGTACGGTCCTTGCGAATGATCTTATAGTCTTCCGGGATGGCAATGGTGATGTCTGGGGCGGAGGAAGCGTTCATCCATGTTTCTGTTAGGAAGGCGACGTCTGGAGAGATGGTGTCTAGTAGATTCCATAGGTCAATGGCGTGCCTGTGGACCGATCGGGTGTTGAGCAGGATGCATTGTAGGTTATTGGGGTCGGGAATCTGAGGTGTGAGCGTAGCGGAGGTGGTGA
This sequence comes from Lissotriton vulgaris, assembly GCF_964263255.1. NCBI lineage: Eukaryota > Metazoa > Chordata > Amphibia > Caudata > Salamandridae > Lissotriton > Lissotriton vulgaris. The sequence goes on from NC_141695.1 coordinate 68,581,716, forward strand.
CGGTACCGACGAATTTGCAGGAATTGCAGGAAAAGGGTCCATGGGTTTGTCCAGGAGCGGCTTGGACGCAGTTGGGGGCGCGACTCTCTCTACTACTTACTCTACTACTCTCTACTACTCACTCTCTACTACTCACTCTCTACTACTCGTGTACTACTCCTCTCTACTACTCACTCTCCTCTACTCACTCGCTACTACACACTCTCTACTACTCGCTACTACTCACCCTGCTACTCTCTACCACTCACTCTCTTCTACTCTACTACTTACTCTACTACTCTTTACTACTCACTCTCTACTACTCTCTCTCTACTACTCACTTTTCTACTCTCTACTACTCATGCTTTACGACTCTCTCTCTACTACTCACTCTCTACTACTCTATACTACTCACTCTCTACTACTCACTGTCTACTACTCGCTCCCTACTCCTATCTACTACTCACTATCCATTACTCACTCTCTACTACTCAATCTCTACTACTCTTTACTACTCACTCTACTACTCACTCTCCACTATTCACTCTGTACTACTATCTCTCTACTACTCCCTACTAATCACTCTTATACTCTCAACCACTCACTCTCGACTATGCTTACTACTCACTTAACTACTCTTTACTACTCACACTCCACTACTCACTCTATACTACTCTCTACTACTCACTCCCTACTACTCTCTCTACTACTCACTCTCTACTACTCACTCTCTACCACTACCTACTTCTCACTCTACTACTCACTCTACTACTCCCTACTACTCACTCTCTACTACTCTCTCTACTACTTACTCTCTAGTGCTCTCTACTACTCACTCTCTACTACAAACTCTCTACTACTTGCTGTTTACTACTCGCTCTCTAAAACTCTCTACTTCTTACTCACTACTACTCCCTACTACTCTCTCTACTACTCACTCTCTACTACTCTCTACTACTCACTCTCTACTACACACTCGCTACTACTCGCTCTCTTCTACTCTCTCTAATTCTTGCTCTCTACTACTCCCTACTACTCTCTCTACTACTCACACTCTACTACTCTCTACTACTCACTCTCTACTACACACTCTCTACTACTTGCTCTCTACTACTTGCTCTCTACTACTCCCTACTACTCTCTCTACTACTCACTTTCTACTACTCACTCTACTGCTCACTCTCTGCTACTCCCTTCTACTCACTCTACTACTCACTCTCTACTACTCTCTACTGCTCCACTACTCTCTACTACTCACTCTCTACTACTAAATCTCTACTACTCTACTACTCCCTACTACTCACTCTATACTACTCACTCTTTACTACTCTCTACAATTCACCCCTACTACTCTCTACAACTCTCTACTACTAATCATCTACTACTCACTCTACTACTCCCTACCACTCTCTCTACTACTCACTCTGTACTACTCATTGTCTACTACCAACTCTCTACTACTCTACTACTCCCTACTACTCACTCTATACTACTCACTCTTTACTACTCTCTACTATTCACCCCTACTACTCTCTACAACTCTCTACTACTAATTCTCTACTACTCACTCTACTACTCACTCTACTACTCACTCTCTACTACTCACTCTCTACTATGCTCTACTACTCACTCTCCACTGCACACGCTCTACTGCTTGCTCCCTACTACTCCCTACTACTCACTCTCTACTATTCACTCTCTACTATTTTACTACTCTCTACCACTCTCTCTACTACTCACTCTCTACTACTCACTCTCTACTTCTCGCTCTCTACTACTCACTCTACTACTCATTAACTACTACTCTCTACCACTCTCTCTACTTCCCAATCTCTACTACTCTCTCTACTACTCACTCTCTACTACTCTCTACTACTCACTCTCTACTACACACTCGCTACTACTCGCTCTCTTCTACTCTCTCTAATTCTTGCTCTCTACTACTCCCTACTACTCTCTCTACTACTCACACTCTACTACTCTCTACTACTCACTCTCTACTACACACTCTCTACTACTTGCTCTCTACTACTTGCTCTCTACTACTCCCTACTACTCTCTCTACTACTCACTTTCTACTACTCACTCTACTGCTCACTCTCTGCTACTCCCTTCTACTCACTCTACTACTCACTCTCTACTACTCTCCACTGCTCCACTACTCTCTACTACTCACTCTCTACTACTAAATCTCTACTACTCTACTACTCCCTACTACTCACTCTATACTACTCACTCTTTACTACTCTCTACTATTCACCCCTACTACTCTCTACAACTCTCTACTACTAATCATCTACTACTCACTCTACTACTCCCTACCACTCTCTCTACTACTCACTCTGTACTACTCATTGTCTACTACCAACTCTCTACTACTCTACTACTCCCTACTACTCACTCTATACTACTCACTCTTTACTACTCTCTACTATTCACCCCTACTACTCTCTACAACTCTCTACTACTAATTCTCTACTACTCACTCTACTACTCACTCTACTACTCACTCTCTACTACTCACTCTCTACTATGCTCTACTACTCACTCTCCACTGCACACGCTCTACTGCTTGCTCCCTACTACTCCCTACTACTCACTCTCTACTATTCACTCTCTACTATTTTACTACTCTCTACCACTCTCTCTACTACTCACTCTCTACTACTCACTCTCTACTCCTCGCTCTCTACTACTCACTCTACTACTCATTAACTACTACTCTACTACTGTTTACCACTCTCTCTACTTCCCAATCTCTACTACTCTCTCTACTACTCACTCTCCACTACTATCTACTACTCACTCTCTACTACAAACTCTCTGCTACTAGCTCTGTTCTACTCACTCTCTACTACTTTCTACTACTCCCTCTACTACTCACTCTCTACTACTCTCAACTACTCACTCGCTACTACTCCACCACTCTCTACTACTCACTCTCTACCACTCTACTACTCCCTACTACTCTCTCTCCACTACTCACTCTCTACTACTCACTCTCTACTACTCTCTACTACTCACTCCCTATTACTCTCTCTCTACAATTCACTCTCTACCACTCACTCTCTACTACTCACTCTCTACTGCTCACTCTCTACTACTCTCTCTACTACTCCCTACTACTCACTCTACTACTCACTATCTACTACTCACACTCTACTACTCACTCTCTACTACTCACTCTCTACTCCTCTCTACTACTCACTCTGAACTACTCTCTACTAATCACTCTCTACCTCTCTCTACTACTCACTCTACTACTCACTCTCTACAACTTTCTACTACTCTCTACTACTCACTCTACTCTCTATTACTCATCCTCTACTCTCTACTTCTCTACCTCTCTCTACTTCTCTCTACACGCACACATATGCACATATATATATGTATATATATATATATGCATATGCATTTATATATATGTATGTTTCCAAAGTGCTCCGCACAAAACCCCGGGAAGCATCAGGTGGTACGCCCAAACTGGAATATATCTCCTTTAATAATTTCAGCAGCAAGAAACGTGAATTGCCTCCCAATGCGTTTCGACAATATGTCTTGTTTACGGGCATGGCAGAGTCAACGTGCATCACACAGGTGACTTTACTTTATATGTTTCATTAGATTAAGTTATCACGCAATGCATCCTGGTCACAGTAGTTCCTGAAACACAATCATATCCCACCTTTAGGTATAATAATGCACGTTTGATGCCCTGAATAAAAACAGTCCCTTTTGTCCCGTCCCAAGTCCACAATCAACAATGGCTCGGATAGGCCCCAAACGCGGAAACCAGCGGTGACTTGGATTACCCATTAGAGAATTCTGCAGGTAGCCCAAAGTCTTTTTACAGGTGGTGCGCTCTTCTGCCGGCACTGTGCTGTGCCGTGTAATTTGTTTCAAAAGTGCTTCCCACGAAACCCTAGTGTCAAGCACCACACTTCACGGAAGCAGAATTGGCGATAGCTCCCAATCCCCCTCTATCAGTACCCTCGCTCTGCTTTTCACCAAGCAAGTGCACCAACAGGAGGGAAAGGGGAATTGGAAAATAGAGAAGAGACAACTCCTTCTGACACTGCTTCTCTTCTCAGCTCCCTGGTAGTCTTTGGGTAGTTCCCAGGAAGGAAATGATACCTAATGCACAGAAGGGGAAAAGGATAAACAACTTCCGTCCTTTAGTTTACAATTACTGCATATAATGAACTGAATACTTCCTACCAGTCCAAGAAGGAGTTTTTGCCCCTCTTCTGATGATGCCTTGTGGGTTGTAGCTGGCTTCCTGCACCTGAAACTAATAACACTATAAATGGTAAGCTGAATATACAATGCGCGAATTACATAGTATATGTCCTTGAATATCGTTATACCTGTTAATCAGGCAGGGAATTCCTAATGACCTAAATTAGATGATATATACACTTGTCCTTTGAACTTTGATTGGTCTTCGCCTTTAAACTGCTGTGAAGTTTCTAATTCGACTCCAAAAGCTGGTGAAGCATTCGCGCAAAAAGGGACTGGGTAGGGCAGATAGGGCGGGAAGGAAAAAAGTAAAGCGCAAAGGGAAAGTCCCAGTTATTTGAACTGGAGAAGAACGCCCGACAACCAGCTAGCAGTGCGGGGAATAGCTGAGGTGATAATCGTATGATACTTCTTACTTGAAAGTCTCTCAGTTCTCGCCTCACTCACGCCGAAGAATTCCTTTAAAGGGAAGGTCCGAACTCCTCAGAAGGTTCATTTCAAATCTGCTGCCAGAAATGACCTTCACGAAGCAGCCAGATAACTTCTCTAGCAACTCCGTCAAAACCCCAAACTGTCTCTGAAAACGTCAGGAACAAATCTCTAATCACTCAACGAGTTAACTAAGAATTACCGAACCTACGCACTACAAATTGCACGGAGATACGGTAACATGACACTACTCTAACAAGACTTCAGTTGAAGTGCGCCGCGGGAAGCGCTCATACCTGCCTTAATCAATAGTGGGCTCACAGGTGTTCTGAAAATGAGACCTAAAATGCAGTAAACACTGCAGCAATCTTACTGTGTGCAAGGTTTTCCCAAATGTTAACCATGCATGGTTTTACAACGGTTCTAATCCTTTTTGTGCCCTGATGTTTTCTTTGACCCAATGTAGTGGCAACAACAAGATTCCTGACACCTGGGAAGTATCAGGTGGCACGCCCAAACTGGACAACATCACCTTTGATAATTTCAGCAGCAAGAAACATGAATTGCCCCCGAACGCGTTTCGACAATAAATCCTGTTCACGGGCATGGCGGAGTCAACGGCTACTGTGCATCACACAGGTGACTTTATATGTTGCAGAAGATTAAGTAATCACGCAATGCATCCTGGTCACAGTAGTCCCTGAAAAACAATGATGACCCACCATTAGGTACAATAATGTACGTTTGATGCCCTGAATAAAAACAATCAAAGAGGTCAGTTTGTCCTGTCCTGAGCCCGTAATCACCAATGGCTCGGACAGGCCCCAAATGTCAAAATCCGCTGTGACTCTGACCACCCGTTAGAGAATTCCGCAAGCAGCCCAAAGTCTTATTATGGGGGGTGCGCTCTTTGGCCGGTACTGGTCTGTGCCGTGTCATTTGTTTCCAAAGTGCTCTCCACGAATCCCCAGGAAGCATCAGGTGGCACGCCCAAACTGGAAAACATCTCCTTTAACAATTTCAGCAGCAAGAAACATGAATTGGCTCCCAACGCGTTTCGACAATAAGTCTTGTTCACGGGCATGACAGAGTCAACGGTTACTGTGTATCACACATGTGACTTCACTTTTTATGTTGCAGAAGATTAAGTTATCATGCAATGCATCCTGGTCACAGTAGTCCCTGAAAAAAATCATAACCCACCATTAGGTATAATAATGTACGTTTGATGCCCTGAATCAAAACAATCAAAGAGTCCAGTTTGTTCCGTCCCGGGCCTGCAATCACCAATGGCTCGGACAGGCCCAAAACGCCGAAATCAGCGGTTATTCGGATCACCCGTTAGAGAATTCCACGGGCAGCCCGAACTACAGCTGTAGTGATTAATATCTACCTAATTTCGATTTGGTGTGCCGTCTCATCTCTATTGGAGTTGCTGCATTGAAATTTGTGACAATCTGCCCTCACAGCAGGCATCGCCGGGAAACCCTTTTTGGGTAGCTGTCTCGTTCTACAAGCTTAATAAATGAATACAATAAATAAACCAGCGCTTAAGGGCAGGCGAGCTGCATATTCTGGCAGTACCTGATGTGCTAATTTATATATATATATATATATATATATATATATATATATATATATATATATATATATATATATATATATATATATATTTATATATATATATATATATATATATATATATATATATATAATTCACTGAATAAAACAAAGGTTACAGTGATGTTATATTTAGGCTGAAATGTCACTCATACAAAACCAGAGCAGTTATAGTTAGCTGAGCTAACTATAACACGTGCCCCTGCAATGTATTGCTTATGACCTCATATATTACATCGCTCATGATAGTGTCTGTGAAATCACTCATAAAATCTGATATTACATCACTTATGACATCTGAAATGCCATCCCTGGTATCATCGTCTGGATATTGTGAGTGTTTTCTAGAACATACTGAGTGTTAAACATATATACTGAGGTAACTTGCTATGGAAGTGCCTTTATGGGTAAGTGTGTGGGTGTGTAAGAGGTGTACACATGAGATAGTGGGTGTGTGAGTTTTTATATCGGTGAGCGACTGGGTGTGTCAGTGCATGTATCAGTAAATGAGTGACTGTTTGAGCATCTGTATAGTTGACTGTATTGGTGTATTAGAGGTTTTAAATGGTGAATGAGAGGTATATTAGGTGCTGAATTGATGTTTGAGGCGATACAGAGATACAGAAGTGTCAGTATAGACTTGTGACTGGGTACATGAGTGTTTATTTTGGTGCATCAATTGGTGTGTAATAGGATGTATGCGTAAGCGAATGGGTGTTTGAAGGGTTGCATGTGTGAGTAAGTGAGTGTGAGAGAGGTTGTATGGGAAAGTATGTGGTTCTCAGTCACTGCATAGGTGACTGAGTATATGTATTAGTATATGCATAAGTAACTGAGTGGCTGTTTGAGCGATTGTATGGGTGTGTTAGTGGCTGTGTGACTGACTGACTACCTGGGTGACTGTGTAGGTATATGTTTAACTAATTTACTGTGTCATTAGCTATATGGGTGTATCAATGGGCGTGATAGTATGTCATTGTCTCTATGACTAAATCTGTGACTGCCTTTATTGTAAGTAAATAGGTGCACCAGTGTCTGTATCTGTGAGTTAGTGGTAAGTGGCTCTATGGTTAAGTTGATGTGTCATTGGCTGTGTGGATGAGCAATGATATGTGTGAGGGTTTTATGGGTTATGTGAATGAGTTTGTTAGTGATTGTGTGGGAGTGAGTTTATGACATGTTTTATGAGGTGTAAGTGGATGTTCAATAACAACAAATCCCTGTACCCTGGATTTTAGTTAACAACCGTCTAGTCAATATGAGAACCAAAAGTGCTGGACCACTGCTCTCATTCCAACACCACCCCCTCGATGGTTAGGTGTATGTTCTCTAATGTCATACTATCCATCCCAAACCACTGTTTGTAAATGTAAGTGGAAGACTCCGGGAAGGATTCAACTCGACACATCCAATGATGTCTGTCCAACTGAAACAGTCCATCCACTAGTGCAGTGACAGAGTGGTGAACCCTGATGAATCTGCCATAAAGTCTATCGGGCAGTGAAACATGTCGGTTACAGGTAGTGGTATGCGACAGTAAGCTACCAGCCTTTTTAACTCACCAGCACACACCTGAGTTAGTAATAAAAGTTGTACAATTGGTGTGTCTGTTGATTTTAAACTTCACTTCTCTTTGTCTGTCACATCAGGTAGCGATTTTCCTGAGCTTCCTACTTAGCACCTTTCTGTTTGCACAATTTTTGCTTTTAACACTGTTCTTTTCTTGGAAAAGGAATGGCAACCAATGATGAGAAAGGGGCTGAGTATTGGTAATATCTGCCAAGATCCCCAAGGGTTGTTCGCCCGTGGGGTGCCTTCCTCTCCGCCACACATTCTTTCATCTATCTATGGTTTGAGTGTGGATGGATGGACTGTTTCAGTTGGACAGACATCATTGGATGTGTTGAGTTGAATCCTTCCAGGAGTCTCCCACTTACAGTTACAAACAGTGGTTTGGTATGGATAGTATGACATTAGAGAACATACACCTAACCATAAATTGAGAGGGGGTGGTGTTGGAATCAAAGCAGTGGCCCAGCAGTTTTCGTTCTCATGTCGACTAGACGGTTGCTAACTAAAATCCAGGGTACAGGGATTTGTTGTAATTGAATCTAATTGAGTGGAAGGCTATCCCGTAGGTACCCACCTTTTCCCCCTGAGCTCCTTTGTGATTTCGTGTAAGTGGATGTGTCAGTGTTTCTCTGGATGATGTAATCAGTGATGTAATATCAAATGTTATTTGAGATGTAATCAGTGATGCCATATTTCATGAGTGATGTAATTTTTGAGGTCATAAGCAGGGTATTGGAGGGATGCAAGTTATGGTTAGCTCTGCAAACTATAACTGCTGAATTTCTCTGGTTTTGTATCAGTGAAATGTCAGCCTAACTATAATGTACATGTAACCTTTGTTTTTTCAGTGAATTTCTAAGGTTTTTTAAAATCTAATTCCTAACTATAATGTCCCTGTATTTTTTTTATAATGTGATATTAAACATTATATTTGTGTTGTGCACCACTCGTTGTATTTGGCATTGATTCATTTGAAAAGTACATTAATCATCTTATTTCAATATGTTTTTGATTTTTACAATGATGTTGCAATTATCGGCCATGAATACCGTGTTTTTTTCAGAAAGTGTAAAACACATCTATAGACATATTTTCAATAAAGTTTCAGTGCAGCGATTTAGAAGGATTCAAATGTAACTCCCCCCTTTGTATTCATTTGGTAAAAAAAAAACTGCATTAAAAATTAATTTACCATCTTCATAACAGCACCAGAGGTCACAATGGCTTCAGTACTCATGAATACAATGACAACGTATAAAACAGATATATAGACATATTTTGCACAACGTTTAGTAACATATTGGTCTAACATAATTTTAACAACACATTTGTAAAAAACAACAGTTTTAAAAAATAACTTTCAACATTGGAACTCATGAATAGCACATAACTACCAAACAAAGAAATATCATTGGTTTACACAGTTTTAAAGCTACATTAGTGAAGTGTAGCATATGTTAGAAGACATTATCTCAGGGCACAGCTGAAACATATTCGTGTGGTACAACAAGCATGCTGCACCAATTGAAAACAAACCACAGGAATCAACGAAAAATTCCACAGAGAAAAAATAAGGAGAGGGATCATCAGCCTCCAGACCTCCAGCCCCTGCTCCTGACAACAAAGGTCCAGCTTAAGTGGAGAGAAGATGCAGTGAAACGACACCAGAAATAAAGTGTTTTGCTACCTTCCTCATTAACTGAAACACCATCGTAACAATTGGAGCAATCTGTGGTTGTAATTAATTTTACAGAATGTCAAAAACCATACTTGTTAATCTGTATTCTTTTTTGATTGCAGCAGTTCAAGAATTGTGGGAAAAGTAAACAAAGAAAAATGTATTAGGATTTAATTTTGAACATTAGGCAACCAAACCAAGAATCAATGGTGAAGTGGAGAAGGGACTTCTTAGATACAACTTAACAATGATGGTATTATCTACCACTGTTTAGTTGATATCTGTAGTAAAAGAAAGTAGTGCTATAATGTTTTATAAATTCCTTTCCTCCATTTAAAATTAGGAGTGGGAGTAAAATCCGTTCCGCTCGCGGATTTCACGGATTTTCGGTAAATTCGCAATCCACGAACTCTTGAGAATTTGCCAAAAATCCGCAAATTTGCACGCAGCGGATTTTTTTGCTTGGTGATACAATATTGTGGCGCGCGGCGTTCACTTACTGTCATTCAGCGTTTGCCGAGTTGTTTTTCTCGATATTTTGCGAGTGCTGCGCCATTTTGGATCTTGCTGCGGGATCCTGCAGGAGTTTGGCGTCCGCGATTACGTAATCGCGGCTTGCCACATTGCACAGCACGCATCGCGAGAGATCGCAATTGCGAACACGTAGATGCGGCGGGCAGGAACAATCTCGCACTGGCGAAATTACAGAATTTGCAATTCTGCACAAGAAATCCACCTGCAAGCAGCATAAATCTTCTGAAAATGATGATTTTTTTCAGAATAACTCCTCAGGTTGACATTTGCCTCCACACTTTTTTTTGCAAGGAGTCCATTTTGGGGGCGGGGGGGAGGAAGGAAGTGCCCCACAGTCTCCAACTTCTTGTTCCTGTCCAGCAGGCTCCTCCCAGTGCTTTCTTCATGTGCTGGTCACTTTCATTCGGATCTTGACCTGGAAGGATTACTTTTTGTGGATGCTGCTGGATATTTGGATTTGAGGCCTTTTTGACTTTCTTTGGATCACTTTTGGATTAGAAATTTCACAAGTAAGTTTGTTTGGGGCATTACAGTTGCTGCAACTATAATTTTGCAATTTTCGATGTTTGGGCTGTTGTTGGGGCCTTTTGCCCAGGGGTAGTGAGTGGTGCATGGACTGAGTCTTTCTGTGGGGTCTCTTTAATGTAAACATCATGGAGGGCATGGAGGGCATGGGATTGTGCTTATTTTTGTGTGTTTTTCGATTTTTTTGGCTGCTGTTAGGGCCTTTTGCCCAGGGGTAATGAGTGGTGCATGGACTGAGTCTTTCTGTGGGGTCTCTTTAATGTAAACATCACGGAGGGCATGGATGGCATGGGATTGTGCTGATTTTTCTGTGGTTTTCGATTTTTTGGGCTGCTGTTGGGGCCTTTTGCCCAGGGCTAGTGAGTGGTGCATGGACTGAGTCTTTCTGTGGGGTCTCTTAAATGTAAACATCATGTCATGGAGGGCATGGATGGTATTGGATTGTGGTGATTCCTTTGTGTTTTTCGATTTTTTGGGGTGTTCATGGGGACTGGCCATGTGGGTGGGGGGCATTTTGAGTGCTGGTACAGGCAGGCCCTGGCCATGTGCTGGGAGGCAAGGGGCCATTTTGACTGCAGGCAGTGTGCTCAGGCCTGCACCCTTTTGCCTAGCTTTCATCCATTAAGCCCAGGGGTAGTGAGTGGTGCATGGGCCTAGTCTTTCAGTGGGGTGTCTTGAATTTAAACATCATGGAGGGCATGGATGGCATGGGATTGTGCTGATTTTTGTGTGTTTTTCGATTTTTGGGGGTGTTCATGGGGACTGGCCATGTGGGTGGGGGCCATTTTGAGTGCTGGTACAGGCGGGCCCTGGCCATGTGCTGGGAGGCAACGGGCCATTTTGAATGCAGGCAGTGTTCTCAGGCCTGCACCTATTTTGCCTAGCTTTCATCCATTATGCCCAGGGCTAGTGAGTGGTGCATGGGCCTAGTCTTTCTGTGGGGTGTCTTGAATTTAAACATCATGGAGGGCATGGATGGCATGGGATTGTGCTGATTTTTCTGTGTTTTTCGATTTTTTGGGGTGTTCATGGGGACTGGCCATGTGGGTGGGGGCCATTTTGAGTGCTGGTACAGGCAGGCCCTGGCCATGTGCTGGGAGGCAAGGGGGCATTTTGAATGCAGGCAGTGTTCTTAGATCTGCACCCATTTTGCCTAGCTTTCATGCATTATGCCCAGGGGTAGTGAGTGGTGCACGGGCCTAGTCTTTTTGTTGGGTGTCTTACATTTAAACATCATGGAGGGCATGGATGGCATGGGATTGTGCTGATTTTTGTGTGTTTTTCGATTTTCTGGGGTGTTCATTGGGATGGCCATGTGGGTGGGGACCATTTTGAGTGCTGGTACAGGCAGACCCTGGCCATGTGCTGGGAGGCAAGGGGCCATTTTGAATGCAGGCAGTGTTCTCAGCCTGCACCCATTTTGCCTAACTTTCATTTATTATGCCCAGGGGTAGTGAGTGGTGCATGGGCCTAGTCTTTCTGTGTGGTGTCTTGAATTTAAACATGGAGGGCATGGATGGCATGGGATTGTGCTGATTTTTGTGTGTTTTTCGATTTTTTGGGGTGTTCATGCGGACTGGCCATGTGGGTGGGGGACCATTTTGAGTGCTGGTACAGGCAGGCCCTGGCCATGTGCATGGAGGCAAAGGGCCATTTTGAATGCAGGCATTGTTCTCAAGCCTGCACCCATTTTGCCTTGCTTTCATCCATTATGCCCAGGGGTAGTGTGTGGTGCATGGGCCTAGTCTTTCTGTGGGGTGTCTTGAATTTAAACATCATGGAGGGCATAAATGGCATGGGATTGTGCTGATTTTTGTGTGTTTTTCGATTTTTTGGGGTGTTCATGGGTACTGGCCATGTGGGTGGGGGCCATTTTGAGTGCTGGTACAGGCAGGCCCTGGACATGTGCTGGGAGGCAAGGGGCCATTTTGAATGCGGGCAGTGTTCTCAGGCCTGCACCCATTTAGCCTAGCTTTCATCCATTTTGCCCAGGGGGAGTGAGTGGTGCATGGGCCTAGTCTTTCTGTGGGGTGTCTTGAATTTAAACATCATGGAGGGCATGGATGGCATGGGATTGTGCTGATTTTTGTGTTTTTCGATTTTTTTGGGGTGTTCATGGGGATTGGCCATGTGGGTGGGGGACATTTTGAGTGCTGGTACATGCCGGCCCTGGCCATGTGCTGGGAGGCAAGGGGCCATTTTGAATGCAGGCAGTGTTCTCAGGCCTGCCCCCTTTTTGCCTAGCTTTCATCCATTATGCCCAGGGGTAGTGAGTGGTGCATGGGCCTAGTCTTTCTGTGGGGTGTCTTGAATTTAAACATCATTGAGGGCTTGGATGGCATGGGATTGTGCTGATTTGTATGTGGTTTTCGAGTTTTTGGGGTGCATAACTGAACTGATGTTCCTCTGTCTTCCATTGCTTTCAGGTGCACAAGACTCAAGAGAACCACCAGTGCAAGAAAGAAGTCCTGCAGCGGTGTGTGTGTGCAGCATAACATCACGCGACGTCTTGTCTGGCACAGACAACTCTGCAACTCGTGCAACTGCGGCCTGCTGTTCTGACCGCTGAAGAAGATGGCCCCAAAAAAAGTTCCCCGTAGCTCCTCTAGCAAGAAAGTTGCCAGTAAGGAGCAGAAGAAGCAAGTTACCAAGGAGACTGTTGCGCCGCCCGCCACATTTTTGGGGAATAAAAAAAAAGTATGCCTGCAGCAGCAGCAGGATCTGCTGGGGACCAAGTTGGGAGCAGCACCCCCGCTCCATTGGGCTCAGTGCCACCACCACAATGCCAACTTAAGTCCAAGCCCTTGAGTGCTGCAGAGGCAGCCAGTCTACTTGTTCAATCACCATCGACCAGTGATGTTGGCTCATCGCATGAAAGTAGCAGCAATGTCCCTCAATCAACACAGTTTGTTGTAACTCATCTGACAAGTGTTGAACAACCACAGCCGCAACAACAACCACATGTGCAAGTACAAGCCCAAGTACATGTGGAAGGAGAGGCAGCGCAAGGAGATGCGCAAGCAGAGGTGCATGGAGGGGCACACGTGTCCACAATAGTTGTTCCTCCCAAAGTAGGGGCACACCAGGAAATCGACATTCAAGCCGAGGTATCATTTGAGGAAGCCACTCCTCCTGATGATCATTCATTGTCTTCCACATCCCTAGCAAGGAAAAGTTCAAGGATGGTGTCTACATCTTCTTCAAGCCCACCTCCTTCTGATGATATTGATCACACTTGGGAACCACCACTGCCGTCTGAGAGTGAGGCACACCATGATCTGACAAAGGTAGCTAAGCGTAAAAGGAAGGTCCCCAAAACTCTCATAGTTATGGAGTGTGATGACGCTCAACAAGAAGTGGCGTATACTCCTGCTGATGAAGACTCTCACGACGACGACGCAGTCATCATAGGCTTCACTCCAGCCTCAGCGGGCATGGAGCAAACAGACATTTTGACCCTAACCGGAAAAGCTGCTGAGCTCAGAAGCGCCATATGAACGCAACCACCCACTGACGCGTCTGTATAACACTAAGCTGGCTAAAATGCTAGCTCTGGACCTCCTCCCTTTTTCTTTTGTAGAAGAGGGTTGGTTTTCTAGAATTAGTGGCAGCGCTCAGCCCTAAATGGAAGGTTCCTAGCCGGTTCTATTTTGCCAGAGTTGCGGTTCCTGCACTACATGAAGATGTGCTGGAGGTGATTGGGGCAGCATTACAGAAGAGTTCTGTTCACACTATACATCTGACAACAGACATGTGGACCTGTGGCGCAGGCACTGATTACATGTGCATCACTGCACACTGGGTCTCTTTTTCATGGGTTAAAGCAAAGCTAAACGCAGGTGTTGACCCGGACCAAGTTTTTAAAGCTGCTCGGAAACATGCAACCCTAGCCATGTTTGGCTTGGAGAAACGTCATACAGCAGAAAACATTTTGAATGAGTTTAACACAAAGGTCTTTCACTGGCTGCCCCCAAAAAAATGCAAGATTGGTTATGTTTCCACGGATAATGGCGCCAATGTAGTTAAGGTCATGGATCTGGGTAACTATTTCAGAGTGCCGTGTTTGGCGCACTGTATAAACCTGGTTGTTAAAAAAATTCTTGAGTCAAGACAGTCCAGTGTGCGAGTTAGTGACCACCTGCCTAATAATGTGCTACCATTTCAGCCATTCTTTTAAGGCCCAGAAGCATCTGAGGGGCCTGCTACATGAACGTCGAATGCCAGTGAAAGCACTCATCCAGGAGGTGCCAACACGTTGGAACTCAACCTTCTACATGCTTGAGAGTCTGTATGAGCAGTTTACGGTACTTGATCAGTATTTCTTAACACTGGGTACAGCTTAGAAGGACCTGAGGCTAGATGCGGCGCAATGGAAGCTAGTTAAAAGCCTGACAGACATGCTTCGTCCTTTTGAGGTCTTCACACGTGCAGTCAGCAGGGAGGACTGTAATTTGGGAAAAGCTATCCCATTGTTGCGCATGCTGGAGCACCAACTGAAAGCGGTGTCTTCTATGTTTCAAAAAGATGAAGAAAAGCAGGAAGCTTTTCTTTTGGAGGAGAAATTATTAGAGCGCCTACTTGGCAATGAACATCTTCAAATGATCCACTCAGAACAGCATTACATTTGTGCTACTATTCTGGATCCACGCTACAAAAAGGCGCTGGCAGGCAGAGCATTCTTTCCTTTTGGTGACGAAGATGTTACAAATTACAAACATTGGCTAGCCTTGTCAGCCATGAGGTTTGAAAGAGAACGGCAGAATATTGAAGGAAAATGCATTACATCTGCCTCGGCAGGCCATCCCCAGTCAAAAGAATCCACTTCTGAACCTGTGGCTGTGGCAGAAGTGACCTCTCAGCCATTAAAGACACCGGATCATCTGCACCAGACACAACAGTAACATTGGGTAAAGAAGAGGATTGGCTAACTCTGCTTGGGTTTGGTTCTCAAAAGGTCCCAGCAAAAAGTAAGCAAAGTGGAGGAACCGTGGAGAACCTTGAGTCAATGGTGCAGGACGATCTGAATGACTCAACAGAGGTCTATGTTAATGCTGACCCATTGGCGTATTGGCATGGGAAAAAAGAATTTTGGGCACAGATCTCCAACCTGGCTATAAACTACTTGTCTTGCCCACTCGCAAGCGTGTCTTCTGACCGTGTTTGCAGTACTGCTGGTGGCATTGTAACTTGCAAACGGACCCCCCTCTCGCACAAAAATGTGGAGAGGTTAACAATGATCAAGATGAATCAGCACCTCATACCACCATATTACAAAGTACGAGAACACACACCGGATGAAGACGAGGAGGGCAGCAACTAAGATGAGGGAATTTCTTCTCTGTTAGGTGACACTGACCTACTCCTGCCTGAATTCGCAGAGTATGAGGACGAACTCTTATTCCCTGACACCGAGCCCTGAAAATGAGCCAATGAATCAATAACTTTCTTTTTCGTTCTTATTTACTTTTATTCCTGTGTGTCTGTCTTTCTTTGTTTTGCACAGTTAATATAATTAAAACTTTAATCACCTAATCACAAAAAACAAGCCCATCAGCAGAACTGTCTTCACTTATTTGCTTATTGATTTGAAGGTGCCGCAGTCTGCATTCCTCAGGTTCACAAGTTCACAAGAACATGCTCCTCTATCCTCCTCTTCCAGACTCCTATTTCCCTCAAAGCAGAGGGCTGGATTACGCCCAATGAAGAAAGACTCCGCACTTGTGGGGTGTTCTACTTCTTTGCGGGTGAGTTGGTGGGTCTTGGGGCATTGCTGGGAAGGTCTAATACCGGATAAAACTGGTTTTGACCAAATCAGACTTGAAAACGTTTTTGACTTTTTGCTCACTATCATGTTTTCGGGGGCCTGTTTAGGGGGCTTCCTGGTGTTTGTGGGTGGGTTTCGGGGTCTGGGAGCACTGCTGGGTATGGATACTTTTGATTGCAAGAGGTTTGAAGCATATCCATGGTGGCAGAGGGGAGTTAGGGCCTAGCTGCAGAGCGCACGCGGAGTGATTTTGGAAACTGCCATGAAAATGACTAAGTCCCCATTTTTGTACTTTTGCTTTTTGGCTGTTTGGTGGTCTTCTACTAGTTTTCGAATTGGTTGATGGCTCTGGGGCCATTGCTGGGAAGCTCTAATACCGGATAAAAGTGGTTTGGAACAAATCGGAGGCAAATTTTTTTTGCGTTTTTGCTGACTTGCTTGTCTTTGAGGTGCTCTTTGGGGGGGTTCCGGGTGTTTGTGGGTGGGTTTTGGGGTCTGAGAGCACTGCTGGCACAGTCTAATTTTGATTGCATTTGCTTTTCAGGAAATCCATGGTGGAAAACGGGAGTTATGACCTAGCTGCACAGCGCGTTTGGACAGAAGGCCGAAAAATATTGTAAGTATGAGATTTTCCATTTTGGCTTTTTGGCTGTTTGGGGGTGTTGTGCTTTTTTGCGGGTGGGTTGGCGGGTCTTGGGGCATTGCTGGGAAGGTCTAATACCGGATAGAAGTGGTTTGGACAAAATCCATGTGGAAAAGCCTTTTGGTACTTTTTGTAACTTAGGGTTCGTTAGGATTAGCCCTAGCAGCAGTATTGCATGTGTTTCGGGGTGTTCTAGATTTTTGCAACTGAGTTCTGGGGTCTTAGAGCTCTCGTGGGGATGTGTAATTTTGGTTGCAAGTGATTTGAAGAAAATCCATGGTAGGAAAGGGGCGATTTGGCATGGTTAAAGAAAGCATTTGCCACTATTCCCTAACTTAGGGCTTGTTAGGGTTAGCAGTATTTGTATTGCATGTGTTTGGGTGGGGGGCTGTTTGTGGGGGGATTTGCGAGTCTTGGAGCGATGCTGGGTATGGATAATTTTGCTTGCTTGCAAGTGGTTTGAATACAATCCACGGCGGCTAAGGGGGGATTTGGGCCTACTTTTACTTTCAAAGTACGTTTTGTCACCAGTTTTCTACTAGGCCTCGTTTTTTGAGATCTGATTGGGGGGCTTCTGCATTTTTGCTACTGGCTTTAGTAAGGGTCTGGGTGGGAGCACTGCTGGGAAGGTCTAATTTTGTTCTAAAACACAGTTTACAGTACACCTAGCTTGGAGGGAAAGACCTGCAAAGTTAATTTGCCCACACTTATTTATCCTTCAAAAGGAGACTCAGACAGAGTACGCACTTTCAAACATATTGTACTGTCTATTAGGAAACTCAAAGTGTGACTTTTGCACTACACAGCGTACAAACCTTATATTTATTTGTCAGTGGTGTTCTAATATCACTTCCTGTTTTTCCATCAATAATTACAGGCCGGGTTTCAGTCTGTGCAATGGGAAAAAAAGGATGAAGTCAGGCCTCACATTAGAGAGCCGCAATTCAGCATCCGCCAGGCAGGCAGTGGACAGGGTGTCTTCTGGTCACCAACATTGATGGATGGAGCGTCAGCTGGAATGGAGGAGTGCCGCTAATAAGAGGAATGGTTTGATGCGTGCAACTTACCAAATTCAACAGGACAACTACAACATACAGATACAGTATCCGTTCTTTTCTGATTATCTTTTAAGGAATGTTATAGCTGTGAACTTCTATGAGTGTGACTCTGCATTTCTTGGATCTCTCTCTGCTTCTAAATTGATCCCTACAGCCATTCTATAGGTTTTACTTCGGCTATTTTTTAAACCTAATTTAATGTAAGAAGTGTTTCTCTGAGTGCAGAGATAGGCAAGTGAAAACGCTGCAGCCCTGTACTGTCGCATTCTGTCATTCACGGTTGTCGAAAGTACTACTTACTTTTCAGTAACCATGCATGCAGTAGTGCATGCACTTCCTTTATGTCACTTAAACGATTTATGGTTAGCTTTGTACCCAAAGATTTCTTTATATTCAATTATTGTTTGTCCAAGCTGTGCTTTTTTTTTCTTCTCTCAAAAAAACTTTCCTAAAATCCCCCATTCCCAACCATTTTCCAAACCCTAACCCTCTTCCCCCGGGCTGTGTGGTTTTAATTGATGTGTGACTAAATGACAGAAATAACTCCACACACTTGCTGGGGAGGATAAGGTCAAAGCAACAGGCTGGTGAAGGAATCCGAGGATATATTCTATTCTTACTCAGCTTCACACTCAATCACTATTGGCAAATGAAAGCAGATTTTCATGTCCGCCATCAACTTGATAGGTCATCAAGAACATCCTCCTCCTAGAAGTGGCAAATTATTACGCTGCTGTGTCCTTCACCTTCAGTACTATTTCTTGTAGTAGTAGCCAATGTCAAAGAAATTCAACGCAAGTACTAGTTATACTTTTAATACTTTACCATTTGTTAGGCTACATTGTGGCACTGTTCTAGTGTACTGTCACCTGCTATATTCTCTATCGTACCGTTCTAATGCTATGGTAAGGACAAACAAGGTTTCATTTTCTTTTTTTTCAGATGCTGTAACTGCCACTGTGTAACACCACTAGTACCAACGCAATGATGACTTTTCATCCGCCCAGGATTGCCAACCTTAATCGCCATTTGACGTGCAGCCAGCCCTGTGCCTAGCCCTATTTCCAAACACAAATTTAAGGTAAGATAAGCATTTGGGGGGAGGAAGTATAATGAGTATTAGGAGAGACGAGAGACTGATGCTAGTACTAGTAAAGTCCTAGGACTATTGAATTCACTTACTCTGTGAGAGGCAGTAAGTTTTGAAAGCATTTGGGCAATTAATTACACAACTTGAATCAAGATGCCACTTAAGTGTCACCAAAACAAAGTTACTGTTAAACCCCCACCCACCAGCCTCAAAAGCAGTAAAAAAAACACGTATGCTAAGATGAAGTTTAAAGTATATTTATATCCCTGACAAAAATAATCTCCCACAAGACCCAACCCACCCCCACTCCCTAACCCCAACGAATGTCCTTGAAAAGTCCAAAAAAGTGAAAAAACCCAACTCCCAATTCCCACTCCCCATAAGTCTTTAAATAAGGGACAAGGGACAGTCTCCTCCTACTGCTGGCTGCTGCTGTTGAATTTCCAGGCCAGGTCAGAATGCTCCTTGCGGAGGGTCTCGAGCAGGGTTTTCGTGTTGAGCAGCTCCTGCTCAAGGTAGGAAACCCACAGGGAAATGCGGTGCATGCGTTTCTTGCAACTGCTGTGGGGGGGCAGCTGATTTCTTTGCTCAGCGGTGGCGGGTCGCTGCGGTACCCCGGCTCCATACCGCTGGAGACCTGCACTGACTGGGTGACCCAGGGAGCGCGGAGGAGGATGCAGCTGTCCCGGTAGATGTTGTGGTAGACTGCATGTCCCCCTCCTCCTGGGCCACCAGCTGGCGATATTCAGCGACAGTGGCCTCCAGCCTCTATTGCCGGGCCCGTCTAGCCAGCTCCTTCCGGGTTGGTTTGGAAGGAGCATCTATATGAAGAAAGAAAGACATAGTCTGTAACCAATGCTCTTTAAGATTGACAAAAAAATGATTCAGCAGAAAGTTGTGTCACAGTAGAACTAGCAACTTGCAAGTGCAGTACATAACTATTGTGGCCAGTATCTATCTAACCTCCCACTTCTTCACCCTTGCTGTAACATTAGTGGGAGTTTAAGGAATCAATTCTACGAGCACTATGGACTCACTTCATTAGAGTCGACTATGAAAGTACACCAGTCTTATTCTTCTTCTCTCTTGTTTAGCAAATTTGGTACGTTAACTTCTGCAAGCCGGCATAATGCCACCGCAGTCAACTTGCACCCGAGGAAAACAGACGCCCGCCATGATGAGTGAGACAGACTTGCGTTACTGTACCAGTCCAGTACATGCAGGTGGTGATGCTCTTACTTTTCTATTACGGGTAGCACTGAGAATACTCTGTTACAAGGGCTACTGCTTAATTAATTTAACTTTCACCCTACAGTGCCAATGAATACTGGAAAAGGAAAATGAAGAAGATAAATAATATGATTATCTATCACTGCACATGGTATGTATTTACTTACATATGGGATGACTTTAGGTGCTTTGCTTTTTATTGAGTGAACAGTGATACATCCACACATGAATGACCGAGTTCTACTAAACTTATTAACAGAGGTAGTGAGTGGCCATCGTAATAGCCGGATATATGCTGTGCTTGCAATACAAACTACTGCTACTATTCATGATAGTATTCGGACAAAATTACAACTTCTTTTCCTTGCCTTTCCTACACTTGGACGGACGTGCGGGTGCAGTGTTACATGCTCTTCAAAGTAACACTTAGTTCATCCAGTGACCTGCTACTCTCTCTAGATACACATATGCTATCTAAGAGTCCGATAGTACCATGATCCAGGCATCCATCCATTCAAACTATGGGGCAGATTAGGATTGCGGATTTTTCGCATCCTCCGGGCCGGCGGAATCTGCCGCCGGCCCGGAGGATGCGGGAAATCTGCAGCGGACTGAAAAAGACCTCCAGCCAGATTAGGATGGCTGGGGGATCGTTTTTCAGTCCACAGCTTTTCCGCAGCGGTCGCCTCCTGTCCGCAGCGGAAAAGCACCAACATGGCTGGCGGTGTCTATCAGACACCGCCAGCCATATTAGGATGTCTGGAGGAACATGCCTTTACACGGCGGCATTTCCGACGTGCAAAGGCATACGAATTTTTGTTTGCGGGCCCTTTGCGGGCCACCAGAGGTGAAGGGGGTGTGGGGGGTGCACATGGGGGGTACCTATGGTACCCCCCTGCATTTGCCTGCACAAAGCGGCAGGCACCGCGCGGCGCCTGCCGCTTTGTGAATGCAAATGCACAACTTACATTTTTATCATTGCGGCGGGTGCTGCTTCAAGCAGCACCCGCCGCAATGATAAAAATACAGGATGTGACCGCCAGGGTGGCGGTCACATCCTAATTACCATAGAGGGACCACCGCTGCCCCTGCGGACGGTCCCTCCTACTCTATGGTGGCGGACAGACTCAGGTCCGTCAGCCATCATAATAAGCCCCTAAATGTCAATCATTCTTCTTCATGTCTCTCATCTGGACAAACCTTACATTTTCTCATGGGGAGCAGCACACTATGCAGTCTGCAATCTCAATAAATAAGGAATATAAGAGCTTACCACTGCCCGCCACTACCGTGGCAACCCGCACAGCAGTTTGGTCCGGCACTTGCTCCGCCTCCTCCCCAGAGCTTCCCTCCACCTCCGCGCTGGGCCCAGCACCAGATGTTCCACCTACAAAGTACATTTAAGAATGTTAGATGTCATAGACATACACCACTCACTAGTATTTTGTCTAGGAATGAAGAAATGTGAATACAGAAACCAATCTAATAATTTGTGACTGTCTACTCTAAAGTAAAAATGTCCCTTTTTCCAGGGAAGGGTGTTGTCTTGCAGCATTATTTGGCACAACTGATGAATGCTTGCTTTTTAACACGCACCATTTTCCTCATAACAGACAGAAGCTTCACTTCTAAGAACAAATCATTAGGACGAAGGGACCAATGATTCAGCACCAAAAAGAAAAATGAAAGTTCAAACCAGGTGAGGGCTCGGCTTGCCCACAATAAATGTGTGAAATAAAAAATGAGTATAAGCACTTTTCCATTTTTAATCAACCGTTTATGTTTTATGACAAGCTTGATTTTAATAAATATTTTTATTTTTAATAAGGCTTTAAAACTTAAATAGACTCGGTAGTTTTTGGTCATGAGTGAATGAGCAAAAGGTTTTGCAATTTGCAAGCATGAGTCCGTGCCTCTGACACTTCTGGACTCTGACTCCGTACTCTTGTCCTGCGTTGGATAATCATCATTGGGGATCAATCATCAATGAATTCGGGAGCTAAATGATTCTGCCACACTATCTAGTCAGT
The DNA here is from genome assembly GCF_964263255.1 of Lissotriton vulgaris. Taxonomy (NCBI): domain Eukaryota; kingdom Metazoa; phylum Chordata; class Amphibia; order Caudata; family Salamandridae; genus Lissotriton; species Lissotriton vulgaris. Next base: position 68,604,107 of record NC_141695.1, read on the forward strand.
AGGGAGATTGGGGGTTCTTCAAAGTTTGATATCACTGAGTTATGTGGAAAGTCTACCTGCACCTATTATAATTGATAAACAATGCACTATTTAGTGTCCATAGTTCTGTCTGTGCAGATTTGTCCCTGCAACAGTAGTAGAATAGATTGTCCTCCTATCCAAACCAAAATTAAAGTAGTATCGTATTCATTCTTGGTGGTCATTCACCTTTTTATTGTTGGCAATTGTCAAAGCATAAACATTTAGAAGACTTGAAAAGACATTATGGACAATCCCAGAGGACTGCACTCAGTGCATAGAGCTATTGCTGACTAGAATGGGAGTCCAATGGAATTGCCAAATGTGCAATCTTATTTAGCTACACAGACAGACTAATAAGAATAATCTAGTAATACCACAGGGAGTCATAGTCGAGGCAGGATAAGAATTTAGATACAGTCTACAAGAAGATCAAAGACGATTTAGAAAAATCGAATGAGGAACGCTAGGAAAAAATAGGTACTCTATATTAAAATTAAAACTTACCGGGGCCAGCAAAGGAGCCCTCGCCTGACCGATCCTGGCCTTGTTCAGCAGCAGCAGTAGGCTCCTCCAATGCCCTCCTGCCCCTGGGGGGAGCTGATGTACAACATGAAAGAAAGAAAGACCAGAAAACATGGATGATATTTGTAAACCAAATCAAACATTTCAAAAGAACAATAACAAAATATTTTGGCGAAATAGCAAATGGACAAGTATTCCACGGGATATATTGACCTATCTCATGTGGTCTACTACGATATTAGTATTGCTTGATTTGCGGACTGTCGACTTGAAAAGTTATGTAACTCACTAAACAAACTACTAAAAAGGTTCGCCTAGGACTGGCAGGCAGCAGTCCGCAGCACGCAAAGTGACAGACAAAGTCCATCGTGATTGCAGATCAGCGACAACACTAAAAAGTTTCCTACTACTTTAACCAGTCATTAAAATACTCAAACTATCAATCCACCACCAATATTTCTTCTTATTGCCAGGTGTACAAAGGAAGGACTGGACTTGAGTCTGTAGGGGCTGATTTAGAAGCCCCTTGTGGCTCTTTTGCTCCATTGTTGTTTGACTTTTGTGACGCAGCGGCAGAACAAAAGAGGCGCCATGGTGCGGCGCATATCAACAACGTGACGCATAAGGGAGATGCATCACGTTGAAAAGCCCTGCGCCATCAGGGGGCGTTCCGGCGCAAGGGAGGGTGTTCCTGGGCAGGAACGCATCCTAAAAATGGCTGAGGGAAATCTACAAGATTTCAATCAGTCACTTTGAGGACAATGATGCGTGACTCAAACCCTGCGCCTGCTTGAAGCAGACGTACGGCTTGACGCAGCATTGGGGAGATAGGGCACCCCAGAGCATTGCTGGAGCTGCGCCATCGTTGCGACGCATCTCCAGCAATGCGCCGCCTTTACGGCACAGAAGCGTAACGCTTCGGTGGCGTGTTGGGCCCATGGTGCGCCGCATTGTAAATTCGGCGCACCATGGGTGGTGGTGGCGTGGAGCACAAATACTGGCGCATCCCTGCTACTTTGCAGGGATGCGCCGGTAATTAAAAATCTGACCCTTAGTGTCTAGCATTACGCAGTTCTTTAAACTACACTCATGCATAATTTCACAGGCCAATGAAATGAACACAAAATCGAAAACAAATAGGCATAGTAGCAGTGCTACTGAGAAAAAAAGTAGTGCACCTGAAATGCACAGAAGATTTTGAAATATCATTTACCTACAATGTAATCAGCAGCATTATTGCTCTTGGTAAAAAACACAAATTTGCAAGATAATAACACACAGAGCAGGAGAAAACAGAGTAGTAAAGAAATAGCTACTACTACTCACCAAGCCCGGGGATCTCAAGGCCGAGCAGGTCGAGCAGATCGCGTTCCCGGTCCAGAAGATCCGTCCAACGGTGGGTGGCCTGGTTGTAGGTGCGCCGGACCCGAGAGTGTTGGTACATGGCCCGGCACACCTTCTCCCACCGCTTCCGGCGGTCCTGGATCCCGTACCCGCTAGCGATCCTGCCGCCTGCCATGATGGTCCTGGGAGGCGGCGCTGAACATAAAAAACTAGTGCGGCCACCTCCTCCGCGCTGAAGATCTCCCGGGCTGTGACTGTCTCCCCCCTCAAACGCCAGCACGGGAGCCGGGCACGGGGTGCGGGACCCTTCCCCTTCTCAGGATGCTTCCCGGCTCTCTTTACCATGGTCTGGGTAGAAAGGAAGCTAAATAATAAAGAAGAAATAGAATTGGGAAGAAGAAGAAAAGTGTTTACCTTTCTATTGCTACCTGCTGTGCGGGAGTTTGATCCTGACGCTGGAGGATTGTGGAAGCGTCTTGAGGCTCACCGCTAGCACTTTGTAAGGCGCTACCTTTCGCCGGACCCGCTTCGTGGGTCCCGCTTCACGGTGCTGTGGTCTGCTGTCTCTTGGATACAACGCACTAAGGGCATTTGTTAGACAGGGCTGCGAGCGTGAATACAGCAGGACTCCAGCTCCCAAGAGTCCCTGCTGTTTACTTCACCGAATCCACCTGGTGACGCTCTCCCTGTAGGCCACGCCCCCCTGCAATCAGTGAAAAGAGCCTGGACATAGAACCTTGGCGGTTACCTTTCTATTGCTACCTGCTGTGCCGGAGTTTGATCCTGACGCTGGAGGATTGTGGAAGCGTCTTGAGGCTCACCGCTAGCGCTTTGTAAGGCGCTACCTTTCGCCGGACCCGCTTTGCGGGACCCGCTTCACGGTGCTGTGGTCTGCTGTCTCTTGGATACAACGCACTAAGGGCATTTGGTAGACAGGGCTGCGGCGTGAATACAGCAGGACTCCAGCTCCCAAGAGTCCCTGCTGTTTACTTCACCGAATCCACCTGGTGAAGCTCTCCCTGTAGGCCACGCCCCCCTGCAATCAGTGAAAAGAGCCTGGACATAAATCCTTGGCGGTTACCTTTCTATTGCTACCTGCTGTGCCGGAGTTTGATCCTGACGCTGGAGGATTGTGAAAGCGTCTTGAGGCTCACCGCTAGCGCTTTGTAAGGCACTACCTTTCGCTGGACCCGCTTCGCGGGTCCCGCTTCACGGTGCTGTGGTATGCTGTCTCTTGGATACAACGCACTAAGGGCATTTGGTAGACAGGGCTGCAAGCGTGAATACAGCAGGACTCCAGCTCCCAAGAGTCCCTGCTGTTTACTTCACCGAATCCACCTGGTGACGCTCTCCCTGTAGGCCACGCCCCCCTGCAATCAGTGAAAAGAGCCTGGACATAGAACCTTGGCGGTTACCTTTCTATTGCTACCTGCTGTGCCGGAGTTTGATCCTGACGCTGGAGGATTGTGGAAGCGTCTTGAGGCTCACCGCTAGCGCTTTGTAAGGCGCTACCTTTCGCCGGACCCACTTCGCGGGTCCCGCTTCACGGTGCTGTGGTCTGCTGTCTCTTGGATACAACGCACTAAGGGCATTTGGAAGACAGGGCTGCGAGCGTGAATACAGCAGCACTCCAGCTCCCAAGAGTCCCTGCTGTTTACTTCACCGAATCCACCTGGTGACGCTCTCCCTGTAGGCCACGCCCCCTTTTACACCCAAACTATATCAAACGGCTCACTGCACCGCAGCGCGGGAGCGCGCGGGAAGCGCCCGGGAGAAGCCCGGGACAAGGGCGGGCCCTCTGAGGCCCTCCGAGGCACGAGAAGGCTAGGCTAGGCCAGTCCCCTAATATTCGTCTATCTGCATTCTGTCTGGCCAGAGTCCCCCCACCTGTCTCGTGACCTCCTCGCCCCATTTTGAGAAATGCTTTAGAATGTTTCTAACAACCTTATAGGTTCCGTAGTCACTGTTTGTCAGGTTTAGGTTTAGTTAATCAAATATATACTTTAGAGAAATCTGCCAAGTATTTTAGCTTAGGTGCACTAAATAGTAATCTCTCTTCTACCTTTTACCGCTCTCATTGTTTGATTGAGATGATGACAAAGAAATTAAGGTCCGGGAGAATACTGGTAGGAAAATCATGTTCAAAAACCAGATCGAATCCCCTCCGAAATAAGCTTAGCCAGGCCACTAATCTGAAAAGCACTTGTCAGCTCTTTAATCTCTGGGAAAGGGGTAAGAATAAAGCTACAGTGGCGGACAATAAGTCGGAGGATATTAAGGATTCTAGAGCTATTCATTTAGATATATTATCCAATACTTCGAGAGAAATGCCTGAAAATAGAAAGGTAATTGTGGATAATAGTTCTGCAGCAACAAGAGTAGTACCTTTATCCTCTGAGTGTGGTTTTTCTCCTCCCCTATTCTCCACAATGCAAAATAATATTGAATTAGTACCAGAAGTAGTCATAAAAACAAAGAAAGACATAGAACAAGATAGCTTGCATATAAGGAAAACTTCACACGAAGATGCCCATCACACAGTAAATATATCACCAACAAAAGATTCCTTCAACAATGGTCTGTCTCCAATGGTCCTAGATAAAGACCTATGTCAAAGGTACATAGAGACCGACCTGGTTAAAGCCGAGATGGACTTAAAAACCCCGGTAACATCGACCCAAGCAGGCTTGCAGCTTTACAGCAGTACCCCTTCCAAGTCCTCACACTCTAATTTTTCCATAAGTCCCAACCTAGATTTGACCGGGATAAATGCACTACAATGTCAGGGGACAGACAAACCCATTTCTGATTCCCTCCATATATTAGAACATTTATTGTCGTCCATTTTACAATTACTGGAAAAATTTGTGGGGGGCCCTGACTGTGTACTAGATACAGTGACCAAAATTTTGAAAGTTTTATTGGGCACTCAAAAAGAGAAGGATGCAGTTCAAAAGGAGCAGTCCTCCTCCTCTTTAGAACTAGATGAGGTAGGAATAAAAGATCAGTTATCTATAGTTAATAATGTTCCAAATAGAGTATATGAGGTTGTAAAAACAAGTGCTATCCAGCCTGCCTCTACTCTAAATTGCTCATCAGTTAATGATTCAGAAATTAAATCTTGTGGGGAACTCCCTCCAAAAACCGGGAATGACCTTTTCCCTATTTTTAAGAAGCAACAGGGAGAAGGAGATAGAGAGGTGGATGCTGCTCCGGAAGAGAATAGTAATAAAGGGAAGTCAGAGATAACAAAAAAGAACGGAAAGAACAAGAGGAAACTATTGAGACGGATAGAAAAAGATAGGCGGAGGAAAATCCTTTTTAGAAAACATCTTAATTTCCCCTTACACAATGAGGTACATCAAACTCAGGTGGTAGCGGAAAAGGATAATAACTCTGAAAATAAGATCATTAAAGAAAATATCGCCCCTCCGCCCCCGGCTATTCCAGCATTATTATTTACTTCCTCCCCCCCTCCACAATCAACATTTGATACAAATATCCTCTTGCAACAAGTTACCATCAATAGGGATATAATTGGGTCCAAAAATCCAATATATTCAGGACAGGAGCAGAATCCCCCCGGCCAAGTAGTTCCAACACTTAACCCCCTAGCAACACCCTTCTCGGGAGTATTTGCAAGAGGTGCCTCGCTAACAGAGTCTAAGGAGAAAAGCATAGATACCGTATGGGTAGAATTTTCTCCCCTGTTTGATGCTGAATGCATTCTGAATAGATCCCTTCTGCTTAAATATTTTCAAGAATCTGCTAACTTGAAATTAATACAATCAGCCGATTTAGATAGGGTACAAATATTAAAATCAGAAGTGAGGATGATAACTAGGGTGAAGTTCCACTCTAAGTTAGTAGCCAATCTTATTCTGCAATGCTCAGAAGATCTGCAGAGCAGAGGAATAGATGTAATCCCGGTGTTGGAGCACACTAGACAAAACAACGTCCTTAAATCCCAAACTCGCCAGAAGCCCCCCTTTTCTCTGTTGCAAGCAGCAACAGGTAGTATAAATAAGGTGAGTGAGCTTACAGAGTTAAAAATATGCAAGTCTAAGGATTCTCGTTTAGTGTCCTATGCTAACCCTACCTTGCTATCTTACCAATCAGATACTAGAGATGAAAATATCCAATGGAATTGGCTTCCCAGAGTTCTTGCAGAAAAATCCCTAAATAAACAACCATCTAATTCGCATCTTTAGCAAAAAATTATCTATAATATCCTGGAATGCAGCCGGTTTAAAAAACAGTCCGGAGAAAATGGCATTTCTTTTGTCCCTGGAGGCAAACATAATATGCCTCCAGGAGACATGGTGCCCCGATAAAGTTCAAATAGGGAAAGACTATTATGTATTGGAAGGTAGCGCCACTTCGAATAAAAAAGGACATGCCAGTGGGGGAATAGCTTGTCTTTTATCGAACCGAATAAATTGGAACTATGTGCACTATATGGACCCCAGTAAACTCTTTCAAGTAGTAACTTTATTTGGGTCAGATAACCCTAAAGCTGGTAACCGTCTGGTTCTGATTAATGCCTATATACCCCCGGAAGCTGGCTTTAATGCAATCTTAAAAAAGGTTTTTTTGCATATCCAGAGTATCAGGGAGAAAGATCCAATGACGGCTATAATTCTAGTCGGGGACTTGAATTGCAAGATTTCCAATTCAAGCATAAACTTATTCTGCGATAAATTTAGAGAAGAAACTCTCCATATCCCTCGGGCAGCGTTTCCTGAAAATATAAAAACAAACAAAAATGGTAAGCTATTATTAAATGAGTTGTCAGAAATGGATGGGATTATTGCAAATGGGAGACTCCCCTCAGATTCCCCAGCTAATTTCACGCATAAATCCTATCAAGGGGAATCGATTCTTGATTATGTAATAATGGGGACCCATTCATTTGAGTTGTTGAAGGACCTCAAAATTATTGATACACCGTTAAGTGATCATAGAATCCTCTCCATCTCGATGAATGTAAAGCCTTCAAAATGTGATCGGTGGTCTTTGAATAGTGAGCAAACAAATTTCGGCTCCAAATCAGGAAGATGCTACTGGAACGCAAGAGCGTATCGAAACATGGAAGCAATGCTAGATGTAGCAATATCCGAGCTTCCTTCCTGGTATGGCTTTGAAATCGAAAATTTCTCCCTGTTCATGAAGTCAGTGATAGCTGGGGCAAAAAAGCTCAATAAGAAAAAGTCCATTGGAATATTCCCTAGCCCTCTGAGACTGCTCAACATAGAAATTAATAAATTAATAAGGGCTCAATATTTAAATAGATCCGCTGGCACAGCACAAAAAATAACAATGCTAAATAGGAAAAGGAGAAGGCTATTAGCCACATTGCGTAAAGAAATAGAGGATCCCATTTGGGTAAAAATAAGAGAAGCAGCCATTAACGGGGAAATTAGGCAATTTTGGTCCCTTATAGGTGAGGGGTGCGGACTGAGAACAAGCCCTTTACCCATCCCTATTGAGGAACAAATATGGAGGGATTTTGTTTCTAATCTCTATGCAAGCAACAATACGGTGGCCCCTCAAGTATGGCCAAAAGAAATGAGTTTGCCTTTAGAGCCATTTACAGAAAAGGACATAGACTTAGCGATCGGAGAAATGCGGCATTCCGGGGCTATGGGCCCGGATGAATTGCCCATTAACGTATTAAAACAGAACAGGGCTAAATGGAGTGTGCTACTCTGTCCAATTTTTAAGATTTGTCTATTAAGAGGTAAGGTTTTACCCTCCTGGAAGGGAAGTATCCTGGTACCATTGTTTAAAAAGGGAGATCGCCTATCCCCTCAGAACTACCGCCAGATTGCATTGTTGGATGCAATCGGCAAAGTTTTTACAAGATGCCTGCTCAAACGAATAAATGATTGGGTGGAACATTCAAATATTCTTCCACTCGAGCAGACTGGTTTCAGGAAAAACCACAGTACCATGGACAATCTAACAGCCCTCCAGGTAATAACCGACAAGTACATTGGAGCCAGAAAGGGGAGAGTCTATGCGGCATTCATATATTTCTCCACAGCCTTTGATAAGGTCGATCGTCAATTACTGTGGAGAAAGCTACGTGCTCTGGGAATGCCTCATAGCCTCTTACGTTTGGTACAAGATTTGCACGATAATACGTGGTGCAGAATGCTACTGGGGGGAGAAAGGGGCTTATCCCAGCTTATTACATCGGCAAATGGCCTTAAACAGGGCTGTCTTTTAGCTCCCCTTTTGTTTTCCCTTTACGTTAGTGATCTCCCCCTCATCATATCTGCATGTGAAGGAATTGCTCCACGCCTGGGAGACACATATATTTCTTGTTTAATGTATGCGGACGACATATTAATCCTAGACCTTACCCCAAAAGGCCTTAATAACCGTCTGCATTCATTATACGCATTCTCCGAAGCCTATTTTCTGAAAATAAATATTTCTAAAAGCAAGGTAATGTGTATGGAGGGGCGAAAAAAACTGAAGTTGGAACACATTAGCTGGGAGCTGGGAGGCCAAAAATTAGAAAGAGTAAAATCATATGTATTTTTGGGCAAGGTTGTTAATAGAAACTTGAGCAACAAATCCCATATAGAAAATAGTTCCCGCAAGGCAAAGTCGCAGGGAAATGGGTTAAGAGCATTATACAAATCAACCGGTAAAAGACACTTTGGTTACCTGCTGGAGGCCTTCCGGGCAAAAGTCCCCCCAACTTTGCTTTACGGCATAGAACTCATCGACTTAGTCGAATGGGGTTTTCTGGACATTATCGAGTGCTCCCTCTTGAGAAGCTTAACTTCGGTTAATAATAGTTGCAGTGCAGCAGCCCTTCGTTTAGAATTCGGTCTAAGAAGCAGCTGGGCACAGGGTCTGGCAGGAGTCATTCGCTGGGTTATCTGTCTGATTAAAGGAAAGCCAACCACATTAAGATCCTTAATCACAAAAGAGTTGATGGGCCCCCTAAAAGAGCATTCGATTCTTATAAAGAATTACAGGAAGGCCATTACACTCTTGGACTTGGAGGAAGCCACTCTTTTAGACCTCTCTATGCAACAATTAAAATTTACATTAAAATAAGCCACATGGAAGTTAAGCTACGAAAGGGATCGCAACTTGATTGTACAAAAGAAGGGGGCTACTCAAGCTGTTGATTCCTGTTTGTTTGGACAAATACAACCTTATGCCTCCTGGAATATACCTCATGGTTTGCGCTGCTTTTGGCTGCTTCTTAGGCAGGATCTTCTTCCACTGAATAAGTTGTTGGCCAAATGGCACGGTATATCCAATATATGTAATTTCTGTAATACTTCAGTCCAAGACTCTATACATGTCCTGCTAGTTTGTCCAGCATTAATGGCCCACCGTCGTTTGTGGGTAAAGCCTGTATGTATTCAGTTTAGTATGTTATCAGCAAGATCTCTGATAGATGCTATCTTTAGTCCCCCAAACGAAATTTTCTGTAACAGAATTTTTAATTTTTTCAAATGTTTTTTAGAATTGTATTAGATGAATGGTAAGATAATCTGTATAATTTTGCTAGAATAAGTCGACCACACGTGGACTCATTTTAATATGTCTTGTCTGTTTCTTTGTAATATGTGGATCTCTAAGGAGTTCCAAAATTATATTTAAATAAATTGAATTAAAAAGTGTTTAAAAAAGTAGTTTAAAATTAACCAAAAGTAGCAGAAAACACAAAAATATAGAGCTAGAAAAATAGAGGGATAGATAATAAGTAAAATAGATAAAAAAAACTTCAAACAAGCAAAGGATGGCAGAGATTCAGAGTGGATACAGAAAGCATGCCCAGAACTATAGCAATGAATGAGAAACAAGATGGCAGTGCCCGTTCACGACCGCGTGGGTAAGTTCGCGTGAGATTTTCCTCGCGATCCCACGCAAAATTGTACTAGCGAGCCGCACACTTTGCGAGATTACACATCACGATCGGAAACGGAAATACATCATGCAAACAAGATGGACGCGCCCGTGAACGACCGTGAGGGTAATTTCGCGCCGTTGCTCTACAAGCGGCTCGCTAAAACACACAAAACCTTGCGGACTAACACGCCGCAAAAAAACAAATTGCATATTCGCACTAATTCGCGGCTTCCGAATTCAATCTCGCGCAAATTTGTGCCCCGCGAATCCCGCGAAATTGCAGAAAAACGAGTTTTGCAAAACTGAAAGCACTCAGCAGGTGCAAAAGTTCAAACTCATCATTAGTAACCATTCCCTGTAGTGCTTCATGAGGGGCCCCTCCAGAGATCAGTTGCCTACTTGCAACTATTCTATGACCCTGCTCTGACCCTCACAGCAGGCTCATAGAATAGCTACAAGTAGGCCACAAAGGTCCTGGGAAAAAAATTGCACTGCAATAGAAAGCAAATTACAGATAAGGAAGCAGGTGCCAGACTGGAAGTTTAGATTCAGTGACACATTAATAAATCAACCCCAAATTAATTCATGTCAGTTGAAGCAGGGCAGGTGTGCTTGCTTTTCCCCCCCATAATCTACAGTGATGAACCAGAGGGTGGCCGTGATGTACCAGAGGGTGCCATGGGTGAACCAGAGGCAGGCAGTGGTGAAACAGAGGGTGCTGTGAACCTGTGATGATGAACCAGACGTAGAAACAACATAGTCGCAACCGTTGCGAGCTGACAAGTAAGTTCGCAATTGCGAACTGGTACAAAACCCTCGCGAACTGGCAGAAACCCTTGCGAACACAAAAAATAATTCGCAAGAGTTCATAATAGGTTGAATAATGTATAGTAATCTAATAATTCATATACACTTTCAACATAATACCACATTTGGGTATCCATAATTGTGCTTAGAACTTTGGTTCTAGAAAAAGCATATATATGATTGTTAACATTTTATGTATTCTTGATTTGAATGAAATTTTGAGGTCATTGCACTCCATCCATCTTATTTGCCATTTTTAATATATTGTGTAGTGTGTAGGGGTCATATAAAGTCCTTCTAGAAAAATGTTTGCCGTTGTTGTGAAATCATTTTTAAAATGGAAATTTCTCTAGCTACAACATTTTCTAATGTAGTATCATCCACTCTGCATCATTGTAGCATGAATATGACATGTTTCCATATGTTTGTACTAACAACGTACACCTAAATTGTAATATGCATTTTGGATAAGTCATACCTTGATGGGCATTTTTGGTTTACATTTTAAAAAGGCCATAGCTTTACGATCTGGTAATCTCAAATAGAGGAATCTGTCTAAATTAAATTCAGTGCTAAAGGTGAATTCACACTGTTCACAATTATGATTACATTTATAACATTAACCAGATAATTTATTGATATTCACATCCTATTCCTCTAATAGTCCCAGCATTACCATTACAAACTCTTGACCATACTGCTGAACATTTTGAGAACACACTAGTAATCCAGTACCTTTCTACAGTTGTTACTGGTAAGATACTGACAATATTCTGAAATCGAAGTATACTTTGAATAAGAATTCACTCATTAACATTTAAACCTTAAAGTGGTTCTGCAATGGCAACCAGTACTGACCTGTTATGCACAGCTCTAACAGGTCCATTATCAGCTAATTTATTGTGACAATACTTACATATACCTTTCTGTGTGGACAAGACAAAGTGTTCCTCTACAAATACGCACATTGCAAAGTTTCCTAAGTTATCATTTTTTTCACATTTTTTAATACAAGTCAGCAGTCTGGGTCTGAATATTGTACTGAGTGTGTTGACAATATCTACAAACATACTCTGGTATTTCAGAGCACACCGTGGTAAATGTTGTAATCTCTTCTTCAAAGCTATCAATTATACTACCTGCCTCTTGTTCTGCAACTCCTCCTGTTATGAACTCCTAATTTTCTTTAGAGTCCTGTTCTGGACAAAAGAAATTAAACTGCACATCATTGCAAGCCTTTTCTACCTCTGCCACGGTACCATCCAAAAGTGCTCTGTTCATTCCTCCTAAACATAAAGAAGTGAATATCATGTTGTACATTCTCCTACCTAAACTTTGCATTGTTTACAGGTGTACAGCTTATATTATGAAATGATGAAAGGTGCTTTGGCACACTTTCTTTGATAAAGAATTCAGTAAATGTCCCTCCAAATTTTGTATTGTTTTTTTAACCTTGCAAGGATCCTATCCTTGTAAATCACTTTTTTGTGTTTTAAACTTCACCTTGGAAAGATATGTAGAAATGTTCTTAGTATATCAATGGATTGCTGTTGAATACTATAAACACTATTACAATAAATTTGTATACTGGACCTGACTATGCCTTCCTGGTACCTTACTGCAATACAGTGTTCTTCATTTCTAGATATCATCATCTCTTTTGCTCTGGAAGTACAATTTTTCATTTCATACTATCCCTTTCTTTCACCAATACCATAAACTATTGTGTTTTTCTGGAGATAGCGTGCTTCATTAAAGAAAGGCTCTGACGTAGAGTTATGTATCCGTTCTCCATTAAAAACTGTACTAAAGTTAGTTTAATTGACTAATCTTTTTTCTGGTTGTGTTTTGTCATGTACAACACTATTTTGTCAAGAGTCTTCATTCAATTTATAATCAAAATGAAAAGATGTATCTTCAAAGCAAAGGCCTTATCAACTACTACCTGAACTTTTCCTGTCTGTTTCAGTCTCTATCTTCCTCCCTTCCACAGCGCCTCCACTTATGACATTCGCTCACTCAGTTTTGCCACTAGGTTTATATTCGGGTATTTACCATCTTGATATTTAGATACGAGTTCTCGGCGTGTACTGACTGCTACATCTATTCCCCTCTTAGTTCCTGATCTCTTGAAGCACAAAGTTCGATCTTAAAGAATAAGAATCCTACCGGTGGATGCCACTACAGTTACTTAAAGGTAGGGAATATGTTCTATTCCTGAGGGATATGGTCTATCATTTAGAGCATGCTTTGTCGTCTTTTTCCAACCTTGTGTAGGATGCCTCTCTTTATATATGGTCGCCCAAGAAATTATAACTAGGCCCTCTCATGGTACAAGCTATCGATCAGGACGATGTGTAGTCTTTAAATTCTTAACTCCATCCTCCTCCACTTTATATGTCATTTGAATAGGATGCTCGATTTAACATCAGGATGCGAGGAATACATGATCGATAACCAAGTTCTAAAAGCATTCCTTATTTTGACCTAACTAGGAAAAGCAAATAGGATTTTCTTTTCGGCTGAATAGAAATCCCTTTTAAAACACTTGGAAAATGTGGACCCTTTGAACATTTAATTCGACCGAAACCTCCTTGACTCCAGGTAACCTTCTACCTTGTGGATATGCACTTACTCTCATGCTATAGTTAAGCCAAGGGAAATGTGAAACCATTATGATCCATTTTATGTTTCCTCTCAAAAGTCACTTACTGAACCTTAAATGAATTTATTATATAAAAAATCCTAACCGTCCTCCTACTAGCTTTTTGTCAGCATAGTAAGATACCCACACTGTTACCACTATGATAAGTATATGCTCTGACCCTTAATTGAATGAACATGGCTGGCATTTTAATACCACTGCCACCTTGAATCCAATCTAGATGTCCCTGGATGAAAACCCTAAAGAATTTTTAATGTGTCTATTGAATGGTCTGGAAAAACCATACTGGAATGAATGATTGAATGTTGGGAATGCAGAGTGTTGATTCTTTTGTCTTCACCTGGGTCTATATCTTTTTTCTGACCCTCACTCCCCGATTGTGGGGAGCCATATCCTGGGAGCCAATATATGACATCAGAGCCATGACACTTAATTGCAACAGACTTATCATGACGATAAAGTAATCCTGTTTTTAGCAATTACGCAGGCAATATGTATGAGACTACATAGTAACATTAGGAAATGTGTTTGATTTTCAGCATGTTTTTTCCCCTCCTTGGCTGTATCTGCTCGCCCTGACAAAGGTGCCATACACCGAAACGCGCATCGGCGTTATTCTTAAGAACGGCAGTATTTGAGTCCCTGAGGACAAAAACCTTCCATCTAAACTGCCTTCTTACCTTTGCACCCCCGTCCATGCAACTATAATTTCATTCTTTAGTTGCAGGCCATGCTATACTTATTTATTTGAACTGTTTGAATGTTTGTGAGTCTGATTGATCCCCTGAAGGTATGAGTGTCTGTTAAGTTCTCAGAACTGCCCTGGAGTGAGTGGAACACTGAATATTATGAATTTGCCTTTCTCTTTTTATGTGATATGAAAAACGTCATGTGTCTTATCCATTGAACTCTATGTATGTATATACCGAATGCTTTTTAGAAATGTCAGATTCTATAAGTATGGACTGACCTACACATGTTGTCGTGTTTTTATCTAGGACCCTAATTCGATATTCCCTATTTATGCCCTTGTGAGGTTATAATCAATATTATCCTGATAAAGGCATAAGAATCAGATCCATATTCAGTAATAGCCCATGCAGTCCAAAGCACAGCACGGCTACTCCCATCGACTCCTAGAAAGCACAACGCGTTCTTTAAACAAACCAAGCTTCCAGTAACCTGGGAAATCCCCCCTGCTTTTGTTTTGATTTGATCAAGAACTCCTGAAGTCCAGAAAGAACTGTTAGTTCTTAGTTAGTTCTTAGTGACGTCTTATGTCCAACCTTACGTCAAACCCGGCACCTTCCAGGTATAAAATACCAACAGTTGCCTTAAGCAAACACACAGTGGTTTGGAGCAGAGCGGCCATCTACTTGCCCGAGAGCCCAGCTGATGCGAGAAGCCCACGGAAGCCGCCCCTCCCGTTTGACGCACTGAGAGAGATGCTGCCTTTTTCTCCAGCCGAGAAAATCCAGCTCCGGTGTTTCCTGCCTACCCTTGCAGGTTCCAGGGATATCGAGTCCTGAGGAAAGAGATACTAGACCTCCCACATTCTATTACCAAGGTACGGAGCTGACTAAACCCTTAAGAGAATTCTTGGTGCAGATTCTTGGCAAAACTATCTTAACCAACTTAACTTAAACTGCTACTTACTCATCCCTTCCCACGTATTAGGCTTAGGTCAGGTACACCAGGGTAGGCTTAGTTAGAAGCACCAGTTGAGTACGTTAGTCAATGTATTTATGTAAGTGTATATTTTATCTATTTTAAAGTATTATATGGCTAAGAAACCATATCAATGCTTTACAGTATTATTTCCTAATACTACTTTTACTGTACGCACTTTACTTTACTTTAAGTATTGCAATTGTGGCAATTCATTTCTCTTGCATGAGGAAGAAGACTGCTCAATAAATAACACCTTTTATTGAAAACGCCCGTCTCTCTATTTCTCTATATTCTGGTGAAACTAAGTATGCACTGCTGACTGAGTAAAATAGCTGTCTATTGTTTTCACACGGCTCTAGAGATACACTCTTAATCTGAGGGAGCAAAGTTGCATGTTTATGCGGTTGTCGGAAACTGAATCTCTTCTTGTCTGAGCCAGGGAAGTTCATCCCTCCTTATTCATTCAAGAAAGTTTCCAGTGACCTCTGAGCTAGCTGGCGCAAACCTAATTAAGTTTAACATAGTCAGTAGAGACCTAGATGATCTCAGTCCTACGTCTACACTGCTGTTTATGTTATTCCAATGCACAGAGCCTATTGGGAAAATAGGAACTACACTACAATGTTTGATGTCCTTGGCTCTGATGCATAGTTAATGTTGCTCCATATATAACAGTTGTGGTTCCATTAGAGGACCTCTAGTTATCTATTTTGGCAGGGTTTTGCTCTTTCTATTTACATCAGTCTCTATCTTTTTCTTCTATACTTTTTCATGTTTCTCATTAGATTTACAACCACTCACTATGAAACATCCTTTATCTGATTTCCTATAATATCTTCCATATGTTGGTTGGCCGTGTGTGTGTACTGGATGTCTTCTGGCCGTTTAAGCATCCACCTACAGGGCAAACGCTGGTGCTTCCCCCCTTCAAGTTTTCCCCCTGGATATGGCAGAGGAAGCCCATCCTCTGCCCCCCTGACCCCCTTCATGTCATTCAGTGATAAGAGCACACACCGCTAGCTTTGGTCATTAGGTGATACCGGACACGCTGAAAGCCACTTGCTTTCAGTGCGTCCAAGGAGCAGTAGGGGAGTTTCGCCTCGGGGAGGGTGGGGGGATTTAAAAAAGAGGCATCAGAGGAAAGGAAAGGGTTTTCCTTTCCTCTGATGTCTCTTTTCAGTGTTCCTGCTGCACAATCATGCATGGGGGCGATCATGCATTAAGAATGCCCACTAGACACCTGGATTTTTAATTTTTTTATTTAAAGGATTATGTTGCCCCACGGGCGAGGGTCGCTCCCCTTTTGGGAGCATTTATTTTGGCAGACTTGCCCCCCTGTGTGGCATTTCAGCTGTTTTTCTTGTTTATTTTGTTTGCCCACAAAGTCACCAAAGATTTCAGCTAGTTTACGTTGGGGAGCGGCCCTTGGGCAAGGGTTGCTCCTCTTTATGGGGAGGGGTGAATATCGTAGTATATTTTTATGCAATCTGCTTCCAAGGGGGGCAGAAGCCAATATACACCAGGGATTGATTCTGTGTTGTTGGGGTGCGGCCCCTTGGGCAAGGGTCCTTTATGGTGGGATTTTTGTGGCTGTTTCTAGGCCCATCTGCCCGAGGAGGGCAGAAGCCACTAGATACCAGGGTTTTTAATAAATGTTTTTGGGGAGCTGCCCCTTGGTCAAGAGTGACTCCATTTTATGGGCTAAATATTGTGGTCATTACTGCCCCCTTTGGGTGTCAGATTAGCCATATGTTGTAAGCCCATCTGTCCCCAAGAGAGCAGAAGCAACTGGACACCCAGGTTTTTTTTAATGTTGGTTTTAGGCAGTGACCCCCTGCGCAAGTCTTGCTTCCTTTATACGTTGGTAAAAAGTTTGACTGGATCTGTCCCCCTTGGGGGCAGATCGGCCCTATGCTTTTAGGCACACCTACTCCCCAGCTTTGCTAGTGCATTGTGAGGACTGGTGCGCATGTGATTGTAATGTTTTATTTCTCTTTTGTATTTTAGGGCAAAGCTTTTTATTCTTGTATGCAGTTTCAGTAGTGGTTGATGGGCAGTTTTGCGTAATTGCATTTATTTAGCAAAAAAAACATACTTTGTTGTGTTTACTCCACATGAGTATTATTGTCATGTATGAATCAATTTGTGTGGTTTGAGCATGAAATTCTTTGTTATATGTTTTGTGTTGTCTTATGTGTAATTTACTTTTAGTGAGCGTTTGTTGGTCTTTGCTTTGTCTGTGCAGATTAGGTGGTGGTGAGTCTAGCTGCTTCTGGCAAGTGAGTGGTATAGTTTTGGAATATATAGGTCTTTGTGATAAAGCCACATTTTGTTAATTACTTATTTTAAAAAGTGTTTGTTGTTGTTGACTTGTGTGAAAAATTACCATTATTAGTAAGGATTATGGCTACCCGCAGAATTACTGCTCAAACAGGTGGTTGGCATGCTTTTTTAATCTTCCTCTGACAATGATTCTGAGACTGACAATGTGTCTGGGGTAGAGAAAGATTATTTCAGGGTATTTTCTTTCCATGAGGCATCATCTGATGATGAAGCTACTCTCAGTGCATCAGTGCATATAAAGTGCCTGTTTTTAGAGGAGGACACTGATGTGTTGATGGGGCTGCAAGACTTCTAATGAAAAGTACTGCACTCTGGGTTGATCCAAACATAGCGCAGCCTCTAGTGGTGATGCATGGTGTTGAGTGAATTGGGGAAATGTTTTGCCTATACAGTTTTTTTAGTTGTTTATGGATGATGTAATTTTGGTTCAGATTGTTGAGCAGACTAATTTGTATGCTGAACAATATTTGTGGGACAACAGTGCCAGATGTAGGCCCCACTCGAGAGACAAGGCAGCTTTCGCGAAAAGATCACACCTGGATGACCCGCAGCTCCTATAAATCACTCACCCCACAACCATATTTCAATCAGGCCTACCCTAGGGTGATAAAAATTACTTTCCTAAGGTATAGACTGGGGATCCTTCCATGTACTCAACATCTACCACCATGGCAGAGGATAAAAGGCGAAGATACTTGCAGGCTGTGTAACAACAAGAATGGTGATATTCTGCACTTAATCTGCCTATGTGAAGAACTGCACCAAGCGCGGGCACAATTTCTAAAAGATTCATTCAAACAGAAAGGTATCCGCACCAGAAGGTAAGCAGTGCTGGCCTGCCTAAACCCGGCAAATACTCAACTAAACTGCAGACTGGTAAAATTTCTGAGGACGGCTGAACAAAAAAATGCTGCTAAAGATTGCTCTCAAAGCCCAACATCATGAAACAGCCACTATCAGTGAGTTAGGAGCAGAGGCGGGAATTTAACTGTAACAAGCAGAGACAATCTCGCTTGGATAACTGAGCATGTATCGCCGCAGCCCAGATTTCTGAATCAAACAAAATTTACAGTATCTTGTGACCCATTGACTGTTCCAAATAGCTTAATCCAATTGTGTTTTATTACAATGTATTCTCTATTTCAGCTTTTAAACTATCTTAATCATGTTTTATGAATTTTGTAGTGCTATTTTTGCAATGGTTTTAATTAACTATGCTAATAAAAATATCATATCATATCATATCATATCACTCGAGAGCTACCCAGTGGACTCCCACAAATTTGGATGAGATGAAGAAGTTATTGGGTTCACTTTTTTGATGGGTTTGATAAGGAAGCCATCCCTGACTTCATATTGGTCTACCAGAGGCCATATTTCTTGCAATTATGAGTCGTGATCGGCATTTGCGTTTGCTTCAGATGCTGTTTTTTGTTGATAATGCTTCAGCCTTGCTACACGATCACCCTGACTGTCACAGTCTTTTCAAGATTCGGCCTGTACTTGATCACTTTGTAGATCGATTTTTAGAGATCTATACTCTAGGCAAAGAAATAGTTGTTGATGAGTCTTTGGTCCTGTTCAAAGGTTGCTTGGTTTTAGGCAGCAAATTCCTAGCAAGAGGGCATGTTATGGAATTAAGATGTATATGTTGTCTGAGGGTAGGACAGGATATGTCTATCATTTCTGGGTGTACACTAGTGGGGATTCCACTATTGACCCCGCCTGGTTGTCCATCCACTTTAGGAGTTTCAAAGTAAATTGTGTGGGAACTTGGAAGAGGGCTTGGTAACAATGGTCACTATTTGTACCTAGATAACTACTACACTGCTGTGCAACTGTTTAATGAATTGTTCAAAGTGGACACTCATGCTTGTGGCACAATCCGCTCTAAAAGTGAAGGTTACCCAAATGAGCTTGTTTCCAAAAAGCTTTAGAGGGGACAGTGCAGTGCCTTGAGTAGTGATGAACTGCTAGCTGTGAAATTTATGGACAGGAGGGATGTGTACATGTTGACTATCATCGATGATGAGAGTACTTTACATGTGACTGTTTAGGGTCAGGTTGCTGAAGTGCGTAAACCTGTGTGCAATATTCTACTACAATAAGCACTGCACACAGGTTTACGCACTTCAGCAACCTCACCCATAACAGTCACAGGTAAAGTGTGCAATGTACTACTATGATAAGCATGAAGGGAGACACAAGAAAAGATGGCAGCCAGCTAGCAGGCTCGGTCACGAGCTCCTCACCCAAGCACAAAGAACCCGAAATGACCTGAACAGAGAAGATGTTCACTAAACTTGACGGAGGAAGTTTAAGAAATAATCTTACCGCTGGGTCCGAGCACAACGCCGAAGAAAGGGAGCAGGGATTACGGCTCGTTCTGACGCCGAGGTGAAGCAAAGCGGAGCAGCAGCAGTGAAATCGAGAAGCTCGGAGCTAGTGACCTGTTCTTCCGGATCAAAGAGGGAAGAGTCAGTGGCAACCGGAGGTGATTAGCATCAGCGCCTGCACTTACAGAGGTGGAGCACAGGCACTGGCAGTATCGGCAACTGCAGCAATGGTGGCACCTGGCGGCGACATCTGAAGAGCCATGGGGCATGTTAATCAGTCCCCTCCTTGCGCTTCCAGAATTACCGGCAGTATTGACAACAGTGGAAGTCAGCAGCGGCTTCTGAAACCAGGTGCTGCATTTCCAACCCTCCCTTTCCCCGCATTTACCAGAAAGGGCACTGGGGCACCGGCAGTATCAATAGTAGTTAAATCAGTGGCAGTGCAAACAGCGGTGTCTGAAGCACCGAGTGCTGTGCTATCTACGCTCCATTACCCTTCCCAATAACTGAAAGACAGTTTCTGATACTGGTTTCTGGAGTTGTTAAGAGAAAGGTGAAGTACCAGAACACTTTCCAGAGCAGAGTGGCAGCATTGAGGAGCAAGGTAAAAAGTGGAGGTACAGCAGTTTCAGCGTGATCACGCTTTCCAGGTGTTGTCCGAAGCAGTGAAAGCAACCCAGAAGAGCAGGAGTATTACTGCACGATTGGTAGAGAAGGTGAGAGTCTCTCACCAGCCTGCTACTCCAGGGAGAACCGGCCACCGGGAAACATGAGTTATTGGGGTCTCTTAAACAAGGACAAAAAAAATACAGCTCTATAGTAATCTCTGCAAAGAGCAAGGACCAAATCTGGACGCAGGGTGAAGCTCAAGAGAGGGTGCAGGGGGCGCAGGGGAAAGAACAGAATGCAGAGCTGGATAAGCGGGAGGCAGAAGGAGCAGATAAGGTGAGGGACAGAAATGATAAAGGGAATCTTATTCCAAAAGTGTTAACCCCCCCTCAAAGGTGGTCGGATACAAAAAGACCAGCAAGAGAGCAAGGGGAGGGTATAAATTACTCCTTAAGAAGTAGAGACACGGTGTTAATTGACAGAAAGCGAAAACAAAAACAAGACGAGGAAAAAGTATTAGGCATATCACCCCCGATTGTCCCAAACAAGCACAAAAAAGAAGAGAAAACCGAATTCAGCCGGAAAGCTGCAATTCCCTGCATCTAGAGCAAGTCAGGCAAATGAATAACACCCGGTCTGACAAAACAAAAGCTATACCCCTCACTTAAGTCCTTCTTTAAAGTACAAGAAAGCTTGAGAAATAACCTGGAAGAGGGGGAACACCAGAATAAGACCTACTCTGATAATCAGAAAGAGGCATACAAAGAAAGGTCAGCGGCAAAAATGTCAAAAGTAAGTATCAGCAATAGGTATGCTGTTTTAGAAACACCAAATCACCAGGAGATAGAAACAGGTGCCCACGCTCCCGCAAATATCGAAAAACCAGAAGAGCCTACAATACCTCAAAGTAACACTGATTGTCTGGAAAGTATGATGACGACCATGATGGGGAGATTAGATCGAACTTTGAGAAGTCAGAAAGGAACCAAACAAAAATCCAGGAAGTGTGAGAGGAGATGGACCAGAAGATAAACAGCCTTATGGAGAGTGTAGCTTCAGTCGAGCTGGAAATAGAGGCTTTGAAGAAAAGAGTGGAAGAAAATAAAAAAGAAATAGACTAGCTCAAGTCCACTGAAAAAATAGACAAAGTGGTCTATGACAGGCTGGAAGCAATGGAAACCCAAGCAAGAAGAAATAATCTAGGAATTCTAAATGCACCCGAAGGCCTAGAGAGCGAAGATATTAAAGCATTTGTAATCTAGCTACTAGAAGATACAGTACCATGGAAAACCATTTGGCAGCAACAAGATTAGAAAAACCCAAGAAAAATCCTCATAAACTTCAAGAGTTATACCCTAAAGGAAATAAGTTTGAGTGAGGGCCTGAAAGCTGGCTTGTTTCAAGTTAAAGACTGGGCCTACAGGATAAGTTCAGATATATCTAAGACAACGCAAGACAAGCAATGGCAACTAGGCCAGTACATGCAGCAACTAAAGACACTAGGAGCGACAGTCCAAATGTGTTTTCCAGCAGCATTAAGAATAATGTGGCAAAACAAAATGTACAACATTAGAGACCCAAAGGAGGTAGAAAACTTTGTAGAATAAATCAAAACACAAAAGTAGGATCAGTGTAGCATATGGGGGAAGTATGTAAGCAAAAAGGGGTGAGGAACTCAAAGAGGGCCAAACAAGAAAAATGCCCCAAAAGGAGCTAAGGGAGGCTTTTCCAGGGAGGGAAGGAGAGAAGGGACCACTAGAAAATATAAACTTAAAAATAAAAAAGTGCACAAGGTGCGGAGCAAGATGGGGAAAAAACAATAAAAATCATGTCGGAAGAAAGCAATATGAGGTGAAAAGAGCACAAAAAAACGTAAAGACATCAGCAAAAATAACACTGGGAAACTACAGACATGTTAAGGGACGATGAAAATAAAAGTGGGTTGAAATGTCAGTTAAAATAATATCATGGAACGTAAACGGCCTCAGACTGAAAAAAAGAAAAGTTAAAATATTAGAGTACCTGAAACTAGTAGACTGCAACATAATAATACTGCAAGAAGCCCATTTGCTTACAGAAGAATGGGGAAAGTTCCTTTAAAACCAAAACTGGATAGCTAACTGGTTTTTTACAAACCAGATCTGTACTGTAAAAAGAGTTGCAGTATTAACCAAGAAATCAATTGGAGCTGAAATTGAAGAGACAGAAGTAGACAAAAAGGGTAGATGGGTAGTGGTGAAACTAAAAATACGCAGCAATTGATATACTGTGGTTGGATATTACGGTACACAAAACTGCTAACTGCACAAGCCCCAATAATAATGGGAGGGGATTTTAACATAATCTAGGACCTAAAAAAGATCGATTCCGACCCAAACATGGTCTGAACCTACCTAAAATGAGAGAGTGGGTGAACTACTACATTAAAGATCTGGGCTTGGTTGATATATGGAGGGCGAAAGGAGAAAACCCTAACAAATTTACGTTGCAAAATAAAAGGTTGGGGCATGCATCAAGGATAGATTATTTTTTAATAGACAAGGGATTATAAGAAGCAACACAAAAAGTCGAACATTTACCAGCTCATCTATCGGATCACTCAGTGGTGATCTTATATCTAAATTATAGTGAAGCAACCCAAACACATAGATATACAGTAAGTAGGGGAATCTTCCTAGATGCTGGCTGCTTAGAAAATCTAGCAAAATAAACCAAAGAATTCTTTCAATTCAATAAATAAGAAACCTCGAGACAAACTGAGTGGGAGGCTTACGAAGCCTATATTAGTGGCAAATTAATCAGCCTTGCGGCCTACAAAAATAAAACCAGAAGAAATAAGATCCAAGAATCTGAGACAGGAATAGCTACCTTAGAGCTTGAGATTGGTAGATCTGCGAGTCATGGTGCCGAAACAAATCTCAAGGAGGAGATAGATAAGAAAAAGCTGGAGCTGGCTGGCTGACTTCCTTGAAGTAATCATAAAAGATGCGAGCAAAATAACTCACTAAGAGTATGGAGAAGGTTGTGGGAAGTTATTGGAGTGGAAGATCAAAACAGATGCAATAAGAAATAGAATAGGTAAGATCCAGGTGGGAGACAAAAAATACACAACAGAAGATGAGGAAATCAGAAAGGATTTTGCAGCATTTTTTGGTAACCTGTATACCGAGGAGGAACCACCCTCAGAAGAAAAGATACAAAACATGCTGGAAAAAATAGCCCTCCCAAAACTTTCACAAGAACAGAGCGATAGGATAAATAAAGAAATAACCAAAGAAAAGTCCTTGAAGTACTAAAGAACTTAAAGAAAGGTATAGCAGCAGGCCCAGACTCACTCCCAAACGAGTTGAACAGTTATTTGTGCAAGGAGTTGTAATCCCAATGGCAAAACTATTCAATGACATTTCTAGCAGAACAATCACAACCAGCCTCTTGGAATGAGGCAACAATCAATCTAATACTCAAGCCAGGGAAAGATCCAACAAGAACTGAATCCTACAGGCCAATATCTCTCCTAAATATGGACTACAAGGTGTACACACAAATTTTAGCCAAAAGGCTTGGGGAGGTTGTAGGCTCAGTGGTTCAGGTGGACCAAAAAGGCTTAATCACAGGCGGCACATACAAGAATTGACACATGAGCTTGTTTTAGCAATCAACATCGCAACCCATTATGATACACCATTGTCCGTCCTGACCCTAGATGCTGCTAAAGCATTCGATAGGGTAAGCTGGCCCTTTTTAACAGCCACCTTAGTGAAGTTCGGCCTAGGCGAAACATTCCAAGAAGCTATAAAGCACATATATAAAATCCAACAGCTACAGTACTCGTAAATGGAATGTTAACCTATAGCATAAAAATAAGAAGGGGGACAAGGCAGGGATGTCCCTTATCTCCCTTGCTATTCGACTTATACATCGAACCTCTGGCAGAAAAAATAAGGAAGGAACCAGGAATTTTCCCTTTCAAATACCAAGAATGGGAGAAAAAGGTTGCGCTATTTGCCAACGACCTAATGATATTTACAAGTAATCTGGAAATCTCTCCACCAAAGATAGAAGGAATAATCGAGGAATATGGAGCAGTGTCAGGCTACCTAGCAAATCAAACTAAAACCAAAATCCTACAGTGGAATAACCAATATCAGGACCCCAGAATAAAAGAAAAAAGAAAATATTTGGGCATCGATTTCCTAGCAAATTTGAATGAAATCCTGAACCACAACTTTCACAGAATACATAATCAAGTTAAGAAATTGCTGAAAGTGTGGGAAGGCCTTCCACGATCATTCATTGGAAGGCCCAATATAATAAAGATGGCCAAACTGCCGAAATTCACATACTTGTCCAGCACTATCCCTCTGGATTTCAACCTCAACCACATAAAAAAGCTACAAGGGGAACTAATCAGCGTCATATGGGCAGCAAAAGGGGCTAGAATAGTCTGGAAAAAAATAAGAAGGAAAAAGCTACACTGAGGGATAGCCAGCCCCGTTATCCTAAACTTCTGCAGAGCGTTCCAATTCAAAAATGTCATAATACTGCTAGGCCACTATGATCAGTACCCCGACCACCTAAAAGTGACATTACAAAGGGAAGGAAGCCATTTTTTGTACAAGTACGGTCACCCCAAATACTTAAAAATATTAAGACTAAAAAGCCTGAAGGCGGCGGCATCGCTCTGGTACCAGTTGAGAAGAACACTTAACATACCCTACTACAGTAGATTTGCACCTATATGGGACTCGCTGGGAACACCTGAATGCCTGCAGGACAAATTAGCAAGTGTCTTGAAAGAAAGCAACATTAGCAAATGGGGTAAGCTAATAACCTAAAATTCTGTAATAGACTGGGAAATCCTTAGTGGCAAAACAGATGGAAAAATCTCAAGATTCAAGTATTACCAAATAAGTAGTTGGTTTAAAAATCTTAAAGATTTAAAAGAGGGATATGGAACAGCAGAGGAAACCATGCAGGAACTTAAACAAAAGAAGTAGCGAGTTGGTACTGGACGCTGATTGAGGAAGGAGAAGAGTATTAAGATATTCCCCCAAAAATCTGGGGAGAATCATTTCGGGAGCTTGACATAATGAAAGAATGGCAGACCTCAATGAACACTTGTCGGGACACAGTAAAATCAGCACTTTGAGAAAAATTCATATCTTCACACATAGAGCCTACTTGACCCCAAAAGGCTGTCTAAGTTCAAAGGGCAAGGTGAGAGAAGCTGCCCCAAATGTGGGGAACGGGGAGCAGACAACCTCCACATGTTTTGCCAATGCCCCCATCTGGAAGAATACTGGAGTGAGACAGGTAAAATTGTGTCCAATTTATTGGGAGTACAGGTGGACGTGAGTATGGACTGAATTATCTTTGGGAAAAGTTGGAAGCTCGCCCGGGTAACCAATTTAAGTAAAAATAAAGAGAAAATCTTGTTTGTGTTAATATTGTTATTGAGAATGGAGATCTGTATTAACTGGGTAAAGAACTCCCCCCCAATTCCCAGAGAATGGATGGCCTCTGTCCAAAGAATAAATCAACTGTACAGGAGCAGGAATAGGGGTAGGGAAAATTAATTTTGGACAATTTGAGAGAACTATATAAACAACATCTAGTTAGACAAACAATGTTGTAATTGCCGTATGATTTAAAGCAATGCAATAGAACACTTCAAGTGGTAACTTGAAGGAGTAGTCAAAGTGACTAGCTCAACCCAGAATCATAACTAAAATGGAATGGACACAAAGGGAGCTTGAACTTACAAGAAATAGGGAAAACAAGAAATCTCCATGCATATGTTGCGCTTACCCAGCAGAATTCCCAGAAGGTCGGAATATCTAAGTAATGTGGGCACCTGACATCTCCAATTTTCTAACTATTGCTTTATAAAGGACAAATAAAACTACTACAATAAGCACATGGATGTTGTCGATAGAGTAGATCAGAGGTTGGAACCTATTTTCTCTGTGTTCCTCGGGTTCTTGATGAACCTACAAGTCCTATATATCATCCCAACCTGAAGGGTACAGCAGATATATTGGTATATTTCTTTTAAAAAATCTGTCATACTTGAAAGAAGTTAGGGGTGAAAGCATTGGCACAAATGGCTGTTTTTTTAACCCAATTTAAATATTTTATATATTCAACTGTTAGTTTCTACCAAAAAAACTATGAAGGATGTACACAAATGACTTCTTGCTAAATTCAAAATTTTCCTTAGTTTTCAGAAATGTATAGCTTTCTGGGACCCATTATTCGTTTCACACCCATTTCTACCAATAACTGGAAGTAACTGGAAGGAGGTTGACAGCACAAAAAAAGGAAAAATTGGCCATGTCCCAGTAAAATAACAAAACTGTATAGAAAATGCTGGTTTTCTAACAAAAGTCTGCCTGTCCCTAAAAGCTGAGGAGATGGTCATTTCAGCACCATAAACCCATTATTGATGCCAGTTGCAGTGGAAAAATCAGATGCTTACTTCTGCAGCAATTTATTTCCATTTAAAAAAATAGCTGTATTTTGGGTAATTTCTGGGTCCCCTCCATTGGAACCCACAAACCCTTTTGAATCCTTAGGGTGTTGGAAAAAAAGGGCGCACATATTACATTGATACCTTCTGTGAACAAAAATGTACAGGGGCCTAAGAATGAACTAGCCCAAATAGCCAAAAAAAAGGTTTAGTACGGGGGAGGCCGAGCAGCCTAACTGGTCTGGACTCTTCCTATGAGGCACAGGGTCAAGACTTATTTGCATATGGCCGGCCATGTCTGAACTGGGGTGGCTTGGTGAGCAAAATAACGATGGATTAAACCCAGATCTGTGACTGGGGATGAATGTTTTTCCATTGTGCAACATTCCGTCCATCATCTTGTGTGTTTTGCTATTCACCCTACTTGGGAAGGGTATGCCCAGATGTGGGTCCCGTGCTCACTATGCCACTGGAGTCAAGCTATCCTGGCTGAAGACGTCTGATAGCCAGAAACCGGTCCTAGGATGCTTGATTCCGGTCCAGGGAAGACATGGCTTGGCAGTTCAGTCTGGACTGTTCCTATGAGGCACAGGGTCAAGACTGATTTCCATATGGCCATGTCTGAACTGGGGTGGCTTGGTGAGCAAAATAACAATGGATTAAACCCAGATCTGTGACTGGGGATGAATGTTTTTCCATTGTGCAACATTCCGTCCATCATCTTGTGTGTTTTGCTATTCACCCTACTTGGGAAGGGTATGCCCAGATGTGGGTCCCGTGCTCTTTACGCCACTGGAGTCAAGCTATCCTGGCTGAAGAAGGCTGATAGCCAAAAAACAGTCCTAGGATGCTCGATTCCTGTTCATGAAAGACATGGCTTGGCAGTTCAGTCTGGACTGTTCCCATGAGGCACAGGGTCAAGACTGATTTGCGTATGGCCATGTCTGAACTGGGATGGCTTGGTGAGCAAAATAACGATGGATTAAACCCAGATCTGTGACTGAGGGTGAATGTTTTTGTTCATCATCTTGTGTGTTTTGCCATTAATTTAATTTTGTCATCACTCCTCAACTTTAAAAAAATATTCTGTCTCTTTAACTCCCTTCCCCTCTTATAAACTTTTAGCTTATTGTACCTAGTAGTCCAGTGGAACCAGTAAGTCACAAGTTTATAGCACAATCTAGAAGGAACATGTCTATTACATATATTTTCTTAAACAAGAGCCAATATTAAGACTTCCTGCTAAGGCATCGAAGCCATTACCTAATTTTATGACCGTTCATGCTGACAGCATGCAATGAAATATATATTTTTTTTAACTCAATTGTACCTGCTTTTTACTTTGGAAAACTAACCCCCTCAGCTCCAGCACTCTCCTGACTGCTATTGCTCCTTCACTTCAAAATGCTTAAAGTATGGATTGTGTGCCACAGCTTTATATCTATTGGGCTAAATAGGCTGCAAAAAAGAGAGTTATTGACAGGGATCTAGGTTTGCCAAATCTGCAGATTACTTGATTTGGCTAGAGAGGGTTACATTTTCATCCGTTGCTGGCTTTGGTTAAATCCCAACTTTAAATGACCACTAACACATCCAAAAATAAAATGTAAAAAAATGCAATCTGAACACTGCACTATACTTATTACTATCTAGAGACTTCTTTAAAAGCATGTTTAAATTCATATTTTTGTACTACGTTCCTTTAAAAAACATCTTTCAGACCTATTTCCCATTGTTGTGGTGTTTCCAGGCATCGTGATAACGTTAACAACAACGATCACGCCTTTTTCATGAAGCCCAAAATACATATATCCACACATATTACAGTCTTTTACACACCGGGGATTTCTTACAGTATTCTCTAAAGTCATGTGTGTCTAAACCCACTTTATAACCAATTTTCTGTTGTTACGTTTACTCTTGAAATTGCGATGACGTAAGTAATCGTGATCACCACGGACACGTCAAAAAAATGGAAAACAAAAGCTGGAATTCAACAGCCACCACTACATTTAAAAATTATAACTATATAATTAATTCTAACCATCACAGTAGATAACTCACTATATAAATAACTCTAAAAAAAGCATTTGTCCGCATTTTAATATCTCTATAACAAAGCGTATTAATGATTCACTAATATATTTTTGTATATTTCCACTAGTATTCGCGTTGCCGCTGTGATAGGCTCGATGTCCCCAAAACGGTACACAGGGGAGCCCTGCTGGTGGTTACGGTGTCATCAAAAATGTCGCCCCTTTCTCAACCATGGGGGTCAGAGTATCTACACCCTGACCCTTAATTTGGGCTTTTCCATGAATTTTAATCCCCGGGAACCATTCCTGATAAATAAAACAGCGGGCTCAGCTTTGGTACAGGTTATGTCCAGCCAATCAGAGCATTCCTTTTGGAGCGTGAATTCACAATTAATTGTGAAACCATTATGAAGTATATCACTATACATTTCAGCTTTAATTTCTCAAAAAACTGCTGAACAGATTTACACCAAATAGGCAAAATGCGCTTCCTTCAACCAACATCTACCTACTTGCCATATTTTGTATACTCCATTCAGCGGTTCGAACTGAAGATGTGGCTAAAGCCTCCCATGTGAATTAACATTACAAGTGCACCCTTATTTCGTGCCCAAAAGACTCGGTCCCCACTCCACGGATCACCCCCAAATTTTTCATGACAACCAGACCCTACCTTGAAACTTGTTTGACACTTTTTGGGAATAATTTCATGAAGATTGGTCAAACTACGCCAAGTCATAAAATGCTTTTCCTATTGCAACTATGTTCTAATTATAGCTACCTACTGGCTGTCTTATATATGAGCCTTCGCGGGGTAACATGATTAAATCCTGACAAGGTAAGATCAGCATTTCTAACTTGTATTAGCCAGTACCATCAAGATCTGTTTCATCATGAAGGATGTTAAACCTCTGGAAAAACATATCATCTTCAAAAAATCCTTTTGAGATGTGTCTGTTGGTTCAACTTATCTCATTGCATTATGGAAATATTAACAATTAAAGTGGCGCAATACTACAACAAAATACTTCAGATGTGCTTACTGGCACTAGACAAATAATAGCTCACATTAACACACTTGTAGCAGTGGGCTTTGAATGCATGAAGTAGTGAAGTAGTGTGGCTCACTGGTTAGAGGCGGCAGACCCGAGAGCAGAGGACGGCCCGGGACCAGGGTTCGATGCGCGGCAGGTTTCTGGACCAGGGTCAGCGGACTCGATAATTCTCTCGCCTTGGTGCCCACTCTGATCAGCGATCACACTCGGCAACTCTGGGCATTAGCTTGCCTCATCTTCACTAACGGCCCCACCAGACCGCCGGGGATGCCTGGTCTCACCCTGGAGATACCCATTAAGGGGCCATCTCTCAGGGAAGCCAGGAAGGGTTTCGCAGCGGTCGAAGCGCCTTGGGACCCTACGGGTAAGTAGTGCGCTATATAAATGCCTATACATTTACATTTACATGAAAGATCATGTTCCGATTCATCTCTATTCCTCTTTGTCTCCACACCCTTACATTCTTACAGACCAGGTGGAAAGGCTTCTTTTCACTGACATTAATCACATGTAACTTAAATATTGGCAGTGCTTATAGTCACAGCCCAGGACCAGGTGGCACTATAAATACACATGCCTTACTATTCTCCACTGTGCCAGCCAGGATTCTATTCCATGACTGTCTGGATACACATACCGACAAACAACGCATTAACCCATTGAGCTATTACTAACATAAGGTGTGCTCACTGTATTTTGTATCGACTTGTCTGGAGGTTACGGGCCAAAATATTAAATATTTTCTCAACATACGCCCTGATCCTCCTTGACTCCAATCCCTCTTGCACTGAGTATCACAATGCCCATTTGTGTTAACACAAAATTAAATTTTCAATATTCATGATCGCAACCATCATAAAATACATGATTTCTCAGTTTTGTTATGAAGCATGAATGAAAGGTAGATTTCTTCATAGGAAAACATAAAAACATGACATCAAAATCCATATGCCTAACATTTAAAGTACACAAGTAACCTAGCATATGCAAAACATGGTGCCCAGACAAAATATCGACTCCAAAATATCGACTGGACATAATATCGAGTTTTAAATATAGACTGGACAAAATATCGACTGGACATAATATCGACTACAAAAATATCGTTTTTCAGGTAAGTGAAGTAATATCGACTGTATAAAATATAGATAGCAAAAATATCGAATTTTTAATAATATATAATATTTTATAGTGTATTTTTATGTAATAATATGTGTGAAAAGTGTGTATTAATGTTATAAAATATTTTATTAAATGAATTTTGTTTTTTTAATAATTGCGTAATGTAATTCTGTAGCGGGTTGTGGGTTTATAGGGGAATAGGGTGGGAAGTAATGTAATAATAATTAATTAATTAATATATGTGTGTAAATATTTATAATTAATAATTAATTGATAATTAATTAATAATAATTAGTTAATTAATTAATATAATTTTGTACATATTCTGTATTAGTAATTAATTGGTAATTAATTAATTGTAATTAGTTAATTACATTAATTAGAGTACATTTTAATATATATAATTTTGTGTTATTGTTAAGTAATTAATTGGGAAAAAATAATATTAATTATTAAAATAATTACAGCTAATGTGCTAATATATTTTCTTTATTGCTATTGTTAATTAATAATTATTTGGTAATTAAATAATATTGATAAATTTTGGGTAAAGGAGTATTTTTAGGGTTCAGGGTCAGTTTTCAGTTTTTGGGTAAAGGGGCATTTTTAGGGTTCAGGGTCAGTTTTTAGTTTTTGGGTAAAGGGGCATTTTTAGGGTTCAGGGTCAGTTTTCAGTTTTTGGGTAAAGGGGCATTTTTAGGGTTCAGGGTCAGTTTTTAGTTTTTGGGTAAAGGGGCATTTTTAGGGTTCAGGGTCAGTTTTCAGTTTTTGGGTAAAGGGGCATTTTTAGGGTTCAAGGTCAGTTTTCAGTTTTTGGGTAAAGGGGCATTTTTAGGGTTCAGGGTCAGTTTTCAGTTTTTGGGAAAGGGGCATTTTTAGGTTTCAGGGTCAGTTTTCAGTTTTTGGGTAAAGGGGCATTTTTAGGGTTCAAGGTCAGTTTTCAGTTTTTGGGTAAAGGGGTATTTTTAGGGTTCAGGGTCAGTTTTCAGTTTTTGGGTAAAGGGGAATTTTTAGGGTTCAGGGTCAGTTTTTAGTTTTTGGGTAAAGGGGTATTTTTAGGGTTCAGGGTCAGTTTTGGGTTTTTGGGTAAAGGGGTATATTTTAGGGTTCAGGGTCAACAAATAAGATTGTAAAAAATTATTTTTATTATTTTCATTTATTATTTAATTATTATAATTTAATTTATGTATTTTAAGTATATTTTAGTAATTAAAATGTAATATTAATTTAATTTAACACTGTTTTTAATAAAGTCGATATTTTTTACATCTATATTATTGTAAACGATATTTTGTACTCGATATTTTTGTACTTACCTGTTTGTAGATACAAACTCGATATTTTGACTGTCGATATTTTGTCCACGATATTTTGGCAAGTCGATATTTTGTCCCTCAATATTATTTCAGTGATCCGCAAAACATCCCCCTGTGTGTGGCAGACCCTCCCCTCGGCCTCATCTTCACTCCCAACATAGATTCTTCCTGGTGACTGCAGTTCAAACCCATGTCCACTCTTCTTTCCTCTGCTTCACCTTCAATCTTAACACCATAGTCCACCAAAATAAGCTAAAACCTCGTCAGTTGTTCTTTCCGAAATTCCAATCGGTGCTTAATTTTTTTTTTTAAATACGACAAGTGACAGGGACCTTTGTCAGATGGCCACCTCCGCTTACACCACCCATTGCCACAGTCAGTGCTGCTGGATACAGTATCAACAAAACAAATAAACGTCATTCTCATACAAGTGCGACCATTCCAGACTCCAAAAGCTAAAAGAAGGTCTTTGGCCGCAGTATTAGTCATTCATAGTGTATATTTAATTAATACATAATTGTTGTTGTGCTTGTCACTAAATGAAACAGAGGGAACCACCATGTGGCAAACACTCAAAAGTGCTGGTGCTGACAATTATGAGCTGGTGCCGAGCACCGTAAACACCTGGCTCAAATTAAGCACAAATTCTAATATTTGAATGAATGTGAAATAATAATTCCCTAAACAAGACTCTTCAAGAGATTAGACTGCTGAATAAGATTAAAGGAATCAAAAGGCTTACATTGAAATAAAGTGTCACAGAAATAGTAATAGTCAATTCAAACAATTAACACAACCAAGTTTGCTTTTTCTTTGACTGTTCCACTCATACACACGTATACTTACTCATTTCACTTCTGTATGCTCATTGATCAATGGATATATGTTCAAAGCACTGTATGTAATCTATACATATCATGGGGCCGATTTACTAAGCACTTGAGCTTGACACAAGTCAGGCGGGTGCATAAGTGATAACTACAGTGCCTTGTAAATCAATATTTGCATAGTCCTGCATCACTTTTCACTCACAAATTTGCATTACCATGCAACAGGAAGGTGTTATATTTATGGAGCGTGTCCTTTAGAAGGGTAAACAACAAGCTAGCCACAAGATCCAAAACATATATTTACAATGAAAAGGACCAGGCCTAAATTTGTCCAAAAACAGTGCATATTTGACTTGTTTGCACATCCATTTAATAACGACAGTTGTTCTTTTGATATGAAAATATTTATCTTTATTCATTTATCTTAGCTTTATAATTTCATCACATATAGCAACTGTGCACTTCTTTTTGTATATATACATTTTTTGGGGTAATCCTTTTTACATATAAATATCTAGACACACATTATTTTTTACATTCATACACAAACCAATAATATATACAGAGATAAAACCTAAAGGAGGGGTTAATGAGTAGTTTAAAGGCTGGTGGTCGATGTAAAGAGAAGAAAAACACTGGAGCGTGTCCTTTCCCATGTATCCACTAATGTATTTAGACACAAACCCAGATTTACAAAAATCAGTATACCTGGGTTTGCATCAAAATGGTGCACCTAACCAACTTTGGTGTGATGAGGAGAAATCTCTTTATTTCTTCTTGTTACTTCCTCTTTGCATGGGCGTCGCATTCTGCAGCACACTTAGAAAGAAGAGTTAACCTTTCTGCACACAAACTATCCTGACCACAATGCAGCCCCCCTTGCTCTGTGATACAAGGGAGCCAGGTTCGAGCAATGCTGGTAATAGAGCAACAGAGTAGGGAGAAAGCTTAAGTACACCATATCTTAGTAACATTAGCACATTTCTGCTCTCTCTCTCTCTCTTGAATGAAACAAAGCATTGAGTGAAAGTTTACTCAATTAGGGCCTTATTACCTCTAAATTACAAAGACTGTCTATGCACACGTTATCTCAATATTTGTTTTTGGCTCCACAGTAATACATACACACATACTCTTGTAACTGATATCATGGGGCACAATTTCGGCAGTTACATAAAGAACAAAATATCAAACAATTGGTATTTTCAAGAGCTGATATTATAGTTAGATTGCATTGCTTTCATTAACAAGGTCATCTGGATATAAATTAACTCATATAGCCTGATACCCCACTGCAGAGAACTACAGATGTTATTTACCCAAGCTGCAGACGAGGGACTTTAATGAGGAATGGGACCTATTAACAAATGGTATGGCCCGAAAGAGAAGGGCTATAGGCCTATTAGAACATTCCACCAGCTCAGGGTATAGTGTTCTAAATCCCACTGTGAGACTGGTTTTACTCCATTATCTTTGATGGAGCTCTCAACATTCTAACATTTGAAGTTAACATTAGAACATTGAAATGCTTGATTGAAAAGCATGGCATGCTCCGGGCTTCTACTGGCCAGTAAAAGCCACAGCTGTTGCTGTGAACAAGGCCTCATAAAGCCCAGTGGTATTTGAACCTCCTCGGGCTCCATGACACCTTGGTTTTATTTGTTAGAACATTCTACCCTCTAGTGACAGAATTTTCTAATAGCCTTAGAGCCCACTGTAACATGCTGCTCCCTTGTGTCTGTAATGCTGGAGCAGGCCTTTAATAGCTGTTATAGCCCTCTATAGTGAGCTATAAGGCTATATTATGTTTCTAGAAGATGCTCAACTGTACCTGTTTTTAGTTTTAGCATGTCCACTTACCGGTACACAAAGACAATGATGAGCTTAGTGTTCAAGCAAAATCCAAAGTTTCACGAAAGGGAATCCAAAAAAGCTGACCATGTTTATGACGTGATGTGCAAGGTTGCAAGCTTCATTTTAGGACAGATATCAGTTAATGAAATCGGGGACATCACCAGAATAGAGCGCAATCAACGAAAGACAAAGAGAAGACCAAAGGAAGAAGATATGCTAAAAAAAACAAGTAAATAATATTAGCAGAGGTGCAACACAACTGAAGAAATATTTCACTTTCTCGCTTTCACTATTTTGCTTTTATAGGAAAGCTGTGTGAGGTTCAGCATTAGCAGTAAGCCCTCAGGGACACCATCTTCAGGATTTACTAATGAAACTGGCAATTATCCACCTAGGGAATCAATCTTACATCAATCATAACAGGTTCTGCATTGTCTCTCTCTTGGGCAAAGAGATTTTGAAATAGAAAAAAAAAATTGTATGATTGTCACTGTCTGCTGTTGTCTACTGGGGGCCGGCGAGCAGATTGGGTCACTCATGAATGAGTTTGACCTTGACACACAATGGTCTCTGAAAACAGGGAGCATTCCAAACCTTTTTTAAATAATACTTGCTTTTTGAGTTTTGTGAAGATAAGTACACATCAACAACATACAGTAACACAGCATCTGAGAGGTATAATGCGTCATAAAGTTTCTCAGTGTTTTTATGTACATGTAATATATTACACAGAACAGTTTGTTATATTCCTGACTCCTAACTTTGACCACATGTATTGACTCTGCTGGGAGCAGGGTAGTTTGTGATTGACTGATATCCACTTGCCACAAACAACTACCTTTAATAAACTCTTTTCATCTAATATATGTCTGTCTGATATTTTGATGTGCTAACATTAGTTTGACCTCAAACACTGCATTTCTTTTCAAAGTAATTGTCAAAGTCATGAGTGTCAGCCTTGTGTAGTGAGGGAGAGGTAGGTACAGACAAGTAGATTCAAAGGCAGGTCCTATGACGGCATTGAAGCCAAACATAAGGTTGTGTAAGTTTACTATTGTTTTGCTATTCACAAATTCCAAGTTAATAGTCAATTGACAAATGCAGAGACTCTGCAGTCGGGGAGGAGAGCTCTGGCCTATCTTTCTATGTGTGGCGTTCTCTGACCCAACGGCAGAGTCTCTGCAGTCATAGCCTTACTATTAACTCAGATTTTGTGAATAGCAAAATAAAATAGAAAACCTAAACAAAAGATAGAGTTTACCTCTGTGAATCGGGCCCTGAGTTTTTAGTCCCACCAGCTGACTGTAGCAGATGTCAGTCTGACTGTGAGAGTGACTATTCAATATGGGGAATGGTGAACAACGTACACTGGAATAGGTAAAGCAGATGTTAGGGCACAGAAAACACATACAATCATGCCACAGTTTATTTCAATTTAATTTAAATTCTAGAATCAGAAACCCCTTTCCGTTATTCAGTCAAAAATGTGTATATTTGTCAGACACCTACTTATGGATCAGATATTGCAGGGCACATTGCAGTTGTGGGTGCATTGTACCTCTAATAATCTGCACCTCAAAAGCACACCCACAGGTTGGGTGGATTAGGGATGGTGTTACCCTCCATTTCAGGAGGAAATTTTTGTCTCTTAGGTAAAGTACAAGTCAACATATCATACAGGCAAATAAAAAAATCTGACTCAGTAAGTGATTTGTAGGAAGGAAATCGAACATTTGTGAAGGTCCATTGCAAACATTTTAAGAGTACAGTACTGGAAAGATCATATGCATTACATCTCATGTAGTTGCATAAAGTCATTGCCATTAAGACTCTCTTAAATAGGAAAATAAAGAATAATAGGGAAAATCCAAAAGAGACAAAGTGCCAAATATGCAGCAAAACCAGTACGAAATCGGAGAATATTCATAGTAGAACCCAAAAATCATCTGGATCACCTTCAAAATAGATGGTTTATATTGGAAATCTTCCCATTGAGCAGTAGGAAAACTACATAAATATTGTGATGTGAGCAACAAAATGAATTTTCTACAATCAGACTAAACATTTTAAAATCATCATACAACCCTTCCACCTATGCACTAAGTCAATACATGAATATTGATTAAGCCCCCTTTGATGTAATGTCATCCAGCCGTCTTCAGCCCGGCTTGCTTGAATCCAGTGACAATGTGAGCAAGGGACTCACGTCTGAGCTTGTGGCGGCCAAAAGCGGTACAAAAGGGGGTGGTGATGGACAGAGCATCTGAATCAATCAAACACTCAGACCCAGTCAAAGGATCTGGGTTTGATCCATCACCGTTCTTTAGCCCACTCAGCCACCCCAGTTCAGACATGGCTATTTGCAAATCAGTCTGACCCGCTTTTGGCCGCCATAAGTGTGGCAGGGTATGCTCAGACGTGAGTCCCTTGCTCACTTTGCCACTGGATTCAAGCAAGCCGGGCTGAAGACAGCTAGAATGCCAGAATCCGGTCCTCAGAAGCTTGTTTCCGGTCCAGGGAAGACATACCCTGCCACACTTATGGCGGCAAAAAGCGGGTCAGACTGATTTGCATATAGCCATGTCTGAACTGGGGTGGCAGAGTGGGCTAAAGAACGGTGATGGATCAAACCCAGATCCTTTGACTGGGTGTGAGTGTTTGATTGATTCAGATGCTCCGTCCATCACCACCCCCTTTTATACCGCTTTTGGCCGCCATAAGTGTGGCAAGGTATGCTCAGCCATGAGTCCCATGCTCACTTTGCCACTGGATTCAAGCAAGCCGGGCTGAAGATGGCAGGAATGCCAGAAACCGGTCCTCGGAAGCTTGTTTCCAATCCAGGGAAGACATGGCTTGGCAGTTCGGGCTGGACTGTTCCCATGACGCACAGGGTCAAACTGATTTGCATGTAGCCATGTCTGAACTGGGGTTGCAGAGTGGGCTAAAGAACGGTGATGGATCAAACCCAGATCGTTTGACTGGGTGTGAGTGTTTGATTGATTCAGATGCTCCGTCCATCACCACCCCCTTTTGTACCGCTTTTGGCCACCATAAGTGTGGCAGGCTATGCTCAGACGTGAGACCCTTGCTCATTTTGCCACTGGATTCAAGCAAGCTGGGCTGAAGATGGCTGGAATGCCAGAAACCGGTTCTCGGAAGCTTGTTTCCGGTCCAGGAAAGACATGGCTTGGCAGTTCGGGCTGGACTGTTCCCATGAGAAACAGGGTCGGACTGATTTGCATATAGCCATGTCTGAACTGGGGTGGCAGAGTGGGCTAAAGAATGGTGATGGATCAAACCCAGATCCTTTGACTTGGTGTGAGTGTTTGATTGATTCAGATGCTCCGACCATCACCACCCCCTTTTGTATCACTTTCAACTCACACAAAGAGTAGGAAGTCCTGGGAGACAGATGCGAAAACTGAAAAAGCTAAGAAACATGGGAGGAACTACTCAAAGTTTACACAATGCCTCTCTGTGAATAATTTAACAGGAGTATTTGTCAACAAAACACGTGTTTAATGAAAAAAGGTAAATTTTGTACTACGGTTTTTCATCATTTTTAAAGAAATATCTGATGGATCTATACTAATAGTAACTTACAGAATTCAGTCCCTGAAAAAATAAACATTGTAAAAAATTAACTAACTCTTAGAAAAACGCAAATATTGTAGTAAAATATATTTTGTATTTGAAATGTATATGCATACCTGTAACACAGGATTTCCCACTTTTAGGAAAAAAACTGAAATAAGCTACATTTTAGATATTGTCTTGGTTCGCTCTAGGAGATTTAAAAAACACTGGCTTCTTTTGAATTCCTGCGGATATTGGGTAAAGGGCTCAAATTTGATAATGCCACCCTTTTTGTGCAAAAAACCTTATGAATGTTCAAGTGTAAAGTACTTCAATTATTCAGAATATGGTATTCCAGTGGGGGAAAGGTTACCCACATTTTATATATTGTCTTGGTTCGCTCTAGGAGATTTAAAAAACACTGGCTTCTTTTGAATTCCTGAGGATATTGGGTGAAGGGCTCACATTTGATAATGCCACCCTTTTTGTGCAAAAAACCTTATGAATGTTCAAGTGTAAAGTACTTCAATTATTCAGAACATGGTATTCCAGTGGGGGAAAGGTTACCCACATAATAAAAAGGCATGGATTCTGCTGGATTAAAAATGAAGTCTTCAGGTCGATTTTTGGGGTGTTTTGTGTAACAAGAGCTAGGCTCAGCCACACAAGTGGGGGGTCGTTTTTATTGGGAGACGTGTAGGAATACAAAACTGCAGAACGTTTGTTTTAGCCTATTCGATTTCTCTGCATTTGTGGCTTCCAAGCGTAAGCCTCTGTGCAAGAAAATATGCTCTCTATATCACTTGATAGTAAGGGTAGTCAAATTTTTAAAGGTTGGTGGTGGAATAACCACTGTTTTTAAATCCAATATATTGTGTACATTTTAGAAATGTGTAGATTTAATTCAAACCTACTTTTTAATCTTTATTTTGTATCATATAATTGCTATACAGTGGTTCACAATGTAAAGTCATTGTAACATGAAGCTCAGTTATTGTATCTGGGTGTCGCATGCTTTTGGGGATCCTACAAACCCTATAAAGCCACGACCAGAATTGGGTGTCGGACTTCAATGTATATTGCTTTTGTAAATCTGGCCTTATGACAAGAAGTTACAGATGAAAATGTTGTCACTTTACTAATTATAAATAGATTTTTCTAACTCATTTTCATTTTTTTCATTTCAGTTAGTTTCTATGGAAAATCCTGGCAATATCTACATGATTAACCCCTTGCTAAATTTAGATTTTTGCCTACATTTTTTTCTTAGATCTATAGCTTTCCGACGGGAAACAGCCATTACAACGCGGCTGTTACTTCGCAGGCCGTTACGTCGCATGCGTTACAACGTGTAGACTTTATGATGCGGGCCATTACATCGCATGTGCATTTAAAACGCATGTGATGTAATGGCAACGGAGCACAGACAGCAACGCAGGAATCGGGAGCAGAGACTCAGCAGCACTGGTAATGGACCACAAGGAAGGAGAGAAGTAAGTGGGATTAGGGTTTAGTGTAGTCTCAGGTGGTAGTAGTGTAGGCGCTAGGGCTCATGGTTGTGTCAAGGGGGTTGTAGTGTATGCTAGTGTTTAAGTCTTTAGGGCTTAGGGTAGCGTACGGGGGTTGTAGTGTATGCTAGTGTTTAAGTCTTTAGGGCCTACGGTAATGTAAGGGGGTTGTAGTGTATGCTAGTGTTTAAGGGCCATATGTATCAAGCCTTTTGTGAATCGCAAAGGCCGAAATTCGGAACTATGATACATATGGCCCTAAGCCTTTAGGGCTTAGGGTAGTGTAAGAGGGTTGTAGTGTATGCCAGTGTTTAATACTTTAGGGCTTAGGGTAGTGTAAGGGTTTTGTAGTATATGCTAATGTTTAATACTTTAGGGCTTAGGGTAGTGTAAGGGTGTTGTTGTGTATGCTAGTGTTTAAGAATTTAGGGCTTAGGGTAGTGTCAGGGGGTTGTAGTGTATGGTATTAGTTTAGGCTTTAGGGTTGTGTAAGCAGGTCTTGGACAGACTGTACGTAGGGGTAGGGTCGTGTTTTGAGTACTTTTTTGGGGTAGTTTTAAATTATGTACTGTAGGGTAATATTTTGGACTGTGTGTTTGTAGGGTAGTGTGTTCGTGTTTGGGGGATATTTAGCGATTAAAATACATGCAGGAAAGTTGAGTACGATGTAAAGGAATATAGTATGCATTTCAAAGGAAATGCGAACTGATGACATGTGTCGAAAAAACATGCGTTGTGACGTAAATGCAAACTGAAAACCGCGTTGTAAAATCACGCGTTATTTTAGTTTGCGATGTATCATCATACATCCCTTTCCGACATTACCTATGGGCTCCACACCTTGTTCCCCCACAAACTGCCAGTAGGTTGAAACCACATACACTAGGAAAAAGGGTCTGCTTCTTAGAAAACTGATAAACCTGTGGTAAAAAATCATTGCTCTTTCGATAAAACTATGTTTTTTCCTGAAAACTCAGAAGATGGTGGTCCAAGCACAATAAACCATTTGTTAATGCTATTTGTCAAAAGATACATATGCTTTGTTGCATACCACCTTTTCACATTTTTGGGAAAAATATATATATAATTTAGCTATTTTTTGACTACTTTCTTGGTTCTAGCCTTAGAATTTGAGAATCAGGATCAGCAAATGATAAACTGTCATGTTCTATAAAAGACTCTGAGCCTTATTATGGGTTGGGCGGTCCTCATGTCACCGTGCCACTGCTGCACCAACAGGAGTTCTGCCAAGCCTGTCATGCACATGCAGGCTGGATTATGAATGTAGTTAAGGGGGGGCTGTCGGGCGGTGATGCAGCAGTCTCATAGTGGCGGCTGTTTAATGCTCATAGGGGAGCTTTAACAGCAGAACACTGTTGTGACAGCATCTGCAGCATGTCCGTGCACGTTGCGGCATGTGCCATGTTGTGCAAGCCATAGAATAGAGGAACTGGGGTACAATAATAGAGGGGCACAGTATGTGCTCCACTGCATGCACCGAGGCCCAAGAGCTTTGCCTCTCCACCATCCTTTTAATGGCAGGCTCACCGCCATGAAATGGGCGGTGGACAGGCAAATATTAAATCAAATAAGAGGGACAGAAAGCCGGGTTAGGAGGTCCTGCGCACAGGCTCCGGGGTAAGACTAAGAATTAGAAAGGAGTGTGCTGTTCCTAAAAAGATGAGTGGGAAGACAGGTATTTCTTCGTGATGCCCTCACACGCTCCGAAAGGTGTCATGCTTCATCATAGGGCATTTAGCCCCTCGTCAGGCGGGAGCTGCAATTCCCTATTGGCCTACGAAACCGGGGCTCTTTGGCGGGGATCTTTTGAAGAAGCAGCTGTATGGTGCGTGCCGGTGTGGGAGCTAGGTAGTGCACAGGGGAGTGAGGTAGTTAAAATAGGTATAGAGCAGTCCTATTGGGTCAATTTTGATAAACTAGGTAGCTCTAGCCTAACTAAAAGCAGTGTGTGTGCCCCTGTATGGAAAATATTGTTCCTCAATGGTCAAACTAAATGTGAGTGGTCAACATGTTTCGTGCCTGATTTGCTCCTAACGGGTCAATTGGCACTTCGTCAGGATCGGTAGAATGTGAAGGAGTGCACGACTGCTTTGTATTTAGTGAAATGACATGAATTACCAGGGGTGGTAGCGGAGCCTTAGTAGACATGTATTGGGGCCTTCCATAGACCTGTGGATGCAAAAGGGGACAGGAAAGGGAAAAAGGACAACCACCTACACCCGAGTCTAATTTGTTAAAAAGAATCGTGAAGAAGCACTGGAGAATCCTACGGACTGGGGACCTTGCCCTAAGTAAACCACGATTCACCTTTAAAAGAACAGCTAACATCAAGGACCTATTGGTTAATACAAGACCAAACAAACAATTGCCCA
The DNA here is from genome assembly GCF_964263255.1 of Lissotriton vulgaris. Taxonomy (NCBI): domain Eukaryota; kingdom Metazoa; phylum Chordata; class Amphibia; order Caudata; family Salamandridae; genus Lissotriton; species Lissotriton vulgaris. The sequence goes on from NC_141695.1 coordinate 68,646,465, forward strand.
GGACCCCCAACACCCTATGGAACCTTCCCCTAGTAACTGGTCACTTCCCTTGCGGACAGTGTGTAGTCTGCCCATTCATTCGAGCTACTAAAACCATCCCTCTTACTAACAACTGGACATGGACTCAAACCAAGCTCTCTAATTGCAACACACACAATTGCATCTACCTAATCATGTGTCCTTGTCAACTCCAATACATAGGGATGACTACTTGAGCAATAAAAAACAAGAATCACTCAGCATAGGAGCAACTTTCGGTGCAAAACATCTAACTCCAAAATGTGTACCTACTTTTTGGAACATAATCATTCAGTGAATGATATACAATGGACAGTTCTTGAGACCTTCTCTACTATCACCAAGGAGGCTCTATTCAGAAATGACCAATGTTGGGTTTTCAAATTGGAGCACACATAACGTTTTTTTTTCCAATTTTCCTTTAATACTAAACACTTACATGCCATATGGAACACCTTGACACCATCTAGAGCTAGGTATCCCGAGGCAATCACCTTCTACCAACTGTGATCCATGTCTGTATTAAACCATCCAAGGCCCTCTCAATAAAGATTTGTGATTGCACACTTCCAAGATGGTCGCCTTAGCATTTAGCACTCTAGTTTTTGCTATAAAACAAGACACACGGAAGTCCTCACAACGGGTCCCGGAGCAAGGGTAGGACACAGGCAAGTTGCCTCCCGACGTCTGTAAGTATGCCTCATATTCAGAAGTCCAATCAAAAGTGGTAAGCGATCCGAGCCCTGTTAAACCTTACTTTAATTTATTTACAGACTACCCGAGCAACAACGTGCTCTGGCTAGCCCCGTCCGCCCAAGACACATGCACAAGCGGTAAGTCGAATGCGAGCATCGGGCTGATATGATGTTTGTTTGTCCTTTAAACTGTTGCAGACATGCAATTATGAGTGACTGCCTTTGTCCATTGGTATTTTGTATAGTGTAGAGAAGTATGTGTTACTGCTTGAAACAAACCAGCATTTGATAAGCACTTTCTGCGCCACCATTACGGAAATGTAAAAACGCACATGATTGCGGCATAGCCTCTGCTTTTATACATTTTTGTATTTTTTTTTGTTTAGAAGTGTCTGCTACTGCCTACCGGCACTTCATTAGCAACTACCGTGCCACGTTCACTAATATGCAAATACGCACACGATCGCTGCTTTGCTTTCGTAACTTGCACCGTAAAGCACTCTAAAACCTTAGAGTGAGACCATTTTTCACATGCGATGCATTTTACAACGAGGCCTTAAGCCTTTGATGTACTTGACCTATGACCGCTAAAAAACGGTGATGGATCAAGCCCTGATCTTTGGACTGGGTAGGAGTGGTCTGCTTAATTCATACACTCTGTCCATCATCACCCCCTTTTCTGAATCGTTTTGTCCACCATAAGCGTGGAAGGGTATACTCAGATGTGAGTCCCTTGCTCACTGCACCATCAGGATTCAAGCAAGCCGGGCCGAAGACGGCTGTAATGCCAGAAACCGGTCCCCGGAAGCTTGTTTCCTTTCCAGTATAAGAATTGGCTTTGTAGTTTGGTCTGCCCTGTTCCCATGATGCACTGGGCCAGGGACAGACTAATTTGCATGTAGCCAGGTTCTGAGCTGGGATGGTGCAGTGAGCTAAAAAACGGTGCTGGATCAAGCCCTGATCTTTGGACTGGGTAGGAGTGGTCTGCTTAATTCAGACACTCTGTCCATCACCACCCCCCTTTTCTGAAACGTTTTGTCCACCATAAGCGTGGAAGGGTATACTCAGATGTGAGTCCCTTGCTCACTGCACCATCAGGATTCAAGCAAGCCGGGCCGAAGACGTCTGTAATGCCAGAAACCGGTCCCCGGAAGCTTGTTTCCTTTCCAGTATAAGAATTGGCTTTGTAGTTATGTCTGCCCTGTTCCCATGATGCACTGGGCCAGGGACAGACTAATTTGCATGTAGCCAGGTTCTGAGCTGGGATGGTGCAGTGAGCTAAAAAAGTGATGGATCAAGCCCTGATCTTTGGACTGGGTAGGAGTGGTCTGCTTAATTCAGACACTCTGTCCATCACCACCCCCTTTTCTGAATCATTTTGTCCACCATAAGCGTGGAAGGGTATACTCAGATGTGAGTCCCTTGCTCACTGCACCATCAGGATTCAAGCAAGCCGGGCCAAAGACGGCTGTAATGCCAGAAACCGGTCCCCGGTAGCTTGTTTCCTTTCCAGTATAAGAATTGGCTTTGTAGTTTGGTCTGCCCTGTTCCCATGATGCACTGGGCCAGGGACAGACTAATTTGCATGTAGCCAGGTTCTGAGCTGGGATGGTGCAGTGAGCTAAAAAACGGTGATGGATCAAGCCCTGATCTTTGGACTGGGTAGGAGTGGTCTGCTTAATTCAGACACCCTGTCCATCACCACACCCTTTTCTGAATCGTTTTGTCCACCATAAGCGTGGAAGGGTATACTCAGATGTGAGTCCCTTGCTCACTGCACCATCAGGATTCAAGCAAGCCGGGCCGAAGACGGCTTTTATGCCAGAAACCAGTCCCCGGAAGCTTGTTTCCTTTCCAGTATAAGAATTGGCTTTGTAGTTTGGTCTGCCCTGTTCCCATGATGCACTGGGCCAGGGACACACTAATTTGCATGTAGCCAGGTTCTGAGCTGGGATGGTGCAGTGAGCTAAAAAACGGTGATGGATCAAGCCCTGATCTTTGGACTGGGTAGGAGTGGTCTGCTTAATTCAGACACTCTGTCCATCACCACCCCCTTTTCTGAATCGTTTTGTCCACCATAAGCGTGGAAGGGTATACTCAGATGTGAGTCCCTTGCTCACTGCACCATCAGGATTCAAGCAAGCCGGGCCGAAGACGGCTGTTATGCCAGAAACCGGTCCCCGGAAGCTTGGTTCCTTTCTAGTATAAGAATTGGCTTTGTAGTTTGGTCTGCCCTGTTCCCATGATGCACTGGGCCAGGGACAGACTAATTTGCATGTAGCCAGGTTCTGAGCTGGGATGGTGCAGTGAGCTAAAAAATGGTGATGGATCAAGCCCTGATCTTTGGACTGGGTATGAGTGGTCTGCTTAATTCAGACACTCTGTCCATCACCACCCCCTTTTCTGAATCGTTTTGTCCACCATAAGCGTGGAAGGGTATACTCAGATGTGAGTCCCTTGCTCACTACACCATCAGGATTCAAGCAAGCCGGGCCGAAGACGGCTGTAATGCCAGAAACCGGTCCCCGGAAGCTTGTTTCCTTTCCAGTATAAGTATTGGCTTTGTAGTTTGGTATGCCCTGTTCCCATGATGCACTGGGCCAGGGACAGACTAATTTACATGTAGCCAGGTTCTGAGCTAGGATGGTGCAGTGAGCTAAAAAACGGTGCTGGATCAAGCCCTGATCTTTGGACTGGGTAGGAGTGGTCTGCTTAATTCAGACACTCTGTCCATCACCACCCCCCTTTTCTGAAACGTTTTGTCCACCATAAGCGTGGAAGGGTATACTCAGATGTGAGTCCCTTGCTCACTGCACCATCAGGATTCAAGCAAGCCGGGCCGAAGACGTCTGTAATGCCAGAAACCGGTCCCCGGAAGCTTGTTTCCTTTCCAGTATAAGAATTGGCTTTGTAGTTATGTCTGCCCTGTTCCCATGATGCACTGGGCCAGGGACAGACTAATTTGCATGTAGCCAGGTTCTGAGCTGGGATGGTGCAGTGAGCTAAAAAAGTGATGGATCAAGCCCTGATCTTTGGACTGGGTAGGAGTGGTCTGCTTAATTCAGACACTCTGTCCATCACCACCCCCTTTTCTGAATCGTTTTGTCCACCATAAGCGTGGAAGGGTATACTCAGATGTGAGTCCCTTGCTCACTGCACCATCAGGATTCAAGCAAGCCGGGCCGAAGACGGCTGTAATGCCAGAAACCGGTCCCCGGTAGCTTGTTTCCTTTCCAGTATAAGAATTGGCTTTGTAGTTTGGTCTGCCCTGTTCCCATGATGCACTGGGCCAGGGACAGACTAATTTGCATGTAGCCAGGTTCTGAGCTGGGATGGTGCAGTGAGCTAAAAAACAGTGATGGATCAAGCCCTGATCTTTGGACTGGGTAGGAGTGGTCTGCTTAATTCAGACACCCTGTCCATCATCACACCCTTTTCTGAATCGTTTTGTCCACCATAAGCGTGGAAGGGTATACTCAGATGTGAGTCCCTTGCTCACTGCACCATCAGGATTCAAGCAAGCCGGGCCGAAGACGGCTTTTATGCCAGAAACCAGTCCCCGGAAGCTTGTTTCCTTTCCAGTATAAGAATTGGCTTTGTAGTTTGGTCTGCCCTGTTCCCATGATGCACTGGGTCAGGGACACACTAATTTGCATGTAGCCAGGTTCTGAGCTGGGATGGTGCAGTGAGCTAAAAAACGGTGATGGATCAAGCCCTGATCTTTGGACTGGGTAGGAGTGGTCTGCTTAATTCAGACACTCTGTCCATCACCACCCCCTTTTCTGAATCGTTTTGTCCACCATAAGCGTGGAAGGGTATACTCAGATGTGAGTCCCTTGCTCACTGCACCATCAGGATTCAAGCAAGCCGGGCCGAAGATGGCTGTTATGCCAGAAACCGGTCCCCGGAAGCTTGGTTCCTTTCTAGTATAAGAATTGGCTTTGTTGTTTGGTCTGCCCTGTTCCCATGATGCACTGGGCCAGGGACAGACTAATTTGCATGTAGCCAGGTTCTGAGCTGGGATGGTGCAGTGAGCTAAAAAACGGTGATGGATCAAGCCCTGATCTTTGGACTGGGTATGAGTGGTCTGCTTAATTCAGACACTCTGTCCATCACCACCCCCTTTTCTGAATCGTTTTGTCCACCATAAGCGTGGAAGGGTATACTCAGATGTGAGTCCCTTGCTCAATACACCATCAGGATTCAAGCAAGCCGGGCCGAAGACGGCTGTAATGCCAGAAACCGGTCCCCGGAAGCGTGTTTCCTTTCCAGTATAAGAATTGGCTTTGTAGTTTGGTCTGCCCTGTTCCCATGATGCACTGGGCCAGGGACAGACTAATTTGCATGTAGCCAGGTTCTGAGCTGGGATGGTGCAGTGAGCTAAAAAACGGTGATGGATCAAGCCCTGATCTTTGGACTGGGTAGGAGTGGTCTGCTTAATTCCGACACTCTGTCCATCACCACCCCCTGTCCATCACTACCCCCTTTTCTGAATCGTTTTGTCCACCATAAGCGTGGAAGGGTATACTCAGATGTGAGTCCCTTGCTCACTGCACCATCAGGATTCAAGCAAGCCGGGCCGAAGAAGGCTGTAATGCCAGAAACCGGTCCCTGGAAGCTTGCTTCCTTTCCAGTATAAGAATTGGCTTTGTAGTTTGGTCTGCCCTGTTCCCATGATGCACTGGGCCAGGGACAGACTAGTTTGCATGTAGCCAGGTTCTGAGCTGGGATGGTGCAGTGAGCAAAAAAACGGTGATGGATCAAGCCCTGATCTTTGGACTGGGTAGGAGTGGTCTGCTTAATTCAGACACTCTGTCCATCACCACCCCCTTTTCTGAATCATTGACCTATGTTAAGGCACACTATGGGATAATACCACCCTGGGAGTGTGTTCCGTTGCTCCAATGCACTTTTAATTTTAATGACCTGCTACAAAATCACAAATATGAGAGCACGTGTGGTAGCGTACAGTGTCTACTTGGCTTGTTGTACTACACATTATACTGCCACATGACGTTTGCTTGCACTTACTCAGCTAGACTCACAAACGATTCAACCAGATAATACGAAAAAAACACTTACCATTACCTCCCAATTTCCTAGTTGTTCCTCTAGCTGGTTGCACCCTCTGACAGTCATGCTATGATCTGAATCAGATACTTTGATATTCATGATCTTGCTGTATGACCACCAATGGCATTGTATAATTTACAACTGTGCCATTTCTTTAATACCCTCCTTTGGTTATCTTTTTTCCCTTTCTTGTTCTATTTTGCATCCACAGGTCTACTGAAGGCCCCAGTACATGTCTACTAGGGCTCCACTACCACCCCTGGTAATTCATGTCATTTCACATAATACCAGGCGGTAGTACACTCCTTCACACTCTACCGGTCTTGACGAAGTGCCAATTGACCGGTTAGAGGCAAATAGGGCACAAAACATGTTGACCACTCACATTTAGTTAGGCCCTTGAGGAACATTATTTTTCATACAGGGCCACATACACTGCTTTTAGTTAGGCTAGAGCTACCTAGTTTATTAAAATTGACCGAATAGGACTGCTCTATACCTATTTTAACTACCTCTCTGCCTTGTGCAATATCTAGCACCCACACCCACACACACCATACGGCTGCTTCTTCAAAAGATCCCCACCAAAGAGCACCAGTTTCGGGAGCCCGTCAGGCATTTCAGCACCGGCCTGACGAGGGGCAAATGCCCTATGATGAAGCATGATACCTCTTGGGGTGTGTGAGGGCATCACAAAGAAAGACCTGTCTTCCCCACTCATCTTTTTAGGATTTTAGGAACTGCACAATCCTTTCTAATTCTGTGGACAGGCAACTTATAATATGCTCGGCGGTGCCACAGTGGCACCACCAGCATATTTCTTTCCCTGACGGCTGCGCCACCACAGCGGGTATAGGAGAGTAGGGTCTGCTATCCTATGGTCACCCCAAATTTTTGCTTTTTGCTTCACTGGTTTATGACTTAATGTGGCTGTGGGCCTGCTAATCAGACCCACAGCCTGCTGTTATCTCTCTAAATTACTGCCAATGCACTCTGGGTGCATTACGAATTGGAACTGGTTTACCTTGTTGGCCCCTGTAACACTGTACCCTAGGTACCCAGGGCATAGGTGCATCCAAGGCCTACCAGGGGCTGCAGCATGTATTGTGCCACCCCTGGCCTGGCCTCCATATTTGACTCAACTGGCTGATCACTCAGCTGGGGTAAGTTGGTGTAATCACCTCTTACTTAGATATAGTATCCCTATATCTTACCTTAACTGGACACATATGTTCCTATCAGCCACTCCTATGGAAGGCCTCATCAATCCTGGAGGCAGAGTGCTTGGAAATATGTGAGATGGTGCTCTAGCATGAGCTGAGCCTGTCTGCAGCTGTCGGGAACCACTCCCTTAGCTGTTCCGGGATATTGCCATACCATATACTCTTAAGTGCATTGTAATCCTCGCGGTTATATGCTACTTTGGTTTGGCTTTATCAAAACATGTCGAGTAAGGTGTCATACGATTTGGAATACTATCCCCTCGACAGTTCTGTCAACGGGGATAGCATTCCACCCTTCTACAGGGACACGACATGTGTGTAGCCGTAACCCCGGTTAAAGTTAACCAGAGCCTCAGCATCACAAAATGGATGCTGCCACCACAGACACAAGTCTGACCTCCTGCTGCTGGGAGTCCTTCCAGCGAGGGAGGCTTGGACAAAGGGTTTCCTGCCTTGGGAGGTGCGAGCACCACCCCAGACAGGATTTTGTGTATTGGGTAGGACAGGGCTGAATAGATTGAGACATGCCCGGGGCACACAAGGTGTCCCCGTGCATAAGCCAGTCCAAACCGGTCCTGGGACTTTCCAGACCCAGGCCTGGCGAGGAGCTGGACAAAGGAAAGGGGATGTAACCGCCCCCCTTCCAGGTCCCACACAGAGGAGGGACCTAGCAGGTGATCCACCCCTCAGATTGGGAATAAGAGTGGGAGCAGTGCCATTGCACTTCAGATCATCCTGAAATCAACTTTAAACAAAGAAGACGACTGGACTTCGACATTATGCTGCACAGAAAACTGAAGAGAATCTCCCTTGTGGCCTAGGAGTGGCCACCCTGTGAACACAGGCACCAACCAGCAACTCGAAGTCTGCTTTGCCGCCGCCTCCCGCCAGAGCCCAAGCACAGAGCCTGACAAGACCCACACTCCCAGACTTCTCACAGCCCGATCCGCAGTCCCTGCAAAGAAGGGACCCGTGGAGGCACCGAGAGACGTGGAACTGGACCTCTTGGAAGACATTTGAAAAGCTGACTGCGCAACATCAGAGGCATCCTCGACGTTGTGCTTTGGGGACTGAGAACCCCCACCACCGAGCAGCCATTGCACTGAAGATCAGCCCCCCAGCATCTCCATGATCTGCGTGGGGCCCTTTTGTATTGTGCCACTTGACTCGCCATCCCGGCCACTAGCCACGTGGTCAGCGGCCATCTTGGCGACGAAACCGACAAACTACACAACAAGTCTGGTTGCTCTAGACTTGCCCTCGCTCCTGTAAAAGGGAGCACCCGCTCTGACCTTGCTGGTCCGAGTGATAAGCCTTTTTTGATTCCTGAGTGGCTTGCATTAGCCAAGGCCTGTTTGCTCCAATCAAGTTTCCGACACCGCCAACAGCGAGAAGACTGCGTGGGAAAGCTTGTGACCGACTCCTAGACGTCCTTGACCCCTGGTGTCCACGCGGCTGCAGAGAGAAGCTACACCTTAACGCTTGTTTGCACCCGACATCGCCTGGTTCCAACCTGGTTCCACGGTAGTCACTGGCTAGTGACTTTGAACATTGTCCCCTCTGCTTTCAGGTCTTCACAACTTCAGATCCACCCTTGGATCCACCGGAACTCTTCACATCGAGCCGCCTGTAGCATCTTCAGCTCCATGCACCATCGACCTGCGTGACGAAACCCGACACTAGTTCGACCCTATGCACCCGCTTTCTGTGGGTGAGGTAACTCAGCAACGCCAGTTTTCCCACACTGGTACACACCTATAGGGCCTGTGTCTTAAGTTTCAGCTTTCTAGGTCACTCGGAAGGGTCCGAACTATCTAACTTTGTAACTTTTATGCACCATAGACATTGCATTGGTGAGTGCTTGCACTTTAAACACTGCACCCGAGTCCCGCGGGCCTTTCCCAACTTAGTCACTGCTAGTCCTGATCAGCTCCAGCGATTCCCAAGGCCCTAGGCCTGTTTCCTTTCCGATTGGTATCTCTTATACCACTTTCTTAGTATATGGTTTAGGTGGCCCCTAGGGCTCATCCATATTGTGCAACTTTTGTGTATTTTAAACTGTGTTTTGTTTAACGCTTGTGCTTCTGTGCTCATAAAGAGTTCAGGGGATATTTGTCGTTAATAAATATATATATATCTTGAATATATATCTGTGTGGTGTCCTTTCATTTGGTATTCAAGGGGATTGTGTGGGGTAATACAGCTGGCTTCACATGTCTTTCAGAGTTTAGCCTAAGACTGCTTTGTCCACGTTACCACTAGGATAACTCGTCTATAAGGTTGACTTACAACCGATAATCATAATGGTTGCTTGGCATGGTACAAGGTGATCACTAGAACTAGTGAGCATCATATACCAGGCCAACTTCTCACGTTGGTGGCAGCGGTGGGATCTGAGCTTGCTGTTGTTTTACCATTGCAATCTTTGAGATTATCATTTGAAAGATCATACAGGTACCTGCTAGGTACATATAAAACAAGACTAGTATACTTAAGTTCTACAGAACTTAGTTGTTGTAGAGGATAGGGAGTAGCACACTCTGACTACAACTACTAGATAGGTTTAGTAGGTAAACACCAGTGTAGGTAGATTGCAACATATCCACCCACACTAGAGCAATGTCTGTAGCAGAGGGTTCCAATGGGAATGTCTCTGTTGAGAGTGACCCTCCAAGGGCACAATGCAAATTTGCTATTTTTTCCTTTAAGGAACTAAGGCAGATTTGTGCCTTAACGGGTCTGAAGACAGGGCCATCCACTACTACAGACCACCTTAGAGAGATCTTAGACAGTCTGAGACTCTAAAGACCTCTCAAGCAGACCCCAAAGGTAATGCTGAAGGAGGCTCTCCTTCTGAAGATGACAATACTGATGCCCCTGTCCCTATAGTCCAGGTAGATGAGGATGACCAAGTCACTGGACCTCCTCAGGTAGATGTGGAGGAGGAAGAAGATGAGGAGACAGAAGGGGGGTGCAGTGATTCTGATGATGGCAGAGATAGTCAGGTGCTAGTCAGCAGGCTTAACCAGGCTAACTTAAGTGTATTTGGGACTGAAGCAAGGATGACCTTGCCCAGACCCCCAGGTGGACTTAACCAGGAGCGTAGGAGGAGTAATCACTCAGGTCAATCTAATACCTCCCAGGCTTCTAGAGGCTCTCGTGGTCACTCCAGAAGGGAGATGACTAGCCCTCAGAGAAGGGAGCATGAGGCCAAAATGGGAGAGGCTGAGCTTAGGATCCAGAGACAAGAATTAGAAGTTGCCCTGGCCCAAGAGAAACTTGCTAGAGCAAGACAGCCTAGAGAGAGTGGGGTAATACAACCCACTGGTGGCAGCATTATCCACAAGGATAAAGACAGGTCTTTTGATAACAGAAACCTGAGTAAGATTGTGCCCCCCTAAAAAGCTAGGGATGATATCCACAAATGGATGACTGCACTTGAGAGAGCCTGCAAGGTACAGCAGATCCCTCAGGAGCAGTGGGCAGCAATCTTGTGGCTCTCCTTTGAAGGTAGAGTCCGAGACAGACTCCTCACAATGTTCAGAGACACCCAGAAGACACAGACTCAGGACTGGTCTGAATTTGTTGAGTGTGCCACTAAGGCTCTGGAGGGATGGTTGCTGTGAAGCACGGTTACAGACTATGAAGGCTTGTACAATTTGCTGATGAGAGAACACATTTTAAAAAATTGTCAGAACCAGCAGTTGCATCAACATTTGGTTGACTCAGATTTGACCTCTCCCCAAGAATTGGGAAAGAGGGCAGATAAATGGGTTAGAACCAGAGTTAAGCAAAAGAACCAGAACCAGAACCAGGGTGGTGACCAGAAGAAAACAGACCAGAAGGGTGGGGAGCAGAAAGCTAAAGACCAGAAGTCTTCAACAGGGCCCCAAACTAATACAGAGGGTGGGTCCTAAACTTCCAAGAAGAAGAAGAAAGAAGGTCAAAGAAAACCCTGGTGTAGTACTTGTAAAAACAGCTCTCATTGGACAAGTGAGTGTAAAAAGGGTGGAGCCCCCAGCACTGCAGCCCCTAAGGCACCTGCACCCACTAGTACAGCTAGCAGTGCTGGTCCTCAAACCAAGGGGGTAGTGGGTATCACTTTGAGAACTGAAGGAGATTCTGACCTAGTCAGAACCCTTACACAGGCTGTACTGGTTTGTGAGGGGGACATAGATTTGGCCCCTGCCCTAAGTCCCAGTAATCTGGGCAAATACAGACAGACGCCTTTAATTAATGACAAAGTGGCTCAAGCATACAGGGACACATGTGCCAGTGTCACTATGGTGACACCTAACTTTGTGGACCCTGGACAATACATGCCAGGTGATAATTACCTGGTGACCAATGCCAGCAATGTCACCACTACACATAGTGTGGCAATTGTTAACTTTTCCTGGGGAGGGGTAACTGGCCTAAAAAGAGTTGTGGTTAGTGCTGATCTCCCAGTTGAATGTTTGTTGGGCAATGACCTGGAGAGCTCTCTATGGTCAGAAGTTGAGTACAGGACTCATGCAGAGATGTTAGGGATATCATCACATGTCCTTGCTGTGACCAGGTCACAGGCCAAAAAGTGCCTCTCTGAACCTCAGGTCTTGGATCCTGGAACAATGGACCAAGCACCTTCCAAGAAGAAGAACAGGAGGGTGAATGCTGTGCCTTCCCAACTGCCTACAAGTGGGGATCAGGCTTCACAGGAAGCTGGTCTTGAGACCCCTGAAGGAACTGTCTCTGAAGAACTTGAACCTGATCAGGTTGAGTTTCTGGGGACAGGGGGACCTTCTAGGGCAGACTTGGGGCAGGCTCAGTTAACCTGCCCTTCTCTTGAACCCCTCAGACAGCAGGCTGCTGCTGAGGCTGCTGGGAATGCTCAAGGTGCCCATGAAGTATATTGGGATGATGGATTCCTTTATTCAGAGGGTAGAGACCCCAAGCCTGGTGCAACCAGGAGGTTGGTTATACCTCTGCGATTTAGGGGCTTCCTACTTACCTTGGCCCATGATATTCCTTTAGCAGGACACCTAGGCCAGAATAAGACTTGGGACAGGCTTGTCCCTCACTTTCACTGGCCTCACAAGTCTGAAGACACCAAGGAGTTTTGTCGCTCCTGTGTAACCTGCCAAGCCAGTGGTAAAGCAGGTAGCCCCACAAAGACCACCCTGATACCACTACCTGTGGTGGGGGGTCCCTTTGAAAGAGTGGGGATTGATATTGTAGGTCCAATGGATCCCCCTACAGCATCTGGGCACAGATTCGTACTGGTGGTGGTGGACCATGCCACCAGGTACCCAGAGGCAATTCCACTTAGGACCACAACAGCTCATGTTGTGGCCAGGGCCTTACTTGGAGTTTTCTCCAGAGTGGGGTTTCCTAAGGAGGTAATATCTGACAGAGGTGCCAACTTCATGTCAGGATATTTGACAGCTATGTGGAAGGAATGTGGTGTCAACTACAAGTTCACCACTCCTTACCATCCACAGTGTAATGGGCTTGTTGAAAGGTTTAACAAGACCCTAAAGGGTATGATCAAAGGATTACCAGAAAAGCTCAGGCGGAGATGGGACATCCTTCTACCCTGCCTTTTGTTTGCTTACAGAGAGGTCCCTCAAAAGGGACCCCTATGTCTAGTGAAGGAAGGATGGGAGTTACCTCTCAAAAAGTCCAAACAGGACATAGTCGACTATGTACTTGGTCTCCGCTCCAGGATGGCTGAGTACATGGAAAAGGCATCCAAAAACCTTGAGGCTAGCCAAGAATTACAGAAAGCTTGGCATGACCAAAAGCCTGTCTTGGTTGAGTTTCAGCCAGGACAAAAGGTATGGGTGTTGGAGCCAGTGGCCCCAGCAGCACTCCAAGACAAATGGTCTGGACCCCATACAATTCTGGAGAAAAAGGGAGAGGTTGCCTACTTGGTGGACCTCGGAACTCCCAGGAGCCCCCGCAGGGTGCTCCATGTCAACAGACTGAAGGCATATGTCAACAGGGAAGACATGGGCTTGCTCATGGCTCCAGATGAGGGACAGGAGGAAGAGAGTGACCCTCTCCCAGACCTGCTCACTCAGAACCCTGAGGATGGCTCAGTTGATGGTGTGGCCTTAGATGGCAGCCTCACTGAACATCACCAACATGACTGTAGACAAGTTTTGCAGTCATACAGGCATATGTTCTCCTTGACACATAGTCAGACTAACTGGTGTACCCATGTGGTGGACACTGGTGACAGTCTTCCTGTAAAAAGCAAGATTTACAGGCAACCTGACCACGTCAGGGACTGTATAAAGACTGAGGTTCAAAAGATGCTGGAATTAGGTGTCATTGAGCCTTCAGAGAGCCCATGGGCTAGCCCAGTGGTTCTGGTCCCCAAACCTCACACCAAAGATGGCAAGAGAGAGATGAGGTTCTGTGTGGATTACAGAGGACTCAATGCTGTCACCAGGACAGATGCACACCCTATTCCAAGGGCAGATGAGCTCATTGACAAGTTGGCTTCTGCCAAATATTTGAGCACATTTGACTTAACAGCTGGCTACTGGCAAATCAGGTTAGCTGAGGAGTCTAAAGCCAAAACTGCATTTTCTACCCCTGGTGGGCATTATAAATTTGTGGTAATGCCCTTTGGTTTGAAAAATGCACCTGCCACCTTCCAAAGGTTGGTGAATCAAGTCCTTACTGGGTTGGATGACTTTTGCGCAGCATATCTGGATGATATTGTTGTCTTCAGCTCCACCTGGGAGGATCACCTGGTCCACCTGAAGGAAGTGCTTGAGGCTCTGCAGAAGGCAGGCCTCACTATCAAGGCAACAAAGTGCCAGATAGGGCACAGTAAGGTTGTATACCTGTGCCACCTTGTTGGTGGAGGCCAAGTTCAACCACTGGAGAGTAAAATCCAGACCATCAAGGACTGGTCCCCTCCAACTACCCAGACTCAGGTCAGAGCTTTCTTGGGCCTGACTGGGTACTACAGGAAGTTTGTTAAGAACTATGGGTCCATTATGACTCCTCTTAATGATCTGACATCCAAGAAGATGCCCAAAAAGTTTCAGTGGACAGTAAACTGTCAAAAGGTATTTGATGACCTGAAGAAGGCCATGTGCTCTGCACCTATCCTGAAGAGTCCTGACTACTCAAGAGAGTTCATTGTCTAAACAGATGCTTCTGAGTTGGGAGTGGGAGCAGTGCTTTCACAGCTTAATGTAGATGGCCAGGACCAGCCCATTGCTTTCATTAGCAGAAGGCTGACCCCCAGAGAGAAACATTGGTCAGCTATTGAGAGGGAAGCCTTTGCTGTGGTGTGGGCCCTGAAGAAGTTGAGACCATACTTATTTGGCACTCACTTCAAGATTCAGACCGACCATGAGCCCCTCTTATGGCTTAATCAGATGAAGGGTGAAAACCCCAAACTACTCAGGTGGTCCATTTCCCTACAGGGGATGGACTTTACAGTGGAGCACCGCCCAGGGACTGGCCATGGCAACACAGATGGTCTCTCCAGGTACTTCCACTTAGAACATGAAGACACAACTGGTCAAGGTTAGTCTAATGTCCCTGCGTTTGGGGGGGGGTTGTGTAGGAGAGTACGGTCTGCTATCCTATGGTCACCCAAATTTTTGCTTTTTGCTTCACTGGTTTATGACTTAATGTGGCTGTGGGCCTGCTAATCAGACCCATAGCCTGCTGTTCTCTCTCTAAATGACTGCCAATGCACTCTAGGTGCATTACGAATTGGAACTGGTTCACCTTGTTGGCCCCTGTAATAGTGTTCCCTAGGTCCCCAGGGCATAGGTGCATCCAAGGCCTACCAGGGGATGCAGCATGTATTGTGCCACCCCTGGCCTGGCCTCCATATTTGACACAACTGGCTGATCACTCAGCTGGGGTAAGTTGGTGTAATCACCTCTTACTTAGATATAGTATCCTTATATCTAACCTTAACTGGACACATAGGTTCCTATCATCCACTCCTATGGAAGGCCTCATCAATCCTGGAGGCAGAGTGCTTGGAAATATGTGATATGGTGCTCTAGCATGAGCTGAGCCTGTCTGCAGCTGTCGGGAACCACTCCCTTAGCTGTTCCGGGATATTGCCATACCATATACTCTTAAGTGCATTATTATCCTTGCGGTTATATGCTAACTTTGGTTTGGCTTTATCAAAACATGTCGAGTAAGGTGTCATACGATTTGGAATACTATCCCCTCGACAGTACTGTCGACGGGGATAGCATTCCACCCTTCTAGAGGGACACGACATGTGTGTAGCCTTAACCCCGGTTAAAGTTAACCAGAGCCTCATCATCACAAAATGGATGCTGCCACCACAGACACAAGTCTGACCTCCTGCTGCTGGGAGTCCTTCCAGCGAGGGAGGCTTGGACAAAGACAGTCCTGGGACTTTCCAGACCCATGCCTGGCGAGGAGCTGGACAAAGGAAAGGGGGTGTAACCGCCCCCCTTCCTGGTCCCACCCAGAGGAGGGACCTAGCAGGTGATCCACCCCTCAGATTGGGAATAAGAGTGGGAGCAGTGCCATTGCACCTCAGATCATCCTGAAATCAACTTTAAACGAAGAAGACGACTGGACTTCGACATTCTGCTGCACAGAAGACTGAAGAGAATCTCCCATGTGGCCTAGGAGTAGCCACCCTGTGAACACAGGCACCAACCAGCAACTCGCTGTCTGCTTTGCCGCCGCCTCCCGCCGGAGCCCGAGCCCAGAGCCTGACAAGACGCAGACTCTCAGACTTCTCACAGCCCGATCCACAGTCCCTGCAAAGAAGGGACCCTTGGAGGCACCGAGAGACGTGGGACCGGACCTCTTGGAAGACACTCGAAAAGCTGACTGCGCAGCATCAGAGGCATCTTCGACGTTGTGCTTTGGGGACTGAGAACCCCCACCAACGAGCAGCCATTGCACCGAAGATCAGACCCCCAGCTTCTCCACGATCTGCGTGGGGCCCTTTTGCATTGTGCCACTCGATGCGCCATCCCGGCCATTAGCCACGTGGTCAGCGGCCATCTTGGCGACGAAACCGACAAACTGCACTGCGAGTCTGGTTGCTCCAGACTTGCCCTCGCTCCTGTAAAAGGGAGCACCCGCTCTGACCTTGCTGGTCCGAGTGATAAGCCTTTTTTGATTCCTGCATGGCTTGCATTAGCCAAGGCCTGTTTGCTCCAATCAAGATGCCGATACTGCCAACAGCAAGATGCCTGCGTGGGACAGCTCGTGACCGACTTCTGGACGTCCTTAACCCCTGGTGTCCACGTGGCTGCAGAGAGAAGCTACACCTCAACGCCTGTTTGCACCCAACATCGCCAGGTTCCAACCAGGTTCCACGGTAGTCACTGGCTAGTGACTTTGAACATTGTCCCCTCTGCTTTCAGGTCTTCACAACTTCAGATCCACCCTTGGATCCACCGGAACTCTTCACATCGAGCCGCCTGCAGCATCTTCAGCTCCAAGCACCATCGACCTGCGTGAGGAAACCCGACACTAATTTGACCCTATGCACCCACTTCCTGTGGGTGTGGTAACTCAGCAACGCCGGTGTTCCCACACTGGTACACACCTCTAGGGCCTGTGTCTTAAGTTTCAGCTTTCTAGGTCACTCGGAAGGTTCTGAACTATCTAACTTTGTAACTTTTACGCACCATAGACATTGCATTGGTGAGTGCGTGCACTTTAAACACTGCACCCGAGTCCCGCTGGCCTTTCCCGACTTAGTCACTGCTAGTCCCGATCAGCTTCAGTGATTCCCAAGGCCCTAGGCCTGTTTCCTTTCCGATTGGTATCTCTTATACCACTTTCTTAGTATATGGTTTAGGTGGCCCCTAGGGCTCATCCATATTGTGCAACTTTTGTGTATTTTAAACTGTGTTTTGTTTAACGCTTGTGCTTCTGTGCTCATAAAGAGTTCAGGGGATATTTGTAGTTAATAAATATATATATATATCTTGAATATATATCTGTGTGTGTCCTTTCATTTGGTATTCAAGGGGATTGTGTGTGGTAATACAGCTGGCTTCACATGCCTTTTAGAGTTTAGCCTAAGACTGCTTTGTCCACGTTACCACTAGGATAACTGGTCTATAAGGTTGACTTACAACCGATCATCATAAGGGTTGCTTGGCATGGTACAAGGTGATCACTAGAACTAGTGAGCATTATATACCAGGCCAACTTCTCACAGCGGGATCCTGGATTACGGCAGACGCAGCGGTCCTGTGACGGTCCAACCACTGCACTCTATACAGAATACTGAGGGTGGGGCCACAATGGGGCCCTGATCAGATCCCCACCAAAAGTTTGGTGGTCCTGTGGACCATCGTACTCGTAATAAGAACAATACATTTCTATAACACAGTATCTAAAAAAATGGCTAAATAGATTTGATTCAAACCAGGCAAAGATACATTTCTAGTTCCATGCCAAGGTGTAATCAAATTTATAAAGGCATTTTCACTGAATCTGAGAGGCTTATTTAGTGCCTGGCATGTAACAGACTGGATGGAGGGGGGTTTTATACATACATTCAGGAGAGACACATTTGTGGTGGAACCATTGAGGCCCATGTTTTTTTGGCAAAAAGAGCAACATGTTTAATGTAAACAAGGTAGACATTTGTTTTGTCGAAAAAAGATAGTGCCCTAGAGGCACAAGGAGTCTTCTTTCTGTAGTTGGGGCAACTCTACTTTTTACCCTGCTTGTACCACCATTCCTTCCAGAGTGACCCATTGTAAGGAAAACAGGAGAGCTTATCCAGACTAAAAAAAGTATGGCAGCTGAACAGGACAGACAGGCCTACCGGTCAAGGGCTTATAATGACAGAGTCACCTGGGGATGTGCTAATATAAACACAGCCCACCCTCAACACTATATAGGCCAGTAATGTAATGCAATGTAATGATGTCTAGTAAAGTGCATGAATCGCCGCACATGGGGTATCTCTGCGCTGTTGACCACTGGGGAACCCATCCTGGCTTTCCCTGTGAGATGGACCCTACTGGGTATCTCCAGGGTGAAACCAGGCATCCCTGGGTATGTGGGGGCTGTTGTGGAGATGATGCAAGCTAATGCCCAGAGTTGCCGAGTGGGACCCCTGGTTAGAGTAGGCACCGAGGCGAGAATTATCGAGTCCGCTGAACCCTGGTCCCGGAGCCGTCCTCTGCTTCCAGGTCTGCCGCCTCTAACCAGTGAGCCACACCACTCCACAGTGAAATCATGAGATTGCTTAAGTGACAGAACCACTGTTGCACAGCCGTGCTACCTCTCTCGAAAGTGATATATGACATACTGAGTTTTAACCATGAGAAGCAGACACCGTTTCTGCAGTATTTGATATCTTCTGAACGATTGTTTGAGGTTAGAAACATAAACTGGTGTCAGCCTGAGTTTTGTTTTGCATAGCTAACTACAACTACTAATTACATGAGATTTTCCAAGTATATTTTGTAACCATATACTCACTTACAACATGTTTTTTAGGTAACTGCTGAGTTTTTTTGTTTCATAGCTTAATATCTTATTAGCAACAATACGCATAATTTCAATTTCAATCTGGTTTTTCAGTATATTTAGTTTTTTTACCATCGCATCCAATCACTGCAATTAAACTCATCAAGGGTGATTGATCCCCACTGCACATGGTCTTCAGATTAATACAGTGCATGTTTTGCACAGGGTGGGACTTCCGGTTGGCCCTGCAAATAAGCGATCAGGTAGCCAAACCTCATTACACACATTGTCCAAAAATGCACAATGGGAATTGTGTGAGAATGTGGCTTACATTGAGGGACTATGCCCAACCTATCGAGCAGACAACCCCCACCTATTTCCAGTCTATGTGTCCAAGTCTAACTAAATGGATTTCCCACCTGGGTTACCCATGGTTACTGAATCTACACAGCATGGAGTGGTCACTGGATTTGGACATGTAAGCATGAGGGAGCAGGGCCTACAGGAATGATAGAGATGTTGCAATTAGGTAACAGAAAGAGGGACTAGAACCTAGGGGTAATTTATACAAATTCATACATACATGAAGTGGGGGGCTATCCCGTCATAGCATAGGTCCATATCCGCACTTTCAACTCAACCCAAAAGAAGGTTTGGGAGTTAATTCCAAATCATCACACTCAATGCAGGCTGAAAAGCATGATAGACACCATGATGAATTTGAATGGATATGCTAAAATTGTGTTCAGGGTGTCTGGTTGCTCCTTTGTCTATACATTCCATCTTTCTCCCAAGTACCTAACCTGCATCAGCTCCAGAATCTGCCATAGAGACCAAAAAAGATAGATTTAGATGTTGATGGAATCAGAGTATATAAAGCACTCATGTTTTTTGCATCAGCGGTGTTGTGGAATAGTGGGCCACTAACTGGAACTTTAATTTATAAACCTGGTTATGGGTTCAAAAAAAAGAACCAGTATGTGAGTCCCTTTGTGAAACAGAGAGTTGTGTATGCATGCGTGCAAGCATGTGTTTGTGTTCTACCTTTTTCTCTCTCATGTCATATGGAGACTGTGCCCTCCTGACATGAGGCAGCCATATTAACTTATAATGTTCTCTGGTATAAAGTGGTCTTCCTTTCTTTTTTTGAAACATTGTCCTAGGCATTGGGTAGCCCAGGTATATTCTGGAAACAAATTATTTCTAAAGGACATTATATTTTAAGGTTGCATTTCTTGGGGGGCGTGGATTGAGCGCCAGCCAAGATGGCGGCGTGACTCCGGAGCTCCGTATCCAGCCTCAGCACTTCGCTCTCCTTCGTGGCACTGCAGGGACCCTCCGCATGCTATAAACCGGAACGTGAGGCGCGTTGCTCGCCCTCTTCGTTTCCCGGTTCCACATTGTTTTTCAGCTACTTTTCGCAGAGGTGCCGATGCCGAAAATCACCACCGCCATTTTGTTCGCCGGCCGTGATTCCACACAACGGCCAGCGGGAAGGTTCCTGTGAAGCTCCTATCATGCCGCTCTGCCCATCAAACGTCCTGAAATGTGGCTTTCTTCAAATGTGAGCCCTCGTTTTACAGTTTGCTGTGCCTGCTCGCTCTTCTTCCATTCTCGCTTGGAGTGACCTAACCTTTCTTCATCCGCCCGCCATTTTGTGGATTCCCACAATTTTCCACAAAGTCTTTTCAATTTCCCCACGGCGGCTGGGGGAGGAGGTTCTTTATGAGGCTCCTGCATTCTGCATTATTAAACGTACCTCCTGCATTACGTTCTACATCAGAGGAGAGACCTCGTTTACAGCTGCTCTGACTCCTGTTACTTGCTTCAGTTGTCCTTGCTGTAAATTGACTTTTCTGGATCCATCCGCCATTTTGTGGAATCTCTCTCCTCTTCACACGGCCTATCTAAGTACTGCAGCTTGTTTTTCTGCCATTTTTCTAATCCCTCATCATTGCTCTACCACTTGCATGGCGCTCCTTTTATTCCACGCAAAGGCACTCGCGTGAACTTTTCTTTTTTGATGCAACTCTTTCAGCTTTGTCCTCCCGGATGTGATGATGCCATTTATGATTTCCGCATGACATTGCGGACCCTGCTTTTCTCTCAGACATTCATTGCTTTTTGCTGAACCTTTCTCTTTATGCTACTACAGTGCCTATACTTTGCTCTTTTTCTGCGGTGACTGGATACCTGCGTATTTCCATTTGACTCATTGTCTCCTCTCAATTGATTGTTTGAGCTTTCATGGGGAAACTTTGCAACTTGAAGCTCGTCTCTACCCCTAAAGTTCCGGTCGGTTCAAACTCTGACTCACCTATTCAAGACATGGAGGAAGGTCGGTCATCAAAATCTGACTCAGCACATGGAGCCATTCCAAAGGCTTCCAACGTGGGTAAAGCGGCATCCTCTTAGGTTTTTTCTAAACGTCTCAAAAAAGATCCACCTTCTCCTGGGAGTTCTTCTTCTCCTTCCTCTATGGATCTCATATTAGAGTAACTACGTGCTTTCAAGCCTTTTATGGAAGCCACCACCAAAAATATGCAGGCAATGCAGGAGAAGTGGTCGTCTCTAGATGCGCGTGTTCTCACCTTGGAACAATCCACAGATTCCTTGCAATCCTCTTGTTCTCGTATTCCGTCCACGGAGGCGGAGATCCTACTACTTAAACGACAGACAGAGGATTTGGAGAACAGAAATCGCAGGAACAACCTACACCTGTATGGCCTTCCGGAACTTTCAGAAGGGTCTAATCCTACCGCCTTCTCCCAGTCCTTCCTTGCCAAGATCTTAGATGCACCAGCTCTATCATCCATCAACATTCAACGTGCTCACCGTCTTGGTCCTAGAGTTGCTACCAAGCCTAGAGGTGTTATCGTGCTTTTCCTCCAATATACCGACCATCTTCAGGTCCTCTCAGCTGCCAAACTCAAGAAACAGATCATTTGGGATGTTCACCGTCTCTACATATCGCAGGATGTCTCCAGGGCCAACGCGGAATGCAGGAAGAAGTCATGGATATGTCCAATCCCTGTGGAATGGCCCTGTTACCTTTCTTTTTTCATTTGCATTATAATGTTGTTCTGATCTTTTCATTGTTCGCACTGTTGATGTTATGAAACACCCAATGTTGTTCTTATATGTTTCATCTTATTTGTACACATCTTGTCCATCCCATCTCTCTTCTTGTTTATTTTTAAACTCATATATTTATCCTAATGTCTCTCTTCTCTCATCAGGTTTTCCCCTTCATCTCGCCATTTTGTTTTTACCCTATTATTCCCTCGTTCTGCCTTTTTTGATGTCATAGTAATTGAGGTTTTGCTGTTCGCTCTGGATGTTGTCTTTGTCGTCTCCTGCCACCACCATCCCCCATTTATGTTTGGTTTTCTCTTTTTCGTAAGTATGTCTTTCAGTCGTTCGTTTTGGACATGTACTGTCTCTTTATTCACTATTGTTGCTGTCCTCTTTCCTACCTCTCCTATCATGAACTTTTCTCAACGTTTTCTTTTCTTCATCTTTTCATTTTCTTCTTTTCTTCTTCCCTGCATTTATCTCTTCTTTTCTGGATTTACCATTGTTCTCATTCTTGACTCCTCCATCTTTTCATTCTTCTCTTCTATTTTTCTCATTTTCTCTCCATTATATTTCTTATGCATTATTAAGCATGTTGCTCTTAGCTGTTTTTCTAAATTGTTTTGTTCTGTGTAACGACTTTGAACGTTAAGGGATTAAATTTATCCCATTAAAAGACAGAGGGTTCTCTCACATTTAGCAAGACTTAAAACTGATGTTGCCCTCCTCCAAGAGACTCATCTTACTGAGCCGGAGGCTTTGAAACTTAAACGCTGTTGGGTAGGTCATGTTCTTTGCTCTCCTAACACATCTAGGAAGAATGTTGTTGTACTTTTGTTACATAAAAAGTTAAATGTTTCCTCGATTACTCATGAATGTGATGTTGATGGCCGTTGGCTTATTGTTAATTTACTCATTGATAACATACCACTCACTCTCTTTAATGTGTACGCTCCTACTGCAATTGATAGATCCTTTTGGCCTGCTATCTCTTCCAAGTTGTCTTCCCTTTCTGGAGATTACATACTTCTTGCTGGAGACTGTAATCAGATTGTAGATCCCTTCCTTGACCGACACTCAAAAGTTACTTTTGTTCCCTCTAGAATGCACACGCAATTTGTGAACTCCTTTCAAAATAATGCCTTAGTGGATATCTGGAGACTATGCAATCCTGATGTCCGAGAATATAGTTTTTCTCCCCTCCTCATCAATCCCAATCCCGTATTGACCATATCTTTCTCAGCAAACCCTTATCCCAACACGCTATCCACTCTGAGATTGGCTCCATTTTACTTTCCGACCATGCCCCAGTTTTTGTAGACCTGGACCCACTCCCATTTTCTCCACATTCTGGCAGATGGCGATTTAACAATGCTTTACTTTTGGACCCCACCTTTTGTACCGAATTTACTGCTTTTGCCAAGGAATTTTTTTCTTTTAAATCAAACCCCTGATTCCCCCTTTGTTATGGTTTGGGATTCTTTCAAAGCAGCCTCTAGGGGTTTTATTATTAACTTTGTGGCTTGGCGGAAAAAATTACAAGAGGCCAAGTCGGAGAAAATATTAGCTGACATCAAGGCTTTAGAACACGCTTATTACGCCTCTAAATCTGACTCCTCCCTTAAGGCTCTTATTGAAGCAAAAATGTCTTTTAATAAATTCACAACAGATGCCGCTTCTAATATCCTGCTAAAATGTAATTCTAGATACTATGGGGGTAAGAATAAAATGGGGAAGCTTTTGGCCAACTACTTAAAGATCCGTAAGGAACGCACCAAAATCCAATCTATTAAAACCTCTTCCGGTGAATCCACATTTAAAGATAAAGATATTCTTACGGAATTTGCCAAATTCTATGATACGCTTTATACTCCAGAACAGGTTCCTACACCTGATGATCTTCTTGCTTACTTTCAATCTCTTCCATCCCCCCGATTTCACATGTTGATTTTCACACTTTAGAACAGGACATTTCTCTTTCTGAAATATCCCATGCTGTATCTAAACTTCATCATGGTAAATCTCCGGGCCCTGACGGTTTTACAATTGAATTTTACAGCCACTTTGCCTCTCTCCTTCTCCCTAAACTCCTACTTTTATTCCAATCTTTCTCTGATGCCGGTTCTTCTAGTGGCTCCTTTCAACAAGCCTTAATTTGCTTAATTCGAAAGGAAGATAAAGATCACTCCTTATGCAAAAATTATAGACCAATATCTTTAGTTAACACTGATTACAAAATTCTAGCGAAAATATTAGCATTACGTATGGATCCCCTTTTACGGGATATCATTGGCCCAGAACAATATGGTTTTGTCAAGGGGCTTCTCTCCTCAGATAAGTCCCGGGTTTTTCTCAACATTCTTAGCAAATATTCTTCTCTCACTCTTCCTTTCGCAGCTATCTCCCTAGATGCGGAGAAGGCTTTTGATAGGATTGGATGGGATTTCATGTTTCAGGCTTTACGTTGGATCGGTATTCCTCCTAAAATTATTTCTATTATCTCGCTATTATCTCGCTACTTTACTCTAATCCTCAAGCTTCTATTTTTGTTAATGGGATGTCTTCGGATTATTTTTCTCTACACAGAGGAGTTCGACAAGGTTGCCCATTATCCCCTTTACTTTTTATTTTAGCCTTAGAACCCTTCCTTACTAAAATTCGCTTAGATGACACTATCTCTGGTTTTCGTTTTGGTTCCCAACAAGTCAAGCTCTCGGTTTATCCCGATGATATTCTTTTCTACTGCTCCGACCCTGCCACTTCCATTCCCTCTTTCCTTCAGCAAGTTTCCTCTTTTTCTGCAGTTTCCGGATATCGTTTGAACGCTGACAAATGTGAGATTCAAAAGTGAGATTCTGCCTTTGAATCCTCTTTGTCAGAAACATCTATTTTCTTGTACAGGTTTCGCATGGCAACTGTCAGGCACCGACTCAATACTCCTCGGGGCTGTGTCGAAAGACCTATACCAACACCCACGCAACAATCCCGAAGCCTGATGGGTTAAACACAGACTAACAGAACAGTTCCGTGAGCGCGGGAAAGGAAGGGGACAGCGGGGAGGGAGATCTGAAATGACAAAGACAATTTGTTTAGAACAAAACTCCCCCTCTCTTTATCTCTCGCTAGATCGCTTCGCTCAACAATGACTGTACCCAAATCACCAGTGTGTAATCATCTCTACCTGAAAAGGAAAATTGGAAGTCTTTGTATAGGAGAGAGAGGCTTAGAGTACTACAAGAGATGGCAACCAACTAGAAAAGAACAATGAACACTATAAGGTGATGCTATATTCTTCACAGGTTGCATACACATTTACTCCAATACCTTACATACCACTTTAGTTCTGTGTTCAACTTTGGGCTGCACATTTCGCTCTGATTAGGTACCCCCTGTATTTTCTCTCCTGCATTGAAGAAAAATATAACGAAGAAAATGTTGTCGGAAGACAAAAGAAATGCAAACACAGTAGGTTACTTCACCCTCTTTTCCTTTCTTCCCTTGAAATAATTGCTTTACAGTCTATGTGAAATATTGAGTCTTTACAATCCCTTCGTAGTATTCAGTAAGGGGTGTACGTCTAGCAGTTTGAGCCCAAACTGCTTTGATCAGTAGAACAAGTTGATATACTCAGAATATTCCACTGTTACTTGATCTACTCCAATTATGCACACTCCGGTAACTAGAGATTTTTCCTGCAGGAGAATGCAGCCGCACTTCTCCTCCAACCGGGAAAACAAACTTCGGATCCTCCGTATGACATGCAACAGAGAGACAGTAATACACACAGCCGCGTGTATCTCCAATACGGCAACACTCGAACCAAACCTGACACCAAGGTTGTCTCTGCACCAATGTCCAGACAATATGATTACTCACTGTTGTGCCGCTTAACCGCTCTCTACAAACCTCAATCCCCTCTCGGCAAGAATTATCGACACCGCCAGCAGACGCCACAAAGCTTTAGTTCCGGGGATTGCATGGCTAACGTCATTGCGTTGCGTAGCCGCTTAGCATGCCGGGAAACGTAGTTCTATCCTGGAGGACTGCCGAATGTCACGCATTTCGCGGACAGCGGCGCACTCATAACCATGATCATGACAGTACATCCCCCCTTACAAGGGACGCTGTCCAGGAGCAGGCCGATCCGGATGCAGTCTGTGGAACCGGGACACAAGTCGGGGTGCGTGCACCGAACCCGCCGGTTCCCAAGAGTTCTCTTCGGGGCCATAACCTTTCCATGAAAGCAGGTATTGCAGTCTCCCGATCACCCTCCTGGAGTCAAGAACCTTCAGAACCTCGTATTCCTGGTCATGTTGCACCCAAACAGGCAAAGGAGCACGACTAACAGGAACACAAGAGGGTTTCAGCAGGGACACATGAAACACAGGGTGGATTCTGAAATGAGCAGGCAACCGTAATTTCACAGCCACAGGGTTTACCCGTTTTACCACCCGATAGGGACCAATGTACCTGGGATTAAACACACTATGTTTCCGGAATCTAATGTGTTTAGTGGACAACCATACTAGGTCGCCCTTTTTGT
Source organism: Lissotriton vulgaris (assembly GCF_964263255.1). Classification (NCBI taxonomy): domain Eukaryota; kingdom Metazoa; phylum Chordata; class Amphibia; order Caudata; family Salamandridae; genus Lissotriton; species Lissotriton vulgaris. The sequence goes on from NC_141695.1 coordinate 68,672,543, forward strand.
ACACAGGGCTCGGCCTACGATGTTTGTCCGCCTGCGCTTTCTACCTTACCTTGGCCCAAACAAGATTCCTACACGTCGCCAGAAGGATCTTGCGAATGCGCATCAATCTTGCTTTGACTTCTGGCAGCCGAACAGTGTCACTTGGAAGCACCAAGGGATTAACACTAGGATGATGACCATATGAACTGAAAAAAGGGGAATGACCAGTAGAAGAGTGTTGTGTGCTATTATAAGCCAGTTCCGCCACCCACAACCAATCCACCCAGGAATCTGTATCTGCCTGAACATAGCAACGGAGATATTGTTTCAGTGATTGGTTAAGTCTCTCCGTTTGGCCATCGGACTGTGGGTGGAAACTAGTGGAGAGAGAAGAGGATATGTGTAGTGCCGAACACCATACTTTCCAAAAGCGAGCAGTGAATTGGGCCCCTCTGTCCGACACTATCACCCTAGGGAGACCGTGCAACCTCACCACATGCAGCAATAGAAGGTGAGTGTAATGGCTGCCCTTTTGCTGGCCTTTTGGAGAGGGAGAATGATGGAGAGTGGCTCCAGCCTATCACCCCCATAGCATAGGGATTAGGACTATAGACAGGGCCCCTGTCTTACATATATTAGGGCATTTTCGAGTCATTTTCCTTAAAGTAGGGCTTATGAATTTAAGATAGGGGATAGATATATAAATATTAGTCATGATTTGCTCATTTGCTAACATGCTGGGATATTTTCCATGGAGCTATGCATATTGTGGGCTCCGTAGGCCTTAAACGAGACAGACTCCATTTTGCTTTCTGCCCGGTAGCTCGAGAAGGCTTTCTAGGTGAAGAGTAATGTTTTAGTTTCAAGCTGTTGTTCGCTTGGAGAGAACCGGTTCAGGCTGACCCTTATCGAAGGAATGTATTTTTCTCCACACCGAAGACACAACTTCAGGCCGGCCGGCTGGGAACGTGTCCTTGGTACGGGGAGGTACAAGAATTTGGTGGGCGGCAGGTTACTGGCCGTAACTTTCCATGAAGGAACGGGCTTTGATATTAGCGAAGGTGTTAGTCAGTTTGTCAGTTAGTCCGTAGGCGGCATCTAGCCGTTAGCATCTCTGCTATTAATCATCTCATGGCGGACAGTCGCCATCTTTGAAGTCCTAGAAAGATTTAAGACCGAAACTCTCTGAGAAAGACTGAAGGAGAATTAGCGCGGAGCGCACTGATACAGAGAGAGAGAGATACGGTAGCTAATAACCAGCAAGGTTCCGGTGCCCTGGAGGGAAGCAGACGAGGTTGAGCCTAGCGGTGCAGACGTGTACTTGTGACGGCTGAGGTGTGACTGCAAGGCGAGCCAGGACACAGAGACGAGAAGGGAACCTAGATGACTGCCATATTAATCAGGTGACGTCCGACCAGCTCTAATAGAACGTGCACTCTAATCTTTACCTTTTCTTTGCAGAAGTTATGTTGCATAGTAATGTGATTCGTGTCTATTGTTAATAAATACCCTAATTCTTATGGAATTATCGTGTGCCTTGTGTTCATGTTCAATAATGGTAAACATATCTCCTAGTCGAAAGTTGTTTATGTGAACGGATGTGAAATCCCGATCAGGTAAATGGTGATCGAACAAAGAGGGAGTGAGTGGACCTTTGATGCCAAGAGCAGAAAGTACACCATATAATTTGGAACCGTGTTCAAAGTCATTATTATAGTTTTATCCCGAGTAGGTAACTGAGATATTATCCTGATAACTGTTCATAGGAATGTGGTCGTCGTTGATATACGGCGTTAATGAGAACACTGGGGAGGATTACCAGTGTCTATACCCACTAGATTGTGGCTTGAATAAGTGAGAGCACTAGGAGGTCGAACTAGTGTGTAGTTTTGCAGGATTGCAAACATTTTGGGAAAAGGGAGCATTGGGTTCTGCAGGCCCGTGTGTAGACGCACCGGATTGTGTGTCATATCTGCCCTAGGGTAGAACGGTCTGGGTCGGGGTGGCCGCGAGACCAACTGATGTGAATAAGATATTGTAGAAAATCCATACATGTATATTGTCATTCCCCATCCTTAGGTGCGATCTGTATATATATTTGTATATTTATCCATTGTGAATACGATCTGAGGAGGGAAGGTGAGTACGTTTTGGCTGGGTCATAGGGGCCCCTGGGGCTGATCCCATCTGAACAGAAAATCCAGCCATTACAGTGAGCTAATCGACCGCTGTAGGAACCTGATCCCAAGCAATAAAATGTCCCATCTTTGTAAGATAATCCACCACGATCAAGATGGCTGTTTTGCCTTGATCCTTAGGGAGTCCAACAATAAAATCCACAGAGAAACTCTCCCATGGTACTTCAGGAGTGGGTAATGGTTGTAAATGCCCCTGGGGTTGCTGAGGGTCTGATTTCATTCTGGCACACTGCACACACAGTTTTCCCCAATGGCTTAAATCCACATGAATGGAAGGCCACCAGAATTGCCTTAAAGCCTTTTCAAGAGTCTTTGCCTGCCCCATATGGCCTGCACTAGGCGTTTCGTGGCACCATTTAAACACTGTTTTTTGCAAAGTTTTGGTGGGCACCAGCACTCATGTTCCCTTCATGGCCACTCCCTGTTTCATTCTCCACTCAGGATGTTGGCAAAGCCAAGTTCTCCAAACGCAGGACTGTATCCCTGAACGCACTGCCTGCAAAAAGTCTCCTGATTGGGTACCACACACCACCTTAGCGGGATCGATGATGGATCTGTTTGGGGTTATGGTATGCATCACATGGTTTTCTTGTCGGGTTAATGCGTCCGCCTTCTTGTTGTTAATTCCGGGCCTATAAGTGACGATAAATCTGTATTCCTCAAAAAAAAAGCATCCAGCGTAACTGTCTGGGGTGAAATGACGGGCTGCTCTTATGAATTGTAGGTTGCGATGGTCAGTATAGACCGTAACCTGATGAACTGCTCCCAACAACCAATGTCTCCACTCCAAAAACGCATCTCTGATCGCCAGCAACTCTTTTTCCGCTATGGTGTAATTTATTTCTGCGGGACTGAGTTTCCTTGACATGAAGGCGATAGGGTGTAGGATTCCGGTGGTTTCGTGTCTTTGAGACAGAACAGCCCCTAACGCTACTTCCGACGCATCTGTTTCTACCACAAAGGGCAATTCCGGGTTGGCCTGAGTCAAGACAGGAGCTTTGGTAAAGACATCTTTCAATCCATCGAATGCCCTTTGAGTTTCTGCATCCCAAAGAAACTGAACATTCTTTCTTGTGAGACGGGTTAAGGGGGTAACCAAGGCAGAGAATCCACCAATAAAGCGTCTATAAAAGTTGGCAAACCCCAATAGGCACTGGATGTCTTTCACAGTACATGGACGAGGCCAATCTTTTATAGTTTTTAACTTTCCTTTCTGCCATGACCTGACCTGAGGGAGTAAGCATTACCCCCAGGAATTCTACAGTGGTCACATGAAATTCACATTTTGTGATATTACAATAAAGACGATGATACATCAAGGCCTCTAACACCTTGCTCACATGTATTCGATGTTCATCCGCGGAGTTAGAGTACACCAGGATGTCATCGATGTAGACGACTACAAAATGATCCAGAAATTCCCTTAGTACCTCATTCAAAAAGTATTGAAATGCGGCGGGGGCATTACAAAGCCCGAAGGGCATCACAAGGTATTCAAAGAGCCCATACCGCGTTTTGAAGGCCGTCTTCCATTCGTCACCCCTTCTTATATGAACCAGATGGTATGCGCCTTGCAGATCAAGCTTAGTATATATTGTAGCTGCTCTGACTTGTTCGAGTAAGACAGGGATCAATGGCAGAGGATATTGATTTTTTATTGTGATAGAATTGTGGTCACAATAGTCAATGCAACACCTCTTCTCTCCGTTCGCCTTAGGGATGAAAAACAAAGGCGACGACGCCGGCGACCTCGAAGGTCGGAGGTACCCGATAGCCAGGTATTTGTCCAAATAAGCTCGTAAATACTCATTTTCGGGTACAGTAAGAGCGTAGAGCCTACCGTTTGGTACTACTGATCCTGGAACAAGGTCAATACGACAATCGAAGGCTCTATGAGGTGGAAGCGCCTTGGCTTGGTCTTCACTGAACACCTTCTCAAAGGCCGAATACCATGAAGGCAACGCCACCTCTTTTTCAGCGGCTGTGGCGATACTATGTAACAACCCCAAGGTCCGGGATGGGCATTCTGTTAACGCTAAGCAATGTTCTTTGCAAAACTCTGAGACAAAACTGATCTTCTTTGAAGTCCAATGTATGTATGGTTCATGCTTTTGGAGCCAGGGAAGCCCCAAGATGATGCCGTATTGTGGGGCTTGGATCACATTAAACAAAATCATCTCCTGGTGGATGCCATCGTAGATAAATGGATATTCAGGAGTATGGTGTTTTATGGGTCCTGCAATCAATTCACTACCGTCTACAGGTTGTTTTTTGGAGATAAGCCGTATTCCCAGTCTTTCAACTTCTGCATAGTCAATGAAACAACCCGTGGCCCCAGAGTCCACCATAGCATTGACTTATTTTTCTCCTGTTTCCACAACCAAAGACATGGTCAAAAACACATGATTCCTTTCCTGGCCACCACCAGGCGTAATTGAAGGGATGATAGTTCGGCTTGAGGGTTCCCCTTCTTCTACTCTCAAGCACTGGAGTTTTCAGTCTTCTTGTCCGAAGCTCCGGCAGCGGCTTGACTGGTCCTATATCTTCCGGTCTTGGGTTTCACCGGGCATTCCCGTAGGTAGTGCCCTTTTTTCCCACAGTATAAACAGAGGCCATTTTTCCGGCGATGTTCCTTTTCGCTGAGGGTTAAAGAAGCTCGGACTGCACCTATCTCCATAGTGTCTTGTGACAACGTGTTTTTTTCTCCTCCTCCTCCTCGATCATGAGCCACCACTATTCGCCATTTTTCTTAGTTCACTTTTTTGCTCTCTGATCCGATGGTCCAGACGTAGAGCGAGTTCTATAAGGGCAGAACCGGTACGGGGTTGCGGATCGATGTGTGCCAGCACATCCTTCATTTCATCGTTCAGGCCTTGATAGAACAGTGCTGATTGTTTAACCTTGGGCCAATCGGTTTCCACAACCAGGCGGCAGAAATTATTCAAATAAGTCACTAAATCCGTGTTACCCTGCTTAAGGACCAACAGCTCTCTGTCAGCCGAAAACGTCTCAGCTCTGCGGTCAAATGTTTTTTCGAACTCTACTCTGAATTCATCCCAATCGTAAAGCAAGGGGTCGTCTCTTCTAACCACCGGGACCGCCCACTGCGCAGCTTCCCCCCCAAGGTAGGAAATTAGAAAAGCCACCCGTGCCTGATTGGTTGAAAACATCTTTGGTTTACACATGAAATGTAAAAGCACTTCTGTCATGAACACTTGGACTTTTTTGTTGTCCCCATAAAACCGTTCAGGGGGAGCTAGTGGTATTTGTGTGGGCATTTCTACAACTAAAGAGGTGGTAGGCGCCACGCTAGCCCCAGCATCGAAAGGATTCCCCTGAAAGTGATCCATTCTGGCCCGTAATTGCGCGTTCTCAGTTCTGGAAGCCGCCACTTCTCTATTGGAGGCTGCCAGCTCTGTTTGAACTAAAGCCAGGGCTGCCAGTACGTCATTAAGCGTGGCCATTCTCGTTCAACACAGCCAAGAAGAGTGAGGAAATATAATTTTTGATCGAGAAGTGTTCCCCAGCGCGTACCCCACCGTCTCCATGTACTAGCTTGCAGTGCATGTGATTTCCCTCCTGTGTCAGCTATGAAGACGCAAATACATTTGCGTCCATCTTTAACATGTCCTCTTTCAGATCCGCCATGAACGGATTGAATATTCAGTTCCTATATATGCCGTGCCACCGTCTTTTTGTGGTACACTTTACACGTTTTTCAGCTCAAGCGAAGTAGGCCCTGATTCTGCCATCGAGCCTCTTCCTGCTTTCCGACTCTGAGGGCCTCAACCCAGGCTGCCTCTGTACCAGTGACCCCTGCCTTACTCCTTGCGCGTCTCCGGCGCTTGGCTCAGCCACTGCCTGCCAAGACTGTATTCAACCTTCGAATAATCTGCTCCACTCCTCGAAATTACATTCCTGTCTCGTAGTTCAAGTAAACATCCTCCCAGATGCAGGAGCAATGGGCCCAGTCTTTCTGTCTCCGTGCAAGTAATTCATAGACTCCGTTGCCATGGTAGGCCCATGCCCCCTCACCCTGCATGCCGACACGTAGACGCATATACATGCACTCACAACCAGTATAAGGTAGCCTCTGCCCGAGAGACCTTTTCCCTTCCCTTCTAGACACTACAGTTCCTTAAACATACGATATCAGATACGATTTGGGATTAGGTTGATCTGACATCCTAGACTTATGTCTACACTAGTGGTGTTCAAATGTCAAGTCCCCTTCCAGTTACACGTCAGACACACGTCAAGCTGCTGCGCGCGCATCTCTGCCATGAATTTCTGCTGACACTGCAAGATTCTCCTATGTATCCACCCATTTGTGACCTCATGATGAATGACGTTTTTAGTGCACGCCTTTATGCCCGCCTATTGCAACGCCTTTTCTATGACGTATTCATATGTTATCTCTCCTTTTTCCAGCTGTTATGCCTACTGCCTATTCGTTTAATGTAATGCATTGACTATATATATGAACTTCTGTAAATAATATGTTGTCTGTCTGCCCCTTCCCGAACCTGTGTGGTGAAGGAATGGTATGCCACCTTGGCTCGAGCCAATAACCCAATTCCTTTTTAAGGAATAAAACCCTTTTGAGTAAACCTCAATATCCCGGATTTTGCCTCTTATTTATCTGAGTTATTCTTATTGATTTTACCGTATAAATTATGCATAGGTAATTAATTTTACCACAGTTCTGGCGCCCGAATAGGGACCCCTCCCCCACCCCACGCGCCGGAGGTGCGTTGCAGGCCTAGCCCCCTGCCACAGCCGGACGGACAACTACGCGTACCCGCAGGATTTCCTGTATCTCCCTCAGGCCAACGGAGGTGACTGAGGCTGCGATCGACACCCAGACGAGGCGGTGAGGAGTGCGGAGGATCCCGACCTGAGCCTAGCTGAGAGAGCAAGATCCGAGGTATACGGAGGCCAACCTGGTTCTGAAGTTCCGAAGTATCTGCGTCACGAGTCGAGTCCGAATCCAATCCGAGCCCAGTCCAGTCCAGGGTTTCCGAGGCCTTCTGTTTCCGTGCTTCCTGGTGAGTACCGTTGCTAGGGACGCATCCTGACGTGCGCATTAACTTGTGCCGGTCAAGACGGGTTCGGGTACACGAGCCTGGTCTGCACTGTTTAGCAGTGTATCTGTACTGTTTAGCAGTATATCTAGTTTGCATCTGTAAGGTGTATCTGTACCGTTTAGCGGTACATCCTGTTTCCCGTAGTTGGTAGGTTTTCATTGTAATCATTGTAATTAATGTGGTTCGTTCTTGAAATGTTTTGATGTGCCATCCAAATGTCGTGGTATGAGTGAATGTCCGATCATCTATTGTGCTTACACGTGTTCATGTTCAGTGTGTTCATATCTAAGTAAGAACCAAGTAGCCAGATTAAAGAATGCCGTTGTTCTCCAAACTAAGACAAATAAAAACCCGTAAAGGGGTTCTGGAAGAAGCTGTTCCCATTCCACCTAGGGACACTCCAGGGTACTTTATGTACCATAAGCACGGCCTAGATGCCGTTTTATTTCTCGACTTATGGGTGGATTATACTAAAGAACTGTCAGAGAATCAGAGATGGCCCGCTGCTGGGACATGGGATGCAGATTGCATCATGAGAGTAGAAGAAGCATTATGGAAAAAGAAAGCCAGACAGTCACAGAAGGATGCCATCGAGTTGTGGCGTAAAGAATCGCATAGGCGCACAGAAAAAGCACACAGACTAGAAGAAAAGAGTAAGGAGGAATCTGACAAGACCCGAGAAAATGCATTAGTTGAGGAAGGTATCAGAGTAAAATTAGAACAAGTAGACAGACAGCGAAATACACTCGTGAATGGAATGTTCCCCATCTTGTCTGAGGGCTTGCCTAAGGCCTCTCCGGAAGTACCGAACGACCTACCACCCCCATTGCTTCCGACTAAAAAACACCAGAAGACAGCAAAGGACATTTTTCTTTCCTCCTATCTAGACGATGTAGCTCCCGCATATGTTAATACCGCATTGCCACGAGTACCTGCGCCCAACGGACAGGACGATTATGCACTTCCTCCCCGACAAGCTACTCCTCCCCTGATCCCTGCACCCCCTACTTCTCTCGATACAAACCCGACAAACCCCTTCGGAGCCGGAGCCTCAGGAGGCGCGTCCGGAGGAGCGGTAGGTTTCCAGACCCCGCCACCCACCCACCGTATGACTTTTAGAGAAATAGCGCAACAGCGTACACCTAGAACAGATATTACAATTTATGGAGATCGCCTTGCAGACTGTAGATATGATCCAGTACCTGGTAAAAAGAATGACGAGAGAATGTTACTCGCATCGGTACGTTTGCGGCGAGTCACGAATTTCCTAATGACACTACCTGGAATGACAGATCACCTAGATCGAATATATAGGTTTGTCCAGACAGGAGTAGGGCCTGATAGTATTAAGGAGGCCATGGCCTATCAGAAAGTGGATACTAAAGCCAAGATATTGCGGTTTCTCATAAACTGCTTAATTAGAGAAGTGGATAGGCCAGGTATGAACCCGGAAGACGTAAAAGCACTCCATAGATGGGGTCAGAATATAGCAGATGGACAGCACGATAAAGAGGCCTGTGTAGATAATATGTACCGAAGAATCAGAACTGCAATAAATAAGATGCATGAGAGAAGACAGCCCACACCGGAAGTAGATTCAGACAAACATGAGTCCACAGAGGAGGAGGCAGAGGAGGAAGTCGAGACACCGGAACACACACAGTTGCCGGCCAGAGAAATGATAGCTTATGTAGGTAAAGGAAGACCATTTAATAATTCGATGCGCCCAGTGCGCCCAGAAAGTAAAAGGATATATCAGGAAGCCATGTGTAATACGAGAAGCCCCGAACACTTATTCCAAGCTACTGATAGAATACTTCAAGAACGAATGGGGTACCATGTACTCGATTCTATGGATGAACAAGAACTAGCCAGGTCAGCCGTTCAATGGGCTGACAGCTCTGAGAAATATGGTGATGATGCGTTAGCACATACGTTTTTGAACTTGACACCGAGTGAACAGCGTTTAGCTGGTATGTACATGATACAACATCTGCTCTTGTTGTATAAAAGCCAACATTCTGATCCAGGCCCTCTGCCTGACATATTAATAGAACTGGTCACGAACAGATGGAAAGGTCTAGGTACCGATCTAATTAAAGTAATTCTAGAACATCGCCACAAGTATAGTACATTCTTATGTCCGCAGATCTATTCAGCACCCGTTATGGAACGAAAAACCATGTATTATATGGATAGACAGAATCCGTTGCGAGAAGTGCACCCCGTACAGAACGCAGACAGCACGCTTAGACGTGTGTTCGTGTATACACCTGTAACTAAAATGGAATTATTGGAAATGAAGAAACTAGTACCCAGTCACGATAAAGATCCTGCAGGGTTTCACCGCGAAATAAAAGATATGTTATTAATGGGCGATTACACTTATCCTGATCTTATGAAAATACTGAAAGTATTACTACCTCCAGGCATATACGAGAAACTCAAGGAAAAAGAGTGGGAGGTGGGAGACGCGAAGATTGATTGGGCTGCATTACAAGATGAAGAAGATACCCGAGTGCCAGGCCTAGGGCTTGGAGATAAAGTTAAAGTGTTACCAGGTTTATTAGTACAAGTGTTGCCACGTTTATTGAGTACGAAAAAGGAAGACTGGGGTGCCATCTCAGCATGCAAACAGAAACCTGATGAGGACACTAGTGATTTTTATACACGATTCGAGAAATGTTTTGGTATTAACAGCGGTCTGAAAGCAAGTAGCGAGTCATATCCACATCTTTTTGTAACGAAATTAGTTGAGAATTCTTTGCCCCAGGTTAAGAATAGAGTACTGAAAGTAGAAAGCACTTGGCAAGCTAATACTCCATCACAGATGTTACAAATGTTACAGTACCACCAGAATAGGCTTAGAGAAGAACAAGAACATGAACAGAGACGTATGAAAGATACCAAAATTAAGATGTTAGTTGCTCAGTCGGTTCCTGCCGACGGTCAGAAAAAGGGTGCGACCCAACACAGTAATTCGACAGTTCCTGTAAAGGGTGTATGTAATTATTGCAAACAGCCAGGTCATTATATAAATGATTGTGCAGTTCTGAAACATAATATCGCCACGGGTAAGACCAAAGAAAGACCCCGTCCTCCTAGACAGGATCAGCCCTTACAACAAGTGCCCCAGAACATACAACATATTGCACCCATGCCAGCCTCCACACAGACCGTAGCGATACCACAACAACAGCCTATTACCGCAACACAAAACACAACACAGCAGATGTACCAGTATGCACAGAACGATTACCCTGATTACCAGCGGTATACATGAAATAGCCTGGAGAGGGAATTCCGCTTGCCTCTTATTGAGGTTCCTGTAGATCAAAATGGTCCTTATGTACATAGTCAAGTACTAGGAAAAGACAGAAAGTTTCTCATTGATACAGGGGCAAGCAGAACTACGATAAGCCACAACGAAGTACCAGGGGCACCCCTCTCAGGCTCCCAGAACGTGTCCCTTGGATTTTCAGGAAAACCCATTATTAATGAAGTATCACAACCCCTCCCTCTTGCAGTAGGTCCTTTGACACGGACTACAGATTTATTGCTCACGAAATCATGTCCAGAAAACCTGTTAGGCATAAAAACATTGAAAGCTCTAGGAGCTATTATATGTTGTTCTCCGGAGGGAGTACGATTGTTTTTGCGAGATTTCAAAGGCCATTATGTATTGAGAGATATGGATCCCCGACTACAGAACGTCCCTGCACACTTGTGGGCACAGGGCCCCACTGATGTAGGTTGCATGCACATTACCCCATATCGAGTCACGCTCAAGGCAGGAGTGGTATTACCACGAATTCGACAATACAAGTTACCCCCGGATGCTGTAGTGGCTTTACTGAGAATCATTGACGAGCTGATTGCACAAGGAGTGGTTGTGGAAACTGACTCCAATGTGTGTAATTCTCCTATCATTCCTGTTCTTAAACGTACTGACCCAAATGCTCCACCTGTTTATCGATTAGTTATTGATCTGCGCGAATTGAATAAATGTATTGTACCACAGTACCCCGTGGTCCCAGATATCTCTTCATTACTAACTGCTATTGATTCAGAAGCGACGTTCTTCACTGTAATTGACCTCAAGAACGCCTTCTTCAGTGTCCCTATTGATCCGGAGAGCCAATATTTGTTCGGATTCAGTTTAAATGGACGATCTTTCAAATTTGCCCGCGCACCTCAAGGATTCACAGAAAGCCCCAGCATCTATAGTCAAGCATTGAAAAAGCAACTCGACAGTATCCACATGCCAGTTCACACTGCCCTGCTTCAATATGTCGATGATCTGCTGATCACCGCTCGAAGCGAACCCGAATGTGAAAATGCTTCACTGACTGTTTTGAACTTCCTGGCAGACAAGGGACACAAGGTGTCTCCCTCGAAGCTACAATTCTGTGTTCAGCAAGTTGTGTACTTAGGTCACTTGCTGTCCAAAGTGGGGAGGCAGCTCACACCTGATCGCATTCAGTTGATTATAAATATGGCACCACCAAGAACACAAAAGGAAGTACGGGCTTTCATAGGCCTAACTTCATACTGCAGACAATGGATTCCCCAATATGCATTTCTAGCGAAACCACTCATTCAGTTAACGACACAGGAGGCAGCGACTTCGACTGTCCTCCCTTGGACTCAGGAACATACACAAGCTTTTGAAGACTTGAAGAAAGCCTTATGTCAAGCACCTGTTTTAGCAACACCATGTTACAGTAAGCCTTTTACACTTTTTGTCACAGAACGTGAGGGTACTGCCTTGTCAGTCCTCACTCAGGAACAAGCAGGTTCACACAAGCCTTGTGCTTACTTTTCTAGCACATTAGATCCAGTAGCCCAGGCTCTCCTGGCGTGTTTGAAATCAGTTGCAGCAACAGCTCTAGCAATCAGACAGAGTGATTCCATTGTGTTAGGACATCCATTGACAGTACAGGTTCCACATGCCGTGGAAGTCCTTTTAAATCGAACTCAGACCCAACACCTGACTATAGCAAGATTGACAGGTTACGAACTGACGTTGTTTCAACCACACATCGAAATCAGACGCTGCAGCACATTAAATCCTGCCACGTTATTGCCACTAAATGGAGTAGATCCATTGGCACATGATTGTATTGAAATTATTACTATCACAACAAAACCCAGACAAGACTTGACAGATGTTCCGTTACCAGATCCAGACCTGACACTTTATGTGGATGGTTCCTGTATGAGAACAAGGACAGGTGAATTAGTGGCAGCCTACGCTGTCACGACAGACACGGAAATCGTTGAAACCAATTGTATTGACATTTTGTCAGCCCAAGCAGCAGAGCTTATTGCTCTGACACAAGCATGTATTCAAGCCAGAAATAAGAAAGTCAACATATATACTGATTCACGTTATGCATTCGGAGTCGTTCACGACTTTGGAGTCCTCTGGCGAGAGAGAGGTTACTTAACTTCTCACGGGGCCAACATCCAACACGGTCCCCTCATTCAAGCTCTGTTAGATGCAATACATCTACCCACTGCAATCTCTATCATGAAATGTAAGGCACATACAAAGGTTACTGATATCATCTCCCAGGGTAACGACCTGGCAGACCGAACAGCAAAGCAGACTGCTCAGAACCGAGCTTATGTAACTGACCCGACACAAATAGCTGTACCATCACACTGCATGACGGTCAGGGATCCCGCACATGATGTGATCGACATACAGACACATGCAACACCAGATGAAATTAAGGAGTGGACTAGACTAGGAGGGATCCAAACAGACCAGGGTTGGATGACGAAGGGAAAATCTACATGGTTTCTCCCCGACTCTATGGTACAAGTCATCATTAACACGATACATAGTCCCGCACACCTAGGAGAGAAAGAAATGCTAGACAGTATTCAACACATATGGTCCAATAAAAACTTACGGGCAGCAGCCAAACAGAAAGTGCGTACTTGCATGATTTGTGGTCAGTTCAATCCAGGTAAAAGCATCCCCGTAGAACAAGGTGGATTTCAGCCTCCCGAACACCCTTTTGAAATACTCCAGATGGATTATATCCAGATGGAACGCTGTCGAGGATTCAAGTATGTCCTCGTAGTCGTATGTGCTCTTTCCCGATGGATAGAAGCATATCCAGTTCCCGATTACACTGCTCCGACCACTGCCAAGCAGCTGGTTCGTGAATACTTCCCACGGTATGGTTTGCCCCGTATCGTATACTCAGATAATGGCCAGCCATTCTCATCCGAGCTTGTGAAACACATTACACTTTTGTTAGGCTATCAGTGGAAGTTCCATTGTGTCCGGCATCCCGAGGCAGCAGGTCTCGTGGAGCGCCATAATCAGACTTTAAAGATCCGACTTTCCAAGATCTGTAGAGAGAAGGGTGTGGACTGGATAGTTGCTTTGCCGGTCGCCCTCTTCTATATGAGGATGGTGGTCCATTCTCGATCTGGGCTATCCCCGTACAAAGTGGTTTTTGGTAGACCACCGAATATGTGGGGGACGCCTATTCCACGGAAAATAACTGATGTTGATTGTCTTATGCTGACAGATTACCTTGCCTCCTTGATGTCTGCACTACAATCTTGTCGTTCACAGGTAGCTGCAGCCTTTCCCGACAACACCGAGGTGAAGCCCCACGAGGTGGTCCCGGGTGACTACGTGTTCACCCGCAACTTTGATCGGAGAAGTCCATTGGAGCCCCGCTGGCAAGCCCCAAAATTGGTTCTGCTCACGACGAGGACAGCTGTAAAGATTGAGGGCAGGAAGGGATGGCTGCATTCCAGCCACATTAAAAAGTTTTACGGACTTCCTTCGGACTTGGTCTCTAAGCCCTGCCCTCCTACACAAACTGACTCAAAACTCCCTTTGGTTGAGAAATCCGCTTCTGAAGAATACAGAACTAAATTACGATCTAGCAAGTCAGACAGTTTAATTGTTTAAGTCCTCCCCTAGGTGAATCGGTTAAATTAGTTTCTGACATGTATCCCCTAGATCGAGATAGAGAGAGAGATAGACAAAGACAACATAAGAAGAATGCATATTGTAAATCTCTTCGCAGTCGCTGTATAGTGACATTACTTATCATGTTTTTTTTATGTCTTCTGATTATTATTGCTAGTGTTTTATTGCACATATATTATCCTATATTCAAGCGTGCACAATCTGCTCATAATGTTACTGACGAACATTCTTTTAGTGAATTACCCCCACACGAATTGTCCTACAGACTTGCGCTGCGCAATAACACTTTCATTAGTATGTTACATCACTCCCATCAGACTACCAATGCTACAAACTGTTGGATATGTGGTCGACTCCCTCCCTATCAAGAAAACAAGGGAGTTCTGCCCCTTTTTCCGTACCCGTTCACTCACAATGGCACATGCGGTGCATGGTTCAAAATACTCAATTCCCTAGTTTCTGATGCTGCTATTTACGAAGGTAACTGGGTTTGGGGAAACCTGAACATAGCCTTGCTTAAAGTATGCTACCCTGACAAGGAGGGACTCCCCGTAGGTACTGGAACTGATCTAGAAAATGAAGTATATGGATTAGGTAATTACACAGTTACATTCATGATTTTATCTGTTGAATCCGAAGCTGCTCCTGTTCTACCTGCTATGGCAGTATTGCCAGTTACTGGTGAACTCGGTGTTCGCAAGAATGGTTCCGTACACTTAGGTCATAGTAAATGTACTACTGTGGTCGATTTCAGTGATTATGGTAGATCCACATTTAGGGCTTTACGTCATTCCTATTTTGTTTGCGGCCATACTGCATATGTCCGTTTACCTCTAGATTGGGATGGTACTTGTTACATTGTATTTCTTTTGCCGCCTGTTTTCCTAGCCCCTCCTGACTACCACAGAAACACTAATCTGGTTAAGCATAGACTCCGAAGAGATCTCCCGCTTGTCGATTATACTGAAACAGCATGGGAGCAATATACCGATTTTAATAAAGGTTTCTTCCCCTATCTAGGTACTGTTTCCAATAGTAAACTGATCCGTAGATTAACAAGAACTCTCGAAGCAGTGGTGCTTGAGACCACTTCAGCTCTAGGTAACTTGACGGAGGAGCAGTCCGCCATGCGGGTTGTTGTTCTTCAAAATCGTCTCGTTATTGACGTCATCTTGGCAGATAGGGGTGGAGCTTGTAAGGTCATCGGGTCAAGTTGCTGTGTTTTCATTCCAAATAACGCGCCAACCGTGTACAAAGCTATTACACGTCTCCATAAAATTGCAAGTTTAATACATCAGACTCCAGGCACCTGGACTTGGTCCGGTTGGTTCTGGACAACGTTATCTGCCTGGGGGTGGAAGATCCTATCCCTCCTAGGTATTGGCCTCTCATAGTACTCAGTTGTTGCCTGTGTCTCCAATGTGGACCGGCGATTTGCGGCCTGTGTGCCACTTCATGCATTCCCCATCCAAGTTCCCATGCAAAACGCGAAAAGCAAGAAGAGCAATTGATGTTAAGTGAACAGATTGATCAATTGATGAGAATCGATGTATCATGAAGGGTCCGTGGGGAACAAGGAGGGAATGAGGAAATATAATTTTTGATCGAGTAGTGTTCCCCAGCGCGTACCCCACCGTCTCCATGTACTAGCTTGCAGTGCATGTGATTTCCCTCCTGTGTCAGCTATGAAGACGCAAATACATTTGCGTCCATCTTTAACATGTCCTCTTTCAGATCCGCCATGAACGGATTGAATATTCAGTTCCTATATATGCCGTGCCACCGTCTTTTTGTGGTACACTTTACACGTTTTTCAGCTCAAGCGAAGTAGGCCCTGATTCTGCCATCGAGCCTCTTCCTGCTTCCCTTAGTACCTCATTCAAAAAGTATTGAAATGAGGCGGGGGCATTACAAAGCCCGAAGGGCATCACAAGGTATTCAAAGAGCCCATACCGCGTTTTGAAGGCCGTCTTCCATTCGTCACCCCTTCTTATATGAACCAGATGGTATGCGCCTTGCAGATCAAGCTTAGTATATATTGTAGCTGCTCTGACTTGTTCGAGTAAGACAGGGATCAATGGCAGAGGATATTGATTTTTTATTGTGATAGAATTGTGGTCACAATAGTCAATGCAACACCTCTTCTCTCCGTTCGCCTTAGGGATGAAAAACAAAGGTGACGACGCCGGCGACCTCGAAGGTCGGAGGTAGCCGATAGCCAGGTATTTGTCCAAATAAGCTCGTAAATACTCATTTTCGGGTACAGTAAGAGCGTAGAGCCTACCGTTTGGTACTACTGATCCTGGAACAAGGTCAATACGACAATCGAAGGCTCTATGAGGTGGAAGCGCCTTGGCTTGGTCTTCACTGAACACCTTCTCAAAGGCCGAATACCATGAAGGCAACGCCACCTCTTTTTCAGCGGCTGTGGCGATACTATGTAACAACCCCAAGGTCCGGGATGGGCATTCTGTTAACGCTAAGCAATGTTCTTTGCAAAACTCTGAGACAAAACTGATCTTCTTTGAAGTCCAATGTATGTATGGTTCATGCTTTTGGAGCCAGGGAAGCCCCAAGATGATGCCGTATTGTGGGGCTTGGATCACATTAAACAAAATCATCTCCTGGTGGATGCCATCGTAGATAAATGGATATTCAGGAGTATGGTGTTTTATGGGTCCTGCAATCAATTCACTACCGTCTACAGGTTGTTTTTTGGAGATAAGCCGTATTCCCAGTCTTTCAACTTCTGCATAGTCAATGAAACAACCCGTGGCCCCAGAGTCCACCATAGCATTGACTTATTTTTCTCCTGTTTCCACAACCAAAGACATGGTCAAAAACACATGATTCCTTTCCTGGCCACCACCAGGCGTAATTGAAGGGATGATAGTTCGGCTTGAGGGTTCCCCTTCTTCTACTCTCAAGCACTGGAGTTTTCAGTCTTCTTGTCCGAAGCTCCGGCAGCGGCTTGACTGGTCCTATATCTTCCGGTCTTGGGTTTCACCGGGCATTCCCGTAGGTAGTGCCCTTTTTTCCCACAGTATAAACAGAGGCCATTTTTCCGGCGATGTTCCTTTTCGCTGAGGGTTAAAGAAGCTCGGACTGCACCTATCTCCATAGTGTCTTGTGACAACGTGGTTTTTTCTCCTCCTCCTCCTCGATCATGAGCCACCACTATTCGCCATTTTTCTTAGTTCACTTTTTTGCTCTCTGATCCGATGGTCCAGACGTAGAGCGAGTTCTATAAGGGCAGAACCGGTACGGGGTTGCGGATCGATGTGTGCCAGCACATCCTTCATTTCATCGTTCAGGCCTTGATAGAACAGTGCTGATTGTTTAACCTCGGGCCAATCGGTTTCCACAACCAGGTGGCAGAAATTATTCAAATAAGTCACTAAATCCGTGTTACCCTGCTTAAGGACCAACAGCTCTCTGTCAGCCGAAAACGTCTCAGCTCTGCGGTCAAATGTTTTTTCGAACTCTACTCTGAATTCATCCCAATCGTAAAGCAAGGGGTCGTCTCTTCTAACCACCGGGACCGCCCACTGCGCAGCTTCCCCCCCAAGGTAGGAAATTAGAAAAGCCACCCGTGCCTGATTGGTTGAAAACATCTTTGGTTTACACATGAAATGTAAAAGCACTTCTGTCATGAACACTTGGACTTTTTTGTTGTCCCCATAAAACCGTTCAGGGGGAGCTAGTGGTATTTGTGTGGGCATTTCTACAACTAAAGAGGTGGTAGGCGCCGCGCTAGCCCCAGCATCGAAAGGATTCCCCTGAAAGTGATCCATTCTGGCCCGTAATTGCGCGTTCTCAGTTCTGGAAGCCGCCACTTCTCTATTGGAGGCTGCCAGCTCTGTTTGAACTAAAGCCAGGGCTGCCAGTACGTCATTAAGCGTGGCCATTCTCGTTCAACACAGCCAAGAAGAGTGAGGAAATATAATTTTTGATCAAGTAGTGTTCCCCAGCGCGTACCCCACCGTCTCCATGTACTAGCTTGCAGTGCATGTGATTTCCCTCCTGTGTCAGCTATGAAGACGCAAATACATTTGCGTCCATCTATAACATGTCCTCTTTCAGATCCGCCATGAACGGATTGAATATTCAGTTCCTATATATGCCGTGCCACCGTCTTTTTGTGGTACACTTTACACGTTTTTCAGCTCAAGCGAAGTAGGCCCTGATTCTGCCATCGAGCCTCTTCCTGCTTTCCGACTCTGAGGGCCTCAACCCAGGCTGCCTCTGTACCAGTGACCCCTGCCTTACTCCTTGCGCGTCTCCGGCGCTTGGTTCAGCCACTGCCTGCCAAGACTGTATTCAACCTTCGAATAATCTGCTCCACTCCTCGAAAATACATTCCTGTCTCGTAGTTCAAGTAAACATCCTCCCAGATGCAGGAGCAATGGGCCCGGTCTTTCTGTCTCCGTGCAAGTAATTCATAGACTCCGTTGCCATGGTAGGCCCATGCCCCCTCTCCCTGCATGCCGACACGTAGACGCATATACATGCACTCACAACCAGTATAAGGTAGCCTCTGCCCGAGAGACCTTTTCCCTTCCCTTCTAGACACTACAGTTCCTTAAACATACGATATCAAATACGATTTGGGATTAGGTTGATCTGACATCCTAGACTTATGTCTACACTAGTGGTGTTCAAATGTCAAGTCCCCTTCCAGTTACACGTCAGACACACGTCAAGCTGCTGCGCGCGCATCTCTGCCATGAATTTCTGCTGACACTGCAAGATTCTCCTATGTATCCACCCATTTGTGACCTCATGATGAATGACGTTTTTAGTGCACGCCTTTATGCCCGCCTATTGCAACGCCTTTTCTATGACGTATTCATATGTTATCTCTCCTTTTTCCAGCTGTTATGCCTACTGCCTATTCGTTTAATGTAATGCATTGACTATATATATGAACTTCTGTAAATAATATGTTGTCTGTCTGCCCCTTCCCGAACCTGTGTGGTGACGGAATGGTATGCCACCTTGGCTCGAGCCAATAACCCAATTCCTTTTTAAGGAATAAAACCCTTTTGAGTAAACCTCAATATCCCGGATTTTGCCTCTTATTTATCTGAGTTATTCTTATTGATTTTACCGTATAAATTATGCATAGGTAATTAATTTTACCACAAGAGGACCGTTTTCTTGGGTCGATAATTCTGTCAGGCACCGACTCAATACTCCTCGGGGCTGTGTCGAAAAACCGATACCAACACCCACGCAACAATCCCGAAGCCTGATGGGATAAACACAGACTAACAGAACAGTTCCGTGAGCGCGGGAAAGGAAGGGGACAGCGGGGAGGGAGATCTGAAATGACAAAGACAATTTGTTTAATACAAAACCCCCCCTCTCTTTATCTCTCGCTAGATTCCTTCGCTCAACAATGACTGTACCCAAATCACCAGTGTGTAATCATCCCTACCTGAAAAGGAAAATTGAAAGTCTTTGTACAGGAGAGAGAGGCTTAGAGTACTACCAGAGATGGCAACCAACTAGAAAAGAACAATGAACACTATAAGGTGATGCTATATTCTTCACAGGTTGCATACACATTTACTCCAATACCTTACATACCACTTTAGTTCTGTGTTCTACTTTGGGCTGCACATTTACCTCTGATTAGGTACCCCCCTGTATTTTCTGTCCTGCATTGAAGAAAAATATAACAAAGAAAATGTTGTCGGAAGACAAAAGAAATGCAAACACAGTAGGTTACTTCACCCTCTTTTCTTTTCTTCTCTTGAAATAATTGCTTTACAGTCTATGTGAAATATTGAGTCTTTACAATCCCTTCGTAGTATTCAGTAAGGGGTGTACTTCTAGCAGTTTGAGCCCAAACTGCTTTGATCAGTAGAACGAGTTGATATACTCAGAATATTCCACTGTTACTTGATCTACTCCAATCATGTTCACTCCGGTAACTAGAGATTTTTCCTGCAGGAGAATGCAGCCGCACTTCTCCTCCAACCGGGAAAACAAACTTTGGATCCTCCGTATGACATGCAACAGAGAGACAGTAATACACACAGCCGCGTGTATCTCCAATACGGCAACACTCGAACCAAACCTGACACCAAGCCGGGTGTCTCTGCACCAATGTCCAGACAATATGATTACTCACTGTTGTGCCGCTTAACCGCTCTCTACAAACCTCAATCCCCTCTCGGCAAGAATTATCAGCACCGCCAGCAGACACCACAAAGCTTTAGTTCCAGGGATTGCGTGGCTAACGTCGTTGCGTTGCGTAGCCGCTTAGCATGCCGGGAAACGTAGTTCTATCCTGGAGGACTGCCGAATGTCAAGCAGTTTGCGGACAGCGGCGCACTCATAACCATGATCATGACAGCAACCATCCAAAATCAAATACATAGGGGTCTGGTTTGCTCCCTTGTTATTTGACACTCTCAAACTAAACTTTGATTATGTTTATAAGAAAATGGATACAGTGGGGTTGTCTTAAATCTATAAAGATGATGCTTTCCCTCTTGCTTCTCTATACTATGTCCATGCTTCCTTTACACATCCCCCTTTCTTTCTTTAAGAAGATCGACTCTTTATTACTGAAATTCCTACGAAACGGTAAACGACCTCGAATAGCTCTTGCTTCTTTGAGTAAGGACAAAGCTCAATCTGGAGTCTGCTTTCCTGACTTCAAACAATAGCATTGCGCTTTTTCCCTGAAACAATCGACTCGCTGGTTTTCCTCTAATGTGCCTCACCATCCCCCTGTCTGGTTCAATATGGAATCTTCTTTCATTTCTCCCTTTACCTTCCGTGAATTCTTGTCCTTTACGTCTTTTTTAACTCGTTTTCGCTCGCCTATTCTTTCACATTCTCGTAATCTCCTTTCTCCTTACTTAACTTCATCTTATCCATCCCTTCTCTCCATTCACGAACAAACAGATTTGGAATAACTCTCTTCTCAAAATCCGTAATCGTACCATATATTGGAAGACTTGGCACTCTCGAGGAAAATCTTGGATCTCTCAATTATTTTCTCAAGGTACACCTCTCTACTTCCAGGATATTCAATCTCTTCTCTCTTTGCCCGCCTCTACCCGAACACAATACAATACCCTTTTCCCAGTCCTGCTCTCATATCTTCAAACTCTTCCATCCTCCAACGAAATTCCTGTAGATCGCAAACCCACTTCCCTTTTATTGGAAACTTCTCCTTCTGCATCCGCTCTATATAATTCTTTCCTTTCTACTACTGATAGATTGAAATCTCGCATTGAACTTGCATGGGAGCTGGATTTTTCTCAGAACTGGCCTGTACTTTTTTGGGATAAAATTTGGACTAAACTCCATAAGACCTCTAGAGCTGCTAACACTACCCAAACTTTATTTTTCATTTATCACAGAACTTTATTTACTCTGCTTGCCTTATCCCGTTTTTCACCAGACACTTCCTCTTCCTGTTGGTCCTGTCCCTGCCCCTCTGCTGATCTCAAACATATGTTGTTTGAATGCCCCCCTACTTCCCAGTTCTGGCAGTTGTTCTGGCATCAAATTCAAAAGTTTTTCCAGTTTCGAGTCCCTTTTTCGCCTTCACTAGTTTTTCTTGGCTCCCTCTCATCGGAACTTCCTCATCCCCACAATCAATACCCTTTACTTGACCTTTTCCTTGCTGTAGCTTTTCACATTGTCACCTCTAACTGGAAACAGGCTGCAAATATTTCTTATCAGTCCTGGTGGAATGCAATCTGTTTTAACCATTGTTTAGACACCAATTATGTATCTCCCATCTCCCTAGCTATCAAAAGTGACCTGCTTTGGCTTCCTTTGGTAACATACCTATCTCCCTCTGCTCCTGTTCATCCTTCTCCTACTCCTGAAACAGTTGAAGTTCGCAAACCCCCATGATTTTCTTATTACCTGCTATTTCTTTATATATTTGGTTGCTATAATTATTGTATTTCTATATACTGTGTGTTGCTTATTGTATTTCTATTTTTATAATATGTTCATAATTTTTCATGCTTGTAATGCTTACTTTTATGAAATTTTTATTACACTGTTTATTTCTCTCATCCGCTTATTGTAACTCTTCTCCTTCACCCCCCTCTCCTCACCCTCCCCTTTTTCTTTTCTTCAATAAATCAAACTAAAAAAAAAAAAAGATTGCATTTCTTGACTACCACTTGCATTTTTTTTAGACTTGTCTGCGATGTGAATATGATACGTTGGCATGAGAATCATAATAATTAAACAAGGGGCAAAACTATTTATAAGAACATGAATAAACTGAAAATCTGGCATGGGGCAATAACCATTACTTTCTTAAAAATGTAGGTTTATACTTTACAAACATGATTACCTTTTCATAGAATATGGCTTTTGGTGGTTGCTGGGGTTTTCAGTAATAAAAGACAAATTGTGTTAGAATGAAATGTTTACTTTCACATCACATTTATATGTTGATTGAGTGAATGCTAATTGAGGTTGATTTGAGCACAGTTTTTATTAATATTTCTTTAGAGTCTGATGGCAGTTGCTGCTATGTTTGTTAATGCATCTATCAAGCTGTAGAGAACGCAGTGCCTTGTAGTTAGAGCAGCGTAATTTATGCTCCACCTTTTTATGTTTTGACCATGCTTGATATACGTACACGTGGTCTCATGTATTTGTGTGATTTATTATCACTTTCATAATGAAGTGCACTTGAACAGATACAGAACGTGCATTTACAGTATATTCTCGACATTTATATGATTGTTCACACTACCATTTTCCTTACAGTGTCACCGAATTGCAGTTCTCATATATAGCTGCATGTTTCTGGTTTTATTATTATTTTAATTTCTGTGTAATAATGTATTGATTTAAATGGTAATCAGCATTTGCATTATGACTGTATATGTACCCATAAATATGCATTTAAGTGAACTGAGATGCTTGCTTCATTAATTTGACCAAATGGCTAACCTTCAACGAGAAAACTTGCTTGGGTTGGGCTGGATTGTTTTTCTCTCCTCTGCAGGTTAATTTGCATGATCTTACAGTCAGTGAAACGTGCATTGTATATGAAAGATAGTGAGGCTCAGGAGGAGAACTTTTGGCGTTGGCAAGAGGTGCTAACGAACAAAGGGATCACCACTGTCCGTGCTGTATCTGTAGACGGAAGGAATGCAAGGAAGTTCTAATATGCGGATCAGAAGAAGGGAGTACAGATCGCTTTGTTATATTTCAGTTGTGTGTCTTTATGATGTACAATAACTTTGATTTGAGAGTACCTTTACAGAAGCTCTCCGCAATGTTGACAACTTTCTGATTTATTGGATCAAATTAGGGTTTTTCTAGTCGTTCTAATTGGGTTAGGCTTAGTTAGATAATCAAGCTTCACTGAATTTCTTGTTTGTTTCATGTTGTGAATGCTTAATTTTAGCAGACAGTTTGTTCTGCCAGTAGAGATTCTGTATTTTGTTCATGTATTCTTAAAACTGGTGTCTAACAGCTCGTATTTGAATTTGCAATAAATCTATACTTAATCTCATCTGCCGATTTTGAATCTTCGCTGTGTGGCCAAATGTGTTACACTGTATTGGACATGTGGATGATGCAAACTCCTTTCTATTCTTCAGGCACCTAGAAAGTTCAGTTGCATGGACATTTGGGAAAAGGGCTAAAGTGTTCTAGCATAGTCAAATGTGGAAAGGTGTATTGCAAAAAATGTGAAATATTTTCAGTTCTTTTTTGGGAAAGAAGCCTACATAGTCCCCTTGCAGGAGGTTGCTCAGCTACTCTATTGCTATGCTTGCTCACTTTAGGGAAATTTGAGATAGGGAAAGGTAATGGTTACAGAGCAATGCTTTAATCGTAATGCAGACCTCCCACAGAGCTGGACTTTCAACTTCTGGGGGTGGGAAACTGTTAAAGTGCACCCAAGAGCAAAATGTATTTTAGATGCCAGCAATGGTCTGCACATGGGGCAAGTCATGTCTCTGTCCAACCAAAAACCACATCTGTATTTAAACTTCCATGGTGGTGCCGTTTACTGGGGTTCTTCCCAATAAGCCCCTTTTTTATGGCACCTGAAAGGTACCATGGAAAACAGAAGTAACATTTCACACAGTAAGCATACATCTGACCTTTATCAATTGTCTCAATTTCTGCTAAACTTCGGGAGCAGACTTGTGGTGATAAATACAGGCCTCAGCAAGGCCTGGGAATGCAAAGGGTTTGCCCTTCTGTGCACGGAGTCCTCAGACTACATAAAGAAATTGGCACGGAAACTGGAAATACAAAAGCATAGTTTATTAAACCTTAAAGGTGGTACTACAGCCCACACAACACTCTACAGTATTGTACAAGGTAGCACAAAGAACTCGGACATGCGGTCCCCTTTTATTCACAAAGAACGGGATCATAAGTAGGCGTATACAGCTCAAAACATGATTTACGACCATATATGGACATTTCTTGAACATGAGGGATACATGGGTGAGTTAACGGTTCTTGAGACCCGCCGAAATGCACATTCCAATCTACGCTAATCAGCGACAGATGTGACTCCTACTGACCATGCGCTAGACGCACAAGGAACTATTTATAGCCTGTTGCTGGGCAAACTCCAAGGGTGACAATCAGTGAGGTGGGACTCGCCTCGTGGCGAGCACATGGAAATGTATGGCACACAAGATGGACACCAGAAAACAAAATGGAGTCTGGCCCTATTTTAAGTACGGGCGGGAAAACTAAAGAAAGACACAATAGCATGTCTTCAGCGAATGCTTAATACTATCGCTGTTTTATTTACAACTGACGACCCTTTCAGCATTTGCTGAAGACATTAGGTTTTCTTGGATAATCTATATACTCATCGTTTATATCGATGCTAATCATTTCTGCTATCTCTCTAGTTATAGTTTGCTGATGGGCAGCCTCTGCAACGGATTATTTATTAGGCACACAAAATGAAACACATAAAGAACATATCATTGGACTACATTGAATACATACACAACATGTGAATAATATGGCAATAACTATACAAAGTCCAGTGAGAACCTTCCAACCCCACGTGGAGATCAAAGTCCAGAACCAGCCTGAAAAGGTCCAAGACCCATTTTCAACATGTGTATCAGCTGCAATTTTATGTAATTTGTTGATGGCTTTGTACAAAGAAGGAGTATGGTCAGGGATGAAGACACAACAACTACTTCCAATAATTCTACAAGCCCCACCTCTGTCTGCTAACATTACATCCAAAACCATTTGGTTCTGTAATGCAACAATCCTAGTAATTTGCAGCTCTTCAGTAAGATTTCCATGGGCTGCAGCAGTTTGATTAGTAACAGCTTCCACTACTCTTGTTAATCGCCGTACCTTTCTACTGTTCAGAGCAGCTCCCACAAATAAAAGCAATCCTAAGTTGAAATCTATATACTGCTGCAGACTGGTATCAGTTTGATCGACATCATCAACAGACAAAGTTCGCTTGTATCTGTTTACAGTTACATTGTTCAGTAATTTCAAATCTTTATGATACGATGCAAGTGCCAGGAATACAGGTGGTAGTAAAAATAATACAAAACATACTCCGGACCATCCAGCTGGTAATCGATAATAACCTTTGTTTCCACATACAAAATAAGTATTATGAGAGGCTAACAACGTGCTATTATTCAGACCATCAATATTCAATACAACAATACAATCACTAACACCTACAGGGATATGGCCTATGCTTTGCACACATAAATCTGCTTGTGCTTGGGCCACAGAAATCACAAACTTCTCTTTTCCAACAGTGTCTCTAGTGTTTGTAAAGATATAAGGCGTTGAATCATTGTCCGGTCGATATTCTTCCGACTCCCATATAGTTCAGTTGGCTTGTGGATAGCCTTCCTTATCTTGATGGCAATCTTTATTCAGTCTGAAAATCAATCTACCCACTGTGGGTTTTCTCGTAGCAAAAAGCAAAGTATACCATGCTCTACAAGAGCCATTATGAGAGAAAGGGAGAGGTATGAACGGTGTTCCCCCTTTCTTTTGGTGCGCCGGCATCATCTCACATATCCAACCGTTTGTGGCATTCGTAGCAACGTGGGTATGATGCAGCATCTGAATGAAAGTGTTATTCAAATACGACTGTCGATGTTTCAACTCTTGATATCGAAGTGTATAGAAGAAATGCTCATCTAGAACTGGAGTAGAAACAAAATATAGTTCACGGGCAGGAGCTTCTACAATTCACGTGACTGTAGCGACAGCTGCTACAACAGAAATGAAACCTACAAAACCAAAAATCTTCTTCTTCTCCATTCGAACAAATGTACACACAGTGTCTTCCTGAAACTAAAGTGTTGTCAGAGCTCTTACCCCTAGGTAGCCGTTGATTTCTTCACCAGCGGGCCAAGACAGGTGTCACTACACTAATGCAGGGCTGACCCCCCCCCTTGCCTCATCGGCTCTCCGTTTCACTGACCTAGGGACCGTTCTGAAAACTTCTCACACAATTGCAGGTTCTTTTCTTGGTCGCAGATTATATTTTCTTGAGCCAGGGATGGTCGGGTCCGGGAAGAACTCCTCAGATTCGTCAGGTACCACAGCACGGCCTCTTTCCGCAGTCAAGATTTCTCGATGGTCGGTCAATACAGCAGGCTCCAACAGGTCAGGTTGCACCTTCCGGCAATGGATGGAATGGATCCAGTTCTTCCGGTTGGTGACTCGGACAGCTGTTCTTGTAGCGAGGAGAACCTGCTCGGGACCGCACCACCTCGGTTCCAGACTGCTCGACCTCTCAAAGGACTTCACAAGGACGAAGTCGCCATGCCGGAGATTATGGCCTTCTCCTGTGGACCGGTCCGGACGTGCTTCTTGAACCTGTTGATGAATGGAAACCAAACTATCAGTTAATTGTGCCAAATAGTCATTCATTAAGACACAAGGTACATCGTACACTGAGCTTGGTTTGGGCACCCCCCATATGTTCAATGGGCGCCCGAAAACGATCTCATAGGGTGTTAGGCCTGTCCGAGAATGCGGTACTGATCTGATAGACAATAATGCCAAAGGCAAAGCATCTGGCCAAGTCAGAGAGGTAGAAGCCTGTATTTTTGCCATTTTGAGCTTCAACGTGCCATTATACTTTTCCACCAATCCAACTGATTGTGGGTGGAACACTGCATGAAACTTTTGCGTTATTCCTAATCCTTTCAGGACATACTTGACAACGTCCGCCACAAAATGGGGCCCGTTGTCACTCCACAACAATCTGCAAACTCCATAGCGAGGAAAGAATTCCTTCAACAGCACCTTAGCAGTAGTCATTGCAGTATTATCCTTCGTAGGGTATGCTTCAATCCATTTTCTGAATGCACAAACCACAACCAGGACATTTTTTAGATTATTACAGCGTTCCAGCTGAATATAATCCATTTGCAATACTTCAAAAGGTGCAGTAGGTGTTGCAAATCCTCCTGCTGGAGTCCGTGTCCCTTTTCCTGGATTGTACTTAAGACAAATCATGCAGGTCTGTACTACTCTCTTTGCCGTGCTAGCAATCTCTGGATGGTCCCAAACTTGTGCAAGCAATTTCACAATTGCCGAAGCTCCAACATGTGCTAGCCCATGTGCCATCTAAACCAAAGGTTGTACAAAAGCTGTGGGTAACGTCCACTTATCCATCTGTTTATTCCTACAACAACCTTCATCATCCAATTCTCCATCCTTGGACCATTGCTCTCGTTCTTTGTCAGAAGTGGTCTTTTGTATCTCTAACACCTCTTCCCTAGCATCGTGCCACCGCTCAGCTTGTGACTTCACAGCATACAGGCATTGCATCCGGCATTGACCGAGCAGCCCCAGGAGAGACGTGTCTTCATTTAGACTTGCGTCTGAAACGCCACACCGTTGGCAATCCACGTGTACGGCCACTATTGCCTACACTAATAAAGCTACTCCCCGCTCTCATATTGAGTGGAGTAAGTGCTGCCATCATATGCAGTTGGAAACGTACCACGAATTGCATCCGCATATTTTTATAAAAAGCAATTTCTTCTGGACCCCCATAAAGACCTCCCTGACGTTCAATTACGTGCATCATCGCTTCATTCTGAAGTGAAGGACACCTCCCATGTGAGGATTTTCACCTTGATTTACTGAGGCTTTATCTCATTCAGGCATGTTTTGTTCATTATAAAAGTCCTGATGATGATCCCATTTATCTAGTTGAGCAATAGGGATCGAAACGTCGACACCTATGAGTGGGTTTACACTTATAATATTGTTAAATGATATTGTGTACACTCCACTCCAGGCGACACTGTTATTAATCTTTGACTTGTTTACAGTGCCCTATCCTTGCTCTCTTCCTTTGCCTGAAAGACACCCCTTTCACCCTAATTCTATCTTTCCTTTCCCTCTTTTTTGTACGGCACAGGCTTGTGTCATGCTATCTCGTTTGTATTGAAAGATTGGACATTGCCTCCAGAAAATAAACTCCTTTCCCGGCTGGGTTTGGAAATCGCAACTCGTATAGTTTTCCATTGTGTTCCTATACTGTATTGTTTTGATTCGTAAATAAGCTAAGGACCCTTGTTCTCAATACTGAGGCAGGCACGGCAGCACAGCTCCCTCCTTTACACTTATGTGTACCGGGGGGATAATCATCTGTCCCACGTCAGTATCCGAAGTAGCCCACGGGGTACGAGGTAAAGAGGCCAATGCAGTATCTTTGTTAATCGTACACACCCTCTCCATTGTCAGATAGTTGTCATTTAAGATAACACGTACTCCCTCAGGGGAGCATCGTATCGTAGCCCGAAAATGCTTGAGCATATCCAGGCCCACAATGTTATCAGGCGTGTTTGGGGAGAGCAAAAATGGACATGGTGCAACAAACTTGTCTACATGAAGAGCAAGAGGTTGTGACAGTGGGCTAAGAGAAGGTGTTCCATCGAACCCTATAGATGTAATTGTTAAGCCAGCCAGGGGAGCCCTCAGAACCAATTCTTTAGACAAAGCGCTACGAGTAGCTTCTGTATCAACCAGGAACCGATCAGTAGAACCCAAAACATGTGCTGCAATATAAGGACTCCTCTGATCTACTGGCACTTCGACTGATTCCTTACCCCATCCTACGCCATCCTATGCATACTGTGAATCGTGATGTTCAGGAGGTGCATACTCAGAGATTTGATATTGATTCCGTCGATCAAAAACATTAGAGACCCATCCTGTGGCCGTGTACTAGAGTCAAATCTAGCTCGATCATTCGCTTTGCCCCTAGATCCGGAAGAACCTCCCCTATTCCTCATCGTTCCCTGCCCACGCTCTTGCCGCTGTGCGCGCAACAATGGACACTCGTTCGCCCAATGGCCTCACTGCCTACAATACGCACATTGGTCCCAGGCCAGATCAGTGCGACCCACGGAAGAACAAGGAAAATTTTGACCGCCCCTTTCATTACCTCTATGAGGCGGTCCATACACTTGTGCTAACATTACCTACATTTTTAGATCTTCAGATTTCTTTTCCTCAGTACCCTTCGCTTCTAATTCCTTTACAAAATACACTACAATTCCTGACGTTCATAATACTGAGCCATCGTCAGGAGGGATGCCGGTGACGAAGTCGTCCAAGAGCTTTCACTCGCTTTTAATCGAGCTGCTACTCCCGGTAATAAATTCGAAACATACTTGTCAACGAAAAGATGTCGACCCGTGTCGTCCGTAAGTGACTGGCCGCTAAAGTCATGAAAAGTTTTCTCAAATCGTGTAAAGAAATCTGAAACCAATTCATCTACTTTTTGTTTACAGGATGCTAACATTGTCCAATAAATCTTTTTAGGGGTAATAATCGTCTTTAATTTAGTCAAAATGGCAGTAGGAAGATCTAAAATCGTCTGGGGCGGCTTTTGCGCAGGCTTCCTGCCTCTATTCTCATCCTCAAGTTCCGCCCATTTCGCTTTAAAAATTACCATATCGTCCACTTTCCGCACAGATCTCCACATATCTGGGGTAATATAAGCCCGAAAAACAGATCAATATCAGCCAGGGTCATAGTACAGGAAATTACAGCCCCCTCAACTTCCTCTAAAAGGCAGCAGGGTTCTTTCGTGGATCGGGTAATGCAGCTTTTAATGCCATAACATCTGCTCTGTTCCAAGGAGTATAGACCCAATTATAAATAAAATACCCTTTAGCATCAGGGGACCCTCTATCTGAACTAGTACCCGCTCCTGTAGGAGTAACGTACAAAGGCGCTGCCTCCTGCATTGGTTTAACATGCACTGTATCGATCTTATCTGAATAAAAGATGGATGACTGCTTCCCGTCGCCACTCGGATTTGTTTTTTCCTCGTCCGCTTTCCTTTTCCGCGCTTCATCCCATAGCTGAAACATCTCATCCCGCAACGCAAACAGCCGTCGAACCTCATCAGGCACCTGAGAAGGGAGAAGAAAACCTTTACGCAGATCTTTGGAATCAGCTACCACATCATCAGGTTCAAGAACATCGGAATATTTCCGAAAAGCTGTCACTACTTCATTAGAAAGAAACGCAGTAAAGTATAATTTCTCCCTATCCTGCCATCCTTGTTAACCCGATAAGCAATCTTTCGAAGTTCAGCCATACGATCGGTCGATAACATGGACCGCGTATCCACCTTCTGTGCGGGCGGTCCAGAATCCTTATCTCCTCCTCTCGGAGCAGACAGGCCAGCGTACGGGGGCGGAGTATGATCTAATAACAAAAAATCATCATCATGTTTATTAAGGACAGGATAAAGAGGCTGTCGAACAGCATACTGTCCAGATACTTGCAACCAACGTTCTTTTTCCTTTTTCCCTACTAATTCCTTTGCTTTGCGTTCTTTTGACTCTTGCGCTTTCTCACACTTGCTTTTTCGTTGCTCCTTCTCAATCAGTACCTGCTCACGCTTCTCACGCTCTCGTACCTCTTTCACCCACATACGTATACACTCAAACATATCTTGCCTCACACGCCGCTTGCACATACACTGCTCTACATACTCAATGTTTCGCAAATCAAACGATCCATACAGAGGCCATCGTAACTCAGGATCCTTTTTGATATATTTCCTCCATAACGTGCTGTACATTATAGGGGAAAGACCAAACTTCACATACATATCCCTATTCGTCACGTCCATTCCGGGGGAGCCGGCTGTGATTCTTCAAGTATTAACCGGTCACTTCCAAAACAGCAGCACCACTTACGGAGTGCGCTAAAAACAGGCATGTCAGAAATAGTGCAGAATATGCAATATTATAAGTAAAAATGGCACTTAAAACGTTGCGCCGCTCAAATCCAAAGTTCAGGAGAAATATCTCCACATTGCCTGCCTATATGTGTCGCAACGCATATATTTTCAAATTCAAACCAAACATTATGACTAGTCACTTCAAACAAACAAACAAACAAATTAGTCGCGGCAAGCGTATCCTAAAACTGCCTTGGTAATCAAGACTACCAAAAGCTCACAGCTTACCAATCAAAAACATCAGGATTCCAACTGCCAAGTTCCAAATTCGCCCAAACGGCAACTACGCGGCAAACCGACAGAAGAGGTCTCAGTCGAGGACCGGCGCTACCCAGATGGTCAGATCGGAAGGGAAGGAAGAATATCTCGGGATGCCAGGACTAAAAGGCGCCGCTGGCAGTGATCACATCCCCGGCAAGGTTCCAATCCTTCGTCACGACCTATCCTCCGAGCATCACGTGACGGGCGCCAATTGATGAATACAGGCCTCAGCAAGGCCTGCGAATGCAAAGGGTTCGCCCTTCTGTGCACGGAGTCCTCAGACTACATAAAGAAATTGGCACGGAAACTGGAAATACAAAAACATAGTTTAATAAACCTTTAAAGGTGGTACTACAGCCCACACAACACTCTACAGTATTGTACAAGGTAGCACAAAGAACTCGGACATGTGGTCCCTTTTTATACACAAAGAAGGGGCTCATAAGTAGGCGGATACAGCTCAAAACATGATTTACGACCATATATGGACATTTCTTGAACATGATCGATACATGGGTGGAGTTAACGGTTCTTGAGACCCGCCGAAATGCACATTCCAATCCACGCTAATCAGAGACAGATGTGACTCCTACTGAGCATGCGCTAGACGCACAAGGAACTATTTATAGCCTGTTGCTGGGCAAACTCCAGGGGTGACAATCAGTGAGGTAGGACTCGCCTTGTGGCAAGCACATGGCAATGTACGGCACACAAGATGGACGCCAGAAAACAAAATGGAGTCTGGCCGTATTTTAAGTACGATTTACAAAAAGGGGGTGGTGATGAACAGAGTGTCTGAGTTAAACAGACCACTCTTACCCAGTTCAAAGATCAGGGCTTGATCCATCACCGTTATTTATCTCACTGCCCCATCCCAGCTCAGAACCTGAGGGACAGGAACAGACTAATTTGCATACAGCCAGGTTCTGAAACTGGGATAGTGCAGTGAGCTAAAAAATGGTGTTGGATCTAGCCCTGATCTCTTGACTGGGTGAGAGTATTCTGTTTAATTCAGAGACTCTGTCCCTCATCACCCCTTGTTGTAAATAGTATTTTAAGTACGGGCGGGAAAACTAAAGAAAGACACAATAGCATGTCTTCAGCGAATGCTTAATACTATCGCAGTTTTATTTACAACAGTGGGGTAGCCTGGCCATGAGAGATCAGTTTTGTCAAACAAAGTAAAAATGAAGTGGGAACCAAGGCCTGGCACAGCACCTGCCTCTCACTATCCTTTTCCATTACAGCAGCAACTGACGCAATGTTATTGACCGCGATCGTACTGCTGCGGTCGGATTTCGACTGTGAAGCATTCTAATTGGACCGGCAGTTATGCCGCGGTCCTTGCAGGCAGTTGTTTACTGCTACCATGGTGGTCGGGATGATTTTGTGACCGCCATCCTAATAGACCCCTACGTTTGCTGTTTCCTGCTCCTCCTGTAGGATATTTGTGCCAAATTACTCATAATTACACAAATTAGTGTAATTGCATAATTGTTAGTAATTTTGTGTCAACAATTAAAAGCAAATTTGCAGATATAACTCAGGCGTCATTTAAATTCACAGGCTCCTCATAACAGTGTAGCAGTGAAGACAAGATGTGTGTGCTCTAAGCCAGCATCAACTCAACAATGACACCCTTATGCATTTCTTTTTAAAAGAATAGTAAATTCAATTTGAAAACTCAGTGGGCAAAAAAGAACACTTTTTGTAAAATAACTTCTGAAATACACAACAGCATAGGTAATCCTAAATTCATAATTGCACAGACTCGTCCTAAATTCAGTTTCTCAGGTACATTTAGAAAAATGCATAGATTACCTTTTTGCTATCACTAAAATTTTCATATCAATTGCTCCAAGGTCAGCACATCAATAAACAGTATGAAGCATATTCTCAAGCCCCCATAGCCACAGGAACGTCACTTTTCCTGACGTTCCCGTGGCGATGGGGTCAGCACCTTATTCTCAAGGCAGCGTTAACCCACTGAACGTGGCTTTATGCCACATTAAGTGGCTTAACGCTGCCTTGAGAATAAGGCCCTTAACGCTAAATTTAACGTGAAAGGGGCATGCAGTGGGTTTTGCGGTGGGCGTTCCACCACAACACCTATTGTGATCGACGCTGCCACCTAATGTCGCCTATTATCAAAGGCGGCGATAATAGGTGGCAGCGCCGAACTTAAGAACAGAAAAATCCTGGTCTTATGTTGGCGAAATGAGGAGAAATTCTTTATTTCTTTCCGTTTTTGCTTTTTCCATGTGTGCTGCCTTGTGCAGCACACATGGAAAAAGCAAAATGCCATAGTTTGTTCATGTACAGGAAGGTGTCCCTTCGTATAAATGAACAAACCTTTTCAAAAATGTCATTTTGTAACTTTGATGTGTGCTGCACAAAACAGCACACATGAAAGTTAAAAAAATTGCATTTTTGGATTGTTTAGGTGCTCGAAGGGGCACCTTCCTGTACATAATCAACCCTTCCCTGCACACAGACACCCTTGCATTCTGGTGCAAGGATGTCTGCGTTGGCACTAAGTCGTGAAACTTAGTGCCATCGCTGGAGGAAAAGCCAGACTGCGCCACATTCTTGAGAATAGGGTGCAGCCTTGCGTTTCCGAAGTGGCGGTGAGAGGCGTTAAGCCAAAAGGCTAACACCACTTCCTTGAGAATATCCCCCTTCATATCCTTGCGAACAGAAGAGTTATACAGATGTAACAGTGGTGTACATCAGGCATTGGGGAACAACTTTATTTTGACAACCATTTCAATTTTGGACTTTGCAACCTTGGCACCATTGATCTGTGATTTTTATTAAGATTACTTTTCCATTTCACCAATTTGCTTATTTTAGAAAATCATGAGTGAGACACACAATTGGCCCCTTGCTAATTTCTAGGCTTGTTACCCGATTTCTCTACAATCTGCAAATAGGTAAAAATGCAAAATAGAAAACAATGACTACCACTACAAAATGTAGACTATGGAAAAAATATTTTGTTGATTCTGCTTGTTCCTGGAAACTGGGAGGAGACAGATCCTAGCACAGCAAATGTTTCATTGATTTAATCTTTAGAAAAATATATATTCTTTCCTGCACAGCAAATGCTCCCATTATTTTTTAAACCCTAACTTTTGGAAAGGGGCGACCATTCGGTCCCCCCGAACCTATGGCGGAGTACCACGATCCCCCCGGGAAGCCATCTTGGGCGGGAGGCGCGTCTCGGCTGGTATGCCCGAAGCGGCGTAGCCGGGGCGCGCTCTTTTCCCGCCCTGGAGTGGGCTGGCCTAGACACTGACGCGGCCGGCCACGCCCTTTGGGGCAGGCAGGGGCGGGTTTACGCCCGCCCTGAAGATGGATAAAAGGAGCAACAAGCCAAGAAAGCATCCTCTTGTTCCTGTGCTCTAAAGCTGCACCTCCTCGCTGCACGTGAGCTCGAGACGGAACGAAGAGCCAATTTTGAGTGTGGTAATCTTTCTTTTTGTCTTACAGATACTCTGTCGGAGAATGCCTAAGAAAGTCGGAAAGCGAATGACTACCGACCAGATGTTGCGTGTACTCATGAAAGAAGTGACCGATCTGAAGAAACGGATGGCGGATAGAGACGGGGAAGGGGGACCGAAACGACCCTTGGCAGGAGCTGCTCCGGGAGGAAAAGGCAAGAGGCCCAGAAGGGGAGCAGCTGGGGGGGACATCCTGGTTCCCTGTGCCCCACTCGAAGAGCCAACTCTGGTGCCGGCAGAGGGGAATCCGATTCCCGTGGTGATCACCCCCGTGCCCGGGGGGGATATGCCGCCCGAGCTGGCAGCACAATTAGCAGCGTGGTTGGGAAAAGAAAGCGAGGGCGCCACGGCTGACGACGCACGGGTGTTGATGAAGCAACTGCGTGAAACGAGGGAGGCGGCGAAGGCATCATCGCCAGTTATCACGCCGGCTGCGGCAGTAGAAAAACCACCAGGAACAGGTCCAGCCGCAGATACAGCTTCCGGTTCAGGTAAGCGGCCATTGCAGATTGCGAGGGATGAGTCTGCACCTTCACGAAGGGAAAAGTTGGGTCAACATGTCCCTCTGGCTATTAAGGAGAAGATATGGGCAGATGAGTATGTAAACATCTTCTCGTTGCTTACCGATCATTATGAGATGGAGCATGTTAAGAGCCAAAAGGAGCTCATGCATACGAGTGTTTGGCGCGCAAAGATGGCCGCCTTTAAAGTTGATGAAAACATTGGCACTTGGGGGAAGGCGTGGGGAATTTTTACCTCCATCGTGGGCGAACATAGACCTGAGTTGCTGTCCGAATTGCCGATATACCAGACACGGATCATGGAATATTCCGTATCATATGGGGGCAATCAGTGGTTCTGTTACGATAATATTTTTAGAAAAGCAAAGGAACACGATAAAAACTTAACTTGGGATTGTTACGATTCTGTTTCATGGTCAAAAATGGAGAGTACTGGTATGTTGAAAGTACCATTAGTAGGGAGTAGCGGGGGTGAATCCTCCCGCCAATATGCCGGGGCCCCCTTTCGATCAGGTACGGGTAACGAATACAACTCGAGGCCGAACGGTAACACAGGTAAAAGGGGGATTTGTTGGAACTTCAACAGAGGAAAATGTACGAGGCCCCAGGGGTCATGTAAATTCTGTCACAAATGTGGAGGGTGTGGGCAGCCATCCCATCCGGAGTCCATGTGCAGAGCCAAAACGGGTGATAACGGGGGGAGAGGAGGCGCCAAACAGGTCTAAAATAGTCCGAGGGGCGCCTTTACCTACTCCGGTTGATACCATGGCAATGATTCCTTGGCTCAGCGAATACCCGGATCACGCTTCCGCTGGGGTGTTGAGGAACGGGTTTTCATATGGTTTCCGCATCCCAGTGGGGGAGTTTCGGGGTATAAGACAATGTAAAAATCAAATATCGGTCTTGCAACATACGACCATGGTACAGGAAAAGATTGGGAAAGAGGTTACTCGAGGTCGAGTCGCCAGTCCATTTGATGAGCCACCGTGTGCTAACTTTGTTTGTTCTCCTTTGGGGGTGGTCCCTAAGAAGGACCCGGGTGAGTTCCGACTGATACATAACTTATCAGCCCCACGTGGTCTGTCCGTAAATGATGCAATAGACCCGGATGTGTGTTCGGTGCGGTACGCATCTTTCGATGAGGCCGTGGCCATGTTGAATCGCCTAGGGCCCGGGGCGCTGATGGCAAAGTCAGATATTGAGTCAGCGTTCCGGTTGCTCCCGGTACACCCAGACGATCAGCGTCTCCTTGGTTTCATGTTTCAGGGTCAGTATTACATGGATAGATGTATGCCAATGGGTTGCTCTATTTCTTGTGCATATTTTGAACAGTTCAGTTGTTTTCTGCAATGGGTCTTCACAAGGAAGACGGGTTTACAGCATGTCATGCATTATCTCGATGATTTTTTGTTTCTGGGGGGGGCCGGGGGTCCCGAATGTGGACAGGCTTTGAATGAATTTTGTACTTTGATGAAGCATTTCGGTGTGCCATTGGCACCAGGTAAGACTGTGGGTCCCTCGACTTGCCTCGAGTTCCTGGGGATCGAACTCGACTCTGTGGAAGGTTGTTTTAGATTACCTAAAGAGAAGGTGATAAGATTCAGGGCTGCCCTGGAAGCTTGTATTAGCGAGTCCAAGGTCAGGCTGCATCAGTTGCAACAATTGGTGGGACAGCTGAATTTTGCCCTGAGAATCATGCCGATGGCCCGCCCCTTTTCCCGCTCGATCGCTCAAGCCATGGTCGGCCTGAAGGAGGGTCATCATCGCACACGGTTATCGGCAGAGGTTCGTCAGGACATGCGCATTTGGTTGGCATTTCTGGCGGATTTCAATGGTCGAATTGTCTGGAACAAACCGGCGGTGTCCTCCGAGGAGCTGGGGCTGTGGACAGATTCAGCAGGGAGCACTGGTTTTGGTGCCATATTCGGCACACGATGGTCGGCTCAAAAATGGCCGTTATGGTGGCATGAGTGTGGACTGACAAGTAACATTGCCTTTTTGGAACTTTTTCCCATTCTTGTGGCCCTGAAAACTTGGCCCGAAGGGTTCAGAGATCACTCTGTGGTGTTTTGGTCTGATAACATGACCGTGGTTGAGTGTATCAACAGCCAGGCAGCACGATGCAAATGGATTCTGAGATTGCTCAAAGAAATTGTGTTATTGTGTATGCAGTTGAATGTACTATTCAAAGCAAGACATGTGCCAGGGGTAATGAATAAAGCGGCTGATGCGCTTTCTCGTTTTCGTATGCAGGCCTTCTGGGGTTTTCTGCCCACAGCGGACCCGGTGGCGGCACCCTTCCCCGAAGCTCTCTGGTCTCTCGGTGCCCCGAATTACAGAACCTCGTGGGAGAGAGTTTAGCACCCAGGACGAGGAAGGCATACCAAGGGGCGTTCCGATCCTACTGGGCCTTTGTGGGGGATGCTAGGAGGGAGCTTTGGGGCCAGGAAGAACTGGTAGTGGATTTTCTGCGGTCCTTACATCAGGCAGGCAAATCAGTGGCTACGGCCCAGGGGCATCGGGCCGCCATTTCCTTTATGGCAAGGGCTCATGGGATCCAGGACCCGACTGCGTCTTTCGTTGTGCAAAAAGCGCTACGTGGGTGGCAACGCCTTGAGGGTCGCAGAGTAGATGAAAGGCGCCCGATAGGTCTGGATAGGTTGGCTTTGTTGTTATCTGTACTTCCTGCAACATGTTCATCCCAGTATGAAGCAGTGTTATTCCGAGCTGCTTTTGTGCTAGCATTCCATGGGGCTATGCGGGTAAGCGAGCTAGTGGCAAGGAACAAGCAGGATACCATGGGGGGACTGTGCCGAGAGCACGTCCAAGTCAGGGGGGAGACAATGACTGTCTCATTTGTCAAGTCCAAGACCGATCAGGGTTCGATGGGGGACTGCATAATGATACGAAGGGTTCCCGGGTCGTCCATGTGCCCGGTGGGTTGCGTTGAGGAATATTTAGCGCAAAGGGTGGCATCATGGGGGGGGACCTTGTTGAGACACGCTGACGCCACCCCACTGATGAGGTTTCAGTTTCAGCGGGTGCTTGCGATGTCGATTTCTGCCGCGGGCATGAACCCCGGCGAGTTTGGGACCCATTCCTTTCGGATAGGGGCTGCTACCGAGGCTACAGCCAGGGGTCTGAATGTCGATCAAGTAAAACGTGTGGGCGTTGGTCCTCGAATTGTTATAAAAGGTATGTGCGGTTGCACATGTTGTGAAGCTGTAATGATGTACTCACGCTTCTTGTTTTTGTTTGGTTTCAGTTGCGCGAGCCTACGAGGCGGGGCGGACTGTGCAGTCAACCCAACACCGGGTCAGCGGTCAGACATCACCGGCTGCGAAAAAGGAGGTGTGGGTCGTGGGCCACTCATACGTGAGGCGTGCCGCGGACGTATTCAAAGCAGGTGACATGATTCACGTGGCTGGGGAATACGGGTACAGTGTGTCCTTCTACGGAAAGGGCGGGCTCTGTATTGACCAATTTCGATCATTTTTCGAGGGTTTGTTAGGGCGGACAAGGTCACCGCCGTCTGTGGTCATAGTACATCTTGGGGGCAATGATTTGGTAACCACTGGTAGACGACTTCTTCTTGAGGCGATGCTTTCCACTGTAAGTTGGTTAGCAAGAAGAGTTCCAGGGTGCACAATTGCATGGTCCCATATGATCCCATGGAAAGTGTGGCGGGGGCTCTTTCGGTCTCTGCTCTGAATCATTCAGTAAGGAAAATTTATAATAAAGTGAGTAGACTGTTCCGTTCAAGTACGCTGCATTCTATTTCGCATGGTTGTATTAAAGGGGACAGTATGTATTTGGGGGATGGTGTTCATTTGTCTCGAATGGGGAACGAGTTACTCATAGGAGACCTGATAGCCTGGTTGAAAACTTTAATACATGACCTTTAGGCAGGAGTGTTGTGGGGGGTCCGGATAGCCGGTCAACTATCCGGCCTGTGGCGGTAAGGTCATGATCGGTGAGCAGTAATTGGAGGATCCCTATGGGTGGGCGTCACCCATTACGGATGGGAGCGCTCAAGGGAGGTGGCCATTGGCCCCTCAACGGGGAGGCGGTACCTTCTAAGGATGGGCCGCCGAAAGAAAAGGAAAGGCGGTCAAGGCCCCTTCCTGGGTAGGAGGGGCTACAGCCCCCTCCTGGGGAATTTCCCGGGGCCAGGACATCTGCGACGGCAGATGTGGTAAGTTGTGTGGAGTTTGGGAGGGGGTCTACGCTACCTTCTAGATACCTCACACGTGTCCTCGGACGACCTATAATGGCGTCGAGTTTATTGGGGCCCCCGTCAAGTCAAGGGAAATTGGTAAATGCACTTGAGGTACACCTCTGTGCGGTCGCCCCTCACAAGTGAGGGGGATATGTCTGGTTTAGGGATCCTGACACCGGTTACGACCTTGCCGTTGGCCCTTAAACGTTAGGATGTACAATTTCAAGTTAAATGTTTTGTAGGATGTTAGTTCGGCTAGGAGAACCTTTGTATTAGAGAATATGTTAAGGTTAGCCAAACATCGCAATGTGGAAATGAAATTGTACATTAATATGAAACTGTTATTTTAATGTTTTAATTTTGTTTCATATTTTAATAAATACGGCCGGGAGGGTCACTCCCTCCCGTCTTCCAAAAGTTCAGAACCGTTTCCGGTGTCCCATCCTTGGGGATTGTGTTGAGAGGGGGTGGCGGGTATCTCAGCCATATGGAAAGGGGCGACCATTCGGTCCCCCCGAACGTATGGCGGAGTACCACGATCCCCCCGGGAAGCCATCTTGGGTGGGAGGCGCGTCTCGGCTGGTATGCCCGAAGCGGCGTAGCCGGGGCGCGCTCTTTTCCCGCCCTGGAGTGGGCTGGCCTAGACACTGACGCGGCCGGCCACGCCCTTTGGGGCAGGCAGGGGCGGGTTTACGCCCGCCCTGAAGATGGATAAAAGGAGCAACAAGCCAAGAAAGCATCCTCTTGTTCCTGTGCTCTAAAGCTGCACCTCCTCGCTGCACGTGAGCTCGAGACGGAACGAAGAGCCAATTTTGACCCACCCACCAGCCCCTGAGGACAGCAAGTGGTTTTGAATAAAGTTTGATGTGGTAACGCTAATTTTTTGCAGGTTGTGATGATTGTCGTGATAACTTTGAATATGCAATAAAGAATGGTCAAATTGTAGTTTGTTTTTGCAAATAAAGTAATGATGCACTAGTGTTGATCAGTAATCATGCCTTTTAATAAGTGGTAATTGTTACTGTCTTTTAGTAATTTAGTAATTTAGTAATTTAGTTAGAATTGTCGTATTTATTTTGGTCGGGCGGTAAGGTCATGATCGGTGAGCAGTAATTGGAGGATCCCTATGGGTGGGCGTCACCCATTATGGATGGGAGCGCTCAAGGGAGGTGGCCATTGGCCCCTCAACGGGGAGGCGGTACCTTCTAAGGATGGGCCGCCGAAAGAAAAGGAAAGGCGGTCAAGGCCCCTTCCTGGGTAGGAGGGGCTACAGCCCCCTCCTGGGGAATTTCCCGGGGCCAGGACATCTGCGACGGCAGATGTGGTAAGTTGTGTGGGGTTTGGGAGGGGGTCTACGCTACCTCCTAGATACCTCACACGTGTCCTCGGACGACCTTTAAATGGCGTCGAGTTTATTGGGGCCCCCGTCAAGTCAAGGGAAATTGGTAAATGCACTTGAGGTACACCTCTGTGCGGTCGCCCCTCACAAGTGAGGGGGATATGTCTGGTTTAGGGATCCTGACACCGGTTACGACCTTGCCGTTGGCCCTTAAACGTTAGGATGTACAATTTCAAGTTAAATGTTTTGTAGGATGTTAGTTCGGCTAGGAGAACCTTTGTATTAGAGAATATGTTAAGGTTAGCCAAACATCGCAATGTGGAAATGAAATTGTACATTAATATGAAACTGTTATTTTAATGTTTTAATTTTGTTTCATATTTTAATAAATACGGCCGGGAGGGTCACTCCCTCCCGTCTTCCAAAAGTTCAGAACCGTTTCCGGTGTCCCATCCTTGGGGATTGTGTTGAGAGGGGGTGGCGGGTATCTCAGCCATATGATATATTCTGACTACTTCTATCAGTTGCCTCTAATTTAATAACAAATCCTGGAGACATTTAAAATCTGAAACATGCATGAATAAAACAAGCACATTTGACTTTGATACCTTCAATGAAAAAAATATTATGAAGGTATCAGTGTGAAGTGCACCAAACATCAAACTGAACTGGGAATGGAAACGCTTCAGCAGTTAGGGGTTTAAAGCAAAAAAATAGACTTTTGGTGAGATGCATAAATATTTTACCTTCTCAAATAGTCGAAAGTCCAGTTATCTTTCATTGTACTAAAGTCATTTTATTAGTCAGTTATTTTTTACCAAATCTTAAATTGGCTTTGTTACTCCATACAGATTTGCTATTTTGTTGGATTGTCTTACAAATAGTGATTTGGTATGCAATGCATAAATAGTTGGTGACAGAAATCTGGTTTCAAAACATTAAACAATTACTAATTCCTAAGTTGGTTATATGGTATTCGCAAGATGGAAAGGGGCTTCTTTCCTTATTTGAATACGATAAAAAGAGTTTGGCGGGGAAGTAAGCAGTGGTCCAGGAAACATCAGACAACTCTTTTTTTAAAGGAACCTTTGATTTTTAAATACAGCCACATTTCCTTTTAAAAAAAGATATACATTTCAAAAAAGAGTTACCTTACTAAAAGGTGACCACAGACCTGGTGTAGTAAAGAAAATGTAAGAAAACGAGAAAAAGAGAAGGAAAGAAATAGATTCCTTTAAGATAATATTACTTTTGTAATTACATATGTCACCATCTGTTAATATAATTTCATTTAAACTATCCTTTTTAAAAAGTCATCTAAATTACAGATCTCTATATGGGAGAGGAAAAGGAGAAAGCTTGGAAAGTGTCATGTGCATTGTGCAAAACATCATGTGCCAATATTTTTCTTGTGCAAAGACGCATTAGACTTATCTTTCTCCCTGTATTCTATCATTGTAAAGTAGACTTTTTTTAAAAAGAGAAAAACACAGATAAGGAGAAAGAGGGATACAAGTATTTGATCCAGTTTTTCCTATTCCATTCCCAAGTACAACATTTGGTCCCTAATGGAACTACCCCTGATAATTCCATGCATTTCTCCCTTCCTCATCCTCTCAATTATATCTCTGTTCCCAACATAAGCCCACCCCTAAATTGTAGGTGCTCTCAGATGAAATGTTTCCGTATTTTGCAAAAACCCTTTACATTAAATTTAGATTTGGGATTTTACATTTGAATGCCTTCATTTATAAATGATGCACCACCTATGGATGTACCCCTTTCTGCATAAGCTGTATCAATACAATTGAGAATTTTAAGCATGTTCTTTAATTTTTTTACCCTGTTATTACATTAAATGACGATGCAAATGGATTCATCCACTGTGCTTTAAATCTGATTCTAGCAGGCCAGTTGTCTTTGCTCTAAGTACAGATTTGTTCCTTGCCTAGATTTTAAGAAAAAGAGCTATATTATTACTGTTGGCTAAGCCTAATGCTTTAATAACAGTCCCTCGACCTGTTTTAAAGTGTTTTTTTAATATCCATACTTTCCCACTTCTCCTTTGTTGCACATACTGTGTCTCAAGTTTTAGGTATTTTATTGTATTATGGTGATGTTAACTTATTATTATATTTCCCAGTTCATGTGCATACCCTGTTTCATTATGAATATATGGACCTGATGTTGATGATGAACTTATTTAAGTTGGAAAAAGACATGCTTCCTCGAATAGTGCTTGCATCCAATTGACAATGCCATAGGCTATGAGGTGGCCTAGGACATACTGTGAATATAGCAGACCACATTTGAGGTTTCTGTTTACAGACATTTGTTATGTGATGCCCTGATAGCAATTAGCCTTGTTCCATTGTGAATTGACCTCTGTACCACAACTCTCGCTCTGCACAGTTGCACTTTGTACGTTTTAATATCTATGTAACAATTTTTTAAATTTTTTTTATCTGTACTTTTATGTTCAAAACTGACCAAAATAAATGATGATGATGATGATGATACATGACAGAGGGAGAGATAAAACGTAATGAGAGAAAGATGAAGTAAACAG
Organism: Lissotriton vulgaris; assembly: GCF_964263255.1. Taxonomy (NCBI): domain Eukaryota; kingdom Metazoa; phylum Chordata; class Amphibia; order Caudata; family Salamandridae; genus Lissotriton; species Lissotriton vulgaris. The sequence goes on from NC_141695.1 coordinate 68,716,431, forward strand.
ATGGACATTCAGAAAAGAGTAAAAGAGGAATAGGTTTGATTTTGTAAAGGAGAAAGATAAGGTATGAGATAGAAAGGAAATCGGATAGAGGTAGACTGGTGGGGTACAACAATGGGTGAGGTAGAATGAAAAGTAAGATAGTAATAGAAGGGAGTTGAAAAGATCTTGAGACAGAGGTAAATAGACGTAGATCAAAAGGTGGGGTTGTGAGAAAAGAAATAGGTAGTAGCATGCATGATAAGTAAGGCTTCCTGTTTTCTGATTTTATGGATTTTAACAGATAAATGCACAAAGAAAACAATGTGTTTTCTGTCTGCATTTATTTTTAAAAGTAGATAAATACAGAAAATGTTTTTAAGTGACTCTCTGTGCTGTCTTTCATGAAGTATAAGCCAGCAGCAGATGGACAGCATGGAAATTAAAAACAGCATGGCATTTCTTTAAATAACGGCAAATGTCAGCATACATTTATTGTATAATGCTAGTATTTACCAGTGGATGTATTGTTTTGTAATATTTGCCCGCTTAAATAATTAAAAACCGACTGACTTGAAAGTATGAGTGCGGTCTATCAGTTAAATAAGTATGGAAATGTACAAGTTTACAACTTCATTTATGCACAAAACACAAAATAAAATATGGATAAATGCAGATAAAATGGGCAAAAAATAAATATGGATAAATACAGATGGAAATGTTAAAATAATAAATACAATAAAACCCGGAGCCCTAATGATAAGGCAAACAGAAGGACAGATAGAGGCGTGATAGCATGACAGGTCAAGCAAGAATGTTGAGACAGAGAAGTGGAGTTAGAGGGGCAATGCGTGGATAGATGAGTTTGCCAGAGAAGGGATATGAAGTATGGGGACGTCTGATAGAATATTGATTGCAAATATATAGTATGTACAGAAAATTGCATAAAAAAATATTGAGAACCACAATATTTAGAAGTGAAGCGCAAATAGGTAAGTATAGATTTACTATTCCTAACTTAACATATATGTACCTATATTCACATATATCAAGGTGAGTATATGTGGCATTAAGATTAATAAAACTTTGCTTTCCAATAAAAACCTGCATTCATTATCTTTTCTTGTCCCTGATGTTCTTGACACAATATTTGTGCACATGATATGTTTTCCTCAATATTTTGCCCAAACATCATACTATATAAGTAGTGTTAAATTAGATAAAGAACAGGTTTATATAGAATCCTGGTTCTGTGAAAGAATTCAGAAGGGCTGCCTTGTTTCCCAGTGTACTGCCCTAATGTGTGAGGCTTGTTTTTTTTCTGCAGCTACCAGGGTCACTTCCCTTCTGATTCAGGCTTGCCTTTTTTCCCATACAACTGTCCTGCTGCTTTTAGAGGCCTGTCTTGCTGCTTGAAGGAAATGCCTATCTCCCTAATTCCTGGCTAACTGATTGATTCCAAGAGTCAGGTATCTGACCATTTTTTCTGAACTACAGGGAGCTCCAGACCAGCGGCTTCATCCAAACTGATACAGAGTGATGCACCTCAACACAAGTGTCTGCATCAAAAGCTCCTCACCGATGGCTTCATTAGAACTGATGCAGTGCAACACACCCTAATGCCGGACTTTGCATCACATCACTTGATGTGCAACTTCACAAGCACCGACACAGCGCTATGAATCATGATTCAAATCTAAGCATCAAAGCCCCAGACCAGCGGCTTCATCTGCCAATGAAGCACGGTATAGCTCAATGACAGACCTTGCAATGCAGCTCCTGATCAATGATTCAAATTATATATATATAGCACTGTGCAGGCTGACACGGACTCACATCTCAACTTCAAAGACAGAAGGCACTTTCTTCAGCAGACAAGAACTTGGTCCTGTGCCCATCCCATACTCCATCATAGTCGACCTGAACTTGTGATTTTGATCCAGTACAGCACAACCAAATATCCACAGTTGGTGCTTTGCACTTCTAAATACTATTTTATTTGAATATTTGAAATTGTATAACGCTCGTTCTACTGACTGAATGCCTGTCATTCTAATGGAATTTTATATTTTTTAAAGTTCTCTATGTTTTTACATTTGTTAGGAATTTTACTTATTTTCATTATTACTGTTTGTTTGCTCCATAAATACTTAACACATTTCCTCTAAGATTTAAGCCTGGCCACTTTCTTGCCAAACTACCAGACGGTTAAGCACAGGTTAATTTAGTGGCTTTTGTGGTTCACCCAGCCAAGGATTGTCATTTTTTCCTGAGAAGGGTTTCCAACCCCCTCAACCAATAACTCCATTTCCTACACATAATTATTATTATTTAGGAGTATCATCCGTATGTTTTCGTATTCTCTTTGCTTACATAGCAACATTGATAGTGTTGGTATTATTTGCCAAATAAGCTACTTTGAGAGAGGCTGATGCCTTCGTTGCATGTGTAGGATAAATTCCATTGTTTCTTGGAAGTGTGTACAATAATTGTTTTTTAAAACATTTTTAACAGAACCCCCCCCTTTTTTTTATTTGGCAACAAATAATTGCAGAAACAGATTAGAAATCCACATTAACATAGTCCATCATACTCAGTGGATACATAGGGAAGAGGCAAAAATAAAATAAATATCAAATTACATACAAATAGAATGGCCAAGGCAATTTTTTACCTTAGTAAACACGATTCAATTAAAAACTCTATTATTATTACTCCAATTCTCAATTGATTTCTAGATCTTGATGCCTCGGATTCTCGCCTTCTTTCCTTTACAGGTGAAAATCGCCCTCTCTTGGTTGTACATACCTAACAACCGGGCAAGCCAAATCTGAAAGTTAGGGGGATCTACATCTTTCCAACGAGCTGTTAAAATAATCCTATATACAGCTGTCCCCAAAAAGAGAGAAGTTTCTTCCTCCTTGGTATGCCTCAGTGAGATATAATAACCCAAGATGTAGAGGGTAGGAGATTCAGCTACTGAGTGCCCAAACACTTCCCGCCAAAAACCGGCTATCATACCTCTCAAACCTGCTAATTTGTCACACTCGTATAACATATGGAGTAAGTGTGCCGTGGCTTTTCCACATCTCGGACATTCTGAGGTAGCTCTTTTCCCCCAAGAGTAGAGTTTAGCAGGTGTAAAATATAAATCATAAATAGTCTTATACAGTTGAGCTTTCAAATTAGAAGATATAAACAGCTTCGTTAAGAGGGTTAATGACATATCGATGTCCACATTAGGATTATTTAGTTTCCTCAACCAGCTTGCTTCAATAGCCTCCACGTCTTCTCGTTGGTTTTCGATTAAAATATTGTATATAGTACCAATCCTAGTTGAAGGTCTAGCCATACAATCTAATAGGGGAATACTATCCAATGAAATAATAGCACTTTTTACATTAGGAATGGTATTAATTTGAATAAATTTAAATACACTGTTGTTAGGAATAGAAAATTTGCTTTGGAGTTGTTGGAATCTATTGCCGTAGGGAGAGAGTAGGAAATCCCCTATTGTTGACACTCCTAAAGTTTCCCATCTTCTAGAGATAACATCATATAATTGTGGTGGTAGTATTCTAGAATGCCATCATGAAATATACTTATTATATTTAGGAATATTAAGGTGCCTCACAGTTTTTCTCCAAATTCCCCAGACGCTCGATATGGTTTTGAACTTCACTTTCTTAAAGTATGATGGTTCTAGCTGCTTTAATAGGAGGCCATTAGCCTTATCTCCAATAACCAATTCATATATTGAGGGTATATAGATATCCCCTACCACTATTTCCGATGTTTTAATAATAAATAATGACATCATCTGCTGGAGCGGAGCGGCCAACAAATAGAATCCTAAATTACGAATTGCCAAAACCCCTCTTATAGCTGGTAAAAAGAGGAACCGGATGGATCTCCTTATCTTCCCATATCCCCATACAAATTTGCTCATCTGGGATTCCAGGGCCTTGATAGTTTTATCATCCACTAGTAGAGGAATCGCACGTAACAAATATAGGACCCTAGGTAGAATAATCATTTTGAGGAAATTCCCTCTTCCAATAATCGAGAGATGCAGGCCATCTATCCTTTTTTAATCCTTCTTAACCTTTTGAATAAGAGGATCATAATTTATTTTAATGATCTCATCAATTTTGGGGGATATGCGGACTCCCAAATATACAGCATTTTCTACCTTTCTAGGGTCCTCAAATCGAGTATTCTGAATGCAAATAACCTTTGTTTTATCCTTATTTAGAGAATACCCCGAGAACTGGCCAAAGACTTGAGTAATCTGTTCAATTTCAATTATTGCCTCCGTGGGGTGAGATGTTACTACCGCCACATCATCGGCATATGCTAATATTTTAGTATCAAAGAGGCCCACTATGATTGGTTTGATTGCCTCAGCGTCTAACAGTTTTAAAATAGGAGGATTTATATATAGGGCGAAGAGAATCGGAGAGCATGGACACCCCTGCCTAGTCCCACGAGATATATCAAAAAGCATAGACTCCTGACCCATTGCCAATACTCTAGCCTTAGGTGAATAATACATTGCCTTAATAGACTTCACAAAAAAAAGGTCCCATATAATTGATCTAAAACCGCCCACAAGAATGCCCACGAAACCCTGTCAAAAGCCTTCTCAGCGTCCAGGAGGACCATGGACATCCGGCCCCCCGCGACACTCATGGCATCAAACAGTGCAATAACCCGACGGGTATGATCCGTAGTGCCCTTGCCCGGAATGAAGCCATGTTGCCACGGTGAGACCAGATGTTCGACGATCCCCCTGAGCCGATTAGCTAAGATCTTAGAGTATAATTTCGAATCAGAATTTATAAGAGAAATAGGGCGATAAGATGAGGGTAGGTTAGGGGGCTTGTCTTTTTTTGGAAAAATCACTATATTAAGTTCCATCCAGGAGCTAGGAGGGGTGTCACTCACTTGAATCCCTATAAATAAATCAAGAAGTAAAGGTGTTATAATACTGCTGAGAATGTTATAGAGCTCAAGTGGTATTTTATCTGGACCTGCAGCTTTCCCCGAGGCTAGCTCTGCAAGGGCTATTTGCACCTCCCTCTGAGTTATGTCTCTTTCAAAATCTTGCCTAGTAACCATATCCATTCCTAGACTACCTTCGGACTCAGTTGCCCATCTAGCAAGTGCTTCTTTAATTACTACAGGGTCTAAAGTATCCTCGTTTTGGTACAGTTTTTCATAATATTTTTTAAAAAAGACTTCTAAAATAGTCTCAGGTGTTGTATATTCTTGGCCATCTGCCTCAATGCATGTAATTAAGTTAAGAGATTGTTTTTGGCGAGTACGGAGTGCCAGCTGCTTGCCAACCCTCTCCCCCGTTTCATAGATCTTATTACGATGAGATTGATACGTCTCAGCCGCCCTTTGAGTAAGCTTACTATTTATCTCGCCATTTAAGATCGCCATTTCTCTTAGAGTTAGACCACCATCCCCGCCCTGCATGATCAGAGTAGTGTGCTTCTCCTCTATTCTAGCTAGTTCTTGAAGCTGTAATTCGTTTATTCTAGCAGCTGCTTTCCTCTGCCTGGCCACATAACTAATTGTCTCCCCACGAATTGATGCCTTGAAGCAGTCCCAGACCATATTTCTAGACGCGCTATAACGATTACTGTCAATAAATCCTTGCGCCCATACCTTCATATACTCCTACTCATACTTCAATTTCCTATCAAAAGACCAGCTTGAGTGAGGACTTGTCACGTTATTAATACATACAGTGAGTAGTAGAGGGTTGTGGTCCGAGATAATCTTTGGCAGTTTATTAATTTGTGTCCGACTAGCACAGTTACTTGACATCCAAATACAGTAGATACGGACATATTTGTTGTGGGGGTATGAGAAGTACGTATATCCGGGATCCTGATGCTGCTTCTGATCCCATATATCGGCCAGGCCTAGACTTTCTTTGAGTTGTGAAATAGCGCTATATACTTTCGGCTTACGACCAACGTATTTATATTGACCTTGGTTGTGTGCTAATCCAGTTTGGGTCAACGAGATATTAAAGTCTCCACAAAATATCAGTGCCTGAGGCCAGGACGCAAGTTCCATTTCAAGATCAGTAAAGATAGAGGGATTATCCTGGTTGGGAGCGTAAATAGAGCATATTGTAATTCCAATCTTAAGCTCCGCAATCACCCACCTACCCATAGGATCAGCAGCTTTACGTGTGGCCTGCCCCAAAAAAGATTTCGTTAGAATAGCAACACCTCTTGTCCTTGTGGTGTGACTTGTACATACCAATAAATTAAACCCTAGAACCCTCAATACTTCCCTTTCTGCCCATGGAATATGGGTGTCTTGGAGACATATTATGTTGAATGCATTTTGGTTAATAATCCCACACATTTGATCCCTTTTCCCCCTATCGTTGAGCCCTGCAACATTCCAGGAACAGAGTTTTAACCTAGCCATATTGTGCTGTGTTTGTTTTCCCATCCAATTCTGCTATGTAACCAAGCTTAACATTAACATCACACTTTCAACTTCTATTTACGTCTCTACAATTACGATTGCCATTTTTATGAACTTTTTCCCCCTTATTCTTTCCCATCCCCTTAACCCTTCAACCTCCGACCCACCCCCCACCCTCCCACAGTTGAGGCAAATAGACTCCATAAGAGTCTATAGTGATGAGTGTGCAGTGCCACTCCAGTGCTCCCGAATTACACCATGAAACGTGTAACATAAATTCCTCTTATTTGTAGTTATTTTTAATTTTTTTTGAAAGGACGCAAGATGGCGGCTTGCTTGAGACCGCAGTGTGGGCCGTCCAGTGCTCATGGTAGAAAGTTTGGATTAAACCGAGCATGTAACGTGGGGAAAAAAAGGCAGCTCAAGACAGATGAAGATTTGAAAGAAACTACGTTGGAAGGCTGATATGAGCCGAGCAATGGCGAGCAATTTTGGAGTATAATGCTGGAGGGCGAGATTACAGAGAGACATGGAGCGCTGGTAAAGAGTCAAGTACCGGCGCTGGCCACAGTAATCGGCCTTTCCCTGATTCTGTATTTATGCTTTATTGTCAAGAAACATAAGAACTGTTGCCAGGCCTACCTGGGCAGCGTTGAAGAGCAGGAGCAGAGTTCTGGTCTGGATGACATGGCTCCGAAGAATGCGACTGCAGCGGCGGAATGGGAAAGCAAGGGAGGCAAGAGCGGCGAGGCTGGCCATCCGAGAGACTGCGGAGGCATCCGGGAAAAGTGCAGGCGTAGGTGCAGGGCCTCCAACGACAGCGGCGGGACCCGTGGAGAAGACCCCCGGCAAGGCTCCTAACCAAGCGGTGTTGCCCGGAAAGGTGGCCAGAGCGCTCCCTCAGTAGTGGAGCTCCTTCGCAAGACTCTGGTGAGGCTCATTCCGGGTCAGGGAGGGAAGAGCCAGCCGGGAGCTCAGCACACGCCCGAGGCAATGCCTGTGGTAGAAACCGTGCCGGCTGTTGAAACTGTGAACGGAGGTGGACTGGCTGAAGATGCAGGGGGACAGGACAATACGGTGAGCGGAGGGGGCGACCCCCAAGTCAGCGGGGGCAATACTAAAAATTTAAGGAATGATGTCTCATGTGATATGGAAATGCAGGATCAGACGGATAAAATAGGTGAAAATGCCAATGGACCCGCTGTACCTGCTCTAACCCCCGGGAGTGCTATCTCTGTGGGTAACTACCCACAATCACTCCCGTCTGCGTCTGGGAGCACAGAAAGCCAAGTAGACAGTCTGGGGGTGCCACCCACTATACAGATAAGGCAAAAGGCGGTAACACTTCTTGATGGCTCACAGCCTCCGCAACAGGGGTCTGAAATTGTTAGTGAGGATGATCCTGACAAAGACAAAGTAAGGACAAGGACCCTAGCGATTTGTATTCTTTTTCTGATGAGCTGTGTTGGTCAACAGATACAGGATCTCACTTGAGCGATTCTTGTGATGATGAAACCAGAACCAAGGAGATTAGAACTGCTCAGAAAACGGCACTGAGACACAGAAAGAGCCATCAAGACTCTGCTGGGTTGGCTTGGGACTACACACCTACCAGTAATCTTCTTCCAGTAGTCACTCCAACATGTTCACATGGGCTAACCTCTGGCCCAACTCAGCATTCGGAGCCCGGAACCTCCCAAGACATGTTAGCACCTTGAGACTGTGTTGTTAGCCATAGCCGCACACAGAGAAGAGACATCCCATGATGACCGTAAGGCCCAAGCAGAACTACGTAAGGTGCAGGGGGTGGTCCGCAAACTCTCGAGGAAAATTAATTCCTTCAATGACCGAATGACTGAGATGGAGTCAAGAGTGTTGGTGAATGAGTCAGAAACTGCCTCAAATCGTGAACAGATCCGATGCCCATGAGGTAGAGCTCTCGCATATGATGTGGAAACTCGAGGACATGGAAAATCGCTTACGTCGAAGTAATCTATGGGTCCTGGGAGTCTCTGAAGGAGCGGAAGGGGGGATGCTCGCTCCTTTGTGGTTAAGGTATTTCAAGATTCCCTCCCTGAACTGTCAACCTGGAACTGGGACCTAGAGGTGCAGCGTGCACATCGAGTACCTTTCACTATGAGAAATACACCTAAACCAGGTGCATATCCGAGGGCCCTATTAGTGTATTTCGGCAATTTTATACTGAGACAGGCAGTCTGGGAGAAAGCGAGACCAGAGGCTAAAAAATCAAGTGGGCTTATAACGTACTTGCACATGTATATGCAACTCTCAGCCTTATCTGCAGTGTAAGCCCCACCCACCCGGCCCTTGTTTCCTGATTGTAGATAACAACTCTTGAGTACAGGAATTCCAGGTGGACAATGCTGATAGTGTGGAGGGAGTCCCTATTCTCACCGAAATTCTGCCCAGTCATGGAACTCCACATAATCTTGTGGAGTTCCTTTCTAACTGCATGGAATTCCATGGGGTAAAACTCTGCAGGCTCCTCCCACCCCTATGAAAAGGGCCAATAATGAGATGACACATCAAATTTAAAAGTGTTGGCTTTCCTTTTAGAAAAGGGTTCATTTGATTGGTCAGGCTGCAGCTTTAAGGTGCAACAGTCAGGCGAAAACAGTAGACCCTGAATCTACGCTTTCTTATGTCCCATTATTTGGCAGCACAATAAATGCTGCAGTCCACAAGTGACATTTAACTTTCCATGCCATGGGTCTAATTCTGCTCATGTAGGATATCTTGTCGGAAAGTTCAAAATATCAGTCAGAGATTAACCCATTTTACATGGTTTAAGGGTGAGAGCACACAAACTGGGCACTGGATGGCAGCAACTCAGTGTACAGAGTCTACAAAACAGCAGTAAAATTCTGCAAAAAATTGGGGGTCACCATGCAAAATGGAGAATTTTATCACACAGATACAAGTACTATGCCTACCATGCACAAACTACTACAGCTTCTTCCCAGACCTAACAACCCTACTCCCATACATACTGAACGCACCCACTATACCCACCACATCAATCGGACCTTTCATATCTGCCATACCTGCCAAACCTTTCATAACTACCAACTACACCTTAAGTACTATTCTTAATTCACCATACCTAAACTACAATACCTACCATTCCAAACTTATCATACCTAGATACCTACCTACCATGCATACCTACCATACCATACCTTCCTACTCACCATGCTTAACTGAGCATAACGTATTTCTCATACTGACCATATCTACTATACCTAGTCACTGAAACCTGGGTACCAGACCGACCTACCATACAGCAACAAGAATTATTTCCAACCCTAGATCAAAATGATAATTCATTGATCTCTCAGATCTCTACTTAAAACACTGAATCATCATCATTACATGTGGCTCAAGATCACTGTAAAGCAAAGGCTGCTGATGTAGAGCAGTCCTGAATTCAGGAAAAAAAGTCACTCTCTCCTTATCTTCAGGATACCATACGTCATACCCTCCTAAATAAAATAATACATGAAAAAACATTTATTCTATTCAATGTGTTCCTTATGGATTCTTTACTGTGGCAATTAAAAAAAATTTGTATTGTTAGAATCATGCCACAAGTGCCAATGATCACACTTTGGATGTTACCAATGTCCAATAAACTTTTTACTAAATTTTACTAAAATAGGAATAATGTCTTAGGCATAAAACTCCAATACTCACAAAACAGCATTCATGATCATTCAGATCACTTCAGTATATTATGTTTTTTTTACTTTGTAAATAAATGCTTGCCAGTGGATATTTACATGAATTTGGCAGCCTAAAGCAGTGAGCATGTTGCTCTTCCAATAGTCAATCGTCTGTTCTTTGTCTTCTTCAGAGCATTTTTAAACTCTGTGTTTTTCAGAGTGTATATAATGGGGTTGCACAGGGGAGTAAGACTAATGTATGACAATGAGGACATTTTGTTCACTGAATGTGTTGATGTTGGTCTCACATAGGTACCACATATCGAACCGAAGAATAACACAAACACAGTGAGGTGTGATGCACATGTCGAGAAGGCTTTGTGTCTTCCCACTTTTGATTTAATTTTCAGGATCTATGAGGCAATGTTGATATAAGAAATGATGATTAACAGAAAGCACATCAGTGTCAATACAGCACTCATAACAAAGGTAAGTGTCTCTATTGTGTGAGTACTACTGCAGGAAAGCTTCACAAGTGCTGTAACATCACAGAAGAAATGGCTGATTGTGTGAGACTCACAATAGGAGAGCTTGGATATCAATATAGTGTGTGGTAATGTGATTAGGAAGCATAGCACCCAGGTGCCGGCAGCCAGCCGGATGCACACAGTCATGTTCATGATGGACATGTAATGTAAGGGATTGCAGATGGCCACATACCGATCAAGAGCCATTACTGAGAGGAGGATATATCCCACGCCCACCATGACCAAGAAAAAGTACACCTGCACCAGGCATTCAGCAAGAGAAACCTGTGTGCCCTCTAGAAAGAAATGGGCCAGCATCTGTGGGAAAATGACTGTCACATAACAGATGTCACTACATGACAAATTTGTGACGAAGAAATACATGGGTGTGTGCAGTTGTGAGTTGGAGTAAACCATCACCATGATTAGAAGGTTTCCTATCAGCGTTAAGAGGTAAATCAGCAAAAATGCAACAAAAAGGTAAACTTGTAAGTGTGGAAGGTCTGAAAATCCTACAATCAGGAAGTTCTTCTCCAAGCTCTGGTTTCCTTCTTTCATGGGTCCAAAGGTGCAGCAATTTGGAGTAAGAAGACAGGCTGAAAACAAACATGCAAGCAATGGCAATGTCATTTTAAGAAAACACTTTTGATGCACAGCAGCACAGCAAAGAGACTTGCTGTGCTGCCCTGCGCCAATAACTCGCAACTGTGGCCCTAATTCTCTTACTGTATTTATAGAAGGAACTTCCAATGCTTCTAGTTTCCTAAAGCTGGGATCTCTCACTGGTGGTAGATGCTGCTCTTGTGACCAGCTGGATTGGATTTCCTTTTATCTGCATCTTAATGACTCTCCTGTGAGGGTTATAAGACAGACTCTACTTTGTGCCTCTATGTCTTGCTTTGGATCACTTCTTGATGTCAATGTAGTTGAAGATGCACTTTGCTGATACTGGTAGATCTCCTAAATACCATCCATTCCTTTGAAGGACTGAGAGAGACAACTCCAAGGCCTTTGTTACACTGGCTGAGTGTTCACACTTAGATGTAGCGGAGCTTGCTATATTTTGTGTGTTTAGTGTACATGTGGTGGATATGACCGTCTATCATCGTCTAAACTTCTTATCAGGCCCGGCTCTAGGCTCATGGTGGCCCTGTGCAGGGAGCGTAGGTGGGGGCCCCGGAAGAGGGGGTCCGGACGGGGCGGAGCTCAGGAAGGTGACACTAGTTATGCCAAGTAATTAGATATTTTAGCATTATTCACTTTCTCTTAATTTCCATTACATATGATTCTTAGATGGCAGCGACACCTCCTGTCCAAACGCACTCACCCCGACATACAAGGGCAGTACATTAAACTGCTGGAGAGACAGACATGAGGAAAGATATTTGAATTCACTGCCTTGGAATGGGTGGAATAGTCTGGCATACATCATAGCTGTCATACCCTGCTCATAAATGTTAATGAGGGATCGATGATGCTTTGCAATGTCAGCAACTTCTGTAACATGTCAATTACACGAAGATATCATGACAAATTTTGGACAAATATCATGTGATGTAGAATGTATAAAGAAATGCCTATAACAATATGTTTAAAAAAGGAGAATGGGACGTGTCCTGGTACCTCTTGAAAGGTAAGGGCTAGAAAGAAAGGTGAATTGGTTCCAAGTTCAGAGTGACGAGACCTTGGGAGCAAGCCATGGGAGAAGAAAGCTCTGTCTGTTGAGGCTGAGAGGGACAAGTGGAAGTCTTTTTGAGGCATTGTCAGAGTATTGTTCTTCTTCATCCAGGACCTGGTGGGACTCTGCCTTACTAACTGTGAGAAGCTGTCCGCTAAGAGCCTGCAGACACTGCTTGACTTCAGCCCCACCCTGGGCTCTTTGAGTCTCTTCGGTTGCGGTAACATTTTCTATGAAGAGGAGAATGAGGGTGGCTCCGAGGACTACGACTGCCTGGCGAACCCATCCCGGCAGCTTCGAGTCAAGGACTTGACTTTTCAGGATTTCAGACGCCCGAGACTTCTTAATCTCGGGAGCGTGACAAAAGGAGTGGACGTGAAAAGACTGATTCAACCTCTGACCTGCTTGACCGCACTTGACCTTTCTGGGATCCAGCTGTCTGACCTTGGCTTCCTCACACAGTGGAAGGACAACCTCGTCTCGTTAGTGCTTTACAACACTGACCGTTCCGAGGATCACATCCGTGCAATCATTCAGCTGCAGAAACTCAGGTCAGCATCTGGCACCGGCTCTGCCCAGGGATGTCCTGGCTCACATTATACATCTTATTGTCCCTCTAATTTTCATCCATATATTTTTCTTCCTAACGAATCTGGCTGTGTGTCCTTTATGTGCCCTTCTAGACCTTCGGGTTAAGGGTACATTTTCCATATTCGTGGGATGTCCTGTCCAGCCCTGGGCAAGTGAAACTGAGTGAAAACAACAACGCTCACGCTGCCATTGCCCGGAGGCCGCCAAATCCTGCCAGGGGGCCGCCACTCCAGTGATCCTTCCGATCCGATCCTCGTTGTGGCGGCAGGGGCGTAGCTAGAGCTTGTGGCGCCCGGGCCTATCCCTCAGATTGCCGCCCCTTGGGGGGGGGGGGGTGCTGGGGAAAAAGGACGGCGAGCACTTGAAAGGTGGGTGTATTTTCTGGTATTCATATGACTTTCCTTCATCTTTATTGAGTGATTTTAATGTTTGCCCATGTGATAGTGTGACTCCTAGACGTTGAAATGTCAATCATAATTACAATGAAATTCTGAAAGTGCCACATATAGCAATCTGAAACCTTGGCAGCTTTGGATGGGCCACAGACTCAGCCACCCACCCCTCTGAACCTGCTGCTGCACTCCTCTTATCTCACTCGATCCAGGCAGGGTCTCTATGGCAGGCAGGGGTGGTTCGGTTCGAACTTTGATACCCTAATAACTTCTGCTGTACTGAGTCTGCAGTGCAGCAGCCAGACTCTTAGTCCAGAGAGCCAGCAAAACAACGCCAAAAGCTGCAAGCACCAGGCCAGAATTGACTCCTCACGAGAGCGTAGCGGTGAAGCGCATAACGCATCACTGCTACGTTCTAATCACGAGGGCTGGCCAAAATGTCACTACAGGGCAGTCATAGCTGCCAAGGTTTCAGATTGCTATGTGTGACATTTTTTTAAATTTCAGTGCAATTATGAGTGACATTTCAATAATTTATGAGTGACAATTTCTCGCAAGCAAAACCAAGCAATGAAGTTCATGGGAACTGATAAATATTACAAATTATACTCTTTTGAGCTGTGAGAAACTCTAAAAAGATCTTGAAACTGCTGCATAGAACCTGAAATTAAAGTTTCCTATTGATCACCAAATGTCTGCTTTTTATACCTAGGTGTTTTTTGTATTCTGGGGTTTGTATGCCCATGCATTATTATAGGAAAGGAGAAAACTATTAATTTCAGATTCCAAAGTATTTAGGATTAACAAATCAGGATTCACGGTGTTACAATTCGCATGAAGCACACAACAGGAAGCAGCTACGGTTAGGTCACATTATAGTACTTGGTGTCATGTGACGCAGAGAGCCAGCCACCCTTTGACACAGATGTAACCTGATAAGTAATGTAAACCCTTCTACCCACCATAATAACAAAAAGATACAACCAGGCGTGGACTGACCCAAAAACAGCAGCAGATGCTGTTCAGTGAGCACATTTACCCTCCTGCCAATAACAAGGATTACTGCCTTCACTACTGCTCTCTATGCTGCAGCAGATCACATGTAGTTTCTACTGTACCAGTCACTTACTTTCAGGGTTACCATCAGGCTCTGTTGGTATTTTATTGTGCTGGCTCTTACAAAAATTCTGAGAAGCCCTGAAAGATGATATTTTTCCCCTCATAAGCGCATATTTTAAACAGTAAAACCAAAAACAAGTTGCAGTGTTCTGGAGCTGTGAAGTTAATAACTGCCTCATAAATAAAGTAAAGACAGAAAGTAAAGCCCCTATATACACTTTAGAAAGACATTTTCTTTATAACTCGCTCATCTTAAATCGACATGGTCTGTGGTGCAGAGCAGAGTGCAGTAGCACAATGCTGTCTTTTAATGACAACTCGGGCACCTGGTCACAGTGTGACCGGACAGGTGTGCCCCAGCACCGGGCCAGCAGACAATTAAGTAACAGACCCTGCTTTAGCCAGCCTTTGCCAACTGGGCCCCTCTGGGTACTCCCTGGCAATCAATCCGATGCAGAGTAAATGTGCACTGCAGGCCACTCAGTCCAACGTGGGACCCAATCAAAATAGGATGTGAGGCCCCAACAACAAGGATCTTCCTCGTCAGCTGCTGAAGTAATTAAAATGAAATAGTCAACAGTCTGCTGACTATCGGACTCGACAGCCGAGCATTGAAGCGTCAGGCTGAGGCGCAAAACATACATAGGTCACAACCAAGGTGCACGCTATGACAATCTTTATTTAAAATAATGACTCGACACTAAATCAGTCACCTCGAGAGCTGCGATCGTCCCGGTCAGCGCGCAGCCACCAGCCCAGCCCCACAGCCACCAGCATGGTACAGATGATGTCGCAGGCAGCTGAAAATGAAGTACTCACACAAAGAAAGTCTTCAGCTGTAAACGCAGGGCAGGCAGGCGAAGATAACCCACATGTTAAATAATATAAATGAAGCCACATTTTACAAGAGTGAGGATATCTCACTCTACTTACTTTGAGAGGTGAGCTTCAGCGGCTGCAAACACGGGCCCGGTCTCATGGTGAACACAACCGGCATGAAAATTCAACAGCCGAGTGTTTTTCTGGGATCTAGAAGTCATGGCGCCGTTCCTGTGCTTGAGGTTAGGGGGTCAAGTTTGCTGCAGGTAGTACCGGCCGCTTTTGCAAAAATCGGGCAAGACCACGGCTCCTGTCTTCTGTTAAGTGTGAGTCTCACGCTATTTACACTGTTGAAGCACCCTGTGCCCCCGGGCCCCGGCCAGGAGGTATATGCTGATTGTTAGGCTCAGCTCAGCTGTGGGACCCCGGGGGCAGCGGAGGGTTGTTTACCTAATCACTGCTTTCCGCTCACATTTCTAAAAAATATAATTACTGCGTGGTCTCGTTTTTTGGGCTGCAGTGAGAGTGGCGAAATGTGCACCAGCGGGACTTTCGCACGCAGGAAGCAGCGCAGATAATGTAACATTGTAGGACGACTAGAGCAGATATTTAACTGTTGAGCTGCTGCTGCTCGAGTCGCAAGTGAAGTCTTTTGCGGCCCGGCCCCGGGGCACACAGAGGTGGCGCCGGAGCGTGCTAGCACCTGGCGTAGGCGCCTTTATAATTTATTTGGGGACACTGTGTTCGTTCCCAAATAAATTATAAAGGAAGCCACAACAGGCGGCCGCCTCAAAAAGCCCTAGCTACGCGGGTGCGTGGCGGCCCCTGGGGTTTGGCGGCCCTGTGCAGGTGCACAGTTTGCACATGCCTAGGGCCGGCCCTGTTCTTATCGCAAGTCCATGGAGCCAACTCCTTGTGCTATGTGTTGATTGGGTATCTCGGGTTCTCACAAATCTGCAGGTTCACAGTGTCTTGTTGGGGGTCTGATTTTCATGAAATTCACCTGCAGATCCCTGAAGATAAAGGGATCCTCCAGTTATTTATGAAAGTACATTTGCAGCTAATAAATACTTAAATGGTGTCTTATGCACCACTGAGGTGTTGATGTCACAGAACAGTTCCAAGTCATCAGCTGGATCGATGCTCGCTCACAGTTCAATAAGGAAATGAACCTATATGCAAATAACTAATGGGTTTGAAAGTGTCTGCTGCAGAGTTCCATGTCTGTCCAGCAATTTTCAGGCAACAATAAAAATGTCAAGATAACTCTGGTTATTAATGTTCCTGCTGGAGAAAGATCCGAGTTGTGTCTAGTGGCAGTATTGACGCAACATAAAGTAGCACAAAGGGTTAATATGCCTTCTGAAAAAAAGCATACCATGCACTTCACAGAACTGGATTGTATGTCCATAGCTTTGGTGCGTTACTGCTTTTGTCAAAGAGGTGCTTTTGGTACTTGCAGTTCATAAGTTACAATCCTAATATAGCACAGTGACTTATGTACTGTTATCAAAGAGCTGTGCATAGACTGCATGGTACGTCACTAGCCGACTGGACTACGGCAACGCCCTCTACGCCGGTACCACCGCCAAGCTCCAGAAGAGACTCCAGCGGATCCAGAACGCCTCAGCCAGACTCATCCTCGACATCCCACGAACCAGCCACATCTCCGGACACCTGAAAGACCTTCACTGGCTCCCCGTCAACAAAAGAATCACCTTCCGCCTCCTCACCCACGCACACAAAGCCCTACACGACCAAGGCCCGAGCTACCTCAACAGCCGAATCAACTTCTACGCTCCCAAACGCCACCTCCGATCAGCCAACCACGCCCTCGCCGCCGTCCCCCGCATCCGAAGAGCAACTACAGGAGGAAGGTCCTTCTCCTACCTGGCCGCCAAGACCTGGAACTCCCTCCCGACCGACCTGCGCCTGACCCAAGACCACCTCTCCTTCAGGAAGAAGCTGAAGACCTGGCTGTTCGAGCAGTAGCGGCACCCCCCCCCCCCACCCCCAGCGCCTTGAGACCCTATGGGTATGTAGTGCCCTTTATAAATGTCATTGATTGATTGATTGATTGATTACAGGTCAGAGCTTTGTTATTTTCCCTCAGTCTTTCATTATCCAGATGTTGCTAAAAAGGGTTTGTTTAGGCAGAAGTGTATTCTTATCAATAAAGACAACCCAAACCACTGTTATCGGTTTTAAATCCAGAGTTTGTGCTTCTCCAGACCAAACGGTCTTAAAATATATTGCCTCCAGTATAGATGATTCCCAGACCTTGCAATTCCCATTGTCTTACCTCACATTTCCTTGGACTGATTTACACACATATGATCCATTGTCTCTCTATAACTTGTGTGTGATGGAAAGTGCTCTGACACCCTACACTGGTAAGAGTAGTGCAAACAAATGAAATGCATGTGAGAGAAGGGCTGCGGAGGGATGAGGGGCACTGTTGGAAAGTGGTAGTGAGGGAATCCATGGAGAAGCAGGTCACTGGGCGGGCACCAAAAAAGTCGGTTGCATCAGGGGCCACCTGCACTGTCATGCATCCATTTTGGGAAATTGATAAAGGATAAATGTGATACACGGAACTATGTTTTTGTTGGCAATGAATTTCTCGCACGTCGATCCCTCCTCTCCTTACTCCCAATAAACAGCCTTCCACAGTTATGGAGAGAGGCATTGACCCAGAGGTGTTCCATGTCTGCAGTGGCAGCAGCTTTAACAATAAAGTGGTGGGGCAATGCAAATGCTAGGGGGGGCAGTTGGTGGAAATAATAACATTAAAACACTTGCCTGCAACTGCGGTCAACTCCTCGGTGCTGCTCTTTCGGCACTGGGCACACTGCACAGACTTCCAGGGGCCAATCACAGCAGTGATCTGATGCAGGAATTACCAGCATGAGAGCAGTGCCATGATTGGCCTGAGTGGGCTGACTTGACACTGGCTCAGACACAGGGAGCCTGTGCCATTTCTCCACCCAGCTGTGCAGCACAGCTGAATTAGAGAAATGAAGTGTGCATGTCAGTTTGGCCATCCTAGGACGACGAATCAAACCGACATGCGCACTTACAGTTCACATCTCTCCTCATCCCTGCAGTTGAGTGATGCCCTGTCAAGATGGCCCTGCCCTAAGGCTGGCAATTGGCTCAGTAACAAAAATAAAATGATAACAAACTGGCTTTATTATCCTTTCATTTTTCAGTGGGGCGATACTCGTCCCTGAGAATGGAAAAACCACCCCTGCATGTCTGGCTCAGTACCTTGTAACATTTCCACCTAGTGTCGCTTCTCGTTACAACTGCTGATCCGTCCATCATGCAGGGTTTACCGTTAGTGCCAGAACCTCAGAAGACATGCATACTTGCATTTCCTGTATTATTGTATCTTGTACAGCAGGCGATGCCGCCCAACGCATGAGCAGTTTGCCTGCTCCACTCAATACTTGTCACCTGCTTTTGGGTACAAGTTCCTGTCTGCCAGTGAAAGGTAATTTTCAGCCCAAATGTAATCAGGGCCCTAATAGGATCAGATGCAGAAGCGGGTGCATACACTGAACCATGTCCTGCTTACACCGAATTGTAACATTTGCTCTCAGATATAAATGACGTCAATAAGGGTGTCTGCCAGTTCTTACCAGCGAGCTCAAACACTGGATAGCTTAGTTCCCACACACACTCCACAGCTTCTGGGTGGGGAATCCAAGTATTGGGGTACAGCTTATTCCATCAAAAGCAAATTTTAAAAGTGCAAGTATTGCATCAGAGCCGAGATGAGGTTAGGAGGGAGGTGCCTGCCGCTGCAGGGAGGCAACCGTAGCCTCTATACTCCTGCCCAAGCGCAGGGGGTTGCGAGAGGCAGCTGGGCACGGAATGCAAAGAGGCACATTGTCAGCATTGTCAGCCAAGCAGGCTTGTTATATAGACAGGATGCGGCTCAGTGGCAGTGGTGAGCCCCTCAGAGACCTCATCCCCAGGGGGGGGGGGATGAGAGCTGCAGAGTGCTGGCTGGAAATGCTGAAGCAGGTAACCAACTTGTACTGCTCTTTAAAGGCTGTGTGAGGTGTGCCTTCAGACACAGCTTTAGGAACAGAGATGCCATGGTGTCCACTCACTGATGGTGCACAAAGGTGCTTGGATAGTGATTCTCTGCGGGCTGGGTAAATCAGCCATGGTTCAACATAGTATAGAAATATGACAGCTGACCATCGGAGGTGGCTACTTCCATTGGTCACTGCATAGTGTGGGCGCTAAAAAGACACAGCGCTCCAGTCGCCATTGACTATTGTAGCAGAAGAGTCATTCATGGTTGACTATCCTCAGCTTCACCTACAAGCATCTGGGATTCATACCAGTTTTGGACTTTAGCAGGGTCATATTTACACCATATGTCTGTTATGACCTCTCGAGTGCTACATCCATGTGAGGGTGGAGTCCACATGAAGATAGGCTATTCACACAGGTAGCTTTCACTATGAGTAGTTTACACATATAGGTTTGCTATTTCACTTTGTAGTAACTTTACTTCTTTGGACTGTTCCCAAAACTGAGTGGAAGATACTCCAAACACCATATTTATGCCTCCATGCATCCTGAAATAGAGCGAGGAGCCACATGTATGAGCGTGAAATTGCTTCTGTACTCCATGACGGACACGAGGACACATATTTCACCGACTTCAGGGGAGGCCTCAGCTGCATGGGTGTTTAAGCGTGTGAATGATATAAACATGCTCCAGTGGACTTTCTAGCAGGAGGGTGACTTCTCAAACACGTTGAGATGAGGTGAGATCCTCTCGAAGATTTGAAAATAGATGAAATCATTTTAAGCAACACTGCGCTTCAGAAGGAGCTTGAACCAGACTGATCAGATCGATTATGTGTTTGTGTTTCATGTAGGAAGAGTATTTGAAGTCATCTTCACAAGTTCTGTTTCATTTGAACAATGACTAAAGCATCTCAGTGAAATGCAAACATGTGTTGCCTCTCAGTAATTTTGTCATGATGCCTTGGCACAGCCGCAGAAGAGGGGGGTGAATATTTAAATTTTAAATCAGCAGATACAAAGTGCCGGTAAAAGAAACCGGTTAAAGAATGAGAGACTCAAATGGAATAAAGTCTGGCTACTTTAAAGCTTAGGAACACTAAAGAGAATTCTTGTCACTGAAGGATTCCTGCATATTGTAAATTGCATTAGATGGGGAGGTGTCTAGGGTGCAGTTCTTTATGTAGGACAATCAATGACGAGCAGGAAGTATAATTCTGAAGACACTTCACCATGGATTGACTGCACTCTACTTCAGGCGCTGTCAAACGTCTGGCATGAGGAGGCAGGATGTTCAGTAAAAAAGTCATGCAGCCTCTATGGTTCAAGAGGGCATATGTTTAAAAAAGGTCCCTCATCTTAAGCCTGCAGAGCTAGGGTTGTGCAGAGTGAGGGGACCTTGCCTTCCTAGTAAGTAAGAAGGAAAACCTGGAAGAGGTTGATGTAGAAGTGGCTCAACTCATATTGCTTGGTATTGTAAAACAGAACTTGACTTTCAAACTGGCATGTCTACATCTCAAAGAAGATGGATAGTAGAAAGTGGCATGTTTCACCTCATGAGTAAATACCCTTTCAAGAGGGAAAACACATTGTCTAGGCCTGCAGCCTTAAAGCGCCGTGAGTCTAATGTAGACTTTACACCTGAGACTTCTGATTATGCTGCCTCAGCCTTATAATCCTTTGAGACAGATCTGCACATACAACCAAAGCAGCTCTCTAAAGGGGTAATTTATGAACCCTTGCGCCACTTTTGCGCCGCTGGTGCATCACTTTTTGTGATGGACGGGAAGCGTAAACAATGTGCTATGTTGCGCCCTATTTACAAAGTGACGCATCTAGGCTTGTAAAGCCCTGCACTACATTATATATACCTGTGTCAGGTATAATTTATATAGGGTGGGCATTCCCCCGCACCAAAGCTTCGTGAGAATTGGTGCTTTAAATTCCATAAGATTGCAATGCGCCACTTCTAGGACGCCATTGAGTGAAAACCTTATGCCTGCCTCATGGCAGTTGTAAGTGTAATACAGGCCTTTTCACATGGGGCTTGCCCCATGTGAAATTACACATGGCTGGAGATGTGTCTGTTTTTAGACACACCCCAGCAATGCGTCTCCTTTGAGCATACAGTTACGTCAGAAATACTGACGTATCTGTAACTCCTTGCAACATGATGCTCCGTACTTTAAATATGGCACATCTATGGCACATCTATGGTGCTGCACGGAGGGCGCACTGAGAAATATTAGAAGTGTTGCAACGCTGCTTTGTCCCAACTTAAATGAGGCGCTGAGAGTTTTGGGGAACAAGTTGACAAGCAGATTCCAACTTTGGCTGATACCGATATTGGGAATGATGCTAGAGGCCTTCCTCTAGTTTCCTGCCTGGCTATTTGAGTGAAATCACAAAGGTGCAGTCTGACCTGAAGAGTGATATCCGACCAAAGGGCACCACTATGAGTGATCCACTTGTGGTAAAGAAGGTACAAAAGGAACCTCGTAAAGATATAGTGCCACCAGAAGATCCTGCACAAAATCCAATGGTGTTACAAGGCTCAGGTTTTAAGTATCACTCTAAGGAGCAACCTGACCATTTGAAAAAGAAAGAGTCTGTGCCTTGTACCTCTTCTACTGAATCACATCACCTCAGGGTTAGTGAGGGCTAAGGAGAATCTGCATCAAAGATGAATTAGGCAACAATCCGAATAGTATGCTCTAGCTTTTTCTTTTGCCAAGTCAGGAAAATGTTTTTACAGACTGTTGAAGGCGTATGGGGACTGTTGATAAAATTATTACCAAACCTGTTTAAGAGGCCAAATTCAAACAGGAAAGAAGGGTATTCAGTTGCCAGTGGAGAATCATTGATTGAGGTGCACTATGCATGGAAAGCGGTGGAACTGTCTTCCTTCACTGACTCTGGCATGGCTGGAATGGAAATAGTAAGAGGGAAAGATGATGAAATCAGTGTCAATTAAGTGGAGATGGCTATGGATTCTTCATCGACTTTCAAGTCCAAAGGAGAAGAGGATGATGATGCGTATTAGTTGGGAGTGGGCAGTAGTGACTCCAAAGACTGTGTTGGCATAGATAAACAAGGGCACTGTAAAACAGTGACAAAAGAGGATAAAACCTTTTTCCAAGTGGCACAAAGGAACATTAAGGAGAGAAGTAAGAAATTTGACTCAGGTAAGATATGACCATGTATGTCAAAGATCGGGAAGCTTGTGATTGACTATCCATTCCAGATCCAAAGCAAGAAATACAGGGGTACTATTGGGGGATCCTTGGCATCAACATTAGATAGTGTTAATGCCTCTAAACATTGGACTGGGACTCATACACATAGTGTGAAATTTGCTTCTTGGAATTTGACAGGCAAAACCTTTTTCTGAATAGTGACTCGCAAGCCGCCTGGCTGACCAAACTACTCACCGCCAACTTCTGCCACAGCCGAACCGCCACAGGAGTAGCCCCGCCTCCCGCCGCACGACTCCCGCTGGTTCAGGGAGACTGCCGCAGAGCGGAGAGCGGGGTCTGGGAGACTACATCCCCCAACAGGCACTGCGCCAAGCACCATCAAGAAGCGCCAGGAGGCGCATAAAAGTAGCGCACAGTCTCCCTCGCGGGACGGGAGCGGGACGCCGGGCGAAGCCTGGGCCAAGGGCGGGCCCGTTTCAGCCCATTCAAGACTGTTCTAGGCTGGGCTGGGCTACCCCCCTTGGTTTTTACGCCCCAGACGCTGCCCTCATCTCTTAAAGCTATTGACTTTTGACATTTGTGTACTTTGGAACTAGACCTCGAACCTTTACAATAATGACCAGGGGTTCCAGAAGCAAGACTGCTCTTAAAACTGCTATGTTTACAGGTCCTATTGACCAATTCATTACAAAAACCACTGAGGCTATTAATCAAAATATTTCTTTATTAGAACGTAGGGTGTCCCAGGACCTTGAGATCGCCCGGAGATCCTCAATGGGCCTCATAGCAGCGGCCTTAACCCCACTGCCATCAGCTTCTCCTATCCCAATTCTAATACAGTCTGGTGCAACAGCCCAAGTTCACTCCATCTCAAGTGCTGTTCTATCAGCTACCAACCTGTCACTGGAATTGGAATTGACAGGGAATCTTGAGACTACCCCGGACCTTGAGCAGATTCTGTCTGAAGATCCTGTACAAGTAACTCGGCTCAAGGGGGTTAGAGAAGGTGCTGTTCCAAAACAGCTAGAACCCCAAAAAAAGGGGAACAACACCAAACACCATCATAACACCAATAAAAAGAAAGGGTCTATCGTACCACCACCTAAGAAAGCCCCATCCAGTAATACCTCTGCACCACCTGCCTCATCTAATCTACAATGTCCCACACTGGACAACGAACAAGAGGGCGGCCTCAGTCTGATTGACTGCGACACTCCACAGTTTTTCGCCAGATTTAGGGACTTATTAAAATACCATCTCCAACCTCTGGAACGGAGTATCATGTCAATTGAAAAGCAACTTGCCATACTCCTCGTTAAATTACCAACCAGACCTGGGCGGGATCTGTTAAACCTGGGGGGGCCCCGGTAGTGGTCAATCCTGGGGTTATACCAGCCAACTCAGATAAACCACCCGTTACGTCCAAAGCCCGGACTAAAACTAAAACTAAAGAGCCATCAACCCCAATACTATCAGCTTCAAAAAATTGTGCAAAATCTAAGTCAAAAGCCAAATCCCCATCTCAGCCACCTTTATCTAGTCAGCAAAATTCTTCTCTTCCCCCCCTGTAGTCCCACCAACAGCTGCCAACCACACCATGGCCAAGGTGTCCTCGCAGCCATCCCAAACCAAACCCCCGGTGCCCCAAAATTAAATCCTTCAGAGGGCAAGAGGGGGTCTAGATCCAAACGCCCAGTTCATCTGTCACCTGAGGTCTCCCCATTTACGGTGATTCTAATGGGAATACCTGAACTAACAGCAGGAACGGATGAACCATCTTGGTCCCTTTTGAATAAAATCCTTCAATGGCTCAGCATTAATAGGCCATTACAGTCCCCAAACACCAGTAGAATATCATCTGTATGCAGAGTACCATGGGTGGGGGCGAGCCCTAAGAGTATTCAGGGGGACTGCGTCATTGTTACTTGCGAAGATGCGTCCACCGTGAATCATATCTGTTCGTGGCCAGATTTAGAGAAGAAAGGGGGAATCGACACTCATCGACTCTCCTTTTTCTATCTTCCCGTATACAACCACCATCCCCCAATACCACCTCCCAACTGGGATTTACCTCCAGAACAATTCTGGAATTATGGAGGTCCATGGCTGATCCAAAAGAGCAGGAGCAGGGAATGGGTACCTCGTCCCTGGTATCCCAATAAAGGCCACTTTATGGGCGACGAGTGGCGAGGCATTCACACTAACAACAGATTTGACTGTCTTGAGATGGTTGACTGACTTCATGTTTTACCATCTCTATGCCAGTCTGACAATAGCCAGTTAGGGTTGGATGCACGTATGCAACTTGTCCACGCTAGCGATCAAGCAGCCCCTTATATGGATTATGTACCCCCCAGTGGACAAATGGCCATACGGGAGGGCTCTGTACAGGAAGGCAGCCCCACTGAACCTCTCCCTTCTAAACCCTACATATGCAACAACCAAACTCCCATTCGTAGCCCTGTAGTTGGGTACCCTTGGAGTGGAGCTCCATGAACTAGTAATGAAGCGTGTGTGCTCCTTGGTGACCCTAAGATTGCTCCATGTGAGAGCGCCAAGGAGGATAACCTGATCACAACCTGTGCCCCTCAGTTGGAGCAGGACGTCTATGGTCCTACCGAGTTTACTGGCCTTACCCTCATTTCCTGGAATATCGCTGGAATTGCAGGGAAATTGGACACCCCCTTCTGGCCTAAGTTTATAGGGGAAGGATTTGATATAATCCTTCTTCAAGAAACTTGGTGCCAAGAGCAAATAAATATAGAAGGTTATTCATCTCACTGTCTCAACGCCACCAAATCCAGTTCAGGCAGGGCTAAGGGGGGTCTTTTGCTACTTCTGTCCAATAAGTTGTGTAACTGTAAAGTCAGAAGTAGCTCGACTGTGGGAACTCACAGCCAGGTAGTGAGGGTTGAATGTAGTAAGGGAAATGATTTGGTCCTTGTTAATTTTTATAACAATATCTTTGATGCCTCCAGAGGGAATATTTTATTTCCTCTGGAAAAGGAAATTGTAAGGGTTCTTGGCATCTCAAACAGAAGGGCAGACGTCCTATGGGCAGGGGACTTTAATCTGCAGCCATGTCATCTATCAAAAGGGAACCCCTGTGGCTTTGGAATAGATACGGTTAACCATAGGGGGGGTGCGGGCGAGTATGAGGATTCCCTTCATTTCCCACATTGCCAATATGGTTCAATGTTAAAGAAAATGTTAATTAAACTAGACCTACACCTGTTAAGTTGTAACAAAAATAGATTGAATGACATCTGCCCTACCTTTACAGGGAGGGACGCTGGGACATTTATAGACCATATCCTGTTCTCCAGTACAGGAGACTTTCTAAACCTGTGTATCAGAGAGGAAAGTCTAAGTGATCACAACAGCATCTGCGTTACCCTACCGGGACGAGGTGCAAAACTAGCGACTGGTGAAATCTGTTCTACCGATTTAGTCCCGATCAGACCAAATGGTCTGAGGATCAAATGGTCTGGAACCAGCTCCATGGCTAAACAGAGGGAGGTCATAATTAGTTGTAAAATTGAACTCAGTTACTGTTTAAAAAATGTCATTAACCCTGATATCCTGTTGTCACAATTTATCAAGATCAACACCATCATTGATGGTATTTTTACCAAGAAATCTCCATCTAACAGAGTTATAAAGCGGGGATCGTTTGATAAATCCTGTACAGCAGGCCGTGTGATAACACCTCACGCCAGAGCTGCTGTCATTTTTTACTTTTCTGTAAATTTTATCACTTTTTAAGGGTAAGGTATCTTAAACCCATCTTTTTAAAATACAATATTCGATCCTCAAAGAGCGCTCTAGAGTTACTATCTTCCCTAGAGAACGTGGATATCTGTTTCTTTGTTGCCACTTTTATATTGAAATGTACAGCTGCCAGGAAGAGCATAGTGCTGCTATAACTTCAAATATTCCTGTCTGTACATAAATGTATTTTTTAAGAGTTTTGTGTATATTAATCTTATATTATGCCCATTGCATATAAATGTATGGTCTTTTAACTTGTTCACACATGAAATCAACCTCCCCGTGTTTTCCGGAACCATATTGGAATATTGCTTTAAAATGTACAGCATGTTCCCTTCTTCCTTAACAAATTATTCCCGAGTTCATTTGAGTCACTTTGTTTAGAATAATTACATGTGCAATGAATTGTTTCTAGATGTTTTATGCTTGTATGATTTGCATTTCTCAAATCGAATAAAAGCTTATGACTTGACTTGACAGGCAAAGCCACTAAACTGGTTAACACCCTCTGGCTAGCATGTTAGCAGAACCAGGACTTCTTCCGTTTTCAGGAGACTTGGTCTCCGGAATATATATATATATATATATATAGATGGGTACCTCTTGTATAAAACAAATGCTGTTCCATCTTCTACATGCAGAGCATGAGGAGGCCGGCTAACCCTGATCTCAAATACCCTCCCAATCAAAAACAAAAAATGTATGACTCCGAGTCCAAAATTTAACTTTTTACTGGTTGAGGGAGATAACGACCAGGAATGGCTTTAATACATTTCTATAATAACCACTTTGCTGATCTAGAGTCAGTGGTGGGCTCCTTCGACTTAGAGCTAAACACAATTATTAGAGCCATGAGAAAATAGCCATCAGTTTAGTGTGGGTTGGAGATATTAATTCACAGCCATGTAAATGTAAACTGAATACTATTTGTGGCTTAGAAGACACCCAGGGAGACCCAATTTATCATTTCACACACCATGACTATATAAATTCCTCAAATAGAGTGATGTTCACTAGAAATCAGGACATTTTTAGTGGGGTGGATCCAAGAACAGGAGAATTTTTGAAGACTTTTACTCGTAATGAGTTTGAGCCTACTATTGATTATGTAAAACTATCTGGGTTTATGCGGGGAAGAATTGCGCATATAGACACTCAATTTTCACCTTTTAGTGTCCACGCAATCATTTTTACTTCAATGTTAATAGGAGCAAGAAAACAAGATAGTGCTGAAAACTGAGAAACCAATCTTGGCAAGGAAAAATGGTTATCAACTAAAATGGTCCCAAATAGATAAGACGAAAATGGTCACTCAAATTGTAACTGAGAATATGCAGCTGGTTTAAAAATGTATGGAACCCTAGATCTATCTTTGAGATATTACTGGAGAAAGTTAAAACAGCCCTGACTAGTCCTAAATGTCATTTCAAACCACCAGTGATGGGATGGTGCGATCACATATGTTCCAAATCATCAAAAAAATTGCACATAACCCTTAAAGAACAACCTAGGGACAGGGATCGAATTAAGTTGCTTCTAAAGGCATATGTGGTGGCTAGAAAGGCAAGGGAAACAGCATTAAGGGAATAAGCTTGGGAAAATCTTGAGATAGCAGCAACCTTCAAGAACAGTAAAGATTTCTGCATGGCGATCAATGCCCCTTTTTCTAAAAATATTATGGACCCCACTGTAGATTTTCATTTTAGTGAAGATGTATGGGTGGCCCGTTTTGAGAAGATCTTTGCTTCTAGTGATCCTTTGACCGATGAGCGTACTCGAATCGAGCACTTGATATTCTCAGTACAGGAGGTAAGTGTACTGGGGGAAAGGCCCCTGGCCTGGATGGGGTCCCAATAGATCTTTTTTTTAACATCAAGATCTGTGGGTCCCATTGTTAACAAATATCGTTAATGCTATAGCAAAATCTATCCCATAAGATACTTGAAAACCAGCATTATTGTACCTATTCATAAAAATGGATTTAAAGATAATCCCCAGGATTATAGACCCAACTCAATATTGGATACCATGGCAAAACTCATGGGACGCTTATTGCTAAACAGGTTGGTAGAGTGGGCAAATGAGAACATCTTGATGAAATCACAGTATGGTTTCCAAAGTGGTAGAGGCAACATAGACCAGTGCGTCAACTTAACACTGACAATTGATAAATACACTAGAGCTAAGCCAGACATATTTTTTTAGCTTCTGCCCTTGTCAGATTTGGCCAAGATAGTGTACACGCTAATTTTATGATTCAAAGGGGCATTAGTCAGGGGTGTTTCATTGCTCCTTTTTTATTTTTTTACTATACACAAATGGTGTTGGAATAGCTCCTGATGTCCCCGTATTTGAGTTTTTTACTATACCGATCCTTACATACAGTGATGATGCATTCTTAATCGCCAGAATTGTGCTGGCCCTTCAATGATTAATAACGACCAACTCTTCTTTTATGTCATCATTGGGAATGAGGGTTAACGAAACAAAGTCCCTTGTTCTCATTGCTGGGACTCCAGTGTCAAAGAGAGCATTGCACTTTGTGATACACCCTGGGAGTTTGGAGGTTGTAGACTCCTTCCTTTTCCTAGGGGTCCAATTTGATAAAAAAATACTCCTTGGAACACATGATGAATAATAGGGCCCCAGTGATGGAGAGGAGTATAGAAGCCACCATGACCTTTGCCAAAGGTTAGGTGCAAATCTCTTCCAACAATAAAAAGGTATACCAAGCAAAGACATTATCAGCAGTAATGTATGGGGCAAACGTATGGGGCACTATTTTTGTAACTCAACTCTAAATCTTGGAGGACAGATTTTATCAAAAAGTATTTTCCATCCCCAGTTCGTATTCAAATTTCATCATCACCTTGAACTGGGATTACTCTATGTGACTGATAATATTAAGGTGTCTCCAGTACTCTCGTGGCATTCTATGTGGTGCAGGGATACAGTAAATATAACCCAGACTATAATTAAAAACTGTCTAGATTTGGACAATAGTCACAATATTCCTTGACTCCAGTCCTTGAGATCATCCTTCACCGCACTGAGATCGGAGGAAATAATCATTACCCCTACTGCATGTAAAAAGATCTCTAAGGAAAAATTGAAGTCTATCTTCCTATATAAGATGGCCCATGAGCGCCAAGAAGCAATCCATGTAAAGAAATCAGTGATGTTGTATCATCTAGCCCCGCAGATATTAGCGGTGGATTATTCATATTTAGACTGCAAAGATACATTTTGATGAGATTTCATTTGATTTTGATCGCCCTTATGCTGGGTTTCGCTGCACAGAAGTTCAGACGCGAAGATCTTTTGCCTTGCCCATGGGATCATGGATCATAGGAATCTGATGTCAATATATTTTTCTCTGTGGCCAAAGGAAAAATCTAAATTTTTACTTCCAATTTTAAAAAGACTTAGTATAAATTCATGTTGTCCTGCATTATATTTTTTATAGAAATGCTCCAACCCATTTACATGCTTTTCGGTAGCTAGTTTTTTATTGGCGTGTGTAAGGAAAAGGAAACTTTAGTGCTTAACAAGGGTTGTAAGGCGCATTCATGTCCCCTAAAAAGTTTCCTATCCAAAAAATTTATATAATGGGGGTCTGTATTGGTTTTATGGGACAGGTATACATTTTTACATGGTCATAGAGACTAGAGATGAAATCTGCTTTTATTCGACCTATTTACTTTTTAGCTTGTAAGAATTCTACAAATGTTTTTTTTTATGAAAATGCATTAGTACTTTGTAATTGGCTGTAGTCATAACTGAATGTAATCTATGTTAATTTGACTTGGCTTTTAAGATGTTCTTGTACTTTTATGATCTGTATTTTTAAATGGATTGAATAAAGTGATTGATGATGATGACCTTGTATATCACATTTTACTATTTGCTGATGATCTCTTTAGGTAGCATCACACTTAATAATTGTTAGGTTTAACTATTTGAAATAACAAAGTTTAGATATAATTTTCTTGCAGAAATGTACTATACCTGATGCTTAAAAAGATACATTATTAAAAATAATGGGAATGTGTACCTTCCACTTGGTCTAGTTATGATTTATAAAGGATTGTGGGGAGAGGCATTTTATTCATATACTCGAATGTTGTTATCAAAAAAGTTAACAAAGTGGAAAAGGGAAGGTTGCTATGCAGTGATGTTATATAGAATGATCATGATATCTGTCTTGTTGATGTCTAGTGTACTACTTCCTTGACATTTCGGTACCCGGTCCTCTTTTCAGCTTTTCTTTTTTGTGGATTTTTGTGGAGTTTACTCAGTTTTTTCCAACCTTTTGAAATCAGTGCTTATCAGTGTTTATTCAGCTGCCTACTCCCCAATTTGTCTAATGGACTTATGTTAGACTGTTTTAAGCATATAAAGTCTGCGTAGTCTACTCTTGCTCACACTCACATCTCAATAACCTCACTTATATTTCATTACCTCTCATTCTCATTCTTTCAGGACTGGTTTGGACAACTATTAATGGAATAAAAAAGTAAGAGTGGTAAACAAAAATGTTTTAATAAACACATTCCTGAACACTGTTGGGGTTTATTTACCTACTACTTACTGAAAATTATCGCATTATAGTGGTGGTCAAGTCTTAGTTTGTAGCCCTTCATTCTAATGCACCTGAAACTGGATGCTTTCAGAATGCTTGCCACTGCTTTTATGCACTCTCCGCCTGTCTACATTAAGGTGTTGCAGCTGTTGTGGTGACATTCATACCTGTCAAGTGTCCATACTGCAAATGTCTCATGTTAAGGCCGTCCTGACCTTTTACAGACATCACATTATATTCTGACACTTGAAATTCTGCTGTTAACATTGTAACTTTGAGCTCAAAATCCTTGCAGTAGACTGCTATTGGGCAAAAAGCCAGGATTAGCTGAATGTATGACACATAACAATGGGACACCATGCATCCATGAATTCTGTTGGTGTGTGGAAAGTTGTGTGTAATTTTTTCACAGCAATCTTTAAGTGTTACTTACACATTTGTAATGCATGGGTGTAGCCAGTTGTGTCCCCTGTTATTCAGTTCTTTCAAACAACAGTGGTCCCATGCATATTCCAGTAAAAGACGAATAAATATAGACGAAATCAATTCTATATTTAGAATGACATGTCCAGCCGGACAGAGGTCCTTCAAGTGTACTTAATAAACAATGTTTTAACAAGATAAAACAAAGATACCTTCCACAGGACCCCTGTGTGGTACACAAGCCTGTGCCCAACACTTGCGGGGTGTTTACAGTTGGAGAAAGATAGGAAAGGTTTTGAAGGCAAACAAGCGTTCTTCTGTTCATATGTTGATTATACAGAACATATCAAGTAGCACCATTACATCAATTTTAGCAATCAAAATACTTGTATAAGGTGCTTAAGCAAGTCGACGGCGTTTCGGTCCCCCTAAAGGGTCATGGGGACCATCATCAGGACAAACAAATAATTGCCTTTATCGCTAACCCTCAAAATACCTGAAAGGAAAGAAATAAGGAGAAAAATACAAACTTTAAGAACAGAGCACCAATAATTTCAGAACAAGTGACTCTTTGTGTAGAGTGCATACATCCGTGACCAAGGTGAAGATGTTGCTGGGTTTCCACGAAAAATATTTATAGGCGAGTGAAGAGGTGGTGGCAGCGTAGTGGAGCAAGCTAGTCGGCGTTTTTAGGACTAGTGACGAGGTTGGTGACTGGAGCCTAGTGCCTAATAGAATTGGGCAATCGGGCGTGGTGTACATTCAAGTCCACGAGGTATCGGTCGATGTGACTATTAATGCCTACTGTGGTTGTCGGGTTTCCACGAAAACTATTTATAGGCGAGTGAAAAGGTGGTGGCAGCGTAGTGCAGCAAGCTGGTCGGTGTAGTGACGAGGCTAGTAAAACTGGTGCCTAGTGCCTTATAGAAATCGGCAATTGGGCGTGGTGTACGTTCACGAGGTATCAGTCGTTGTGACTAGTAATGCCTACTGTGGTAGTGCCTATTTGAAATCGGCAATGGTTTGTGAAGTGAGAATTACATGCCTATATCGCGGCTGGGTATCGGGTAAAAAGAACTCAATCTGCTTACCGAGGCAGCGTGTGAGTAATGTCTGGCCGTTTTGATAATCAGTACGACCCGGACCAGAAGACCTATAAGAGAGTATTAACCTCCAGATTAAGGGATGAATAATATCTAAGTTATACTACGCGAATCAAGCCATGCAAAAATTCTTACCCAGTTAGGGCGTGGAATGCCGTGTTACTCAATCGTAACCGGGCGACGCCAGGGTAAGCCTGTTAAAACAGAAAGGCAAATCAGGGACCTTACTCGCAGCGTGCCTACCAGGGCAACGTGCCAAGGGCTGCTGGTTTACTCACCGATATTGACGGTCATGGAGATCTGTTTGTGCAACCGGACCAGGAAGTAAAAAAGGGGTGGGTGTGCGGGGATTGGACAGTGCGCACGAGGTTGTGAGCATAAACATAAACAAGGGGTGCATATTGTGGTGGCCATCTTAGGTGATGCGTGTTTACAGTGAGAATCCATGCAAGGTGACAATCTTTAAAAAACAATCAATACATTTCAGAAATTGTTTTTCTTTCCGGACAATTAGATGCTTGGCGCTTTGCCCAGA
Source organism: Lissotriton vulgaris (assembly GCF_964263255.1). Taxonomy (NCBI): domain Eukaryota; kingdom Metazoa; phylum Chordata; class Amphibia; order Caudata; family Salamandridae; genus Lissotriton; species Lissotriton vulgaris. The sequence goes on from NC_141695.1 coordinate 68,749,333, forward strand.
GTCTCTAAAGCATCATTTTAGGGGATTCAAATTAAGGTAGTCCACTCCTCTTGCAGGTTCAAGCCAGAATTCAAACTGTCTGTCTTCAGAATCCATTTCAGTTCTTCTCTATTAAGCATACAGGTTAGGTCGCCTCCTCTGGGTGGTATGATGATTTGAGTGATAACAGTCCAACGGATCTCATTCTCAGTATGTCCTTTGTTTACAAAATGTTCAACCAGGTGTTTTGCACCTAATGCGACTGCGATGTTGGGATATTCGCAGCTTGATTTTCTGCTTCGTCTGGCCAACATATATAAGGTTTCACGGACAAAAGACTGCATAAATGAGATTACAACTGTTACAATTGGTAAACGTATGTAGTTCATTTTTCACATTTGTGAATATAAATTCTTTACTGTCAATTGAAAAATCACATACCACGCATGAGCCACATTTGGAATGACCGCGCACGGGTGGTAATGACCAATGATCATGTAGTGTAATATTTCTACCAATTGTTGGCGGTAAAGCTGCCCTGACCAATTGATCCTTGAGATTTCTGCTCTTCTTGAAGGCGAAGAGCGGAGTTTCCCAATTGAGGGGACCTGAATTAGAAATGTGCCAGTTCCTTTTTATACACTGTTTTACACGGTTAGATATGGTAGAGAAGGTGGTGACACATACTGTTTTTTCATTGGCTTCTTTTGGTTTGGGTTCCAGGAGAGTGTCACGAGGGCAATACCAGGCTCTTTTCATAGAGTTTTTGATCAGGCGTCTAGGGTAGCCTCTACTTCTAAGCTTCTCAGATAGGGTATTAGCCTCAATGAAGTAATCCTCTTTCTTAAAACAATTTCTCCTTAGTCTAAGGAATTGTGAATACAGTAGACTGTCCCTCAGTGCCCTAGGATGACAGCTGTTGTAACTAAGAAGGGTATTTCTTTCCGTTGGTTTACGGAACAAGGACGTGTATTGAATCCCGTCATGATGTTGGATGGTCAAATCTAAAAACGGAATACTATCTTTGTTGTGGGACAAGGTGAACGTGAGGCCATTGCAATTAATATTCAGCCAGTGTGTTAGCTCTGGGAAATCTTCAGCGGAGTCACCCCAGATTAAAAAGATGTCATCTATGTAGCGCTTCCAGGTATGTATACCCTGATGGAATGGGTTGCTGCTAGACAAAATAATATTAGTTTCTAGCCAGTCCATATACAGAATTGCCAGGGTGGGGGCAAAAATAGCCCCCATGGAGCAGCCACGCACTTGCTGGTAATACTCTGAGTCATAGAGAAAAAAGTTTTGGGTGAGGCAAATCTCCAGAAGTTGTATTATAAATAGAGTAGGCACCCTGTGGGGACGTGTCCTGGTGTTAAGTATGCTTTCCATCACAAATAGCGAGTCTCTCTGGGGAATATTTGTGTATAGGGACTCTACGTCTAATGTGTATAGAGTCTCATGTTCGGGATCAAATGAGTAGTTTTCAATAAAATTGATCACGTGCATGCTGTCTCTCATGTAGCATGCAGTTATTGGCACAAAGTCCTTCAAAAAGTAGTTAACATAGTGGCCTAGTGGTTCTAATACTGAACAGCAACCAGACAGTATTGGTCTACCCGGGGGGTTATCCAACCTTTTGTGGATTTTAGGTAATGTATATAGAACAGGAATTCTCGGGTTGGTAATGTTTAGGAAATTATATTCATGTTTGCTTATGATGCCATTCTCCAATGCTTCCATTGTAATGGTTTTAATAAGCTTTTGAATATCTTTGGTGGGGTTGCAAGGCAATCTGTTATTCAGTGTCGTACTTTGTGTCACATTGTCATGGGATGTGCAGTGATTGCTATGTGTGTGTGTGCTACAGTGTGCCACGGAGATGGGGGACATGACCCTGGGTTATTGTGGGTGTGCAGTGTGCTACACGTCGTAGTGCATGTGTGCCATTGTGCCCGTCTTCCCCCGGTCCCACTGTCCCTGTTTGTTACTCACCCTGTTGTTGTTGTGCCAGGTCCCCTCAAGCTGTGTCCGTACTCCCACCTCCTTGCACCTTCTCCATACAGATGACTGGCCTTCATTTCCTCCAGCACCTCCTATGACGCAGGACTCCCACCTCCTGTCGCCGTTGCTGCCTTCCTTTGGCACTGCTTTGGGCCTGGTTTAGGTTTTCACGTCCAGCGCCTCATGTCCTCGTCCATTGGCATCCTCGACACTCCGGCTGATTGTAGGTCCGTTGCTGGTAGTGTTCTGTCACCTCCATGACACTGATCTTGTTTTCCTGCGGGCTACACCCCATCTTCCTCTCCCTCTTCTCCGTGGCCTTCCGAGACCCCATTGCCCCTTGCTGGTGGTCTGTGGGGCTTGTGGGGTTCGCGTTGGCCTCTGCGCTCGGTCACGGTGCATCATATTGCTGCGCACTTTGCATTCTTTCTGGTGTATTGTTTTTGTTGCTTTTATTGTGCATCTTCCTGCCAGACGTGTAGTATTTGCAGGCCTGCCACTGGTTTTCTCTGCTTTTTGTATTGCGATTGGGTTCATTGCAGCATTTTTGGCATTCGTGTTAACTTTTTTTGCAGCTTGGAGTTGATTTAGACACGGCCATTTAACCCCTTCGATGCTGATGACGGAACGGTTCCGTCATCAGCGTCGGTTGAGCTGTGCTGATGACGGAACCGTTCCGTCATGACTCCGCCCGCGCAAGGCGGAGTCAGCATGGGCGGGGAATTCATGCCGCACGGAAGCGGTTAACAAGTTATCTGGTGACTATCGCATGGTACTGCCGTGTTGTGAATTCCACGTTGACACTGGGCTATTTTCCCGTGATAGGCTGCGATGTGTAAAGTTGCGTTAAGCAAATGTTGCGATGATTAACTCGCATACTTTAGAATATGCCCGAGAGTACTTTCACACAAAACATGTAGCTAGTGCTACAATGCCAGCATTGTCTGAAAACAGGGCTGGCTTTAGTGCTGTTGGAGCCCGATGCAACAATCTTTTTTGACTTCCCACCCGATGGCCATCTCCATTGATTCCCTCACTACCACCCTCCAACAGTGCCCCTCATCCCTCCATTGCCCCTGTCTTCCATGCGTTTCACTTGTTTCATAGTGCTACTAGCGCCAGTGTAAGTGTCAGAGCACTTTATATCAAACACACATTTTACAGAGTCAATGAATTATACATGTGCAAATTAGTCTATAGGAAATGTTACATAGGACAATAAGTATTGAAAGGTTTCAAAGGTCATCCATACTAGTAAGCAGTATAGTTTAAGAGTGTTTGGCCTGTTAAAGTACAAAGTCGAGATTTAAAAGTGGTTGGGGTTGGATTTACTAAAACACTGGGGGGAAATATATGGTTCCAACCTTATGCCTTGCAGCTTCATGCAGCTTTTTTATGACAGTTCATAGGTCAGTGTGCCTTGTTAGGATTGTAACTTATGAACTGCAAGCAAAAAAAGGATATTTGGACAGGGTAGGGTACCTCTAACCCTGGAGTACACCGCTGCTAAAAGTTTCCTGGCATTTTTGGAGGTTGTGGGACTGTTATTTATATTCTGCCTCCCTTCCTCCATCCCTCTATCTCCCTCTCTCTCCCTCTCTCCCTCCCTGTATCCCTCTGTCTCACTCTGACTGTCTCACTCCCTCTCCCTCTCTCCTTCCCACTCCCTCCCTCTCCTTCCTTCTCCCTCCCTCTCCTTCCCTCTCCTTCCTTCTCCTTTCCTCTCTTTCCCTCCCTCACCCTCACTCCCCTTCCCTCACCCTCACTCCCCTTCCCTCACCCTCACTCCCCTTCCCACTCTTACCCCCTCTCTCACTCCCCTTCCCCTACCTCACTCCCCTTCCTTCATCCTCACTCCCCTTCCTTTTCTCCCTCCCTCTCTACCTCCCTCACTCCCCTTCTCTCACTCCCTCTCCTCCCCTTTGCTCACTCCTTCCCTCACTCCCCTTCCCTCCTTTCCTCACTCCCCTTCCCTCACCCCTTCCCTCACTCCTTCCCTCACTCCCCTTCCCTCACCCCCCTTCCCTCATCCCCCTTCACTCACTCCCTCCCTCCCCTCACTCCCTTCCCTCACTCCCTTCCCTCACTCCCCTTTCCTCACTTCCTCCTTAACTCTGTCTCCCTCACTCTGTGCCCCTATGCCGCCCTCCTCCCTCTGTTGCCCTGCTCCCTCTGTCTGTCTCCCTTTCTCTGTCTCCATTTCTCGGTCTCCCTTTCCCTCCCTCTGCCTCTGTCTCTGTCTTCCCTCCCTTTCCCTCCCTCCCTCTGGGGAAGCAGGCTAGGGAAGCTGTCTCAGCCCGGTGACACACAGGCACGGTGAGATGAAAGAGGGTGACAGAGGGAGGTAGAGGGACAGAGCTACCTCCCTCTGTCACCCTCTTTCATCTCACCGTGCCTGTGTGTCACCGGGCTGAGACAGCTTCCCTAGCCTGCTTCCCCCGTGCGCACAGACACAGCCCCACCAGAGCTCTTCACAGGTCTTCAAAAAGACCATTTGCATGTGAATGGGGCTTTTCTTTATTTCACCTCCTCTTATCGCCCCTGCAGCTCCACTCTGGCCTCGCCTGAATGAATCGCCCGGCCCCCACAGAGCAGCTGAGTCTCCAAGTGTCTCTGCAACCGGCCGTGTCTGCAGACACTCTTTGAAAATGTTTTTTTAAAACACAGGTACAATGTCCCATGGTCCGTGGGTCGCCACAGAAAGCCTGCTGGGCCGCTGCCGGCCTGCGGGCCGTACTATGAGTACCCGTGCTCTAGAGGTTCTTTCACCCTGCAGAAGGAGGCTATAGAATTAAAGACAACCTCTCTAATTTCAAGATTTTGTCAGCTTGCAAAAACTTTACATGCTCACCATAACATAGGGCTCCATAATTGTGGGAGAGAAAATGGCAAACCTTTAAGAGCTATTAACTGCCAAAACCTACCACACAGTTTTTAAACTGCCTAATCACGCCATGCAAGGCCAGCTGTGCCTTGAATTTGGCCTTACAGAACTTAGCTGGACCATTACAAAAGCCTTCCTGAAAATGAGCCATTCCTTCCACCAGGCCAAAAACAACACAGTTTCAGCCCAGGTTTGGCAAGAAATAAACTCCTGTCACTCAAACGAGGGGCTAAAGGTCAATATAAAGAATGTAACACACTTTATCCATGCAGGAAACACATGGGATCAAGCAGACCCATTCCAACTAAAGTATGCACTCATGCATCTGCGTTTTGGGGATCAACCCTCTCTGGATCAGATCCCTGCCTGGTCCTCGACAGCTGACGGGTTGGATTCAGGCTCAGTGGAGCGGGAAAGGAGACGATGGTTCACAGCTCATCTGTCTGTCCGTTGTTCCTTGCTGAAAGAAGACAAGGAATACTGGGCTTTTTAATTCCAGCCAGAGTAAGATCCTGTAGACAGTATCTCATACAGGGCCTCAACCCTGGAAATACACGCCTGGATATAAGGGTTGTCAGATTTTCAGTTTTTTGGCAAAAGCAAAGGTCCGGCCGGTGAGCACACAATAAAAATTATAGATGAAACAGACATATGTGAAGTAGTTTTTCATGCAAATATATATTTAACACATGTAACAATGAGACACTTGTATCTCCTGATTCGACATGAAATACTGAGGTCCCGTAAATTACGAATGCGTTCGTGCTCAGCCTCCATTTTGTGATCGCCACCATTTTATGTTGCCCTCACTCAGGCAGCTCGGCGATTGCGATGTTTTTGTTGTTTCTGCTTTGCGTGTCAGGTGGCATCCTCGCCTATGTTTACTAATGAGTGTCAGGGTCTGGCTGAGTACACTTATTCCTGTCGGAGCTCATAAATCCCCGTCCGGACTACATGTCGTTTCACACCATTGTTTCCTCTAAGTTATCTTATCTGCTGTCCTTTGCTACATGTCTCATGCATTCTCCTGTTTCACGAACTGTCCTTCTACAACACGCAGCTGTGTTTTCTCTGCATGTAAATCAAATTGTGTGGACTCATTTGTGATTTACTTAAGGGGTCGAATGACAAACAAGAACGGGGAACTTGAGTTGCTTTAGTCTTAAAACATTGTCTATAACGTTTGCCTATAGCTCATGCTCATGTGTGATTGCATTTTGCATTGTATTGTATTGTATATAAACCTGTGCGCCAAGCATGGCAATAAGGTTTCTTAATTGTAGAGGAAGTGTATTGGGACCCACCCCCATCCTTGGAGTTTTGGGGCACCGGGGAAGTCTTGTCTTTAGATGTATCCCCACCTTTCTCTTGAGGCTTGGTAGACTCCTTCTTCTGGTCATTACCCTGATTTCTAGGCCTAATCCTGGTTCTGACCCATGTGTCTGCCCTCTTACCCAATTCTTGTGGAGAGGTCAGATCTGAGTCCACCAGATGCTGGTGTAAAAGCTGTTTTTGACAATTTCTAAGGATCTGCTCCCTCATAATCAAATTATACAATCCTGTATAGTCATGTACTTTGCTGCCAAGCAACCAACCTTCCAGAGCCTTAGTAGCACAATCTACAAAATCAGTCCAGTCCTGAGTCTGTGTCTTCTGGGTATCTCTGAACAGTGACCTGTTCTGTTCAGTGGTTAAGCCAAACCCATCAATTAGAGCACTCTTCAGGACAGAGTAGTTCTTTGCATCCTCATGTCTAACAGTGAGGAGCTTGTCTCTCTCTTTTTCTGAAAAGGAGAGCCACAAGATTGCTGCCCACTTACTCTGGGGAAACTGCTGTACCATGCAGGCCCTCTCCAAAGCAGTCATCCATTTGTGGATGTCATCCCCATCTTTGTAGGGGAGCACAATCTTACTCAGGTTTCTATGATCATAGGACCTGTCTTTATCCTTAGGGATAATGCTGCCACCAGTGGAATCTAATCCACTTAATTTGTGCTCCCTTGCTACAGCAAGTTTAGCTTTGGCCAGGGCTATCTCTTCCTTCTCAATCTGAAGTTGGACAGCTCTCATCCTAGCCTCATGTTCTCTTCTCTGGGGGGAAGTCATTCCCATTTGAGATCCCCTTGAGGCATTAGATTGGTTAGACTCCCCGGAAGGAGATCTATCCCTTCTATTGCCAGGAAGAAGTCTACTATTAGGTCTGGGAAGGGATATGACCTCTCCATCCCCATGTAGGCTTACATTGGACTGCTAAGTCTTCTGACTTGAACTTGGCCTTCCCCCTGATCATCTGACTCATTCCCATCTCCCTCCTCATCTTATGGAGTGATGGTGTCATCTTCTCTGGGGTCCCCTTCTCCTGTATTAACTGTGAGGTCTTCTTCAGCCTTCTCAATATCAGCTGTCTCCAGGATATGTATCAGGATGGGGATTGTGGGGTTATGACCCCTTCTCAGTCCTCTTGAGATGCACATGGCACTCAATTCTCTGAAGCTGAGTATTTCATAACTGGAGGGTGCCTTGGGAGGGTCACCCACAGGCAGAGAACTGGATAGTTCACCTGTGCCAGGCATGACTAGTGAGGTAAAGGTGGTGCACCTACCTACACTATGTGTTTACCTACTTGAACCTCTCTAGAGGTGGTAGTCAGGGTGTGCTAAGCCCTTTGATCTTCAACCACTAAGTTCAGTAGAACTTAAGTATGTAAAGATTTGTTTATATGTACCTCAAGTACTTGATGTGTTCTTTCAAATGATTTTGTCAAAGATTACAAATGGTAAAACAAACAGCAAGCTCAAATTCCAACCGCTGCACACCAATGTGAGAAGTTGGCCTGGTATATGATGATCACTAATTCTAGTGAGCACCTTGCACCAGGCCAAATGACCAAATGGTGATTGGTTGTAAGTCAACCTTATAGACCAGCTATCCTAGGGGTAGCATGGACAAAGGCAGTCTTAGGCTAAACTCAAGAGTGCATGTGAAGCCAGCTATTTTACCATATGTAATCCTTTTAACATCAAATGAAAGGACACCACACAATTTATATATTATGAAATTTATGTATTTATTTCTAGAATAATCCCCTATTCTCTTTATGAGCACAGAAGCACAAGCGTTAAACAAAGAACTTAATATAACATACAATAAGCTGCACAATTATGGATAGGCCGGATGGCCACTCAAACCATATATTAAAAAAGTGGTATAAGTACCACGTCATGAACAATGGTAAGGCCAAGGGCCTTGGGAATCGCTGGGCCTACACTGGACAAGCAAAGGTTAGGACCTAGGAGGACCACAGGATGCAGGTGCAGTGTATTTAGGCAACCGCGTTTACCGTACAAGTCAATGGTGCGTAAAAAACAGAAAGTTATAGGTTTGGGAGTCTTTCGACTGGACTGGAACTTAGCCACTTGAAACTAGGACATTAGGGATATAAATCACTACAGGGGCACCGGATTACCCTTGTTACCTCACCCGCAGGAAGCGGGTGCATAGGTGCCAAAGTGCGTTGGGTTTCTTCGTGGAGTTCTATGGAGCCTTGAGGAAAAGATGCTGCACGCGACCAGGAGAGAAGAGTCCGGTTGGATCCAAGGGTGGATCGAAGATGTAGAGTACCTGAAAGCAGAGGGGACAGAGACTAGGTCAAAAGCCAGTGACCAGGATGGAACCAGGATGGAACCAGGCAATGTTGGGTTGCGATCAGGTGCTGTCGAGTAGTTTGTCTCCGCTGCCACGTGGACCAGGAAGTATCGATGATGACCAGGAGTTGAACACGGGCTGTCCCACGAAGGCTCTCAGTGTCGGCGGTGTCGGTTCTTGAAACGGAGTAACAGGCCTTGGCAAATGCAACCCACGCAGGACTCGAAGGTGGCTTCTTGATCGGCCCAGCAAGGTCAGATCGGTGGCTCCTTTTCAGAGGAGCTAGGGCCAGTCTGGAGAAACCAGACCAGCAGTTTAAATTTGAAGGTTTGTCATCTCAGAGGCCACTAGCCAATGGGCAAGGGACCGGACAACGCGTCGAGCAGGAAAAGTGCAAAAGGGCCCCACACAGCACTCGGTGAGTGTGGAGAAGGGATCTTCGATGCACAGGCTGATCCGGGCTAGGGCTTCTCAATCCCTAAAGCACAGCCTCGAGGGTGTCTCGGGAGCTGCACAGGAAGCACTTCGCTGTTTTTTTCAAGATGGCCGGTCCCACGTCTCACGTCGCCTCCATGGGGGTCTCAGTCTTGCTAGGACTGTGGATCGGGCTATTGGAAGTCTGGGAGTCCAGGTCGTGTCCATCTCTGTCATTCGAGCTCCGGCTGAAGCAATAGCAAAGAAAACCTTAGAGCACTGTTGGTGCCTGCTTGCACATGGTGCCACTCCTTGACCACAATGGAGATTCTTCAGTCTTCTACATCGAGTAGGATGTCGAAAGGTCCAGAGTTTCATATCAAACTTTCAGTCAGGATGATCTGATGTGCCATGGCACAGCTCCTACCCTTATTCCAAATCAAGGAGCTGGATCATCTGCTAGGACCCTCCTATGGGTGGGACCCAGGAAGGGGGTGGTTACACCCCTTTCCCTTTGTCCAGTTTCGTGCCAGAGCTGGGGCTGGAGTGCCCCAGCACCGGTTTGAACTGGACTTTGCATGAGACACCTTGTGTGCCCCAGGCAGAGTCTAGTTTCATTCAGCCCTCCATGCCCCAATCCACTTTCCCCTGTCTGGTGTGGTGTAACACCTCCCTATGACAGGAAACCTATTGTCCAGGCCTCCACTGCTGGAGTTTCGGTCTGCAGCAGGAGGCCAGATTTGTGTCTGTGGCAGCAGCATCCATTTTGTGATGATGAGGCTCTGGTTAGATTTAACTGTGTTTTAGGAAAGTAACATGTCTTCTCCCTCTAGAAGGGTGGAATGCTACCCCCGTCGCCAGGACTGGCGAGGGGGTAGTATTCCAAAGCGTATGACTAAGCATGGGTGAATTTTGCTAATTCGCAATCCTCGAATTTGCAGATTTGCAAATTCGCAATCCTCAAAATTTGCGAATTCGCACCAATTTGCAGATTTTGCGGGTGTTCGCGGGGCACTTTGCGTGTTCGCAGGTGTTCGCGAGGCACTTTGTGTTTTAGCGGTTTTTTTTTTGGCTGGTTAATCACTGCCACCCTCTCCTTTTTTATGCCCATCTGCCCTCCGTACCACTCGCTTCGGTGCCCTTCTGCCCTCTGCCCCACTCATGTTTTGTCCCCTCCTGCCCTCTGTCCCACTTTTGTGCCCTTCTGCCCTCAGCCCCACTTAGAATGGCGCTGGCAAGCTGCCAGCGCCATTCTAAAATAGCTGCAAATAGCTTCAACAGGAAGCACTAATAGATAGAGTAAAGCACAATCATTAATCACCCCAAGTTTGGGGTGATTAATGATTGTGTAACTGAATTTGAGCAGCACCTGCTTTACTTTATCTATTAGAGCTTCCTGTTGAAGCTGACTTTTGTAAGTATTTTAGAATGGCTCTGGCAGCTCGCCGGCACCATTCTAAAAGAGTTACAAAAGTCAGCTTGAACTTTTGACCCAATCCGTTCGCGAATTTCTCGCAAAATCCGCGAATCTCGCGGATTGCGAATTTACTGAAAATCTGCAAAATCCGTGAGCGGAACAGATTTTCCGCCCATGCTTACGTATGACACCTTACATGACATGTTTTGATAAAGCCAAACCAGCGATAGCATTTAACTGCGAGGTTTATAATGCACTTAAGAGTATATGGTATTGCAATAATCCAGAACAGCTATAAGGACATGATTCCGAAAGCTGCAGACAGGCTCAACTCATGCTAGAGCACCATCTCATATAAAACCAAGCACTCTGCCTCCAGGATTGTTAAGGCCTGCCATAGGAGTGACTTATATGTGTATATGTGTCCAGATATAGGTTTAGACATAGGTATACTATATCTAAGCAAGGGGTGATTACACCACCTTGCCCCAGCTGAGTGATCAGCCAGCTGTGTCAGTTTGGATGGCCAGCCAGGGCTGGCAAAAGATATGCTGCAGCCCCTGGTAGGCCTTGGATGCACCTATGCCCTGGGTACCTATAGTACACTGTACAGGGGCTAATAAGGTGACCCAATACCCAATTGGAGATGTACCTAGGGTACAAGGAGTCCATTTTACAGAGAGAGCAGATAGCCTGGGGCTCTGAATAGCAGGATCCCAGGCCAACTAAGTCGAAAACCAGCTAAACACTATCCACCTTCCTACAGGAGTGTAAGGCTTGGCAAGGGGTTCTAAATAGCAAGTCGACATCGCTGTGTAACACTGCATTCAGGATGCAATGGCAGGCCTTGGGCAAGTTTCAGAGTGCCACATAGGTTGGTGACACACGAAATGCTGCAGGCCATCTGGTAGCATTTAAATTACAGGCCCTGGCTATAGGATATCCCACTCTACAAAGGACTTACAAGTAAATTAAATATGCCAATTATTTGTGTGTCATCCAAACCATGTTTACAGGAGTAAGCACAAACATTTTACCACTGCTGTTAAAGTGGTAAAGTATCCCAGAGTCCTACGGCCAACAAAAACAAATTCAGCAAAATTGGAGGCAAGAAGGGAAAGTTTGGTGGAAGCTATCCTAACCTCCGAGGAGTTCTAATCACTAAGGCAGTAGAACCTGGGGGCATATTATCAAGCACTGCATTAAAACTATCGCCGCTTTAGCGGCAGAAAATTGCTGCTAAAGCGGCGATAATGGGCTTGATAATATGCCCTTGAGAATTCCAATAGAAGCCTATGTTCACACCAGAACATTGGCTTCTATTGGAATTCTTAAGGGGATATTATCAAGCCCATTATCATGGCTTTAGCGGCAGTTTTCTGCTGCTAAAGTGGCGATAATTTTAACAATGTTTCTTGATATTATGCCCTCTGGAGAGAACATCAACATTGGAGTGGGCTACCCACAGTAAAGGCCATTCCCTGTAAGAAGATGAGCCACCTCAACAATTTTGGCTTCTCACCCCTCATTTGTATTAGCCACCTGAGGGCCCTGTGATCTGTCTGAATCTGGAAGTGAGCCCAAAACAAGTATGGTCTCAGCTTCTTCAGGGCCCAGACCACAGCAAAAGCTTCTCTCTCAATAGAACTCCACCTTTATTCCATGGGAAGTAACCTCCTAGAGAAGAAATGTACAGGTTAGTCTAGGCCCTCATCATTTAGCCGTTAAAGAACTGCCCCTATTCCATACTCTGAAGCATCAGTTTGTACAAAAAATTCACTGGAAAAGTCAGGGTCGTTGAGCACAGGGGCTGAGCGCAAGGTCTGTTTTATAGAATCAAATGCATTCTGGCATGCCTATGTCTAAATCACATTTCTTGACTGCTTCTTAGAACTATGGTGTCATATTCCTTGACAACCCTTGTGTAATATCCTGTGAGGCCTGGGAAGGCTTTCACTTCAGTTAGAGCCTCTGGGGCTTCCAGGCCATAATGGTCTCTATCTTGGCCTGGAGGCGCTCCATCTTAACCCTACCTACCAGGTGTCCTAAGCATGGCACAGACCCCTGCTCTTTCTGGCTCTTACTGGCCTTGATAGTCAGGCCAGCTTTCGGCAGGGCCTGAAGCACTTCCTTCAGGTGAGAAAGGGGATCCTTCCAGCTGGTACTGAAGACAGCTATGTCATTCAAGTAAGCAGTCCTGAAGATATCTATATTTGCCAAAACCTGGTTCCCTAGCCTCTAGAACGTGGCACAGGCATTTTTCAATCCAAAGCTCATCACTCTGAATTGTGAGTGGAGAAGACTGACCCCTCCTTGATCCTTCAGTTAGGGCAATCTACCAGTACCCTGACGTCAGATCAACTTTACTCCTGAATATAGCAGCCGCTAACCTATCAATTAGCTCATCAGACCAGGATATGCATTGTACATCAGTCTTGGTGAGTGAGTGGAGCCCCCTGTAATTCACAAAGAACTGGAATTCTGGGGTAGTACCCAATGGGGCAGCTTATAGTACCAGCACCAGAGGGCTGGATCAGAGCTACTGGAGGACTCAATAACTTCCAATTCCAACATCTTGGAGACCTCCTCCTTGATGCTGGCCCTCACTTTGTCAGAAAGCTTGTATATTTTGTTTTTGACAGGGAGTTTGTCTCCCATGTCAATGTCATGGGTACACAAATGTGTAACCCCAGGAGTGAGGGAAAACAGAGAGGAGAGCTGTCCCAACAAGTTGTGACAGTCCCTCTGATGTCCTGAAGTCAGGGTAGAGGATACGTTTACACCTTCCACTGACCCATCCTTCTTACACCTTACACTGACCCACCCTTCTTTGTGGATGGTTGGATGTCAGGGAGATGTTCACTCCTCTTCTCTTCCTTCACACCATCTGTCACCAACAACATGGTGACCTCAGACCTTCCAAATTATGGTTTGAGACTGTTGAAATGGAGAACCCTCTGGGATGTCTGGTGGGCTTGAGGTCCACCTCATTCCTTTCAACAATCTCATAGGGCCCAGTCCAATAATCTTGGTGCACCCATAGGCCCCATAGGCCCCATCACCCAAACTTTTTGTGCAGGTTGAAATTCCACAGGGGTTGCTGTGTGGTCATACCACTGCCTCATTACCTCCTGGCTGGCCTCCAAGTGTTCAGGAACTTGCTTTCAAAACGTGGCCATATAGCATGTAGGTAACTAAATCCTGAGGAGGTTTCTTGGGAGCTTGGTCCCACTCTTTGCTGACCAGGCTGAGAGGTCACCTTACCAGGTGTACATACAGAAGTTCAAAGGGGCTAACTCCAACCCTTTCTTTAGCACCTACCTGTAAGCAAAGAGCAGGTATGGTAGGAATTTGTCTCACTTATGTCTCATGGGCTCAGGTGTGCCCTTGTTCATGCTCTGGAGGGTCTTGTTGAATATTTCAAGAAGCCCATTGGTTTGTGGATAGAAGGTAGTGGAAAAATGTAGGTAACTTCACACTCCTTCCACATTGACTGCATTTAAGCAGGCATTACATTTTTGGCCCTGTCAGCCACCACTTATTTGGGGAAAACCGCTCTGGTAAAAATCTGCAATAGGGCCTTAGCCAATGCAGGTGAAGGGGCATCTCTCAGGAAATGGCCTCTGAGTATCTTGTGGCATGATCAACCAGGACCAGGATAAACCTGTTACCAGAGGCTGTCTGGGGATCTATGGCCGCTACAATGTTGATGCCCACTCTTTCTAAGGGGGTGTCAATGACAGGCTAAAGATTCTGAGGAGCTTTCAGCTTCTGCCCTGTCCTCCCGCTGGCCTGGCAGTTCAAGCAAGTCAAGCTGAATGTATCCAAGGAAATCTTTATTGGGGATGAAAAAGTGGGGAACAAGCCTGTAAAGGTCTTGGCCTACCCCAGATGTCCTGCAAAGGCTATTTCTTGAGCTGGCTCCAGTCGGAAGGTCCTCTAGCATTGTGGAACTACCAGTACTCTTCCTGCCCCATACACATGTGCCTTAGGCTCACTATATAGCCAGCCCTCCTCACAATAGAAGCAGTGATTTCCAGAGGCATCACCAGCTTCCCAGGCTTCAGCCTGTTGCCTTATGCTGTCCAGAATTGAGCAGCCTGTTTGTGCCTTACAGAACTCCTCCATGGTCGGACCTTCTTCTGCTTGCAATCCAGTATTCTCAGGCAGATCAACAAGAAAGGCAATGTCCTCAACCTGTAGGTTACGGGGCAACCTCCTCTTGTGCCCCGTCTACCTCATCTGAGATACATCGGGGGGCTGATTTCCTGTGCCCACTACTCTTCCCCCTTCTGGTAGATGCCTAGGCCATATTTCCAGTCTCCATAATTCCTTGACTCCCTTCCTGGGCAGCTATGGGCCTGGTGGCGGCACAAATCCATACAGGCAGCCCTAATATTTCCAGGTGTGACTTGAGTTGGACTTCCTTCCATATAGTTTACTCAACATCATTCCTAAACAAAAAATCCACAAGCATGGCATCACTCACAACAAATTTCAGAAGACCTGAGACACCGCCACCCAAATGTAACAAGTGCCACATGGTAGTGACTTTCCTGATAGTTTGCTACTACAACCTGGAAGAACATATTGGGTAGAATCTGCTCTTGGACCACCAGCTGAATCCTGACTGTCATCATAATGGCTCCTGTGTCCCTCAGAGCTACAAATCTCCTTGCTATTGTTGGTGAATGACTGTATTTGAAGGCATGTGGGTTTTAGGCACCATGTTCACCTCACCCAGGTACACTAGGGTGGCCCCACTGACTTCCTCCCCCCACTGACTGGGACAAACCCATCCCCAAGCACTTCACTAGCCAAATCTGGTGTCTTTATTCCAGTGCAGGATATACCATTGAGATCACCCTTGTAATGCACATACTCATAGCACTTTGGGGTTTCATTATGTTTCTTATCAGAAAAGTATTTCTTATGGTGGCCAGATTGTGACTGAGACCTTTTGCAGTGAGAACCATTTTAGGGGCCTTGAGAGAACTCCTGCTTTTCATCTCTCCCCTCTTTCTTCTGGTGGGAACCCCGTACCACTATTTTGGAGTTTCTCTAGATGCAATCTTGGACACTCTGGTGCTGACCCAGATGCACGCCTCCTCAGCCTGGGGTAAGTCAGCTTGCTATCAACCAGGTGTTGGCCCAGCTCTGCAAAATAAATATCAAGCATGTGCTTTCTCAGAATTAGGTTGTACAGCACGGTGTAATTGTCTACTTTGTTGCTCCTCACCAAGCCCTCAGTGCCTTGCTGAAATATTCTAGAAAGTCCACTCAGGTCTGTGAGGGGAAGTATGTGGATGCCCCTGAGCTTCTGTCAGAACCTCTCAGGGGACAACCCAAATTTACTGACAAGTATGGCCTTCATGGGATTGCACTGTGTCTGGTCTTCTATCTCTTGTGCTAGGAGGGTGTCCCTTTTCTAGGGGTGGGGGAATTTGCGTAATCGCGCTATGCAAATCTCTGAGAAATGGTAAAAGTCTCTGCAAACACGCTGTATTGCTTATTCGCGATGCTTTTTTACTGTTCACAATAGCTGTTTGCGTGCTCTGGTGGAAATATCTTGCGAACACGCATTTTGAGGAAGCGAACAAGCAAAAATTTTGCGAAGTCGCGGAACGCAGAATTTTGGGCAATTTACTGTTCTCCACCGGACGCAAAATTACCCAAATTCCACAAATTCTGCAAGCGGAACGGAATTTGCTGCCCAGGCCTACCCTCCGCACTGCGGGCATGCTCCATCAGACGTTACCCCCAGATCTCCTCAAGAACCTTGTGAACCCTTAAAGATACTTTACATGCCAATTGGCAATGTCATCCCCAACACATAACTGGGCACCAAATACTTTGGTATGCAGACCCTTCCTTCTCCAGTGGACACTGCAGGTCTGCTGCCACTGTAACTGCTGGAATCAATCTATCTAGCCCTTAAATACAGCTGCTTGAGAGTAAACTCATGGGCCATCCTTCTTTCCTCCATGGCTGGTTTCTTATACTGTATGGCTCAGACAGCCTCTGCTGGTTCCTTCCCTAGCTCTAATTTGGCTGGCTCCAGGTACTACTTGAGCTTCACCTCTTTTCTCCTGTCCTCAAGCTCCTGCGAGGACAGGTCTCTGGCAGACACACTGCTCCCTACTCCATCCTGAGCATCAGGGGAATCCATGTCATATCCTGAGGTTGAGCTAGGCTCTCATGGGAGCTCAGGACCCTGATGTGGGTTTTCCTCCTCCTCCTCATTCAAAGATAGTGCGTCCTCTTCCTCGTTGTTATCTGCCTTATCCTCCTCTGGTGTGGCCTGCCATCTCAATACCGCCTCAAAATCCCTCAAGACTAAAAAGGAGATCCAGCTTGGAGGCTTTTTTTCTGCTTTCAATCCTTTTTGCTTGCAGAGTTTCAGCAGCTTAGGTGTACTGAGGGTGTCTAAGTTGCAGGCATCCATATCCATGGTCCAAAAAGGAGTTTAGGGCACCTAAATTTGGAAAAAGGGGGGAAAGCAGCCAATTAAAAATGAAGGATGAATTTAAAACTTGTAATGGTCCTAGATGTGGAATAGTAGCATAAAACAAGTCACTGTATGGCACTGCACAAACAAAAGTCCATCTCCTCACTACTGATCACCAATGTTTAAAAATTGGGTTCCTGGTTGAATGGGGTACAGGCACTGGTCAAGCAGTAAGCACAATCCTAGTCATGGTGGGTCAAAAATACACCCTAAGTTAACCTATGATCACCCTCTCGCAACTTGGCACAGAGCAGTTAGTCTTGACTTGTGAGGCAATGTGTAAAGTATTTGTGCAACACTTCAAACAATAAAACCGTGAAAACACCACACAAAAAGATTCCATACCAGGTCAGAAAAATAGCTCTTATTTTGATAAATGAAACACAACCAAAACAATAGAAATCCAATAAGTAGTACTTGAGAAATGGATTTTTAAAGAATAAACTATAAAATAGCGCTTAAAAGCAATAAGTGTCGGGACAAAGTCAAAAGTTCAGGCCAACCACAATTGAACAATAGAGTAAAATATAATACATTGTTAAACTATGCTGGGGGGTGCACAGCTCACAAAGTCCAGGAAGCCAAAGTTATGTGGAAAAGTCACTTTATTCGAAAAAAAAATTGCTATTAAAATCAATCAGATCACGATATCAGCCAACGTGTTTCACTCCCACATTGAGAGCTTCCTCAGGGCGCAATAAGTAGCAATCGGTCTGCTTGCATTTCCAAATTAGTGAGTCATTACGATGATGTTGTTACTTCAATTGTAGACAGAGCAGAAAATAGTAACAGGGCCTACAGTCATCTGAGTACTCCTGGAAATCTATAATATCAAGTTCCGTTCTAATGACGACTGTAAGAAAGCTGAAAATGGTGTCTCACTGATCCCACGCTCTGCAGTTCCAACTATAAACGTCCATAGGCAAGGATTGGCACCACAGTGACAAAGAAATTCTCCAAAAAGAAACCCCAATTAAATCATGAACAAGTACATCCGGTGCAGTCCAAGGTGATAACTTGCAGTTTCAAGTACCGTTTGCATCACGTTGTGGATGCACGGGTAGTGGTAACTTTAAAAGGTGAGTTCAGATGATATCACTTATGAATTCTAGTCTAGGCCACTGTATGTATTACATTGCGTAGTCCATCATCCCGGGCCTTAGGTTCCAATAGGATGTTGCGTGTTGTTCCCGTGCATGAAGCTCTTATTTTGATAGATGAAACACAACCAAAACCATGGAAATTCAATAAGTAGTACTTGAGAAATGGATTTTTAAAGAATAAACTATAAAATAGCGCTTAAAAGCAATAAGTGTCGGGACAAAGTCAAAAGTTCAGGCCAACCACAATGGTACAATAGAGTAAAATATAATACATTGGCACCAACATTACAAAAGTCCAATCAGTAGAGGCAGAAATATGCTATTTCAAAGATTAAAGGTAAGTATACTTCCTAAAAGCACAAAGTGTCACTCTGATATCTGGGTATGCAAGACCGGCTGAAAGTCACAAGTTCAAGCTCACCACGATCGAATGCAGGTTTCAAGTTAGTCCAGCTGAAAAGGTCACCTTCTAAAATCAAGAGAGAACAAGGGGAGGGGGCTCTGCGGAGAAGGGGCAGCATTGAGGGTGGTCGTTACTGTAGTGCAAAGAACCGGCCGTGCATCACGGATGGTTGTCGCTATAGCACGAAGATCCGGTTGAGCGCCATGGACAGTTGTTGCTGGAGATTCACGTTGGCAGTCGCAGCTGACTGTTGATGCTGTAGGGCAAAGTGCAGGTCTCACATTGCCAGTCATCACTGGTGGTTGCTCTTGCAAGAAGAGTATCGTTCACCGGAGTTCCGCATGGGCAGTAAGATCTTGGTGTGAACAGTTCCATTCACGGTCATGAAGAGCCTAAAACTTATAGATTTCTCCTTTTCTTGGAGAGAGAGCTCAACTGACAGCCCACCAAGAGTCCAAGACCTGAGGGGTACCTCTTGGGGATCAGGCACTCACTCCCACAGAGGCCATCACGACTCAGCCAGTTCTAATTGCAGGTCCAGGCAGCAGGTCAGCTGGGTAAATGCGGCGAGGACTGTGGAGCTTGTTATGTCCCTGTAGCTCATAACAGGAGATCAGTAAGCTGACCCTTGACGTCACGTCAGTGTGGGTTGAAAGGTGCAGATACACTTGTCCTCCTCACCAATCAGAGCAGCAGGTAGCAGGGCAACAGAGTAGCATGGCAGTAGAGTGGAAGTTCTTCTGGCAGCAGGGCAGCACTACAGCCCTTCTTCTGTAGTAGACACAAGTTTAGAGGTGCACTGAAGAGTTGGGTCTGAGGGACCACTGTTTATCCTTGGTACCAGCTTTGAAGTAGGAGTTGTTTCTAAAGGATTCTACGACCCTAGAGGTACTTGGAATTATCTTCCTCCCTATCCTGGCCCCAGCTTGACTAGTATGAAACCTTTTGTGAGTGTGCTGAGGCAGAACTTTTGTGATGGCCAAGTTTGGTAGGTGACAGCTGCTCTCTCATCAATACAGAAATAGTCCATTCTGCCAACACCTATTGCCCCTTTGTCTCATTGTCTGTAAGCAATACAGAAAGACTATCTGCCAGCTACACATAGTATTTTGTCATGTTACCCAGAATATAGGTAACAGGTGCCAAAAAGTACATGAAAATGCCAACTTTCTATAAGTGGCATTTTTAGAACTGCGACTCAAAATCCCACTTTACCATTAAAGTAGGTTTTATGTTGCAATTCTGTAGACACCAACCATTCCTACTGGCTCCCAAGTGAAAGTTATCACTTATTAAATGTAATAAAGCAACTCAATGGCATCCTAAGAGAGGGGTAGGTACTGTAGTAATGAAAAAACAATCTAACATGTTTCACACCACCAGGACATGTAAAAATTAGAAATACATGTCCAACACACAGTCCTTGAAAGCCCCACCTCAGCTCCAATCATACAAGTGTTCAGGACCGTATTACCATCTGCAGTCACTCACATCAGTGAGGCCTTTCCAGGCCAACTCATAAAAACCATTGAAAAACTACACCTAAAAGTCTATAAAAGAGTGTTCAAATTGCCTTATTACATCAGAGGATCCTTGGTGAGACTTGAATTTGGCCTGGAGGGTATTGCATGGTCCACTATGGGGTCTTTTCTAAAGCACTTCCATAGATGTACCTCGGCAATGCCAGTCACCATGAAATTTGTCCGGCAAAATATATTCAAATGCAAAAACAATCCGTGGTCCACCCACCTAACAACTGCGGCAGCCTCCCTTCACATTGACTTGACCGTCTTGAACATCCCATTACTCACGCACACTGCAGTAAAAAGCATATTGAAAAAACAGATCAAATTCCCCTCAAAGTCTGCAGACTTTGAAAACATGAAGTCCACCCCGCCATTAAGGGCCCTGGCACGTTCATACAACAGCGACAGCCAAGTCTGCCTTCAGGCCAAATCTTATCTCAGTTGCAAAATCGGGAAAGCTTGCCTGACCCAAATTCTGTCTGAAAGGATGCTGGCATTACACATTAAAGACTTCAACCCCAAATTGCCAATGCTTTCCAAAATAGTCAAGTGCAGACTTTGTGGCTACGAATCTGAAACCTTTTTACATCTACTTTGTAGTTGTCTGATGCTGCTGGAGCTTCGGTAAACACTATTAAAGCCAATTTAATTAACCCACGGCATAAGAACATGCAACAACGCAATAAACTGGATTTTTAGTACCTTGGTTCCCCTTGAATTGGCAATAAATGGCACATTTCTCAATGTTGTGCAGGACCTTCTTAAAAACACACAACCAAGCATGAAGATGTTCGTGGATTGACAATTCCCAGCTTCTGGACCTTGGACATTAGACATAGTAATGTTTGACCGCCTTGCACTTGAGTTTTAATATCTGTCATGTATTCACTCTATCTTGCAGTTGATTTTAACACTTTTATTTACTTTTTGTATAAAAGCATTCAAACCAGTTTTCTTATAACAGATTTTAAATAGTCAAATATCCTAAATTTAATTAAACTGCTTGTATGCCTAGAATGCGATCTTGGGACACCAAGTGCCAGCTATTGCATGGACCCAACTTTTCCTTTTTTCTCAGCCTAATATTCCTTTTTTTAATGTTTTATATTGTTTCCGTTTTAAGTAACCTACACAATAAAGTTTGCATTGACAGATACATGTCCAACTTTTTAAATACTAAAAATTAAGGTCAGGTCAAGGTCAGGTCAAATGGCAGTTTAATACTGCACACGCAGGCTTCAAGGCATTGCTGAGACATATTTAAAAAAGGTTACATTAGTGGGTGTTACAACCAATCAATCAGGATTCATAAAGTGTGGCAAATCACCCATGAGGGTCTCAAGGTGCTAGCGGGGAGGGAGGCAGAAAGGATAAAGCAGTAAGAAACAAGGCAGGACAGGGAAAGGGAGGTGAAAGCAGTAACAAATGAGGCAAAATCAGGAGAAAGCACTCGGAAAAACAGGGGACAAGAGTGAGAGAGCAGTACAAAACAAGGAATAAGCAGGAGAAAGCACTGAGAAAATAGGAGAGAGGACAGAGAAAGCAGTAAAAGACGCGGCACAACATGAGAAAGCACTAAGAGAGACCCGGAGGAAGCAAAGCAGTGCTCCAATACAGGAGAACTAGGCCTGGGACTTACTCGTAATACATGCTGCAGGACTATTATTAGCATTTAATTTATAAGCCATTGGTACATGTAGTACCACTTCACTAGGGACTTAAAAGAAAATTAAATGTGCCAATTGGTGTAAGCCAATTTCCCCATGTTAAAGGAGAGGGCCCAAGCACTTCAGCACTGGTTAGCAGTAGAAAATTGCTCCAAGTCCAAAAGCCAACAAACATGTTCAGAAAACAAGAGGGTGGTGGTAAACGTTTGGGCATGACCCTGCAAAAATGGTCAAGTCCAACAATACCTTACTTCCATCTCAGCGCATACCAACATACACTCGTTTCAGTGCCCCACAATCATTAAAATTCCACATACAAAAATGATATGCGCCTAAAAGTAAATATATGCAAGGGTTTGCGTTTTGATTGTGTCACACGAACTACAACACTATACTTTGGTAAATTTGGCTCTAAGAGGATTAATAATTCAGAACATTAGGTCAGACTTCCAAATTGTTTAAGTATTCTGTAGGGTCACTGAGGCAAATAAAATCCTGCCACATTAGAAGTAGTCAACCTCTCACTGTTGATGAAGAAAGCAATAGCTTTATTTAGATGAGTGAAAGAGACAGTCCTATTAACAAATGACAATTTCTTTATAGTTTGAAGCTTTAATATTGTCAAAAATAAAAATCAAATTAGGATTTGGTGGATAATAATGTGATAAACATTACAGCTGCAAATGAATGCATGTGAATAAAGATCACTCTGGGTTCACTGCCTACATTTTAGGAGTCATGTGTAAAAAGTTTGTAATTGCTCAACAAAATGGGTCT
This sequence comes from Lissotriton vulgaris, assembly GCF_964263255.1. Taxonomy (NCBI): domain Eukaryota; kingdom Metazoa; phylum Chordata; class Amphibia; order Caudata; family Salamandridae; genus Lissotriton; species Lissotriton vulgaris. Next base: position 68,771,657 of record NC_141695.1, read on the forward strand.
ACCAACTATTCACAACTTGCATGTTCTTCATCAAACAGCTCATCTTCTTATTTTTGTCTTCATCAGGGCATTTTTAAACTCTGTGTTTTTCAGGGTGTAAATAATGGGATTACAAAGTGGAGTAACAGCAATATATGACAAAGAAGAAATCTTGTTGCCTGAATATGTTGATGTTGGCCGCACATAGGTACCAAAAAGAGAACCGTAGAATAAAACAACTACAGTGAGGTGTGACAGACATGTGGAAAATGCCTTGCGCCTCCCTCCTTTAGATTTAATCTTTAGGATAGATGAGATGATGTTGGTATACGAAATAATGATTACATTGAAAGACATTAGTCCCACTATAGTAGCCATTACATAGGTAAGGATTTCAATTGTGCTTGTACCACTACAGGAAATCTTCAGAAGAGCTGTCACATCACAGAAGTAGTGGTTAATTATGTGTGACTCACAGAAGGAGAGCTGAGAAAGCAATACAGTATGAGGGATTGGGACTAAGAAACTTACTACCCACGTTACCAAAGCGAGTCGGATGCAGAAGGAGCTGCTCATGACAGATGTGTAACGTAAAGGATTGCATATAGCAACATATCGATCACAAGCCATGACCGAGAGAAGGATTAATTCTTCAACCACCAAGACCAATAAACAGTACAGCTGCAGCATGCACTGAGTGAATGAAACATGCATGCCTTTCTGAAAAAAGTGGACCAGCATTTGTGGGAAAATGACTGAAACATAACATATATCATTAAAGGACAAATTTATAAGGAAGAAATACATGGGTGTGTGCAGATGGGAGCTGCAGTAAATGGTTGTAATGATTAGAAGGTTTCCTGCCAAAGTTAATAAGTAAATCAGTAAAAAAGCAACAAAGAGGGGAACTTGTAGTTGTGGAAGGTCAGAAAATCCTACTAACAGCAAATAATTTTCAGAACTCTGGTTTTCTTCTTTCATTTGTCCAGCGACCCAGGAAACTGTGTTTGTAGATAATCTAAAAACAAACATAAACAACATCATTGAAATGGTGTAAGCTTGAGGACAAGATAATGCCACATAGGTGAACCAATAACGCACATATAATAATAGGAGTATTTCAATAGTTAATATATAGCAGATATTACATTTTCAACAGGGGAGTATAAGAGATCTGTCACTGTGCTGCAAGTCATGGAATAAAATTTCAGCAAACCTGTCATGGCCTTTTATTCTTCTAAACTGGTGAATTTAGTTTTATTGGGATGCTTAGAATATGCTATAGAAGTTAAAACTGTGGAGCTGATTCTTAGGGTCCTGTTTTACTTGGAGTTTACACAACTTAGGGCAGCAAACAAAGGTTCATATTTATGGTCAAGACACGCAGTGCAGGACAACAACTTGCTTGCATGACAGGGAAAGGGCAGGAACTGGCAATATTTAGGTCAATACAGCACATTCATGTCTTTTCCTCTGAGCTGGTGCTCTTTTGTCAGTCTAGCACTAATGCAGTGACCCTTTCACCATGGTGTAAGGTGGCTGTGTTACATGCAGGATTGTTTTTGTGCAGAAAGGGTCACACTGAGGCGTATTCTACAATCTATGTGTGCTGCATAATGCAGCAAATATTGAAAAAAGGAGTAATAAGGAGAACTGAACTTATTTATCCTTCCTAGGCCTCTCCTGGGATGGTGTGTCATTTTGGCTTATCGCAGGTTTATCAGCCCTGGTAAATCCGGGAATGCGTCAAAAAACAAAGGGGGATACTTGGAACACCAACGCAGCGACCATGGAACACATTCCCAGGGCAGAGTAAGGCAATGTGGTGATTTGTGCTGCGTTGCCTTACTCCAGATTTATGGGGCCACTCAGGGCCAAGCAAAGTGGGCTTGCATGGCTTCCTATATCTGACTCAAGATATGGGTCGCTCTTGCACAATGTTGGGTGGTGCAAGAGTGATGAAAACTGGGTTATACATATGGCCGAAAGTTGTTATGCTAGATTGTGTGATCTGGAGAGAGCAGAACTGTGACATATCTACCAAGAAATGGTGGAGTTCTGGTTTCTCCATGGGCTGATGAACTTTGTTCAACCATACACCAAAGCAGACACCTTGGAGCAATAGTGCAAGGGGTTCTGTGTAATGGTCTGCATAGTTTATGTGTAGGAAGTGTCCCTTCCTACACAAAAACTATGCTTGCAGGCAACTTCCAGTTTTCATGATGGTTCTACCACCAGGAAAACTGCGGGGGAGAGAAGACAAAGGTCTACACATGTGGCTGCGCACAGGGGGGCATAACATGTGCCCCCCTGTATACATCAGTTCCTGCACAGCATGGACTTTCAACTCCATGCAGTGCAGGAACCTTGTGTGGCATTCCCGTTGCAGTGCCTCTTTTCAAGACACGGCCGCCTTTGAAAAAGGCACCACAGTGATACTGATACAGTACCTGCCCGCCAGAACAATTTTAAGTTGTTATCGGTGGGAAGCGGAGACTCTTGGTGGTGCAGAGGCGCGGTGGTGGTGTGCCACTTGCCCCCACATCACCAAAAGTAATCATTTTGCCTAATTGTGCTCTAGTGTTAGGATGTTTCCCCCAAATTACTCATAATTACATAGGCAGGCATAATCATCAAACAGTATTGCAGGGTTACTGAAAACTTTCCAGTGCAATTGTAAGTTTGGGCAGCCTAATATATTTGCATAATGTATGTGAATTGTAGCTGATGGGCAGTGAAAAATGGACAGTAGTCTATATATACCTGGAGACCTGGAGAACGGATGTGCCCCCAAAATACACCAAGGCTATGGAAACATTCTGGGGTTCATTACGATGTTGGGAGAAATCACTTCCGTCCAACACCGCATTGGTCATGGAACCGACCTACACCTGGTCGGCAGTCCCGACCGGCCCATTAGGTTGCGACTGAACACTGTTCGGTTGCATTCCTATATTTTACAATGGGACAAAAAGCGTTCCGGCCGTGAACCGGTTGGAATGCATGCTCCCATTATAAAATGGGAGGTGCGGTTCATACCTGCACTCCATCAAGGTGCCTGCTTCAAGGTGAAGGAACCAACAGTGGGGCACTATATGGGCCCCCTCGGCCTCAAACAGAAGGCCGACGGGGCCAAAAGGGGCCATGCTGGGGGTCACCCAAGAAGTTTTCTGGCATGATTTCTATGTTGGACAGGACGCATAGAAACCATGTCGGAAACTGTCAACGTAATCTCCAGGGCAGAAAGGTCCATCCTTGAGATTACTTAGTGCATTTCGACTGGTGGATGGGCTCTCCAAGCCCATCAGAAGCCAGACGGAATGACCGCTCTGATTCATTTCCAACAGTTTCCATTGTAATGAGGCAGTCGCAAAGGAATCGGACCGGCACATTACGTTGCGGTTTGGAAAGCTCCGACCGTAATCGGCCCCTCTGTGTCCCATAGTCCCCAACGAGGGAAGCATGGGTGTTGCGGTGTTTCCCCCTACAGTATTTTTGGAAGGTCCCATGGAAGCTCATTATTCTTGCTGTAGGACAAAGAGTGTTTGTTAGGCAGCTATTGTAAAGGAAACATTTGTTTATGTTCAGTGGTGAAGGCCTTGCTTTGTAATAGTGAAACGTTTATGTTAAAGCCATTAGGTTTTTTGACATACAGGGTAAAAGACAAATGCATTTTGTGACTAAATAAAATCAATAGGCTTAATGTTTAAAATGAAACGCAGTCCTATGAACTTTAGGTCTGTGATTTTGACGGTCAGTTGACATGTCTTTAGGGGCGGATACTCTCACATGTTTTTACCTATTTAACGTGGATTAGGGACTGCTATTGCAAAAATGTTACATGGTACCTCCTACATAATGGTGATATACTAGATTGAACAGGTTCATTCCCACTATAATATTTGTTTTGGGAAAGGGACTCCTAAAAGTCAAATGCGAGCTGCCAAAGCTAGCTCGTAAGTTGCGTATGAGTAGCTGAATTGGGCCTATCAGCTGGTTTGAGAAAGCGCAGCAGTCCACTTGCTAAAGCAACACTTTAAATAACTTTTCACTTATTCTCGGAGGCAAAGGAAATTGTGAAAGATTTCTGTCTCTCTTTCTTTTCCCTTTCTGTCTTTTCTTCTTTTTTTTCTCTTTTTCTCCTCCAATTTGTACTTTCTTCTTTTCTCCTTCCTTTCCCTTGTTCTTTCATGATTTCTTTATTTGCCCCCTCTTCCTTTTCTATCACTCCTTGTTTTGCATTCTCGATTTTCTTCTCTTCTTCTTTATGTGTTTTTCAGTTGTTTTCAATAATGGATATGGACCTAGAATAATGTTTCAGCTTTTGCTGCATTACAAACATAGTCAAACATTGAGTTGATACCACAGTTGGAAATGACATGAGTGTAAGTCCTCATTGAATCCCAGAGTCTTCACACTATGGGCCCGATTACAATGAGATTCAGAAGGCTCTGACCATCGGTCGGAGCCTACCAAATTACATTTTAATGTGCTGGTCGGTATCATTTCTGACCACCTCATTATACTCGAGGCGGTAGGAAAGAATCCGACCGGTCATTCCGGCTGGCTTCGGACGGGCTCAGAGAGCCCGTCCCCCATTCGCAATGCGTCAAGTAATCTCAAGGGCAGGTTTGAGGTTACCATGACAGTGTCCGACATGGAAACCAGGCCAGAAAGCTTCTTTGGGGGCCCCGAACAGGAATATCATGATGTCCAGAATATTGTGGACATGAATGTAGAATATCATTTTTTGTGTTGTTTTTACAATCTTTGTAAAAGTATTTGTGTATAAAATGTTTATTTATCCTATTTCTGATAATATTTGTTTGCTAATAGTCGAATGTATTTAATAGTATATTTGTTTCATGTTATGTATATTTATTTAAAATAATTATTGTACTATTTATTGTATTACATTTAAAATGGATTTACAGTTAAATAAAAATATATGTTTAAAATTGATTAGTAGAGGAAAATGTAGTTTATATGGAAAGAGGGTGGGGAGATTTTTAAGATATATTTGTATGAATTATTATTCAAGTACATTTAGGGGCTCATTAGAATGTTTGTCGCAAAGACTCCTTGGTTTAATGTAAGTATGGCCAGCAAATCCATTCCGCTCGCGGAAATGCGGATTTTCAGCAATTTCGCGAAATTGCCGAAAAATCCGCAAATCCGCTCGAGGTCGGATTTTTGCTTATGCCCGAGTTGAAGCTCAAATTCAGTAACATTTTATCAGCCCAAAAAATTAGTGAGGATGGTCAAGGCTGGGCAAGTGTGCTTTATCCCCATATCTGCTGTCAAAAATTAGCTGTAAGACTTGAGGGAGGTCTTTGCATCCATGAGTTTCTCGAGTGCAGCCCCGTGTAGTTCCCGTGACCAGGAGGCAGGTTTTTCCTCATCTGCTGGCCTGCTCGCTCTCTGACCCTTTATACACAAGAGGCATGTGAACACGCATAGAAGCCCCGCCCATTTGGCCCTGCACACCACACACTAGCGGTATGAAATGTCTCCCCTTCTATTTCCCCACTATGATGGACAGCTCACTCAAGGGACCTCGGCAAAGTTAGAGGCACACATGGTCATTGGAGACAAATCTTCTGGCCCTTTACGCAGCTGCAGTGTAGGAAAAGCACTATACATTTACCCAACGAGGTAGCACTTGCTGATTAACCAGTAGAAATAGTACTCAAGTGTATATTTGTGCAAATCTGCGAGTTCGTGAATTTTTTTCGTGAAATCGCGGATTTGTTTGCCATTTCGTGAGAGTTCGCGGACCGCAAATCCGCAAAATCCGCCCATACCTAGTTTAAAGTTCAACTGCCTAATTACAATGTAAACGGTCGGAGTTTAAACGGGCCTGTTAGTCCGACTGGCTTACGACAGGCTCAAGGAGCCCGTCAAATAGTCAGAGGCCGCACATAATCCCATACGGACAGCAATCCTATTGTTGGGTTTATGATGTTGGTGCCTGTCACATGGTGCAGAGATTTATAGGAGCTCCCATTTCTCTATGCGAGCTTGTGCTGCAGCTGGTTTAGCCTCCAACACCTTCTGAAATAATTTAGACTGGCCTTGTAATTATAAATTTGAATACTCAAGTGCCTTTTACTTCCTTAAAATGATTTACATGAGTGTGGGAATAGTAAATTTAACTCCTTTATTGTCCGACACCTTACCCAAAATTATTTATATTGTAGTGGGAATAGTAGATGTAGCCTCTTTAGTTTTCACAATTCCCCAAAAATGATTTAGTTTAGAATGGGAGGAGTATATTTAAATACTTTAGTGGCTAACGCATTCTCTTAAATGGTCCTGATTGGATTGGAAATAAGAAATCTAACCTCTTTTGTGTGCAACACCTTCCACAAAAATGTTTACAATGACGTAGTAATAGTGAATTTTACCCCTTTAGTGTCCAACACATTCTGCACAAACGTTTTGTGTATCTACTTTGGTATACAGTGTACTTTTTGCAATAATATTAGCACATGTGAATGTTTTTACATTTGCTTTTATTTTACTTATTATATTTAATGTTCATTTTTGTATTTATGTTTCACATATACTTTTTTAAAGAAAAAGAACATTAGTGTTACGAGTTAACTGATGAACAGACAAAACAACCACTGCCAGACCCAACTTCACCAATTGCATGACAATTGTAGCTGGCTGGATGCAAACCAATTGCCTGCAACTCAAATCTGACAAGACAGAATTACTGGTCTTTTGCAACAAGACCTCCCCATGGGACTCCAACTGGTGCCTGTCGGAGCTAGAACCAACACCCATACCTGCAGACCATGCTAGTGATCATCCTAGACGACTAGCTCAACATGACAGCTCAAGCCAATGTAGTGTGCACCTCCTGCTTCAACATTCTACGCATGCTGTGAGAAATCTTAAAATTGTTGCCTCAGAACACCAGATGGAACATCTTGCAAGCACTCATCACCAGCAGGCTGGACTACACTAACACTTCCCACGCTGGAATCTCCAAACAACTCCTATACAGACCATCCATAACACTGCTGCAGGATTCATAGTCAACGTCCCACGCCATGCAACACTCACACTGCACCGTACCTCAGGAAGATTCACTGACTCACCATTCACACCCACAGCCAATTCCTCTGTACACATATAAAGCCCTGCACAACACAAGACAAGAATATCTGAATAGCCGAATATACGTTTAACAACCCACCAAACACCTACGTTCTACCTCACTTTCACTTGAACACATTCTCCACATTCACAAAGAAAAACTGTAAGTCACTCATTCGTCTACATTGCACCCAAGACAAAGAACAACCTACCTCAACACACCAGAGCCTCCTCCTCAGTTTTTGAGTTCCGTAAGAAGTTGAAGACCGGGCTCTCCGCTTAAACAATTGGGGACAACAAACCTACACACCTACCCAAGCGTATGGGTACCCTCTCGGGTGATTAGTGCACTATACAAATCAATGTAATATAACAAGTTACAGTGTCAGTAAATGTTTTCTACTTTTTTGGTATAGTATCACATAAAGGGCCCGATGTAGGTAAATCCCATTTACCGAATTTGAAATACCTATTTTTACCGATTTGGTATTTCAATTTCGGTAAATAGGATGTAGGTCCCAACATCTGGAATCGTTACCGATTCCTTACTAATTCGGTATTTACCGATTCGGTAAATACCGAATCGGTATTTGCTATTGAATCCTATGGGCCTTTGAAGCCCATAGGTTTAAAGTCAAATACTGAATCGGTATTTACCGAATCGGTAAATACCGAATTTGGCAAGGGTGCAGGGGGTGTCACTTTGACACCCTCTAGCACCCCCAAAACGGGCATGTGTGCAATGTGGCACACAGACATGCCCTAAGGGCACTTCTGTCTGTCACATGGCACATGTGTACATGCACAGATGTGCATGTACACAGGAATCGGTATTTTACCATGGATTTGTATTCCATGGTAAAATACCGATTCTGTAAGCCATGTGCTGATGGAACATTGGCTACCTACATTGCATTTTCGGTAATTTTACCGAATCGTTATCATTACCTAATCGGTAAATATTACCGATTCGGTAAATTTACCGATTTGGTAATGATAACGATTCGGTAAAATTACCGAAAATGTGCTCCTACATCTCGATAGCCCTTTAGATCGGAAACGGCCGAAAATCAGTTTTTTCGGCCGATTCCGATCGGTAAAGGGCTACCTACATCGGGCCCCTAGTGTACTTTTAACGCAATGTTAACATATGCATATAATGCTGATGTGAGTTGGTCATGTGGCAAAATAGATTTAAAGCACCTGAGTCTGGTAACGCAAACCTTTACACTTATGATTAAGGCATATATGCCGAAACGCATAGGGAAGAGAAAAGACCTTGAATTTGCAGTCACTTTTATTTTGTAAATTAAACGTTGTGGTGACACCGTGAATTGTCTTTAGCACCTTTTATACTGTGTTGATGAATGGTATGCTCTGTCCCCGTCAGCTGAAGTCGCATTGCAGGGCTGGGGGCCCCCGACTAGAGATTCTTTTGCAGTGTTTGTATTGTGTGGCATGGCACACCTGCCCTTGCGCAGGACAAAGGATTAAGCCGGACACTATGGGATTTATATGCCCCTTGCGCCACTTCTATGTCATTTTTAACATAGGAAAAGTGACGCAAAAGTGGCGCAAGGGGCTTGTAGATCGGCCCCTATGTGCGCTAGTTGTGAGAAAGGGAGAGGTTTTTAAAGTTGCACGGACTCCAGATAAGAAACTTCCAGTAATATAAAGGATTGCCGGGTTTTATTAATAAATAATTGTGGCATAGTGTGCTGAAATGTTGCCTGTTCCCGGTGTGTGAATTATGAAGAAGGACACTTGTCAAGAAATAACAATATTTAAACTGGGAACAGAGAGGAACATTACCACTGAGTATAATTGTGCACAGGTGTCAGTTTATAAAGCTTAATTTACAGCATTGTTTTCAGTTGACAAAGGCTTATTGTGAAGCTGAAACGCGTCCTGAGTGCTTGCCTGAAGAAATGAAAACAAAGGCAAATGCAGTAACTCCGTGTTTGAGTGCTGACCTTTCTCCAATCTACCAGGATTCAATGTCAAAAAAACAAGCATTGGCATAGCCAATAGGTCTCGCTTTTGGGACCTTACAAGTATTTAGTTACGCAGTACGTTGTCCTTGGTGCAACAACATAAACCGTTGAATGGCTAAACACGTATAAGGTCACAAAGGCGAGATCTATTGACTATTCCAATGCTTGTTTGGGTGTGCGGCAAATCTTTACCCTCAAATAAGTAATTTTACTTTATGCCCAGGCCACGAGGCATGTGAATGAATGAATCAAACAACTTATTCGGCACACGAATACCCGGAGGCGTTTTGGTGCTATGTAGATTAGAAGGGAGAAGATGAGAGCAGAGTGTGCGAAGATCATTGGTTAAAAAAACAGGTTTTGAGGTTCTTCCTGAAAACCTGTAATTGAGATAGCCACTTCCTAAGCTGGAGAGACTGGCAGGTTTAAAATCAAGTAATTCTGAAAGTCATTTTTAAATCAAGAGATCCCTGTAAATTGCTCTACTTCAGCAAATAATGGCAGAAAAGAAGCAGATGGCTTAGTCAGTCGCAGTTTATTTATCATAAGCATACAGATGCATCCTATAGTCATCCCCCACCCATTTTAACTCAAGTAATATTTTTTTATGCACGAACACTATTCGCAAAAGACTCCATATATAGTGCAAACAACAAGGGTGACCACAGGCATTTCTGTCTGGTGCCCCTTTCTATCGAGAAGAAAGAGAAAGCCTCAGAATTATCCAACACTCTCACCTCTGGTGAGCAGTGTCCGCGAGACAACGAAGCTCAGAACTTGTGGCAAGTGCATACACCCCAATGCTTTCTTGAGTAATGGCCAGTGTACTCTGGCAAATGATTTCTCATTAAGGCAGATAAATAATGCTTCTTAACCATTTTAATATTATCAGAAGTAAACCTCCTGTGAATAAACCCGGTTTGATCCATGTCGAAGACTTTCCATAGGCTGGCTTAATGTAGAAACCAATTGGCATATTATCAAGACCGGCGATAAAAATTATCGCTGCTTTAGAGATAGGAAACTGCAGCTAAAGCAGCGATAATGGGCTTGATAATATGTCCTTGTGAATTCCCATAGCAGCCCAGGTTCTGGAGTTAACCTGGGCTTCTAGGGGAATTCACAAGGTCATATTATCAAGCCCATTATCGCCGCTTTAGAGGCAGTTTCCTTCCGCTACAGCAGCGATAATTTTATCGCCGGTGTTGATAATATGCATCCAAGATTCCAATAAAAAGGTTAACATCAGTATTTAGGAGTGATATGATTCAAAAGGAGAAGCACTTTGTCAGTTCCTTTTCCAGCTTAAGCAAAAACGTACATGTGGTTTTCATCATGGACTCCGTTAGAGGCTGGTCTACCCAAAACAAATTTAACAAATGCACCAGGATAAGAGACAACAGATGGATGAACGATTTAAAAAATATGGCTGTAAACTCACCCAGGCCAATCGTGAACAGAGTCAGAAGGGTTCCCAATCTTATGATAGAGCAATTGAAGGGGGAAATTCAAAGGCTACTGAAAGAAGGCATAAAGGAAAAAATAAAGTCTTTAGAGGCGTGTACCTGTCCTGGCACTGAAGGATTTGGCCAAGCAAATAAGAATGTGTGTTAATCTTGGAGATCCAAACAGACATATGGGTAGACCGTCAACTACTGCCAAATATCTCAGAAGCTCAGGCTGTACTTGGCGGTGCGAGTATGTTTAGTATCTCGGTTGTGATCATCAGGTTAAACTGCATGAGGAATCGAGGCACGTTACCTTTTTTGTTACCCTATTGTTACCCTATTGGGGGGGCCTACCATTTAAATAAGATGCCATTCAGGTTAACCTTAGCCTGTTTCGAAGGCATAATGAAAAATACAATGTAAGATATTTCTCATGCCTTTTTCTTTGAAGAAGATATGCAGAAACACGATAACACATCAGAGTCTGCATTGGGAACATTAACTAAGGCAGCTCTTACACTCAAGAAAAAAGCAAGCATTTGCAATGCAATCATCTTGCATTGGCGTGAGTTTTAACTATTGCCTTTGTAAATGACAATGTCTTTTGCCCATGTGCTTTGGTTTGGAGTGGATGTATGTGGTGTGGAGGGGATAATTATGTGGGTTGTATTGGAATTGTGTGGTGTGGAGTGTATTTAGGTAGTGGAAGCATGTGGCATGTTATGTTATGTTATGTTATTAAATTTTGTATAGCGCACAGATGCCGCAGCCAAGAGGCGTCCCGGCGCTTTTGGAGATAAAAGACACAACACAACAATGATGACCAGAACACAGAGCTATACAGCGGAGAATAAATGGGTTTTTAATTGTTTCCTGAACTGAAACAAATCGTGGATGGAACGAAGTGAAGCAGGCAAAGAGTTCCATAGTGTAGCCGCCATCACCGAGAAAGAGCGTCCACCCATTCTGGACTTTTTAAAACGAGGAACAATGGCTAGATTAGACCCTGCTGACCGAAGAGCTCTTGAGGGGACATAATGGAGGATGGTCTGGGAGAGAATAGGAGGGGAGGCCAAATTGAGAATTTTAAAAGTAAGGCACAAAGCCTTAAACTTGATTCTTTGGCCTACTGGGAGCCAGTGAAGGTCACAGATAGTGCTGCGAGCTCTCTCCCCTGGCGGATAGCCAGGGGAGAGAGCTGCAAACAATAGATAGAAACGAAGATAGAGAGGGATATTGAGTTTGTCTTAACATGCAGTTTGTGGGCAAATAATCTCCCCGTGCTAACCATAACTAAATGTGTCTTTGTGTAATATAACAGCCGAATCTGTAAAGTGCTGCAATATTTTGTATGCAAGTGCATGGTATATAAAACTGCTTTCAGAAAAAAAATAGATCATGCAGGGCTAGGAAAGAAACAGGCACTTATATGGGAATGAAGCCATTTGTGAGGTAATACAATTTTTATCAAATTAAATTGAATCCAATCTCTCAGGAGGCCGGAGGATGAAGCAAGCATTTAAAAATCAGTGGCATCTAAAAAAAATATATATATATAAAAAAATGCTTTTGAATGGCCATTTGGACTTATGAAGTAAAACAAAGCGTCTTGTTTTGAACTGGCACTGGGGTTGGGGAAATAAATCATGCTGTGCCTAGCAAGGGCTGGTGAAGAGAGTCTAGATTAGTGAATTGTAAGTCAAATCCTGCCGCTGTTAGTTCTATACAAGATTCCTCTACTACTCAACAGACAGTAGGGCTGGGGCTGTGAAATGTGCACGCCTTTGCCAGGGCTGGTAAAGCGTGTGAAACACTCAATTGTAGGTTGAATGTTTCTTCTGCAGGGCCGAGAAAGCGAAACAGTGGTGCAGCAAACCAACAAGCCAGCACACACATGATCTGAAGCCCATGTAATGCTGTTGTTGCCAGTGTTTGATTGTAATACAGAAAGGAATGTGGGCTTAGGAATAAAAAACGCAGCACGACACGCGCGCAGAGTCCCAGCTCCCAACAAGGCAACATCAACAGAATGCATAAGCAAGAAATAAAGCATAGGAGGGTGAAATGGTTAAAAACTGTGGGCCTATTTACAAGCCCCTTGCGCCACTTTTGCGTCACTTTTAACATGGGAAAAGTGACGCAAAAGTGGCGCAAGGGGCTTGTAAATCGGCCCCTGTGCCTTTAACCGGATGGAGGAGCTAGGTAGAAGACCGTCATTTTTTCAAAGCGGTTACAAATATAATCTGCAGTTCCTAAAAGAGCGCTAGGGAAGAAACTATTTGAACTATATTTAAATGCTAATTAAAAAAATCATAACTGTATCCGTTCAGTAAGGCTGGGGACAAGGCCGGCCTTCATAAGGCTCGAACCAAATAATGACCATGTGCCTCATTTATGAGGCTGTGCATCACGTTTACGCCGCCGGTGCGTCACTTTTTGTGACGCACCAGTGGCATAAAAAATGCGCCTTGTTGCGCCATATTTACAAAGTGACGCATCTAGGTAGATGCGTCCGTTTGTAAACCCCTGTGCCACATTATACCTGTGCCAGGTATAATGTATGCAAGGGGGGCGTATTGACGCAAGGAAGTGTCGTAGAAGTGACGCAGTGAAATCTATAAGATTTCACTGCGTCAGTTTTAGGACGCCGTTGCGTCAAATCTTGCGCCAGCCTCACAGCAGGCGTAAGACTGACGCAGGCCCTTTCACATGGGGCTTGCCCCATGTGAAAGGGCGCATTGCTGGAGTTGCGTCACTTTTGTGGCACACTCCAGCAATGCGTCACTTTTGCGCTTACAGATACGTCAGAAATACTGACGTATCTGTAACTCCTTGCGACATGATGCGTCATACATTAAATATGACGCATCAGGAATGTCAAAAGGAGTGCGCACTGAGAAGTGACGCATCGCTGCTTTCACGCAACGATGCGTCATTTTTCATTAATGAGGCCCCTTGTATGCCGCGTAACGATCAGACCTGCTGATTTTTGAAGTTTGGAAAGTAGTAGGTTCAATGGTAAATTTCAATTCAGCATTTTTGACCAAATCACAATCTCCCGTGCTAATCATAAATCAGTGTGTGAGTCCGAAAATGCAACTGTCAAATACCTAAAGCACTGCGATATTTTGTGTGTTAATGCGTGGTATATAAAACTGCTTAAGAAAAAATGTAATACATGCAGGGCCAGCTACAAAACAGGCAGATGTTACAAGCAATGGTGAGAAGTTTTACAACCGAAAGCAATTTGGTTTTATGAATAAAAAATGCAGTAGGACATGCACAGAGTCCCAACTAGCAACAAGGCAACATAACTAACAAGCAGCTCTAATATGGCACAGTGTTTCGCTGCGTAGGAGCTGGAGCGTGGCAACGGGAGGAGGCAAGCCGTAGAATAGCTTCTTTTCTTTGGCTAATTGACAAATGCAACATGTGAAACCGGAACATTATATCTGTGAGCTCCGGAGTCCGAAAGAGGCTGCAATAAAACCTTAGTCTTTGTTGCTGGAGCTTGGCAGTGCGCCCCACAATATATTGTTTATTTATTTTTTTATATTTATTTAATATTTATTCCTGGGGATAAAAGCGGATCGATTCCAAGAGTTCCCCCTATATATATATAATATATAGCGTTAAAGCAAGGTGTACACTTTACTGATTTTGCATTGTTCATCTTTTACGGTTTTCACATCTGGAATGGGAAACCGCATACACATTGTGTGCATGAATCCATCAATTTAAGGGTGGGCAAAACAGTACCTTATGCACCCAAATGTTTTGGCACAACATGCCTGGTACAAATTTCGAGAGCAAACTCCGAGGTTGGGCACAATTGACTTACTCCTATTTAAAGCGCAACAGGGCTTGCACGCGCATCGTAGATAAGGTCCTATTATTTAATATAATGTCTTATAAAGGAGCATGATGCCTATAGCGTCGTTCCCTATATATGAAAGCAGGCGAGTTGAGGCCGGCAGTCCTTCTCTGCCATAGCCAGGGTGGTAAAACCTATGAGTCCGGGTGCAAATCACATCAACAGCAGCTAACAGGTAGGATTAGCACCCAGTGATAATATCCGTGGTGGTATTAAAGAGTCACCGCTTCTATCACCAACGTTGCCCCTATTCTCACCCCTATTACACGTGGACAATTACCTTCAGATGCACTCGAGTGAGAACTACCTGTGAGACATAGAGTGCACGCGCAAGTCACACCTAAAGAGCACAAGTGGTGAAAAGAGTGAACATATCATCTGTTCCGCTCTATAAGTTACTCACTGTGTAATGTTTCCGTGAACACAAGAGTCCTCGTGTTACACCTTTAGGAGTTCTACCTTCTAGTGAACAAAAGGTGAGGTTGGTGCACTCTGCAGCTACTGGAAACAAAGTTCAACACCTCTGGATAAGATTATTGCTTCAAAAGTTGGCTTGAGGGCAGGGTGAGCAGCAGGGTGCACTTCAAGTTAGGATGCAGGGTGCACTTCATGTTAGAATGCAGGGTGAAGGATGCAGGGTGCACTTCATGTAAGGATGCAGGGTGAGCAGCAGGGTGCACTTCATGTTAGGATGCAGGGTGCACTTCATATTAGGATGCAGGGTGAGCAGCAGGGAGCACTTCATGTTAGGATGCACGGTGAAGGATGCAGGGTGCACTTCATGTTAAGATGCAGGGTGAAGAATGCAGGGTGCACTTAAGGTTAGGGTGCAGGGTGCAGTACTCAGGGTGCACTTCATGTTAGGGTGCAGGGTGAAGGATGCAGGGTGCGCTTCATGTTAGGATGCAGGGTGAAGAAGGAAGGGTGCACTTCAGGTTAGGGTGCAGGGTGCAGGATGCAGGGTGCACTTCATGTTAGGGTTCAGGGTGAAGGATGCAGGGTACACTTCATGCTAGGATGCAGGGTGCATAATTCAGGGTGCACTTCAGGTTAGGATGCAGGGTGCAGGATGCAGGGTGCACTTCAGGTTAGGAAGCAGGGTGCTCTTCATGTTAGGATGCAGGGAGCACTTCATGTTAGGGTGCAGGGTGCACTTCATGTTAGGATGCAGGGTGCACTTCATGTTAGGATGCAGGGTGAAGGATGCAGGGTGCATCGAATGAGGAGCCTCGGTAAAGAGGGATTTCACTGACGCTTGCCCCCTGCTTATATAGGCGAGTAAGAGTTCTGTATTAATGGTGACTCTGCTCCTCTCCCACAGGGACTCTGTCCCTCGTGATGATGATGATGATGGAGCAGGAGAGCCAGGGCCAGAGATGCAAACCAGGTGATCCAACGTCCAATGCTCATTAAAGGCTGTGCAGGATTTCCCTCCTGACAAAGACATTTTGGATTAAAAAAAGTCTGTTTGGTTGTGCTGGAAATAGTTAGCAACAGGTGGTGTGATGACCATGCCTGCTGAGGTTCATCAGTGGTCTGATGGTGACATTGAGCCGGGCTGAAATGGTGAAAACAGACATCCTTCCAAAGTAACCACTTGCAGCAGGAAACTTTCAGAATTACAAAAGTGTTTTATTCACAAACATCTTTCTTTACTATGAAAAGTTACAAAGGTGGAAATATTGCACATTCACACATTGCGTCTGCTGGAAATTCTCGTGCACAGACATGCAGTTTCCTGTCGCACACAGTGTTTGGTTCCAGCGCCAGCTGTTTTTAGAGCAGGCGAGAGGGGCGCGCACCAAACGCAGCTTGAAAGGCGTCCGCCATGATGGCACCTAAGTCAAATGTTGACTTTGAAGTCCACCCATTTCAGTTTGGAGTGTAATTGTGCATTTTAGAGAGGGAATATAGGGGCGATAGTGAATTATCGCCGCTTTAGCGGCCGTTTTCGGCCGCCAAGCAGCGATAATTCTATCACCTTATTAACAATCTATCAGCAGTTAGCGGCAGCTTGTAGGCGAAAGCGAGCAGTTTCGCGCCCGCTTTGCATGGCAGCAATATTTATCGCTAATGACATGCATAGTGGGCGTACCCAACCTGTTAGCGTCTGAAAGCAGTCGCTAACGTGGCTATCGCCTATTAGCAAGGCAGGCGTAGCAATGGAAATATTTGCGCTAAGCGTGAATATCTCCAAAAACTAAAACCTGTCCAGACCAGTTCTTAGCCATGTTATCCAAAGGAAGGTGGATAACATGACTGAGAGCATTTTGTCGCTAATGCATGAATATCGATGTATTCTCAGCGATATTTACGTATTTCGCCGCTATCGCCGGATAAAGTATCGCTTTATACTAATAGCACGTTATCTCAGCGGCAAATTCCGGCGATGCCCAGCGATAGAAAAATCATCACTAAGCCTATTTAGCGATAAATATCGCTACTTGTTGGTAATATGCCCCATAGTTAGTAATTGGCAAAGTGAAAAGTAAACATTGGGCTGGTAAATCCGATATTTGGAGCCAGACAAACCACAACATCCAATTACAGATTTGAACATCTGTCAACATTGAAGGTCTTAATTCCAGAATTGGTGGGTTTTGTTGTTCATTCAAAACATGTACATTTTCGTCCAGGAATTTGCACATTTACTTGATGTAAAATATTGTGATGGGTTATACAGTCCAGTCCAGCGCAATTCCCAGTTTGTACTGGATTGTCACCCAGAGAAACGCAAAGTCGAGCAATGCTCTGCCTTGCACTACTTTGCATCAAGGGGGTTTTCTTGGGTGGTGCACGGGGATTGTGAATAGGGATTTGTGCCAAAATCCATCACTTCATCAAGTCAGAAGTGTAAAGAGAGCAAATGTTTTCATTTCTCTTTGTTTTTCCAACGTTGAATGTGTGTTGCATTGTACAGCACATATACAAAGATGAAAACAACTTATTGCAAACCAAAAAAAAAGAAGCACAGGGGCTTATTTATGAGACATGCGTCACTTTTATGCCGCAGGTGCGTCACTTTTTGTGATGCACCAGCAGCGTAAAAAATGTGCCTTGTTGCACCATTTTTACAAAGTGACGCATCTAGGTTGACCATCACTTTGTAAACCCCTGCACCACATTATTCCTGTGCCAGGTATAATGTATGCAGGGGGGCGTTCTCATGCCAGAAAAGGTCGTAGAAGTGATGCAGTGAAATCTATAAGATTTCAGTGCGCCACTTCTAGGACTCAAATGTGTCAGTATCTTACGCCTGCCTCACAGCAGGCGTAAGACTGACGCAGGCACATTTCACATGGGACTTGTCCATGTGTAATAACTCATTGCTAGAGTTGCGTCACTTTTGTGACACACTCCAGCAATGCAACATTTTTGCTCCTACAGATACGTCAGAAATACTGACCTTTCTGTAACTCCTTGCGACATGATTGCTGTTTTCCCGCAGCAATGTGTCACTTTTCATAAATGAAGCCCACAGTTTTTTGATCTGGAGCTGTTTTTCACTCCCCCTTTTATACAGTACCGTGCAGTACAGTATCAAATATTGTTCTCCAATTTTAGCTGCAAACTGAACCTTATGCTGGAGAGTCCTTATGTGAATTGTTCAAGATTTTTTTCTTTCTTTCTTTCTTTCTGCAGTCACAAGATTAAGCTTCTTGCACACCCCATTAAGATACTTCTTCTTTCTTGAGTTAAAATATGTATTTCTTGAGTTCTAATATGTATTGGATATTTGGATCTCCTAAACATTTCAGTATGGTTTCTTTTCCTTGTGTGTTTTTTAAGATATTACTCATTTGTTTTCAGTCGTTAACATACCTGGCATGCCAGGATGCCAAACATTAGGGAAGATTTTTTTCTTGCTATTTGGATCATTTTTGACTACCAGCTGTCGGATAGATACTAATTATTGTAGTCGTCAACATAACTATTGATCTCACCCGCATTTTGGCAATTTGTCTCTCATAATCCCATCTATCTATTCTTTTATTCTGTTAATTATGAGCATCCTTCAACTCCCATATGTCATTTAGAACCTAGACTTCAACTGGACCCTGTTCAGTAACTCATACTGCAGGAACATCTTGTTGGTCCTTATCAAGGAGGCCCACACATAAATTGCAACGACATGACCGAGTGTCATTGACTTCATTACTGAACATGGTGCGGACCAGGTCGGGCCTGTTGAACCCACGTTTCCTACTTCATAGCCATTCATTAATTCTTCCACGATTTTTTGCCCTTACGAAGTTCAATCCTTGAATGAAACGCGTTGGCTGATGTGTTTACAAATCCAATGGATTGTTGAAAATAAAGATTGTTATATGTTTTGAAGAAAGACACTGATCAAACTTTCTTATTGACGTGATATTGACTTGGGTGTTCACCGCTCCATTGTTCTCATACTTCTTTGGAATGAAGCCTTTGCTCTAAACAGTGTCCAGTTGCCTCACCATATTCATAACAGTCTGAGCTGATATTTTGTGGCAATCTCTTTACTCCATGTCATATTAATGTTAGCTTTACATCTAGCCACTTCAGTTTGCAACTCAGTAATATTACTTCCAGACAGAATCCCAAGTGTTAGGTTTTCTTCGCTAACTTTCAATTTATCATACAGCTCCTGGACTCTACGTTTGGCCTATTTCTGCTTATGTAGTCCAAAGCTTAAGACCTCCCCTCTGAAGCAAGCCTTAAAGGCATCCCATCTATTCCCATAGGCAACATGGTGTCCGCAAGCTCGGTTATTTGAGCTGGCTGCTCATATGTTACCCTCATATTTACAACAAGGGGTGGTGAGGGACAGAGTCTCTGAATTAAGCAGAAAGCTCTTACCCAGTCAAGAGATCAGGGCTAGATCCAACACCGTTTTTTAGCTCACTGCACCATCCCAGTTTCAGAACCTGGCTGTATGCAAATTAGTCTGTTCCTGTCCCAGTGCATGATGGGAACAGGGCAAACCAAACTACAAAAGCCAATTCTTACACTGGGAAGGAAACAAGCTCCCGGGGACCGGTTTCTGGCATTACAGCCGTCTTCGGCCCGGTTTGCTTGAATCCTGATGGTGCAATGAGCAAGGGTCTCACATCTGAGAATACCCTTCCACGCTTAGGGTGGACAAAAATATTTACAACAAGGGGTGGTGAGGGACAGAGTCTCTGAATTAAGCAGAAAGCTCTTACCCAGTCAAGAGATCAGGGCTAGATCCAACACCGTTTTTTAGCTCACTGCACCATCCCAGTTTCAGAACCTGGCTGTATGCAAATTAGTCTGTTCCTGTCCCAGTGCATGATGGGAACAGGGCAAACCAAACTACAAAAGCCAATTCTTACACTGGGAAGGAAACAAGCTCCCGGGGACCGGTTTCTGGCATTACAGCCGTCTTCGGCCCGGTTTGCTTGAATCCTGATGGTGCAATGAGCAAGGGTCTCACATCTGAGAATACCCTTCCACGCTTAGGGTGGACAAAAATATTTACAACAAGGGGTGGTGAGGGACAGAGTCTCTGAATTAAGCAGAAAGCTCTTACCCAGTCAAGAGATCAGGGCTAGATCCAACACCGTTTTTTAGCTCACTGCACCATCCCAGTTTCAGAACCTGGCTGTATGCAAATTAGTCTGTTCCTGTCCCAGTGCATGATGGGAACAGGGCAAACCAAACTACAAAAGCCAATTCTTACACTGGGAAGGAAACAAGCTCCCGGGGACCGGTTTCTGGCATTACAGCCGTCTTCGGCCCGGTTTGCTTGAATCCTGATGGTGCAATGAGCAAGGGTCTCACATCTGAGAATACCCTTCCACGCTTAGGGTGGACAAAAATATTTACAACAAGGGGTGGTGAGGGACAGAGTCTCTGAATTAAGCAGAAAGCTCTTACCCAGTCAAGAGATCAGGGCTAGATCCAACACCGTTTTTTAGCTCACTGCACCATCCCAGTTTCAGAACCTGGCTGTATGCAAATTAGTCTGTTCCTGTCCCAGTGCATGATGGGAACAGGGCAAACCAAACTACAAAAGCCAATTCTTACACTGGGAAGGAAACAAGCTCCCGGGGACCGGTTTCTGGCATTACAGCCGTCTTCGGCCCGGTTTGCTTGAATCCTGATGGTGCAATGAGCAAGGGTCTCACATCTGAGAATACCCTTCCACGCTTAGGGTGGACAAAAATATTTACAACAAGGGGTGGTGAGGGACAGAGTCTCTGAATTAAGCAGAAAGCTCTTACCCAGTCAAGAGATCAGGGCTAGATCCAACACCGTTTTTTAGCTCACTGCACCATCCCAGTTTCAGAACCTGGCTGTATGCAAATTAGTCTGTTCCTGTCCCAGTGCATGATGGGAACAGGGCAAACCAAACTACAAAAGCCAATTCTTACACTGGGAAGGAAACAAGCTCCCGGGGACCGGTTTCTGGCATTACAGCCTTCTTCGGCCCGGTTTGCTTGAATCCTGATGGTGCAATGAGCAAGGGTCTCACATCTGAGAATACCCTTACACGCTTAGGGTGGACAAAAATATTTACAACAAGGGGTGGTGAGGGACAGAGTCTCTGAATTAAGCAGAAAGCTCTTACCCAGTCAAGAGATCAGGGCTAGATCCAACACCGTTTTTTAGCTCACTGCACCATCCCAGTTTCAGAACCTGGCTGTATGCAAATTAGTCTGTTCCTGTCCCAGTGCATGATGGGAACAGGGCAAACCAAACTACAAAAGCCAATTCTTACACTGGGAAGGAAACAAGCTCCCGGGGACCGGTTTCTGGCATTACAGCCGTCTTCGGCCCGGTTTGCTTGAATCCTGATGGTGCAATGAGCAAGGGTCTCACATCTGAGAATACCCTTCCACGCTTAGGGTGGACAAAAATATTTACAACAAGGGGTGGTGAGGGACAGAGTCTCTGAATTAAGCAGATATGTTACCCTCATCCACACTTTTGAGAGCTGCTTTGTATTTTAAAGACAATAAATTGAGGTAGAAGTGTTACCAAAATGCTATCACGGTGCCATATTCAAAACGTACGGGTCCACTCGGGAGATCTGGTATCCCGATTGGCGCTCTACAGCATTGATTGTAACACTGCCGATGCCTATATCTGACCGCCTGCTTCTACAGATTGTACTCACTCGGTATGGCTGGTAAGGAGCGCTGCTGAGCCAGTGAGAGGAAAGTTAGGCGCGAGAAGTGAGAGGCTTCTGAAAGCTTGGTGCACGCGTTGGGCTCAGGACGGCACCAGCGGTATGCTGATAACTGCAGCAGCAAGAGCATCAGCGGGACTGTGGTGGCTCCAGAGGAGGTATTGGAGTATCTTACAATATCGCTGTTGGGGCACTCTCACAGAACTAACAATTTACAGTGGCCGACTAAAGGAAGGGTCTGTGGTGTTTGAGATGCCTACCAAGACTGCGAGAGAGAGCTCGGGCCCTGGCTGATTCGACCGGCTCTGGTGCTGCGGTGGTGAACAGGAGAAACTCTGCAGTTTTTAGTCTGTGTAGCAAGACAAGCAAGGTGGATACTGTGTTACCGGCTATGTCTGCTGAGAAAAATTCCTAAGACACCGGTAAGCGCATTGTGCTTCTTGTGTTTTTGGGGGTGAAAGAAAGGGAGAAGGCTTTACAACTTCCTCAAACAGAACCTGTGTGGACACATGATGTGAAAGTTTCTGACATTACTGAAGAGCAATAAGTGGGGCAAGCCGACGTTACTGATGGCAATGGGGATCAAGTTGACAGGGCATTATCTATATTACCCAGTCCTAATATAATGGTCACAAGTGCCACAGGGGGGCTTACCCGCTCCATTAATGTGTCAAATTTACTTCTTCGGGAAAGAGGGACAAAGGTAAAAACAGTAAATACAGCGATGGAAAATTTGGTGAATAAAGGCAACTCCAAACAGGAAATAAATGGGGTTTTACAGAGATCAACATCACTGCACAAAGAAACAGACTCTGGTGACCACTTTGATTCTCTCTCAGATCACTCTGACTCCTCCAGTAACAAGTTAGAGTTGGGCTCAAAATCTCAACATGAACTACCTCCGGCCAGTGGCAGCGATCTCAGTAGTACACATCTGGAGGATACAGGATGGGATACATCACAGGACAGTCCTCGCAAAGTAAGAAAGAAACAAGACTTTAGAGAGGGTCCCAAAATGT
Organism: Lissotriton vulgaris; assembly: GCF_964263255.1. Lineage (NCBI taxonomy): Eukaryota > Metazoa > Chordata > Amphibia > Caudata > Salamandridae > Lissotriton > Lissotriton vulgaris. The sequence goes on from NC_141695.1 coordinate 68,794,213, forward strand.
TAGATGGTGGCAATGTTCTGCAGTGGGATTACTCCATTATAGCTGACACTGGCACGGGTGGTGAGGAAGCTAAAGGAGATACATCCGGTCCGCTGGAAAAGACATCTCTTGCTTTGATTTACCAACATTTTATGACCCATAGGGAGGAGACACTGGCAGAGAGTCAGAGGTTACAGAGCAATTGTAAACTTCAGACCTCGGTGCGCTGCATTGCCAAGATTTGCAGGGAATTTACCACTGCATTTAGCGAAGCCGAGGCACAGATTTCTTCTTTAGAAGATGGACTCGTAGCACAGAAGGCTATTACGGAATCTTTGTGATTTTTAAATGAAGACAATCTGTGGAAACTAACAGACCTAGAAAATCGTTGCCGTAGGAACAATATTAGAGTATTGCAGGTCCCGAAAAGTAAGGAGGGGCAAGACCCCCATAAGTTTATCATTGATTAATTCACCGAAGCCTTCAGGGAACTATTGCAATGGTACTCTCACAGAGAAGTGCAGAATGCACATAACTTCCCTTTTTCTATCCGTCATAATCCCGGGCAAGGAACAGCTAGACCCAGAGCAATTTTAATATCCCTAAATAACTTTTTGGCACAGGAAGTGGTGTACGAGCTGACTCCCCCTGATAGAAAGAGGGCTGTGAAAGGGTTGGAGTTTTTTGTGGGCCCAGATCACTGTCACTATACTGTTTGAAAAGCGCTGGCAGCTTCAACAGCTTATTTCTTAATTTCAAGTGAAAGGGGCTCAGGCTTTGTTACTTAACCCCACTAATCTACAAGTGCTATAGAAAGATCATACTAGATTTTTTATATCTGAGGTCCAAGCCAAAGAGTATTTACAAACTTTGTAATATTCAATAAGTAGTGTTGGATCTATTTGTTAAAATGGAGAGTTTTTCTCTAAGAGCATAATTGATGGGGTAGGTCATATCAGCCGGAATGCTCTGACTCCTTTCCCCGGTTTTCTTTTTTTTATAGCATTTTGGGGGTTATGTATTTGTGTATTGGTGTATAAGAAAATTAGATACGGCACTGGAAATTGTCTAGAGATATGTGCTATGAAGAGTTGATGTTTTTTTTCTTCTTGTTCTATTTTATGATGCGTCTTTAGCACATAATGACGTATATTGGTGTGGGCGGGGTCACCTGGGTGGCTGGAGTTTAGTATCACTGGGAACTTGGTTCCTATTGCTTCATTGAAGGGTGGGGGAGTGGGGAAGAGAGAGGGGGGTTCGGGAGCTGGGTAATTTCAGGGTTAAGGTTTCGGTGGGGCAGGTAGCTGGGGGTAAAACAAGAAAAATAATCCACAGCATTGTTAACTTTGTGAAATTTAGAGTTATTACATGTTACTTAAGAGAATCATGCAAGTAATGGTACCTATCTATGCTTCATGGTTAATCTAGGGCTCTGGATATGTTCATTCAACGTTTGAGGGATTAACAATTATAATAAAAGGCAAAAAGTTGCTGCAGAGCTTAGGAAGATTCACCCAGATCTTGTATGCATTCAGGAGACTCACATGCCTTGGGGAAAACGAAAGGCTCTATTAGAGTTGGGGTTTGCCGTCTTAGCCACCTCACAGCAGACAACTATTAATCATGGGGTTGCTGTGTTGGCTAAATCGACTATACAAACACCTGGAAGCACAGCTGTAGGCAGCCTGGATTGTATTTTGGGGTGCTTTAGGTTTATGATATGTACAGTATATGGCTCCAATCTGGATGAAGCCCCTGTACTCGAACATCTAAATCTTGAACTTGCATCATGGCCCACACCTCTGGTGTTATGTGGGAACTTTAATATTAATCTGGTAAAAAGTGAATTACAAACAGGCATTCTGAGGTATATCGGTAGGAAGCCTAGGGTGTTTAAGGCTCTATCGGGCACATGCATCAAGCTAGGCAATTACGATTCCTACATAGCGATTATTAAGGAATCGCTAATATTGATTGATTTATTTATTTTAAGGTTTTATAGAGTGCAAACTTGACCCGTGAGGGTATCAGAGCGCTTTACAGGTTCATAGAGTAATACAGAAAAGACGGTTATCACAGGAGACCAGTACATCGGAGAGCTTTACAGAATCTAAGGGTCATATGGTAGGCAGGGTGTCAAAAGGGTACTGTGCAATGGAGGGAGGGGATGCTGGGTACTAGACGGAGGGTGAAAACTGTACATTGTATCATTTTACAGATTAGAGGGTCATACAATAGGCAGGATATCGCAGGGGCGCTTTACATTAGGAGACGGAAAAAGAAAACTATACAACAGGGTAATTTACAGAGTTGAGGATCATACAATATGCAGGATATCACACGGGTACTAAGTCTCTCGGTGGCTGTGGAGCGGGTTTAGCCAAGGTATTTACCTATGAGGAAGGATTTAGTCTCTTTTTTTAAGCGTGCCAGGGAGGGGATTCTTCTGATGTCGGGAGGGAAGTAGTTCCATATTCTTGGAGCAGTCCCAGTGAAAGCCCGATTGTATTTTTTCTTTTCTTAAAGCGTGCAGGCCGGAGTAGGAAGGCATCGTGAGTTTTTGTTTCCTCCGGATATCACAAGCTTCTGTGCTAGATACGCCGGTGAGTTAGAGTGTAAGGCCTTATGCGTGATGCATGCCAGCTTGAGGTGAATCCTAGCCTCGAGGGTAAGCCAGTTCAACGCTTTCAGGTGAGGAGTGATGTGATCGAATTTTCAAGAGCCTGTAAGTAATCTGGCAGCTGCGTTGAGGCAGGCTTTTAAGGGTGCCAGAGAGACCTTGGGTAAACCGGAGAGGATGGAGCAACCATATTCCAGCCGAGAGATAACTAATGATTGGACTGCAAGTTTTAGGTTGGGAGCAGCTAGAAAGGGTTTCAGTTTCCATAGATAGCTCAGGTGGAATCTGGCAGATTTGGCCATTGAGTTGATGTGGTCTCGCATGTTTAGGTTGTAATCCAAGGTAATTCCCAGCGATTTGGCCGAGTCCACAATGGTCGGGGGACAATTTAAGGCTGTGATAGCTTTGATCCATGTCTGGATCTCAGAGTTGCTCTTGGGTGGGGAGATTAGAAGGAACTCAGGGGCATATTACCAAGCAATAGCGATAATTATCGCTATTGCTTGGTTAGAGACAAAAATGTATCGCCGACCTGCGGTGATTTTTATCGCAGATAAACCTTGGTATTACCAAGGTTTATCGCAAATGCGATAAAAATCGGCCGCAATGCATGAATATTGCTGAAAAGTCTGCGATATTCATGCATTACTGAGCTAATGCTCTTAGCCATGTTATCCACCTCCCATTGGAGAACATGGCTAAGAACTGCTCAGGGCAAAAGTTGGTAATAGGAGATAGCGATGTTAGCGACTGTTTCCAGTTGCTAACATCTTGGCACGCCCACTTTGCATGTCATTAGTGATAAATTTCTCTGACATGCAAAGTGGGCCCAAGATGGTCGCTATCTCCTACTAGCTGTCACTAACTGGTGTTAGCGACAGCTAAGTAATAGGGAGATAATTTTATCTCTGCTTTCTTGGCTTTTAAAGACAAAAAAGCAGAGATAAACCCCCTTGATATGCCCCTCGGTTTTATTAGAATTGAGTTTGAGTTGGTTGGAGGAAAGCCATCGGAGGGTCAGCTTCAGGGCCTTATTCAAGGTGAGGATCTCCGCAAGAGATGAGATTTTTATGTAGATCTGAGTGTCATCAGCGTACATATGGAATGAGATATTTGCAGTGCGAAGGACTTCGGCAAGGCTTCTAAATAGAGATTAAAAAGGGTGGGGGACAACCTTGATCCTTAAGGGACTCCCACCGTGACCACGGAGGGGGCGCAAAGTTCGCTATTGATTAGGAATCTCTGAGGTCAGTTTTGGAGGTAGGAACTAAACCAATCGAGCACTGTGCCATCTAATCCCATCCTAAGTTTGAGGCGTTCTAGTAGAATCTCGTGGTTGACAGTATCGAAGACCAAGGATAGATCAAGGAGGATTAGGAGACAGGTTTTGTCTTGGTCAAGGGCTTGAAGAGCATCATCGACAATGTCGAGCATGGTGGTTTCAGTGCTATGTCCCGGTCGGAAGCCGGATTGGCAGTCATCAAGTAGATGAAAGTTGTTGATGTGGTGACTTAGCTGTATTTGAACACGCTTTTCCAGCACTTTAGCCAAGAGAGGAATGTTGGAAATTGGTATAAAGTTATCTGGGGAGGCTGGGTCCAGCGACAGCTTTTTCAGAATGGGGAGGACTTGGCCTGCTTTCAGCGTTGCCGGGATTGATCCCTGCCGGAGAGAGGCGTTGATTATCGCAGTCCAGCAAGGAATAATGGATTTGGCAGTGGTCGCAAGACAGTTAGAGGGGAGCGGGTCGTTGAAATGGTTGTTCGGGTTCAAGGTGGAAAGGATTTTGCGACAGAGTCTTCATCGTAGGGTGAGAATTCGGACCAGTGCGCTAGATTCTTGGGTGAGGTCAGTGTCGGTAGGGATGGAGGAGGTAGAAGGTCAAGGTTCGGTGGGGGGAGTGAGGCAGCCTTGAGTTCGGTACCTAAGGTTTTGATTTTGTTTGCGAAAAACGAGGAGAAATCCTTGGAGGAGATGGTTGCAATCCAGGGTGGAGGTGCATTTCCTGAAGAATATCGTACAAGGGGGTCCATAGTGATAATAAGTAGGAGAGGGTCCCTCTAGTGATGTCAAAAGCAGCTATTGGAAAGGGGCGACCACTCGGTCCCCCCGAACGTATGGCGGAGTACCACGATCCCCCCGGGAAGCCATCTTGGGCGGGAGGCGAGTCTCGGCTGGTATGCCCGAAGCGGCGTAGCCGGGGCGCGCCTTTTCCCGCCCTAGAGTGGGTTGGCCTAGACACTGACGCGGCTGGCCACGCCCTTGGGGCAGGCAGGGGCGGGTTGGATCAGTATATTTTTAAAGGCCTTATTTAAGTCTCCAGTAAGAACATCTAGACTATGGGCCCTAGAGCCTTCTAGAGCATCAATAGCCAGAATGATCACCTCACTTGTGATAGGCTCACTGAGGAACTGCCGGTGGGCCTCTGTGATCCAACCATGGTTATCTCTGCCATGTAGTCTTCGCTGACTGGGTCTTTGCTAGAAGTGTGGGTAAAGTATAGGGATGAGTCAGGATTGTCAGACTCTATTGAATATCGTGAGGAATATGACCTCCTGCTCGGCCAGTACCCGGAGTTCTAACAGCAGGGCCATCCAGCACAGCAGCTGTGGGCCATGTCGTTATTTAGTGTTTGTGTTATCTATGTGACATAATGCCATTTCGACGTGGGCCAGTGTATTGTGTATTTCGTGCAAAACACCTCAGTGCTTAGAAATTGTGTTCCCCCTAATGTCGGCTTTGAATGCCTCCCATAAGGTGGCCCTTGTGGAGACTGAACATTCATTTAATTCAAAATATTTACCAATGGAAGTGTGAAGTGTTGAACTAAATACATTGTTAAGCAGGGTATTGCATGGGAAGCACCAGTGCCTATCCACTCCTCCTCATATGGCATTACCATCAACATCTGGACTAGGGATTGGTCAGAAAGAGTACATGGGAGGAGGGTCACGCTGCCTAGCCATGGAGTGGCAGTGTCTGGGAGTGACCATACAGCTATCTGGCTCAATTCAATGCAAAACCAGCCCTCAGTAAGAAAAGCGCCCCCACATGCACAAAACTGGCCCCCTCCAGCCCACCAGCGAAATGCCTGGTGCCCCACTACAGCCAGTCCAGCCCTTCTTTGGGGTTAATTACCTACTTCTTACTAAGTATTAAGGCATTATAGTGGTGGACAACTCTGGCAACAGAATAGTACCTTCTATACCTCTAAAATGTTTATTTCACCAGGTTAATTTGTATCCCTGCAATCTAAGGCGCTTGAAAGTTGATGCCGTGAGAATGATCACCACTGATTTTACCAATCAATCATGAAATTTGTAAAGCGCATTACTTACCCGTGAGGGTCTCAAAGCGCTGGGCGGAGGGGGGGGGGGGGGGGGGTGCTGCTACTGCTCGAAGAGCCATATCTTGAGTAGTCTACTGAAGGTAAGTAGGAGGATGGGGAGGGTGTTCCGGGTCTTGGCGGCGAGGTAGGAGACCGACCTGCCATTGGCGGTCGCTCTTTGGATGTGGAGGAACGTAGCCAGTGCACAGTCAGCGGAATGGAGCTGGCGATTCGGGGTGTAGAATGTAAGTCGGCTGTTGAGGTATGCTACTCAGGTGTTGCGAAGTGCCTTGTGTGCATGGGAGAGGAGTTTGGAGGTGATCCTCTTGTTGATGGGCACCCAGTGCAGGTCTCCCAGGTGTGGTGTGATGTGGCTGTGTCAAGGGATGTCGATGATCAGGCGGGCAGTGGTGTTCTGTATGCGCTGCAGTTGTTTTAGCAGTTTGGCTGTGGCTCCCGCATAAAGGGCGTTTCCGTAGTCCAGCCTGGTGCTGACGAGGGCCTGGCTGTCCGTTCTTCTTGTGTCATTTGGTAGCCACCTGTAGATCTTCTGGAGCATGTGGAGGGTGTTGAAGCAGGAGGATGAGACGGCGTTGACTTCCTTGGTCATGAAGAGTGTTGAGTCGAGGATGAACCCCAGGTTGCATGCGTGGTCGGTGGGTGTTGGTTCTGCTCCCAGGGTGATTGGCCACCAGGAGTTGTCCCAGGCTCAGGGGGTGGAGCCGAAGATGAAGACCTCCGTCTTGTCCGAGTTCGGCTTCAGACAGCTGTTCTTCATCCATTCAGGGACGGCTGTCATTCCTTCATGGAGGTTGGTTTTGGCGGTGAGGGGGTGGATCAGCTGTATGTCATCGGCATAGGAGATGAGGTTGAGGTCATGCAGTCTGGAGACGTGGAGGAGCGGGGCCATGTAGATGTTGAACAATGTCGGGTTGAGGGATGATTCTTGGGGTATGCCGCATAAGATCTTGGAGGCCTCGGACCGGAAAAGGGGGAGGCGGAAGCTGTGGGTTCTGCGGTAGAGGAAGGAGCTGGTCCGTTCTAGAGCCTTGTCTTGGATCCCTGTGTTGTGGAGGCGTTTGCTTAGGTTGCGGTGGCAGACAGTGTCGAAGGCGGCTGATAGGGCAACGAGGAAGGGGGCCGCGGTTTCGCCTTTGTCCAGCAGGGCCCTGATGTCGTCTTTGGCAGGGATGGAGGCAGTTTTGGTGCTGTGGTTGCTGCAGAATCCAGACTGGGATGGGTCCAGGATGTTGTTCTCCTCAAGGTAGCAGGTCAGCTGTTTTTTGACGGCTTTCTCGATGATCTTTGTCAGCAATGGGAGCAGAGAAACGGGCCAGAAGTTCCTGAGGTCTCTCGGGTCAGCCTTGGGTTTCTTGAGCAGGGCGTTGATCTCGGCGTGCATCCAGCTCTCCGGGAAGGTCGCGGTCTCGATGGAGATGTTGATGGCCTTGCGGAGATGGGGGCGATGGTGGTGCTTGCTTTGTTGAAGATGTGGTGTGGGCATGGGTCTGACGGGAAGCTGCAGTGGATGGTGTTCATGATCTTGATGGTGTCATCAGCGTTGATGTGGGTCCAGGTGAGCAGGGGGGTACTGTGGGTGGTGGCCATGGGGTCTGAGGTGTCGTTGGTTGTTGGGGTGGTCAGGTTGTCGAAGCTGTCGTGGATGTCGGCAATCTTGCGGTGGAAGAAAGAGGCAAGGGAGTTGTACAGGTCTTGCGATGGTGGAATGTCTTTGGTGTTGGAGCTTGGGTTGGAGAGCTCCTTTACAATGTTGAAGAGCTCTTTGCTGTTGTGTGTTTTGCTGTTGAGGCAGTCCTTGAAGGAGGTAATTTTAACAGCTCTGTTGAGGTGACGGTGTTGGTGCATTGAGGTCTTGTGGGCTTCTTGGTTCTCTGGTGTCTGCTTGTGGTGTCATTTCTTCTCTAGTTTTTAGCAGATTTTATGTAAGGTGTGGAGTTCTGCGGAGAACCAGCTGGCATTCTTAGTGGTTTTTTCTGTTGGGGGGTTTCTTGAACGGGGCGAGAGTGTTGGTGCAGTCGTCAATCCAATGCCTGAGGTTGCTGGTGGTGGTGTCGGGTTCAGTGATGTGGGCGAGGGCGGTGTTTAGCTGGTCTTCGGTGATTTTGCTCCAGCTGCGACAGGGGACCTGTTGGGTGCGGTGGTGCATGCTGGGTTTCTGGATGGTGAAGTGGATGCAGTGATGGTCGGTCCAGTGGAGTTTGATGGTGTGGCTGAAGGAGACGTGGGGGCTTTTGGAGAAGATGGGGTCAAGCATGTGGCCGGCGGAGTGGGTGGCCTCAGTGACTAGCTGTCTGAGTCCGAAGTTGGCAGAGTTGTTGGTCAGGGTGGTGGAAATGGTGTTGTTGTTGTTCTCGAGGTGGAAGTTCATGTCAAGGAGGAGGATGTAGTCCATGGAGGTGAGGGCGTGCATGCTGACAAAGTTGACGATGGAGTCGATGAACTGAGGCCGGGGTCCGGGGGGTCTGTAGATCAGCATTCCTATGAGGGTGGTGTTGGGATCAGAGTGTATCTGGAAGTGCAGGTGTTCGGCGGTGCTGAGGGTGTCTAATGTTGGTCGAGACCATGAGGGTGGTCTTGTGGATGATGGCGAGTCCACCTCCTACTCCGTTGGTGCGGTCTCTGTGGGTGATCTTGTAGCCATCTGGGCTATGGTGATTTCGGTTGCCAAGGAGTCGTTCATCCAGGTCTCTGTCAGGAAGGCTACGTCTAGGGAGGATGTGTCGAGCAGGTCCCAGAGTTCAACGGTGTGTTTGCGTGTGGAGCAGGTGTTCAGTAATATGCATTTGAGTTGGTTGCGTCCTGTCCTGGTGGGCGGGTTAGAGGCTCAGAGACTGGTGGAGCTGCAGTTCCGACATGACAAGGGTCCTTTGGTGTGCTTCAGGGCAGGCAGAAAGGAGGCATGTGCTCATCCTGTGTTGAGTGTGTGGAGGGTGTTGGCGTCGTAGCGGCGTCGGGTGTTGCAGTGTTCGCGGGGGCCAGGGGTTCTGGCGCTGAGCACGGTTCAGGTGCAGACGGGTGCAGACGGACTTGCCTTCCATGGGAGGTGGGAGGGAGGAGCAGCTGGGAGGTGGGAGCGGACGAATCAGAGAGCAGGGGGGCGGGCCACAAGGGACGCAGCAGCGTGAAAACGGGAGTGAGGAACGGTGAGGGGTACATAAGGCAAAAAGAGCGTAAAGGGCACAGTAATGGCATAAGAGGGAAAGAGGAAAAACAAAATAAGACAATAAAACAAATACAAAGAATATACAAGCAAGAGCAAACCTTTAGCCTACCACTGGCCACCAGGGATGAGGTGCAGGTGGTAGCCTGTAAGTGGAGGAGGGCCTTGAACTCCATCATCAGTAGCGGCAGCTGGGCTTAGGGCACGGGCACACAGGTGGTGCTGTGCGGCGTGGGGAGCGACCAGCCTAAAAAAGGGTCAAGGGCACTATTTTTCTGACTACATGGCATTGGTGCTGCTGTTGTCTGGACATTCATAGCTGTCAAATGTCCCCATTGTAAATGTCTCAAATAAGGTCAGTCCTTACCTTTTAACCAACATCACATTGCATTCTGGGAATTAAAATTCTGTTGTTATCATTGTAACTATGAGCTCAAGTCCCCTGCAGAAGAGTGCTATTGGGCAAATAGTCAGGATTAGCTGAATGTATGACACATAACATGGAACACCTGTGAGCTATACATTTTGTAGGTATGTGGAAAGTCTAGTTTAGAGTGATCACAGCTATCTTTTGTAGTAATTTACATATTTGCAGTAACTTGCACGTTTGTAGTAAGTTCAGCAATCCACGTGGCCTACCACAGGTACTTCCACAGCCCCACATAGAAGGACTTTAAATAAAACCTAGTAGAAAATAATGTTCTCTTACATTAAATTAGATTACTAAAAATAATTAGAAATACAAATTTTAAAACATGTAAAACATTTTGCATAAAATTAGTAATATAAATAAATATATCAATATTTACATCAAGTACATATGTATTATTTAAATATAAAATATGTATTACATTTTTTTTAATTGATAATAAATATGTACTCATTTCATACATTGTATTTCACATTAATTATATATGTGTAACTATTTATAAATAATTTAATTCCATTTAACATTATTTCTAGGCCACATTTGAAAAGTGTTGAGTTTCAAAGGTGTATATTTACTATTCCCACTGCAGTGTAAGCCACACTGGAGAAAGTGTTGGAATAGTTGGGTGTAGATTAATTATTCCCTCTCCAATTTAAGCCACACCGGGGAAGGTGTAGGACTTTAAAAGGTTAAGCACTATTCTCACTAAAGTCTAAACCAGACTGGGGCTAGAGTTAGACTTTTAGGAATACATTACGATGCACACTGCAATCAAGACTATATTGGTGAAAATGCAATACTTTGAGGTGTGTAAAGTTATTCCTAATCCAATATAAATCACATTGGGAAGTGGTGAACTTTGAAGGGTATAGGTTTGCTATTGCCACTCCACTATAACTCAAATAGGGTAACGGTAACATGCTGGACTGTGTAAGATGTACATTTACTATTGGCACCCCAGTCTAAACCACACTGGAGAATATGTTGGACTTTGAGGAGAATATATGAAAGATTTTTCTCCAGGTATCCAGGTTTAGAAATAAACCAACAGTTGGCAATTATAAAGACAATCCACATGGCCAGCTTTTAACTGGAAAGCTCAATCGCCAATAATTAACATTAATTTGCATTTCATATTTACTTCACAGAAACACACATTTCTGAGCTTTACAGAACAGGCCAGCACAGCCCTGTAAGTCAGCAAGGATTGTGTAGAGATGCACAGCACTTGCCTCAACAACAAAGGTGAAAATAAAATGATGCAATGGGAACAAAGTGTGGACATGCACTGCATTAAACATAATGCATCTCATTGAACTGTGTCTTGGGATGTCAGGGAGTGTGTTGGAAATATTCCATGCTGAACCTAGAAAATTGTGTTATTTTTCATAGGCATCAGAACTAGTAGTGTCTGGATTGACATTATGTGCAGTTGTTAGGAGTGTAATATACAGCAAACACAGGTTTTTAAGCAGAAGGATATAAATATATGTACATGAAAAATTGGGGTTAAGCACTTCCTGCCTACAATGGTACGAGTGGGGTGTTTTTTGGTCTTTAACTGCATAGCTGTTCACAATAGGTGCTGATCCACATGTGCTATTTACATTTACTGGGCTAGGACACTGAAAGTACCATATACTAGAGACTTATGTTATAGTGAAAAGTGCAGATCGGGTGTATAAAATTGTTTAAGGTTTAAAGTGGGAGGACAAGCACATTACTTCTTTTAAGCATGAGGAAAGTCCAAAGAATCCAATAGGAATAGAAAATAACATTTTACATTTTCTTGGACAGTACCACTACAGATATGGACTTGTGACAATATATGACACATGAAATTGTATGTAGTTGACATACAAAAGGCAGTGTGCCATGATCAGAGTGAGTAAATGGTGCTCTTACTCCGCAAAAGTGCAAATCAACCACATATGTACACTTCTAAGGAGAAAGGGACATCAGTGAAGCCACACTGTGAAACATAGAGAGGTATGCAACCATTACCATTATCAGGGTCCGGTACATATCTGTTTTCAAATGTTCAGCTGGATACTCCCAGACCAAGTGTTGCTGCAACTTGTTGTCTGCCTGTACCACGGTTCCTTGACCTGCTTACAAGATGGAACACATTAACTACTCAATGTCTATTCTTAGGTCAGACAGCAGGGCAACTTTTCTTATATTCTTCATGATATACAGAAAGTATTGCTTGAAATGTCTGACGTTAGCCACATATGTATGCCACCAGATCTTGATAGTGCTTAAATTTATGACGACTCCTTAACAAACGCAGACCACATCATAATGCCTTAAAATTACTCACTTTACCTGAATTTATTATATTTATGATTAAAGTATCAACAAACGTTAACCTAAATATGATATGACTGAATTGTTGATAACATAATATTACTAATCAATCATGACTACACCATTTACATACTGTTTTTGTATGCATTTGTGTAGGTCATACCACTTTTCAAGAGAACCTATCTAATTATAAAGAAGAATTTGCATATGTACATCTCTCTTTACCATCAATTGATGATGACAGGGGGCTGTGGCCTGGCGCCTATGGAGTGAGCAGCAGGGCTCAGTCGACCGGCCGCCATATAATTCAATTCTGAAGCCCTAAGTCGGACAAGAACCCCTGCAGAGCACACCCACAGCCGTGTGAAGGCTGAGGTGCGCCCCATAGACAAGGAGAGCCTGTCCTGCAGCCTGAGAGCAGAGAAGCAGAGGTCTGGGAGTGCAGCCGAACGACAAGACAAGATGGCGGCGCGCAGTGCATAGTTAGGAAAATGGGACGAGCATCGGACTTCCCGAGTGGTTATGACCAGGACGGAGGAGGGCCTGGGTTACCCCTCCCCTCACCCCATGCACAGAACCGAGTGCTGAGCCCAGAGACCCCCTGGGGCTGAGAGCAGAGGAGCTGGAAGCTCTGGGTGCGGCCAAGAGCAGTGGCACAATGGCGGCATCCATCGGGCACTGAAGGAACCAGAGCGAGTGCTTGTCTGCTGGCGTGGCCCTGCTCTGGGCCTGGAGTACCTTTTCCTTGTCCCCTGTGCCGGGCCCAGAGGTTCCTTGAAGTAAGTCCAGAGAGGAGTGAGGCAGAGAAATGTTTGGGACTCCAGAGGGCCCCACGTGGCAGACCTGGGAGCTGGGTTGGGTGGACACCGGAGCGTCAGAGACGATTGAATGCCTCCTGGTGAGCTGGAAATTATGAATGCAGCTGAAAGCAGTAGCAAAGTTGCGGCGCCCATTGGGCACTGAGGGAACCAGAGCAAGTGCTGGCTTTTCTGTGCAGCCCTGATCGTCCCCTGCAGACTGAGTGTCAGACCCAGAGGCCCCTTGAAGTAAATCTGGGGGAGTGCAGCAGAGAGGAGCTGGGGACCCTGGGGTCCCCACATGATAGGTCTGGGAGCTGAGTCGGGCGGATATCTGAGCGGTGGAGGCAATTGAATGCCCCCAGGTAAGAGCTGCCAAGGCCCTGCGGAGAGCGGAGACTTTAGCAGCACTGAAGCGGCCAGCAGGGACAGAGACTTGCATTATGAAGATTTTGCCCCCTTAGTCCTTCAGTGAGATGAAATGAGCCTGGACCTGGGGATCTTGGTGGGCACCCACAGCAGGAAGCACCAGTGTAGTGCCAGGTGAGGGTGACTGAGGCAGCAACCCTGGAGCAAATGAGGAAAAGGCCCACACACCCCGGAACAGGGATGCCCTTGAGACCCCCAGGTAGAGAGGAGGTCTAAGCGAAGGGGTTTCGCGAGGCCTGGAAATGCTGCTGAGCCTTGAAAGCAGGCTCTAGAGCTGCCAACATCTGGGCCTAATACACAGAGTCATAGAGAGATCCCCCTAGCGTGCATAATCTGGGGAAGCACATCCGGAGAAAGTAGATTCATCAACCTGAGGACAAGACATCTACGTCAATTTGAAGCAGAGTAAGGGTGGCGCATTGGCCAGAGCGCAGCAAGATCCAGAGCCCCCGTGCAGGCCTAGAGAAGGATGAAACCAGACCCATATCAAGCATGCGTATGAGTAGGAGGGGGTGGCTGGACGACAGCTGGTAGTTATCCCAGAGGCTGGCGGGCCTAATCTGAGCCTGAGTGGAGGGAAGCACTGGACTGAAGAGTGCCTGCAAAAGCAGATGATCTCACAGACCGTGAGGGTAGCCCAAAGTGTCTCATAAGTTCGCACAGTGCCAGAAGTTTCATAGAGCAAGAAGACACCATGGGAAAGTTCCACAAAAAGAATGACAGGGAAGAGACCCTGGCAGGTAAATCAATAGAAGGGAGGGCGGAGACCCCAACACAGATGGACCACCCCAGAGACCTCACACTGCAGGACATTTTGCAGGCTATCACCTCCTCCAGTGAATGCCTGGAAGGCAAAATTGACTCACTGTTCATCAGGAAAATGGACCTCATACACATCCTTTGTATCTGTACAAAGCTCTTGGACATAAGGCGCTCCCTACTTTGGGTCCTATGGAACCAGAAGGGCAAAACAAGTTACAGGCAAGCCATGATGCTATGTTTTAATCCAGAAGAGACTCTGCTAAACTGTAGATTAATACATTTTTTGACATAGTGGCTAGTAGACTTGCGTAGCAGTCACAGGGCTCACCCGAAGCACTAGCCAAGCCAAAGCCATGCTAACTTCCCCGGAGAACTTTGTCTCCTTAATCCTCAAGACCTTTGTCTCCTTAATCCTCATGACCTTTACTAAATATAAATTGTGACTCATACGATCTTAACATGCGAGCACACCCACTCTTCTTAGATTTTAATTGTAACAATGGTCTTCTTTTACATATTTGCAAGCTCTAACTTCCTCAGAGAACTTTCTTTAAACCCTCACGACCTTTACCAAACCTAAATCGTGACTCTTATGATCTTAACATGCAAGTCCACCCGCTCTTCTTACATTTTAAATGTAACCATGGTTTTCTTTAATATATTTGTAAGTTTTTATAGTGTGAGTTTTTATTAACTGTACAATAAACCTTTAAACCTGTGTGACTCACTGAGCCTCCACATGGCTGGTTCAGGGAAAAAAACATAAAAAGCGAATGGAACGCGTAATGACAAATGAGGGACAATATTGGAGCAGCGAATGACAGCACTGGAGACAAAAGGGCGCACACTGAATAGGCAGGCCTGAAGATACTGAGAATAGGTGGCGCAGAGGCAACCTAAGAATCATAGGCTTGCCGGAAAAATTAGAAGGCTGCAAAATAACATACTATCTGGAAAAGCGGCTTTGAGAAGAAGTAGAACCGGACGGCTAATCGAATTTCTTTGCCTAGAGTGGGCGCACCGAGCCATGCAAAACCGATTGTACCAGGAGCACCGCCTCGGGTGATTGATTGAGAAGCTCCTCCATTGCAGGGACAGAGATCACATCCTTACCCAGTCATGCCTTGGAGGAGACATAACAGTGGACAACTCAGTGGTACTACTCTTCACAGATTTCTACTGAGAAGTGCAAAGGTGTAGAGGGTCCTACCGAGATGTGAAGCAGAGACTGCGGCAACTGAACTACAAATACTTGATGCAGTATCCGGCCACGTTGTGAGTCACCACAGAAAAGGGCACAGAGTTCTTCAGAACCCCGCAGGAGGAATCGGACTGGATGGATTGGTGCAAAGGGTCGGAGACACAATGGGACCCAGAGAGGAGTAGACGATGAGAGAACTACTCCTGGGGACGGCGGACTGTGATTGAGACTCTAGCGCCTAAGCAGGAGGAGGCACAACTTGAGCACCAAATTGACATGCAAGTTGTAGCAGTGATCAGCAGCAAAGTGGTAAGCCATATGCCTCCTGAGAGCAGTGAGACTGAAGCAGAATCTGGCTAGAAGCGTGGATCCAGTGACTCTAAAGTGCAGAGAGAGGTGCTCCCAGCCATAACTCTGCAGATGGCTCAATGACATTGTCTAGCTGGAGAGAGCAGTGAGTTGTGGCGAACAGGTCTGAAATAACACAGTACGCACTTGACCCAACAATAAGGTACAGGGATTGATAGAGGGTGAGGTGCTGCGGGGGTGATTCCTTGACACTAAAGAAACAGATGGCAGCCACAGAAACTAGGAGAGCAGCGGACAAGTGGCCTTCCCATTTGCGATTGACTGATTGAATTGTAAGCAGTCACTTGGAGTCTTATAATTCTAGTTTGGATGGGGGTGTTTTCCTGCTTTTCCTGGGGAGTGGGAGTTGGGGAAAATGTTTAATGTTGAAATGGGGGACACACCTTGATTTGCAGCACACAGAGAACCATGTGGGATCGAGTGGGAAACATAAGCAGGTGGCGCAGTTCACAGAGAGAGGCGGTCTGGGCATAGTAACACCTACTAATGGCTGACAAGCAGCAATACAAATGTATGACCTGGAATATCAGAGGCATGCATGCAATGTCGAAATGCCACAAGGTCCTCTCATACATCCAGAGGCAGGGAGCCCAGATAGCTCTATTATAAGAAACACACCTAACACAGAAGTAAGGGCAAGCCCCACAAAGACGATAGAGTGGCCAGCTCTTTTACACTGACTGTTAGACCTGGCACCATTGGCGGGGGTCTCCCTTCCATTTTTGCTGTTGCCTCATGTGTTTTTGCTGGAGTTAGATGCTGTGGGCACTGTGCCATTACTGTCCAGTGCCACAGTGCAAGTGCTCCCTATTGTAAATTGAGGTATGAATTGGTGATTCCATAATTGACTGATTTGGTTTACTTGTTAGACCCTAGTACAGTGCACCAGGAGTGCCCAGGGCTTGTAATCCAAATGCTGCTAGTGGGCTTGCAGCACTGGTCGTGCCACCCACAAAAGCAGCCTTGTAAAATGTGGCTAAGATATGCCATTGCAGAGCCTGTGTGCAGTCTGGTCCTGTCCTGCTGACTGGGTAAGTGCACACAATTGCCATTTCCTTCCCTTTTCTTCATATCAGACACCCCAATGGTAGGTCCAAGGACAGGGTGCATTGCAAGTATAAGGTAGGACAAACCCTGATGTCTGTGGCATGTCCTAATAGTGAATCACAGCCATTTTCATTTTTCACTATTGCAAGGCTAGCTGTTCTCCATAGCTCAGAAAGGGCATTTAGATTATTACATCTTGTAATCCTAACTGACTCAGGGAACATGTTATAAATTCGAGTTTAGTATGCCTGAACTCAAAATGATAAAAACATCTTTTAGTGAAGGTGGTTTTAACATTCTGTGCCTGCCTTCCACAATGCTGACTCCACCTCCTGGGGTGCGGCTGATTTCTCTGCCCTGCACAGTGAAAGAAGAGAAGGAATCTTTTCAACAAAGTGCTCCAAGGCTTTGCTTTCCTTTCCACAATGCTGGCTCCACCTCCTGTGGGGCGTCTGATGTTTCTGCCCTGCACTGTGAAAGGAAAGAAGGAGTCATGTAAACAGAGTGCTCCAGAACTGGTTTGGACTGGGCAAAGGTCCCTCTGCCCTAAGAGGACTAAAGATTTTGGGGAATAAGTATTGGGACCCTGATCCCAAGAATTTAGATCACTTTTAGACAAACAAGAAGAAACCTTTGCTGAGGAGAGGAACCTGAAGAAACTGAGGAGAGACTATCCCTAAGCTGAAGTGCTGGTTGGGGGATTGGCCTGCAGTGGTTGCCTGACTGCCAAAGAAAGGAGAAAGAACTTTGTGTGCTTTATTTTCAACTTGTGAAGGATCTCCATGGGCTTGGAACAGAGTCTGCCTCCTGCTGAAATCTCAGGGACAGCAGACTTTAACCCCTAGCTCCCCAGAGTTCTTTGGAAGTGCCTACTGCTGTTTTGGGGCCTTCTGAGGGACTGCGTGTCGCAAGAACCTGGAAGTGCGAATCAAAGAAGAAGAAGTGTGTCGCCGTCGCAGCTTCTGCTTTTGCATCATGAATGGCGGTGCTTTAGCTGTCCTATTGCACCACATCGAGAGAACCGTCTCACAACGAAGAGGAAGTGTGTCGCCGTCGCTGCTGTTGCCGTCGCATCGTGAATGTCGGCGCTGTAGCTGTCATATTGCACCGCAATGAGAGAAGTGTCTCGCAACGAGTAAGAAGAGTGTCGCTGGCGCTACTGATGCGATCTCATCTTGAATGTCAGCGCTGTAGCTGTCGTATGGCACCACATCGAGGAAAGCGTTTTCACATCCCCACCGAAGCGCGCCGCCGCCGGAGCAGCTGCCGTCACATCGTGGATGATGGCTCTTTAGTTGTCGCATTGTGCTGAAGCCTCTCGCAACTTCGGAGAAGAGTGCCACAGCCGAGGCTGTTGCCGTCGCATCGCTGAACAAAGGTGTCGCTGCTGCATCTGACGCATCGAATCAAGACTTCTCACAAAATTGGAGAAGCGTGACGCATCTGGAGGATCTTCACGTCCTTATTTCTTTGCACCTGAACTTTGCCACATTCCCATCGCTGCAACATTGCTTGTTGTGGAAGTGCAACACATCATAAGGTACATTGACGCAGAGTCGCATCTTAAGAACTAAACAGAACTAAGCTAAAACTACCATCTTAAGTATAGTATTATGTATTTTTGTCGTTTATGGTGTTGTGTTATATCTATAAAAGAATACTTATGTTTAATATACAACTGTGTGGTGTCCATCTGTAGTGTTGTCAATGGGTTACTGTAGGTGGTCACAAATGCTTTACACACTGCCTCTGAGATAAGCCTGTCTGCTCGTGCCAAGCTACCAAGGGGTGAGCAGGGGTTGTTTTAGGAGTGCACCCCCTTACCGTGACTAGAGGCAAGGGTCCCTATTTGTCACAAGTACCTACCTGTGCCAACTAGAGACCCCCAAATCTAACACTGGCTATTCAGCATATGCACGGCAGGGGCTAATATGGATGCAAGTGGGGGTTCCATTTCAACTGACGAGTTCGCTGGTAGATCTGGAGTGTCGATATGTAGCCATAAAAGGGCAGCTAGAGGGTTGAGAGATTAGTATAATTTGTATCTATGCCCCTAATGCAGAACAACCAGCCTTTTTGTGAGGTTGAGTCACAGTTTAATGCAATGCCTGGCAGGCACTACTATAATGGGGGTGACTTTAACAGCGTAGACAATGCACTCCTAGACAGATCCTACCCTCCATTGCGAAACTCCCCAGCAGCACGTGGCTCCCATGCATTCACTACCTGGAGACAGAGCTGGGGACTGAAAGATGCCGGGAGGACCTTACACCACCAGGAAAGAAACTACTCCAACTTCTCAATGGTTCATGAAGTGCATGCACAACTATACACCTTCTTATGCTCAGTAGATGCTCAGCACAACGTTACTGCAGCGGAATACCTTGCGCGAAAGACATCGGATCGTAACCCACTAATTCTATCCTTGAAGTGGAGGCACTTTGTAACAGCAATACGTGCATGGAGGTTTCGCCCGGACACTTTGGAGCACCAGGTCTTCCTGGAAGAGATAAGGGGCAAAGTAGCGCACTAATTAGAGGCCAACACGGGACAGCCTCATCGTCAAACACCAAGATGTCGTGACCCGACAGAAAGGGCGACAGGACAGGAGGACACTAGGACCCTGTGGGTCATGAGGGAGGTGACCAGGTCACCGGACACCACACCTTGTTAGGGACGGGAAGGGCAGATTGACCAGGACGGGCACCAGGACAGGACGTGCATGTAACCACCTCTAAGAAAGTCCAATAAAGGAAACATTGTATAACTAACCTGTGTCCAGCGTCTGATGTGCTCCCTGCCGCCCACTGAGAGAACACGACAACTGGCGATGAGGGCGAGAGACGGATCGACGCGTGTTCACGGAGGCGCCATCAGAAAAAAACAGGTGCCCACCCTGGATGCGCTAGTAGCGGAAATCAGATGGAAAAAGAAGCAGCAACACAGGAGCCCACCCCGACAGCCTCCGAGAGCAGATCCAACCGACTGCGGTAAGCGCTGAGAACAAGAGAGCGATTTGAAATTAGTGGCGAGAGCTCTCGCAAGAGTCTCGGCGGCCATTATAGAGTCAGGCGGCTGGGCCAATCAGAAGAGAGAACTGGAGTGGCGGCCATTTTGGGGACAGACAGGCGAGATTTCGATCGCGAAATCTCGCGAGAACGACGGCGGCCATTTTAAATGGGACATTGACGAAATGAGGTACCGGGTTTTTATGGACCCGGCGGTGCCGGGGAAAACACCCAAAGACCTCGAGTCCTTCCCTGTTTCGGACCACAGAAACACAGAGTCTTCTAGGTGAAGTCAAGGATCGAATTTATTGGCTGCAACCAGTAACAGGTATCCTAGAAGTACAACAGCATGAAGCGCATGTATGTTCTCAGGAGACTGCTCGTTTTTACAGAACCAGCCTTCTCTTTTTATACAAAATATTGAGCTTCAGGCAAGAATTCCTCGTTTTACAGTTTGACCATATACATATTTTCACTACAAAGAAAAAGCAGAGTCATGATGACAAGCCCACATTTCAGTTTGTCCAGTTTGTGATAGATTACCCGGCAAGGCCCAGAACTCTCATCAGATATCAACAGACCCCCAATAAAATCGGGCACCTCCTCCTTGTAAAACAAGTCATAAAGAAGAAACAGGGACAGGTGTGTGTGAGATTAGCCATAGTTTGTATGCGATGAACAGTTTATGACATGTTATGCCTTGATACTATTCTCGTTCGGCCACTGAGATGGGAACTGCCCGAACAGGTTTGGCTTGAGGCAGTGGAGTCAGCTCGCCCAGGTCACAGAGGAGTCAGCAGAGGTGTACCTGTCCTTTCAGATCGAATTCGGCCTTGGTCATTTGACTATTTACGGGCAATCACAAAATGGATGCCGCTCACAAAATGGAACCCGAGGGTTCAAGACAGAAACTACGATTTCAGGGTGATTTTGTCACTCGATCATGACGCAAATGCTTGGGTATAGTGTCTCTATCATTACCAGTCTGCCGATACCAAAATCGTCATGATACGATGATATTTGTGACACGAGTGTAGAGCTTCGGTACCACACAATAGCAGGGTCCAGAATTTTCAGTACCACAGCCCCTCCTTTTGCCCTTACATAGGCAATAACCAATACTCATGCTAATCTGAGTCCAGGTCTATATACATAAAGTCATTGAGATGCTGCTGTAGCATCATCCTATTGCTTAGTTCGTCTCTCGATACAGGTTTCCTTACACATGATGTAGCACAGAGGCCACATATTGCCGGAGCGCACTGTACAAACAGGCAGAACATGAACAGAATGGCTAAGACCATCCCAATGACTATCAGAATCTTCCATCCCAAGGCAGATATCAGTTCCCAGAACCACCCCATTAAGGACCAGTCTTCTTCATCCACGTGAATGGACTCAGAAATCTTATGCAGTTTGGAGATGGCCTGGTATACTGTCGGAGCGTTATCGGGGATGAAAATGCAGCAACTTGATTGGATTACTTTACATACCCCACCACGGTCTGCAAGTATGACATCTAGGGCAACCCTGTCCTGAAGAGTCATAAGGCGGTCCGACTGGAGCTCCGCAGTCAAGTTACTAAGGGCACCAGCCGTTTCAATCACGGTGGATTCAACTACCCTTGTCAATTGGTGAATGTTCCTGCTGTTCACCATAGGCCCCCAAAACGGCAGAAAACCATTTGCGAAATTCCCAAACTCATGTTCCGCAGTGTCGTCTTCACTCACAACAGCCCTAACTGTCCTTGTCCTATGGTAATCTGCCACGGCCGTGTCGGTGGGTGGCAACAGGAACGAGATGAAACATGTGCCCGAAAAGTCAGGGGGCAGCCATGTATATGCTCTATCATGGCAGATGAAGTAGGTACCCTTAGCTACTAAGAACGAAGGGGAGGTCTGAGACGAGAAAATATATGTTTCGGTACAGACACTCTTCCCTAGCTGAGCTCTGGGGTTTTTGCCATTTCCCTGCAGACATAGGTGACCCTGATGGGGTACTATCCAAATTGGGGAGGATTTCTTTGCTCGTTGGCTCACACTCAAGGAAATGCCATATTTTGTTATATTCCATCTACTGTAAGCCTTCAATTCGTCTCTGGGAATCGTTCTATACGTGTCGATATCTCTGCTCATATTTCTGATTCCTGCCACTAGTGCCTTGTTGCTCGAGTTGCTTCCTGTGGAATGTGGGGACTATGGTTTGAGGGCAAATAGGAACATTGTTTGAAATGCCCACAAAGAACCATAGTAGCTAAATGGCAACACTTAATACGAGATACCCTTATCTGTCGTGTGTGGCATAAGTCCACACACCCAACAATTTGTCGTGTTCATTACAAACTGGTGTTGGTGTAAGAGCTGAACGAATGAGTTATTTATAAATTCTAATCTTTTGGCAGACTCGTGTTCAGGTAGAGGGTGAAAAGAGTGCGGGGAAACAATAGGAGGAGGTGTGGGCTGTGTGGCGTGTGCAAATGAGACTCGAAAGGTTAATAAAGCATAGCCTATTAAAAAACATCATTATACTACGCAGCATGAAAATGCATATTATTAAAAATCATGTTTTTGCCATCACAGTGCATATTCTGGTTTCAAAGTTCGTTGATGGCAGGTCTCTCCATCTTGGGAAACTCCATCCTCTAAATTGCTGCCCGCGGCGGTAGGTTGTTTCTGCTGAAAAGTGCTTCTGTCAGTCCAGGGTAACTCCCTTGAACCAAACAGAACTGTCGACCTAACCGTCTCCAGCTGCACTCCAAAGACTGTGGCAACCGCGACCCTAGCAGCAGAACCGGATGGCGGTTCGAAAAACAAAAATGAGCAAGTTTCTTGGATGAGAGAGCTGCACAATCAAAAAGAAAAATAATTTATTTGTCCATAGTCATAGGTCTTGGCCTCAGATTGTAACGATTTCTACCAGGTGCTGCATGGTCTTGAAACAGAAGTTCAGGATCGGTAGTGTTCAATCGGATTGACGGAGGCACAGCCTCTTGCAAAATGTTGTCGCTCTCCTTTTCAGAAGTTGTTCCCTTTAAACGTGCATCACTAAAGGGTAGGAACCGAGGCACAGTCTCAGCTTCAGAGTCAGCAATTCCCTCCTGGACCCACCGGTCACACGGAAGAGGCAGTGGGACCCTCTTACAATGGTTGCCGTATACCCAATGTTTCTTTCCTTCAACTCGGACTGCAGATCTGGTCGAGAGTAAGCATGGGCGAATTTTGCGGATCTCGCGTTCGCGGATTTTGCGGATTTGCGAACTCACAATCCGCAAATTCTCGCGAATTTGCGGATTTTTTTTTTTTTTATGTTCGCACAGGTTTCTGTAAGTTCGCGAGGGTTTTGTACAATTTCGCAAATTGCGAAATTGTACAAAACGCGTGCGAACTTGCAGCAACCCGTGCGAACACAATAATATGAAGAGAAAGAAGCTCCTGGTCACAGGAACAGCATGGGGATTGCGCTCATGAAAGTCAAGGATGCAAAGGCCTCTACCCAGCATCACAGCTGACTTTCCACGGTAGATTTGGGAAGAGGCACACCTGTCCAGCCTCGAAGACGCTCATGATTGTTTTTGGGCTAATAAATGAGTCACTGAATTTGAGCATCAACTAGTTCGAGCGCCCATGTGTGTGTTACTATGCAATCGCCCCGAAGGGCGCAGGGGTCCCTTGAATGAGCTGTCCATCATAGTGGGTGAATGGCGGGAAGACGGTGCAAACCGCGAGTGTGTGCGCGGGGCCAAACGTGCGGGGCTTCCATGCAAGTTCACATGCCTCTTGTGTGCATAAAAGGTCAGAGAAAGATCAGTTCAGCCTGGCCTGTTGTAACTATTTTAGGATGGCGCCGGCAAGGTGCCAGCGCCATCCTAAAATAGTTACTAAGTTAGCTTCAACAGGAAGCTCTAATAGATAAAATCGAGCACCTGCTTTATTTTATCTATTAGAGCTTCCTGTTGAAGCTAACTTAGTAACTATTTTAGGATGGCGCTGGCAGCTTGCCGGCGCCATCCTATAATAGTTACAACAGGCCAGGCTGCAAGTTTTGAACTTTTGCCCCCGGAAAAATCCGCCGCTCGCGGATTTGCGGATTTTCGTTAAATTCGCGGGAGTTCGCGGATTGCGAATTTACCGAAAATCCGCAAAATCCGCGAGCGGAACGGATTTTCCGCCCACGCTTAGTCGAGAGAAGAACTAGATGAGGGACGGTCCACCGGGGCTGGTCATTCTTTGTTCGCTGGAAATTCTTGACCAGAACATAGGATCCAGGATTGATAGGGTGCCCTGGAGCTTCAGAGGCCTGAGGTAGAATGTCGTGGACCTGTTGGTGTAAAACAAGCAATTTAGCCGTCAATTCATACAGATAATCAGGCAGTACAGGGTGCTCTATTTCGCTAAACCTGGTGGGCCTTGGCACTCCCCATATGTTGGCCGGGCGGCCGAACACAATTTAATGTGGACTAAGTCCCACTCTAGAGTGAACAGTCATTCTTGTGGATAGGAGTGCCAAGGGCCATTTAAGACCTGTGCTTGCTTGAATTTTGGCCAGTTTCAATTTTAACGTGCCGTTATAGCACTCTACTAATCCAGCTGATTGGGGGTGATTTGCAGCGTGGAACTTCTGTTGTATGCCTAGCCCCTCACACACTTTCTTCATCACTTGACCCACAAATTCACTCCCATTGTCACTCCAGACCATTCTGGGCATTCCAAACCTAGGGAAGAACTCTTTGACAAGGGCTTTGGCTGTGGATAAGGCAGTGTTGTCCTTCAGGGGGTATGCTTCGACCCATTTTGAAAAGGCGCAAACAACAACGAGTACGTATTTCAAATTGTTGCACCTTTCCATGTGGATGAAATCTAGCTGCAAAACCTCGAACGGATACGTTGGAGGCGCAACATGACCAGCTGGAGTTGGGGTTCCCCTACCAGGATTGTATTTCAGACACACCATACAATTCTTGACCACATTCTCTGCACACTTAGGGATTCCATCATTTTGCCATACTGGGGTCAACAAATTACAGATCCCTTTCACGCTGATATGAGCCATTGTCACCACTGCAAGCACATACGCATCAGGTAACAACCATCTCTGATGCTCTGACAATTCAATCCAACAATCATTCGCATCCAATTTACCCTTACTTCTTCTCCATTCATTCACCTCTTTTTCTGTAGCTTCAGCTTGGATAGACTTCACACTCTCAATCGTATCTTTGCGCATACCAACATCACCAATCCATCTTGCAGGGCCTGCAACATACATTCAAGTCATTACATTCTTTGCCGTTTCTTTTGCAACTTCATCCGCAAACGCATTCCCACGACTAACATCATCAGTGACCTTTTTGTGTGCACTGCACTTCACAATCGCAACTTGTAATGGCAAGGTCAGTGACTCGAGAAGCTCATTTACTAACTGACCATGCTGGATCTTAGTGCCATGATACGTCAGGAAACCACGTTCACACCACAATCGTCCAAAACTGTGAGCCACGCCAAAGGCGTATTGGCTGTCCGTGTACACATTCACTCGCTTCCCTTTTGCCAACACACATGCTCTTGTAAGTGCAATCAACTCTGCTGCTTGCGCTGAATTGTGGGGGATACGTGCAGCTTCAACAATCGTATGCAAAGTTGTCACAGCATATGCTGCAGTCGTATCACCATTCGGCAACTTGAAACACGAACCATCAACCCACAAAGTACCATCACATTCAGGAAAAGGAGTGTCCCTAAGGTCTATTCTCCCTTTCGTCTCTTCCTCTGTTCTCAGAAAGCAGTCATGCTGATCTTCATTATCATCATCTGTTTCAGCTAAAATCGGCAATAATGTGGCTGGGTTTAGCGTATCGCACCTCTTTATGTGTACATGACTTGCTAACAGTGTCAGCTCATAACTTGACAATCGAGCACTAGTTAATTGCTGTGTCCTTGTTCTGTTTAACAAAATGTCTACTGCATGTGGGACCATGACAATTAACATATTATTCATTACTAATCCAGCAGACTGTCGAATAGAAACAGCTGCTGCCGCAGTGGCTCTCAAGCAACTTGGCAGCGCCTTAGCTACTGGATCTAAAGTCGCCGAAAAGTACGCGCATGGACGCTGTTTGTCCCCAAAAGACTGTGTCAGAACTGACAATGCACAACCTTCTTTCTCATGGACATACAATGTAAACGGCTTACTGTAGTCGGGGGTACCCAACACAGGAGCCGAACATAATGCATCACGCAATTCGGAAAAACTTCTTTGACACTCTTCAGACCACGGAATGGGGTTCGGTGTATCCTTACAAGTTAATGCCACCAAAGGTTTGGCCAACAAGGAAAAATTTAGTATCCATTGTCTGCAATATGTTGTAATGCCCAAGAAAGCACACACTTCTCTCTGTGTCCTTGAGGCACTCAATTTTGCAATTGCCTGAATTCTCTGTGGGGTCAGTTTCCTTCCCTCCTTCGATAAGAGGTGACCTAAGTAGGTCACTTCTTGTCGACAATATTGCAACTTTGAAAGAGAGACTTTGCGGTGCAACTCACACAAATAACGCAACAATGACAAAGTGGCTTGTTTGCAAATCTCCTCAGTATCTGCAGCGACCAGCAAATCGTCGACGTACTGAATAAGAGTAGCGCCATTGGGTAAAACAATCATGTCAAGCTGTGATTTCAGAGCCTGACTGAATATTGGTGGACTTTCACAGTAGCCCTGAGGAGCGTGTTTGAAGTGGAAACTTCGGCCTCCTAAATTGAAGCCAAAAATTTCCCTGCTCTCCTCGGCAATCGGGATGCTGAAGAAAGCATTCTTCAAGTCAATCACCGAGAACCAAGTGGCTGAAGCTGGAATCATAGTCAATAGGGCAGTGATATCAGGGACAACTGGAAACTGTGGCACAACAATCTTGTTCACTTCTCTAAGATCAATCACAAACCTATAAACAGGTGGTTGGGAAGGATCAGTACGCTTTAAAACCGGCAGAACAGGACTATTACAAATGCTGCCTGTTGTCTCTTCAATGACATCTTTCTCAATCAGATCATAAATGATTGCTAACAACGCCTTTTCACCTTCGCTAGAGATTTTGTATTGGGGAATACGTGGCATTCTAACATTGGCTTTCAATGTTATAACATAAAGTTGTACTCCCGAAGGAGAACAGTAAAAAGTCGCATATAATCTTCTCAACAGATCCAATCCCAACAAGTTCTCACCACAACCTGTTGTAAGAATGAGGGGTGCTTCTAATTCACATGGCCCAACAGAAAGGGGCATAGGACTAGAGATCGGGTTCCTAACCGGGGCGCCAGAAAAACCTACTAAAACGTTCATTTCGCCAGACAAAGGTGCGCCAGGGAGTTTTGAGTGCATAATAGAACTCTTTGCAGCACCAGTATTCAACAGAAAAGGCTCTGACACACCTGATGTAATCACCTCACCATAAGGTCCATTCTGAACTACTGGAACTGAAACAACTCCCTCTCTTTGTCCATGGCTGTCCTAGCAATCATTACCCTCCATATTCTCATTTTCTGCATAGTACTCCTCAGCATAGTGCTGAGCTGTCCTAGAAAACGCGTTATTCTGCTGGTCAAAACTATTCATAGAATTCTGAGGCGGGAAAGAAGGAGCATTCTGGGGGAAATTTCCACGGCCCCTACCTCTAGGGGCATGTTGAACACCTCGACCTCTTGCACCAGAAGCACCATTCATACGCCGTAACAAAACAGGACAACTACTCTTGAAATGACCCTCTTCCTTGCAATACGCACACTTATTCGGTCCATACGGTAAACGCTGCTGAGAAAACTTGTTTCTTTGCGAGTTCCTCGAATATTGCTGGGGTTGCTGATAATCGCGCTGACCAGCAGTACGAGGTGGATAAGCTTGCTGCAGAAGGACTTTAGTTTTCAATTCTTTAGTCTTTTTGTCTGCCTTCTCCAACTCATCTTTGCGTCTATTCTCATAGTACTGGGCCGTAGCTAAAATCTGCGCTGACGTGGAAACAGCCCAAGCACTCTCAGAATCCTTCAATTTATTGCATAATTCAGGCAGGAAATTATGTACAAACTTGTCAACGAACAATCTCTGGCCACCCTCAATAGCCATATCCTGACCACTATGATCGACGAAGGTCTCTTCAAACCACGTGAAAAAGTCAGACACAGTCTCATCTTTCTTCTGTTTGCACGCAGACAACTAGTCCCAATTCACACCTAATTCGGGCATTAAAGTCTTCATATACGCAATAATCCTACCAGGAATTTCTGCTACTAAAGGATCACGTTTAGCACCACCAACTTGTCTAGCATCAGCAGCAGTAATATTAACCCATGCGTCGCCTAACTCTTGGTCATGATCTGTATGACGAATCTTTCCCCATCAGGGCTGTGGAAAAACATTTCCAAACAACATGTCTATATCGGCTAAATTCATGATGCAGGAGCTGGCAGTCTGTGATAACTCCTTATAAAATCCTGCAGGATTTTTACGGGGATCAGGCAATGTCTGTTTGAGAGCCAAAACCTCAGATCTCTTCCAAGGAACATGTACCCATACACGCTGAAAATGTGGTAGAATGGCGGGATTTGCATTTGCGTCACCTTCCCTCCAAAATGGGGGAACCTCTCTCATGGGATACTGTCGCGCCTTTTTCCTACCTGGTGCGTCATGCTCAGATAGTGATCGAGAATTGCTCCCCTTACTCCTATAAGACTATAATGTCGCAACCGCTTGTTCAACATCGGCACCCACAATCATGCCCTCCGCTAACTTGAACCGCACACGGAATAATTCTGGCATATCGTGTTCTGGATCATTCCCCTCCAAATCTTCACAGAGAAATACACACATTTGTTCAAAAACATATCTCTGCTTAGATGCTTCCCACTGACGGAAGACTTCCACGACGGACTGAACGTCATATCTTACAGTATTGATAACCCATTTACGCGCTAACTCATTTAGTACTTCTCTCTCTTGATAGTCAGGCAGTTGACTCCGCAACTGTCTTCGTTCTGGGTTAGGGGTCGTATTAGGTGACCCAAAGAAAGGTGAGAAAAGACCAGTGACAGTGTTTGCTACTCTCTGTCGAACAGAAGGAGAAACTGACGGAAAGGCAGATAAGCCAGAAGAGACAGGCTGATGTAAAGCAGAGGTGGAGGCAGTAGCAGAGGGAGTATTAGAATAAGCAGTTGGAGCAGTAGGCAAAGTCGTAGGGGAAACAGATGGAGTAGGTAGCAAAGGTGGCGGCCCTTGAGAGGGATGCACCGGAGGAGTAGGAAGCAGCTGAAGAGGAGCTGGTGCTTGTGGTAGAACCTGTGGTCCAACAATAGGAGGTTGTACAACCAAAGGTTGTTGCGGTGCTGTAGCACTTTGCACATATGGAGGTGGTGAACTCAGTAAATGAGACAATAAAGGATCCTTATCAAGTTCTTCTTTTGATCCTCGTCCTTTACGTGGCAGAACTGGGTAGCATTTATCTACCGCTAACTTTCTACTTCTAAGCGTTTGCTCATTCTCTTGCTCTTCCTCATTATCCCCTCTACCTCAGTAAAAACATTAGGCATTAATCTCAATTCTCAACTCACCCTTCACTCCCAGGTTAGTTCTGTGGTTTCTTCTTCCTTTCTTTCACTGCGCACTATCCGCAAGGTGTCCCGTTTTTTTTTCTTTTGACGCTCTGAAATCGATCACCCTGGCAATGGTCATCTCCCGCCTGGATTACGGCAACGCCTTATATGCAGGTATACCTGCATATAGCTTAAGGCGTCTGCAGCAGATCCAAAACCAGGCGGCGCGCCTGGTGTTCAAACTTCCAAAGTATCACCACATCACTCCCCTCCTCAAGTCCCTACATTGGCTCCCTGTCCGCGCCCGCGTCCAGTTTAAGCTTGCCTCCATCACCTTCTAAGCACGACTGGGCACGGCACCGGCTTTTATCTCATCTGAGATCATCCCCTATGTTCCCTCCAGGGAACTGCGTTCATCCACTCAATCCCTTCTCACAGTCCCGCGGTTCCGGAGGAAGAAATGGGGAGGTTCGAAATTTGCGACCCTTGCCCCACTCTTCTGGAACTCCCTGCCTCTTGAGCTTAGAGCCTTAACCATTTATCCGCAATTCCGGAAACAGCTCAAAGCTCATTTGTTTACTAAATCTTTTAATTAGTTCATTAGCAATAGTAATAGAACTCTTTGCAGCACCAGTATTCAACAGAAAAGGCTCTGACACACCTGATGTAATCACCTCACCATAAGGTCCATTCTGAACTACTGGAACTGAAACAACTCCCTCTCTTTGTCCATGGCTGTCCTAGCAATCATTACCCTCCATATTCTCATTTTCTGCATAGTACTCCTCAGCATAGTGCTGAGCTGTCCTAGAAAACGCGTTATTCTGCTGGTCAAAACTATTCATAGAATTCTGAGGCGGGAAAGAAGGAGCATTCTGGGGGAAATTTCCACGGCCCCTACCTCTAGGGGCATGTTGAACACCTCGACCTCTTGCACCAGAAGCACCATTCATACGCCGTAACAAAACCGGACAACTACTCTTGAAATGACCCTCTTCCTTGCAATACGCAATGCTTGTGGTAGAACCTGTGGTCCAACAATAGGAGGTTGTACAACCAAAGGTTGTTGCGGTGCTGTAGCACTTTGCACATATGGAGGTGGTGAACTCAGTAAATGAGACAATAAAGGATCCTTATCAAGTTCTTCTTTTGATCCTCGTCCTTTACGTGGCAGAACTGGGTAGCATTTATCTACCGCTAACTTTCTACTTCTAAGCGTTTGCTCATTCTCTTGCTCTTCCTCATTATCCCCTCTACCTCAGTAAAAACATTAGGCATTAATCTCAATTCTCAACTCACCCTTCACTCCCAGGTTAGTTCTGTGGTTTCTTCTTCCTTTCTTTCACTGCGCACTATCCGCAAGGTGTCCCGTTTTTTTTTCTTTTGACGCTCTGAAATCGATCACCCTGGCAATGGTCATCTCCCGCCTGGATTACGGCAACGCCTTATATGCAGGTATACCTGCATATAGCTTAAGGCGTCTGCAGCAGATCCAAAACCAGGCGGCGCGCCTGGTGTTCAAACTTCCAAAGTATCACCACATCACTCCCCTCCTCAAGTCCCTACATTGGCTCCCTGTCCGCGCCCGCGTCCAGTTTAAGCTTGCCTCCATCACCTTCTAAGCACGACTGGGCACGGCACCGGCTTTTATCTCATCTGAGATCATCCCCTATGTTCCCTCCAGGGAACTGCGTTCATCCACTCAATCCCTTCTCACAGTCCCGCGGTTCCGGAGGAAGAAATGGGGAGGTTCGAAATTTGCGACCCTTGCCCCACTCTTCTGGAACTCCCTGCCTCTTGAGCTTAGAGCTTTAACCCTTTATCCGCAATTCCGGAAACAGCTCAAAGCTCATTTGTTTACTAAATCTTTTAATTAGTTCATTAGCAGTTTTGTTTCCTTTTAACTCAGCTCCAGCTCCTTCGCCCAGATATCTGTTAGTTGCAGCGCCATGAAACCGCAGGTGAACGTGCGCTTTATAAATAATTTTAAATTCAAATTCAAATTCACAATAACTAGCAATCTAGTGGTCTGTTTTGAAGCTGCACGCGCCGGCCGAGCCTACCTCTGCTTCCGGGGCTCCGCTGAGGCGCGCTGCCTGTGGGTTGTGGCTGTGAGGCGGCCGGGCTTTGCTCCCCTTGCTTCCATCATCGCCTATTTCTGGCTGGCCGGGCTTGGCTCCGCCGGTCGGGAGGGGAAACAACTACAGCCCCCATCAGCCCTTGCTCCATGACGCCTCCCCCACCATCACTGCACAGCGCCAGGAGGCGCATAAAGACCCACCCACTGCTGAGGACCGGGTGGTGGTCTGTTTTGAAGCTGCACGCGCCGGCCGAGCCTACCTCTGCTTCTGGGGCTCCGCTGAGGCGCGCTGCCTGTGGGTTGTGGCTGTGAGGCAGCCGGGCTTTGCTCCGCTGCCTTCCATCATCGCCTACTTCCGGCTGGCCGGGCTTGGCTCCGCCGGTCGGGAGAGAAAACAACTACAGCCCCCTTCAGCCCTTGCTCCAGGACACCTCCCCCACCATCACTGCACAGCGCCAGGAGGCGCATAAAGACCCACCCACTCCCTCGTCCCGTGAAGACGCGAGTTCGGGACGCGCCGGGCTAAGCCCGGGCAAAGGGCGGGCCCTCTGAGGCCCTCAGAGACCGCAGGAGACCGGACCACCCCCCTGACATTTACCATTCCCGGCTTACCTAAGGTATTCAACCCCTCTTTTGTGAACTTATATAGTAAATAGTGGGTAACAGGCCTTATGGAGGTCAAAAGTAAAAGTAGGGTGGCGGTCAAAAAAACACCTATGCACACTCGCTCAACTACAAGAAAACAAACTTTGGCGCCAACCCCTTTACCCACCCTAACTGCAATTGATAGGATGCTGCAACAAACAATTGGTGTTGTTGTTAACGCTATTGAAAGTACGGAAAGAAGATTATCATTACCAGCGAGTATGTGTTTAATAAATCAAACGTCACAAACTATTAATACACATGTTAGCGTTCCTAATGAAACAACAATATCACATGATTCACTTCTATTGGAATCGTTTGCAGGTTTGCCAAGGTATGACTTAATTCAACCTGATGTACCACAGCTTTTAGGACCCACTGTTCCTTGTACTAGAGAGAGTAGACTGTCTATAACACCTGACCTGTCAGCCAGCATATCACCACAGCCCCTAATACCTAGTGTTGTGACTGTAACTAATGGGGATTTGGATGGCTGTGCTACTAATCCTGTCATTCCAACCGTACAAATCAGTGATATCAGTCTGTTAAGTAGCGAAACTGACTGTGAGCCTGTACCCTCTAAAAGGAAATTAACCCAAAGTCGAAAAAGGTTAATAATAAATAAACAGACTAAAACATATAGAAGAAAAAAGAAGAGGGCCATACAAACTCTAGAAACCAATGAAATTGAAGGTGAGATACAGCAGAACAGTGGAGGGAGACATGTAAAAGATATAAAATGACTGGAAATGCAAACTTTAAACAATGTCGAGGCAGTCAAAGAATGTCTCAAGAAAATGGTAAAAACCTACATTGCACCAGTGATGGAACCTCTAGAAATCCTAAGTAAAAAAATAGAAAACCTAGAGAAACTGGGAATAGCTAACTTGGATGTCCTAGAACAACTGGGTTCACAAATCAGACCTCATTCAAATAATGTAATTTCTGGGAACCAGAGTAATAGTAAATCAAGTGCAGTAAATCGTACTCCTAATGTGCCCATTGTGAAGGGAAACCCGGCACCCTCTACAAGTGGAAGGCAGAGGCCAATAACCATCACTCCCAAGGTAGTACATGGGCAAAAAGTAGATGGGGGCCAAAGAAACATCAATGAACCTGCCACCACCTATGAGCCTACCTGTAACGAGGCGCTATATTAATAATGTCATCCCAGCCACTATTATTTGCCACCTGATTGCAGACCATTTGTAGCGATACTCGCGAATGTCCCCAAGCTGCTGCCTAACCAATTTGAAAATCAAGAAACCTTGAAAAATAAGACCTTGTATTGGTTGGTGAAAAATTGTGGGTTCCCAATGCGAGGCGCGGATGAGATTATAACTACACAGAGGGGAGGTTGGGTAGGGCCAAGTAAAAAGGAGATAGACGGGGACTGCATAATTATAAATTTCAGGACTACAGAATGGGCGAGAGATTCGATTTTACATGTACCTATGCCATCGAATCATGAATATAACATCACACTGTTCCCACTGGATTATTTTTATAGGAACCAGTCAGGAAGACAAACCACTACACATAACTTCCAGCATCCAAGAGCGGCCTTTATCAAATACCCTAATGTTGTACCTATTTGTCCCCCCCTACTACCTAACCTGTATGACAACTTCTTGGTCCCAACTTCTAATAGATTCCAGTTGCTCAGCTCACTTGAGGAGAATGACTGACTGAGCGATCCATCCTTGACTCCGAGTTCTGGAAGTTCTGTAACAGGTGATACATTAACCTTGGAGAAAGAGCTGGGTGATGAAAGCTGTGTAAATAATATAACTGAGTCACAATTAATTTCATCAAATACTGTGCTATGTATAGGCAATGCCGTAGACAATGAATCAACTGTAACAAATGATAATGCTATTGTTACCCCGATTGCTAGCTTTGAAGCTTCACTCTTGACTAATCACTCCGAAAGTATAGGAACTGGTAATGCTGATTCTCTTGTATTTAACAGCTGGAATATAGCCGGAATTGCCTCTAAATTATGTACCCCATTTTGGGACGATTTCATCATATGTGGTTATGACATTATTTGTTTACAAGAGACATGGCATACAGGACTAATAGAAGGTGAAGCTTACACCTCCTA
Source organism: Lissotriton vulgaris (assembly GCF_964263255.1). Classification (NCBI taxonomy): domain Eukaryota; kingdom Metazoa; phylum Chordata; class Amphibia; order Caudata; family Salamandridae; genus Lissotriton; species Lissotriton vulgaris. The sequence continues at coordinate 68,828,075 of NC_141695.1, forward strand.
CAGTGTGGCAGCAGTAGCTTCCAAAGCCGGTAGAGATAAGGGAGGCCTACTGACTTTGGTTTCAACTAAATTGACAGAATTTATTCTTGGGGAACACTCTATAGCTTGTCAGCATGCGTCTATATTGCGCCTAAAACATAGCCATGGTAGGGATCTAATTATTGTAAATTTTTATAATAATATTCTGGGCCCTAAACGTGATATGATTGTTCCCGATGTTGAACGTGCTATTGAAGCTGCAATCACTCTCTCTAAGAACAATTTTGTAATTCTGTGGGCAGGTGACTTTAACATCCAAGCCTGGAGATATGCTCGGAAGGGGATATGTGGTCACCACGAGGATTATGTAGGGGGTGACAGTGTTTATGTTAATCATTTCCCACACAGTAATTATGGCAGCGCACTGAATAACTTAATAGCCAAGTTCAACTTGGAATTGCTTGATTGTACAAAAAACAAAAATAATGAAATTTGTCCAACTTTTAGGGGGAGAGATGCCCATTCCAATATTGACCATATTCTGGTGTCCAGCGGCTCAATTCTTTCTAATGTTTAGGTAATAGAGCATCCTGTGAGTGATCACAACAGCATCTCTGTGGAGTTAATGGGCTGGGGTCAAAAAAGCGTTGTGAACGGTAAAGCTGTCCATGGGATCTCCGCTGAGAGACCTAATGGTACGAGAATTAAATGGATCAAAATTGACCCTAACAAACTAACAAAGGATATTATTTGTAAATGTACCAGAGAGGTTGAATTCTGCCTTGCACCTAATGTGATAGCGCCTGATGTCCTCTCCAATTTTATGAAAATTACATGCACAGTTGAAAATTCCCTGTTAAAAAGAAACAGAAGGGTTAAAAGAAACAAAACTGTGTGGTTTGACAAACATTGTGCCGAGACTCTGAAAAGATTAAAAAGTGTACTTAATGCTAAACCTAGAAATAAAGAAAGAGTCAGAGAAGAACGTATTAATTATAAACTGGCCCTGTCAACCAGGAAAAGGGAGCTACAGGACGAGGCCTGGAATAAACTTGATATGGCCGCTGTAACTAAAAACCATAAACTCTTTTGGGAAACGATAAATGGCCCATTCTTAAAGAATGAAAACATTCCTGAGATCAAATGAAGTGACAGATGCAATCAAAAATAGTAAGGGTGGTAAAGCACCCGGGCCTGATGGGGTACCCATGGACTTTTATAAACATGAAATAACATTATGGGCCCCAATCCTAACTCATTACTTTAATGCTGTGGTGGAAGATAATTTACCACTGATATAGGGCCAATCAATTATTATACCCCTTTATAAAAAAGGATCCAGGTCTGAAGCAAGGAATTATCGTCCAATCTCTCTTTTGGACTCAACAGTTAAAATCCTTAGTCGAGTCCTATAAGTGAGATTGGAAGCCTGGGCCGAGGAGAATAACATTCTGTCCCCAGTGCAGTATGGGTTTCGTAGGGGATTAGGAACAATGGAGCAGTGCGTGAACCTGGAACTCATAGTTGGCAAGTATACCAAAGCTAAATCTGATAATCTTTATTTATGCTTTGCCGACTTGAGTTCCGCGTTCGATCTGGTGGAACACGCACTGCTCTGGCCCATACTACTAGCAATGGGCGCCCCCACTGAAAATATCCATCTGCTAGCTCGCTTGTATAGCAATGTATCAAGCAAAGTAAGGTTTGGAATAGATGGAGAGTGTACCCCTTTCTTTGAAGTTAAGCGAGGCATCCGTCAAGGATGCGTACTTGCCCCTTTACTATTTTCACTTTTTATTAACCATGTGGATACATTTCTGAAATTGATTAATGCAGATGCTCCAACTATAAATGGTAACCCCGTCCCAGTCCTCTTATATGCGGACGACGCGGTCCTCCTCTCTAGGACACATAATGGACTGCAACAACTAATTGATCAATTCCATATTTTTATTAAGAGTAGGAATTTGAAAATAAACAAAGGGAAGACGGTTACCATGGTTTGTTGTAAGAAACCTAGAAAACACAAACCCTTTTTTTTAGAAGGAGAGAAACTAGAACCTGTTAATAGTTTCTGCTATTTAGGCATCACCTTTTCGGGAAATGGGAAATGGATTAATGAACAAAACAGTGTCCTTTTCAAAATGGCCCGGAATACAAACTGTATATTTAGATTTGCTGCTAAACTAGGGGATCGCAGAATTCCTGAAATGCTAACCCTTTTTAATGCTAGATGCATTTCCTCAGCTATATATGGAGCTGGAGTATGGGGGTATGATGTACAGTGTGCCAAATCTATCCAGGTGAGGGAGAATGTGTTTTTAAAAAGATTAATCAGTGCTCCAGTTATGGCTTCAACGGAGCTAATACATAAGGAACTAGATATGTACTATATCAATGATCTCATTGCCCTTCGTCCTCTATCCTTATGGCGCTCAATATGGGCAAAGGAGGAAACCAAGTTTACGCAGGACGTAATAACAGATTGTATCAAACATGATCGCCGGTCAAACATTCCCTGGCTGAAGCATATACATCATTGGTACAAAACATTATATGGACTGGACATTTATAATGAATTAATAATGGACCCTATTTTATCAAAGCGGGAGCTGAAGGTCTTGTTTATGAAATTTACAGAAGAGACTAGGATGGAAAAATATACTAAACAGAGTACATTCAATATTTACCAACAATATAATATTAATGTAGGCTTCCAATCTTATTTTGTAGTAGTTAGTATTCCCTCCCATCGATTTGTTTTAACCCGCCTCCGCTTAGGAATTGTGCATCACCTTGTGGCTTTTCCTGTGCCTAAAAAACCTGGAACTTGTGTATGCCCATGTGATGGCAAATCAAAACAGAGCACCTGTCACTTTATGTTGTCTTGTACTTTTTATACTTTTTTATGGAAATATTATTTGAAACCCATCTTTTTAAAATATAATACGCATCATCTACAAACAGCAATGACACCAGTGTTTAGCCTAAAGTCCCCAGATGTATGCTTTTATGTGGCTACTTATATTTTAAAATGTATCTCTGCAAGAAAATCAATTATTATATGAATTTCTCCAGCTGCTAAATGTACTATGCACTTTAAATTGATGCTGCTGAATTATGTATTTGTATTTTGCACACATATGTTTGTTTGACTAATTGCTGCTACTGTATTAGATTTATCGTAGGATTGGTTATCACTTGCACTTTGTCTCATTTATCATTGTTTTTAGTTAATAGACAGTCTAGGTGCTGCTAATTGCATATGCACTTTAGAATTGCCAATTTGCACATATACTAATATAGAGACAATATTTAGCACTTTAAATTGCATATTTGCACATAATTATAGGTCGTAGGATTGTTAAAATCTTAGCCAAACTTGAATGACCTAATGACTATGCACTATTGATTCTGTTAAATGTTTCTATTATGAGCGCTACTGTGTAAGATTGTTTTTGTGATAGCTTAATTTAGTATTGTGTTAAATTTCTTTTTATGTGTATGTTGCTATATGGTTGTATTTCTTTACAAACCGAATAAAGCACCTTTTGAATTTGAATTTGAACTAGCAATCTAGACATAGCCTGAAAAGTAAAGGGGAATAGACACATCTAAGGAATACATAAAGCTTTATTACTAGCACATCCACTTATAGCTGAATAATGAATTATAACAGGACTGCACACCGCTGAAAGAAAAGGGATTAATCAGTGTAACAATACAGTAGGGAATATAGCCTAGGAAATAAAGGAAAGTGAATGATTAAGTGTAAATCAAACTAGTTTAGAATACCTCACCCTATAAGAAAGGAATGTTTCTCTCTCTCTGGTGGAATCAGGGCTCTCTCCCTCTGTCACCACGGCTTCACTCCACTGGCTCAAGTGCTCCAAAAGCTCCAACTGGCAGCTCCAACTCTTCCATCTGACTGGCAACTGCTTCAATACATTCTGACCAACTGGCAGCTCCAGCTGACAGTTCCAAATCCAAGGATCACCTCTGACTGCTCTCTTCAGCTCCAAAAACCAACTGCCTTCTACCATTTCAAGATTCATCTGACCGCTCCAAGATCCATCCGAACGCTCCAAGATCCATCTGAACTCTCTGCTTCTCTGCACTTCGCTAATATAGAATGCTCTCCCCTAGTGGAAAGTTCCAGCCAGTAGCCTCCTCCCACCAAATCCATGTACCAGGCTCCCTGCTCCAGATGCTCTCACAGTGATCAGCTGCTTGTTTCGTCTAGAGACTTGAGCCCCAGGGAGATTTCTTGATAAGATTCAGCTCCGGCCGGTTCTCTCTAGTTTGCAAAGAGCGAACAACACCTCACAACTAAAACATCACACTTTGACCTACAAGCATCTTAGTCTGCAGAGGCAGAAAGCAAAATGGAGTCTCTCTGATTCTGGGCCTTGTAAGCCCGAAAAGGATGAAATAGACACATAGCTCTATCAAGGAACATACACAAACCCTACCAATAGGTAATATAAAGTCAGAACTACAGGATCCACCCTCTACTATAGGTCTTCAGGCCTGAGAATGATGAAAGGACACATAATTATGTCAACGCCAATAGGCAATAGATGGATTAGAGTCAGAAATAAGGGATCTATCATCATATAAAGCGGCTATTCTCTAGTTTATGCTTCTAGGTCTGAAAAGAGGCCTGAAAAGGACCAAAACAATCTAAGAATAGGTATCTAGGATGGTAGCAAGCTAAAGTCACCATCACTCAGAAATAGAACCAAAAACCCGGTCAATACAGCAGGGACCAGAGAAAGAGGAAGAGAACGATAAAGAATCAATGAACGAACAAACAAAACAAAGGGCGGACGTAGAAAGAGAGGAGCCAACTGAGATAGTGCCAGCTGGCCCAGGACATTGGACACACGGCAAGGAGCTAGAAGTAGACAAAGAGAGGCTGGCAAGCGGAGAGCAGAAGGAGGGCAGCTGACAAACAGAAGAAAAAGCCGATGGCAGAGAACAGTGACCAAAAAGGAATGCAAGGGGACAAAGAGACTAAGTGATGAAACGTAGGAGTCAGAAACTAGAGAGACGGGTCGACCAGACACTTTGACTCTCTCTCTCTCTCTCTCTCTCTCTCTCTCTCTCTCTCTCTCTCTCACCACAACAATAAGTAAATGCTGTAAAGGGTGATGGGGCGAAATTGATCAGTAGAACTGTACCATGAACATTTGTTTGCAACAAAGGGGGAGATGTCGTGACCCGACAGATAGGGCGACAGGACAGGAGGACACTAGGACCCTGTGGGCCATGAGGGAGGTGACCAGGTCACCGGACACCACATCCGTTTAGGGACAGGAAGGGCAGATTGACCAGGACGGGCACACGACAGGACGTGCAAGTAACCGGCTCTAAGAAAGTGCAATAAAGGAAACGTTGTATAACTAATCTGTGTCCAGCGTCTGATGTGCTCCCTGCCGCCCACTGAGAGAGCACGACAAAAGTGGGACACTTTCAAAATATAACATGTACCACGGGGTCAGGCGTGTCACCCTGGAAGAAATAGAGAGGGCAGGGGCAACCCTCAGAGGGTTGGAATGCAGGAGGCCAGAACACCAGGAGCTTCAGCAAGCACTCTTAGAAGCCAAGGAGGAAGTGGCGAAACAGACGGAGAGGCTTAGATGCTTCTATTATAAGAAATACCTTGAGCGTACTCATGCTGAGCGTGACAACTCAGGATCCCTCTGGCAAGGCTGATAAACCAGGTGAGTAGGGCGCACCCATGGTGGAAATAGAAGATGAGATTTGAATTTGAATTTGAATTTAAAGGTATTTATTAAGCGCTTGTTTACCTAGCAGTTTCATGGCACTGTGGGGGTGGAATCCTGAGTCAGGTAGCAAAGCGATTTAGATAGTAAAAGCCTGTGAGAACAAAAGAGTTTTCAAAGTGCTGCGAAACTCCAAATAAGATAGTATCATTCTCATGGAGAAAGGTAAAGAGTTCCAAAACAGCGGAGCAAGGACAGAGAACTTAGAACCTCCCATTCTGCTCTTCCTGAACCGGGGCACCACCAAGAGAGACAGAGAGGAGGAGCGCAGTTGTCTACTGGGGATGTAGGGTTCGGTTTTGGACTTAATAAAAGTCGGAGCTGTTCTTGCGAGGGCCTGAAACGTAATACAGCCCATCTTAAAAAGGGCCCTTTCTCTAATAGGGAGCCAATGGAGGGATCTGAGGAAGGGAGTAACGTGATGTGATTTAGGTAAACCATAAACCAAGCGGCAACTTGGTTCTGCAAAAGTTGGAGCCGCCAAATGACATAGGCAGGAACACCATTGTACAGTACGTTACCGTAATCTAAACGGGAAAGAACCATAGCCATAAGAATCAACTTAAGAGCTGAAAAAGAGAAAAAACGTGAGATCTTTCGAATAGTGCGCACAATAAAAAAACAAGAAGAAACCACCGTGCTAATCTGAGAATGTAGAGTGAGGTGTTGATTGAGCGTAATGCCCAGTGTCTTAACAGAGGGAGAAGGGGAGGGGGGAAGACCAAAAGAGGGGGGCCAGAAGGTAGAAGACCAAGGGTTGAGTTTACCACCAGTGAGGAGAAGCTCGGTTTTATCAGGGTTGAGTTTAAGATGGTTGAAATTCATCCAATCCCTGATAAAGACCATCATCGACTGGAAATTGTGAATAGAGTCAGGAGAATCAGAAAGGTTAAAAATGAGCTGGAGGTCATTGGCGTAGTTAAACACCGTGACCTCCATCCTCTGCAAAGCAAAAATATTTAGAAAGATATAAAAATTAAAAAGAAGAGGGGAGAGAGAAAAACCCTGGGGGATGCCACATTGCACTTTGCACGTAGGGGAAGAAAAGTCCGCCAGATGGACTGCCTGTGAGCGGTCTCTCAAAAATGAACTAAGCCAGGCCAGGGCAGAGCCTCCAATGCCTGCCGCCTCGACAAAGGAAAGAAGGATGGTATAGTCCACTGTGTCGAAGGCGGCCGACAGATCAAGAAGAACCAGTGCCTGTGGGAGGTTAGCATCTAACCCCTCTCTAAGTGGGTCCATGACAGAGACCACCACTTTTTCGGTGGAATGGAGAGGGCGGAACCCTGCTTGGCATGGAGCAAGATAGCTACTGTCCTCGATGAAAGAACTGAGGACTTTGGTGGCGTGGCGTTCAAGAAGTTTGGCCAGATAAGGAGGGAGGGAAATAGGCCGGTAGTTTACTAACGCTGTTGGGTCTGCACCTGTTTTTTTTTTAAATTGGGATGATGGTAGCTGTTTTATGGCAGAGAGGAACAATTCCTGATTTGAGGGTCTCGTTGAGAAAAATAAGGGGAGGGGAAGGACAAGTCAGGAAGATATCGCGCAAGATATGGGCCGGGCAGATATTGAAAGGGGATCCAGACTTAACACAGGGAAGCAAGGAAAGAAATGTTTCTTTAGACAGGGGAGTTATATGATCTAGGTGATGAGTATTGAGTGGTGAGTCAAGGTTTAAAAAAGCTGCGGAGGGAGGGGGAATGTTGGCCTTAATATCTGCAATTTTATTAATGAAAACATTGTTCAGTGAATCGCACAGGGGTTGGGAAGGTACAGGCTTGGAAGTGGTCCTATCTGAAGAGGCCTGTTCAAAGACTGTAGCAAAGATTTCCCTGGGTTGCCTCTCTGCCCTGAGGATCGTGTTGGAAAAATAGCTGGTTTTAGCACTGAGGATGGTTTCTTGTACTCAGCCTGAATAGAAGAGTACAGTAGTTTAGAGGCAGTGCAATAAGTGCGTCTCCAAGCATGCTCAATAAATCAATAAGGAGTTTGTTATAGCGCAACTACTCACCCGTAAGGGTTTCAAGGCGCTAGGGTTAGGGGGGGGTGCAGGTTCCATTCCATCAAGGAGGGGGTCTGTCGAAGAGCCAGGTTTGCTCTGCTCGGCGGACAGCCAATTATTTCTCCTTGAGCTCCGGGCTGAACCATTTGTTAACATCATGGGAGCGTCATACCCTAATGTGCCTTAGAGGGGCCACCTGATCACAGGCGGTGGACAGCCATATATTTATGGTCTCAGCTTGAAGCGGTATGGCGAGTACCTCTATAGCTGGGCTACAAGCTAATAGAGAGGAGCAGAGAAAAGAAATGTCAGCTTTGCCCCAGTTGCGAGCCCAGTTGTTCCTAGGCAAGGGAGATTTTGTGGTTAAACTTAAATCCAAAAAAAAAAAAATCAAATTGTGATCGGACCACACACAGGGGGTGACAGTGGGAACTTGAATAGGGATATTAAGAGACCAAACTTGGTCCAAAATTTCGCCCTGAACATAGGTTGGAGTATGAATGTGTGATATGAAATTCAGACTGTGAAGTAAATCTGTGAAGTCTCTGGAGGGGGCATCTTCAGCCGGGTCAGATGTCCAAAAGTTAAAATCTCCAAGTACCAGGACCGCCAAATTGTTCACAGCCAGTGTGGCTAACAAATCCTGAAAGGCCGGGAGGAAGTGGGGCATATTTTGGGGAGGACGATACATCAAAACACAAGTGATTGGCATATAAAAAGAGATGGAACGTACTACCAGGTAGTCAACTGCTGGGATAAGTGAGTAGGATTGTAGTTGAAAGTGTAAGCCGGAACGAATAATCAGAGCACCCCCCCTGCTTTACCAGGAGGCCGATCTGCCCGTAAAGCATAGTACGAAGTGGGCAGTGCTGCGAGTAAATTGGGCAGGGAATCCTGGCAGAACCAAGTTTCCGTGAGGAACAGTAGGTCCGGTTTTTGAGTATCCAAAAAAATGAACAAGTCAAGATGGTGTTTGACAGCCGACCGTGTATTTAACTGGAAGGCCGAGATGGTCGATGTGTCACTTGCTTAGGGGAGGGGAGGAATAAGGCTGGTGGGGGGTCGGGATAGTGAGAACAGATTGGATGGTAGAAAAGGTGAAGGATGGACGCGTAAAATACCAGCATCCATAATGTGCCCCAACGTTACTTGATTTAAATCCCAAGAGCCTTGGTGTGCGCAGAGTATGTTGGGGTGTAGGAGATAAAATGGGCATAATGCTGTGCCCCTGGCCCCGTCCGGCCGTGGACGGACGCAGACGGGCTTACCTTAGGCGCACCTTCAGCGCGCAAAAGGCGCACCCGCTGCGCTCGTCCACTGCACTTCCGATAACACATGCGCGATGGGGGTCAGACACTATACAAAGGCAAAGATCAACTAAGTCTTTGCTTGTTACTATGCTAAACTCTATAGAAGGTTGCGAGAAGACAAACCCACAGACACAAGGGAAGCAGGACGTGCGGGCTGCCATTAAAGGCATGGCAAGAAACAATACCCCAGGTACAGACGATCTACCGGCTGAGTTTTACGCTACATATGTGGTCGAGTTGGCCCCCTGACTGGTCACAATGTACCACAAGGCCCGAGACGTCGGAATGCAATTGGAGAGTGCTAGGGAGGCCCTTATTGTTCCGGTACCTAAGCCAGGGAAGGAACCACACGATTATACGACCTACAGGCCACTTTCCATGGTAACATGGATTACAAAATTCTAAGCAAAATCCTTGCAAAGCGCCGACTCCCCCACATGCCGGAACTAGTCCATTCAGACCAGGCAGGTTTTAACCCGGGGCAACAACATTAGGCGACTCCTGGCTGTGATGGGTTCTGATGGATACGATAAGCGAGAGGTGGCAGTGTTCGCTGTGGACTTTGAGAAGGCCATTGACACCCTGGAGTGGTCTTAGCTTTATGAAGTCCTGGTTCAGATGGGCCTGGGATGAGGATTTCCAGCATGGCTATTGAACACATCCCCTACGGCCCGTGTACACACTGGGAGGACTATTTCGCCTAGACAGAGGGTGGAGAGAGGCACGAGACAGGGATGCCTCTTCTCCCCGCTCCTGTTTCCACTGGCTATGGAGCCACTTGCATGCAGGGCCACAAGTGGGCAGGACTATAACGGCCTGGGGACAGGAGTGGTGCAGCATTTCATAGCCTTGATGTGTAGCTGACCTCTTGCTATTCCTCATTAATACGGTGGACAAACTGAGAAGAGCGCATGACATGCTTGCCCTATTTGGCACCGTGTCCAACCTCCAAGTTAACTGGCAAATATCCAGCTTATACCAAATGATGCCCGCCGCTGCCCCAATACCTTATCTAGATCACCTGAAATGGGAAGCTAGCTGCCTGCAGTATCTTGGAGTCAAAATATACCACAGCGCAACAGAATTACTAGAAGGTAATGTGGGTAGAGCGACGCAGTCAACGAAAACTGCAATGTACTTCTGGGGAACACTGCAGCTGTCGGTCGCTGGGGGATAGCTGTCTTGAAGATGGTAACACTACCAAACCTACTATACTACTTTGGGACTCTCCCGGTGTGGATCCCGCGAGCAACATTCAAAGAGCTTGACTCAATGGTTATGTAATTTCTCTGGGGAGCAGGACGCAGAAGGGCCGCTTTGGCCTTGATGCGCCGCCTCACTGCGGAAGGAGGCTTAGCGGTCCCTGATTTTGAGAAATATTATATAACTGCCCAGCTTTACTGGCTGATCCAATGGTTAGCAGCAGACCAAGGCCAGGAAAGGGAACAATATCCGGCTGCACCAGATGGCGCAACCCTGGCTAAGATCCTTCTGAGAGTATGTCAGAATACGTCTGAAGTCTTAACCGAAATTAGGGTGGCGGTGCGCTGCTGGGCTAGATACCTGAGATGAGTGGGCCCTGCGACCCCCTATTCCCCAGACATACCTATCAGAATGCTGCACTATCTGCCACAGGTGGACCACTGGGCAGAGTTGGAGAACTGGGTAGAGGCAGGACTGAAAGTGATGGGGGATTTGTATCAAGGTTCTGCACTGATACCATTTGAAGAGTTACAAACTGCATACGATTTGCCGGCAAGTAACTTCTCAAAGCATGCAGCCCTCAAACGAAGGATTAGAAAGCACAGGAACATGGGGGTGTGGAACCACGGACACTAGGGGGTGCAGATATGTTGCACTGTCTGTAGGAAAGATTAAGACAGTGTCTTGCATAAACAAGGCAATGAGGTTTGATATGCAAAAGCCGTTGAAGTGCCTGGGATTACAGTGGGAAGAAGACCTGGGGAAGCAGATACTAGAGGTAGAGTGGGACGAGATCATAGAGCGAACCCCAAAAGCATCTAGAAATGTGAGATTTAAATTATTAATTTCTATGTGCAACATAGAGCGTACCCAACCCCAGCCCGAATTAGGAGATACTTTGGTACAGACTCGGCAGCATGCCCAAAAGGAGGGAGAGGGAAGCACATATATTTCACACGGTTTGGAGCACCCACGTTCCAATCCTTTTGAAAGAGATAAGACATGTGACAGACAGCCTCAATGATAAAGAGCTTCTGCACACCCCAGAGCACTTCCTGTTAGGGTGGTTTCCCCACACGGCCAAAAATAAAACAGCTGGAAAGTTCCAGGACCTCGCTTTTGTCCTGGTCAAGACAGAGATAGCCAGGAACAGGAAAGCACCAGGAGGGCCATGGATTGTTGCCTGGATGGAGTCATGGCTGTCAGAGCAGATAAAAGAGGCACTTAGACTATAGAAGACTAACACAACACACATAGAGGCCAGAACATGGACCCACAATAACCCCACAGTACACAGGGGTAGTAACATATCCACCTAAGCAAAACTCAAAGGGTGAGGGGGCTGTTTTGTTAGAAGGGGATGTTAAGAGAAGAAAGCTAAAGAATAACAACTAAGTATATTATGTAATGTTATGTTATGTTATTTGCCATTTGTATAGCGCTAACATCACCAGTGGTCATAATGTGAAAATGCTTATGTATATTGATGATGTCTTGAAAACTAATAAAATCTGGTTGGAAAAAAAAACTAATTGATGATGATTTAGGCGATCAAAGTATATAGACCAAAGTCACACATACGTTCACACACAGACTACAGTAGAAATACACCAAATTACTACTGGTGCTTCTACCACACACAGACATCAACACTACATATGCAAGTAAACTACTATGAAAGCTGCATTCAGAAGATCCAGGAAGAAACTCATGATGTAGTGGACGAAGGCCTTGCAACACTTCATGGGGATGTGATGGAGGTTACAGATTATTTAAAGTCTGCAATGAAGAATTCTACTATTTTATCATGGGATGGATGATCACTGATAGACATACATGAGGACATATTAAAATGTGTGAAATAAAAAGAGCATGACACAGTATCTACTTCTACTTCTTCTTTAACAAAAAACAGTGTCCCAGAAGATGTGCCGTGTGGCTCTGTTGAAATATCAACCACCTTCAAACAAAGTTTGAGCTCAGTAACTAGTCTCAGAGAGGACTTTAGGCATTTGCTAGCTCTTAATACGACATATTATACAATGTATGATGATGATTCGTAGTGTAATTCAAGGTGTAGTATCTAAATCTATGCATGGTTGTTTTAAGGGATTCAATGTGATGTGTCTCTATGGATCAGTATGAAGACAATACACAGAACAGAAAGATTTACATCGTCAGCATAATGTCCACAACCACATTGTCAAAGTGTGATTAGCTAACGATATTGGTAGTCCATGTCTACACAATTATAGATTAATACAAACATCCCATGGTGCAAAGGCAACACAAATAAAGACATATATGATTTCTTTCAAATAATGCATTATGGTGGTATAAATATGCCTTTATTAGTATTTTATGGTCAAAAAGGGCCACTCCTCTCTTACATGATTGGAAAGGTGCAATTTGGCATACACAATAACACTAGCTATAACCCAACATGAACAGCAAGCACGTGCATCCGCTTGTGCTTGATAAAAGTGCTCTTATGGCAGGAAGTTGCCCATTAAAATTATTTTAATGTACTTACCATTTGTAAGTGCTTTATTATTTGGCATGCTGCATCAAGGAGAGGTGTGGAATTGCAGAAATTGGGGCATATTACCAAGCACGCAATAAATGCGTTAGCAACTTTTTAACGTCGCTAACGCATTTTTTTAATTGCACTATTCCCAGTACATCTCTAACCTAAGTTAGAGACGTATTCTTGGTATCATCTACCGCCCCGCGCTGGGGGCGATAGATAACGCTAATGGGATGCAGGGTGGGTGTTCCCATGTCCAACCACATGTAAAATGTGGTTGGAGGTGTTAACACCCTATTATCAGGGCAGGCGTTGGGAGAAGGAGACCTGCGATAAACTTGTTTATTGCAGTTCTCCCAACGCCTGCTTTGATCAGGTGTTAGGCATTGATAGTATGGGGGTGTGGATCATAAAGCTGAATCCACCCGCCCATATTATCAAGGCACACATTAGCGCGTGAAAACAACGCTTGCGCTAATTTTCCCTATTGCCGACTATCGCAGGATTTAATTTCGCCTACGTGTTGCGCATTGATAGTTACGCGCTATCACGGCGATTAAATCCAGCGATAGCCGGCGATATGGAAATGTGCAATGTGATTTTATTAACGCACATCTTGTTAATATGCCCCATTGTTTCATATTCTCTGGAGCTATAAACTAATCTCCCACACAGCATACATATACTATGATTGTGAAATGTGGGCGAGATTGGAGTTAGTGGCATATGAAAGCGTTCAATTAGAAGGCGTCATCGTTAATATAGGAACATTTATGTGGTATGTAGTGATATATCTCTGTCACTTACCCACATCTGATAAATCACATTGATGATACACAGGGGTGGATACAAGTGAGGAATGCATTTTTCTCGTTTATTAACACTGGGATTTAGTGCAAATCCCAATTTGTAAAAAATAAAAAATCGGTACAACGAAGAATAGTGTTAATCAATGCCACACCACATAAAAATGGAACTGGAACACATATTCTTTTCAACAGTGATACTTACACAACATTGAAATGAGTAAGCATTGTCACCATTTAAAACTACTGTCTCAAAACTGCCTATAGTAATGTAGTTGCTTGTCCAGCATCAATGTAGTTTTGAAAATATTAAATCAATTAAAGTAGATACAGCATTGTGCTGTATGTACACACTTCATATTTTATCACTATGACATCACACCCATACGTAGGGCACTCAAGAGCAGGGTAGGGTTCAAGAGATCATATGTTCCAGTGTAACTCCACCAGGTCCTGTCTAATGTACTTGAAAAATGTGCAACAGGCAACCAGACATTTAAAACACTCTCACATTTTACTATGTAAATACTGAAACTGTGTGAAGTAGCAGTCATACTCCAAAATAGTGCCAGATTTAATCACACTTCCGTGGCACGGAAATTGTATGTTGCAATAGTGACAATGCATATTACTATACTTTATAGTTGTCTGTGGCAATCAATATGCCTAATCATGAGGCGGACAAGCATAAAGTGTTACTAATGACAGTATTTGTGGAGTTAGAACTCTGATTCAGAAACCATTTTCAACAAATGTATGTTGTGCAATACATTGAGTGTAGGCTGCTAACTTGGCACACTATGGGGCAGATCTATATCCCTGTCACACAACACAACACAGCACCAAATGTTGATGCGCTGCATGTCAGGGAGAGAGGAGAGTGCCATATGTATAGAGATATGCACTCTTCTCCGAGTTCCCTAGTGCTAGCACACAATCAAACTGCCGAGCACCACACACACAAGTCACCATGAATCTAACATAGGTTTGGTATTGGAAGGGTACCCATTCTGTACAAAATACTATGCCTAGACAGACAGTAAACATTCTTCTAATTTTGTATGTGTACAATTCAGCACACATGCATAGTCAGACTAAAAATGTGATATAAAACTATTTCTCCATCCAAGGCTTGCTTTAAATTGGTGTTATTTTTGTGCCTCAAAAGGCAGCACTTTTGTTATTAGATAGGGCTTTGCATAAAAAATCATTGGTTGCAATGTACCATCCATGTAATGCCCTTCTGTTGCAAAATATTTGCAAAGCTTAACTTGCACTGCTTTGCAATATTTTTAGGTCACTTTCCAGAACAAAATAAGATTTGCGCTGAAAACTAAATCCAGGTTGCATCATGTTTGTTATACAAATATACATTATGTAGCACTGATTTTTAGCTCAACATATATATATACATATATATATATATATATATATATATATATATATATATATATATATATATATATATATATATATATATTCACAGAAAAAACCATAGGTTATAGTGGATATATAGTTAGGAATTTGCATTTACGAAACCTTGAAAATTCAATGAAAAA
The DNA here is from genome assembly GCF_964263255.1 of Lissotriton vulgaris. Classification (NCBI taxonomy): domain Eukaryota; kingdom Metazoa; phylum Chordata; class Amphibia; order Caudata; family Salamandridae; genus Lissotriton; species Lissotriton vulgaris. Next base: position 68,843,250 of record NC_141695.1, read on the forward strand.
ACCATTGGTTTTAGGCTATATATAGTTAGGGATTTGCATTTACAAAACCTTATTTTACTCGCATAAAACCATTGAAATTCCATATATAGTTATAAGCGCTAACTATATATCGCGCACCCGCAATCCACTGCTGATGATGTCACATATTACATCATTCATGACATGGTTAGTGACATCACTGATGACATCACTGATGACATCTCAAATGACATCACTGATGACATCACTGATTACAACATCCAGTGACTGTATGTTTCTGTAAAGTTAAAATATGTTTTACATATTGAAGAATGAGTTGATATATAAGTGTCTGGATGAAGGATTTACTAGGTGCATGACTGACTGATTGAGTGAGTGATTAAATGTGTCTCACTGAGTGCATGGGTTAGTGACTAAACTGTTTTAATTTGTGCATCATTATATCTGTTGTTCTACAAACTGCTGCATATGTTGATCAGTAGCTATATGAGTAACTGTACGGGTTGATTGGTTGTCCAAGTATTTGTATGGGAAACTGAGTGTGTGTGTATGGGTGGCTGGAAGGTGTGTGACTCTGAACATAGATGTGTGAGTAGTTGATTCACTATATGTATAGATTCAAAAGTGCATGTGCAAACACCTGTATGGGCGGTTGACTGTGCATGAGTGTATTAGTGAGTGAATGGATATCTCAGTGCTACATGTCAAATTAAGTACATATGTAAAACACAGTACATGTGAGAGTTGACATCTATAAATAACTGTGCATAAGAGCCAGTGAATGTGTGAGTGGCTGTATGGATCATTGTGAACATGTATCAGAGATTGTATAAGAGAGTAAAGTAAATATGTGTTAGTATATGTTTGAATAAGTAAGGTGTGTATAACTGTATAGTTGAGAAAATGGAGGTGTGATTGATTTTTGGCATAACTGACTAGGTGTGTGAGTAACTCCATGGATGAGTGACAGTCTGTGACTGTCTGTTTACACTGATTGTATCTACGGTTATATTAGAGTCTGAAGAGGTTCATGGTATTATCACATGAATGATATCATCAGTGATGTTATCAGTCATGTCAAATGAGATGTTTTCAGTGATGTCATCAGTGATGTCATTTGAGATGTCATCAGTGATGTCATCAGTGATGTCACTAACCATGTCATGAATGATGTAATATGTGACATCATCAGCAGTGGATTGCGGGTGCGCGATATATAGTTAGCGCTTATAACTATATATGGAATTTCAATGGTTTTATGCGAGTAAAATAAGGTTTTGTAAATGCAAATCCCTAACTATATATGGCCTAAAACCAATAGTTTTTTCATTGAATTTTCGAGGTTTTGTAAATGCAAATTCCTAACTATATATCCACTATAACCTATGGTTTTTTCTGTGAATTTCATTGGTTTTTTAATAGCAAATATGAAAAGCTTTAAAATGTCAAGTACGTGATAGACAAAAACATTTTCGTATTTATGCACGCTGATGTGCTTTGAACGCTGCCCCCCTCCCCTCTTTTCTCTTAGTAGTACTCTCTCTTTGCAGATAGTGAAGAGTAGTTAACGCAGGCCTTTACCCCCGTTGTAATCCATCCTGCCTGCTTGTCTCTCCATTTGATTGATTATTATCCAAGCATTTACTGTTTTACAATTGATTCTCTTTGGTTCATTCTCTATTTATAAACGAGCACAAAGTCGCAATACTCTGTTTAGTCTTTGCAGATCGTGAAAAATCGTGTAAAAAAATAAAAGTAATCGAGCAAAATCAGTAGGCCACTAATTGGATCTCTTTTTGACCTCGCTAAAATAGAAATATTATAAACAACCCTTCATGAGAAATACGAAAATAGTGAGATGAACTGAGCTCCACACCATGAGGGCTGCAAGACAGCTCGGCTCCGTCACCCACCCCGCCCAAAATAACGACAAACCCTATGCAAATATTAAAAATATAGACAACACACCAGCAAAGAAACAGGGTAAAACATTTTATTAAATAACTATTTACATAACGTTGGTTTATAAGATGATGTCAGTAGTGGACCGATGTGTGAATAGGTCGGAAGCAGCACAAGGCGCCAAGATCCGGATGGAAAGTCCTGGATGTTGGGTGCCATAGTTCAGAGTTCTGAGTTTGAGCCTTTTTCAATGCCTGTGCTTTGTTGTTTCCCCTCCATCAAAAACAAAAAAAATATATAAAACTGTGCAAAAATACAAAAAAATCTAAAAATGTTTACAAAAGCAGTGCTTGTAAGACTGTCTGAAGCTTATTTCCACCTACTGCAGCTTCACTATTCTCAAAGTAAGTGAGGGTCGTTTGTGGACCTCACTGCATTTGAAAACAATGTTATATGGTACCTCCCTAAACCGCTTGACGGAGGCCCCCGAGGGGCGGTGTGATGGCACGGACTCGGAGAAGACGCTTGGCTCCGACCCCCTCCCCAAGTCTTATAGCACTGGTGTAGCCTGAGATCGCCCCCGACATAGGCGGCCGGCTCCCGGGGTCCAGCGGAACTTTTTGCCTTTTGATGACTCTTCTATTCTGGACTTTGTCCCACAATCCGTTTGACCTGAAGACACGCTGTAGTGGGGCGCCCCTTTACCGTTTTAGTTGCCATTCCGCCCGCTTTTGCTACACTGTGCCTCTTCCGCCATTCAGCTGTTTACCGCCCGCTCTTGCGACTACAGCGTCTCGCTCACCATGTAGTTAAGTTGTTCCCGCTCTTGCGGTGCAGCGATAGGCGGCTGCCACAGGACTCTCAAAATGGCGGCCGGCTCTTCAGTTTTGGGCCTGGTCCACTAAAACCTGGGACACCTTGGAACTCGGACGCTTCCCTGATAGGGCTTGGGTCCCATTCTCGAAAGCGTCCCCTCAGCCGTGAAGATTCTACAAAAGTCTTGGGGGCCCCCGACTCCCGCAGGCTTCTGGTGGGGAGCGGCTGCCATGTCTGCTCGTGGAATGGCCACAACGGAGCTACGAGATGGTAGTGCTCTCATGCTGACGCCAGCTTTAGTCTGAAACATCCAGAAACACTGTAGACTACCAATTCGATCAGTTCCGGTAGCGCCCAAACATGACCCGGAAGAGAAGAACTTGCCCTCCCCTCTTTGACTGATGGTTCTTGTTGCCTGTCCCCTCTGTTGTCATTTAACAGAACTTTTTGGACTGCTGAAAGGGGTTGTGTTCCGAACGCTGGTTGGTGGAGACATTTTGACTATATTCTTGACCTACGTTGTCGCGTAATGCGTTATATGACACGCCGCGTTAGCGCACCCGGAAGTGATCCGGGGCGCGGCGCGCAGCGCGTAACGTAAGCATAACAGGTCATGTGACTTGTTAATAAAACTTTTCATTGGTTCATTTTACTTTTGTTATTTTAATGATGAAAAGCTTGGTCATATGACCTAAAAATTACGCTTTTTATTGTTTTCGAACATTATTTTTTTTAAAACATATATGTTATAATATTCCAGGCTAATGTACTTTCCCGGAAAATCTACAACTGTCCTGCAAGTAAAATATATTCCTTTTTCGAGAAAAAGGGCGTTTCTTCGTTCCATGACGGAGCCGTTGAGTAAAAGAGACTCGGCCTGCTGTCTTAGTCGCCGATAGGCCTGATTATCAGATTCTTATCGATCACTTTATGTTGCAGGAGTGGAAAACACAACTGCCCTTGACCATTTATCTTTACTACGTTCCTACATATTATACCTTTTATCAGTCATGTAATTGGACTGCTTTATTTCACTTGCCTTTTACTGATTCGAAAACAGTGACTAAAAGTAAAAACTTTACCAATGTAAATACTACTACCGTGTTTTGTTTTAAAAACCTTTATTGTGAAAATGTCAGTATACAAATACGGGCCTATAACCACCTGGGCCGGCCACGGAGCAAACTGAAATCGTATATGATGAGGAGACATTTACACTGTAGAGGAACGTAACGAGCGGGCCTAGGTTGCAAGAACTAAGGTGTCTAACAGTTGCGGAATCGGTGGACGTACATTTTGTAATTAAAATAAGACAGGGCCACTTACAATAAAATTTTCTAGATATACATTTGCGGGCAAGGAGTTACGAGTCCCATTTATACCGGCGCCATTTTGGGCGAGGCCGGGCAGGTCCAAGATATAGTCAAAATGTCTCCACCAACAATCGGCCAGACCAGAACCCCTTTCGGCCCTTTATGCTACAAGATGGTGTCTTCCATTCAGAAAATATTGTTGGCAGCATTTTGAAAGGAAAGATAAACAGCCGTTCTCCTAGTGAGTCTCACATTGTTACATTTAGGAAGAATGTTGAAGAGTAATATGTGGAAAATCTGAAGCCATTTTTCTACAAACTCTCAATCAGCCTAAGTCATGGGCGATCTTTGTCCACACCAGGGCAATAGTGAAGCTGCAGCAGGTGCAAAAGAGCTTCAGACAGTCTTACAAGCACTGCTTATCTAAACATTTTTTTGTATTTTTGCACAGTTTTATATATTTTTTTTGTTTTTGATGGAGGGGAAACAACAAAAAACAGGCATTGAAAAAAGCTCAACAGTGCAGGGCGCCTTGTGCTGGTTCCGACCTATTCACACATCGGTCCACTACTGACATCACCTCATAAGCCAACGGGGCACCCCACACTGACTTTCGGCGCAGCATTGTAGGATGGCCACACCAGTGCAGCAACTTGCTGGACACCACCTCGGTGCCATCCGGATCTCGGAGCGTTCGAGTCACTGTACCGCAAGAGTGACCGGAACTCAGCTGGACACGCCGTCTTTCGGCGCAGCATTGTAGGATGGCCACACCAGTGCAGCAATTTGCTGAACACCACCTTGGGCAACAGTGAAGCTGCAGCAGGTGCAAATAAGCTTCAGATAGTCTTACAAGCACTGCTCAGAACTCTCAACTATGGCACTCAACATTCAGGACTTGCCAATCGGATCTTGGCGCCTTGTGCTGGTTCCGACCTATTCACACATCGGTCCACTACTGACATCACCTCATAAGCCAACGGGGCACCCCACGCCGACTTTCGACACAGCATTGTAGGATGGCCACACCAGTGCGGCAACTTGCTGGACACAACCTCGGTGCCATCCGGATCTCGGCGCGTTCGACTCACTGTACCGCAAGAGTGACCGGAACTCAGCTGGACACGCCGTCTTTCGGCGCAGCATTGTAGGATGGCCACACCAGTGCGGCAATTTGCTGGACACCACCTCGGTGCCATCCGGATCTCGGCGCGTTCGAGTCACTGTACCGCAAGAGTGACCGCAACTCAGCTGGACACGCCGTCTTTCGGCGCAGCATTGTAGGATGGCCACACCAGTGCGGCAATTTGCTGGACACCACCTCGGTGCCATCCGGATCTCGACGCGTTGTGCTGCCTTCGGCCTATTCGCACATCGGTCCGCTACTGACGCCGCCTCACGTGCCAACGGATTTTCTACGCTTTTTGTAGCCCTATGCCGCATAACAGGTCATGTAACTTGTTTATAAAACTTTTCATTGGATCATTTTACTTTTGGTTTCCTAAAGATGGAAGGCTTGGTCATATGACCTAAAAATAACACTTTTCATTGGTTTAAAACATTTTTTTTTCCCAAACGATGAAAGCCCCACCTTGTTTCTGGATCATTCAGACTGAAGCTGGCGTCAGCATGAGAGCACCACCATCTCGTGGCTCCGTCGTGGTCATTCCGCGAGCAATCATGGCAGCCACTCCCCACCGGAAGCCTGCGGGAGTCGGGGGCCCCCAAGACTTTTGTAGAATCTTCACGGCTGAGGGGACGCTTTTCGAGAATGGAGCCCAAGCCCTAGCAGGCAAGCGTCCGAGTTCCAAGGTGTCCCGGGGCCATTTCAGTGCACCAGGCCCAAAACCGAAGAGCCGTCCGCCATTTTAAGAGTCATGTGGCAGGCGCCTATCGCTGCACTGCAAGAGTGGGAGCAACTCAACAACATGGTGAGCGAGACACTGTAGCCGCAAGAGCGGGCGCAACTCAGCTGGATGGCCGCCACCTGGGGAGGCCCGTTCACGCCGCCTCCCCCACGCCCCCCCCCCCCCCGGGCCGCCGCACGCAAATTTTCGGAGCAGCATTGTAGGATACCAAAACCAGTGCGGCAGTTTACTGGACATCACCTGGGTGCCATCAACATCTCAGCGCGTTCTGCTGCCTTGGGACTATTCGCACAACAGACCGCTACTGACAAGGCCTCCCCCCGCCTCACCCGGGACGCCCCACGCCAATTTTCGGAGCAGCATTGTAGGATCCCAAAACCAGTGCGGCACCCAGGCGACATCACCTGGGTGCCGTCCAGAACTCTGCACGTTGTGCTGCCTTGGGACTATTCGCACAAAAGACAGCTTCTGACCATTGTTGCTTTTTTGGGTGAAAAATGTTTAAATGTTTTTACAGTTTTTGTTCCGTTCATTATAGTTAAATGTTAATAAAGTTTTAAAATCTAACTTTGTTGGAGTGCTATATATGTTTAAAAAATCGGGTGAATGGGGCCTTGAATCGGGTTATTGTCATGTGTGGGCTTTGCAAGTGTACTGCTACAAGATCGGACATTTCAAACTCAAATGCACGTTCTTTTTCTTACCTTTCCGAAGCATGGAGCGCAATAGCAGGCAGAGAAAGGGTGATGCACGTGTTGAACACTGCCTGGCCTGGCAAGTTGCTGGCAGTGCCCCCCCCCGCCCGCTCCTGAAAGTGGGCACACACACACCGCCGCCCCGAGTACTTCACAAATCTTTAAAAGACCATGCGCTTGTTCATGAGGCTTAAATGGTTTATCACCCCTTCTAGAACCCCTGCATCGACCCTCTGACGTTTCCTGGAAGAATTAGCACGTAACACAATACCAAGCCCTGTCAGCTGAAACCCCCGAGAAATCATGGGGCATATTATCAAGGGGGTTTATTTCCGCTTTTTGGGCTTTAAAAGCCAAAAAAAAAAGAGATAAAATTATCTCCCTATTACCAAGCTGTCGCTAACACCAGTTAGTGACAGCTAAAAGGTGATAGCGACCATCTTGGGCCCCGCTTTGCATATCAGTGATATTTATCACTAATGACATGCAAAGTGGGCGTGCCAAGATTTTAGCGACTGGAAACAGTCCCTAACCATCGCTATCTCCTATTACCAACTTTTGGAGATATTCGCGCTAAGCGCGAATATCTCCAAAAGCTAACACCTGCCCTGAGCAGTTTTAGCCATGTTATCCAATGGGAGTGTCAGAGGGTGCGGTAGTGAATAGGGTGAAAGGGAGGTGTCGGGCGGGCACAGGGTGTGATTCTCAGAGAAGAGCAGCGCAGATGGGGGGAAGTATATGGCCCATGCATGAGAGAAACAGCGGGGGTGACCAGTGCGTGGGGGAGATGCTTGCGAGGGTGGGGAGCAATGCTGAGGATCGGCGGCGTGCAGAGAGTGGCCCTGGTCAAGGCATCTAAAATGGCTGCCGTGCACGACAAAATTGTGGCATTGGACAAAAACGCAAGATGGCGCAGACAATGTTTATCAATAAGGATACAAAATATTTACTCGCAGTGACAAAATGGTGGTCAACACTTCCTGATTTCCATCGAATCGAACGTTAACAAACGTCACGCAGCAAAAAAAAAAAAAAAAGCTCACGCACAGAGCAGTTTTTAGCCATGTTATCCAATGGAAGGTGGATAACATGGCTAAGAGCATTTGCTGGATAATGCATGAATATCGCTGACTTTTCAGCGATATTCATGCATTGTGGCCGATGTGCGGCGTTAATTTTTGTCTCTAAACAATTAAAACGAAGCACAAAATGGCGAATTCCCGTTTCGCTACCAGTTTGCGGCCCAGTTCGCGGCCCGTGAAGCGCTTCTACCGTGAAAAATTATTTTTTTTTTATTTTCCCCACGGGACCCTTTAATAACCCCAACAACAATCCTAGGGGGTCAAGAGGGGTATACCTTGCCCCCTTTCAATAAATTCCCCCTTCGTTTTTCACCTCTTCTTCTCTCTCGATCCTACCGAGAGATAAGATGGCGGCCGCTCCGGACTGTTTAGAATGTTGACAGACACCGGAGAGCCAATCAGCTTTCTGTTATCCAATGGAAGGTGGATAACATGGCTAAGAGCATTTGCTGGATAATGCATGAATATCGCTGACTTTTCAGCGATATTCATGCATTGTGGCTGATGTGCGGCGATAATTTTTGTCTCTAAACAATTAAAACGAAGCACAAAATGGCGAATTCCCGTTTCGCTACCAGTTTGCGGCCCAGTTCGCGGCCCGTGAAGCGCTTCTACCGTGAAAAATCATTTTTTTTTTATTTTCCCCACGGGACCCTTTAATAACCCCAACAACAATCCTAGGGGGTCAAGAGGGGTCTACCTTGCCCCCTTTCATTAAATTCCCCCTTCGTTTTTCACCTCTTCTTCTCTCTCGATCCTACCGAGAGATAAGATGGCGGCCGCTCCGGACTGTTTAGAATGTTGACAGACACCGGAGAGCCAATCAGCTTTCTGCGCGCAAAGTTCCGTTTCGCGAAAAGTAAGCGGACCGGATCGCTGCCCAGAGCGCTGTTACAGATATATATCTTGTTTTGAACGTTAATTTCTCAAAAACTACTGGAGCACATATATTGAGACCTAGCAAAGGCACATCGGGCTAACAGTCCCTACAATTTTGCCAAGTTTCGTGCAAATCCATTCAGCCGTTCGAGCTAAAAGTGAGTCCAACCGCCCTATGGAAAAATGAATGGGAAAAACGCGTTTTGGGACCCCCCTTTTTTCTCGGCCCCCCCTTGACGAAACCCCACCAAATTTTCAGGGGCTGCTCAGAAACAAAATGTGCCATTTTCCTGAAAATTTCAGCCGATTCCGTCAACAAGCGCCAAAGTTATTAGACATAGAATTTTCAAAAATCCCATAGGGAAAAAATCCCAACTATATATACCTACTTGCGATAGCCAGTAGGTAATATATATATATATATATATATATATGAAGGGAGTTCCTCCTCAGCTTGCTCTGCGCTCGCAGACACCGCCTCCACGCCAGCAAAGAACGAGGACCGGACCAACGAAGTCAGCAAAATGGAATTTTATTAAAACAAGAACAGAACCAGCGACGCGTTTCGGGCGGAAAGCCCTTGGTCACGCTGCAACATGTTTTGAATCATTATGCTATTTTTATAAGTGTATGCAGTGAACTTGACGCCGCCCCCTGGTGGCGTCCACCATAATCACGTGACATCTAATAAACAGTGAAAAAACACTAACGCTGATACATTGTTGCATTTGCTTGCTAGTATACAGGAATTATGACTGGTTAAATCCAGGAATTAGTTCATTTCTTTAAAAAAGATTCAGTTATAAATGCATTATGACACATTTCTCCATTGTCAAATATAAATGACATGCATACCAATTCTGTGCAAATATGCAAATTGTTATATATAGCAGCGAACATTTTAAAGTGCATAGATAAAAAAGTGCATAAGTGATAAAGATGTAATGAAGTGCAAAAGTTGTGGGATATATATATCTGCATCACCCAATGGCTAATGACTTTATAAATATTTACTCAGCTCTAAATTAGTTGATTTATACTAAGGATACTTGAAACATGTCTGGTTGACAAAAGAATACCAAGCTGACAAATCTGTGTGTGTCTAATGTGTAAACATTGAGTTATTTCTTGCAAAATATGTAGCTACTGGAGTTATACAAGAGTTGACTGAAAGCAGTTCTGGTTTTAATGCTGGTGTTACCTGGTGCAAAAATCTTTTTCTGCTTCCCCCTGATGGCCATCTCCATGGATTCCCTCACTACCACACTCCAACGGTGCCCCCATCTCTCCAGTGCCCCAAGCTCCCATGCATGTATTTTGGTTCGTAGTGCTACTCGCACCAGTGTAAGTTTCAGAGCACTTTATAACAAATGGAAAGTTTACAAATGCAAGAAATTGTATATGTGCAGATTAGTCTGTTACAAAAGACAATAAGGATTGCAAGTTGTCACATGTCATTCATACTAGTAGGCTGTATATTTTAAGAGTGTTTGGTCTAGCGCAGCACAAACTCAGGGGGATATTCCCAAGAACTTGTGTTAATTATTGCAAAATTATCTTAACACAACTTTGCACACCACACTCTATCACGGGAAAAATAACACTGTGCTAACGTTGTATTCTATTTTCAAAACAACAGTAGTCCCATGCAAAAAGAATTACAGGAAATCAAAGAATATAGACACAATGGAGACTATATTGAGTAGTTTGACTTGTCCTGCCGGACAGAGGTCAAGAATCTTTACTATACACTTAATGAATTAAAATACCTTACATTCTTTAGAGTAGGACACAAGCCTGTGCCCTCACGCTTTCAAATTGGCAAGGTGAAGAAGTAGTAAGTAGACAGTGAAAAGTATTTAGGCAGAAATGAGCGATTTCTGTAAATACACCAATGACAGAAATTCAATTTACACCATTTTAAACATAGCACATTCGGTATACATTTAATTATATAGTGTTTCAACAAGTCGACGGCGTTTCGATCCCATATACATAATTAGAGGGATTATCATAAGGACAAAAATTATGCCTAAACAGTATGAGCCACAATAGCCTAAGGAGAAAAAGAAAAATAAAGAATATAAAGAAATATTTTACAAAATGTTTTCAGAATTGGTGTTTGAACAACAGTGAAGGTGATGTCTAGTGAACGTGAAATTAAAAATGCATGGATGGGGGCGTGGCTTGGCACCCGGCGAGGACGGCAGCTCGGATGTGAGCGCTCCGAGCCGATAAGGGACTTCGCCGCCTTTTTTCCACTCCAGGCACCTGCAAACCTCCTCCTCCCAGACCGGATATCAGGGACAACACAGTGGTCCTCCATGCAGCAACAACCGAGCGACGGAACGTCCGAATTCCTCAACTTTTCGGCGGACGCGGTTCTCTGAAAGCCGCGACCGCCATTTTGGATCTACACAACGCTCGCTACGGAGCATCCGCTCCCAGGTTATGCCTGCCAAACAAGAAGCCTCACCTCACACCACCTGCTCTTAGTGAGCCATTGCCGTCATTATTACAACACTGCCGCTTGTCTTTAAGGAACGTCGCCTTTCAGTGAGTTTTAAACGCGTTTTTCCGACATTGCAATTTTGGCGGCCATTTTGTATCATTGAGGCTTCCTCTCATAACCTGCATGTAAGCGCAGCTTCAGCCTATTCTCTACCATAAACGCAGTACTTTATTACGCTTTCCTGCATTTATTTCTTTACAATTGATGGCACTTCTCCGCAAAATGCTGGCGCATCCCCCTTTATGTGTGCAGCTTGCATGCACATTACACCTCCTCTGAAGAGCTTCTTTTGTGTCATACTGCGCCAATTATCAGCGCTTCACCGTCATATTGATTTTCTGCCTCACTCGTCAATGTGTTGCCTCCTTCACTCAGCTGCATGAATACTGCTCCACATCTCCTCCTAATTCTTTGGCACACCTGATTTCAGAACAGACAGCCTTCTCTTCCTTTTTCTATTTACTTTTTTGGGACTTTGCGTACCTTTCCACACTCAAGCGTTCCTCCGCATCCTTTGAAATCTCCGAAGGCACGCACTGAGTGCCGCCGGATCTTCTTCCTCCCTGACTATAACTCTTTTTTATGGAAAGAAGGGCAATCTCTCGCTCTCCCAAGACTCCACGCCGAGTTTTTATCAAAAATTCGAAAGTCTTCTCTGCATTGGCGCAACTTGAGGCCTCTCAGGAGCTTGCCACCCAGATGTCACAGTCTAACACGGAACGGCCTGTCCAGCCTCCAGGTAAAGTGACCACGAAACGCCTCAAAAAAGATCCTCCATCACCGACTGGTTCCACATCGGCTGTCTCCATGGAGTTATTACTGGAAGAGATCCGTGCCCTTAGGCCATTTATGGAAGAGACTAATTCTAAATTGCAGGTCCTTACTGATAATTGGTCTCAGATGGATGCCAGAGTGACTACTGTAGAACATTCTCTCACATCTCTTCAAGAGTCATCCTCCAAGGTGTCACACATGCAGTCTCAGATTTCCTCTCTCCAAAAACAAGTTGAAGAATTGGAGAACCGAAACAGACGCAATAACCTTCGACTCTACGGCCTGGCGGAGAATTGTGAAGGGACTGACCCCATTGCCTTCTTTAAATCATTTCTACCCAAGCTTCTTCATCTACCTGAAGGCACATCGCTTAACATCCAGCGTGCACACAGACTGGGTCGCCTTCCTTCTGCTTCTTCCCCCTCCTCACGGCCAAGGGGTGTCATCATGTATTTTCTGGAATATACTGACCTGCTCAAAGTCATCTCAGCGGCCCGTGCTTCACCTCGTCTTCAATGGTCAGGCTCCAACCTCTTCTTTGCGCAGGACTACGCCAAGTCCACAACCAGTCGACGCAAGGCCTTTTTGGACATGGGACCTGAACTTCGTGCCATTGGAGCCAGATACGGCCTTTTCCATCCTTGCTTATTCAGGGTTACTTACAACAACAAGACAACGACTTATGAGGATCCTGTTCGTCTTCAAAGTTTTTTGAACGCAACACAAGCAGCTGATATGGACTTTTCTAGCTCTTTATCAGCTTTCCCTCCATGATTTCTGCATGATGTGGCTCTGTTGTTTTAATTAATCTACATGTTTAATATCTGTTGCTGACTGCATCACTGTCTGCCTTTCCTGGGCTTTCCAGCGACTTCAGTCTCTATGTTCCTCTCTTCATTCTTTCCCGTTTCTCCTGCATCCCTGTTCGATGGTCACGTATTGTTCACTGCTACCTTTTATACACCTTTTTGTCTTTTAACGTTGTTCTGTTTTCTTCTTCCTTCATTCGTCTCACTCATTTATGTTTTCCCTTCCTTTTTCTTGCAGGTTCATATTATGTATGGCGTTTTCCCCTCGACTTGTTGGTTCGCTTGCATTGGACGCTTGCTTCCTCTGCCTGGCACTCCCCTCTCATTCATTTTTCCTCGTCTCCTCTCCCTGGTGATCATTCCTCCCCGCCTCTACCCTCCGTAAGTATGTTTTCCTTTTCCTCCCGAATGTTCGCTTTCCTTATTGCGATTTTCTCTCTCTCAAGTTCACTAGTTTCCCTTATTCCACAGGTGTCTTCCTCTCTTATTTTTCAACAACTCTTCTACTATCAATTCCTCCCTATCATTCTTGCTACTTCATGGTCTACCTTCTCATATTTTTTATATCAACTGATTCTATTTCTCTCTCCTTCGCTCTTTTTCCTTCTTCGTCACCCTCCTGTTTATCATTATACTGCATTGCCTTTTACTGACTTTCTTACTTTCTTTGGCTTTCTTCCTCCTCTGGGTTCTTCTTGCATCTTTTTTCTCTCTCATGACATTCTCCTCCTTTCTTATTTGATATGTCTCTGAAAGTAATCACATGGAATGTTAAGGGCGTTAATTCCCCCATCAAACGACAGAGAATTCTATCTCACCTTGCACGTTTGAATGTGGACATTGCTTTTTTGCAAGAAACTCATTTATCTGCTGAAGAATCTGTTAAATTGAAGAGAAGTTGGGTGGGTGATGTATACTACTCTCCTGGGGATGGTAAACGCAATGGTGTGGCCATTCTATGTCATAAAGCTCTTTCTCATTCCCTGCTCGCTCAGGAATCGGATGCTGATGGCCGTTGGACGTATGCTAAACTCTCTATCAAGAATGTTCCAATCTCTCTTCTAAACGTTTATGCCCCTACTACTGGTGATCCTACTTTTTGGCACTCATTTTCCCAGCACATTACCAGATTTATTGATGATAATTTTATCTTGGCAGGAGATTGCAATCAGCCCCTAGATCCTTTTTTAGACAGAAATTCCAAGGCCCACTTCATCCCTAATAAGTCTCATAAATCCTTCTCTCAAACTATCTCCCAACATAAACTCACTGACGCTTGGCGTTTATGTAACCCAGATCTTCAAGAATTTACTTTTTATACTCCTTGCCATCATTCCCAATCCCGCATCGACTACATTTTTGTTACCCACAACATTGTTCAAACTCTCACCCATGCTGAGATTGGTCCAATTTTACTCTCCGACCATGCCCCCACATTAGTTCAATTGGACATCCTACCCAAATCACTTGCAGCCTTATTCATGAAGGCTAAATCGGCTCGCAAAGGGCCGGATTCTGAGAATCCGGCCCTTTGCGAGTGCGATTTTTGCATTTGGGATTCAGCATCCCAAATGCAAAAATCGGTAATTGCTAAATCGCTAAATTGCGAGGAATTACATTTAAGGAATCTCTATTTGAGATTCCTTAAATGCAATTCATGAAGCATTTGAAAATTGCAAAAATGCAATTTTGGGCCGCTATTTACCGAGAGGTCAGACCTCTCGGTAAATAGCAATAACTTAGAAAAATGCTTTTAAAAGCATTTTTCTAAGTTGCATGTTGCACACACACATGTCCTTTGGACATGTGTGTGCGCAACACCTGTTTCAATTTGCATTTAAGGGGTGCTACAGGGTGTCCTTTGGACATCCCTGGCACCCTTTAAATCGCTATCTTATTTGCGAGTAGCAAATTGCTAATCGCAAATAAGGAATACTCCCCATGCATTCCTATGGGCCTTTTGGCCCATAGGAATGCATGGGGAGTTATTCCTTATTTGCGATTAGCAATTTGCTACTCGCAAATAAGGAATCAGTGGGAATCGCAATTAATATTGCGATTCCTACATGATTACCGTTTTGCGAGTCTCAAATAACGATTCCTTATGATTCGCTATTTGAGCCTCGCAAAACGGCCCGATAATGAATCAGGCTGTTGGTCCCAAGCATTGGCGTTTCAACAATTCTCTTCTTCTGAACCCTAAATTTACCACCTTCTTCACTGCCTTCTCACAAGAATTTTTCTCCTTCAATGACAACTCCCCTGTCCCCAAGCACACTATCTGGGATGCCTTTAAGGCGGCAGCAAGAGACTTCATCATTGGCTTTGTTGCAAAAAAACGAAGAGCTGCTCGTGACTTTACAAAGGCTATCCTTTTGGATATTAAGAGATTGGAGCATTCTTACTTTACTTCCCGCTCACAGGAAACTCTGACCGCCTTAGTTAACGCTAAAATGAAATTTAACAAAAAATCCACGGACGATGCATCCTTGTATTTATTGAAATCGAGTGCCAAGTTCTATGGGGGCAAAAATAAGGCTGGCAAGATCTTAGCTAATTATCTAAAAGCTAAGCAAAATAAATTAAACATTGAATCAATCTATGACGCTACTTCCACTCTCAAACACACAGACGCTGATATCCTCACTGAATTCTCTACTTTCTACAAAACCCTATACTCTTCTGAAACTCAACCCTCTTCTCACTCTTTAGACTCATTTTTCTCCACTATTCAAAAACCAGCCCACTTCCCACTTGACCTCTCTCACTTAGAGCATGATATATCTCAACAAGAATTGCTCAAAGCACTTCAAACTCTCCAAAAGGACAAGGCTCCTGGGCCGGACGGTTTCACTGTGGAATTTTTTCTTCACTTTTCAAATCTTCTTCTCCCGAAGCTTCATTCCCTCATTGGCACTTTCCTCTCCTTGGGTTCCTCCTCAGGCTCTTTTTCAGATGCTCATATTTGCCTCATACCCAAGGAGGGGAAAGATCCTCAACATTGTAAAAACTACAGACCAATCTCTTTGGTTAATATTGATTACTAAATATTTGCGAAGTCTCTTGCGGCACGTCTTGATCTTCTTCTTCCGGATCTTTTGGGAGAGGAACAGTCGGGCTTTGTTAAGGGTCGCTTCATTACTGATAACACCAGACTCCTCTTCAATATTCTTTCTAAATCTCGCCTCTTACCCCATCCCCTTGCGGCCATCGCCCTCGATGCTGAAAAAGCATTTGATAGGGTTGAATGGACCTACCTTTTTCACACCCTTCGCTGGTTTGGCTTTGGTCCCATTTTCATATCTTTAATTTCACTACTTTATTCTAGCCCGCGTGCGGCGGTTTGTGCTAATGGTCAAATATCCTCTTTTTTTGATTTGAAAAGAGGTGTTCGTCAAGGATGCCCCTTATCTCCCTTTCTCTTTAATTTGGCCTTAGAACCCTTCCTTTCCAAACTTCGTCAAAACCCTTCTATCCAAGGTTTCCAATTGTCAGACTCCCACATCAAACTAGCCGCTTACGCTTGATGACATTCTTCTTTTTGTTTCCAATCCCACTGTCTCCATTCCCGCCTTCCTCACTGAAGTCCACGCCTACTCCCAAATATCTGGCTATAAACTTAACAATGATAAATGCGAGATCCTCCCCCTAACTAAATTCACATTCAAACCTGATTTTGCCGCTTCTAATTTTACATGGAAGTCTTCCAATATTAAATACCTCGGAATGCACATTACCCCTACCATCCCAGATACTGTTTCCCTGTGTATGTCCAAGTGCATTCAAAAATTGACGGATCTTACATCCAAATGGCATCCTCTTTACCTATCCTGGTGGGGTCGCCTTGACACCGTTAAAATGATGCTTTCTCCCATTGTCCTCTATACCCTCTCTAATATTCCAGTTCCTATCCCCTCTAATTTTTTTAAGAGGATTAACTCCACTTTAACGTCTTTTCTTTGGAATAAAAAGAAACCTTGAATGTCTTTGGCACGTCTGATTCGCCCTAAGTCAGAAGGTGGGGCTAACTTTCCTGATTTTCCTGCTTACCATAAGGCGTTCCAATTGCGCCAAGCCTCTTTTTGGTTACAGGACCCTGACACCCCGTGTCCTCTATGGACTAAATTTGAACGTCTCCTTCTTTCTCCCTTCTCTTTTGCCGAATATCTCTCCTTCTCTCGCAAACCCGCCTCTATCTCTACTCCGATTCATAAGTTCACTACTAAATTACTCTTGTCTTCCACTCACCCTCCTCCCACAACCATTGCTGATTTTCTTTCCTCCCCCATATGGCACAACACTTCCTTGCTCATCCGCAACAGACCCTTCTTTTGGAAATCTTGGCATACTCGAGGTCTGCAGTGGATTTCCCAACTTTTTTCTCACTCCTCTTTCTTACCTTTTGATACTCTTCGCTCCCTTTATAACTTACCTACCTCCTTTGCTCGCAACTACCAATCGCTTAAGGACACAGTCCTAACAAAATACAATGACCTCTCTCAGCTCTGCCCTTCCCCTGCTTCATCCACTCTCCCTTCTTCACTTCACTCCTTTTTACGCACTACACCAAAGGCTGCTGCTATCTACAAGTACCTTCATACTGGTGAGTCTCCCAGACCTAAATCTAAAGTGGAGGAACTTTGGGAGCATGATTTATCTGTCTCCTGGTCAGTTTCCTTTTGGGACAAAATCTGGACCAAGCTTCGCAAATCTTCGAGAGCAGCAACCCTCACGCAGACTTTGTTTTTTATTTACAACAGACTCCTCTTTACACCCTTTGACCTTCACAAACGCTTTCCTAACACTCCCCACACATGCTGGTCTTGTTCATCACCACAAGCTAATTTATTTCACATGTTATTTTTGTGCACTCAGGTCTGTAGTTTTTGGTTGCAGGTTTGGGCCCAAATTAATTTAATTTTCCACACTTCTATCCCTTTTTCTCACACACATATTTTCATGGGTAGCCTCTCTCCTTGTTGGGATAACGTTGATCTAAAACCTCAGATTGTTGACTTACTACTTGCCGCTGCCTTCCAACAAATAACGGTCAACTGGAAAGATTTCTCCAAAATTTCCTTTAAGGCGTGGTGGTTTAATGTCTGCCATAACCATAGACTTGACACTGCTCATGTTTTTCCAGCATGTATGGCTACTAAACGCATGGACCTATGGACTCCTGTCACGCTTTATTTGGACTCATGTAGCAAACGCTTGTTTCACCCACCGCCTCCACAACAAGAAGTCCTTAAGCCTCCTTAATTGCTCGATGCATTCCACTTTTTCTCCTTTTCTCCACTGTACCAATTTTTTACCCCTTTCCAATGTTTTCATGCTTCTCATGTTTATTGCTTAACATGCCTTCTCTTTACCTTTTTCCTTTCTTTTACCTAGTACCCAGATATGTTCTCTCATAGTAATTGCATTTGCATGACTGTTTTATTTTGCTCATAGTCTTTCAGTTAATATTCCACTGTACTTTGTTTTGACACCTGGTTCTTTCTCTTATTATTACCAAATAAAATTTTCTTGAACTTAAAAAAAAAAATGCATGGATCGTGAAGACTCCACTCCTCAGTCATTCAGTAATGGTAAGAATCCACAAGTGAATTCCATATGCGTCCGGTGTCTATGAAGTGAGGATCAAAGTGGGTGACATCTGGTCACATGCATGACAAGTGGAATAGTGGTAATGACCTAAATCGCGTCGTGACTCGGCAAAAGTCGGCCAAATACAAGTGAAACTGAAACTAGGAGTTACACAATCGTACCGAGTGACATACAACCCGCGTGTCCCAGTAGAGACCGGAGAAAAAGGGGATTACCTGATTTACAAGAATTTGACGATCAAGCAAGGTAAAGGAAAGTCAAGGCTTCAGGACAAATATGGTAAAAGAAACAGACAGTTAGCCGCAAAGGGCTAAAATTTCTTGAACTGCCTGTGTGAGAAAAGGGGGAAGTTCTTACCAGACACAATGGTAAGATGCTTTACATTTGCCAGGGTTCGAGTTAAAGAGGGGTATTATCGCATCAGTTGGCGGACAATCGGAACGTCATCCTCAAAACTAATCACCAATTAAGTCCCAGAAAAACCATGCAAACTTACAGGAAGATTAAAGGAAGGTCGGAATAGCAATGAGGCTTACCCTTGTAGAACGGTGAAGACACGAAGTGAGCCCACAATGGGTAACAGATTACAATCAAAATGGTCGCGTTTACACGAGCCTGGAGGGGAGTGAAAAAACAAGGGGAAACATGGAATCAGTATTCCACGCGAGTTTGGAATCCTAGGAGAGGTGAAGCTGACGTCTAAAGCACTTACCGGCAGATAGGGCTCCGTGTGTGACCCTGGCAGTGGCGGTAGTAAGCCGGGAACCAGGAAGTTAAACAGGAACCCGGTCTGGGGAAGATGGATACTGATTGGACGTAGTAGAACCACTCAGGGGCACAGAAATAGGTGTAGGACATGGCGGGGGGCATCTTTAAGTGAGTGAAGGCATGCACAAGTTTCATGCATCGGCGCAGTGAATATTAGAAGCAAAAGAATGAAAAGGAAGCTAAAAAATAGACAATTACTGATATATTAGGAAAAATTGAGACAGAATTGAACCACATTTCATTAGACTCGTCCAATCCTCTTGTAGGTTAAGACCAGAGTTCAGACTGTCAGTTCTCAATATCCAACGAGAGGAGCATTAGCGGTTTTACACCTGATTAGACTCCGGTGTTGGGAAATCCTTAGTTTAATCTTTTTTTTCGTTTGTCCCACGTAGATCATGTCACATGGGCACATAATTGCATAAATCAGATTACAACTATTACAGTTTGTGAAAGTTTTTAGCACATTGCTGATGTCTTTAAAAACAAATTCCTTACTTTCAATGCAAAAATCACACACCACACAGGCGCCACATTTGGAATGACCCCTCAAAGGAGGAAGTGACCATAGGTCATTCAAGGTAGTGTTGGCAGTTTTAGGGGATGGCAGAGCTGCTTTTACCAGTTGGTCCCTTAAGTTTTTATTACGTTTGAACGCAAATAGCGGAATATCTAGAGAAAGGTTCCCAGAGTTGATAATGTGCCAATTCTTTTTTATACTCTTGCGTATTATGTTTGACACGGGGGAAAAAGTTGTAACACATACCAATTTATCAGATTCTTTCTTGGCTCTAGGTTCAAGTAATGTCTCACGTGGGCAGTACCAAGCCCTTTTCATGGCGTTCTTAACAAGGCGTTGTGGATAGCCCCTAAGTTTAAGTTTGTTTGAAAGATTATTCGCCGCATGAAAATAGTCAGTTTTTTGGAAACAGTTTCTTCTCAGTCTCAAAAATTGGGAGTAAGGTAAGTCTGAAGTCGCGGGCTGCTGCACAACGCCTTTGCGATATTCTTATCGATAGGCATTTGTCGCATGATGAAGCTGCCAGGCAGACCTTCAATACAATAGCAGGAACTCAATAATCCGCGTTCAGCCGATGGGCATGATGATTTTTTAACCAGCAAGCATGTCAGCATATTGGCCATGACGGGCATTTTCTCCCGTGAACGATAAAACATAACATAAAGGAACATGTATTCTAATGTAATCCTGGTACAATTCGACATATAATCAGCACAGCATATATGTACCTACAGTTACTTTGCTGTGTGTAATTTGCACAATGAGTTGAGCACCACATTAGCACTATATATTAGTTCAGAAGTGCACAGTGATTCAGACACAGTGTCTCATTCCCAGGTAGGCTATTGTTGGGGCACCTGGAGAGTTAATGACACTGCAGGCACCCCAGAGGCTGAGAATAGGAAAATGTGAACTTGCTAACAGTAACTTTTTCAAACTTGCAATGATAAATTCAACTTTGCCAATAAAGAGGATTTATCATAACAATTTCAGAGCTATAAAGCATGAAAAATTCACTCCCTCTCAATTAGGATTCACAGCATATTTAAAGTAATAATTAATCTCCAATGTTATCCTAAGAGAGGGGTAGGCCTCACAGTAGTGAAAAACTAATTTAGGAGTTTGTCACTACCAGGAAATGCAAAACTTAAGAGTACATGACCTACCTTTTATTTATACAGCACCTTGCCCTATGTAATTTTAGGGGAGTTGTGAGAAGCTGGCCTGGTATATGATGATCACTAATTCTAGTGAGCACCTTGCACCAGTCCAAACGACCCTTGTGGTGATTGGTTGTAAGTCAAACTTATAGACCAGCTATCTTAGGGGTAGCATGGACAAAAGCAGTCTTAAGCTAAACTCAAGAGGGCATGTGAAGCCAGCTGTTTTACCATATGCAATCCTTTTAACATCAAATGAAAGGACACCACACATGTTATATATTATAAAATATATGTATTTATTTCTAGAATAATCCCCTATACTCTTTATGAGCACAGAAGCACAAGCGTTAAACAAAGAACTTAATATAACATCCAATAAGCTGCACAATTATGGATAGGCCGGGTGGCCACTCAAACCATATATTAAAAAAGTGGTATAAGTACCACGTCATGAACAATGGTAAGGCCTAGGGCCTTGGGAATCCCTGGGCCTACACTGGACTAACGAAGGTTAGGACATAGGAGGCCCACAGGATGCGGGTGCAGTGTCTATAGGCAACTGCGTTTACCACACAAGTCAATGGTGCGTAAAAATCAGAAAGTTATAGGTTTCGGAGTCTTCCGACTGGACTAGAGCTTAGCCACTTGAGACTAGGACACTAGGGATGTAAATCACTACAGGGGCACCAGAGTACCCTCGTTACCTCACCCACAGGAAGGGGGTGCATTGGTGCCAAAGTGTGTTGGGTTTCTTTGTTGAGTTCTATGGAGCCTGGAGGAAAAGATGCTGCAGGCGACAAGGAGAGAAGAGTCCGGAAGTATCCAAGGGTGGATCGAAGATGTAGAGTACCTGAAAGCAGAGGGGACAAAGTCTAGGTCACTAGCCAGTGACGAGGATGGAACCAGGACGGAACCAGACAATGTCGGGTTGCAATCAGGTGCTGTTGAGAAGTTTGTCTCCGCTGTCACGTAGACCAGGAAGTATCGATGATAACCAGGAGTTGAACACGGGCTGTCCCACAAAGGCTCTCACTATCGGCGGTGTCGGTTCTTGAGTCGGAGTCAACAGGCTTTGGCAAATGCAACCCACGCAGGACTCGAAGATGGCTTCTGGATTGGACCAGCTAGGTCAGATCGATGGCTCCTTTTCAGGGGAGCTAGGGCGAGTCTGGAGCAACCAGACCAGCAGCTTAAATTTGAAGGTTCATCGTCTCAGAGGCCACTAGCCAACGGGAAAGTGACTGGACAACACGTCGAGCAGGAAAAGTGCAAAAGGGCCCCACACAACACTCAGTGAGTGTGGAGAGGTGATCTTCAGTACACCGGCTGCTCGGGGTAGGGGCTTCTCAATCCCCAAAGCACAGCCTCGAGGGTGTCTTGGGAGCTGCACAGGAAGCAATTTGCTGGCTTACCAAGATGGCCGTTCCCACAACTCACGTCACCTCCACGGGTCTAAGCTTTGCTAGGACTGTTGATCGGGCTGTTGGAAGTCTGGGAGTCCAGGTCTTGTCAGTCTCTGTTGTTCGAGCTCTGGTGGGAGCAACGGCAAAGAAAACCTTAGAGCGCTGATGGTGCCTGCTTGCACAGGGTGGCCACTCCTTGACCACAAGAGAGATTCTTCAGTCTTCTACGTCGAGTAGGATGTCGAAGGTTCCAGAGTTTCATATCAAAGTTTCAGTCAGGATGATCTGATGTGCCATGGGACAGCTCCTACCTTTATTCCAAATCAAGGGGCTGGCTCACCTGCTAGGTCCCTCTTATGGGTGGGGCCCAGCAAGGGGGTGGTTACACCCTTTTCCCTTTGTCCAGTTTCGCACCAGAGCTGGGGCTGGAGTGCCCCAGCACTGGTTTTAACTGGACTTTGCATGGGACACCTTGTGTGCCCCAGGCAGTGTCTAGTTTCATTCAGCCCTCCCTGCCCCAATCCACTATCTCCTGTCTGGGGTGTTGTAACACCTCCCTGTGACAGGAAACCTAGTGTCAAGGCCTCCCCTCCCAGAGTTTCAGTCAGCAACAGGAGGCCAGACTCGTGTCTGCGGCAGCAGCATCCATCTTGTTATGCTGAGGCTCTGGTTAGATTTAACCGCGTTTTAGGAAAGTAACATGTCTTCTCCCTCTAGAAGGGTGGAATGCTACCCCCGTCAATAGGACTGGCGAGGGGGTAGTATTCCAAAGCGTATGACACCTTACACGACATGTTTTGATAAAGCCAAACCAGAGATAGCATTTAACAGCGAGGTTCATAATGCACTTACGAGTATATGGTATGGCAATATCCCAGAACAGCTATAAGGACATGGTTCCGAAAGCTGCAGACAGGCTCAGCTCATGCTAGAGCACCATTCACATAAAACCAAGCACTCTGCCTCCAGAATTGTTAAGGCCTGTCATAGGAGTTTCTTATAGGTGTATATGTGTCCAGATATAGGTTTAGACATAGGTATACTATATCTAAGCAAGGGGTGATTATACCACCTTGCCCCAGCTGAGTTATCAGCCAGTTGTGTCAGTTTGGATGGCCATCCAGGGGTGGCAAAAGATATGCTGCAGCCCCTGGTAGGCCTTGGATGCACCTATGCCCTGGGTACCTATAGTACAGTGTATAGGGGCTGATAAGGTGACCCAATACCCAATTGGAGATGTACCTAGGGTACATGGAGTCCATTTTACAGAGAGAGCAGATAGCCTGGGGCCCTGATTAGCAGGATCCCAGGCCAACTAAGTTGAAAACCAGCTAAACACTAGGCAAAAAATCTGGGGTAACCATAGTCAGGTATCCACCTTCCTACATAACCCCCCCAAACGAAAGGAGATAAGGCTATCCTTGACCAGGTAAGCCTATATTGCCTAAGTGGCCATATAAGGAAGTCCCTGCACTAGCATGGTTACCCCCTGTCTCATGGTCCACTAAGCAATCCCTCACCCTAAGGGTATCAGAGGGTCTCCACCATAGGGAATCTCTACCTGTGGTGTGTTTTGGCAAAGTAAAAGGCTGGTGTGGGAATGGAGTATTGAAGTGAGGCTCCACTAATGTAGGGCTCAGCTTCCTCCAATCACTATCCACCTTGGATGCCTTTCTTTCCGGGACTGAGTTGCACTGTGCTTTCACGTTCAACCTCTGGCTGCCTACAACTGGAGGTTGGGTCCCTTTTGTTGGCTTACTGGAGGGACAAATCAGGTTTGGGACCTTTGGGTCCCAGATTTGACTGTGCCCTACATAATCCATCCGGGGGCGGCTCCTAACTAAGTGTAAGGGAGATCCCTCAAGAGTTTTTGACTTGTTCACCTTGCTAGGACTGCTAGCTTTGGTGCCCCTAATCTGCTGATCGGGTGGTTTTTGTGGACAGGGGGCCCTTTGGGGTCCACCACTGGCCTCCCTGACTTCTACAGCCCTGGGCTGACTGAGGCAGGGTAGAGAGGGGCAGGTTACCTGTTCCAGACTGGGTCCCACCTTGGAAGGGTCCACTGAAATCAGGGGCTCTGCTATGCTAAGCCTGACTACCTCTGGGGCAGTTTATTCACAAGGGGTAAGATCAGTTCCCTGAGGAGGCTGATCCTTTCCTAAAGTCTGGTGGGAGGGAGATTTCTCTTCCTCCTCAATGCTCTCTGTTTGTGTAGAGTGATCGTTAGTTTCAGGCTTCACAACACTTGAATCTGTTTGAGTTTGGGCTGTGGCCATCACAGCCACACCAAGCTTTTCAGGAAGGCACTCAGTTTGGGTTTGGGCTGTTACCATCACAGCCCTGTCAACCTGTTCAGGGAAGGAATCTGCTTGAGATTGGGCTGAGACTGGCACAGCCCTCCTGACCTGTTCAGGGGGGGCATCTTGGATTGAGGCTGTGGCTATCACAGCCCCACTAACCTTTCCATGGAGATTTACCATTTTAGAATGGGTTTCTTATTCCACCTCAGTCCAGGCTGAGATCACTAGATCATTCCCCAGTAGACAATCTACAGGCAAGTTTGATGACACTGCCAATCTCTTGGGCCCAGTGACACCTCCCCAGTTGAGATTTACCATTGCCATGGGATGATCTTTCTGCACTCCATCAATGTTGGTCCCCTGGTATGTGGCTCAAGGTAAATGTTGCCTTGAGGGGACTAGACTCTCAGTCACCATAGCGATGCTAGCCCCTGTGTCTCTATAGGCCTCAAATTGTAGACCATTGATGAGGGGCTCCAGTCTGTACTTGCTCAACGTGTTGGGACAAGCAGTGAAGTTGGCAAACCCCATGCCATTTTCACAGACAAGAGTAGCTATGGTAGGGGACCTGGTTAGGCCAGAGTCCACATGAGTTCCCCAAGTAAACCCAGCCAAATTCTTGGGGGCACTCCCACCACCTGGGGGATTACTACTAGTAGTAACAGGAGGTGTTGGAGTATTACTTGGAAAATATTCTCCTTATTGCTGACCTTAGGTCAACTGCTGTCAGTCTTCCAATGGCCAGGCTTTTTACAAGCATGGCAATAAGGTTTCTTAACTGTAGAGTAACTGTGTCTTGTGGCCCACCCCCATCCTTTGAGGTCTGGGGCCCTGGGGAAGTCTTGTCTTTAGATGTATCCCCACCTTTCTCTTGAGGCTTAGTAGACTCCATCTTCTGGTCATTACCCTGATTTCTAGGCCTAATCCTGTTTCTAAGCCATTGGTCTGCCCTCTTACCCATTTCTTGTGGATAGGTCAGATCTGAGTCCACCAGATGCTGGTGTAAAAGCTGTTGTTTTTTTTGGTTCATAAGAGTTTTATTGATAATTGCCAGTTTAATACTGCTTTAAGCCTACAACCCTGAGGCCGGCTGCGGAATATCTGAATATCTGATATGGCCCACATATCAGAACCTTATTTATTACAAAATCACATTGACTCTTACTTTTTGTATTTTTTTTATAATATAACTTTGACTCCTTGACTCAGTAGTGTAAAAAACCTCTTATATCTCTGCCCTATTCGTGCAAACGATCCCCCTAGCGGTCCTTACAGGTGTACGCATTACATGTCTTTGTTCAGATCACATCCCCCTACTCCCACCCTGGTGCATATTGCCTATCGCCCATATCATATAGACCTGTAGTATTCTCAACTCACTGATCTTCACCCTCGTCCTCCTCATCCTCTGAACTTTTAATGTCGTCTTCTGCCAGCGGTTCACATATATCCCCCTGGTACTTATTCCAGGGTGTCCACACTTTATTCCATTTACGCGGGTTTGCTCTCATTTCATACACTGCCCTTTCTGTTACCATGATCATATCCATATTCCTGCACCATTGGCGCAGAGTTGGAGTTTCGACCGCCCCCCATCTCTGAGCTATATCACGTTTGGCAACCATGAATCCTATAATCGCCCATACTTGACCTTGACGTTTCAGCTCGGTAGGACCCCATATATGTAGTAAGGCCATACGTGAATCAGGTACCAGTGTAATATCTAGCGTCTGCGAAATGGTACGAAGTATCCATCTCCAATAATCTCAGATATTGGGGCACTCCCAAAGTGTATGTAGGAATGTTCCCTCCCGGCCACAACCTCTCAAGCAATACGGGTGTTCCGCCCTGTGTAGTTTGTGGAGGGTGGTCCTAGTGAAGTATATTCGGTGCAGGATCTTCAGTTGCACTAGACGGAACCTTGCTGAAATGCCAGCCTCCCTCGGGATGCTAGTGCTGCATTCCAGTCCGTCTCATCCATATCTCATATTTCATCTACCCATTTTTCCCGTAGCTTGACTAATGGATCTGGCAGGTTGTTTATCAGCTTACGGAATGTGAGGGATGTGGTGCTAATCTGCATGTAGTCTGTCAGTAATCGGTCCTCCAGCGGAGAGGACTCCGGGAGTTTATTTCCCGCGGGTATTACTGTCATAAGTGCGTGCCTAATTTGAATATATCGATACGTTTCATTGGGGCCTAGGTTATAGGTCTGTTAGAGGTGTGAGAACGAAACCACCCCATCTGATTCCCACATGTCCCCCACTGTGGAGATACCTATATTATCCCATGGGGTGAATTCTCTGGTGCGGCGTAGGTGCCTCAAAGCTTTGGTGTCCCACAAAGGTGTTAATTTCGTTATGACTCCCTTCCAATTAAGCTTTGCCTGTGCACTATGCCAGAGTGCCACTGTGTGCTTGGTTGGCCCCATTAGCTTTCCCGCCAAACCTTTACGGTGTAACGGCGCCAGCAAACTATGCTTGCCCAGTTGTGATCTGTCTGCTAGGTTGGCTGGGTCATCCTGTGGGGCATGTACCCAATGATTGATGACCTTAAGTTGAGCTGCCCAATAATATAGTTGTATATTTGGCAGGGCTATCCCTCTGTCATACCAGTTTTATATGTGCTATTTGTGGCGGACGTTCGTCCCATAATAAGCTGTTCACCACTGCTGTCACCTTCTTTACAAATAGCCTGGTGGCACCAAGTGTGGAGCATTCTCCAGCACATATAAGAATCGTGGCAGTGCCATCATTTTATATAATGCTGCCCTCCCCAACAGCGTCAGAGGAAGGGTCTTCCAGTGTCTGACATACCCTTTTAGTCTAGTCAACGGTGGCAATAGGTTTTTTCATAGAAGGCCGAAGCATCACGTGTGACGTGTATACCCAGGTATTTGAATGACGTGCCCGCCATTTCCAGTGGGCAGTCGTTTGGAAGAGCCGGAGATGAACCCCTTAGTTTGTACATGACAGATTTAGTCCAGTTTATCGTATATCCAGATGCCTGTCCGTGCGCTTCGCACAGTGCAAGGAGTACTGGGATGCCCTTTTCCGGGTCAGTAATATATATCAACATATCGTTGGCGTACAGGGACACTCTGTCTTCCCAGTTGTTCCCCCATGTAATCCCTCTGAGCAATGTAGTGGTTCTAAGGATTATAGCCAGAGGCTCCAGGACGAATGCAAACAATAACGGCGAGAGCGGGCATCCCTGCCTCGTCCCTCTGTTTAATGGTATCTCACGGGAGATGTGCCCGTTAGCCGTCACTCGTGCCACCGGATTATTATACAAAAGCCGTATCCATGAGATGAATTTAGGGCCATAGCCCATATGAGCCAGCACTACGAAGAGGTAGCGCCACTCTACCATATCGAATGCCATCCAGGACAGAGTGGCCGTCGGTTCAGTGAGCATATGAGCGAGCGCCATTGCTCCGTGAACTCTGCGGAGGTTCAATGCTGTACTTCTGTGTGGCATAAAGCCCGATTGATCTGGATGAATCAGTTGGGTGAGATACGGCGTCAACCTGGTGGCCAGAAGCTTCGCTAATATTTTAGCCTCAACATTAAGAAGTGATATGGGACGGTAAGACCTGCATTCCTCAGGTGGCTTGCCTGGCTTAGGGATCGCTACAATGATGGCCTGTCGCTGATCGAGGGGCATGATACCTCTGGCTAGGCTATCCTCATACATAGCGAATAGGTGTGGGCTCGGCGTTTCCGACATCGCCTTGCACCATTCAATCAGAATGCCACTAGGTCCCATTGCCTTCCCAGAGTGAATTTTGTTTATGGCCTCTTCTACTGTAAGATCTGAATTGCGTCTTGTGACAGGGTCGGTGTCGGCACGTTGCTTAGCGCCGCCACCACCATCTCTTCCGTGACCTCTAATTCCGGGGTATATACCGCTTGGAAGTGGTCCGCCAGTGTTTCTACAATTTCTGCCGGACGTGTGTGTGTCATCCCTCCCGCATCTTTCAGTTGCAGTATACTCCTACTCCCTTCCCTTTTCTTTTCCAACCATGCCAGGAGCTTGCTGGCCTTATCCCCTACGTCATAAATCGTATGTGTCGTTGTCGCTATATGTTCCATAGTCCTCTTTTTCAGGTGATCCTCGTGTAGTTGTTGACATGGTTGTAGTGAATGTAGGGTGTCCATTGACGGGTCTGACATATGTGCTGTGTGTGCCTCTGCCAGGCTTAATTCTAGTTGTGTGAGTTCTCTCCCTTGTATGCGTTTGTGCCCCGCTATGTTCGATATGACCTGCCCCCTAAGTACTGTTTTATACGCTTCTCATAGAGTCGTGGAGGAGTCTACCGATGTTGTATTTTCATTAAATTAGTACCTGGTCGCTTTTTTCAGCTCTTTTTTCATCGCTGGTATCGCAAGATAGCCTGGGCGTATCTGATACAGTCTCTTATAGGCCCTTTCCGGACATGACAAAGTAAGAGTCACTGGTGAGTGATCAGAAATACCCCTTGGTTTAATTTGTATTTCTTCTATGCTGAGGAGGCCCTCACCCAGAGTGAAGAAGTAATCAATGCGGGATAGAATATTGTGTGATGCTGAGTAGTATGTATATTGCAGCTCATTGGGGTGCATGGTTCGCCTTATGTCCACCAATCCCTGTGCCTCTATAAACTCACTGAAACGGGAGGGGCCAGGAGTATGTGTTCTGACCGGGAATCTATCCTGTGTGTTATGTATGACTGGATTAAAATCTCCCCCAATGATTAGGTCACCTTCCGGAAGTTCCAGTAGAAGCTTCCCTAGGTCCTGAAACGCAATGTTGTGCAACACCAGCGGTATGGAGACCGATACTATAGTCAGTGGTTTACCCTCCCATTGTCCACTCGCCGCCGCAAAGCGGCCTTGATCATCTGTTTTTGTAGATTGAAGCAAGAACGGGGATGATTTCCGCAGTAGAATTCCTGTTTTCTGTGATCCATAGGTAAAGTAGAAATGTACAATCATGTGGTAGCCTTTCCTATTCAACACTTGACTTGCAGTTCCTACTAGGTGTGTTTCTTGGAGAAGAACCAATTCTGAATTCGTCCACCTAATGCCCTGCATCACTAGACCCACTTTATTTTATCCCCCAAACCCCTTACATTCCAGGACATGAGCTGTAGTGGCGTCACTGGTAGCATCTGGGGGTCTATCCGTGGGATGTCAGCTTGTACTTCTTGAGCCATATATATCTTGGAGTAAAGCACCCTTGCCTGTCGCTAGGGATTCCCCACATGTTTGCCTGCACAGGACAACGTTTGTATTTATAGCAACCTTGCATCTTGTTCTTCTACTGTGAGTCAATTCGTCAAAAAACAAAACCTTCCATATTGAGGTGTGAACTTCTGTGACCCCCCCACCCTGAACTACCCCCCACCCTGCCCTCATGCCGCACGGACTCACAACTGCCCGCCCCCCCAACTTAGCAGAGCGCTTAATCCCTTCCCCAAACAAAATACTTGCTCGTTGAGGTGAGGAATACCCCACAATCGGCGAGCTCTCATAATCTCTTCGGAGGCACTCTGCCCAGTGTCCAATGGCAGTCTCTTTAGGCAGCTACCTCATGTTACAATTGTTCATTGTCCACCGGTTGGTCTTTATCCCAGTCCAGGGTTTTCTTCCACCCTATCCGTCATTGTGACTGCTCCCTCTCCTCATGTTCTGGAGTCCATGATCCTGCGCAATCCTTGGTGTTGCGTTCACCCTGTGTCCTGCCCGATCTACGGTGCTGAGTGGCTGGCCTCCAACCCTCCAGCTATTCCCACGCCATCTCAGGAGTGTCAAAAAACCGAGTTTTATTTTCCGCTACTATTCGCAGTCTAGCCGGGAATATCATAGAGTATTGAATTTCTCTTGTCCTCAGTTCTCTTTTGACATCTAGGAATGTTCTTCTGCGTCGGGCGACCTCCGCCGTGTAGTCCGTAAAGAAGGTCAGTGTCGCATTTTGTATTTTAATTGGAGGAGACTTCTGGGCTGCTTGCAAGATGGCGTCCCTGTCTCTAAAGTTAAACAGACATGCTAGAATGGGTCTTGGAGTAGCTACCGGTTTCGGTCGACTCCCCGGTACTCTATGTGCGCTTTCCACCGAGAAAAAGGCAGACAGCCCCTTGGGTTTCAATTTTGTTTTTATCAGATCTTCAACGAATAAGTTTGTCGCATCAGTACCTTCTGATTCCTGCACTCCCAGGATCCTTATGTTGTCCCTGCTAGAACGCCCTTCCTGGTCATCCAACTTATCTTTCAGTGCTTTGTTCTCTGCTGTTACACGTTCCATCGCCATTTGCAGCTCCGACACATCTTCTATCAGGGATTTTGTGACCACCTCCAGCGAACCTACTTTTTCCGATATTTTATGAAGGTCTGCTCTTAGTAAGGTGATATCGGTGGAGTTTGAGCCCACTGTGGTCTGCACCTGTGTCAATGTGCTCATAACATCATCTAGCGTCGCCTTTTTCCCCCGCCAGCTCCATCTGTTGATTTCCCGCCGGATTGCCGTCCCTCTGGTGGCGATGATGCGCCCTTATCGTAGGCATATTTCTCGAGTCTGGCCTGCGTCCTGCCCCCTCTGGATCCCTTCCCGGCCATCTTGGCGTTCACCACGGCGTGATCCACACATAGTTTTCTTTGCCGACGTAGTCGTGTCCCGTCTCTATCGATCCCCTCTCAAGGGCAGTTTGTCATATATTTCTCAGGCGAACTGAACTGTCCCAGTCCCCATCCGGGGCCTTGTGCCTGTTGGTGCTTTATGACATTTGCTAGGCCAACCCCTTAATTTTGGTGTCACACCGCTTAACTATGCCTCGGCGTGTTTATGCGGCTTCACTTTGTATAAGTTGCGGTCAAACATCGGGTCCTTGGCGTCCCTGTCCGCCTTTATTCGCTGTGGCGCCGGGAAGGTCGCGTGGCCTCGTCTATGGCTATCTTTAGCTTCGGACTCTGCTCTTCAGTTCGGCGAGGCTCGCTTTCATGTAGTCTGAACGCTGCGCCCCTTTGTAGAAGAACACCAGCCTCCAACACAGTTTGTAAGTTATGTACGCCTTCGGTGAATGTCGCCGATCCGGAGGAATGGCGGTGGATTTTTTGGTTTAAAATGGCGGCGTCACTGTCGGCTTCTATGATCCCACTGTCTGGCCGCAATCTATGGAGCCTTCACCCCCGCATTCCGCTTCGTTATTGTCTCTGAATTTTGGCCTTGTTCTGGCTTTCTCCGTCGGCTGGTTCTCCGCTAGTTGCAGCTCCTTTATCCGATGACCGGGCACATCCGGTCCGGTGTGCCCCTGCACCCTTCACTTTTCGTCGGGGTCTTCGGGTACTTGAGTCCCCGGACTTCAGTCATCGCGCAGGCCTCGGGAGATATCGGTGATAATTCAACCTCCCGGCACTCAATTACCACCGGAGTCACTGCCCTCGACACCACCCGGTCCTGGGCTTCAGGTCCGCTCCGAAAGAGGCATGTATTCGGTCGGATGGGTGTTCGGATCTACGGAGAGGCCGCTCTAACCACGGAGCTCGTCCTCTAAGCTGCCGCCATGCTCGGCTGCAAGCCACGCCCCCGTAAAAGCTGGTTTTGACAATTACTAAGGATATGCTCCCTCATAATCAAATTATACAATCCTGTATAGTCATGTATTTTGCTGCCAAGCGACCAACCTTCCAGAGCCTTAGTAGCACAATCTACAAAATCAGTCCAGTCCTGAGTCTGTGTCTTCTGGGTACCTCTGAACATTAACCTGTACTGTTCAGTGGTAAAGCCAAACCCATCAATTAGAGCACCCTTCAGGACAGAGTAGTTCTTTGCATCCTCATGTCTAACAGTGAGGTGCTTGTCTCTCCCTTTTTCTGAAAAGGAGAGCCACAAGATTGCTGCCCACTGACTCTGGGGAACCTGCTGTACCATGCAGGCCCTCTCCAAAGCAGTCATCCATTTGTGGATGTCATCCCAATCTTTGTAGGGGGGCACAATCTTACTCAGGTTACTATGATCATAGGACCTGTCTTTATCCTTAGGGATACTGCTGCCACCAGTGGAATCTAATCCATTTAATTGTTGCTCCCTTTCTAAAGCAAGGTTAGCTTGGGCCAGGGCTACCTCTTCCTTCTCAATGTGAAGTTGGACAGCTCTCATCCTAGCCTCATGTTCTCATCTTTGGGGGGAAGTCATTCCTCTTTGAGATCCCCTTGAGGCATTAGATTGGTTAGACTCCCTGGAAGGAGATCTATCCCTTCTATTGCCAGGGAGAAGTCTAGTATTAGGTGTGGGAAGGGATATGACCACTCTATCCCCATGCAGGCTTACATTGGCAGTGCTAAGTCTTCTGACCTGAACTTGGCCTTCCCCCTGATCATCTGACTCATTCCCATCTCCCTCCTCATCTTCTGGAGTGATGGTGTCATCTTCTCTGGGGTCCCCTTCTCCTGTAATAACTGGGAGGACTTCTTCAGCCTTCCCAATATCAGCTGTCTCCAGGATATGTATCAGGATGGGGATTGTGGGGTTATGACCCCTTCTCAGTCCTCTTGAGATGCACAAGGCATTCAATTCTATGAAGCTGAGTTGTTCATAGCTGGATTGTGCCTTGTGAGGGTAGAGAACTGGATGGTTCACCTGTGCGAGGCATGACTAGTGAGGTGAAGGTGGTGCACCTACCTACACTATGTGTTTACCTACTTTAACCTCTCTAGAGGTTGTAGGCAGGTTGTGCTAACCCCTTTAGTCTACAACCACTAAGTTCAGTAGAACTTAAGTATGTAAAGCTTTGTTTATATGTCCCTAAGGTACTTGATGTGATCTTTCAAATGATATTGTCAAAGATTACAATTGGTATATTAAACAGCAAGCTCAACCGCTGCACACCGATGTGAGAAGTTGGCCTGGTATATAATGATCACTAATTCTAGTGAGCACCTTGCCCCAGTCCAAACGACCCTTATGGTGATTGGTTGTAAGTCAACCTTATAGAACAGCTATCCTAGGGGTAACATGGACAAAAGCAGTCTTAGGCTAAACTCAAGAGGGCATGTGAAGCCAGCTGTTTTACCATATGCAATCATTTTAACATCAAATGAAAGGACACCGCACAATTTATACATTATAAAATATATGTATTTATTGCTAGTATAATATCCTATACTCTTTATGAGCACAGACGCACAAGCGTTAAACAAACAACTTAATATAACATACAATAAGCTGCACAATTATGGATAGGCCGGGTGGCCAATCAAACCATATATTAAAAAAGTAGTATAAGTACCACGCCACGAACAATGGTAAGGCCTAGGGCCTTGGGAATCGCTGGGCCTACACTGGACTAATGAAGGTTAAGACATAGGAGGCCCACAGGATGTGGGTGCAGTGTCTATAGGCAACCGCATTTACCATACAAGTCAATGGTGCAAAAAAATCAGAAAGTTATAGGTTTGGGAGTCTTCTGACTGGACTAGAACTTAGCCACTTGTAATTAGGACACTAGCGATGTAAATCACTTCAGGGGCAACGGAGTACCCTCATTACCACACCCACAGGAAGCTGGTGCATAGGTCCCAAAGTGTGTTGGGTTCCTCTGGGGAGCAATCAGGAGTTGAACACGGGCTGTCCCACAAAGGCTCTCACTGTCGGCGGTGTCGGTTCTCAAATCGGAGTCAACAGGCCTTGGCAAATGGAACCCACGCAGGACTCAAAGATGGCTTCTCGATCGGACGAGCAAGGTCAGATCGGTGGCTCCTTTTCAGGGGAGCTAGGGCCAGTCTGGAGCAACCAGACCAGCAGTTTAAATTTGAAGGATCGTCGTCTCAGAGGCCACCAGCCAACGGACAAGTGACCGGACAACCCATTAAGCAGGAAAAGTGCAAAAGGGCCCCACGCAGCACTCAGTGAGTATGGAGAGGTGATCTTCGGTGCACAGACTGCTCGGGGCTGGGGCTTCTCAATCCCCAAAGCACAGCCTCGAGGGTGTCTCCGGATCTGCAGAGGAAGCACTTTGCTGGCTTCCCAAGATGGCCCGTCCTACGTCTCACGTCCCCTCCACGGGTCTCAGTCTTGCTAGGACTGTGGATCCGGCTGTTGGAAGTCTGGAAATCCAGGTCTTGTTGGTCTCTGTCTTTCGAGCTCCGGCAGGAGCAACGGCAAAGAAAACCTTAGAGCACTGATGGTGCCTGCTTGCACAGGGTGGCCACTCCTTGACCATAAGAGAGATTCTTCAGTCTTCTACGTCGAGTAGGATGTAGAAGGGTCCAGAGTTTCATATCAAAGTTTCAGTCAGTATGATCTGATGTGCCATGGCACAGCTCCTACCTTTATTCCACATCTAGGGGCTGGATCACCTGCTAGGTCCCTCCTAGGGGTGGGACCCAGGAAGGGGGTGGTTACACCCCTTTCCCTTTGTCCAGTTTCATGCCAGAGCTGGGGCTGGAGTGCCCCAGCACCGGTTTGAACTGGACTTTGCATGGGACACCTTGTGTGCCCCAGGCAGTGTTTAGTTTCATTCAGCCCTCACTGCCCCAATCCACTATCTCCTGTCTGGGGTGGTGTAACACCTTCCTGTGACAGGAAACCTATTTTCCAGGCCTCTCCTGCCGGAGTTTTGGTCAGCATCAGGAGGCCAAACTCGTGTCTGTGGCAGTAGCATCCATTTTGTGATGCTGAGGCTCTAGTTAGATTTAACCGCGGTTTAGGAAAGTAAAATGTCTTCTCCCTCTAGAAGGGTGGAATGCTACCCCCGTCACCAGGACTGGCGAGGGGGTAGTATTCCAAAGCGTATAACACCTTACACAACATATTTTGATGAAGCCAAAC
This sequence comes from Lissotriton vulgaris, assembly GCF_964263255.1. NCBI lineage: Eukaryota > Metazoa > Chordata > Amphibia > Caudata > Salamandridae > Lissotriton > Lissotriton vulgaris. Next base: position 68,878,449 of record NC_141695.1, read on the forward strand.
CAGAGATACCATTTAACCACAAGGTTCATAATGCACTTACGAGTATATGGTATGGCAATATCCCAGAACAGCTATAAGGACATGGTTCTGAAAGCTGCAGACAGGCTCAGCTCATGCTTGAGCACCATCTCACATAAAACCAAGCACTCTGCCTCCAGGATTGTTAAGGCCTGCCATAGGAGTGACTTATAGGTGTATATGTGTCCAGATACAGGTTTAGACATAAGTATACTATATCTAGGCTGTGGGGTTTTAGGTTTAAACCTATAATAACTGATAAAACCCCACGGAAAGAAAAATAGCCCTCACCGGTAAATGATTACACCACCTTGCCCCAGCTGAGTGATCAGCCAGTTGTGTCAGTTTGGATGGCCAGCCAGGGGTGGCAAAAGATATGCTGCAGCCCCTGGTAGGCCTTGGATATACCTATGCCCTGGATCCCTATAGTACACTGTACAGAAGCTGATAAGGTGACCCAATACCCAATTGGAGATTAACCTAGGGTACATGGAGTCCATTTTACAGAGAGAGCAGATAGCCTGGGGCCCGGATTATCAGGATCCCAGGCCAACTAAGTCGAAAACCAGCTAAACACTGGGCAACAAATCTGGGGTAACCAAAGTCAGGTTTCCATCTTTCTACAGGAGTGTAAGGCTTGACAAGGGGTTCTAAATAGCAAATCAACATGGCTGTGGAACACTGCATTCAGGATGTATTGGCAGGCCTTGGGCAAGTTTCAGAGTGCCACATAGATTGGTGACACACTAAGTGCTGCAGGCCATCTGGTAGCATTTAAAGTACAGGCCCTGGCTATAGGATATCCCAATCTACAACGGACTTACAAGTAAATTAAATATGCCAATTATTTGTGTGTCATCCAAACCATGTTTACAGGAGTGAGCACAATTTTTTTACCACTGCTGTTAAAGTGGTAAAGTATCCCAGAGTCCTAAGGCCAACAAAATAAATTCAGCAAAATTGGAAGCAAGAAGGGAGAGTTTGGAGGAAGCTATCCCAACCTCCGAGGAGTTCTAATCACTAAGGCAGTAGAACCTGGGGGCATATTATCAAGCACTGCATTAAAACTATCTCCGCTTCAGCGGCAGAAAATTGCTGCTAAAGCAGCGATAATGGGCTTGATAATACGCCCTTTAGAATTCCAATAGAAGCCTATGTTTACACCAGAACATTGGCTTCTATTGGAATTCTCAAGGGGATATTATCTAGCCCATTATCGCGGCTTTAGCGGCAGTTCTCTGCTGCTAAGGTGACGATAATTTTAACGATGTTTCTTGATAATAGGCCCTCTGGAGAGAACATCAACATTGGCATGGGCTACCGACAGTAAAGGCCATTCCCTGTAAGAAGATGAGCCACCTGAACAATTTTGGCTTCTCACCCCTCATTTGTATTAGCCACCTGAGGGCCCTGTGATCTGTCTGAATCTGGAAGTGAGCCCAAAACAAGTATGGTCTCAGCTTCTTCAGTGCCCAGACCACAGCGAAGGCTTCTCTCCCAATAGAACTCCACCTTTATTCCATGGGAAGTAACCTCAGAGAGAAGAAATGTACATGTTAGTCTAGGCCCGCATCATTTAGCCGTTAAAGAACTGCCCCTATGCCATACTCTGAAGTATCAGTTTGTACAAAGAATTCACTGGAAAAGTCAGGGTCGTTGAGCACAGGGCTGAGCACATGGCCTGTTTTAGAGAGTCAAATGCATTCTGGCATGCCTATGTCTAAATCACATTTCTTGACTGCTTCTTATAACTATGGTGTCACATTCCTTGACAAACCTCATGTAATATCCTGTGAGGCCCGGGAAGGCTCTCACTTCAGTTAGAGCCTCTGGGGCTTCCAGGCCATAATGGTCTCTATCTTGGCCTGGAGGTGCTCCATCTTACCCCTGCCTACCGGGTGTCCTAAGCATGGCACAGACCCCTGCTCTTTCTGGCACTTAGTGGAATTGATAGTCCGGCCAGTTTTCGGCAGGGCCTGAAGCACTTCCTTCAGGTGAGAAAGGGGAGCCTGTGGTAAATTAATTTTACTGTATCATTTTTCCATATAATTATCAATAAAAGACAGCTCATTCAAATGAGAGGCAGGGTCCGTGGGATCTGAGTCATACGGGCTTTAATGAAAGATCCTCGAGGGTCGGATATCATGTTCCATCACCACTAAGGTTCAGGAAGGGACATTCAACGTTTTATTAGCATTACACATTATATATAGTAAAATGGTACAATTGAAGCCAATACAGTAGGCGTAACAGGTGAAAAGAGAGAGATAAGAGCACATGTGCATAACAGGAGGCGTGTAAAAAGGCTTACACATGGGCGTGCACTGTACATGTCAGAGAAACTTCACAAGAAATGTCACATGTGGGTGGATGCATAGAGAAAGTTTGCAGGATCAGCAGAAACCTATGACCTGAATGCGCGCGCAACTAAGCATGACGTGTAACTGGGGAGAATTGGGGGCTTTGACTTTAGCACTAGTGGAGGAGACTGGTGTCTGGGATGTCAGGGCAACCTGTACCTATAACATACCTGGTATCTCATGTTTGGAGGATGTAGTGTCTGAAGTAAAAGGTCTCTTGGGCAGAGGCCGTTCAATACTGAATGCTAGTGCGTGCATACGTGTCTTGGTGCAATGTGCGGAGCCATGGGCCTACCATGGTAACGGGTTCAGTAAATCACTTGCAAGGAGGACAGGAAGGCCGGGCCCTTTGCTCTGCAGCCCGGAATATGTTTACCTATTTCACTAGACTGGAATGTGTTTTCGAGGAGGCTGAGCAGATAACTGTAGGCAAAATACGCTTTTGGCAGGCAAGCAGGCCGAGCCGGGCACCGCTTCGCTGGCAGGAAGTAAGGCAGGGGTCAGGGATGCATACAGTTTTCAGAGACAGGAGAGATGAGACTCTGGGGCCTCGTTTAAGGGCCTAGCTCGACTGGGCCAGGAAACATGGAGAAAACGTGTGCGAGATTCAAAAGTGCACCATGTAAAGACGTTGGCACCATAGGCCTAGAAGCCTAATTAGCGGGATTTCTTTGCATGACTGGATAGCTGACATGTTAAGGATGGACGCAAATGTATTTGCGTCTTTCTAGCATGTACGGAACAGAATTTACACGACATACAAGGAGCATGGGTTCATGGATAGGGTGCGAGTGGGGGACACATTAGCTACCTGAAAATTTCTATTACCTCAAGCCTTCCAGCTGGTACTGAAGACAGCTATGTCATCCAAGTAAGCAGCTCTGAAGATCTCTATATGTGCCAAAACCTGGTTCCCTAGCCTCTAGAACGCGGCACAGGCATTTTTCAATCCAAAGCTCATCACTCTGAATTGGGAGTGGAGATGACTGACCCCTCCTTGATCCTTCAGTTAGGGCAATCTACCAGTACCCTGAAGTTGGATAAAAGGTACTCATGAATATAGCAGCCCCTAACCTACCAATTAGCTCATCAGACCAGGATATGCATTGTACATCAGTCTTGGTGAGGGAGTGGAGCCCCCTGTAATCCACAAAGAACTGGAATTCTAGGGTAGTACCCGATGGGGCAGCTTATGGTACCAGCACCAGAGGGCTGGACCGGAGCTACTGGAGGACTCAATAACTTCCAATTCCAACATCTTGGAGACCTCCTCCTTGATGCTGGCCCTCACTTTGTCAGAATTTTTGTATATTTTGTTTTTGACAGGGAGGTTGTCTCCCATGTCAATGTCATGGGTACACAAATGTGTAACCCCCAGGAGTGAGGGAAAACAGAGAGGAGAGCTGTCCCAAAAAGTTGTGACAGTCCCTCTGATGTCCTGAAGTCAGGGTTGAGGATACGTTTACACCTTCCACTGACCCACCCTTCTTACACCTTCCACTGACCCATCCTTCTTTGTGGATGGTAGGATGTCAGGGAGATGTTCACTCCTCTTCTCTTCCTTCACACCATCTGTCACCAACAACATGGTGATCTCAGACCTTCCAAATTATGGTTTGAGACTGTTGATATGGAGAACCCTCTGGGATGTCTGGTGGGCTTGAGGTCCACCTCATTCCTCTCAACAATCGCATAGGGCCCAGTCCAATGGTCTTGGTGCACCCATAGGCCCCATAGGCCGCATCACCCAAACTTTTTGTGCAGGTTGGAATTCCACAGGGGTTGCTGTGTGGTCATACCACTACCTCATTACCTCCTGGCTGGCCTCCAAGTGTTCAGGAACTTGCGTTCAAAACTTGGCCATATAGCATGTAGGTAACTAAATCCTGAGGAGGTTTCTTGGGAGCTTGGTCCCACTCTTTGCTAACCAGGCTGAGAGGTCACCTTACCAGGTGTACATTTAGAATTTCGAAGGGGCTAAATTCAACCCTTTCTTTAGCACCTCTCTGTAAGCAAAGAGCCGGCATGGTAGGAATTTGTCTCACTTATGTCTCATGGGCTCAGGTATGCCCTTGTTCATGCCCTGGAAGGTCTTGTTGAATATTTCAACAAGCCTATTGGTTTGTGGATGGAAGGTTGTGGAAACATGTAAGTAAATCCACGCTCCTTCCACATTGACTGCATATAAACAGACATTACACTTTTGGCCCTGTCAGCCACCACGTATTTGGGGAAAACCACTCTGGTAAAAATCTGCAATAGGGCCTTAGCCAATGCAGTTGAAGGTGCATCTCTCAGAGAAATGGCCTCTGAGTATCGTGTGGCATGATCAACCAGGACCAGGAGAAACCTGTTGCCAGAGGCTGTCTGGGGATCTATGGGCCCTACAATGTTGATGCCCACTCTTTCTAAGGGGGTGCCAATGACAGGCTAAAGATTCTGATGAGCTTTCAGCTTCTGCCCTGTCCTCCCCCTGGCCTGGCAGTTCAAGCAAGTCATGCTGAATGTATCCAAGTAAATTTTTATTGGGGATGAAAAAGTAGGGAACAAGCCTGTAAAGGTCCTGGCCAACCCCAGATGTCCTGCAAAGGCTGTTTCTTGAGCTGGCTCCAGTCGGAAGGTCCTCTAGCACCTTCCTGCCCCATACACAGGTGCCTTAGGCTCACTATATAGCCTTCTTTCCTCACAATAGAAGCAGTGATTTCCAGAGGTATCACCAGCTTCCCCGGCTTCAGCCTGCTGCCTTATGCTGTCCAGAATTGAGCAGCCTGTTTGTGCCTTATAGAACTCCTCCATGGTCGGTCCTCCTTCTGCTTGCAATCCAGCATTTTCAGGCAGATCAACAAGAAAGGCAATGTCCTCAACCAGTAGGTTCCGGGGCAACCTCCTCTTGTGCCCCATCTACCTCATCTGAGATACATCCGCGGGCTGATTTCCTGTGCCCACTACTCGTCCCTCTTCTGGAAGCTGCCTAGGCCATATTTCTAGACTCCAGAATTCCTTGACTCCCTTACTGGGCTGACATGGAACTGGTGGCGGCACAAATCCATACAGGCAACCCTAATATTTCCAGGTGTGACTTGAGCTGCACTTTCTTCCAGGTAGTTTACTCAACATCATCCCTAAACAAAAAATCCACAAGCATGGCATCACTCACAATGAATTTCAGAAGACCTGAGACACCGCCACCCAAATGTAACAAGAGCCACATGGTAGTGACTTTCCTGGTAGTTTGCTACTACAACCTGGTAGAACATATTGGGTAGAATCTGCTCTTGGACCACCAGCTGACTCCTGACCGTCATCATAATGGCTCCTGTGTCCCTCAGAGCCTCAAAACTCCTTGCTATTGTTGGTGAATGACTGTATTTGAAGGCATGCGGGTTTTAGGCACCATGTTCACCTAACCCAGGTACACTAGGGTAACCCCACTGACTTCCTCCCCCCAGTGACTGGGACAAACCCATCCCCAAGCACTTCACTAGCCAAATATGGTGTCTTTATTCCAGTGCAGGATATACCATTGAGATCACCCTTGTAATGCCCATACTCATAGAATTTCGGGGTTTCATTGTGTTTCTTCTCAGAAAAGTATTTCTTACGGTGGCCAGATTGTGACTGAGACCTTTTGACGTGAAAACCATTTAGGGGCCTTCTTTTCATCTCTCGCCTCTTTCTTCTGGTGGGAACCCTGTACCATTATTTTGGAGTTCCTCTAGATGCATTCTTAGACACTCTGGTGCTGACCCAGATGCACGCCTCCTCAGCAAGCTTCCTGGGGTAAGTCAGCATGCTATCAACCAGGTGTTGAAAGAAATGAACAATTGTGCGCCGAGCACTCCCATGTGATACTACGTTCTATCTGTATATACCTGATATTATGATCTGTGTGCTGCGACTGATTGAGTGTACCCTAACACTCTACAAAGTAGCATGAAAATGTGGCTGGTTAACAAGCAGTCAACACAGACTCAGTAGCGCACAACTAATGTGAATCTATTGATCAAACCATTTTTCAAAACCTTTTTTCAAAGAAACATATTATTTATTCATACGTTTTTTACTCATCAATTCAACATTTCAACATTTTGTATTTATACATAAACACTTAAATTTCCGTTTGCTGAATCAAAATCATACACATATGTACATTGAGAAAACATAACATTTTCTTGTATGCATCATAATCCGCCCGCCCAATGCATTTCGGGACAAGTGTAGAGTCCCTTCGTCAGGGGCAATGCTGCAAAATAACATGTACAGGCACATCAGTATTATTTGTAATTGGCACATGGTTCAATGCAATTTCAATGATACCACCACCAAAAGAAAAAAGGAAAACACCCGTGGTGTAATTATCAAAAAACCGAAAAAACCAGCTACTCACATTTATACAGAAGTCAGTTTACTTATTGTGAGCTTCGATCTTCCTCGGTCTCAATAAACTATAGAGAAGCCAAACGAACAATGTCAGGCTACCGCCTCAATATATATGCGTGAAAAAATCTAACCACAAAGCAGTCAAGTACTATGTAGAAAGCATACCTCTATCTCTTTCAGGTACCCACGTTCTGAAAGCCTTATTCCACTTGAAGTGTCAAAACATTCGAGCCCAGTCTGCCGAAAAAAATAATAATAGACTGCTCAATACGCAATGCGATTCCATTTCTTACTATATCAACAAGTTATACTCCATGCTACATAAGCAAATCCTTACCGATAGTAAGCTGCATGATAACTTGTCAAACAATCCAACGGTAAACCTTCCGACGATAGAAAACTCCCGCGTTTGTGTAGCAATGACGACTCTGGCTAAAACTACTGTGACCTTCAACCCTATTGGTTACCACTGAACTATTCTAACCAATCAAATGCAAACTGACAAACCAATTTCAATACGTCATCCTTAGCTACGGTAACGAAGCTGTAACGCGAGTCTATTATAAACATCTATTTTCTAAATGCGGAGAAAAACGAAAAGATAGCATATCGTTCGTGTTTATACAAGAAAGCACTAAAAAAGACTAATGGCATATCGCGGTTCTAAAAAAACGTGACCACACGTATGAGTTTTAACCTCTAAGCATCTCAAGCTTCAAAACAACTTTATCAAACGTTATGGGTACGCGACGATCACTCTATTCAGCTACATGTGATTAAAACACCTACACGGAAGAAAAAGACTTACCCAACAAAAATGTGAAACGAAAATGAAAAAATAATAATAAAGTGAAGGAAATATGCATGTAGAAATTAGTCATTAGTAGACTATAAAAAATATATATAAAACCAAATTAAACATAATCTGATAATTACATTTTGATGACTGGTCAATTCAGAATTTATACAACAAGGTGAACACTTATATACACAGGATTACAGAAAACTACTTAACTCTATCCGGTCATTCAATCCCCCTGGGGTCAGTGTCCCCAACATTTTTATCCAAAAGGATTCCCTTTGTAGTAGTTTCTTGTTCCTATCACAACCCTCTGTGATTGCTACTGTCTCTAGAATGGTGAATCTAAATTGGGCGATAGTATGTTTTTTTTCTAGCCAATGTGTCGCTAAGGATGATGTCATGGATTTATTTCGTATTCGGCTTTTATGCTCTGAAATACGAATTTTCAATTTTCTCTCGGTTTTACCCACATATAAAAGTCCACAAGGACATTTAATAGTGTATATAACCTGATTGGTGTTACAGTCTCCTACAAATTTCAATTTGATAGTTCTTCCAGATTGAGGATGCGTGATCACATTACCAATCATCACATTATTGCAATGCACACAATTAGTGCATCTCCTCATTCCTTTGTATTCCTTCTTTTTTGCAGACTCTGGATGCTTTAACAATTCCTTGAGATTTTTAGACCTCGTATAAGCAAACAAAGGTTGATCACTGAAGCTGTTGTGAAAGTCATTTTCTTGTTGAAGGAGTTCCCATCTTTTTTGTATTATATTTTTCAATTTAGGTGAGTTGACAGAGTATTTTGAGACAAAAACATTCCGTTTTTGTGATTCTTTTTGTTTTTGCACTAATAAATCAGTACGATTTTTCTCAATGGCTTTGTTTTGCGCTGTATCCAGTATGTCAATCGGGTAACCTCTTTTTATGTAGTTTTCCTTATATTCCTTGATGTACGCCAAGCATTCATCCTGTCCTGTGACTATTCTCCTAATCCTCAAGAATTGAGAATATGGTAGATTCTTCAATAGATTCGGGGGATGAAAGCTATGGTAAAGCAACATGCTGTTCTTATCAGTTGGTTTACGGTACAGAGAAGTGTTGATCTTTTCACCATCAAGTTCTACCATCACATCCAAGTATGCTATTTTTGATCTACTAGTTGTATGTGTAACCTGAATTCGTGGATTCCTAGAATTCAATAGTGTGATATTCCGATGTAGTTGGGCTTCTGTTCCGGACCATATTAAGAAGATGTCGTCTATGAAGCGACAAAAGAATTCAAGGTGTTCCGTCCATTCTTTGTGGGCAAAAACATGTTCTTGCTCGAATTTTGCCATGTAGGTGTTGGCAAATACTGGAGCCCCAGTAAAGCCCATTGATGTCCCATTCAGTTGCATGTAAAATCTTTCAGACCATTGAAAATAGCTATTCTTTAGGCAAAAGTGTGTTAACTGCAATAAGAACACTGGGTTGATATCAATTTCTGGATGCTGCAACAACATCCATTCTTCCGCTTCCAATCCATCACTATGACCAATTGATGTGTACAACGATACAACATCTATAGTACATAGAATAAATTCTTTGTCTCTTTGTAAGTTGACCGATGCGTATTGAGCAGTCTATTATTATTTTTTTCGGCAGACTGGGCTCGAATGTTTTGACACTTCAAGTGGAATAAGGCTTTCAGAACGTGGGTACCTGAAAGAGATAGAGGTATGCTTTCTACATAGTACTTGACTGCTTTGTGGTTAGATTTTTTCACGCATATATATTGAGGCGGTAGCCTGACATTGTTCGTTTGGCTTCTCTATAGTTTATTGAGACCGAGGAAGATCGAAGCTCACAATAAGTAAACTGACTTCTGTATAAATGTGAGTAGCTGGTTTTTTCGGTTTTTTGATAATTACACCACGGGTGTTTTCCTTTTTTCTTTTGGTGGTGGTATCATTGAAATTGCATTGAACCATGTGCCAATTACAAATAATACTGATGTGCCTGTACATGTTATTTTGCAGCATTGCCCCTGACGAAGGGACTCTACACTTGTCCCGAAATGCATTGGGCGGGCGGATTATGATGCATACAAGAAAATGTTATGTTTTCTCAATGTACATATGTGTATGATTTTGATTCAGCAAACGGAAATTTAAGTGTTTATGTATAAATACAAAATGTTGAAATGTTGAATTGATGAGTAAAAAACGTATGAATAAATAATATGTTTCTTTGAAAAAAGGTTTTGAAAAATGGTTTGATCAATAGATTCACATTAGTTGTGCGCTACTGAGTCTGTGTTGACTGCTTGTTAACCAGCCACATTTTCATGCATCAACCAGGTGTTGGCACAGCTCTGCAAAATAAATATCAAGCATGTGCTTTCTCAGAATTAGGTTGTACAGCACAGTGTAATCGTCTACTTTGTTGCTCCTCGCCAAGCCCTCAGTGCCTTGCTGAAATAATCTAGAAAGTCCACTTAGGTCTGTGAGGGGAAGTATGTGGCGTGCCTGAGCTTCTGTCAGCACCTCTCAGGGGACAACCCAAATCTAATGACAAGTATGGCCTTCATGGGATTGCACTGTGTCTGGTCTTCTACCTCTAGTGCTAGGAGGGTGTTGCTAGGGGTGGGGGGAATTTGTGTAATCGCGTTATGCAAATCTCTGCGAAACGGTAAAAAATCTCTGCGAACATGCTGTATTGCTTATTCGCGATGCTTTTTTACTGTTCACAATCGCTGTTTGCGTGCTCTGGGGGAAATATCTTGTGACCACGCATTTTGAGGAAGCGAACAAGCAAAGATTTCGCGAAGTCGCGACCGCAGAATTTTGGGCGATATCCTGTTCTCCACGGAACGCGAAATTACCCAAATTCCACAAATTTTGCAAGCGGAACGGAATATGCTGCCCAGGCCTACCCTCCGCACTGCGGGCATGTTCCATCAGATGCTACCCCCCAGATCTCCTCAAGAACCTTGTGAACCCTTAAAGATACTTTACATGTCACTTGCCAATGTCATCCCCACCACATAACTGGGCACCAAATACTTTGGTATGCAGACCCTTCCTTCTCCAGTGGACACTGCATGTCTGCTGCCACTGTAACTGCTGGAATCAATCTATCTAGCCCTTAAATATAGCTGCTTGAGAGTAAACTCATGGGCCATCCTTCTTTCCTCCATGGCTAATCTCTTATACTGTAAAGCTCACACAGCCTCTGCTGGTTCCTTCCCTAGCTCTAATTTGGCTAGCTCCAGCTACTACTTGAGCTTCCCCTCTTCTCTCCTGTCCTCGAGCTCCTGCGAGGACAGGTCTCTGGCAGACACACTGCTCCCTACTCCACCCTGAGCATCAGGAGGATCCATGTCATATCTTGAGGTTGAGCTAGGCTCTCATGGGAGCTCAGGACACTGATGTGGGTTTACCTCCTCCTCATCCAAAGATAGTGCGTCCTCCTCCTCATTGTTATCTGCCTCATCCTCCTCTGGTGTGTCCTGCCATCTCTATACCACCTCAAAAGCCCTCAAGACTAAAAAGGAGATCCAGCTTGCAGGTTTTTTTGTCTGCTTTAGGTCCTTTTTGCTTGCAGAGTTTCAGAAGCTTAGGTGTACAGAGGGTGTTTAAGTTGCAGGCATCCATATCCATGGTACAAAAAGGAGTTTAGGGCACCTAAATTTAGAAAAAGGGGGAAAAGCAGACAAATAAAAATGAAGGACAAATGAAAAACTCGTAATGGTCCTAGATGTGGAATAGTAGCATAAAATAAGTCACTGTATGGCACTGCATAAACAAAATGTCCTATCCTCACCACTGATCACCAATGTTTAAAAATTGGGTTCCTGGTTGAGTGGGGTACAGGCGCTGGTCAAGCAGTAAGCACAATCCTAGTCAGGGTGGGTCAAAAACACACCCTAAGTTAACCTGTGATCACCCTCAGGCTTGACTTGTGAGGCAATGTGTAAAGTATTTGTACAACACTTCAAACAATAAAACTGTGAAAACACCACACAGAAAGATTCCATACCAGGTCAGAAAAATAGCTCTTATTTTGATAAATGAAACACAACCAAAAACAAAAGAAATCCAATAAGTAGTACTTGAGAAATGAGTTTTTAAAGAATAAACTATACAATAGCGCTCGAGAGCGAACAATGTCGGACAAATTCAAAAGTTCAGGCTAATCACAATGGAACAATAGAGTAAAATATAATACATTGTTAAACTACGCTGGGGGATGCACAGCACACAAAGTCCAGGAAGCCAAAGTTATGTGGAAAAGTCACTTCTTTATTCGAAATTATTTTTGCTATTAAAATCAAGCAGATGACGTAATCAGCCAACGCGTTTGGCGCCCACATTGAGAGCTTCCTCAGGGCGCGATAAGTAGCAATCGGTCTGATCGCATTTCCCAAATCAGTGAGTCTGTACGATGATATTGTTACTTCAATTGTAAACAGAACAGAAAATAATAACAGGGCCTGCAGTCATCCGAGTACTCCTGGAAATCTATAATATCAAGTTCCGTTCTAATGACGACTGTAAGCAGGCGGAAAATGGTGTCTCACTGATACCACGCTCTGCAGTTCCAACTATAAACGTCCATAGGCAAGGATTGGCGCCACAGTGACAAAGGAATTCTCCAAAAAGAAATCCCAATTAAATCATGAACAAGTACATCCGGTCCAGTCCAAGGTGATAACTTGCAGTTTAAAGTACCGTTTGCGTCACGTTGTGGATGCACGGGTAGTGGTAACTTTAAAAGGTGAGTTCAGATGATATCACTGTTGAATACTAGTCTGGGCCACCACATGTATTACATCGCGTAGTCCATTGTCCCGGGCCTTAGGTTCCAATAGGATGTTGCGTGTTGTTCCCGTGCATGAAGCTCTTATTTTGATAAATGAAACACAACCAAAACAATAGAAATCCAATAAGTAGTACTTGAGAAATGGATTTTTAAAGAATAAATTATAAAATAGCGTTTAAAAGCAATAAGTGTCGGGACAAAGTCAAAAGTTCAGGCAAACCACAATGGTACAATAGAGTAAAATATAATACATTGGCACCAACATCACAAAACTCCAATCAGTAGAGGCAGAAATATGCTATTTCAAAGATGTAAGGTAAGTATACTTCCTAAAAGAACAAAGTGTCACTCTGATATCTGGTTATGCAAGACCGGGAGAAAGTCACAAGTTCAAGCTCACCACAATCGAATGCAGGTCCCAAGTTAGTCCAGCTGAAAAGGTCACCTTCCAAAATCAAAAGAGAACAAGGGGAGAGGGCTCTGCGGAGAAGGGGCAGCATTGAGGGTGGTCGTTGCTGTGGTGCAAAGAACCGGCCAGGCATCACGGATGGTTTGTTACAATAGCACGAAGATCCAGTTGAGCGCCATGGACGGTCGTTGCTGGAGATTCACGTTGGCAGTCGCAGCTGACTGTTGATGCTGTAGGGCAAAGTGCAGTTCTCACATTGCCAGTCATCACTGGTGGTTGCTCTGGCAAGAAGAATATCATTCACCGGAGTTCCGCATGGGCAGTAAGATCTTGGTGTGAACAGTTCCATTCACCGTCATGAAGAGCCTAAAATATCAAGATTTCTCCTTTTCTTGGAGAGAGAGCTCGACTGACAGCCCACCAAGGGTCCAAGACCTGAGGGGTGCCTAATGGGGATCAGGAACTCACTCCCTCAGAGGCCATCACGACTCAGCCAGCTCTAATTGCAGGTCCAGACAGCAGGTCAGCTGGGTAAATGCAGCGAGGACTGTGGAGCTTGTTATGTCCCTGTAGCTCATAACAAGAGATCAGTAAGCTGACCTTTGACGTCACCTCAGTGTGGGGTTAGAGGTGCAGATACACTTGACCTCCTCACCAAGCAGGGCAGCAGGTAGCAGGGCAACAGAGTAACATGGCAGTAGAGTGGAAGTCCTTCTGGCAGCAGAGCAGCACTACAGTCCTTCTTCTGTAGTATACACAAGTTTAGAGGTGTACTGAAGAGTTGGGTCTGAGGGACCACTGTTTATCCTTGGTGCCAGCTTTGAAGTAGGAGATGTTTTTAAAGGATTTTACCCCCCAGAGGTACTTGGAATTATCTTCCTCCCTGTCCTGGCCCCAGCTTGACTAGTATGAAACCCTTTGTGAGTGTGCTGAGGCAGAGCTTTTGTGATGGCCAAGTTTGGTAGGTGACAGCTGCTCTCTCATCAATACAGAAATAGTCCATTGCCCCTTTGTCTCATTGTCTGTAAGCAATACAGAAAGACTATCTGACAGCTATACATAGTATTTTTTCATGTTACCCAGGATATAGGTTACAGGCACCAAAAATTACATGAAAATGCCAACTTTCTATAAGTGGCATTTTTAGAACTGCGACTCAAAATCCCACTTTATCATTAAAGAAGGTTTCATATTGCAATTCTTTAGACACCAACCATTCCTACTGGCTCCCAAGTGAAAGTTATCACATATTAAATGTAATAAAGCAACTCAATGTTATCCTAAGAGAGGGGTAGGCACTGCAGTAATGAAAAAACAATCTAAGATTTTTCACACCACCAGGACATGTAAAAATTAGAAATACATGTCCAACACACAGCCCTTGAAAGCCCCACCTCAGCTCCAATCATTAAGGTGTTCAGGACCGTATTACCATCTTCAGTCACTTACATCAGTGAGGCCTTCCCAGGCCAACTCATAAAAAACATCGAAAAACTACACCTAAAAGTCTATAAAAGAGTGTTCAAATTGCCTTATTACATCAGAGGATACTTGGTGAGACTTGAATTTTGCTTGGAGGGTATTGCATGGTCCACTATGGGGTCTTTTCTAAAGCACTTCCATAGATGTACCTCAGCAACGCCAGGCACAATGAAATTTGTCCGGCAAAATATATTCAAATACAACAACAATCCGTGGTCCACCTACCTAACAACTGCGGCAGCCTCCCTTCACATTGGCTTGACCGTCTTGAACATCCCATTACTCACGCACACTGCAGTAAAAAGCATATTGAAAAAAGAGATCAAATTCCCCTCAAAGTCTGCAGACTTGGAAAACATGAAGCCCACCCCGCCATTAAGGGCCCTGGCACGATCATACAACAGTGACAGCCAAGTCGGCCTTCAGGCCCAATCTTATCACAATTTCAAAATTGGGAAAGCTTGCCTGACCCAAATTCTGTCTGAAAGGATGCTGGCATTACACATTAAAGACTTCAACCCCAAATTGCCAATGCTTTCCAAAATAGTCAAGTGCAGACTTTGTGGCTACGAATCTGAAACCTTTTTACATCTACTTTGTAGTTGTCTGATGCTGCTGGAGCTTCGGTAAACACTATTAAAGCCAATTTATTTAACCCACGGCATAAGAACATGCAACATTGCAATGCACTGGATTTTTAGTACCTTGGTTCCCCTTGAATTGGCAAAAAATGGCACATTTCTCAATGTTGTGCAGGGCCTTCTTAAAAACACACAACCAAGCATGAAGATGTTCGTGGATTGACAATTCCCAGCTTCTGCACATTGGACATTAGACATAGTAATGTTTGACCGCCTTGCACTTGAGTTTTAATATCTGTCATGTATTTACTCTATCTTGCAGTTGATTTTAACACTTTTATTTACTTTTTGTATAAAAGCATTCAAACCAGCTTTCTTATAACAGATTTTAGATAGTCAAATATCCTAAATTTAATTAAACTGCTTGTATGCCTAGAATGCGATCTTGGGACACAAAGTGCCAGCTATTGCATGGACCCAACGTTTTCCTTTTTTCTCAGCCTAATATTCCTTTTTTAATGTTTTATATTGTTTCCGTTTTAAGTAACCTACACAATAAAGTTTGCATTGACAGATACATGTCCAACTTTTTAAATACTAAAAAGAAAGGTCAGGTCAAGGTCAGGTCAAATGGCAGTTTAATACTGCACACACAGGCTTCAAGGCATGACTGAGACCTATTTAAAAAAGGTTACTTTAGTGGGTGTTACAACCAATCAATCAGGATTCATAAAGTGTGGCAAATCACCCATGAGGGTCTCAAGGTGCTAGCGGGGAGGGAGGCAGAAAGAGTAAAGAAGTAAAAAACAAGGCAGGACAGGGAAAGGGAGGTGAAAGCAGTAACAAATGAGGCAAAATCAGGAGAAAGCACTCGGAAAAACAGGGGACAAGAAGGAGAGAGCAGTACAAAACAAGGAATAAGCAGGAGAAAGCATTGAGAAAAGGGGGAGATGACAGAGACAGCAGTAAAAGACGCGGCACAACATGAGAAAGCACTAAGAGAGATCTGGAGGAAGAAAAGCAGTGCTCCAATACAGGAGAACTAGGCCTGGGACTTACTCGTAATCCATGCTGCAGGACCATTATTAGCATTTAATTTATAAGCCATTGGTACATGTAGTACCACTTCACTAGGGACTTAAAAGACAATTAAATGTGCCAATTGGTGTAAGCCAATTTCCCCAGGTTTAAAGGAGAGGGCCCAAGCACTTCAGCACTGGTTAGCAGTAGAAAATTGCTCCAAGTCCAAAAGCCAACAAACATGTTCAGAAAACAAGAGGGTGGTGGTAAACGTTTGGGCATGACCCTGCAAAAATGGTCAAGTCCAACAATACCTTACTTCCATCTCAGCGCATACCAACATACACTCGTTTTAGTGCCCCACAATCATTAAAATTCCACATATAAAAATTATATGCGCCTAAAAGTAAATATATGCGAGGGTTTGCGTTTTGATTGTGTCACACGAACTACAGCACTATACTTTAGTAAATTTGGCTCTAAGAGGATGAATTATTCAAAACATTAGGTCAGACTTCTAAATTGTTTCAGTATTCTGTAGGGTCACTGAGGCAAACCAAATCTTGCAACATAAGAAGTAGTTAACCTCTCAATGTTGAGGAAGAAAGCAATAGCTTTATTTAGATCAGTGAAAGAGACAGTCCTATTAACAAATGACAATTTCTTTATAGTTTGAAGCTTTAATATTTTCAAAAATAAAAATCATATTAGGATTTGGTGGATACTAATGTGTTAAACATTACAGCTGCAAATGAATGCATGTGAATTAAGATCACTCTGGGTTCACTGCCTACATTTTAGGAGTCATGTGTAAAAAGTTTGTAATTGCTCAACAATATTGATCTACCAACCATGAACAACTTGCATGTTCTTCTTCAAACAGCTCATCTTCTTATTTTTGTCTTCATCAGGGCATTTTTAAACTCTGTGTTTTTCAGGGTGTAAATAATGGGGTTACAAAGTGGAGTAACAGCAATGTATGACAAAGAAGAAATCTTGTTGCCTGAATATGTTGATGGTGGCCGCACATAGGTACCAAAAAGAGAACCGTAGAATAAAACAACTACAGTGATGTGTGACACACATGTGGAAAATGCCTTGTGCCTCCCTCCTTTAGATTTAATCTTTAGGATAGATGAGATGATGTTGGTATACGAAATAATGATTACATTGAAAGACATTAGTGCCACTATAGTAGCCATTACATAGTTAAGGTTTTCAATTGTGCTTGTACCACTACAGGAAATCTTCAGAAGAGAGGTCACATCACAGAAGTAGTGGTTAATTATGTGTGACTCACAGAAGGAGAGCTGAGAAAGCAATACAGTATGAGGGATTGGGACTAAGAAACTTACTACCCACGTTACCAAAGCGAGTCGGATGCACAAGCAGCTACTCATGACAGATGTGTAACGTAAAGGATTGCAGATGGCAACATATCGATCACAAGCCATTATCGAGAGAAGGATTAATTCTTCAACCACCAAGACCATTAAACAGTACATCTGCAGCAGGCACTGAGTAAATAAAACCTGTGTGCCCTCCTGGAAAAAATGGGCCAGCATGTGTGGGAAAATGACTGAAACATAACATATATCATTAAAGGACAAATTTATAAGGAAGAAATACATGGGTGTGTGCAGATGGGAGCTGCAGTAAATGGTTGTAATGATTAGAAGGTTTCCTGCCAAAGTTAATAAGTAAATCAGTAAAAAAGCAACAAAGAGGGGAGCTTGTAGTTGTGGAAGGTCAGAAAATCCTACTAACAGCAAATAATTTTCAGAACTCTGGTTTTTTTCTTTCATTTGTCCAGCGACCCAGGAAACCGTGTTTGTAGACAACCTGAAAACAAACATAAACAACATCATTGAAATGATGTAAGCTTGAGGACAAGATAATGCTACATAGGTGAACCAATAACGAGCATATGTTAATAGGAGTATTTCAATAGTTAATATATAGCAGATATTACATTTTCAACAGGGGAGTATAAGAGATCTGTCACTGTGCTGCAGGTCATGGAATAAACTTTCAGCAAACCTGACATGGCCTTTTATTCTTCTAAACTGGTAAATTTAGTTTTATTGGGATGCTTAGAATATGCTATAGAAGTTAAAACTGTGGAGCTGATTCTTAGGGTCCTGTTTTACTTGGAGTTTACACAACTTGGGGCAGCAAACAAAGATTCATATTTATGGTCAAGACGCACAGTGCAGCACAACAAGTTGCTTGCAGGACAGGGAAAGGGCAGGAATTGGCAATATTTAGGTCAATACTGCACATTCCTGTCTTTTCCTCTGAGCTGGTGCTCTTTTGTCAGCCTATTCAGAAAAGGGGGTGGTGATGAACAGAGTGTCTGAATTAAGCAGACCACTCTTACCCAGTCCAAAGATCAGGGCTTGATCCATCACCGTTATTTATCTCACTGCCCCATCCCAGCTCAGAACCTGGCTATATGCAAATCAGTCTTTCCCTGGCCCAGTGCATCATGGGAACAGGGCAGACTAAACTACCAAGCCAATTCTTCATCATGCACTGGGACAGGAACAGACTAATTTGCATGTAGCCAGGTTCTGAGCTGGGATGGTGCAGTGAGCTAAAAAATGGTGATGAATCAAGCCCTGATCTTTGGACTGGGTAAGAGTGGTCTGCTTAATTCAGACACTCTGTTCATCACCACCCCCTTTTATGAATAATTTTGTCAGCCTAGCACTAATGCAGGCACCCTTGCACCATGCTGTAAGGTGGCTGTGTTACATGCAGGATTGTTTTTGTGCAGAAAGGGTCACACTGAGGCGTATTCTACAATCTATGTGTGCTGCATAATGCAGCAAATATTGAAAGAAGGAGTAATAAGGAGAACTGAAGATATTTATCCTTCCTAGGCCTCTCCTGGGATGGTGTATCTTTTTGGCTTATCCCAGGTTTATCAGTCCTGGTAAATCTGGGAATGCATCAAAAAACAAAGGGGGATACTTGGAACACCCACGCAGCGACCGTGGAACACATTCCCGGGGCAGAGTAAGGCAATGTGGTGATTTGCGCTGCGTTGCCTCACTCCAGATTTACGGGGCCACTCAGGGCCAAGCAAAGTGGGCTTGCGTGGCTTCCTATATCTGACTTAAGGTATGGGTCGCTCTTGCACAATGTTGGGTGGTGCAAGAGTGATGAAAACTGGGTTATACATATGGCCGAAAGTTGTTATGCTAGATTGTGTGATCTGGAGAGAGCTGAACTGTGACATATCTACCAAGAAATGGCAGAGTTCTGGTTGCTTCATGGGCTGATGAACTTTGTTCAACCATACACCAATGCAGACACCTTGGCGCAATAGTGCAAGGGGTTCTGTGTAATGGTCTGCATAGTTTATGTGTAGGAAGTGTCCCTTCCTACACAAAAACTATGCTTGCAGGCAACTTCCAGTTTTCATGGTGGTTCTACCACCAGGAAAACTGCGGGGGAGAGAAAACAAAGGCCTACACATGTGGCTGCGCACAGGGGGGCATTACATGTGCCCCCCTGTATACATGCACATCAGTTCCTGCACAGCATGGACTTTCGACTCCATGCAGTGCAGGAACCTTGTGTGGTATTCCCATTGCAGTGCCTCTTTCCAAGACAACGCCGCCTTTGAAAAAGGCACCACAGTGATACTGATACACTACCTGCCCACCAGAACAATTTTAAGTTGTTATCGGTGGGAAGCGGAGACTCTTGGTGGTGCAGAGGCGCGGTGGTGGCGTGCCACTTGCCCCCACATCACCAAAAGTAATAATTTGGCCTATATGTGCTCTAGTGTTAGGATGTTTACCCCAAATTACTCATAATTACATAGGCAGGCATAATCATCAAACAGTATTGCAGGGTTACTGAAAACTTTCCAGTGCAATTGTAAGTTTGGGCGGCCTAATATATTTGCATAATGTATGTGAATTGTAGCTGATGGGCAGTGAAAAATGGACAGTAGTCTATATATACCTGGAGACCTGGAGAACGGATGTGCCCCCAAAATACACCAAGGCTATGGAAACATTCTGGGGTTCATTACGATGTTGGGAGAAATCACTTCCGTCCAACACCGCATTGGTCATGGAACCAACCTACACCTGGTCGGCGGTCCCGACCGGCCCATTAGGTTGCGACCGAACACTGTTAGGTTGCATTCCTATATTTTACAATGGGAGCAAGCATTCCGGCCGTGAACCGGTTGGAATGCATGCTCCCATTATAAAATGGGAGGTGCGGTTCATACCTGCACTCCATCAAGGTGCCTGCTTCAAGGTGAAGGAACCAATAGGGGGGCACTATATGGGCCCCCTCGGCCTCAAACAGGAGGCCGACGGGGCCAAAAGGGGCTATGCTGGGGGTAACCCAAGAAGTTTTCTGGCATGATTTCTATGTTGGACAGGACGCATAGAAACCATGTCGGAAACTGTCAATGTAATCTCCAGGGCAGAAAGGTCCATCCTTGAGATTACTTAGTGCATTTCGACTGGTGGATGGGCTCTCCAAGCCCATCAGAAGCCAGACGGAATGACCGCTCTGATTCACTTCCAACAGTTTCCATTGTAATGAGGCAGTCGCAAAGGAATCGGACCGGCACATTACGTTGCGGTTTGGAAAGCTCCGACCGTAATCGGCCCCTCTGTGTCCCATAGTCCCCAACGAGGGAGGCATGGGTGTTGCGGTGTTTCCCCCTACAGTATTTTTGGAAGGTCCCATGGAAGCTCATTATTCTTGCTGTAGGACAAAGAGTGTTTGTTAGGCAGCTATTGTAAAGGAAACATTTGTTTATGTTCAGTGGTGAAGGCCTTGCTTTGTAATAGTGAAACGTTTATGTTAAAGCCATTAGGTTTTTTGACATACAGGGTAAAAGACAAATGCATTTTGTGACTAGATAAAATCAATAGGCTTAATGTTTAAAATGAAACGTAGTCCTATGAACTTTAGGTCTGTGATTTTGACGGTCAGTTGACATGTCTTTAGGGGCGGATACTCTCACATGTTTTTACCTATTTATCGTGGATTAGGGACTGCTATTGCAAAAATGTTACATGGTACCTCCTACATAATGGTGATATACTAGATTGAACAGGTTCATTCCCACTATAATATTTGTTTTGGGAAAGGGACTCCTAAAAGTCAAATGCGAGCTGCCAAGGCTAGCTCGTAAGTTGCGTATGAGTAGCTGAATTGGGCCTATCAGCTGGTTTGAGAAAGCGCAGCAGTCCACTTGCTAAAGCAACACTTTAAATAACTTTTCACTTATTCTCGGAGGCAAAGGGAATTGTGAAAGATTTCTGTCTCTCTTTCTTTTCCCTTTCTGTCTTTTCTTCTTTTTTTTCTCTTTTTCTCCTCCAATTTGTATTTTCATCTTTTCGCCTTCCTTTCCCTTGTTCTTTCTTGATTTCTTTATTTGCCCCCTCTTCCTTTTCTATCACTCCTTGTTTTGCATTCTCGATTTTCTTCTCTTCTTCTTTATCAGTTTCAGTTTCAGTTTTTAACGTCTTTATTTCGAATATTCTTCATAAAAGACAAAATATTTACATACATATGAATAATAACAATATTACATAATCAATGACATTATGTGAAAATTAAGCATAAAGAACAATAGAACAAAAAGAATTAAGAATTGATTAAAACCTCAATTAAATATGTGCATAAAGACGACAAGAGAAGATTATTATTGAACAAATGCATATAAAAAGACACAACATCAATACTGGTCGGAGACACAATCTAGTAAAGTAACGTACTATATGGGTTTTCCATGACGGTATGTTACAAACTGTCTTAGACCTTAATAACCAAGCCCATCCAAGGAATTTGGCCAATCCAATGGAAAGACATTCAGAGGTGTTAGTTCTTAGAATGAGCAAGGCTTCACTGCTCGACCGGGTCTTTAATCTATAGCATATAGGCTTTAGCCACTTGTGGCGTGGTTCACGGTAAGCATTACAAACAAACAAGAAATGACCTATTGTTTCTTTATGGTCAGTACAACATGGACAAAGTGAAGTCGCCGGCTTCTGCCAACCACTGGTGAAGGCCCGTAATGGCAATGTACCTAGACGGAACTGAAAGTAAAGTTTCCTATCTAAGGTTTTGACAATTACATCCCAAAAGCACTCGGTATGAGGGACTATTTTATGTAGCAGAAACAGACCGGTCAGGTTCGGTTTCTCTGAAAGAGCAACGTGTTCATCTTTAACCATAGACCAGAAGAGAGATTTAAAATCTTTCTTAGAGGGAAAGATGTGAGAGCCCGGCTCAAACCACAACTGGGGGAGGCCCATTCCGATAAGAGTGTTTCTAATTGACTTAAACCATGGAATTTCACCTGCCCCCTGTTGTGATCTAACATCCTGAAGCTCTTGGGCAAACATGGCAAGTTCCGGTGTGGACCATATGCGTCTCCATAACGCCACCATCCTGTACTGGGCTTGATGTTTAATTGAATGGAACCCCATATCCATCAATAGTGGTAGAGCGGGTGTTGATGGAGGAAGACTGACTAGGTTTCGGAAAAATTTGTTTTGTATCCTATCAAGGACAGCCAGGTCCACACAACCCCATATATCAGCCCCGTATAATATGGCAGAGCTGATTTTTGCACTATATATTTTAAGAGCGGGCAATACCCTTTTGGTCAGAGAACTCCGCTGCTCCTTCACCAGACAACCGGACAGACGCGTACATTTCAAGCTAAGCGCCGCTATTTGCTCTTTCCAGCGTAATTTATAGTCCATTGTCACACCAAGATAGGTCATAACTTCAACCTGTTCCAGACTAGACCCGTTCATCGTAACATTGCCCCTCTGTGGTTTTTTCTTTGTGAAGACCATAAATTTGGTTTTGTTGATGTTAATTTCTAAATCATTCTCATTGCAGAAATCCACAAATTTGTCTGTAGCTACCTGCAGACCCTTCTGTGTTTTAGCCAATATGAGCGTGTCATCAGCAAAAATTAAAAGGGGGAATTTAGTCCCACCCAGTGATGGGGCATCGGTAGGGGTTTCTGAGAGAAACTTAACCACTTGATTAATAAAAAGTATGAAAAGGGTAGGGGCCAGGACGCAGCCCTGTCTCACTCCACGAGTCACGGGGAAGGGTTCTGTGACCTGGCCCTGGCGGCCCCACCTAACTCTAGCAAAATTTCCCTCGTGCATCCTGATGGTAAATTCTAGGAGCGCAGAAGGAACTCCCATCTTTCTTAATGCAGCCCACATCTTTCCTCTGGGGACCAAATCAAACGCTGATTTGAGGTCCACAAATGCAGCGTATATCGTGCCACCTCTCAAAAACACAGTTTTCCAGTAGATCATAACAAATCTTAAGATCTGATCTACAGTACTAATGTGAGCCCTAAAGCCAGCTTGTAATGGAGAGAGAATGTCAGCTTCGGTCATCCAGGTGTCGATTTTTCCTAAAAGCATTCTAGCCACTACCTTTTGTAGGGCATCAATAAGACTGATGGGTCGGTAGTTTCCTGTATCAGTTTTGTCCCCTTTTTTATACACGGGCAGGATCTCTGCCCCTTTCCATAAATTTGGGATCCTGGTCCCTCTAGCTATTGCATTTGCTAGGGTAGTTATGTACGGAACCCAATGCACCTGGTCATACTTAAAAAGGTCCGCTGGGACACAGTCCATACCGGGGGCCTTACCGTTCTGGACTTGTTTAAGAGCAACTACAGTTTCTGTTTCTGTGAAGACAATGTGGTCAAATATGGGCACCGCAGTCTTTACACTGGCATCTTCTCAAGTGTGGGAGATTCGTTCCGTGTTACTAAACTGCGTCGCGTAGTGCTTGACCCATTGTTCTGCAGGCACATGGTTAACAGGGACTTTCGAGTCCCCAGTCCCACCCCACCTCACAACCTCCCAGAATTTTTGTTGGTTAGATGAGGTGCTTGCTTGGTATAAATCTAACCAGCGCTGTTCGTCCCAGTTGGTTTTTGCCTCTTTAAGTACTTTCTTGTAATTAACCCTAGCTAGCCTAATATCATTGGCTGACTTGGATTTAATAGCAGCTATTAGGGTGCTATGGGCAAGACGACAAGATTTATCATACCATTTGGTCCTAGTTGGTACTGGACCATTATTCCTTCCTTTTGTGGGTTCATTAAAAAAAGTTTTAATCTTATTAAACAGAGACTCATGGATCGACCCTATTTCTTCCAGGGAGGTGCCTTCATTAACTATGGGTACCATTGAATTGGTGGCTGCTGAGACCTCCACCGCAACCCTTTCTAATACGGTAGGGTTGTCTATAAGCCTAGTCCAGCGTACCCTTCTACAGTCATTCGTGAGAACAGCCTCGGCTGTAATGGTAGTGGATGCAGAATCCAATCTGAGACCCTCATTCAGTAGTAATTTAATTGCCAGGGGATTATGGTCACTTTCAGGTCTTTGGACTACTTCCATATCCTCTAGGATTTTCCAAAACTCTATCTTTATTAAGAAGTAGTCAATACGGCTCGAATGCTGGGAATTGTCAAAAGTGACCTTTCCGATCGAATCTGATTTAGTTCTACCGTTAGCTGCGCGCAGATCCCATTCAAGGCAGAGGCCTAACCACTGCATTGCGGCCTCGGTAACTTTTTTAATTGGAGGGATGGATAATGGTGGAATATTCCAAATTTGATCGATTTCCCCATAACCTTCTTTGTCAAGACTAGGAAAAGGTTCAAAAGAACAATTAAAATCACCTGCCACCATTATACATTTGTCGCTAGTAATATTGTTTAATGGGGAATCTAAATCGCTAGCTGCTCTCGCAGGCTTCCCACCAGGTTGCCCTCTTGCATATATGTTAATCAGAAAAAAGTCCTCGTTATTTTTACCAGACAATTTCAAGGCAAGAATATCACTACTTAAGGTAGGAATGTCTATAATTTTAAAGGCTAGGGATTGTCTGATCCAAATAACCAGACCACCTGAAGGACGACCTTTAGGTCCTTTACAGGCTGGTTTATAGTAGTTAAGATAGCCAACCCGAAAGATGGCATCAGTTGACCAGCTTTCCTGTAAAATGATAACATCAAAAGAGTCCACATAAGAGCCCCAGTCATCCTCAGACATTTTCCCTTTTAATCCCGCTATATACCAAGACAAGACTGTGAGGGTATTACTTGTTTCTTTCGGCAAGTTGTTAAATGGATTCACAGTCTCCTCAGGGACCAGGGGTCTATATGTGGGATTTGGAAGTTTTACCCTTTCTACCTCCCCTTGGGAATTACCACTCAGCCCTGTTACAATCTCAGCCCTGGGAGATGGAGTAGGGTTAGGGGAACTCAGTACAACTTCACTCGGCCCGAGAATCGGTAGTAGATTGTCAAGTCAATCCACACCTTCCAAGCCGGATAGCGGAGCAAACCGGTTTGTGAGGTGCGGGTGAAACAAAGGGTAGACTGGGGTATCAAAGTGAAATCTCCCTCTTGGCCTGTCTCTTCTAGAATGTTGAAATGGGGTGTGGGGTCTACTTGTATATAAAGCAGGATAGAAATAATTCAACAATAATGTTTGCACATCCCCAACTCTTCCGAATCTAGGTTCCCTGCTGATAAATTCAGCCACCCATGGCTCTCTGAAACTTATCACCACACAGTCCCCCTCAAGATCTTTCTTACCATAACCTATCCAATCCACCCTTCTTACATTAAGAATTTCAGGATTCATGTTGGGTGGGAGCGGGCGATTTTTATTAAGCCAGAATGTTACTTTATTGTAGAGGTCCTTGTGTGTTCCTCTTTTACCATCTACTAAAGGAGCCACGCCAGTTAAGATGATGGTGTAAGGCTGTGACTCTGGGGGGAGATTAACACATTGTTTCCTCGGGATAGGTTTGATATAGGGCCGGATGTTTTGGTCGTGACTACTAAGAGTTTTCTTGGCCTGGGGTTGCTTTGCGGCCTTCTGTCTAGGGGCGCCCTCAGAGCTAACTGTTTTCTTGGGGGCCGATACAGTTGTTGGCTGCGGGGCTTTTAACGTAGTGGGTCCCGCTTTTGAACTTGAGTCCCCTGCTTTGTTATTCACCAGAGTAGACTTTGATGATGACAGGGCAGTGGGGGGCAAGCCTTTGGGGGCTAAACTGGCAAGAGTTCTGTTTGTAGATGCTATATTATCTTTAACCAACCTATCCAAGAAATCCATTTTTGTATTCAATAGTCTTGTCCTTTCGAATAGTGGTAAGAGCAGGGATTTCATTAGTAACTCTATCTTAGCCAGAAGTATGCCTTCTGCAATACTAACTGTGGTGTTATGGTCTTCAAGTTGAACCACCACATTAGTATTAGGCAACTGTATAGGTGAATCAATAGTACTTCCCGCCCCGTCAATATGTTCATCTAAGTCGGGAGAGTCTAACCTTTTACGTTTCCCAGGGTTCTGTGAGGGTAGAAGTTGTGAAAGGGGAGGGGAATTCACTTGCTCCTTACTGATATTAAGATTAGGTGAGTCCGAGAGACCTGATTTCTCTCCAGGCTGGTCTAAAAAAATAGTAGTCCCTCCATTTAGCATATTATCATGTGCAGTGGTATATGAGCTATCTTGACCCGTCCCCGCTAACTCCACAGTTTGGGTCTCAGGAACAGTTCCAAGCACTAAATCTGTATTAACATCATTGCTATCAGTGTCTAAAAGGGAAAGCGGAATGGGGGAGACTGCCTCATTAATTTTCCCAAGAGTGGATCGCTTGCCTGTAATTATATCTAGTGAAAGACGTTTTTCAACTAGAGCGATTTCTTTCTCCAGTATGGCAGTAGAGCGTTTAAAAAACTGGTCAATTGTACCCGTAAAAGTGCCATTAGAGGTGGAGACCTGGACTTGCCTCTCTTTGCCAGATCTTAGGGTCATCTTTAGATATACAAGTAACCAAATTAACACCAACCTCAGACCTCAAATTATGTACAATAATGGACAAAGTTAGGTCAAAGCGGTTATACTAACAATGAGGACACAAGCCTGGTTATGGTCAGATGCAATGTTTACAAAATAAACATTTAAAACGTCTGTTAGGTGATACCATGAGATGTTATAAATATTGAGTGGTAAATGTTAGGAAGGTGGCCCGGCCCGGCCTCATTCGGCCTCTGACGGCCACAGACGGTCCCGCCCTTGTCCCGGGCTTCTCCCGGCGAGCTCCCGTGCGCCCCCGCGCAGCGGTATTCACACGTTAATATATGGCTCTTACGGTGATCACCCGGTCGTTGGGGGCGGGGCGGGGAGGGAGAGCAGCCCAGGTGGAACAGGCGGGGTTACTGGGACTCCTGGGAAATGTAGTCCCAGCCCTCTTGCTCGCAGCCCTCAGCCCCTGTCTTACCCCAGCAGCAGCTAACAGCCCACGAAGGAGAGCGCCCCTCTGCGAAGCGGGACCCGCGCAGCGGGTTCCGCGAGGCGTTGGTGGAGATGCAAGGAATCTACGGGCAATCCAAACAGCAAGGCAGGTTTGTCAAGGTGACCCATGAAGTGCAGGGCAAGCCGGTATTTGATCACCCGGTCGTTGGGGGCGGGGCGGGGAGGGAGAGCAGGCCAGGTGGAACGGGCGGGGTTACTGGGACTCCTGGGAAATGTAGTCCCAGCCCTCTTGCTCGCAGCCCTCAGCCCCTGTCTTACCCCAGCAGCAGCTAACAGCCCACGAAGGAGAGCGCCCCTCTGCGAAGCGGGACCCGCGCAGCGGGTTCCGCGAGGCGTTGGTGGAGATGCAAGGAATCCACGGGCAATCCAAACAGCAAGGCAGGTTTGTCAAGGTGTCTTCTTTATGTGTTTTTCAATTGTTTTCAATAATGGATATGGACCTAGAATAATGTTTCAGCTTTTGCTGCATTACAAACATAGTCAAACATTGAGTTGATACCACAGTTGGAAATGACATGAGTGTAAGTCCTCATTGAATCCCAGAGTCTTCACACTATGGGCCCGATTACAATGAGATTCAGAAGGATCTGACCATCGGTCGGAGCCTACCAAATTACATTTTAATGTGCTGGTCGGTATCATTTCTGACCACCTCATTATACTCGAGGCGGTAGGAAAGAATCTGACCGGTCATTCCGGCTGGCTTCGGACGGGCTCAGAGAGCCCGTCCCCCATTCGCAATGCATCAAGTAATCTCAAGGGCAGGTTTGAGGTTACCATGACAGTGTCCGACATGGAAACCAGGCCAGAAAGCTTCTTTGGGGGCCCCGAACAGGAATATCATGATGTCCAGAATATTGTGGACATGAATGTAGAATATCATTTTTTGTGTTGTTTTTACAATCTTTGTAAAAGTATTTGTGTATAAAATGTTTATTTATCCTATTTTTGATAATATTTGTTTGCTAATAGTCGAATGTATTTAATAGTATATTTGTTTCATGATATGTATATTTATTTAAAATAATTATTGTACTATTTATTGTATTACATTTAAAATGGATTTACAGTTAAATAAAAATATATGTTTAAAATTGATTAGTAGAGGAAAATGTAGTTTATATGGAAAGAGGGTGGGGAGATTTTTAAGATATATTTGTATGAATTATTATTCAAGTACATTTAGGGGCTCATTAGAATGTTTGTCGCAAAGACTCCTTGGTTTAATGTAAGTATGGCCAGCAAATCCATTCCGCTCGCGGAAATGCGGATTTTCAGCAATTTCACGAAATTGCCGAAAAATCCGCAAATCCGCTCGAGGTCGGATTTTTGCTTATGCCCGAGTTGAAGCTCAAATTCAGTAACATTTTATCAGCCCAAAAAATTAGTGAGGATGGTCAAGGCTGGGCAAGTGTGCTTTATCCCCATATCTGCTGTCAAAAATTAGCTGTAAGACTTGAGGGAGGTCTTTGCATCCATGAGTTTCTCGAGTGCAGCCCCGTGTAGTTCCTGTGACCAGGAGGCAGGTTTTTCCTCATCTGCTGGCCTGCTCGCTCGCTGACCCTTTATACACAAGAGGCATGTGAACACGCATAGAAGCCCCGCCCGTTTGGCCCTGCACACCACACACTAGCGGTATGAAATGTCTCCCCTTCTATTTCCCCACTATGATGGACAGCTCACTCAAGGGACCTCGGCAAAGTTAGAGGCACACATGGTCATTGGAGACAAATCTTCTGGCCCTTTACGCAGCTGCAGTGTAGGAAAAGCACTATACATTTACCCAACGAGGTAGCACTTGCTGATTAACCAGTAGAAATAGTACTCAAGTGTATATTTGTGCAAATCTGCGAGTTCGTGAATTTTTTTCGTGAAATCGCGGATTTGTTTGCCATTTCGTGAGATTTCGCGGACCGCAAATCCGCAAAATCCGCCCATACCTAGTTTAAAGTTCAACTGCCTAATTACAATGTAAACGGTCGGAGTTTAAACGGGCCTGTTAGTCCGACTGGCTTACGACAGGCTCAAGGAGCCCGTCAAATAGTCAGAGGCCGCACATAATCCCATACGGACAGCAATCCTATTGTTGGGTTTATGATGTTGGTGCCTGTCACATGGTGCAGAGATTTATAGGAGCTCCCATTTCTCTATGCGAGCTTGTGCTGCAGCTGGTTTAGCCTCCAACACCTTCTGAAATAATTTAGACTGGCCTGGTAATTATAAATTTGAATACTCAAGTGCCTTTTACTTCCTTAAAATGATTTACATGAGTGTGGGAATAGTAAATTTAACTCCTTTATTGTCCGACACCTTACCCAAAATTATTTATATTGTAGTGGGAATAGTAGATATAGCCTCTTTAGTTTTCACAATTCCCCAAAAATGATTTAGTTTAGAATGGGAGGAGTATATTTAAATACTTTAGTGGCTAACACATTCTCTTAAATGGTCCTGATTGGATTGGAAATAAGAAATCTAACCTCTTTTGTGTGCAACACCTTCCACAAAAATGTTTACAATGACGTAGTAATAGTGAATTTTACCCCTTTAGTGTCCAACACATTCTGCACAAACGTTTTGTGTATCTACTTTGGTATACAGTGTACTTTTTGCAATAATATTAGCACATGTGAATGTTTTTACATTTGCATTTATTTTACTTATTATATTTAATGTTCATTTTTTTATTTATGTTTCACATATACTTTTTTAAAGAAAAAGAACATTAGTGTTACGAGTTAACTGATGAACAGACAAAACCACCACTGCCAGACCCAACTTCACCAATTGCATGACAATTGTAGCTGGCTGGATGCAAACCAACTGCCTGCAACTCAAATCTGACAAGACAGAAGTACTGGTCTTTTGCAACAAGACCTCCCCATGGGACTCCAACTGGTGCCTGTCGGAGCTAGAACCAACACCCATACCTGCAGACCATGCTAGTGATCATCCTAGACGACTAGCTCAACATGACAGCTCAAGCCAATGTAGTGTGCACCTCCTGCTTCAACATTCTACGCATGCTGTGAGAAATCTTAAAATTGTTGCCTCAGAACACCAGATGGAACATCTTGCAAGCACTCATCACCAGCAGGCTGGACTACACCAACACTTCCCACGCTGGAATCTCCAAACAACTCCTATACAGACCATCCATAACACTGCTGCAGGATTCATACTCAACGTCCCACGCCATGCAACACTCACACTGCACCGTACCTCAGGAAGATTCACTGACTCACCATTCACACCCACAGCCAATTCCTCTGTACACATATAAAGCCCTGCACAACACAAGACAAGAATATCTGAATAGCCGAATATACGTTTAACAACCCACCAAACACCTACGTTCTACCTCACTTTCACTTGAACACATTCTCCACATTCACAAAGAAAAACTGTAAGTCACTCATTCGTCTACATTGCACCCAAGACAAAGAACAACCTACCTCAACACACCAGAGCCTCCTCCTCAGTTTTTGAGTTCCGTAAGAAGTTGAAGACCGGGCGCTCCGCTTAAACAATTGGGGACAACAAACCTACACACCTGCCCAAGCGTATGGGTACCCTCTCGGGTGATTAGTGCACTATACAAATCAATGTAATATAACAAGTTACAGTGTCAGTAAATGTTTTCTACTTTTTTGGTATAGTATCACATAAAGGGCCCGATGTAGGTAAATCCCATTTACCGAATTTGAAATACCTATTTTTACCGATTTGGTATTTCAATTTCGGTAAATAGGATGTAGGTCCCAACATCTGGAATTGTTACCGATTCCTTACTAATTCGGTATTTACCGATTCGGTAAATACCGAATCGGTATTTGCTATTGAATCCTATGGGCCTTTGAAGCCCATAGGATTAAAGTCAAATACTGAATCGGTATTTACCGAATCGGTAAATACCGAATTTGGCAAGGGTGCAGGGGGTGTCACTTTGACACCCTCTAGCACCCCCAAAACGGGCATGTGTGCAATGTGGCACACAGACATGCCCTAAGGGCACTTCTGTCTGTCACATGGCACATGTGTACATGCACAGATGTGCATGTACACAGGAATCGGTATTTTACCATGGATTTGTATTCCATGGTAAAATACCGATTCTGTAAGCCATGTGCTGATGGAACATTGGCTACCTACATTGCATATTCGGTAATTTTACCGAATCGTTATCATTACCTAATCGGTAAATGTAATATTACCGATTCGGTAAATTTACCGATTTGGTAATGATAACGATTCGGTAAAATTACCGAAAATGTGCTCCTACATCTCGATAGCCCTTTACCGATCGGAAACGGCCGAAAATCGGTATTTTCGGCCGATTCCAATCGGTAAAGGGCTACCTACATCGGGCCCCTAGTGTACTTTTAACGCAATGTTAACATATGCATATAATGCTGATGTGAGTTGGTCATGTGGCAAAATAGATTTAAAGCACCTGAGTCTGGTAACGCAAACCTTTACACTTATGATTAAGGCATATATGCCGAAACGCATAGGGAAGAGAAAAGACCTTGAATTTGCAGTCACTTTTATTTTGTAAATTTAACGTTGTGGTGACACCGTGAATTGTCTTTAGCACCTTTTATACTGTGTTGATGAATGGTATGCTCTGTCCCCGTCAGCTGAAGTCGCATTGCAGGGCTGGGGGCCCCCGACTAGGGATTCTTTTGCAGTGTTTGAATTGTGTGGCATGGCACACCAGCCCTTGCGCAGGACAAAGGATTAAGCCGGACACTATGGGATTTATATGCCCCTTGCGCCACTTCTATGTCATTTTTAACATAGGAAAAGTGACGCAAAAGTGGCGCAAGGGGCTTGTAGATCGGCCCCTATGTGCGCTAGTTGTGAGAAAGGGAGAGGTTTTTAAAGTTGCACGGACTCCAGATAAGAAACTTCCAGTAATATAAAGGATTGCCGGGTTTTATTAATAAATAATTGTGGCATAGTGTGCTGAAATGTTGCCTGTTCCCGGTGTGTGAATTATGAAGAAGGACACTTGTCAAGAAATAACAATATTTAAACTGGGAACAGAGAGGAACATTACCACTGAGTATAATTGTGCACAGGTGTCAGTTTATAAAGCTTAATTTACAGCATTGTTTTCAGTTGACAAAGGCTTATTGTGAAGCTGAAACGCGTCCTGAGTGCTGGCCTGAAGAAATGAAAACAAAGGCAAATGCAGTAACTCCGTGTTTGAGTGCTGACCTTTCTCCAATCTACCAGGATTCAGTGTCAAAAAAACAAGCATTGGCATAGCCAATAGGTCTCGCTTTTGGGACCTTACAAGTATTTAGTTACGCAGTACGTTGTCCTTGGTGCAACAACATAAACCGTTGAATGGCTAAACACGTATAAGGTCACAAAGGCGAGATCTATTGACTATTCCAATGCTTGTTTGGGTGTGCGGCAAATCTTTACCCTCAAATAAGTAATTTTACTTTATGCCCAGGCCAAGAGGCATGTGAATGAATGAATCAAACAACTTATTCGGCACACGAATACCCGGAGGCGTTTTGGTGCTATGTAGATTAGAAGGGAGAAGATGAGAGCAGAGTGTGCGAATATCATTGGTTAAAAAAACAGGTTTTGAGGTTCTTCCTGAAAACCTGTAATTGAGATAGCCACTTCCTAAGCTGGAGAGACTGGCAGGTTTAAAATCAAGTAATTCTGAAAGTCATTTTTAAATCAAGAGATCCCTGTAAATTGCTCTACTTCA
The DNA here is from genome assembly GCF_964263255.1 of Lissotriton vulgaris. NCBI lineage: Eukaryota > Metazoa > Chordata > Amphibia > Caudata > Salamandridae > Lissotriton > Lissotriton vulgaris. Next base: position 68,911,407 of record NC_141695.1, read on the forward strand.
GCAAACAATGGCAGAAAAGAAGCAGATGGCTTAGTCAGTCGCAGTTTATTTATCATATGCATACAGATGCATCCTATAGTCATCCCCCACCCATTTTAACTCAAGTAATATTTTTTTATGCACGAACACTATTCGCAAAAGACTCCATATATAGTGCAAACAACAAGGGTGACCACAGGCAGAAAGCCTCAGAATTATCCAACACTCTCACCTCTGGTGAGTAGTGTCCGCGAGACAACGAAGCTCAGAACTTGTGGCAAGTGCATACACCCCAATGCTTTCTTGAGTAATGGCCAGTGTACTCTGGCAAATGATTTCTCATTAAGGCAGATAAATAATGCTTCTTAACCATTTTAATATTATCAGAAGTAAACCTCCTGTGAACAAACCCGGTTTGATCCATGTCGAAGACTTTCCATAGGCTGGCTCAATGTTGAAACCAATTGGCATATTATCAAGACCGGCGATAAAATTGTCGCTGCTTTAGAGATAGGAAACTGCTGCTAAAGCAGCGATAATGGGCTTGATAATATGTCCTTGTGAATTCCCATAGCAGCCCAGGTTCTGGTGTTAACCTGGGCTTCTAGGGGAATTCACAAGGTCATATTATCAAGCCCATTATCGCCGCTTTAGAGGCAGTTTCCTTCCGCTACAGCAGCGATAATTTTATCGCCGGTCTTGATAATATGCATCCAAGATTCCAATAAAAAGGTTAACATCAGTATTTAGGAGTGATATGATTCAAAAGGAGAAGCACTTCGTCAGTTCCTTTTCCAGCTTAAGCAAAGACGTACATGTGGTTTTCATCATGGACTCCGTTAGAGGCTGGTCTACCCAAAACAAATTTAACAAACGCACCAGGATAAGAGACAACAGATGGATGAACGATTTAAAAAATATGGCTGTAAACTCACCCATGCCAATCCTGAACAGAGTCAGAAGGGTTCCCAATCTTATGATAGACAATTGAAGGGGGAAATTCAAAGGCTACTGAAAGAAGGCATAAAGGAAAAAATAAAGTCTTTAGAGGCGTGTACCTGTCCTGGCACTGAAGGATTTGGCCAAGCAAATAAGAATGTGTGTTAATCTTGGAGATCCAAACAGACATATGGGTAGACCGTCAACTACTGCCAAATATCTCAGAAGCTCAGGCTGTACTTGGTGGTGCGAGTATGTTTAATATCTCGGTTGTGCTCATCAGGTTAAACTGCATGAGGAATCGAGGCACGTTACCTTTTTTGTTACCCTATTGTTACCCTATTGGGGGGGCCTACCATTTAAATAAGATGCCATTCAGGTTAACCTTAGCCTGTTTCGAAAGCATAATGAAAAATATAATGTAAGATATTTCTCATGCCTTTTTCTTTGAAGAAGATATGCAGAAACACGATAACACATCAGAGTCTGCATTGGGAACATTAACTAAGGCAGCTCTTACACTCAAGAAAAAAACAAGCATTTGCAATGCAATCATCTTGCATTGGCGTGAGTTTTAACTATTGCCTTTGTAAATGACAATGTCTTTTGCCCATGTGCTTTGGTTTGGAGTGGATGCATGTGGTGTGGAGGGGATAATTATGTGGGTTGTATTGGAATTGATAGTTGTGGAATTGTGTGGTGTGGAGTGTATTTAGGTAGTGGAAGCATGTGGCATGTTATGTTATGTTATGTTATTAAATTTTGTATAGCGCACAGATGCCGCAGCCAAGAGGCGTCCCGGCGCTTTTGGAGATAAAAGACACAACACAACAATGATGACCAGAACACAGAGCTATACAGAGGAGAATAAATGGGTTTTTAATTGTTTCCTGAACTGAAACAAATCGTGGATGGAACGAAGTGAAGCAGGCAAAGAGTTCCATAGTGTAGCCGCCATCACCGAGAAAGAGCGTCCACCCATTCTGGACTTTTTAAAACGAGGAACAATGGCTAGATTAGACCCTGCTGACCGAAGAGCTCTTGAGGGAACATAGTGGAGGATGGTCTGAGTGAGAATAGGAGGGGAGGCCAAATTGAGAATTTTAAAAGTAAGGCACAAAGCCTTAAACTTGATTCTTTGGCCTACTGGGAGCCAGTGGAGGTCACAGATAGTGCTGCGAGCTCTCTCCCCTGGCGGATAGCCAGGGGAGAGAGCTGCAAAGAATAGATAGAAACGAAGATAGAGAGGGATATTTAGTTTGTCTTAACATGCAGTTTGTGGGCAGATAATCCCCCTGTGCTAACCATAACTAAATGTGTCTTTGTGTAATGTAGCAGCCGAATCTGTAAAGCGCTGCAATATTTTGTATGCGCGTGCGTGGTATATTAAACTGATTTCAGAAAAAAAATAGATCATGCAGGGCTAGGAAAGAAACAGGCATTTATATGGGAATGAAGCCATTTGTGAGGTAATACAATTTATATCAAATTAAATTGAATCCAATCTCTCAGGAGGCCGGAGGATGAAGCAAGCATTTAAAAATCAGTGGTATCTAAAAAAAAAAATATATATAAAAAAAATGCTTTTGAATTGCCATTTGGACTTATGAAGTAAAACAAAGCGTCTTGTTTTGAACTGGCACTGGGGTTGGGGAAATAAATCATGCTATGCCTAGCAAGGTCTGGTGAAGAGAGTCTAGATTAGTGAATTGTAAGAGAAATCCTGCCGCTTTTAGTTATATACAAGAATCCTCTACTACTCAACGGCCAGTAGGGCTGGGGCTGTGAAATGTGCATGGCTTTGCCAGGGCTGGTAAAAGGAAAAGCTGTGCAACACTCAATTGTAGGTTGAATCTTTCTTCTGCAGGGCCCAGAAAGCGAAATAGTGTGCAGCAAAGCAACAAACCAGCACACACATGATCTAAAGTCCATGTAATACTGTTGTTGCCAATGTTTGATTGTAATACTGAAGGGAATGTGGGCTTAGGAATAAAAAACGCAGCACGACGCATGCGCGCAGAGTCCCAGCTCCCAACAAGGCAACATCAACAGACACTGGCGCATGCTGATGCATAAGCAAGAAATAAAGCATACGAGGGTGAAATGGTTAAAAACTGTGGGCCGATTTACAAGTCTCTTGCGCCACTTTTGCGTCACTTTTAACATGGGAAAAGTGAAGCAAAAGTGGCGCAAGGGGCTTGTAAATCGGCCCCTGTGCCTTTAACCGGATGGAGGAGCTAGGTAGAAGACCGTCATTTTTTCAAAGCGATTACAAATGTAATCTGCAGTTCCTAAAAGAGCGCTAGGGAAGAAACTATTTGAACTATATTTAAATGCTAATTAAAAAAATCATAACTGTATCCGTTCAGTAAGGCTGGGGACAAGGCCGGCCTTCATAAGGCTCGAACCAAATAATGACCATGTGCCTCATTTATGAGGCTGTGCATCACGTTTACGCCGCCGGTGCGTCACTTTTTGTGACGCACCAGTGGCATAAAAAAAGCGCCTTGTTGCGCCATATTTACAAAGTGACGCATCTAGGTAGATGCGTCCGTTTGTAAACCCCTGTGCCACATTATACCTGTGCCAGGTATAATGTATGCAAGGGGGGCGTATTGACGCAAGGAAGTGTCGTAGAAGTGACGCAGTGAAATCTATAAGATTTCACTGCGTCAGTTTTAGGACGCCGTTGCGTCAAATCTTGCGCCTGCCTCACAGCAGGCGTAAGACTGACGCAGGCCCTTTCACATGGGGCTTGCCCCATGTGAAAGGACGCATTGCTGGAGTTGCGTCACTTTTGTGGCACACTCCAGCAATGCGTCACTTTTGCGCTTACAGATACGTCAGAAATACTGACGTATCTGTAACTCCTTGCGACATGATGCGTCATACATTAAATATGACGCATCAGGAATGTCACAAGGAGTGCGCACTGAGAAGTGACGCATCGCTGCTTTCACGCAACGATGCGTCATTTTTCATAAATGAGGCCCCTTGTATGCCGCGTAACGATCAGACCTGCTGATTTCTGAAGTTTGGAAAGTAGTAGGTTCAATGGTAAATTTCAATGCAGCGTTTTTGACCAAATCACAATCTCCCGTGCCAGGGCACAAGTCCTAAATAAAGAAGTGGGGGTACGCCCAAAGACAGGAAGTGACGTCACAACCGGAAGTGACGTCACAAAAGGTAAAAATTAGAGCACTCCTTTCACACATCTGCACTTCCAAAACACATCTGTCAATTAGTCCTATAGTGCAGTACATATATGTTGAAGAAAGAGAGCCTTGATTTGAAAATTTATTTTGAACAAGAATAAAAAACAAAAAATGTTTGTCATTTCACAGGCAGCCTAGCACCGTGGACCCAATGTTTTTTTGCAGGGTGTAGAATCAACTCTTGCAATGTTATTTGAGCAGTCCTATACACATCTGTTAACATGGCATTACATACGTCACCTACGTCTGACACATGAGTGAGTCAGTTAAAAACATAAAAAGCCGAACCTGTAGACTGTTCAAAGAGCCCTTCCCAGGCGGAGGGTGGGGGGTGGGGGGGGATGTAGCGTTTCTTTGTGAATAGCTTCACATGTGCTTACTGTGCTCGTAGCTACAGCTTCTATCGGAAACAGTCAGAGGTGGGACCGCCGGGCGTTCCCTCTCCATCTTTATATTAGTTATGTTTTGCATGCGGTTAATGGCAAGAATAAACTTTATACCTCAGCAAGGGCATCTTTGCAGGGGGGACGGCGTCCACCCGGTAAAATAAATTAAAATGAGTGGGGGGACGTAGTCCACCCGCGTGGTACCCCGACTAGAGCCCGTGCTAATCATAAATCAGTGTGTGAGTCCGAAAATGCAACTGCCAAATACCTAAAGCACTGCCATATTTTGTGTGTTAATGCGTGGTATATAAAACTGCTTAAGAAAAAATGTAATACATGCAGGGCCAGGTACAAAACAGGCAGATGTTACAAGCAATGGTGAGAAGTTTTACAACCGAAAGTAATTTGGTTTTATGAATAAAAAATGCAGTAGGACATGCACAGAGTCCCAACTAGCAACAAGGCAGCATAACTAACAGGCAGCTCTAATATGGCACAGTGTTTCGCTGCGTAGGAGCTGGAGCGTGGCAACGGGAGGAGGCAAGCCGTGGAATAGCTTGCTTTCTTTGTCTAATTGACAAATGCAACATGTGAAACCGGAACATTATATCTGTGGGCCTCGCAGTCCGAAAGATGCTACAATAAAACCTTCTTTGTTGCTGGAGCTTGGCAGTGCGCCCCACAATATATTGTTTATTTATTTTTGATATTTATTTAATATTTATTCCTGGGGAAAAGAGCGGATCGATTCCAAGAGGTCCCCTATATATATATAATATATAGCGTTAAAGCAAGGTGTACACTTTAATGATTTTGCATTTTCCATCTTTTACGGTTTTCACATCTGGAATGGACACCGCATACACATTGTGTGCATGAATCCATCCATTTAAGGGTGTACAATGCAGTACCTTATGCACCCAAATGTTTTGGCACAACATGCCTGGTACAAATTTCGAGAGCAAACTCCGAGGTTGGGCACAATTTACTAACTCCTATTTAAAGCGCAACAGGGCTTGCACGCGCATCGTAGATAAGGTCCTATTATTTAATATAATGTCTTATAAAGGAGCATGATGCCTATAGCGTCGTATCCTATATATGAAAGCAGGCGAGTTGAGGGCGGCAGTCCTTCTCTGCCATAGCCAGGGTGGTAAAACCTATGAGTCCGGGTGCAAATCACATCAACAACAGCTAACAGGTAGGATTAGCACCCAGTGATAATCTCCGTGGTGGTATGAAAGAGTCACCGCTTCTATCACCAACGTTGCCCCTATTCTCACCCCTATTACACCTGGACAATTACCTTCAGATGCACTCGAGTGAGAACTACCTGTGAGACATACAGTGCACGCGCAAGTCACACCTACAGAGCACAAGGGCTGAAAAGAGTGAATATATCATCTGTTCCGCTCTATAAATTACTCACTGTGTAATGTTTCCGTGAACACAAGAGTCCTCGTGTTGCACCTTTAGGAGTTCTACCTACTAGTGAACAAAAGGTGAGGTTGGTGCACTGTGCAGCTCTGGAAACAAAGTTCAACACCTCTGGATACGATTATTGCTTCAAAAGTTGGCTTGAGGACAGGGTGAGCAGCAGGGCGCACTTCATGTTAGGATGCAGGGTGCACTTCAGGTTAGAATGCAGGGTGAAGGATGCAGGGTGCACTTTATGTTAGGATGCAGGGTGAGCAGCAGGGAGCACTTCATGTTAGGATGCAGGGTGAAGAATGCAGGGTGCAGTTCAGGTTAGGGTGCAGGGTGCATCATGTTAGGGTGGAGGGTGAAGGATGCAGGGTGCACTTTAGGTTAGGGTGCAGGGTGCACTTCATGTTAGGATGCAGGGTGAAGAATGCAGGGTGCACTTCAGGTTAGGGTGCAGGGTGCACTTCCTGTTAGGGTGCAGGGTGCAGGACTCAGGGTGCCCTTCATGTTAGGATGCAGGGTGCAGGATGCAGGGTGCACTCCATGTTAGGATGCAGGGTGAAGAAGGAAGGGTGCACTTCAGGTCAGGGTGCAGGGTGCAGGATGCAGGGTGCACTCCATGTTAGGATGCAGGGTGAAGAAGGAAGGGTGCACTTCAGGTCAGGGTGCAGGGTGCAGGATGCAGGGTGCACTTCATGTTAGGGTGCAGGGTGAAGGATGCAGGGTACACTTCATGCTAGGATGCAGGGTGCATAATTCAGGGTGCACTTCAGGTTAGGATGCAGGGTGCAGGATGCAGGGTGCACTTCAGGTTAGGAAGCAGGGTGCTCTTCATGTTAGGATGCAGGGAGCACTTCATGTTAGGGTGCAGGGTGCACTTCATGTTAGGATGCAGGGTACACTTCATGTTAGGATGCAGGGTGAAGGATGCAGGGTGCATCGTATGAAGAGCCTCGGTAAAGAGGGATTTCACTGACGCTTGCCCCCTGCTTATGTAGGCGAGCAGGAGTTCTGTATTCATGGTGACTCTGCTCCTCTCCCACAGGGACTCTGTCCCTCGTGATGATGATGATGATGGAGCAGGAGAGCCAGGGCCAGAGATGCAAACCAGGTGATCAAACATTCAATGCTCATTAAAGGCTGGGCAGGATTTCCCTCCTGACAAAGACATTTTGGATTAAAAAAAGTCTGTTTGGTTGTGCTGGAAATAGTTAGCAACAGGTGGTGTGATGACCATGCCTGCTGAGGTTCATCAGTGGTCTGATGGTGACATTGAGCCGGGCTGACCCTCAGTGCTCCTGAAATGGTGAAACAGACATCCTTCCAAAGTAACCACTTGCAGCAGGAAACTTTCAGAATTACAAAAGTGTTTTATTCACAAACATCTTTCTTTACTATGAAAAGTTACAAAGGTGGAAATATTGCACATTCACACATTGTGTCTGCTGGAAATTCTCGTGCACAGACATGCAGTTTCCTGTCGCACACAGTGTTTGGTTCCAGCGCCAGCTGTTTTTAGAGCAGGCGAGAGGGGCGCGCACCAAACGCAGCTTGAAAGGCGTCCACCATGATGGCACCTAAGTCAAATGTTGACTTTGAAGTCCACCGATTTCAGTTTGGAGTGCAATTGTGCATTTTAGAGAGGGAATATAGGGGCGATAGTGAATTATCGCCGCTTTAGCGGCCGTTTTCGGCCGCAAAGCAGCGATAATTCTATCACCTTATTAACAATCTATCAGCAGTTAGCGGCAGCTTGTAGGCGAAAGCGAGCGGTTTCGTGCCCGCTTTGCATGGCAGCAATATTTATCGCTAATGACATGCATAGTGGGCGTACCCAACCTGTTAGCGTCTGAAAGCAGTCGCTAACGTGGCTATCGCCTATTAGCAAGGCAGGCGTAGCGATGGAAATATTTGCGCTAAGAGTGAATATCTCCAAAAACTAAAACCTGTCCAGACCAGTTCTTAGCCATGTTATCCAAAGGAAGGTGGATAACATGACTAAGAGCATTTTGTCGCTAATGCATGAATATCGATGTATTCTCAGCGATATTTACGTATTTCGCCGCTATCGCCGGATAAAGTATCGCTTTATACTAATAGCACGTTATCTCAGCGGAAAATTCCGGCGATGCCCAGCGATAAAAAAATCATCACTAAGCCTATTTAGTGATAAATATCGCTACTTGTTGGTAATATGCCCCATAGTTAGTAATTGGCAACGTGAAAAGTAAACATTGGGCTGGTAAATCCGATATTTGGCGCCAGACAAACCACAACATCCAATTACAGATTTGAACATCTGTCAACATTGAAGGTCTTAATTCCAGAATTGGTGGGTTTTGTTGTTCATTCAAAACATGTACATTTTCGTCCAGGAATTTGCACATTTACTTGATGTAAAATATTGTGGTGGGTTATACAGTCCAGTCCAGCGCAATTACCAGTTTGTACTGGATTGTCACCCAGAGTAACGCAAAGCTGAGCAATGCTCTGCCTTGCACTACTTTGCATTAAGGGGGTTTTCTTGGGTGGTGCACGGGCGTTGTGAATAGGGGTTTGTGCCAAAATCCATCACTTCATCAAGTCAGAAGTGTAAAGAGAGCAAATGTTTTCATTTCTCTTTGTTTTTCCAACGTTGAATGTGTGTTGCATTGTACAGCACATATACAAAGATGAAAACAACTTATTGCAAACCAAAAAAAAAGAAGCACAGGGGCTTATTTATGAGCCCATGCGTCACTTTTACGCCGCACGTGCGTCATTTTTTGTGATGCACCAGCAGCGTAAAAAATGTGCCTTGTTGCACCATTTTTACAAAGTGACGCATCTAGGTTGACCATCACTTTGTAAACCCCTGCACCACATTATTCCTGCGCCAGGTATAATGTATGCAGGGGGGCGTTGTCACGCAAGAAAAGGTCATAGAAGTGATGCAGTGAAATCTATAAGATTTCAGTGCGCCACTTCTAGGACTCAAATGTGTCAGTATCTTACGCCTGCCTCACAGCAGGCGTAAGACTGACTCAGGCACATTTCACATGGGACTCGTCCATGTGTAATAACTCATTGCTAGAGTTGTGTCACTTTTGTGACACACTCCAGCAATGCAACATTTTTGCTCCTACAGATACGTCAGAAATACTGACCTTTCTGTAACTCCTTGCGACATGATCGCTGTTTTCTCGCAGCGATGTGTCCCTTTTCATAAATGAAGCACACAGTTTTTTGATCTGGAGCTGTTTTGCACTCCCCCTTTTATACACAACCGTGCAGTACAGTATCAAATATTGTTCTGCAATTTTAGCTGCAAACTGAACCTTATGCTGCAGAATCCTTATGTGAATTGTTCAAGATTTTTTTCTTTCTTTCTTTCTGCAGTCACAAGATTAAGCTTCTTGCACACCCCATTAAGATACTTCTTCTTTCTTGAGGTAAACTATTTGTTTCTTGAGTTCTAATATGTATTGGATATTTGGGTCTCCCAAACATTTCAAAATGGTTTCTTTTCCTTGTGTGTTTTTTTAAGATATTACTCATTTGTTTTCAGTCGTTAACATACCTGGCATGCCAGGATGCCAAACATTTTCTAGGTAAGATTTTTTTATTGCTATTTGGATAATTTTTTACTACCAGCTGTCGGATATATACTAATTATTGTAGTCGTCAACATAACTATTGATCTCACCCGCATTTTGGCAATTTGTCTCTCATAACCCCATCTATATATTCTTTTGTTCTGTTAATTATGACCATCCTTCAACTCCCAGATGTCATTTAGAACCTAGACTGCAACTGGACCCTGTTCAGTAACTCATACTGCAGGAACATCGTGTTGGCCCTCATCAAGGAGGCCCACACATAAATTGCAACAACATGACCGAGTGTCATTGACTTCATTACTGAACAGGGTGCGAACCAGGTCGGGCCTGTTGAACCCACGTTTCCTACTTCATAGCCAATCATTAATTCTTCCACGATTTTTTGCCCTGACGAAGTTAAATCCTTGAACGAAACGCGTTGGCTGATGTGTTTACAAATCCAATGGATTTTTGAAAATAAAAATTGTTATATGTTTTGAAGAAAGACACTGACCAAACTTTCTTATTGACGTGATATTGACTTGGGAGTTCACCGCTCCATTGTTCTCATACTTCTTTGGAATGAAGCCTTTGCGCTAAACAGTGTCCAGTTGCCTCACCATATTCATAACAGTCTGAGCTGACATTTTGTCGCAATCTCTTTACTTTATGTCATATTAATGTTAGCTTTGCATCTAGCCACTTCAGTTTGCAACTCGGTAATATTACTTCCAGACAGAATCCCAAGCGTTAGGTTTTCTTCTGCAACTTTCAATTTATCATACAGCTCCTGGACCCTACGTTTGGCCTATTTTTGCTTATGTAGTCCAAAGCTTAAGACCTCCCCTCTAAAGCAAGCCTTAAAGGCATCCCATATATTCCCATAGGCAAGATGGCGTCCGCAAGCTCGGATATTTGAGCTGGCTGCTCGTAGGTTACCCCCAACCATGCTTTTGAGAGCTGCTTTGTATTTTAAAGCCAATAAAATGAGGTAGAAGTGTTACCGAAATGCTTTCACAGTGCCATATTCAAAACTTACAGTTCCACTCGGAAGATTTGGTATCCCGATTGGCGCTCTACAGCTTTGATTGTAACACTGCTGATGCCTGTATCTGACCGCCTGCTTCTACAGATTGTACTCGCTCGGCAAGGCGGCTGAGGAGCATTGCTGAGCCAGTGAGAGGAAAGTCACGCGCGAGAAGTGAGAGGCTTCTGAAAGCTTGGTGCACGCGTTATGTTCAGGGCAGCTCCTGCGGTATGCTGATAACAGCAGCAGCAAGAGCATCAGCGGGACTGTGGCGGCTCCAGAGGAGTTATTGGAGCATCTTACAATATCGCTGTCGGGACACTCTCACACAACTAACAATTTACAGTGGCCAACTAAGGGAAGTCTCTGTGGTGTTTGGGATGCCTACCAAGACTGCGAGAGGGAGAGCTCGGCACCTGGCTGATTCGACTGGCTCTGGTGCTGCGCTGGTGAGCAGGAGAAACTCTGCAGTTTTGAGTCTCTGTAGCAAGAGAAGCAAGGTGGATACTGTGTTACCGGCTATGTCTGCTGAGAAAAATTCTAAAGACTCCGGTAAGCACATTGTGCTTCTTTTGTTTTCGGGGGTGAAAGAAAGGAAAAAGGCTTTACAACTTCCTCAAACGGAACCTGCGGGGACACATGATGTGAACATTTCTGACATTACTGAAGAGCAATAAGTGGGGCAAGCTGACGTTACTGATGGCAATGGTGATCAAGTTGACAGGGCATTATCTATATTACCCAGTCCTAATATTATGGTCACAGGTGCCACAGGGGGGCTTACCCGCTCTACTAATTTGTCAAATTCGCTTTTTCTGGAAAGAGGGGCAAAGGTAAAAACAGTAAATACAGTGATGGAAAATTTAAAGAATAAAGGCCACTCAAAACAGGAAATAAATGGGGTTTCACAGAGATCAACATCACCGCACAAAGAAACAGACTCTGGTGACCACTTTGATTCTCTCTCAGATCACTCTGACTCCTCCAGTAACAAGTTAGAGTTGGGCTCAAAATCCCAACATGAACTACCTGGGGTCAGTGGCCGCTACCTCAGTAGTACACATCTGGAGGATACAAGAGGGCATACATCGGAAGACAGTCCTCACAAAGTAAGAAAGAAACAAGACCTTAGAGAGGGTCCCGAAATGTTAGATGGTGGCAATGTTCTGCAGTGGGATTACTCCATTATAGCTGACACTGGCATGGGTGGTGAGGAACCCAAAGGAGATACATCATATCCGCTGGAAGAGACATCTCTTGCTTTGATTTACCAACATTTTATGACCCATAGGGAGGAGACACTGGCAGAGAGACAGAGGTTACAGAGCAATTGTCGTAAACTTCAGACCTCGGTGCGCTGCATTGCCAAGACTTGCAGGGAATTCACCATTGCATTTTGCGAAGCTGAGGCACAGATTTCTTCTTTAGAAGATGGACTCGTAGCACAGAAGGCTATTTAAGAATCTTTGTGATCTTTAAATGAAGAAACTCAGTGGAAACTAACAGACCTAGAAAATCATTGCTGTAGGAACAATTTTAGAGTACTGCAGGTCCCGGAAGGTATGGAGGGGCAAGACCCCCATAAGTTTATCATTGATTAATTCACCGAAGCCTTCAGGGAACTATTGCAATGGTACTGCCACAGAGAAGTGCAGAGGGCACATCACTTCCTTTTTTCTATCCGTCCTAATCCCGAGCAAGGAACAGCTAGACCCAGAGCAACTTTATTATCCCTAAATAACTTTTTGGCACAGGAAGTGGTGTACGAGCTGGCTCCCCCAGATAGAAAGAGGGCAGGGAAAGGGTTGGAGTTTTATGTGGGCCCATATTACTGTCACTATACTGTAGAAAAGCGCTGGCAGCTTCAACAGCGTATTTCTTCATTTCAAGTGAAAGGGGCTCAAGCTTTGTTACTTAACCCCACTAAGCTAGAAGTGCTATAGAAAGATCATACTAGATTTTTTATATCTGAGGTCCAAGCCAAAGAGTATTTACACATTTTTTTAATATTCAAAATGTAGTGCTGGATCTATTTGTTGAAATGGAGGGGTTTTCTCTAAGAATATAATTGATGGGGTAGGTCATATCAGCTGGAATACTCTGACTCCTTTTCCTGGTTTTCATTTTTTTATAGCAGTTTGGGGGTTATGTATTTGTGTATTGGTGTATAAGAAAATTAGATATGGCACTGGAAATTGTCTAGAGCTATGCGCTATGAAGAGTTGATTTTTTTTTCTTCTTGTTTTATTTTATGACGGGTCTTTAGCACATAATGACCTATATTGGTGTGGGCGGGGTCACCTGGGTGGCGGGAGTTTAGTATCACTGGGAACCTGGTTCCTATTGCTTCATTGAAGGGTGGGGGAGGGGGGAAGAGAGCATGGGGTTCGGGAGCTGGGTGAGTTCACGGTTAAGGTTTCGGTGGGGCAGGTAACTGGGGGTAAAAAAGAAAAATAATCCACAGCATTGTTAACTTTGTGAAATTTAGAGTTATTAAATGTTACTTAAGAGAATCAAGCAAGTAATGGTACCTATCTATGCTTCATGGTAAATCTAGGGCTCCGGATATGTTCATTCAACTTTTGTGGGATTAACAATTATATTAAAAGGCAAAGAGTTGCTGCAGAGCTTAGGGAGATTCACCTAGATCTTGTATGCATTCAGGAGACTCATGTACCTTGGGGAAAACGAAAGGCTCTATGTGAGTTGGGGTTTGCAGTCTTAGCCATCTCACAGCAGACAAATATTAATCGTGGGGTTGCTGTGTTGGCTACATCGACTATACAAACACCTGGAAGCACAGCTGTAGGTCAGCCAAGGGATATGGTCAATCCTGGATTGTATTTTGGGGGGCTTTAAGTTTACGGAATGTACAGTATATGCTTCCAATCTGGATGAAGCCCCTGTACTCGAACAGCTAAATCTTGAACTTGCATCATGGCCCACATCTCTAGTGTTATGTGGGGACTTTAATATTAATCCAGTAAAGGGTGAACTACAAACAGGCATTCAGAGGTATGTCGGTATGAAGCCTAGGGTGTTTAAGGCTCTATCGGGTACATGTATCAAGCTAGGCAATTACGATTCCTAAATAGCGATTATTAAGGAATCGCTATTAAGTAATTGCAATTGCCCATGCATATAGGTTTTGCAAAAATATGTGCGATTCCTACACATTCCTTAATTGCGAATCCCAAATTGTGATTCGAAATTAAGGAATTCCTTCCTATTCATTCCTATGAGGCTAGAAGCCCATAGGAATAAATGCGAAGCTATTCGCAATTTGCGAGTACCAAATAGGTACTCGCAAATTGCAAATGCAATTTGAAGGGTGCTAGAGGGGTTTAAAGGCCACCCTGCTGCAACCCCAAATTCGGCATGTATGCTTATGTGGTGCACACATATGCTCTATGGCATATGTGTGTGCCAAATGGCACCCTGAAAAATGTACTTTTGTGCATTTTTCAAAGTATTTGCAAATTGCCATCAACTTGCAGTTGATGCTAATTAGTGTTTTCTAAATGTGAAGTCGCATTTAGGAAAGGATTTGATGCATCCCACATAGGGAATCACAATTTGCGATTCCCTAAAAGCATTCACAATTTAGGGAATTGCAAAATTTGTGATTACCTATATTGCGAATGGGTTTTGGGTTTGATGCATCGGAAATTGCATTTCACCGGCCAAAATGGCACCCTGAAAAATGTACTTTTGTGCATTTTTCAAAGTATTTGCAAATTGCCATCAACTTGCAGTTGATGCTAATTAGTGTTTTCTAAATGTGAAGTCGCATTTAGGAAAGGATTTGATGCATCCCACATAGGGAATCACAATTTGCGATTCCCTAAAAGCATTCACAATTTAGGGAATTGCAAAATTTGTGATTACCTATATTGCGAATGGGTTTTGGGTTTGATGCATCGGAAATTGCATTTCACCGGCCGCAAACGGCCCGATTTTGAGAATCGGCCCGTTTGCAGCCAGTAAAATGCTTGATGCATGTGCCGGTATATCATTTCATTTTAGATCACGGCTTAGTTGATGTTTGGGGTGTGCCTAACCTCCTTGCATGCTAAAGACGGCCGGGAGCCGTCATGGCACACAGTACTCGTGTGCTGATGACGGCTCCCAGCCGTGACCGCACCCGCGATTGGAATGTGCCCCACAGGCGCAGAATCGCAGCAGCATGCAAGGGTTTAAAACCCCTAACTGTAGCTACACATTTTATTCTCATCCGCACGGTAAATGAGTGCTTCTTGATTATTTTTTTATCTCGCCTCTATTACTGATAAAAAGCCCAAATACAGGTTTTCCCCCGAATTACCTCTGGTCCTGCTCCAGTTGTCTTGGATATCCCAAAATTGGGTATCAGTTTTACACCGAGGGGATTTACTTTTGACAGAAAACATCTTCTGGACAATGTTTTATTGAGTATATGAAAAATGGGGTTAGGGATTTTTTTCAAAGTAATGCCTGATGAATTTATAATGTACACGTTTGTATCT
Source organism: Lissotriton vulgaris (assembly GCF_964263255.1). Taxonomy (NCBI): domain Eukaryota; kingdom Metazoa; phylum Chordata; class Amphibia; order Caudata; family Salamandridae; genus Lissotriton; species Lissotriton vulgaris. Next base: position 68,926,461 of record NC_141695.1, read on the forward strand.
ATGTTTGCAATCCACAGTGGTGGTGCATTTCCTGAAGAATGTCGTACCAGGGGGTCCATAGCGATAATAAGTAGGAGAGGGTCCCTCTAGTGATGTCAAAAGCAGCTGTAAGAGATCAACTGGTCTGTATGCATGGTCTGTATGCATGCAGGGGCTGTGATTATAATACCTAGACAAACGGAATTAGCCCTCTGGGCAGTCCTAGTTTCTGCAGCATTGCCAGTAGGAAAGGCCACTCAAGAGTACCGCACACCTTCTCGGGATCCAGAAGAAGACCCGCTGCGGCCACCGTAGAGGAGATCCTGTTCTGTAATGAGAATACCATATGGAGGTTAAGAGATATGGAGCACTGTGGGAAAAAAACGGACTATAAGGGTGATTGGATTTGGTGTAGCAGGAGGGATAGTCGAGTTGCTAAGACCATAGCAAGGATTTCGTTAAAAAACAAGCACCGATAGGGGCCAACAAGAGGTACAATGCAAAGATTCCTTTCCAGGCTTCAATATTAGCATAAGTACTACATCACAAAGTTTGGGGGTGAGTTCCCTCACCTCCAGAGACTAAGCGTACATCTCGAGCAGCTGTTGGGTCAGTATATTGTTAAAGGCCTTATTTAAGTCTCCAGTAAGAACATCTACACTATGGGCCTTAGAGCCTTCTAGAACATTAATAGCCAGAATGATCGCCTCACTTGTGATAGGCTCACTGAGGAACTGTCGCTGGGCCTCTGTGATCCAAACCATGGCAATCTCTGCCATGTAGTTTTCCCTGACTGTGAGGAAATATAAATTTTTGGTCAAGATTGTGTTCCCTATCGTGTACCCCACCGTCTCCATGTACCAGTTTAAAGTACATGTAACTTCCCTCCTGTGCCAGCTATGAAGACGCAAATACATTTGCGTCCAACGTTAACATGTCCTCTTTCAGACCCACCCTGAATGGGTTGAATAGTCCGTTCCTAAGTATGCCATGCCAATGTCTTTTTGTGGTGTACCTAACATGTTTTTCAGCTCTAGCTGAGTAGGCCCTGAATCTCTGCCATCGAGCCTTTTTCTTGGCTTCTGACTCCGAAAGCCTCAGCCCAGGCTGCCTCTGTACCCGTGAACTCTGACTTACTTCCAGCGCGGCCCCTCGCGCTCAGCTCAGCCTGCTTCCTGCCAAGATTGACTTCAACCTTCGAATTATCTGATCTGCTCCTTGAAAATGCATTCCTGCCTACTAGCTTAAGTAAACATTCCCCAGCTGCAAAGCCAAAGGGCCCGGCCACCCTGTCTCTATGCAAGTAATTCATAGCTCCTGTTACCATGCTACCATGGAAGGCCCATGCCCCCACGCTTCTCATGCAGACACTTAGGCGCTTATACACGCACTCTCAGTCAGTATAGAATAGCTTCTGCCCCAGAGACCTTTCCGCCCAGATAACTCAGTTCCTAAAACATCAGATATCAGATATGATAGAAACACAAGTTGATCTGACATGCCAGACTTCTGTCTCTTTCCGCTAGTTCAAATGTCAAGTCCCCAGCACCCTCCAGCTTCACGTCAATCCCACGTCATGCAGCTGCGCGCGCATCCAAGCTTCCGATTTCTGCTGACATTGCAACATTTCTGTTTAGTGCCACCCACCTGTGACACCTACTTGTGACGTTTCTAGCACACACCTCCAGTTCACGCCTAGTCCACGCCTCCTGATTACGTACTAGTAACACGTGGATGCTGTTATCTTGTCTCCTCTCAGCTGTTACGCCTACTATATTGCTTTCTATGGTGTAAATTAAGTATATAAGCTATGTATTGTCAATAAAATATTGCTCTATCCCTTCTGACACCCTTGTGGTGGTCAGAACCCGATATCCTGGTCACGACCATTCCTTTTTAAGGAATAAAACCCCTAAGAACTCTAACACCACGGACTCTGTCTTCTTTCTTCCGATCTGAGTTATTATTGATTAAGTACTTACCTGCATAGAAATTAAGATGGTAAATTAATTATTTACGTCATTCTGGCGCCCGAATAGGGACCCCTCCCCCACCCCATGCGCCGGTTGGTGCGTTGCAAGCTCTGTCCCCTGCCATCAGTTAGAAGGAAACTACGCGTACCGGCAGGATTTCCTGTATCTCCCTCTGGCCCACGGAGGTGACGAAGATTGCGATCAACACCCAGACGAGGCGGTGAGGAGTGCGGAGGATCCCGACCAGAGCCTAGCCGAAAGAAGCAAGGTCCGAGGTGTCAAGAGGCCCACCAGTTTTCCGAAGTATCTACGTGTCGAGTCGAGCCGAGTCCGGTCCAGTCCAGTCGAGTTTTCCGAGGCCTTCTGTTTTCCGTGCTTCCCGGTGAGTACCATTGCTGGGACGTATCTAGACGGGTTTGGGTACACAAGTCCGGTCTGCACTGTTTTAGACAGTGTATCTGTACTGTTTAGCAGTATATCCGATGATTCCAGTTCTTGCACTGTGCTCAGCAGTGTATCTGTGCTGTTTAGCAGTACATCTGGTATAGGGGGTAGTCATATGTGTCTTTAAATGTTTTTTCTATGTGATTAAATGTCGTTGTATGAGTGACTGTTTTTAATGTGCATTATTGTGTTCTTGTATAACTAGCTGTACCCAGTATTAAGTACCAAGGATTGAGCATTCAGTACTAAGTAAGCAAAATGCCGTTTTTTAACAAGTTAAAGCAGATAGGAACTAGGAAAGGGATACTAGAGGAAGAAATTCCTATTCCCCCTAGGGACACTCCTGGAAATTTTATGTATCATAAACATGGCATAGATGCCATATTGTATCTAGACTTATGGGCCGATTATACTAAGCATCTAGACGAAAGACACAGATGGCCCGCTACCGGAACATGGGATGCCGAGTGCATCATGAAGGTAGAGGAAGCACTATGGAAAAAGAAAGCCAGACAATCTCAGAAAGACGCCATAGAATTTTGGCGTAAGGAATCACATAAGCGTGCTGAAAAAGCACTCCGTAGAGAAGACAGACTTAAAGAATCAGATAAAGCTCAAGAAAACGAATTAGTTACTGAAGGGATCCGAGTAAAAACAGAACAAATAGACCGTGCACGAAACAATCTTGTAAACGGTATGTATCTCGCGGCCGAGGGTTCACCTGAGGCCATTTCAGAAATACCGAAAAATCTGCCGCCACCATTGGTCCCAACTAAAGTAATGCACAGGACCACTAAAGATATATTCCTAAATTCCTATCTAGAGGATGTAGTACCCGCTTACACCAATATGCCTGTTCGCGCCCCGCCTACCGACGGGGACGGGGGTGGCAACCCGCCCCCAGACCAGGTTCCGCCAGTACCACGACAGGTTCCCCCTGTTCCACCACCTCCACCACTTCCCGCACCTAAAGTTGACCTACCGAAACCACGTCTACCTGACCCTACTAAAAGACAAATTCAAGTTCAGATACAGAGTCCACAGAGAGATAATGCCCAAGCATCCGCCTCGGGAGGGGCGACCGGGGGTTATCGCACCCCGCCATTAACACACAGATTCAATCTTAGGGACATACAGAGCCCTTTAACATTCAAGTCTCCCCGCCTCGACATACTCAAGGAAAACCTTTCAGTTTGCAGATATGATCCAGTCCCCGGCAAAGATGATAGAATGATGATGGCATCACTACGGTTACGATCTGCTACTGATTTCCTGCTGTTATTTGCAGGAATGAAGGAGCGCCTAGATAGAATACACCAGTTCGTTCAGACTGGGGTAGACCCTGACAGTATTAAGGATGCCATGGAGCATCAGAAAGTTGACGTTCAAGCACAGCTATTACGTTTTTTCATAAATTGCCTAATAAGAGAACGAGACAGGCCTGAGACAGACCGAGATGAATTAGATGCACTCAACAGGTGGGGTCAAAATATATCTGAAGGAAAACACGACAAGGGGACCTGCATAGCCAGTATGTACAAGAAAATAAGAAAAGCAGTGATAGACATACACAAAGAAGAGAAAGAAAAGGCTTCCTCCGAGGGGGAAGAAGAACCTGAAGAACCAGAAAAGACTACAGACACGATAGCGTATGTAGGTAAGGGAACTTACCCTAGGAAGGGCATTCGTCCAGAAAGCAAGAGAGTTTTCCTCTCTGCCTTAACAAACCCGAATTCTGCCGAACATCAGTTCCAGGAGACCGATAAAAGGCTTCGAGACCGAATGGGGTACCATGTACTCAATTCTATGGATGAACAAGAACTAGCCCGGTCCGCCATATTATGGACGGACAATCCGGATATATACAACGATGACACAGTAGCACAGACATTTTTTAACCTTTCCCCAGACGAGCAGAAATTAGCAGGCGTATATATGATTCAGCATCTCCTCACAAAATACAGAAATCAACATTCTGATCCAGGTCCCTTACACGATACATTAGAAGCACTACTCACTGATAGATGGAGAGGTTTAAGCACCAAATTAATTCAAATAATTCTAGAACAGCGACACAGATATAACACTTTCGTAAGCTCTGAATATGTTCCCGCTCCGCCCCCAGAAAGAAAAATGTATCATATGGAACGTCTGCATGGCATTGAAAGTCAGAACCCCTTACGAGAAGTACATCCAGTCATGGGTACCGATCATACTCTGAAACGTGTGTATGTACACACGCCTCTGACTAAGTTAGAACTGTTAGAAATGAAGAAACTAGTCCCGTGTCATGATAAAGACCCTGCAGGTTTTCACAGAGAACTTAAGGACATGCTATTAATGGGGGATTACACGTACGAAGATATCATGAAAATGTTAAAGGTACTGTTGCCCACGGGCATCTATGAGAAACTCAAAGAGAAAGAATGGGAGGTGGGAGAGAAAAAGATTGTATGGGCAGAAATAGAAGACGAAGAGAGTAAACGGGTCCCAGGGGTAGGCCTTGGGGAGAAAACTAAAGCATTACCCGGTTTGATAGTACAGGTTCTGCCAAGATTATTGACAACCAGAAAGGAAGATTGGGACGCCATCTCGTCCTGTAAACAGAAACATGATGAGGATACTAGTGATTTCTATTCAAGATTCGAGAAATGTTTCATTATTAATAGTGGCCTCAAACCAAGTAGCGAGTCATATCCGCATCTTTTTGTATCAAAATTAGTCGAGAATTCCCTACCATTAGTTAAGAACCGCGTGTACAAAGTTGAAAGTACTTGGCAGGCAAATACGCCATCCCAGATGTTACAGATGCTCCAATACCATCAGAACAGAATTAGAGAAGAACAAGATCAGGAACAGAAACGCATGAAAGACACGAAGATGAAAATGTTAGTAGCTCAGACGGTCCCGGCCGACGGTCCGAAAAAGGGTGCGACCCAGACAGGTCACGCTACAGCTCCCGTTAAAGGGACATGCAATTATTGCAAGCAGCCAGGTCATTACGTACATGAATGCCCAGTTCTGAAACATAATATAGCTACAGGTAAAACTAAAGAAAGGCCGCATCCGCCTAGACATGACCATGGTCATCAACAGACCTCACAGAACGAACAGCCCATGCAGAATACACAGCCTATGCATGCTTCATCACACGCAGCACAGACAGTAGCTGTACCACAGCCACAGCCCATTGCCGCGACTCAGCAAGTTTCGCAACAGATGTACCAGTATGCCCAGTCTGCATACCCCGATTACCCATGATACACATGAAACAGCCTAGAGAGGGAAGGTGGCTTGCCTCTTATTGAAATTCCTGTAGATCAAGAAGGTCCTTATGTACACAGTCAAGTATTGGGAAAAGATAGAAAGTTTTTAATAGACACAGGGGCAAGTCGCACTACAATCAGCCATGATGAAGTCCCAGGGGCACCCCTCTCAGGCTCACAGAATGTTTCCCTTGGTTTTTCAGGACAGCCTATTGTAAATGAGGTATCACAACCCGTTCCCTTGGCTGTGGGTCCATTATCACGTATTACAGACCTGTTACTTACGAAATCATGCCCAGAAAATCTGTTAGGAATAAAGACTTTGAAGGCTCTAGGAGCTATAATATGCTGTTCCCCGGAAGGAGTTAGACTCTTTCTGCGGGATTTCAAGGGTCATTATGTCCTGCGAGAATTTGATGTCAGATTGAAAAATGTTCCAGATCACTTGTGGGCAAAAGGCCCAACTGATGTAGGTTGTATGCATATCACACCATACCGTGTTACACTCAAGGCAGGTGTTGTTTTACCCAGAATCAGACAATACAAGTTACCACCCGATGCTGTAGTGGCTTTACTGGAAATCATTGAAGAGCTCATTGCCCAAGGAGTGGTCGTAGAGACCGACTCCAATATCTGTAATTCACCCATCATTCCGATTCTTAAACGTACTGACCCCAATGCACCGCCAGTATATCGGCTGGTGATTGATCTAAGAGAACTGAATAAATGCATTATTCCACAGTATCCTGTGGTTCCAGACATCTCTTCCCTATTGACTGCTATTGATTCAGAAGCAACGTTCTTTACTGTAATTGATCTCAAGAACGCCTTCTTTAGTGTACCCATTGATCCAGAGAGCCAATACCTCTTCGGATTCAGTTTAAATGGACGAAGTTTCAAATTTTCCCGCGCACCTCAAGGATTCACAGAAAGCCCCAGCATCTATAGTCAAGCCCTGAAAAGACAACTAGATTGTATTCAAATGCCAGTTAATACAGCTTTACTGCAATATGTCGATGATCTGCTGATCACCGCACTAAGTGAGCCCGAATGTGAACAAGCATCACTGACAGTTTTACACTTTCTGGCTGACAAGGGACACAAGGTGTCTCCTTCGAAGCTACAATTCTGTGTTCAGCAAGTTGTGTACTTGGGTCACTTGCTGTCCAAAGTGGGGAGACAGCTCACTCCCGATCGCATCCAGTTAATTGTGAATATGCCGCAACCCCAGACACAAAAGGAAGTGCGGGCCTTTATAGGCCTCACCTCGTACTGTAGACAATGGATTCCCCAATATGCATTTCTAGCTAAACCACTCATTCAGCTAACGACACAGGAGGCAGCGACTTCGACTGCCCTCCCTTGGACTCAGGAACATACACAAGCCTTCAAAGAATTAAAGAAAGCCTTACACGGAAATGACACAGGAATCTTTTGCAAATTTTAAAGGCTGTCTCCAGGACATTGCACACTGGATGAATACCAACAAACTAAAATTAAACGCCAATAAAACCGAAGTCATCTTCTTCGGTAAAGGCCCTGTCCCCGCCCCAGAGCTATGGTGGCCGGTGGAAATGGGTCCCTCACCCTTGCCCAGTCATTCGGCAAAAAACCTGGGAGTGAGATGGGATGATAAGATGTCTTTCTCTTCCCATATCCAACAAGTGGCCGGCTGCTACCTAAGTAAATTAAGAAACCTCCGTAAATTTCTTAAACTTCTTCCCGAGAGCTGCAGAAAAATGGTAGTCCATGCAACTGTCACTTCACGGCTGGACTACGCCAATGGTCTTTATCTGGCCCTCCCAAAATTCTTAACCCATAAACTGCAGGTAGTTCAAAATGCGGCTGCGAGGCTGCTACTGCGAATTCCTTTCAAACAGTCAGTCTCTCCGCATCTTCGAACCCTGCATTGGCTCCCTGTCGCCAACCGGATAAAATTCAAAGCCCTGACACTCGCGTTCAGATCTTTGCATGGTTCCTGCCCACTCTACCTAAAAAAACGCCTTCCAAGGTATACCCAACACCGTGTATTACGGTCTAATGACCGTATCCTACTGGCTGTCCCACGAGCAAAAAAGGCACGCCTTGGTGGTCGTACCTTTTCAGCAAATGTTTCTGCACTGTGGAACTCCCTACCTCAAGCAATCCAGCAGGCTCCATCTGAACCCTGCTTTAAGAAGTTGCTAAAGACTTGGCTCTTCTCTCAGCCTCGCTAGGTCTCCCACTCCTGCCCCTGGACCTCTGTGGTACGTTTTAGCGCCGGGACACCTCCTTGTGAGGTAGCTGTTCGCGCTCTATAAATCACAGTATTATTATGTCGAGCACCAGTTTTAGCGACACCATGTTACAGCAAACCGTTTACACTTTTTGTTACAGAACGTGATGGCACAGCATTGTCTGTCCTCACTCAAGACCAAGCCGGTTCACATAAGCCTTGCGCTTATTTTTCAAGTACATTGGATTCAGTAGCTCAGGCACTCCCTGCGTGCTTGAAGTCAGTAGCAGCAACAGCATTAGCCATCAGACAGAGCGATTCAATTGTTTTAGGCCATCAATTAACAGTACAAGTTCCACACTCTGTAGAGGTTCTGTTAAACAGAACCCAGACCCAGCACTTTACTATAGCACGACTGACAGGTTATGAATTGACGTTATTCCAACCACACATAGAAATCAGACGTTGCAGCATTGTGAACCCCGCAACATTGTTACCTACAACTCTGACAGATCCAGCCCCTCATGATTGCATAGAGATCATTGATGCAGTAACAAAACCCAGACGAGATTTAACAGATGTTCCACTGACAAATCCAGACCTGACACTTTATGTGGATGGTTCATGTATGAGAACAAGTACAGGAGAATTAGTGGCCGCGTATGCAGTGACCACTGAAACCGAAGTTCAAGAAACACATCGTATTGACACACTGTCTGCTCAAGCGGCGGAGCTCATCGCTCTGACCCGAGCTTGTATACTAGCCAAAAACAGAAATGTTAACATATACACTGATTCCCGTTATGCGTTTGGAGTCGTACACGACTTCGGCATGTTATGGCAAGAAAGAGGTTTCTTGACCTCTCATGGTGCCAAGATCCAACACAGTCCCCTCATTCAAGCACTGTTAGAAGCAATACATCTGCCTTCAGGCATATCTGTTATGAAGTGTAAAGCACATACTAAAGTTACAGATTCTGTTTCCCAGGGTAACGACCTGGCAGATCAGACAGCAAAACATACAGCACTGACTCACACCCAGACAACTGATGTGACAAAGACAATAGTACCGACAAAGTGTATGACAGTCAAAGATCCCGCCCTAGACGTAATCGATATTCAGACACATGCTACCGCAGAGGAAATAAAGAAATGGACTGAACTAGGAGGGATCCAGACAGATCAAGGTTGGATGACGAAGGGAAAATCTACATGGTTTCTCCCTGACTCTATGGTTCAAGTCATAATAAATACAGCACATAGTCCAGCACATCTAGGAGAAAAAGCGATGTTAGATAGTTTACAAAATCTCTGGAGCAATAAACACTTACGAGCAGCCGCAAAACAGAAAGTGCGTACTTGCATGATCTGTTGTCAGTTCAACCCAGGTAAAAGCGTCCCTGTAGAGCAAGGTGGATTTCATCCTCCCGATCACCCTTTTGAAGTCCTCCAGATGGATTATATCCAGATGAACCGTTGTCGAGGATTCAAATATGTCCTTGTAGTTGTTTGTGCACTTTCCCGTTGGACCGAAGCATATCCAGTCCCAGATTACACTGCCCCGACCACTGCCAAGCAGCTGGTTCGTGAATTCTTCCCACGGTACGGTTTGCCTCGTGTCGTGTACTCAGATAACGGACAGCCATTCTCGTCCGAGTTAATGAAGCAAGTTTCTTTGCTGCTAGGATATCAGTGGAAATTCCATTGTGTCCGACATCCCGAAGCCGCAGGCCTTGTAGAGAGGCATAATCAGACATTAAAAATCCGCCTTGCAAAAATATGTCAGGAGAAAGGGGTCGACTGGATAGTCGCCCTGCCAGTGGCACTGTTCTATATGAGAATGGTTGCCCATTCGAGATCAGGACTATCCCCGTACGAAGTGGTCTTTGGCAGACCACCGAATATGTGGGGGACGCCCATTCCTAAGAAAATCACTGATGTTGATTGTAATATGTTGACAGATTACCTTGCCTCCTTGATGTCTGCACTCCAATCATGTCGTTCACAGGTTGCCGCAGCCTTCCCTGACAACACTGATGTAAAGCCGCATGATGTCCGTCCTGGGGACCTAGTGTTAGTACAGAACTTTGACAGGAAAAGTCCGCTGGAGCCCCGCTGGAAATCGCCGAAGACCGTCCTTCTCACCACGAGGACTGCAGTGAAGATTGAAGGCAGAAAGGGGTGGGTCCACAAGAGTCATGTTAAAAAATTCCATGAACTGAAACCAGATCCAGACTCGTCCACCCCCATCAAAGACTGTGTTGAGCCAAAAGACTTTAAAGTTTCTGAACGAGAAAAAACTCCCCAAGAAGAGTATAAGTCGAAGCTCCGATCTAGCAAGTCAGACAGTTTAAGTCCTCCCCTAGGTGAATCGGTTAAATAGTTTCTGACATGTATCCCCTAGATCGAGATAGAGAGAGAGAGAGACGATTCAAGAAACGTGCATATCGCAAATCACTCCGCAGCCACTGTATAATGACATTAGTGGTTATGTTTTTTCTAAGTCTTCTGATTATTATTGCAAGTATATTGCTGTCCATCTATTATCCTCTTTTCAAGCGTGAACAATCTGCTTACAATGTTTCTGCTGAACATTCTTTTAGTGAGTTACCTCCACATGAACTTTCTTACAGACTTGCGCTGCGCAACAACACATTCATTAGTATGTTACATCACTCCCATCAGACTAGCAATGCTACCAATTGCTGGGTATGTGGCCGACTCCCTCCCCATCAGAAATACCAGGGAGCTCTGCCTCTTTTTCCGTATCCATTCTCTCACAATGGCTCCTGCGGTGCATGGAGTAGACTGATAAATTCTATAGATTCTGATATTGCCGTTACCCTCGAAGGGGGCTGGATTTGGGGAGACCTGAATTTAGTCCTATTCTACGCCTGTTACCCTGATAGTGAAGGTCAATCTGTTACCATAGGAACTGACCTAGAAAATGAAGTATATGGGTTAGGCAATTACACAGTTAACCTTATGATTCTTACTATTGAATCCGAAGCTGCACCCGCTCTGCCCGCCATGTCAGTATTACCAGTCACTGGTCATCTTTGTGTTAGAAAGAAGGGTTCAGTACACCTAGGTCATAGTAAATGTACCAACAAACAAAAGAGGGGCCTGGTCAGAAACCTGTTCGTGTGCCGCAACTGAACTAGTTACCCGAAACCATTGGAAGCACTAGAAGTGATAGCCCAGGCATGTTAGAAAAATTCCCATCAGCCCACCCATGTGGCGGAATATCGTCATGTGGGAGATGTCACCAATCCAATTCCCAAACATTGCACCTAGTCATGGTGCAGAGATGGATGGATTAACCATGGTGTAAATACAGACCAATGGGCTTCACTGGTGATGCTAATGGGGTGCAGTGCAAAAAAATGAAAGTGATAAACGTGAAGATAAAATTGACTCCGAGGGCCAAAATTAATTTAATCAGTATGGCGCTTGGGTCAAGATTAAAATTCTGCCAAAATAGTTTGAAATTATAACTATGTGTGGGCAGAGTAAGTGAAGGTCGACATGTTTCAGCTGTACTGACTATTGGTCTAAGCTTTCTTCAGGACCATTAAAGAAACTGCGACTGCAAAATGGAAATTAAAGGATCAGTGATGCACGCTAATGTACATTGGATAAGTCCTACCAGTTCCTCTGAGCCCAGATGGATGCTGTAGGAAGTCCAGAACTGTATGTATCTCCTGAAGAAGAGACATAAGCGTGAATCAAAAACCATGTAGTGCACAACAGGTCTCGGGAGAACAAGCACAATATACTAGGCACACAGACAGGGCGGTGGAGACTGTCTCTCCCCGCTCAATATATTGCTATGTTGTAAACAATGTCAAAAAATCACTTAAATCAGAATGAGCATGGTGACTTACCCAGCATTATGTGGGAGTACGCCTCACCTCACCCGGAACCCACTCGGGAAAAAGGAGAGGCCCCGCTCTAGTTAGGGAAGAAAATGGACAGAAAAAGTATCTTTGAAAATTAGCAAAGAGACTAACAACAATAATAGTTGCCATTTCCTTAGTTGTTCCTAACAAAAACCTAGCTTTAGTCAAAAAAGAGACTCAACCAAATATAAGAGAATTAGACTATGCATAGAATCAATCAACCATGGTTGGAGGGAAAAGGTACTCATCGGAGGATGTCCTGCAACCATTAGTAAATTAAAATGGACTGTGTCTAGCAGAAAAGATTACTACCAAAGTTTGTCAATCAGCAAGCACTGGGCAGAAGGGTCAAGGCTAAAGGTTGGTAATGCCACTCTCCAAGGCAACTACCACTCGTGCTAGAAACAAATGAGTGGGGCTCACCTTATTAAACTGGTAAGTAAACTAGACTGGACTGTGTCTAGCAAAAAAGATTACCACCAAAATTTGTCAATCAGCAAGTACTGGGCAGAAGAGTAAAGGCTAAGGGTAGGTAATGCCACTCTCCAAGGCAACTATCACTCATGCTAGAAACAAATGAATGGGGCTTGCCCTATTAGACTGGTAAGGAAAAAAGGTCTGGTATCCTACCTATCCGTCGGTACCTCGCTGCTGGCGTCCGAGTAGGAACGGATGTACCGACGCTAAGCAAGTACGTGTATTTATACACCAGTTAATTGGCTGCAGCTGTCAGTTGTTAGGGCGATTGCTTGGGAATCGGGAGCCCGCGCTGTAATGAGCATGTGCGTGGCGTCCCGATAGTGCGATTGTAAATGCGCATGCGCACAGCGCATAGGGCGGAGAGCGCATGCGCGGGCCCTTAACCAAGTGTCCTCACCGGCGCCTGCATTGAGGTGTACTGCGCATGCGCTGGTGCGCAGACACATCGCCGGCGATAGCGCTGCCGGTGTGTGGCACCGTAGCGTAAACGAAGGCTAACCAATGACCCAAATTAAAAGGCACTAAGATATAATGTAATCTTATGTAATCCCCATTGCCAATGTGGGAGAAAATGAGAGTATAAGCCCACTATCTGTATGTATGGTACATAGATCGAATCAAAATGAGGGCAACTAGACAATTTAAAAGGCAAGGGAATCGTATGCAATCATATGTAATCCCTATTGCCAATGTCGGAGCAAATGAGTGTATATGCCATAATATCTGTATACATGATACATAGATTGAATCATAATGAGGGCAATTAGGCATACCATACTAATGGCAACAAGTGTTGTCAATGTGTACTTAAAATTAGTAATACGATTGTACCAAGTGGTGTTGATGCTGGACATATCCTACTAGTGACAACACGAATTGACAGTGTTCACTTAAACTAAGTAATATGTATGTGCCAAGTAGTGTATCAAGCTCAAATTGGCTGAATGTGGACTGGGATAGAGTCTTAAATGGCCACATGGATGCTAGCTGAATGGGGTAGCTTAAAAGGCAGATGCACAGGACTATGGACTAGTAGATTCACAGCGATGTCCACGGTATGTCATCGTTCAGACCTTGCATATGACTTTTCAAAAGAAAAATCCATTTTTGCTCCTTCCTGAAAAGAAACTTGGCTACGTCACTGATATGTGACGGAATGAATGGCCTTTCTAGAATGACCCATTTCATTTCGTCAGCAGTGTGTCCTTGCTCCAGGAAGTGATTCGTTAGTTTAGTGGCCTGCTTGCGACACCTAATGGTGCTTTTGTGCTCCCCTATTCTTAACTTAATCTTGCGGGTGGTATAGCCAACATACTTGAGGGAACAGGGACATGTTATCATATAGATAGCGTTGTCGGTGTTACAATTCGTATGCTTCTTGAGCACCATGTCCTGCCTGTCCCTATATCGACTGTAGTAGTTTTTTCAGTCTGAGGACAGACACTGCACGACCCACAGGGGTAGTGACCAGAGACTGGAGGAAGGTTCCATAAGGTAGTTAAGCCGTCAGTCTTGGTAGTCCTAGGTCTTGTATGGACGAGAGTGTCTCGAAGACTAGGTGCCCTTTTAAATGAGAACAATGGTAATGGAAGGTTGGCCCAGGTGCTATTCAAAATCGTCCAGTGTTTACGAACCATTTTCTGGACAGGGTTAGACATTGTGCTGAATGTACTCACAAATGTCAGGCGCTCCATTGGTGGTTTGGGTTGGCGTTTTTCAATCAATGCCTCGCGGTTGTTGTTCGAGGCACGCTTCCAAGCTTTTTTCACAAGATGTTTGGGGTAATAGCGTTCCTCTAAGTGAGTGGCTAGTGTGGTTGCATGTTTGTTAAAGAGTTCCCTGGATGAACAATTCCTCCTGACCCGGAGGAACTGACCCACCGGAAGGTTCTCCCTAAGGGAGCGTGGGTGGTGGCTGTTAAATGACAAAAGTGAGTTTCTTGCCATCGGTTTGGTAAACAACTCACTCCGGAGACTGCCATCCTCAGGGAAGATGGATAGGTCAAGGAAGGGGAGTCTTGTGTGACTGTACTCCAGTGTGAACTTGAGATGCGGGTTGCATCCATTGAGCCAGGTGTGGAAAGCTTGTACTTCAGGGATGGACCTAGAACAGTACCGTCAGGAATGCCTCAGACAGCTGGACAATGATAAATTCTATCGTCGTCTCACCTCAGACCCCACTCAAAGTCTACTTACTGAAATCAAAAGTTTGGTGGACGAAGGGAATATGGAGGGGTGGATCACACCTCAAGAAGCTAGATTCCTTATAACCGAGAAACCTACCATTCCAGGTTTCTACTGTCTCCCCAAAATCCACAAGGCCACGAGACCACCACCAGGCCGTCCCATCATCTCCGGGATTGGTTCCATTTTGGAACCACTCTCCACCTTTGTAGACCATTTTCTGAGACCTTTAGTTAAGAAAATGCCCACATATCTGGAGGATACAGCCGATGTCCTCAGATTATTACCAACCATTGAGTACAACGTGGAAACTGACCTCATGGTCAATTTTGATGTAGAATCACTCTACACCTGTATCCCACAACAGGAAACGTTGGATACAATCAGAGGCCTTCTGTCAATGGAAGATCTGGACAGCATAACCCCAGTCAACTTTATTCTATCACTTGCAGAACTGGCAATGAAGCGAAACTATTTCAAGTTTGAAGAACAGCTGTTCTTACAGATCTCCGGGACCTCCATGGGGAGTGTCTTTGCCCCGAGTCTGGCGAACCTTTATGTACACCAAATGGAACAGACTCACATCCTCAACCATAGCAACCCATTTTCAAAACACCTGGTGCTATGGAAGAGGTATATAGATGACGTCCTGGTAGTGTGGCGAGGATCTATCCCTGAAGTACAAGCTTTCCACACCTGGCTCAATGGATGCAACCCGCATCTCAAGTTCACACTGGAGTACAGTCACACAAGACTCCCCTTCCTTGACCTATCCATCTTCCCTGAGGATGGCAGTCTCCGGAGTGAGTTGTTTACCAAACCGATGGCAAGAAACTCACTTTTGTCATTTAACAGCCACCACCCACGCTCCCTTAGGGAGAACCTTCCGGTGGGTCAGTTCCTCCGGGTCAGGAGGAATTGTTCATCCAGGGAACTCTTTAACAAACATGCAACCACACTAGCCACTCACTTAGAGGAACGCTATTACCCCAAACATCTTGTGAAAAAAGCTTGGAAGCGTGCCTCGAACAACAACCGCGAGGCATTGATTGAAAAACGCCCACCCAAACCACCAATGGAGCGCCTGACATTTGTGAGTACATTCAGCACAATGTCTAACCCTGTCCAGAAAATGGTTCGTAAACACTGGACGATTTTGAATAGCACCGGGGCCAACCTTCCATTACCATTGTTCTCATTTAAAAGGGCACCTAGTCTTCGAGACACTCTTGTCCATACAAGACCTAGGACTACCAAGACTGACGGCTTAACTACCTTATGGAACCTTCCTCCAGTCTCTGGTCACTACCCCTGTGGGTCGTGCAGTGTCTGTCCTCAGACTGAAAAAACTACTACAGTCGATATAGGGACAGGCAGGACATGGTTGCTCAAGAAGCATACGAATTGTAACACCGACAACGCTATCTATATGATAACATGTCCCTGTTCCCTCAAGTATGTTGGCTATACCACCCGCAAGATTAAGTTAAGAATAGGGGAGCACAAAAGCACCATTAGGTGTCGCAAGCAGGCCACTAAACTAACGAATCACTTCCTGGAGCAAGGACACACTGCTGACGAAATGAAATGGGTCATTCTAGAAAGGCCATTCATTCCGTCACATATCAGTGACGTAGCCAAGTTTCTTTTCAGGAAGGAGCAAAAATGGATTTTTCTTTTGAAAAGTCATATGCAAGGTCTGAACGATGACATACCGTGGACATCGCTGTGAATCTACTAGTCCATAGTCCTGTGCATCTGCCTTTTAAGCTACCCCATTCAGCTAGCATCCATGTGGCCATTTAAGACTCTATCCCAGTCCACATTCAGCCAATTTGAGCTTGATACACTACTTGGCACATACGTATTACTTAGTTTAAGTGAACACTGTCAATTCGTGTTGTCACTAGTAGGATATGTCCAGCATCAACACCACTTGGTACAATCGTATTACTAATTTTAAGTACACATTGACAACACTTGTTGCCATTAGTATGGTATGCCTAATTGCCCTCATTATGATTCAATCTATGTATCATGTATACAGATATTATGGCATATACACTCATTTGCTCCGACATTGGCAATAGGGATTACATATGATTGCATACGATTCCCTTGCCTTTTAAATTGTCTAGTTGCCCTCATTTTGATTCGATCTATGTACCATACATACAGATAGTGGGCTTATACTCTCATTTTCTCCCACATTGGCAATGGGGATTACATAAGATTACATTATATCTTAGTGCCTTTTAATTTGGGTCATTGGTTAGCCTTCGTTTATGCTACGGTGCCACACACCGGCAGCGCTATCGCCGGCGATGTGTCTGCGCACCAGCGCATGCGCAGTACACCTCAATACAGGCGCCGGTGAGGACACTTGGTTAAGGGCCCGCGCATGCGCTCTCCGCCCTATGCGCTGTGCGCATGCGCATTTACAATCGCACTATCGGGACGCCACGCACATGCTCATTACAGCGCGGGCTCCCGATTCCCAAGCAATCGCCCTAACAACTGACAGCTGCAGCCAATTAACTGGTGTATAAATACACGTACGTGCTTAGCGTCGGTACCTCCGTTCCTACTCGGACGCCAGCAGCGAGGTACCGACGGATAGGTAGGATACCAGACCTTTTTTCCTTACCAGTCTAATAGGGCAAGCCCCATTCATTTGTTTCTAGCATGAGTGATAGTTGCCTTGGAGAGTGGCATTACCTACCCTTAGACCCTTAGCCTTTACTCTTCTGCCCAGTACTTGCTGATTGACAAATTTTGGTGGTAATCTTTTTTTCTAGACACAGTCCAGTCTAGTTTACTTACCAGTTTAATAAGGTGAGCCCCACTCATTTGTTTCTAGCACGAGTGGTAGTTGCCTTGGAGAGTGGCATTACCAACCTTTAGCCTTGACCCTTCTGCCCAGTGCTTGCTGATTGACAAACTTTGGTAGTAATCTTTTCTGCTAGACACAGTCCATTTTAATTTACTAATGGTTGCAGGACATCCTCCGATGAGTACCTTTTCCCTCCAACCATGGTTGATTGATTCTATGCATAGTCTAATTCTCTTATATTTGGTTGAGTCTCTTTTTTGACTAAAGCTAGGTTTTTGTTAGGAACAACTAAGGAAATGGCAACTATTATTGTTCTTAGTCTCTTTGCTAATTTTCAAAGATACTTTTTCTGTCCATTTTCTTCTCTAACTAGAGCGGGGCCTCTCCTTTTTCCCGAGTGGGTTCCGGGTGAGGTGAGGCGTACTCCCACATAATGCTGGGTAAGTCACTATGCTCATTCTGATTTAAGTGATTTTTTGACATTGTTTACAACATAGCAATATATTGAGCGGGGAGAGACAGTCTCCACCGCCCTGTCTGTGTGCCTAGTATATTGTGCTTGTTCTCCCGAGACCTGTTGTGCACTACATGGTTTTTGATTCACGCTTATGTCTCTTCAGGAGATACATACAGTTCTGGACTTCCTACAGCATCCATCTGGGCTCAGAGGAACTGGTAGGACTTATCCAATGTACATTAGCGTGCATCACTGATCCTTTAATTTCCATTTTGCAGTCGCAGTTTCTTTAATGGTCCTGAAGAAAGCTTAGACCAATAGTCAGTACAGCTGAAACATGTCGACCTTCACTTACTCTGCCCACACATAGTTATAATTTCAAACTATTTTGGCAGAATTTTAATCTTGACCCAAGCGCCATACTGATTAAATTAATTTTGGCCCTCGGAGTCAATTTTATCTTCACGTTTATCACTTTCATTTTTTTGCACTGCACCCCATTAGCATCACCAGTGAAGCCCATTGGTCTGTATTTACACCATGGTTAATCCATCCATCTCTGCACCATGACTAGGTGCAATGTTTGGGAATTGGATTGGTGACATCTCCCACATGACGATATTCCGCCACATGGGTGGGCTGATGGGAATTTTTCTAACATGCCTGGGCTATCACTTCTAGTGCTTCTAATGGTTTCGGGTAACTAGTTCAGTTGCGGCACACGAACAGGTTTCTGACCAGGCCCCTCTTTTGTTTGTTGATAGCTTTTCTTGGGGCATGAGTGGTTCTGGTCATTAAATATAGCCCTAGTTGACCCTCCCCACGTCTATTTTTTGTTTTTCATAGTAAATGTACTACTGTAGTCGAATTCACTGATGAGGGGAAGTCCTCATTTCGAGCTAGACGTCATTCATATTTTGTTTGTGGCCATACCGCATACATAAGTCTACCTCCAGATTGGGATGGTACATGTTACATTGCCTTCCTTCTGCCCCCTGTTTTCTTAGCTCCTCCTGATTATCATAGAAATTCAAATCTAGTAAACAATAGACTCCGAAGAGACCTCCCGCTTGTCGATTATACTGAAACGGCATGGGAGCAATACACAGATTTCAACAAAGGATTCTTTTTCTTCGTAGGCCCCGTCCAAAATAGTAAAACAATACGTAGATTAACTAGAACACTTGAAGCAGTAGTACATGAAACTGCCTCCGCCTTAGGTAACTTAACAGAAGAACAGTCTGCTATGCGGATTGTTGTCCTTCAAAATCGTCTTGTGATTGACGTCATCTTGGCAGATCGAGGTGGAGCTTGTAAGGTCATCGGGTCAAGTTGCTGTGTTTTCATTCCAGAAAACGCGCCATCTGTATACAAAGCTATTACCCGTCTTCATAAAATTGCAAATCTGATACATCAAAATCCAGGCACCTGGACTTGGTCCGGTTGGTTCTGGACAACGTTAACCGCTTGGGGATGGAAGATCCTATCCTTCCTAGGCATTGGCCTAGTCATAGTATTCAGTTGCTGCCTGTGCCTACAGTGTGGGCCAGCGATTTGTGGACTGTGTGCCACATCATGCATTGGACATTCCAGTTTTCTCTCAAACCGTCAAAGAAAGAAGGACGAGCAAATGATGTTACAGGAACAAACTGATCGATTCATGAGGATCGAGATATCATGAAGGGTCCGTAGGGAACAAGGAGGGAATGAGGAAATATAAATTTTTGGTCAAGATTGTGTTCCCTATCGTGTACCCCACCGTCTCCATGTACCAGTTTAAAGTACATGTAACTTCCCTCCTGTGCCAGCTATGAAGACGCAAATACATTTGCGTCCAACGTTAACATGTCCTCTTTCAGACCCACCCTGAATGGGTTGAATAGTCCGTTCCTAAGTATGCCATGCCAATGTCTTTTTGTGGTGTACCTAACATGTTTTTCAGCTCTAGCTGAGTAGGCCCTGAATCTCTGCCATCGAGCCTTTTTCTTGGCTTCTGACTCCGAAAGCCTCAGCCCAGGCTGCCTCTGTACCCGTGAACTCTGACTTACTTCCAGCGCGGCCCCTCGCGCTCAGCTCAGCCTGCTTCCTGCCAAGATTGACTTCAACCTTCGAATTATCTGATCTGCTCCTTGAAAATGCATTCCTGCCTACTAGCTTAAGTAAACATTCCCCAGCTACAAAGCCAAAGGGCCCGGCCACCCTGTCTCTATGCAAGTAATTCATAGCTCCTGTTACCATGCTACCATGGAAGGCCCATGCCCCCACGCTTCTCATGCAGACACTTAGGCGCTTATACACGCACTCTCAGTCAGTATAGAATAGCTTCTGCCCCAGAGACCTTTCCGCCCAGATAACTCAGTTCCTAAAACATCAGATATCAGATATGATAGAAACACAAGTTGATCTGACATGCCAGACTTCTGTCTCTTTCCGCTAGTTCAAATGTCAAGTCCCCAGCACCCTCCAGCTTCACGTCAATCCCACGTCATGCAGCTGCGCGCACATCCAAGCTTCCGATTTCTGCTGACATTGCAACATTTCTGTTTAGTGCCACCCACCTGTGACACCTACTTGTGACGTTTCTAGCACACACCTCCAGTTCACGCCTAGTCCACGCCTCCTGATTACGTACTAGTAACACGTGGATGCTGTTATCTTGTCTCCTCTCAGCTGTTACGCCTACTATATTGCTTTCTATGGTGTAAATTAGGTATATAAGTTATGTATTGTCAATAAAATATTGCTCAATCCCTTCTGACACCCTTGTGGTGGTCAGAACCCGATATCCTGGTCACGACCATTCCTTTTTAAGGAATAAAACCCCTAAGAACTCTAACACCACGGACTCTGTCTTCTTTCTTCCGATCTGAGTTATTATTGATTAAGTACTTACCTGCATAGAAATTAAGATGGTAAATTAATTATTTACGTCAACTGGGTCTTTGCTAGAAGTGTGGGCAAAGTATAGGAATGAGTCAGGATTGTCAGGCTCTAGTGTATTTTGTGAGGAATATGACCTCCTGCTCGGCCAGGACCTGGAGTTCTAACAGCAGTGGCATCCAGCGCAGCAGCTATGGACTATGTTGTTGTTTAGTGTTTGTGCTATCTATGTGACATAATGCCATTTTGACGTGGGCCAGTGCATTGTGTATTTCACGCAAAACACCTCAGTGCTTAGAAATTGTGATCCCCCTAATGTTGGCTTTGAATGCCTCCCATAAGGTCGCCCTTGTGGAGACTGAACATTCATTTAATTCAAAATATTTACCAATGGAAGTGTGAAGTGTTGAACTAAATACATTGTTAAGCAGGGTATTGCATGGGAAGCACCAATGCCAATGCACTCCTCTCCATATGGCATTACCATCAACATCTGGACTGGGGAGTGGTCAAAAAGAGTACATGGGAGGAGGGTCACGCTGCCTAGCCATGGACTGGCAGTGTCTAGGAGTGACCCTACAGCTATCTGGCTCAATTAAATGAAAAACTAGCCCTCAGTAAGAAAAGCGCCACCACAGGCACAAAACTGGCCCCCTCCAGCCCACCAGGGAAATGCCTGGTACCCCGCTACAGCAAGTCCAGCCCTTCTTTGGGGTTAATTACCTACTTCTTACTAAATATTAAGGCATTATACTGGTGGACAACTCTGGCAACAGAATAGTACATTGTATACCTCTAAAATGATTACACCAGGTTAATTTGTATCCCTGCAATCTAAGGCGCTTGAAAGTTGATGCAGTAAGGATGATCAACACTGATTTTATCAATCAATCAATCAATCATGAAATTTGTAAAGCGCACTACTTACCCGTGAGGGTCTCAAGGCGCTGGGGGGGGTGCTGCTACTGCTTTAAGAGCCAGGTCTTGAGTAGTCTCCTGAAGGTAAGTAGGTCTTGGGTCTGCCGAAGGAGGATGGGGAAGATGTTCCAGGTCTTGGCGGCGAGGTAGAAGAATGACCTGCAGCTGGAGGTTGCTCTTTGGATGTGGAGGAACGTAGCGAGGGCGTGGTTGGCGGAGTGGAGCTAGTGGTTCGGGGTGTAGAAGGTGAGTCGTCTGTTGAGGTATGCTGCTCAGGTGTCGTGAAGTGCCTTGTGTGCATGGGAGAGGAGTTTGAAGGTGAACCTCTCGTTGACAGGCAGCCAGTGCAGGTCACTCAGGTGGGGTGTGATGTGGCTGTGTCAAGGGATGACGCGGATCAGGCGGGCAGTGGGGTTCTGTATGTGCTGCAGTTGTTTCAGCAGTTTGGCTGGGGCTCCCGCATAAAGGGCTTTTCCGTAGTCCAGCCTGGTGCTGACAAGGGCCTGGGTGACCGTTCTTCTTGTGTCGTTTTGGAGCCACCTGTAGATCTTCCGGAGCATGTGGAGGGTGTTGAAGCAGGAGGATGAGACGGCGTTGAATTGCTTGGTCATGAAGAGTGTCGAGTTGAGGATGAACCCCAGGTTGCATGCGTGGTTGGTGGGTGTTGGTGCTGCTCCCAGGCTGGTCGGCCACCAGGAGTCATCCAAGGCTCAGGGGGTGGAGCCGAAAATGAAGACCTCTGTCTTGTCCGAGTTCGGCTTAAGACGGCTGTTCTTCATCCATTCAGCGACGGCTTTCATTCCTTCTTGGAGGTTGGTTTTGGCGGTGAGGCGGTCCTTGGTGAGGGAGAGGATCAGCTGTGTGTCATCGGCATAGGAGACGATGTTGAGGACGTGCAGTCTGGAGACGTGGGCGAGCGGGGCCATGTAGATGTTGAACAATGTCGGGCTGAGGGATGATCATTGAGGTATGCCGCATAAGATCTTAGAGGCCTTGGACCAGAAAAGGGGGAGGCGGACGCTCTGGGTTCTGCCGGAGAGGAAGGAGGTGGTCCATTCCAGAGCCTTGTCTCGGATCCCTGAGTTGTGGAGGGGTTTGCATAGGGTGCGGTCAGTGTCGAAGGCGGCTGATAGAGCAACGAGGATGAGGGCCCCGGTTTTGGCTTTGTCCAGCAGGGCCCTGATGTCTTCTGTGGCAGGGATGAGGGCAGTTTTGGTGCTGTGGTTGCTGTGGAATCCAGACTGGGATGGGCCCATGATGTTGTTCTCCTTGAGGTAGCGGGTCAGCTGTTTGTTGATGGCTTTCTCGATGATCTTTGCCAGGAATGGGAGCAGAGAAATGGGCTGGAAGTTCTTGAGGTCTCTCAGGTCCGCCTTGGGTTTCTTGAGCAGGGCGTTGATCTCGGCCTGCATCCAGCTCTCCGGGAAGGTCGCGGTCTCGATGGAGATGTTGATGGCCTTGCGGAGATGGGGGGAATGGTGGGGCTGGCTTTGTTGAAGATGTGGTGTGGGCATGGGTCTAACAGGGACCCGGAGTGGATGGTGTTTATTATCTTGATGGTGTCGTCGGCGTTGATGTGGGTCCAGCTGAGCAGGGGGGCACTGTGGGTGGCAGCCATGGGGTCTGAGGTGTTGTTGGTTGTTGGGGTGGTTAGGTTGTCGAAGCTGTCATGGATGTCGGCAATCTTGCGGTGGAAGAAAGTGGCAAGGCAGTTGTACAGGTCTTGCGATGGTGGAATGTCGTTGGTGTTGGAGCTTGGGGTGGAGAGTTCCTTTACAATGTTGAAGAGCTCTTTGCTGTTGTGTGCGTTGCTGTCGAGGCTGTCCTTGAAGGAGGTAATTTTGACTGCTCTGATGAGGTGATGGTGTTGGTGCATGGCGGTCTTGTGGGCTTCTTGATTCTCCGGTGTCTGTTTGCGGTGTCATTTCTTCTTTAGTTTTTGGCAAGTTTTTTGTAAGGTGTGGAGTTCTGCGGAGAAGCAGCTGGCATTCTTAGTGGCGTGTCTGTTGGGGCGTTTCTAGAACGGGGCGAGTGTGTTGGTGCAGTCGTCAATCCAATGCCTCAGGTTGCTAGTGGTGGTGTCGGGTTCAGTGGGGTCGGCGAGTGGGCGTCGGGCGAGGGCGGTGTTTAGCAGGTCTTCGGTGATTTTGCTCCAGCTGAGGCGGGGGACCTGTTGGGTGCGGTGGTGCATGCTGGATTTCTGGAAGGTGAAGTGGATGCAGCGATGGTCGGTCCAGTGGAGTTTGATGGTGTGGCTGAAGGAGACGCGGGGACTTTTGGAGAAGATGGGGTCAAGCATGTGGCCGGCGGAGTGGGTGGGCTCAATGACGAGCTGTCTGAGTCCGAGGTTGGCGAGGTTGTCGGTCAGGGTGGTGGAGTTGGTGTAGTTGTTGTTCTCGAGGTGGTAGTTCATGTCAACGAGGAGGATGTAGTCCATGGAGGCGAGGGGGTGCATGCTGACAAAGTTGGCGATGGAGTTGCTGAACTGAGGCCGGGGTCTGAGGGGTCTGTAGATCAGCATTCCTCTGAGGGTGATGTTGGGATCAGAGTGTATCTGGAAGTGCAGGTCTTCGGCGGTGCTGAGGGTGTCGTCAAAGGTGGTCGAGACCATGAGGTTGGTCTTGTGGATGATCGTGAGTCCACCTCCTACTCCGTTGGTGCGGTCTATGTGGGTGACTTGTAGCCTTCCGGAATGGCTATGGCAATTTTGGGTGCCAAGGAGTCATTCATCCAGGTCTCTGTCTGGAAGGCTATGTCCGGGGAGGATGTGTCGAGCAGGACCCAGAGTTCGAAGGTGTGTTTGCGTGTGGAGCGGTTGTTCAGTAACATGCATCTGAGTTGGTTGCGTCCTGTCCTAGTGGGCGAGTTGGAGGCTCAGAGACTGGTGAAGCTGCAGTTCCGATGTGACAATGGTCCTTTGGTGTTCTTCAGGGCATCAACTCCATAGAGTCTTAGGGGGAACTGAGGTGCAGGCCGCCCCCCACTCAAATTGTACCAAAACAGAAAAGGCCTCTCACTCAAGACACTTCTATTTTTCAGCTCGGCTGCAGGATCTATATGGGTGTGTCCATACCTTGTCACTACCCCTAGGGGCAGCCAGAAAGCAGGCGTGTGCTCGTCCTGTGTTGAGTGTGTGGAGGGTGTTGGCGTCGCAGTGGCGTCGGGTGTTGTTGTGTTCGGGGGGGCTAGGGGTTCTGGCACTGGGCACGGTCCAGGCGCAGACGGGTGCAGACGAACTTGTCTTCCAGGGAAGGTGGGAGGAGCAGCTGGGAGGTGGGAGTGGACGAATGGGAGAGCAGGGCCACAGGGGACGCAGCAGCGTGAAAACAGGAGTGAGGAACGGCGAGGGGTATAAAAGGCAAAAAGGGCAAAAAGGGCACAATAATGTCACAAGAGAGAAGGAGGAAAAACGAAATAAGACATTAAAACAAATAAAAACAACATACGAGCAAGAGCAAACCTTCAGCCTACTACTGGCCAACAGGGATGAGGTGCAGGTGATAGCCTGTAAGTGGAGGAGGTCCTCGAACTCCATCATCAGCAGCGGCAGCAATGTGATGTTGATTAAAAGGTAAGGACTGACCTTATTTGAGACATTTACAATGGGGACACTTGACAGCTATGAATGTCCAGACAACAGCAGCACCAACGCCATGTAGTCAGAAACATAGCTCCCTTGACCCTTTTTAGGCAGGTCGCTCCCCACGTCGCACAGTACCACCTGTGCGCTCCTGCCCTACCCCAGCTTCCATAGGAAAAGAGTTGTACGGAGGGTCGACAGGACGAATCGTACTTGCTGGGTCGGTTCCTTGAATGATTCGTACAGGGACCTGCATTGGGTGAGAATCGTACTACGTCGTACGGACGGGGACGTTGCAGGGTACGATTCGTAGATGATAAAGAATCTGTACGGCTATTCTGAGTGATTTTTCCCTAATCGGAATCGGCCCCTTGGTCTGGGAGTATCCAGCTGAACATCTGAAAACAGACATGTACCGGACCCTGATAATGAAACTGCATACCTCTCTATGTTTCACAGTGTGGCTTCACCGATGCCCCTTTTTCCTTAGAAGTGTACATATGTGGATGATTTGCACTTTTACGGAGTAAGAGTACCATTTTCTCACTCTGATCATGGCACACTGCCTTTTGTATGTCAACTCCATACAATCTCATGTGTCATATGTTGTCACAAATCCATATCAGTAGTGGTACTGTCCAAGAAAATGTAAAGTGTCATTTTTCTATTCCAATTGGATTCTCTGGACTTTCCTCATGCTTAACAGAAGTAATGTCCTTGTGCTCCCACTTTAAACCTTAGACAATTTTATACACCTGATTTGCACTTTTCACTATAACATAAGTCTCTAGTATATGGTAATTTCAGTGTCCTAGCCCAGTAACTGTAAATAGCACATGTGGATCAGCACATATTGTTAACAGCTCTGCAGTGAAAGACCAAACAACACCCCACTCATACCATTGTAGGTAGGAAGTGGTTAACCCCAATTTTTCATGTACATATATTTAGAGCCTTGTGGTTAAAAACCTGTGTTTGCTGTATATTACACTTCTAA
Organism: Lissotriton vulgaris; assembly: GCF_964263255.1. Classification (NCBI taxonomy): domain Eukaryota; kingdom Metazoa; phylum Chordata; class Amphibia; order Caudata; family Salamandridae; genus Lissotriton; species Lissotriton vulgaris. The sequence goes on from NC_141695.1 coordinate 68,952,568, forward strand.
CAACTGCACATAATGTCAATCCAGACACTACTAGTTCTGATGCCTATGAACAATAACAACATTTTCTAGTTTCAGCTGGGAATATTTCCAACACACTTCCTGACATCCCAAGACACAGTTCACTGAGATGCATTATGTTTAATGCAGTGCAGGTCCACACTTTGTTCCCATTGCATAATTTTATTTTCACCGTTGTTGTTGAGGCAAGTGCTGTGCATCTCTAAACAATCCTTGCTGACTTACAGGGCTGTGCTGACCTGTTCTGTAAAGCTCAGAAATGTGTGTTTCTGTGAAGTAAATATGAAGTGGTAATTAATGTTAATTATTGGCCATTGAGCTATCCAGTTAAAAGCTGGCCATGTTGGTTGCCTTTATAATTGCCAACTGTTGGTTTATTTCTAAGTCTGGATATCCAGAGACATAAATAAATGGTCACTTTCATATATTCTATTGCGAATAGTAAATGTACTTCTCACACAGTCCAGCATGTTACCGTTACCCTATTTGAGTTAAAGTGGAGTGGCAATAGCAAACCTATACCCTTCAAAGTCCACCACTTCCCAATGTGACTTATTTTGGATTGGGAATAACTTTACACCCCTCAAAGTCCTGCATTTTCACCAATATCGTCTTGATTTCAGAACACATCGTAATGTATTCCTAAAAGTCTATCTCTAGTCCCAGTCTGGTTTAGACTTTAGTGAGAATAGTGCTTACCCTTTAAAGTCCTACACCTTCCCCAGTGTGGCTTAAATTGGACAGGGAATAATTAATTTACACCCAACTATTTCAACACTTTCTAGAAATAATGTTAAATGGAATACAATTATTTATAAATAGTAACACATATAAATTAATGTGAAATACAATGTATGAAATGAGTACATATGTATTATCAATTTAAAAAAATGTAATACAGGGGGCGTGGCTTGGCGGGCGAAGATGGCGGTCGCAGCCTTGTAGAGCTCCTGCCGGCCCGGACACAATTTGCTCATTTATCCTGGCCCCCGAGCCCGCAGTTGGTACCACGTGAGTGGCATCGGTTCCAGGGAGTGTTCTGACCCCTCCGGTGTGCTGATCCCGCGGTTCCATCTCTCCCGGGGCCCAAAGGCGCCGGCAGAAAAGTGCGGCCTAGTCACTGGCGGTGGACCCGGGACCTCGATTTTCAGGACGCCAGTTGGCGGTTGGTGGCAGGCAGCCGGAGGTCGCTTCAACTGGGCGGGTCCCGGCCCGACTTTGCAGCTCCACTTGCCTACGAGTGGCAGAGGTGCCCTGTGTTCTGGTGCTGTGCCTTGGAGAACTTTTACAGGCGACACGGTGTGGTGGAGGCCTACACCGCCCTTGTGAGACCGGGGCCTCGAGTTTCGCGACATTGGGACTGGCCTAGACTGGAAGCGGTAATTGTCGCTCTTCACTCCGAAGACACTTGCGGCGTCATCCCGGCCGGGGCCCGAGGATTCCTGTGCCCACCGCTGTGGGTCTGCTCCTGGAGATTTGCTGAGAATCGTCGCTGAAGGTGTCCGCCCTGATCTCGAGGTGTACGGCCCGGCTGAGTGGAGGTCTCCGGTGACGGAGCCACAGGCGGCTGCCCAAGGAGTGGCAACATTGAGACTACAAGTGGCCATGACCAGGGGTGATGGAGGTGGCCCGCCTAAGCAAGGCCCTATCGACAAATTTACGGGGCCCAGTGGCGGATCAGGGGCGCCCAGCGGCAGCAGCGGGACAGGGCCGGACAATGCGACGATCTTGGCGGCCATCACCCAGTCCCGGGACATTCTCGATGCCAAGATCGGGGCTGTGGGTGCGGACGTTACGCTGCTGCGCCAAGATCTCCCCAATGCGGTGGAGCGGATTACTGAGACCGAATCCCGCATCACGGTGGCGGAGACGGACATTGGTGCACTGAAGCAGAGAATGGCGGAGATGGAGCGTACCCAAAAGACTCTCGCTACCCGAGTGGAAGATGCCGAAGGGCGCGCACGGAGGAACAACCTTCGCTTTATAGGTTTTCCGGAGAGGTGTGAGAAGGATGATATGGAGCAGTTTTTGACCCGATGGCTGGAGGGCTGGCTCCCGGAGGGGGCACTGTCCACTTGTTTTGTGATCGAGCGGGCACACAGGGCCTTGACACAGCGGCCGCCGGAGGGTGAGCGTCCTCGGCCTGTTATTGCAAGACTTTTGAATTACCACGCCCGCGATGTCATATTGCGAGAGGTGAGGAAAAAGGGTTCGCTCTCCTATGAAAATCACACTATTATGATCTTCCCTGATTATACGAAACTGGTGCAGCAGCAGAGACAGTCGTTTGTGGCAGCCAAAGCCAAGTTGCGGGGCCTGAAGCTCCAGTATTCTCTTCTGTACCCGGCCCGCCTGCGGGTGGTGTACCAGTCCCGGACACATTTCTTCGATTCACCCGAGGAGGTCTTCCGGTGGACGGACAAAGCAGTGAGGATCAGGCCGCATGCCCAGCCGGGGCTGGACCCGGGCCGGTCGAGGGGATCGTCGCAGGAACGGACGAACCGCCAAAACCAAAAAGGACGACATCGGAGGTCCAGATCACGCAAACGGTCAGCCTCCGCTAGTGCGACACAGACCAGTGGCACTATGGACTCGGAACACTCAGATGCTGGCAGTTGAACTCTGGTGGGGCCTGGACCCTAGTCCTATCCGGTAATGTGTTGCCCTACTTTGTGATGGATTAGCTAGTGGGGCTGTTGTATGGGGGTTTTGTTAATGCCAAACTATATACGTTCGAGACATTTTGAGGCTACCTGTGGGAATGCTGTGGGGCTCGGGAGGCGACTTCCAAGGGCCTTAGACCCTCACGAGTTGTGGGTGTTGTCGGGGGGGGGGGTGAGTGTGTGGTGACCGGGGTGTTGGGATCCTTTGGTATGGCTGGCCCTGGATCCTCTGTTTTGGACCCGGGTCTATCCATGCCGCGACAGATACTTCAGTGTTCTATGAGGTATAGGGGTGGGGGGAGCGGGGATGGGGGGAGAGTTGGTTTGTTGCTGTTGGGGGGGGTTCGGGACTGGGGTGGGGTGGGGAGGTTTGGGGTTGTGGGGGTGGGACCGCACGTGTACATTGATGTTGGATCGAGTGAATGGTGGGGTGCGCTGGGGTGGCGCGGGGGGCCTAGTGGGGGGGACTGCCTAGATGATGGCTGATCAAACTGCTGCGCTTCCTAATAAGGCCATTTGTGTTGTAACATGGAATGTGAGGGGGATGCTCGATAAAATCAAACGTGGAGCAGTATTGCGCTGGGGGAAGAGGGAGGCGGTGGATGTCCTGTTGCTCCTAGAAACTCATATGCTGGGCTCCAAGGTTCTTAGCCTCCAAAGATTCGGCTTCCAGCAAGTTTACCATGCAGGCTTTGCGAGGGGATCGAGGGGGGTGGCTATCTTGGTTTATCGCAGGGTGGCGTACGTTCATGAAAAGCAGTGGATTGACCCTCAGGGCCGCTTTGTTTTTATCAAGGGACAGATGGGTGCCGAACCAGTGGTTTTTGGTAGTGTCTATGCCCCTCCTCCTATGCAGTGGGCCCTGTCGGAGAGACTATTTGCAGTGTGGGATGAAATGTGTTGACGGTGGTTGGGGGCGATTGGAATGAAGTTATGGATGTGAGCTCGGACCGCCAGAGACGTTTGCCTGTGGCTGTAGATCCCTCCTCCTCTGCCCCGCATACTAGACTGCGTGCGACGGCGGACAGCTTGGGCTGGGTCGATGTGTGGCGCCATTTTCATCCTGCTGCGCGTAAGTTTATGTATGTGTCGGCGGTGCATGGTTCCTTCTCGAGACATGACTACATCTTTATGCCTGGTGCCTGCTTGAGCCGTGTGAGCGACACTGCTATCCTACCCAGGGGTCTGTCTGATCACTCCCCCGTTGTGGCTACCATAGACCTTCCCACGACACAACAGCCGTTCCGTTGGCGGATGTCTTCGTGGCACCTACAGCAACCTGAATATGTGCATCACTTGCGCAAAGCAGTTGATAATTATTGGCGCGATAATCTTGTGGGAGACGTTGACGCAGTGATGGTATGGGAGGCGTTGAAGCCCATGATACGGGGAGTTGATATCGCTTGGTGTGCAGCCGCCCGACGGAAGCATCGGGAGGCCATTACGGCCGCTGCCGCTCACGTGGAAAGCCTGGAACAGCGTGGCCGGGATGGGGGGGATGAGGCTGCTATCCGACAGCTCTTGCAGGCGCAGCAATCCTATGCCTCGGTCCTGCATGATGAAGCCAGACAGGCGTGGCTCACCACACGTAGCAGGGTTTATCAATGGGGCGACAAGTCCTGCACGATGCTCCACAGACTGTGTCAGGCTACCTTCCAGCCTCTCACGTTGCCGGGCCTCACGGCGGAAGATGGCTCGGTGGTGACAAACCCGGCCTGCCTCGCGGCTAGCTTCGCCCATTACTTTGAGACACAATACGCCCCCCGGGACTCCCTGGAGACGGAGGAGATATCCACGTATCTCGATGACCTGCTGCCACAGGCCGTCTCCGATGACACTAGAACTGCGCTGGACGTCCCCCTCACGGCTGAGGAACTCGGGGAAGCGCTGGGACAGCTCAATAGTGGGAAGGCGCCGGGCCCGAGTGGTTACCCGTGCGAATTCTACAAAAAGTTTCACCTCCAGCTGGGGCCTCAGTACAGACGCGCGCTTGAAGCAGCACGGGCCCAGGGGGAGTTACCGCCAGATTGGCGCCATGCCGAGATCGTGGTATTTCTGAAACCAGGCAGGGCCCCGGACAGGCACGACTCGTACCGGCCCATTTCGCTATTAAACATAGAGGCCAAAATATTGGCAAAGGCCTTGGCGAACCACCTGCTGCCCTATATTACGGACCTGGTCCACCCTGACCAGGCCGGGTTCATGCCCCATAGGGCAACTCGCCACAATATCCGGCGGGCGCAGGCGGCGGTTGATGCCATGGGAGCTCGTGAAGAGCGGGTGGCGCTTCTACTAGCGGATATGGACAAGGCCTTTGACTCTGTGAGCTGGGCTTACTTGTTTACACTCTTGCCTCGCCTTAACCTTGGTCCAGTGTTCCTATTGTATCTGAAACTATTGTATACCAACGTCACGGCCTCGGTTCGGGTTGCCGGAGCCACGTCCGGGCGCTTTCGGATTGGTCGGGGTACCCGACAGGGTTGCCCACTGTCCCCATACCTGTTTGCCCTGGCGATGGAGCCCCTGGCATCTCGGGTGCGTGCTGATGCCCAGATACGCGGGTTTGTGTGGAATGGTGAATTGGTAGATAGAATCGCATTATATGCAGATGATATCCTCTTTTTCCTCACTGACCTGCAACGCTCGGGTCCCCGGGTTCTGGAGGTCATGCGCATATTTGGCGAGATCTCCGGCCTTTGGCTCAACCTTCACAAATCGACTTTATGGGTGCTGGGTGGCAGGGTCGTGGTTGACCCCTGGGCTGCAGGACTGCGAGTTGCAACGGATGGGCTGAAATACCTTGGCGTCCATCTCTCGGAGTCGCGCGCCGTGGCTTGGGATCGTGGCGTCCTGCCGGTGTGGGAACGGGTCCAGGCCGATGTCAAGACTTGGTCCAGAATGCCCCTCACTATATTTGGAAGATCGGCCATCTTCAAAATGGTGGTGCTTCCACGACTGTTGTACCAGCTACAGAACTTCCCTTACCCTATTGGCCCGCAGTGGTTTCGCCAGGTCAACTCGACGCTGGGTCGTTTTCCGTGGGCTGGTGGAGCGGCCAGAGTGGCGTTGAAAACATGCTTCCTGTCTACCTATTGCGGGGGCCAGGCCACATCTGATCTCCTATCTTACTACCAGGCTTCCCAACTGCTTGTTCTTAATGAGCGGTGGTACAGCGACAGGGGGGACCCGGCGTATGCATTGGAGCGGTCGCTTATGGGCGATCACACACTACACACCATTCTATACTCAGCCTGTCTGCGTCGTGCACTGCCGTCGGTTACCAGAGTGGTCTTTGCAGTGTGGAGACAGGCCCTACGCCGCATGGGCTGGTGGGGCAAGTTGACGGCTGAGACGCCGCTCTGGCATAATGGCCTGCTCCCGGAGCTCTCGGCCCTGGCCGTCTTTGAAGGCTGGGAGGCGATAGGTATCTCGCTACTAGGCCAGGTCATGTCCGGCACTACCCTCAAATCATTCGAGGAACTTCGCACGGAGTTCCAAATGCCTCAGTCCCAGTTTTTCCGCTATCTGCAGCTGCGCCATGCCCTCACCGGGCCGAAGACGGCTGTAATGCCAGAAACCGGTCCCCGGGAGCTTGTTTCCTTCCCAGTGTAAGAATTGGCTTCTGTAGTTTGGTTTGTCCTGTTCCCATCATGCACTGGGACAGGAACAGACTAATTTGCATAGAGCCAGGTTCTGAAACTGGGATGGTGCAGTGAGCTAAAAAACGGTGTTGGATCTAGCCCTGATCTTTTGACTGGGTGAGAGCTTTCTGCTTAATTCAGAGACTCTGTCCTTCACCACCCCTTTTTGTAAATATTTTTGTCCACCCTAAGCGTGGAAGGGTATTCTCAGATGTGAGACCCTTGCTCATTGCACCATCAGGATTCAAGCAAACCGGGCCGAAGACGGCTGTAATGCCAGAAACCGGTCCCCGGGAGCTTGTTTCCTTCCCAGTGTAAGAATTGGCTTCTGTAGTTTGGTTTGTCCTGTTCCCATCATGCACTGGGACAGGAACAGACTAATTTGCATAGAGCCAGGTTCTGAAACTGGGATGGTGCAGTGATCTAAAAAACGGTGTTGGATCTAGCCCTGATCTTTTGACTGGGTGAGAGCTTTCTGCTTAATTCAGAGACTCTGTCCTTCACCACCCCTTTTTGTAAATATTTTTGTCCACCCTAAGCGTGGAAGGGTATTCTCAGATGTGAGACCCTTGCTCATTGCACCATCAGGATTCAAGCAAACCGGGCCGAAGACGGCTGTAATGCCAGAAACCGGTCCCCGGGAGCTTGTTTCCTTCCCAGTGTAAGAATTGGCTTCTGTAGTTTGGTTTGTCCTGTTCCCATCATGCACTGGGACAGGAACAGACTAATTTGCATAGAGCCAGGTTCTGAAACTGGGATGGTGCAGTGAGCTAAAAAACGGTGTTGGATCTAGCCCTGATCTTTTGACTGGGTGAGAGCTTTCTGCTTAATTCAGAGACTCTGTCCTTCACCACCCCTTTTTGTAAATATTTTTGTCCACCCTAAGCGTGGAAGGGTATTCTCAGATGTGAGACCCTTGCTCATTGCACCATCAGGATTCAAGCAAACCGGGCCGAAGACGGCTGTAATGCCAGAAACCGGTCCCCGGGAGCTTGTTTCCTTCCCAGTGTAAGAATTGGCTTCTGTAGTTTGGTTTGTCCTGTTCCCATCATGCACTGGGACAGGAACAGACTAATTTGCATAGAGCCAGGTTCTGAAACTGGGATGGTGCAGTGATCTAAAAAACGGTGTTGGATCTAGCCCTGATCTTTTGACTGGGTGAGAGCTTTCTGCTTAATTCAGAGACTCTGTCCTTCACCACCCCTTTTTGTAAATATTTTTGTCCACCCTAAGCGTGGAAGGGTATTCTCAGATGTGAGACCCTTGCTCATTGCACCATCAGGATTCAAGCAAACCGGGCCGAAGACGGCTGTAATGCCAGAAACCGGTCCCCGGGAGCTTGTTTCCTTCCCAGTGTAAGAATTGGCTTCTGTAGTTTGGTTTGTCCTGTTCCCATCATGCACTGGGACAGGAACAGACTAATTTGCATAGAGCCAGGTACTGAAACTGTGATAGTGCAGTGATCTAAAAAACGGTGTTGGATCTAGCCCTGATCTTTTGACTGGGTGAGAGCTTTCTGCTTAATTCAGAGACTCTGTCCTTCACCACCCCTTTTTGTAAATATTTTTGTCCACCCTAAGCGTGGAAGGGTATTCTCAGATGTGAGACCCTTGCTCATTGCACCATCAGGATTCAAGCAAACCGGGCCGAAGACGGCTGTAATGCCAGAAACCGGTCCCCGGGAGCTTGTTTCCTTCCCAGTGTAAGAATTGGCTTCTGTAGTTTGGTTTGTCCTGTTCCCATCATGCACTGGGACAGGAACAGACTAATTTGCATAGAGCCAGGTTCTGAAACTGGGATGGTGCAGTGAGCTAAAAAACGGTGTTGGATCTATCCCTGATCTTTTGACTGGGTGAGAGCTTTCTGCTTAATTCAGAGACTCTGTCCTTCACCACCCCTTTTTGTAAATATTTTTGTCCACCCTAAGCGTGGAAGGGTATTCTCAGATGTGAGACCCTTGCTCATTGCACCATCAGGATTCAAGCAAACCGGGCCGAAGACGGCTGTAATGCCAGAAACCGGTCCCCGGGAGCTTGTTTCCTTCCCAGTGTAAGAATTGGCTTCTGTAGTTTGGTTTGTCCTGTTCCCATCATGCACTGGGACAGGAACAGACTAATTTGCATAGAGCCAGGTTCTGAAACTGGGATAGTGCAGTGAGCTAAAAAACGGTGTTGGATCTAGCCCTGATCTTTTGACTGGGTGAGAGCTTTCTGCTTAATTCAGAGACTCTGTCCTTCACCACCCCTTTTTGTAAATGCCCTCACCCCGAGCATTGCCAACCTGGACTCCCTACCAGAGTTCAGCCCACTCGAGGCGAAGGTCTTTATGGGAGACCTGGGGGATAGGAAGGTATCCCGGATATAGTAGACGCTAGTTATCCATTGCTCCTCTACCCTGCACTCTCTTCGGGCGGCTTGGGAGGTGGACGTAGGCCCCCTAGATGAGGACGATTGAAGGGAGGCGTTAGAATCCCCGCGTGGGACCGCCATTGCGGTACGGCTCCGGCTCATCCAATTTAAGTACCTGCACCGGGCATATTACACCCGTGAACGATTGTGGAGAGCTGGGTTGATTGAATCCTCGGAATGTCTGCCCTGCGGGGCGGGGCCTGGATCCCTGTTGCATACTGTGTGGTCGTGTGGTCGGTTGTCTGGCTTTTGGAGAGGCGTGTTGAGCTGTCTATCTGAGGTCCTAGGCTGGGACCTTCCCCGCACCCATCGGCTGGGGTTGCTGCATGTTATGGAGGGCATTGGTGGGAACATTTATAAACGTCATCTGCTGCTTTTGGGGTTTGTTGTCGCCAAGCGGGACCTAGCCCGGGCGTGGAAGGGAGTGAGGGCCCCTCCCCTGTCTGCGTGGAAAGCTGGATTGGACTATTACATGGGCCTTGAAAAGCCGATCTTTGAGGCGAGGGGCTGCCCATGCAAACACTACAAAATTTGGAAGCGGTGGGCCGACTACCGGGGTCTGTCACTGGATCCCCCAGCGGAGCGAGAAGAGGACATTTGATTGTTCGGACATTGTTGGCCTGATTCTGCGACACTCCTGTCGCACTGCACCTACACCCTTTATCTGCTGCTTTATGCATACGTGCGTGGGGGGAGGGGTGGGGAGGAGTTTCTGGGAGTTGGGGGGGACAGGGGTTGTGGGGTAGGGTGGGTTGGGGGTTTATTCATATTGAGCCTATTTTTGATGCCTGCTTGAACATTTGCTACTCATCTGATATACTGTACCTGTACTGTTGGTGGTGATCTCCGAACTGTGGGGTGCAACAATTTTATTGCCTACTTGCTCAATAAAATTGGTTGTGAAAAAAAAATGTAATACAAATGTAATACAAATGTTATATTTAAATAATACATATGTACTTGATGTAGATATTGATATATTTATTTTTATAACTATGCAAAATGTTCTTCTACATGTTTTGAAATTGATTCATAACTGTTATTTCTAATTATTTTTAATAATCTAATTTAATGAAAGAGAGAATTATTTTCTACTGAGTTTTATTTAAAGTCCTTCTATATGGGGCTGTTGAAGTACCTGTGGTAGGCCACGTGGATTTGCTGAACTTACTACAAAAGTGCAAGTTACTGCGAATATGTAAATTACTACAAAAGATAGCTGTGATCACTCTAAACTAGACTTTCCACACACCTACAAAATGTATAGCTCATAGGTGTTCCATGTTATGTGTCATACATTCAGCCAATCCTGACTATTTGCCCAATAGCACTCTTCTGCAGGGGACTTGAGCTCATAGTTACAATGATAACAGCAGAATTTCAATTCCCAGACCACAAGCACTCCGAATAGCCGTACGGAGTATTTATCCTGTACGAATCGTACCCTGCACCGTCCCCGTACGTACGACGTAGTACGATTCTCACCCAATGCAGCTCCCCGCACGAATCATTCCAGGAACCATACGACTCGAATTCCTGTACGAATCGCCGCCGGAACACGCAGCAAGCAACGATTGTACGGTTCGAAGAAGGTTTTCCCGACCCAGCAAGTACGATTCGTCCCGCCGACCCTCCGTACAACTCTTTTCCTACGGGAGCTGAAAACTGTCGGTAAAGCAGAGCACGCCTTGAAACAGGTACGGAACGGACCCCCCCTGGGTACAGTGCGTACACCCCATGATCTTAGGGGTACGGTGCGTACCCCTGCGATCATGGGGTGTATGCACCTTACACCATGATCGCAGGGTGTACGGTGCGTGCCCCATGATCGCAAGGTGAACGGTGCGTACACCCTGCGATCATGGGGTACGGTGCGTACACCCCATGATAGCAGGGGTACGCACCGTACCCCTGAGATCATGGGGTGTACACACCATACGGTGTGTATGTAAATGTGTGACCCTCCATATGATTCGCATTTACCTGACGTGTACCGTACGAATTGTGTCTCCAGTCCATGGTCCGGATCGTACTCGTCGGGTCGTACAGCATGTGTACGAATCGTGCGGTCCACTGTGAGGGTACGAGTCGTACGGAATCTCCAGTGCAATTTGTATGGGTCACGATGATTCGGACAGAAACTGTCCGTACGAATCGTACTAAGCTATTCGGATGGACGTGTACAATTCGTACGGAGAGGGCTTCGAATACGATTCGGACAGACGTTTTTTTTCCCAAATCGGAATCGACCACCAAGTGTTGCTGCAACTTGATGTCTGCCTGTACTACGGTACCTTGACATGCTTAGAAAGATCGAACACATTAACTACTCAATGTCTGTTCTTGGGTCAGACAGCAGGACAACTTTTCTTATGATCTTCATGATATACAGAAAGTATTGCTTGAAATGTCTGACGTTAGCCACATATGTCTGCCACCAGATAGTGCTTAAATTTATGACGACTCCTTAACAAATGCAGACCACATCATAATGCCTTAAAATTACTCACTTTACCTGAATTTATTATATTTATGATTAAAGTATTAACAAACGTTAACCTAAATATGGTATGACTGAATTGTTGATAACATAATATTACTATTCAATCATGACTACACCATTTACATACTGTTTTTGTATGCATTTGTGTAGGTCATACCACTTTTCAAGAGAACCTATCTAATAATAAAGAAGAATTTGCATATGTACATCTCTCTTTACCATCAATTGATGATGACAGCGGGCTGTGGCCTGGCGCATATGGAGTGAGCAGCACGGCTCAGTCGACCGGCAGTCATCTAATTCAATCCTGAAGCCCTAAGTGGGACAAGAACTCCTGCAGAGCAAAACCGCGGATGTGTGAAGGGTGAGGTGAGCCCCATAGACAAGGAGAGCCTGTCCTGCAGCCTGAGAGCAGAGAAGCAGAGGTTTGGGAGTGCAGCCGAACGACAAGACAAGATGGCGGCACCCTGTGCAAAGTTAGGAGATCGGGACGAGCATCGGACTTCCCGAGCGGGTATGACCAGGACGGAGGAGGGTCTGGGATGCACCTCCCCTCACCCCATGCACAGAACTGAGTGCTGAGCCCAGAGACCCCTGGGGATAAGAGCAGAGGAGCTGGAAGCTCTGGGTGCGGCCAAGAGCAGTGGCAAATTGGTGGCACCCATCGGGCACTGAAGGAACCAGAGCGAGTGCTGGTTTGCTGGTGTGGCCCTGCTCTGGGCCTAGAGTACCTTTCGTTGACCCTGTGGAGTGTGAAGAAAGGACTTCTGCTTGCCGCCCTTCAGCCTTTCAGCCCTCATGAAGAAAGGACTTCTGTTTGCCGCCCTTCAGCCTTTCAGCCCTTGTCACCTCAGCACCTCGCAGGACCCGCTTTGCGGGTCCCGCATCGTGTATAAAGCCCAGCGGGTGTGCGCAGAGACTCAGGGGGTTGTGTGCCGAAGATCCATCAAGGGGAGAACTGCGACAGCAGCAGGGCTGCGAGCGGTGTCGCAGGGACTCCATTTACCAGGAGTCCCTGCTTGACTACCCCTGAACACCTAGGATGCTCTCCCTGCTTGCCCCGCCCCCCTCCTCCTCCCCTATTTAGTTGGCAAACCACACCGCTGCGCGGGAGCGCCCAGGGCTAAGCCCGGGCAAAGGGCGGGCCCGTTTAAGCCCATTAAAGACCGGGTAAGACTGGACTGGGCCACCTCCCTAACGTTCTTATTCATATATTCTGTCTGCGCCTTCAATCTGCATATCTGTGCTTTTATTTTTGTGACAGTACAACACTGTTTCTCTGGGACAAAAACTGTTTGTGTGCTCTTGTATTAACTGGACTACTGTGTATTGTTAATCATGTCAACTAGAGGTAGCAGTAGCAAAACTGCACAAAGTTTGGCACAGATTACCAGCCCGATTGACCAATTCATTACCAGGGCTAATGAAGCTATTGATCAGGGCATAATACTCCTGGACTGACGAGTTTCACAAGACTTGGCCCAAGCAAAACAGTCCTCGTTAGGCCCCTTGGCACAAGCAAAAAACTCCTATCCGTCAGCAGAAGAAGGCTCCTGTAACAGAAATACGAGCAGATATCCATGGTATGCCCAATTTGGTTAATCTGTCGGCATCCCTATCGTTGCTGGACTCGTAATTGAGTCAGACTCTTGATGTAATGCCTGACATCTTTGCGAGCCCAGTTCGGGTGGACCCTGCACAGGCACAACCAAGGGGGATAAGGGAGGGTGCAATTCCAAAGCGGAGGAAATTAAAGAAAAGAAAGCACAAAAATGCAGCTAAGACACTGTCTAACACCCAGGGGGTGGGAAGTACTATACCAGAGTCAATGGGACTTAATAACGATCCAAATGAACGGAACATTGAAAAAGACACAACTAACCCCCCCTCAAGTATTGAGGACCCCAATGAGAATGATAATAACACTGATGTTGAAATCATGGGTGGAGGTTGCAAAATATGTAGAGGCAACAACCAATTACTGGCCAGGATTGGAGAATTTATTAAGATCCAATTAGAGCCAATCCAAGTGAGCCTTACCACCATCGAGAAACAACTAGCAGCTGTGACTTTAACCCTGAAAAATCCAAACAACTTGAAGGGCCTAGGGGTGGTCACTGTAGGGGCGACAAAAAATAAGATTGCCAATATCACGTCAGGGCAATGTATTAAAAATACCCCTGTCGGACTGACAGACCCAAAAACAAAGCCTCCCCAAGATACGACTGATAATGTCCTTGATCCACAAAAAACCCCAGACCCTATAAATGTTCCTACTAAAGATGTCCCAAAAAATGTTGTCCCAAGCAATCACCCCTCAAGAAATCATCATATAGGAGAACGGGCTAAGGGTGGGGGGAGTCAGTCCACAATCCCTCCAATAAACCACCCGAAGCAAGCCCATTTGTAGTCATTATGACGGGGGTCCCTGAGCTGAGTCACAATACTGAGGAACCCACCTGGTCTTAAAAAAACAAAGTCCAGCATTGGCTGAATATCAACAGACCTTTGCCACAAAACTGTGCTAGCAGGATCAACATGGTGCGCAGGGTTCCCTGGATTGGCCACAAACTAAAAAGAACCTTGGGTGACTGTATTATAGTCAATTTTGAGGATCCCCGTGCTGTCGATCACATCTGCTCAAGGAGCTCCTAGGCCAAGGAGGATGGAATATGCACCAAACGCCTATCGTTCTTTTATCCACCAGTAGCCCGCAACATCCAAGGCCCGGATTGGTCTTGGAATCAAGCGGGCAATTAGGACAGGGGTTGGAACAAAGTAGGCAATAGGCAGAGGAGAAGAGATTGGGTGGATTGGTCAGGCAATGACAGGAGAGAGATAGTGTTTAGGAAAGGATGGGGTGGTATACCAACTTCTAACAGATACAATTGCCTAGAGATGGTTGATTGACCATCATCGTGTATTGAGCAGGTTGGCGCAGTTCCAATATATTTAGATGACAAACTTGCGCAACCATTTAAAAGCTTTATTAACAACCGATCTCCTGAGACAATTATTAGACCAACTGATACTTCAATCCCATCTAACAAATTGTCTACTAATAAATCCCTAGATACCCTTGGGTCTTTAGTGAGCAAGGCGGATGGCCCCACCAGCGAGGGGGAAACTGAACCCATTCAACTAGTGGAGATTCAGAATGACAGGGAAGTTTCTGGAGGGTCCGATAGGCCCATGGTTAGAAGGAGTTTACGAGTGGAAAAGAACAGTCCACCTATAAAAAGATACAGTTTGTCCCTATTATCTTGGAACATTGCGGGTCTTTCGAAAAAATCTAAGGACCCCACCTTCCTGAGCTTTGTGGCTCAGTTCGATGTGATCTGTTTACAAAAGTCCTGGGATAAGGGTGAGACTCACTTGGAGGGTTTTAGCACATACGCCGCCCCTGCCGTAACACGGGCAGAGGAAGATGTTCTGGTGGCCTTTCGACTTATTTTTCCAACTTGGCTAACCTGACAGTAACGAACTTGGATGGTACAAGCTGCCCTGTCAAATATAAGCATTTCTTTCAGATGTTCCACATTAAGGGGAGAGGGTCTCAGAGTTTGCTCTTAATCAATTTATACAATAACATCCCAAAAGAGGATCAAAAGCCGGTTTTAGAAGAACTTAACGGAGCTATCAATAAGGGGCTGGGAACAGAGCAAACGGACACATGTTGTATAATAACAGGCGACTTCAATTGTCATTTGTGCGCCCAAAATGGGACAGAGTTGTGTGGTATAGTTGACCTAAAGGGTGAACCTTGCACACATTTTGAACACTCTACCTTTGGTAATTTACTAAACACCATGATGCATGGCCTGAACCTCGGATTTGCAAACGAGTTGAGTGACCCACGGGTCAATTTTGAACCTACATTCACTGGCCGGGGGCTTGTTTCCCTTATTGATTATATGCTGGTCTCCACTAAATACCACCATAGTATTCGGTCATTTAACACCGAAAAAAATTGCACTGAGTGACCATTACCTGATCAGTGCCACTTTTGATATGGGTCCCAGGGATAGTCAAGCTCCGGACCTGGTAGAGGCCCTATACTGCCACAGGGTTTCTCTGGCAAGGATTAACGGCTACGTAATTAAGTGGAACAAAGTTAACTCTGAGAAGTTCATGCATGAACTAGTGTCAGACGACCTTAATCCCTTTATGATATGCTTTGAAGATAATCCCAATCCTTCAATGGTTGTAACAGCATTTTGGGAAATTACATCCAAAATAAGCAGCTACCTTGTAAGAAAGAGGAAGAAATGTGACAGGGATAGAGCAGAGGGCTGGTTCAGTTCTGATTGCACTAAAGCACATCTACACCTGAGGCAAGTACTGAAGAAGGTACCAAGAGATAAGTTTGAGATAAGGGGGGCAAGAGCAGCCTATAAACTTCCGCTTCATAACCGTAAAACGGAACTTAAGGAAGCGGCTTGGGAGGCCTTGCGAAAGGCTAGCGACCTAAGAGACAATACTTTGTTCTGGAGAGAGGTTAATGCCCCTTTTATTAATGCCAGGAAAACAGACTCGATTGAGATCGCTATTGAAGAATCTGTCTGGGTCAACTATTTTACAGATTTGTTTAAGAAAGACGACCTGGGCAACTTAGAAATCCCTATTCGAGCGGGCTCATCCGCACAGGGTCTTACTCCAGAAGGTGCCCCTGTTAACTCCTTCCCATTAGAGATAGTATTCACACTAGCAGAGGTTGAGTTGGCAATACAGGAAAGTTCCAAATCTAAAGCCCCAGGCCCAGACGGGGTTCCTATTGACATATACAAAGATAACATAGCTCTCTGGGCACTACTCCTGACCAACGTTTTTAACAGCTGTAACATCATTGGTTTCCCAACTACATGGCAGGAGGCAATTGTAGTGCCCATTTTCAAAAAGGGAAATCGTCAGGACCCCAAATGCTATATGCCGATTTCCCTATTAGATTCAATGATGAAAATAGTCGGCCGAATTCTGCTGAATAGACTGCAAACCTGGGCTAAGGATGTGGGTATCCTTTCCAGGTTTCAGTATGGTGTCAGAGCAGGGTTGGGGACCATCGAGCAAGGTCTCAATCTGGCATTAATCACAGGAAAATATATGGCAGCTAAGAAAGGCGACCTTTTTATGACATTCGTTGATTTAAGTTCAGCCTTTGACTGCCTTAGTCATAATGTCCTATGGAATACATTGACTGAACTGGGGATTGATGAATCCATCCTTGATTTCTTAAAGGAGCTCTACAGAGGGGCAGGTGCGAGGGTGTGACACGGGAGAAATGGGGAATGCACGGCAGAATTCCCCATTAAAAAAGGGGTACGCCAAGTTTGTATATTGGTGCCACTCCTTTTTAATCTATATATCAATTGTGTGGCTGACCATCTAATGAAACTTGATGTAGATTACCCTTAAATAGATGGTAGCTATGTACCAATCTTACTTTATGCAGACGATGCAGTTATAATGGTGAGAACACAGACAGGCCTACAGAAAGCATTAACCAGTTTTTCTGATTATATGGGGTCAAGAGGCCTAAAGACACACGTGGGAAAGACCTTCACCATGTGCTTCTCGTCGAAATCTAGCACCCAATGTAAATCTTTTTTAAATCAATCAAAGGTTAGCAAACTAAACCATTTTCATACTTAGGCATCATGTTTAACTGTAGGGGTTCATGGACGTCCGCCGTAACTACCCGTAATCTGGCTTTTTCACGAGCCATTGGTGCACTGATAAATTGGGTGGTAAACCAGTCCAAACCCTCCTTGATATTGATGCTGCAAAATGTGTGTCTACAGCAATCTATGGCGCTGGCATATGGGGGATGGCGAACTGCCAGGAGACACAGAGGAAAATGCTTTTTTCCGGTATCTCTTGGCTGTCCCGAGGTCAACCTCTAGTACCATTTGTCATAGGGAGCTTGATAGGGTCCATATATCTGATTTAATTAAAATTTGCCCAATCATGTTGTGGCACAAGATATGGACCACAGAAGATACAGTTTTTAATAGGCTTATTGTTAGTGACTGCATGAAACTAGAGGGGGGCAAAAATATCACATGGTTGTCCTATATTAGAATTTTTTTATCCACTTTAGGTCATCCAGAACTGTATGATTCCCCTATCACATGTGAATCAATTTCGAAAAAGTCTCTTAAGGAAAGCTGCCTGGCCTTACTGGAAGACAGACGCGATCTTTCTGAGAGAGGCAAACCTAGTATTATGCAACACCATCTCGTGTTACAGGGACGGGTTCTACATCAATATTTATCCCCAGATCACTCAAGCTACACTAGATTGTTGCTATCTAGGATGACAACAGACAGCTTTTTCAGACTGTTGACTTTCCCGGATACAAACGATTGGTCTCGCAATTAAATTAATTGCCCATGTGATGATGTCTCAGTACAGTCTAATATACATTTCATTTTCTTTTGTAAATACTTTGCCTGGGGGAGAAAAAGATATCTACTACCCCTTTTAAAATCATGGGGACTGAGGCAGTGTAGACCTGCTTTGATTAAGCTGTATATGTTACAAGATGACCTGACTATTTTAACAGCAGCAAAGTTTTTAAAATATGTAATTAGATGCAGATCGTCGATGCAATAAGTTGAGGCAGCTGTAATCTGTAACCAACTGTACCTGATGTATTTTGTATCCTATTTACTGCGCTAGTTTGCACTTTAGGACTGGGATGGCCTTTTAAAATACTTGTTTAATTCGTATAGTTTACAGCCTCTAGTATTTATTACAGTACGGCCTTTTATGCTATTTTAGATTGTTTTTATCTGCCTATATGAAATGAATTGATTTTATATTTGTGTGTAACTGAAATGTTTAAATGTGCTTATATGACTTGCTTTGTAAAGTCGAATAAAGCTACCTTTGACTTTGACTTTGACCTTTTCCTTGTACCCTGTGCCGGGCCCAGAGGCTCCTTGAAGTAAGTGCAGAGAGGAGTGAGGCAGAGAAAAGTTTGGAACTCCAGAGGGCCCCACGTGGCAGACCTGGGAGCTGGGTTGGGTGGACACCGGAGCCTCAGAGAGTGAAACAGTAGGGTAAACGTTGGATAGCGTAAGGGTAAAAATTACTATTCCCACTCCAGAGAGTGCAACAGTAGGGAAAGCGTTGGATAGCATAGGGGTAAAAATTACTATTCCCACTACAGAGAGTGCAACCATAGGGAATGCCTTGGATAGCGTAGGGGTAAAAATTACTATTCCAACTCCAGGGAGTGAAACAGTAGGGAAAACATTGGATAGCGTAGGGGTAAAAATTACTATTCCCACTCTAGAGAGTGCAACAGTAGGGAAAGCTAGGGAAAGCGTTGGATAGTGTAGGGGTAAAAATTACTATTCCCACTCTAGAGAGTGCAACAGTAGGGAAAACGTTGGATAGCGTGGGGTAAAATTTACTATTTCCACTCCAGAGAGTGCAACAGTACGGAAAGCATTGGATAGCATAGGGGTAAAAATTATTATTCCAACACCAGAGAGTGTAACAGTAGGGAAAACATTGGATAGTGTAGGGGTGAAAGTTACTATTCCATCTCCAGAGGGTGTAACTGTAGAGAAACATTGGATAGCGTAGGGATAAAAATTACTATTCCAACTCCAGAGGGTGTAACAGTAAGGAAAGCGTTGGATAGCGTAGGGGTAAAAATTACTATTCCAACTCCAAAGGGTGCAACAGTAGGGAAAGCGTTGGATAGCGAAGGGGTAAAAATTACTTTTCTAACCCCAGAGGGTGCAACAATAGGGAAAGCATTGGATAGCATAGAATTTAAATGTAACATACATATAAATCATTTTTATATTTAAAATATTGTATAGGTTAATTTTAAAATAAATCTACATCATTTACAAACAATTAATAATTATTAAAAACAATTACATTTGAATAATTAATTAACAATAAATTACCAACAAAGACCAATAAATATTAATTAATAAATATTACTCACCAAATAATAAATATTAAACAATAATATATTTTTCATTACAAAAAATATTATTTATATTTAATTCACAATTAAAAATTATTATACAATAGAAAATGTTTTTATACCAAATAATAGGTTTTATAAAACATTGATTACCAATTAATTACAAATATTTACCAATTAATAAGAAATAATTACCAATTAAAAATATTAATTGCCAATTAACAAAATTATTTACCAATTAAATAATTAATTACCAATTACGAAAATTATTTCCCAATTACAAACATGAATTACCAATTAAAAAAATTAAATAACAATTAAAAACATTAATTACCAATAAATTATCAATTTAAATAATTAAATGCCAAATATAAATAATTAAAAATAAAATATTTATCCATAACAAAAAAATATAAATCATTAATTACAATTAAATGTCTTCCCACCCAATTCCCCATTTAACCCACAACCTGCTACAGAAATAAAAACAAAAATGAATTACAATTAATTTATAATTCCTAAAAATTATTAATTAATTAAGTATATTTTAATTATTTCCCACCCTATTCCCTTATAAACCCACAACCCACTCCGGTACTAAAACATAAAATTTACTTAAAAATAACATTATTAATTTATAGAAATAATACACATATAATACAAAAAATTGAAATACTTCACAAAAACATATTATACACACAAAATTAAATACATACAAATAATACAAATATCGATATTAGTAACATCGAAATTAGTTACATCGATATATATGCTATCGATATTACTAACTTTGATATTACTTACATCGATATAAATAATTTCGATATTACTTATCTAAGGGTCGATATTCTGTCCAACGATATTCTTGACATCGAAACTCTGTACCTTCGATATTTCAAACTCAATATTTCTGTAGGTCGCCAATTAGGATTAAATATTTTGACTGTGTACTGTCCAATTAGTTAGTTAGTTAGCTCGGCTCTGGGGCAAGATGGCGGCCGCTTGATCCGAGTGAGGGTCACTCCCTGTCCGAGGTAGCGCGAAGTGAGGAATGTGAGCGATTACGACTGGATTGGAAGTTTGGTAATGTGACTGGCATTGCGGAAACTGAGCCAGCTAGAAGACTTCATGCTGACAGATTGTTTCACGGAGAAACCGTGGCTCTGGTCAGCGCGGCTGGCAATCACCGCCTTCCGGAGCCGTGTACACCTGGGAGTGTGGTGGGTGTGGCGAGCAGCAAGAACGCAGAGAATGAGGAGCACCTGCAGCAAGGCGGCTGAGTACACCGCGATGCCTCCACGCAGAAACAGAAACGCTTTACCGGCGGCTGGGAAAATGCCCGGAGAATCACCTGTGGCTGGCGTTTCCACGAGAAAGAATCTCTCTATCGAGAAACTAGAGAAGGTAGAGAAAGTGGAGAAAGCGGGGAAATCTGACAAGACAGAGAAGGCTGCAATTAAAACAGCAAATGCGGTGAGTGGTAAAAAGCCCGAGCTGGTGAAAGGGAAACATTCAGAGAAATCAATGGATAAAACTGTGGGGAAAGGGCCGCCCAGCGCCGCCTTCAGAACTAAAGACACTGTACAGCTGGGGGTACAGGCGGGGGCAGTTAACAACGTTGTAAGGGGAAAAGCTGTAACGGTCCCAGATATGTTTATGAGAAGATCAACTTCTGTAAAAAATAGGACACAGGTTCCCCTTCTAACAATAACCTCCCCCACTGATATAAGTGTAACTGAAACAAGAACTGGATGTACTGATGATCAAGGCACTACCCCTGGTACTACCCCTGAGTTACCAAAAAATGGCAATGGGGGCAACAAGAGTTTGGGAGACCAGGAAAAAGCCACTCTAGTTGCGGAACCCGCACCAGCTGTTTGCAACGAAACAAGAGGCGGTGAGGGGTACGATAATACAGTAGTATTATTAAGTTCCCCTGAGAGTCAGTTGCTGGAGGAGGGGGTGTCAGGTATTCTCCAGACCCCAGCAGGAGAGAAAGCAGAACCAAATGATGGCAACCTGTCGGAGGCTCTGGACGCGGATAGCTTATTCTCAGTGGCTGAGGAGTCTGAGGGGGAGTCCACTGGGGGTTCCATAAGTGGGGATCTGTCATCAGACGAGGACAGTGCTAGTCCACCAAATACAGCGGACACACTTAAAAGGGCCACACCTCGTCACAGTAAGACAAAGCTCACACCAATCCAGGTTTCAGAGGAGGTAGATAGTGAAGGGTCCGAAATGAGCCACAACCTCCAATGGGACTACGCCCCGGCTACTACTAGTCTTACAGGATCAGGGGGTCTAGGGCCCATGGGAAAGAAAAAGATCGTAATGAAACTAACTCCCCTCCATCCAATACTCTGATCTATGCAATGTTAAAATCGATACAAAGCGAAGCACGCTAGGAACACAAGAGGGCTCAGCTGGCTACAATGAAGATTCAGGGTGCTATCCGGAAAAACACCAAAGCATGTTTCGAAGTTATTGCTAGGACGGCTGCACTCGAGGAAAGGATTGTGGAGCTAGAGACCGGGCTACAGAAGACCGAGACTCAAACAACGGCCAATGACGATAGACTGACAGATATAATGTGGAAGTTGGAAGACTCCGAAAATAGGCTGCGATGGAATAACCTCGGACTTTTAGGAATTGAAGAGAAAAAAGAGGGTCAAGATATTAGAGGTTTTGTGATAAAATTGTTTAAAGCTGTTTTTCCGGAGCTCTCTCATTGGTCATGGGACACTGAGATTCAAAGAGCCCATCGATTTCCCCTTACGCAAAAAAAGAATCCTGATCCAGGAGCAAAACCTAGGGCCATCCTGAATTTTTTACTACGGCAAGCCATTTTTGAAAAAGCACGTCCTGATACCAAAAGAACTGCTGAAGGTCATACTTTCTTTGTGCGTCTGGATTTTTGCCACGCACCAGTGGAACAGAGGTGGCGGCTCCGTTCATTGAGCACCCCTTTCCAAAAGAGGTGTTCTTAATGAACCCCGCACGGCTTAAAGTTATTTTTCGTGGCAAAATCCGGGTTTTCACTTCTGAGATACAGGCCGAGGACTATTTAAAAGAAATTCCTGTGGGCTAAATGACTCTAAGTCTATCAGTATATTTGTAGATTTAACCTGCAGTGGTCTTTGATCTTTTGATTTGATCGATTTTCCCCTGGGTAGATCTGCATGGGATTCAATCCTATTCTATTTGGGAATGTTCGCTCACTTTTGTATGCATATAGACAGGGAGCGACCAGGGCACACTCGGGAAGTGGGAGGCATCACTGGGGTCTGAGGACCTATTTTGCCTGTGTTTGGAGGGGAGGGGTCAGGGGTGGTGCGGGGGAGGGGGATCGGCTACGAGGGGCACAAATGGTAGGATTCGAAACGATGTCTTTTGATAAACTCTCCGTATTGAATATTATTATGAAGTGCTGGTTATACTTGTTTTCTGGAATATCTTTTTTAAGAGATGGCTAATATTAGAATTGTATCCATAAATATATGTGGGCTTAATAATCCGATCAAATGGCGAAGAGTGGGGGAAGATCTGCGATTCTTGCGGGCAGATGTTCTCTGCCTGCAGGAAACGCATATAGAAGGTAGTCGTCATAAATTGCTGGAATTTGAGGGATTTCAATTAGTCTCTTGGACTAAACTTGAGGCTAAGACTAAAGGAGTTGCAATCCTAGTAAGACGAGTGAAGGTGAATATAACTCGATCTCTGGCTGATAGTTTGGGTTGCTGGGTAATTGTATATGGTGATTTTCAGGGCAAAAATATCACTCTCTGTGTTTTATATGGCCCAGTTTTGGACGACCCAGAATTGTATAAATGGCTTAGCCTGGAGCTGATAGGATGGCTATCCCCGCTTATAATATGGACTGTGGATTATTGAATCAACCAGAGAGCGCATACACTGGGAGAAAACCTAAAGTATATAAGGCTCTAAGCTATCTGATAGAGATTCATGGGCTAATTGATGCTTGGGCGTTTTTTAATCGGGGTGATCCGGGTTTCACTTTTTTTTCAGCACCACATAAAATCTGTTCCAGGCTTGATTATTTTTTTATATCACCAGCTCTTAGTCAAAGCTCTAGTGTCATTAGATATCCTCGTGTGATGTCGGATCATAATCCGCTTGTACTGGAGATGAAGATACAGGCATGTAAGAGCAAAAGTGATGTCTGGACGTTTAATTGTGGCCTGCTTAGTGAAAAGGAATTCGTGGATACTATGCCCCCCTGGATTTTACAGTTTTTAGAGGAAAATAAGGGTAGCACAGGTATTCAGAATATTTGGGATACTCTTAAGGCTACGATCAGGGGTGAAACTACAAGATATGGCTGGGATGCTCAAAAAAAAGAAAAGGCTAACTTACAGAGGCTGTATAAAGAATTGGAAAAAGCAGAGGTGAATCTGTCTCACTCGATACAGATAGGTGGGGATAGCGATTTAGCCCTAACACGGATTGCTATAGCAAAATCTGCAATTACAGAACGTTCACAGGCGAAAGCTGCTAGCAAATTTATTGCTTGGAGATCTAAAATGTTTGAGAGTAGTGAGAGAGCAGGGCATTTGTTAGCCGCAAGAACTAAAGACAGAGAAGCAACTATACGTATCAAGACGATTCAGGATCCCGATTTGGGGCCTATGTCTGAGGAGAAAACCATTGCTCTTGCATTTCAGAAGTTTTATAAAAAATTATATTATGATGATATTTGTGATAACGATGCACTTCAGGTGGAAATTCAGGAATATCTGAAGGGGATCGGGGTGGATACACTAACCTCAGAAGAACGAGAATCATTAGACGCAGAAATTAGTATTAAGGAGCTTTGGCAGGCTATAGATTCTCTCCCGAGGGGCAAAGCCGTTGGCCCAGACTTTCTGCCGGGGGAATTGTATAGGATATTTCGACCTCAGCTCACCCCGGTCATGTTAGAACTATTTCGTAGAGTTCAGGGTGGGGAGGCTCCTCCGGAGTCTTGGCGAGGTGCCCGAATTATAACTTTTTTAAAAAAGGATAAAGATCCATCAGAATTGGGATCATACCGCCCTATCACGCTCATCAATAGTGATATTAAAATTTCTGCCAAGATATTTGCCAATAGAATTTCTGGGGTAATTAAGAAACTTGTTTCTGTCCAACAACATGGTTTTGTCCCCGGGTGAGAAACTATAGACCATACAAGCCGTGTTATTTCACTGTTTGATTTTACTAAGGTTTCAGGAGACCCTATGGCCCTAATTCTGTTAGATGCAGAGAAGGCCTTTGATAGGGTCTCCTGGCCTTTTTTATGGGCCGTGTTGAAATATTATGGCCTAGGAGAAGGAATCATGAGGGCGATTCAGAGCATGTATAAACAGCCGACGGCCCATATTTCAGTTATGGGGATCCAGACCGGTTCAATTAATATTTTAAGAGGTAAACGCCAGGGTTGCCCCTGCTCCCCTTTATTATTTGCAATTTATATAGACCCACTTATTAAAAAAATTCTTTTGAATGATTTGATTTGTCCAGTGAGATCCAGGGGTGGTAACACGAAAATACTGGGGTATGCATACGATCTAGCCATTCTGACAGACACTCCTCAGGCAGCACTGTCAGAGATCTCAAACTTAACTTCACAGTTTGGCAAGTTGTCTGATACCATTTAAATAACTCCAAGACTCAAATTATATCCAATGATAAAACTATGTCGGTGGATCCTCGGGTTATTGGCAGGGCCAAATACCTAGGAATTGTAATAAGCTCTAATCCCGAGGAAATTGTCGAGATCAACCTTAAACCACTGTTAGGAAAGATGGAAAAAGATACTAGAAAGTTTAACAATCTTCAATTAACACTGATGGGTCGCTGCAATGTTGTTAAAATGATTTTTCTACCAAAAATATTGTATCTTTTTAGGGCGATTCCTGTTTTGTTTGAGCAAGTATGGTTTAGGAAGCTAGAACATCTAATCTCATGGTTTGTATGGGAAGGTAAAAGACCTAGACGAGCCAATAAATATATGACATTACCCAGGGAGAGGGGGGTTGGTCTTTACCAAACTTTCAGCTTTATTGTTGGGCAATTACATTAAGACACATTGCTGTATTAATGGATTCTGTGGACTTAGAGGTCTCTGAGCTTTCTACGTATTGTTTAATTTATGGGGAAGAGGTCAAGGGGTTGCTATTCAGGCATATTGATTTTGCGTATTTCAAACGTGTGAGGTTTAAAGTCTTAATGGCAGCCTTTAAAGTCTGGACCCCTGTGCGGAAACTATTTAATATAGGAAGGATACATGTGTATACTCCGGTAATGGGTAATACCCTCCTGCCTGAAATATTTGCAGACGGGTATTTCAGAGAATGGACTATGCATGAAGTTATAATGTTAGGGGGATTTGGTCTCTGCTCAGGGGGTGCGGACATTTGAATACATAAAACATAAATTTGGTATTAGTAACCAGCATTTCTTTAAGTTCTTACAGATTTGCAACTTTCTTTCTAGGAAATCTGTTAGTTGGACCCCTATCCCACTAGTTGAGGCTATCAGAGGGGGGCACTCTAATATCTCTATAATCTATAAAAGGTTGAATGAAAGGCGGAGTGATGATCTACCTAAACACTTCAACCGATGGCAGATTGGTTTACAAGCTGGGCAGGAGGTTTGTGAAAACTCATTATGTTTTAGTTATACTGCCACTATATCTGCTAACCTCCAGGTACAATGTTTTAAAACATGGTTCAATTTGTATATAACTCCACACCATATACAACAATGGGGCGGGATCACGGGAATCAATTGTCCTAGGTGTGGGGAGATAGCAGCTGACAGTATCCATATGTTCTCTTCTTGCTCTAGTTTAACTCCACTGATAATTAAAATAGAACAACGGTTGGAGCAAGTGTTCGGTTATCAGATACAACTGTCTTCGCAAGCCATTATATTGGGGGTGGCAGATATAAGTATGACGCTGCCAGAACGGAAGCTATTTTATATAGCTATGGCTACAT
The DNA here is from genome assembly GCF_964263255.1 of Lissotriton vulgaris. NCBI lineage: Eukaryota > Metazoa > Chordata > Amphibia > Caudata > Salamandridae > Lissotriton > Lissotriton vulgaris. The sequence continues at coordinate 68,978,747 of NC_141695.1, forward strand.
TTAGATTATGTCTAGCAACAGTGTGGTTAGATCCTTCTCCCCCCTGAGAACATGAGTGGTTCAATAAGTTTTTGAATGTTGGGAAGTGGGAGCTGTTGGTTTTCAAGAGGAGAGGCATACGGGCTCGAAGAGAGGCCGAATCAGTTTGGGAGCCGGTAATTAATTGTTTGGAAAATTTAAACTGGTAAAAAAAATCTTCATTGTATATAATGAAAAATAATGGGATTCACCTGTTTCATAATATGAGTTTATCATATTTTCTTTTTCTTTTCTTTTCTTTATTCTCTCCCCTTGTAGCGATCCCTGGGAGGGTGGGTTAGGGTGGGGTTCTGGGGTATAATATAAAAATGGGCAGCAATGACACAGATGTAATGCACTATGTATTGTATACTTTCTGTTTTATCTTCTGTTTATATGCAGAAATGTGATGTCTTGCTACTCTTTAATAAACAATTATAAAAAAGAAAATAAAAAAAATATTTATCCATAACAAAAAAATATAAATAATTAATTACAATTACATTTCTTCCCACCCAATTCCCCATTTAACCCACAACCTGCTACAGAAATAAAAACAAAAATGAATTACAATTAATTTATAATTTCTAAAAAGTATTAATTAATTAAGTATATTTTAATTACTTCCCACCCTATTCCCTTATAAACCCACAACCCGCTCCGGTACTAAAACATAAAATTTACTTAAAAATAACATTATTAATTTATAGAAATAATACACATATAATTAAAAAAATTGAAATACTTAACAAAAACATATTATACATACAAAATTAAATACATACAAATAATACAAATATCGATATTAGTAACATAGAAATTAGTTACATCGATATGTATGCTATCGATATTACTAACTTCGATATTACTTACATCGATATAAATAATTTCGATATTACTTATCTAAGGGTCGATATTCTGTCCAACGATATTCTTGACATCGAAACTCTGTACCTTCGATATTTCAAACTTGATATTTCTGTAGGTCGACAATTAGGATTCGATATTTTGACTGTGTACTGTCTGTTTGTACTGAACGTAAAATTTCTGTGTGTTTCTGAGTCCAATTAGTTAGTTTGAAATCAGGTTTTATTAATTCGTAGATAGTTTTAACCCTCTCTGCATAATTCAGAACGTAAGTTCTTCCAAAATTCAGGAAACCTAGAATTGATTGTAAGTTTTTCATCATTTTTGGAGCTTGGAGCAGAGCACATTTCTCTAAGAAATTGGCTGCCAGGCTTTTCCCTTCACTTGATAACTCATATCCTAGAAATAGGACAGTGAGGTGGGCAATACGTGGCTTCTTAAAATTTAATTTGTACCCTTCAGGTGCAAACCCAAGTATAATGGTGTTCACTCTTTTCAAGTGCCTGTCCAAATAATCGTCTGTTAGATAAATGTCATCGACATAAGACAAAGTCCCATCATCATACTTTTGTAGTAAATCTGTTACTCTGGCTGAAAATAATCCTGGGCTATTGTTGAATCCCTGGGGGAGACGGAAAAATTGCCTCTGGGCCCCCATTCCTGAGAAAGCGGTCAAATACCTGCTTTCTGGTGCAATGTTTTGACAGAAGAAACCATTTGAAATATCTAATGCTGTTTTATATTTTTTGCGCACAATGTTATTCATCAGTGCTGCACTGTGTGAATTTTGTACTGCAAATGTTTTACAGCAAGAGTTTAAGGGGTCATTAGGATGTCGGGCGGATTGCCTCTGCCAGGCTGGCTGTAGCCACCGCCGGCTAGCGGAGGCAATCCGCCCGACATCCATTGCCCAATTCCCCCCCGCCATATTAGGATGGCGGGGGGACAGCGGTGGTGAAAAACACCGCCCGTCTGTTTTCAGCCCCTGTCGCCTTGCGGCTGGAGTGGACAATGTTTAATATGGTGGCGGTGTCTGTTAGACAACGCCAGCCATATTACAATGGATTCAGAAAAGGGGGTGGTGATGAACAGAGTGTCTGAATTAAACAGACCACTCTTACCCAGTCCAAAGATCAGGGCTTGATCCATCACCATTATTTATCTCACTGCACCATCCCAGCTCAGAACCTGGCTATATGCAAATCAGTCTGTCCCTGGCCCAGTGCATCATGGGAACAGGGCAGACTAAACTACCAAGCCAATTCTTCACCAGAAAGGAGACAAGCTACCGGGGACTGGTTTCTGGCATTTCAGCCGTCTTCGGCCCGGCTTGCTTGAATCCTGATGGTGCAGTGAGAAAGGGACTCATGTCTGAGTATACCCTGCCACACCTATAGTGGCCAAAATCGATTCAGAAAAGGGGGTGGTGATGAACAGAGTGTCTGAATTAAGCAGACCACTCTTACCCAGTCCAAAGATCAGGGCTTGATCCATCACCGTTATTTATCTCACTGCACCATCCCAGCTCAGAACCTGCCTATATGCAAATCAGTCTGTCCCTGGCCTAGTGCATCATGGGAACAGGGCAGACTAAACTACCAAGCCAATTCTTCACCAGAAAGGAGACAAGCTACCGGGGACCGGTTTCTGGCATTTCAGCCGTCTTCGGCCCAGCTTGCTTGAATCCTGATGGTGCAGTGAGAAAGGGACTCATGTCTGAGTATACCCTGCCACACCTATAGTGGCCAAAATCGATTCAGAAAAGGGGGTGGTGATGAACAGAGTGTCTGAATTAAGCAGACCACTCTTACCCAGTCCAAAGATCAGGGCTTGATCCATCACCGTTATTTATCTCACTGCACCAACACAGCTCAGAACCTGGCTATATGCAAATCAGTCTGTCCCTGGCCCAGTGCATCATGGGAACAGGGCAGACTAAACTACCAAGCCAATTCTTCACCAGAAAGGAGACAAGCTACCGGGGACCGGTTTCTGGCATTTCAGCCGTCTTCGGCCCGGCTTGCTTGAATCCTGATGGTGCAGTGAGAAAGGGACTCATGTCTGAGTATACCCTGCCACACCTATAGTGGCCAAAATCGATTCAGAAAAGGGGGTGGTGATGAACAGAGTGTCTGAATTAAGCAGACCACTCTTACCCAGTCCAAAGATCAGGGCTTGATCCATCACCGTTATTTATCTCACTGCACCATCCCAGCTCAGAACCTGGCTATATGCAAATCAGTCTGTCCCTGGCCCAGTGCATCATGGGAACAGGGCAGACTAAACTACCAAGCCAATTCTTCACCAGAAAGGAGACAAGCTACCGGGGACCGGTTTCTGGCATTTCAGCCGTCTTCGGCCCGGCTTGCTTGAATCCTGATGGTGCAGTGAGAAAGGGACTCATGTCTGAGTATACCCTGCCACACCTATACTGGCCAAAATCGATTCAGAAAAGGGGGTGGTGATGAACAGAGTGTCTGAATTAAGCAGACCACTCTTACCCAGTCCAAAGATCAGGGCTTGATCCATCACCGTTATTTATCTCACTGCACCATCCCAGCTCAGAACCTGGCTATATGCAAATCAGTCTGTCCCTGGCCCAGTGCATCATGGGAACAGGGCAGACTAAACTACCAAGCCAATTCTTCACCAGAAAGGAGACAAGCTACCGGGGACCGGTTTCTGGCATGTCAGCCGTCTTCGGCCCGGCTTGCTTGAATCCTGATGGTGCAGTGAGAAAGGGACTCATGTCTGAGTATACCCTGCCACACCTATAGTGGCCAAAATCGATTCAGAAAAGGGGGTGGTGATGAACAGAGTGTCTGAATTAAGCAGACCACTCTTACCCAGTCCAAAGATCAGGGCTTGATCCATCACCGTTATTTATCTCACTGCACCATCCCAGCTCAGAACCTGGCTATATGCAAATCAGTCTGTCCCTGGCCCAGTGCATCATGGGAACAGGGCAGACTAAACTACCAAGCCAATTCTTCACCAGAAAGGAGACAAGCTACCGGGAACCGGTTTCTGGCATTTCAGCCGTCTTCGGCCCGGCTTGCTTGAATCCTGATGGTGCAGTGAGAAAGGGACTCATGTCTGAGTATACCCTGCCACACCTATAGTGGCCAAAATCGATTCAGAAAAGGGGGTGGTGATGAACAGAGTGTCTGAATTAAGCAGACCACTCTTACCCAGTCCAAAGATCAGGGCTTGATCCATCACCGTTATTTATCTCACTGCACCATCCCAGCTCAGAACCTGGCTATATGCAAATCAGTCTGTCCCTGGCCCAGTGCATCATGGGAACAGGGCAGACTAAACTATCAAGCCAATTCTTCACCAGAAAGGAGACAAGCTACCGGGGACCGGTTTCTGGCATTTCAGCCGTCTTCGGCCCGGCTTGCTTGAATCCTGATGGTGCAGTGAGAAAGGGACTCATGGATCTAGCCCTGATCTCTTGACTGGGTGAGAGCTTTCTGCTTAATTCAGAGACTCTGTCCCTCACCACCCCTTGTTGTAAATATTTTTGTCCACCCTAAGCGTGGAAGGGTATTCTCAGATGTGAGACCCTTGCTCATTGCACCATCAGGATTCAAGCAAACCGGGCCGAAGACGGCTGTAATGCCAGAAACCGGTCCCCGGGAGCTTGTTTCCTTCCCAGTGTAAGAATTGGCTTTTGTAGTTTGGTTTGCCCTGTTCCCATCATGCACTGGGACAGGAACAGACTAATTTGCATACAGCCAGGTTCTGAAACTGGGATGGTGCAGTGAGCTAAAAAACGGTGTTGGATCTAGCCCTGATCTCTTGACTGGGTGAGAGCTTTCTGCTTAATTCAGAGACTCTGTCCCTCACCACCCCTTGTTGTAAATATTTTTGTCCACCCTAAGCGTGGAAGGGTATTCTCAGATGTGAGACCCTTGCTCATTGCACCATCAGGATTCAAGCAAACCGGGCCGAAGACGGCTGTAATGCCAGAAACCGGTCCCCGGGAGCTTGTTTCCTTCCCAGTGTAAGAATTGGCTTTTGTAGTTTGGTTTGCCCTGTTCCCATCATGCACTGGGACAGGAACAGACTAATTTGCATACAGCCAGGTTCTGAAACTGGGATGGTGCAGTGAGCTAAAAAACGGTGTTGGATCTAGCCCTGATCTCTTGACTGGGTGAGAGCTTTCTGCTTAATTCAGAGACTCTGTCCCTCACCACCCCTGTTGTAAATATTTTTGTCCACCCTAAGCGTGGAAGGGTATTCTCAGATGTGAGACCCTTGCTCATTGCACCATCAGGATTCAAGCAAACCGGGCCGAAGACGGCTGTAATGCCAGAAACCGGTCCCCGGGAGCTTGTTTCCTACCCAGTGTAAGAATTGGCTTTTGTAGTTTGGTTTGCCCTGTTCCCATCATGCACTGGGACAGGAACAGACTAATTTGCATACAGCCAGGTTCTGAAACTGGGATGGTGCAGTGAGCTAAAAAATGGTGTTGGATCTAGCCCTGATCTCTTGACTGGGTGAGAGCTTTCTGCTTAATTCAGAGACTCTGTCCCTCACCACCCCTTGTTGTAAATATTTTTGTCCACCCTAAGCGTGGAAGGGTATTCTCAGATGTGAGACCCTTGCTCATTGCACCATCAGGATTCAAGCAAACCGGGCCGAAGACGGCTGTAATGCCAGAAACCGGTCCCCGGGAGCTTGTTTCCTTCCCAGTGTAAGAATTGGCTTTTGTAGTTTGGTTTGCCCTGTTCCCATCATGCACTGGGACAGAAGCAGACTAATTTGCATACAGCCAGGTTCTGAAACTGGGATGGTGCAGTGAGCTAAAAAACGGTGTTGGATCTAGCCCTGATCTCTTGATTGGGTGAGAGCTTTCTGCTTAATTCAGAGACTCTGTCCCTCACCACCCCTTGTTGTAAATATTTTTGTCCACCCTAAGCGTGGAAGGGTATTCTCAGATGTGAGACCGTTGCTCATTGCACCATCAGGATTCAAGCAAACCGGGCCGAAGACGGCTGTAATGCCAGAAACCGGTCCCCGGGAGCTTGTTTCCTTCCCAGTGTAAGAATTGGCTTTTGTAGTTTGGTTTGCCCTGTTCCCATCATGCACTGGGACAGGAACAGACTAATTTGCATACAGCCAGGTTCTGAAACTGGGATGGTGCAGTGAGCTAAAAAATGGTGTTGGATCTAGCCCTGATCTCTTGACTGGGTGAGAGCTTTCTGCTTAATTCAGAGACTCTGTCCCTCACCACCCCTTGTTGTAAATATTTTTGTCCACCCTAAGCGTGGAAGAGTATTCTCAGATGTGAGACCCTTGCTCATTGCACCATCAGGATTCAAGCAAACCGGGCCGAAGACGGCTGTAATGCCAGAAACCGGTCCCCGGGAGCTTGTTTCCTTCCCAGTGTAAGAATTGGCTTTTGTAGTTTGGTTTGCCCTGTTCCCATCATGCACTGGGACAGGAACAGACTAATTTGCATACAGCCAGGTTCTGAAACTGGGATGGTGCAGTGAGCTAAAAAACGGTGTTGGATCTAGCCCTGATCTCTTGATTGGGTGAGAGCTTTCTGCTTAATTCAGAGACTCTGTCCCTCACCACCCCTTGTTGTAAATATTTTTGTCCACCCTAAGCGTGGAAGGGTATTCTCAGATGTGAGACCCTTGCTCATTGCACCATCAGGATTCAAGCAAACCGGGCCGAAGACGACTGTAATGCCAGAAACTGGTCCCCGGGAGCTTGTTTCCTTCCCAGTGTAAGAATTGGCTTTTGTAGTTTGGTTTGCCCTGTTCCCATCATGCACTGGGACAGGAACAGACTAATTTGCATACAGCCAGGTTCTGAAACTGGGATGGTGCAGTTAGCTAAAAAACGGTGTTGGATCTAGCCCTGATCTCTTGACTGGGTGACAGCTTTCTGCTTAATTCAGAGACTCTGTCCCTCACCACCCCTTGTTGTAAATATAGCCATATTACAATGGGCATTTTGGCAAGCCTTTCCGTGGCGGTATTCCCCTGGTGAGGGGTTTGCTGTGGAATTTTTATAGCTGGTTGGACCGTTAAAGTCTGCATGACATATTGGACTAACTCTCTATGTATTTTTATTAACTGTTTCAGCTCAACTAACATTTTCTCGATGTCAGGATGTGGTGTATAACCAGCTAATACCGGCCATGTAGCTCCTGGTCTACCTAGTGGACCGAGCCTGGTAATGTGATTTTGATGTTGTAGGGCGCCATTAAACCAGAGCTGATGCTCCTGGTAAGTTAGCGGAATTTCAACGTCCTCGAAAGGAACGGATTCCGCTGGGTGTTCCTCTGCTTTGTAGTAGTGGAACTCGTGTGTTACAGCATTTGCTGCTGGAAAAGTTATCCATGAATAGAATACCTCTGTCTGCCAATACTCATGTGCCTCTATTACAAATATAATTGTACCATCTCTTGATGATACTCCACTATTTATTAGTTTGTTACACTCTTTCACTTCCCGTCATTTTGTTGACCGAAAGTTTGCAGAGCAAGTTTCAAGGAAACAAAGATTAGGTGCACAATATTTTGGAACACTGTATCCTTCAACGTTGAACAAACCAAAAACAAATACATAGGATTCTCGTCCGACTTAGTTCTGGCGGATACTAAGCTTTTACCCACTCCAGACGTCTATTGGAGTTTTTACGGAAAAAGGTGTCTGTGTGAAAAGCACAACTGAGTTACTCTAGTATCTAGCGTGAAATTATCGCCTTACCAAACATTGGGCACCATGTAGTGTAGTTCCTATATTCCCAATAGGCTCTGCGCATTGGAATAACATAAACAATAGTTTAGACGTAGGACTGAAGTCGACTAGGTCTCTATTGAATATGTTAGACTTAATTGTGAATGCCAGCTAGCTCACAGGTCACTTGAAACTTTCTCGAATAAACAAGAAGGGATTAGTTACTGACAACCATATAACATGACAACTTTGTTCCCCAAGAATAAGAAATATATCTTCAAAGTTGCAGAAACAATAGATGGCTATTTCAATCAGTCAATCGTGCATGCTTCGTTTCACCAGAAAAATAGAGAAAGGTTATTTATTGAGCAGTCTTCTTTCTCATGCAAGAGAAGTGAATTGCTACAATCATAATACTTTCTATGAAATAAAGTGCGTACTGTAAAAAGAGTATTATGAAATAATACTGTAAAAGCATGATATGGTTTCTTAGCCATAAGATACATTAAATAGATAAAATACATACAATGAGGAATAATGACTAAAAGTACTCAAGTCAAGTCAAGTCAAAGAATTTATATAGCGCACTACATACCCAGAGGGTCTCAAGGCGCTTGAGGAGGGGAGGGGAATTACTTGTCAAATATCCACGTTTTAAGTTCCTTTCTGAATGCTAGGTGATTCTGAGTAAGGCGAAGGAAAGTGGGAAGGGAGTTCCAGGTTTTAGCTGCCAGGTAGGAGAAGGATCTACCTCCCATGGTGGTTTTGTTGATGCGAGGTACAGTGGCAAGGGCTTGGTTGGATGATCGTAGCTGGCGGGAGGGGGAGTAGAAGGACAGTCGTGTGTTGAGGCCTTCTGGTCCGATTTCGTAGAGTGCTTTGTGTGCGTGGGTTAGGAGCCGGAAGGTGATCCTCTTATTGACGGGAAGCCAGTGGAGGTTTTTCAGGTGACCAGAGATATGTTCTTTACGCGGGATGTCTATTATGAGCCTGGCTGAGGCGTTTTGGATTCGTTGGAGTTTTTTCTGGAGTTTAGCGGTAGTACCGGCGTAGAGGGTGTTTCCATAGTCCAGTCGGCTCGTGACCAGGGCGTGGGTGACCGTTTTCCTAGTTTCGGTGGGGATCCAACAAAATGTTTTTTTGAGCATGCGAAGAATGTTGAAGCAGGATGAAGAGACGGCGTTGACTTGTTTGTTCAACGAAAGTGAGGAATCCAGGATGACGCCCAGGTTCCGTGCATGGTCTGTCGGGATGGGTGCTTTTCCAATGGCTTCTGGCCACCAAGAATCGTCCCATGCAGAGGGGGAGGTACCTAAGATAAGGACTTCTGTTTTATCTGAGTTCAGTTTCAGACGGCTATGTTTCATCCATTCGGCTACTTCTTTCATTCCTTCGTGTAGGTTAGTTTTGGCGGTGCTAGGGTCATTGGTGAGTGATAGGATCAGTTGAGTGTCATCCGCGTAGGAGACGATGTTGAGGTTGTGTTGGCGTGCGATGGTCGCGAGGGGGCTCATGTATATGTTGAAAAGGGTGGGGCTGAGTGAAGATCCTTGTGGCACGCTGCAGATGACTTCAGTGGCCTCTGACTTGAATGGTGGAAGGCAGACTCTCTGGGTTCTTCCGGTGAGGAACGAGGTGATCCATTCTAGTGCTTTTCCTTGGATTCCAATGTTTCTGAGGCGCTGTAGAAGGGTGTTATGGCAGACTGTGTCGAAGGCTGCGGAGAGGTCGAGGAGGATGAGGGCGACTGTGTCTCCATTGTCCAGTAGAGTTCGAATGTCGTCTGTTGCTGCGATGAGGGCGGTTTCAGTGCTGTGTTTGGCTCGGAAGCCGGACTGTGAGGAGTCGAGGGAGTTGTTGGCTTCGAGGAAGGCGGCGAGCTGGTTGTTGACAACTTTCACGATGACTTTGGCCGGGAAAGGAAGGAGCGAAATGGGACAGTAGTTTTTGAGTTCGGTGGGGTCCGCTGTGGATTTTTTCAGAAGGGCGCTGAGTTCAGCGTGTTTCCAGATCTCCGGGAAGGTGGCGGAGTTGAGGGAGCAGTTGATGATGTCTCGGAGGTGCGGTGCTATGATGGAGTCTGCTTTGTTGAAGATGTGGTGAGGGCATGGGTCTGTGGGGGCTCCTGAGTGGATGGAGTTCATCAGGCGGATAGTGTCCTCAGTGGAGATTGGGTTCCAGTCATTAAGGATGTTCGAGGGTGGTGAAGGTCCAGCAGATGGTTGGGTGGGTTGGTCTCCGGGTTGGTTGTCAAAGCTGTTGTGGATGTCTGCAATTTTGTTGTGGAAGAATGAGGCTAGGGAGTCGCAGAGGGCTTGAGAGGGGGTGATGTCGTTGGAGTTGGCCGAGGGATTGGTGAATTCCTTGACGATGTTGAAAAGTTCCGTGCTGTTGTGGGCGTTGCTATCTAGTCGGTCCTTGAAGGCGGTTTTCTTGGCTTTTCGGATCAGTTGGTGGTGTGTGCGAGTGGCGTTTTTGAAGGCTTCCTTGGTGCTGGTGGTTGGGTCTTTTTTCCAGGCCTTCTCAAGGGAGCGGCAGAGTTTCTTGGATTTCTTAAGATCATCGTTGAACCAGGAGGCTTTCTTGCTGCCAAGTTTGATTTGTCGTTTTTTCAGTGGTGCTAGGATGTCGGCGCTGTTGGATAACCATAGGGTGAGGTTGGTGGCGGCTTGGTCGGGGTTTGAGGAGTGGGTTGGGGCGTTTAGAAGAAGCGATGAGGAGATCTGGTCGATGGTGATTTTGTTCCAGTTTCTTTGCAGAGTTGGTTGGGGGTGGTTGTTGGGTTTGGGCTTGCTGTAGGTAAAGTGGACGCAGCTGTGGTCAGTCTAGAGGAGAGCCGTAGTGTGGCTGAAGGAGACATGGTTGCTGGAGGTGAAGATAGGGTCGAGTGTGTGACCTGCGATGTGGTTGGGGGAAGTGACCAGTTGTTTAAGTCCGAGGTTGGCGAGGTTGTCCAAAAGGGTGGTGGAGTTATGGTCGTTGTTCTTTTCAAGGTGAAAATTGAGGTCTCCCAGAAGGATGTAATCTTTGGATGGGAACGCGTGTGGAGTGATGAAGTCCGTGATATCCTCACTAAATTGTGCGCGGGGTCCTGGAGGTCTGTAAAGGAGGGTGCCTCTGATTGTGGTTTTGGGGTCGATGTGGATCTGGAAGTGAAGGTGTTCAGAGTTGGCGAGATTGACGTCAGAGCTGGTTGAGATGTGGATGGATTTCTTGTGGACAATAGCGATTCCTCCTCCTGTGTGGCCGGTACGGTCCTTGCGTATGATCTTATAATCTTCTGGGATGGCAATGGTGATGTCTGGGGTGGAAGAGGCGTTCATCCATGTTTCTGTTAGGAAGGCGACGTCCGGAGAGATGGTGTCTAGTAGATTCCATAGGTCAATGGCGTGCCTGTGGACCGAACGGGTGTTGAGCAAGATGCATTGTAGGTTGTTGGGGTCGGGAGTCTGTGGGGTGAACGAAGCGGAGTAGATGTAGGTGCCGCTGAATTTGCAGGAGTTGCATGAGAAAGGTCCATGGGTGTGTCCAGGAGCGGCTTGGACGCAGTTGGGGGAGCAGGTGAGGTGTAGCTTGAGTTAAAAAGTTTCTGCCATGAATCTATCCAAGAATTCTCTAAGGGTCTAATCAGCTCCGTACCTTGGTTATAGAATGAAGGAGGTCTTGTATCTCTCTCTCAGTACTCGATCTCCCAGTAACCCATAAGAGTAGCCGGGAAACACTGGAGCTGGATTTCTCCGCAGGAGAAAAGACAGCGTCTCTCTCAGTGACTCAGCTGGAGGGTCGGCTTCCTTTGGCACTCGCTACAGCTGGGCATCGGGCAAGTAGTTAGTCGATCTGGTCCAAACCACAGTGTGTTTGCTAGGGCAGATGTGGGAATATTTATACCTGGAAGGTGCCGAGTTTGACGTAAGGGTGGACATAATAACGTCACTAAGAACTCGAAGTTCCTTACACGCTCCAGGAGTTCTGGGACAAATCAATACTGAAGCAGGGAGAAGTCCCGTACTGCTGAAGGCTGGTTGTCTTCAAGAACTCGTTGTACTCTAGGAGCTTAGTGGAAGTATCCATGCCGTATTTGGACTGCATTGGCTGTGTCTAAATAGGGTTATGATTCGTATGCCTATATAAGGATATGATAAGTTATACCTATATAAGGGCATGAATCGGGAAAATTACACTAGAGTCCTAGATTCGTTTACAACACTATAATGGGGGTGACTTTAACAGCGTAGACAATGTACTCCTAGACAGATCAGACCCTCCATTGCGAAACTCCCCAGCAGCACGTGGCTCCCATGCATTCACTACTTGGAAACAGAGCTGGGGACTGAAAGATGCCGGGAGGACCTTACACCCCCAGGAACGGAACTACTCCAACTTCTCAATGGTTCATGAGGTGCATGTGCAACTATACACCTTCTTATGCTCAGTAGATGCTCAGCACAATGTTACTGCAGCGGAATACCTTGAAGTGGAGGCACCTTGTAACAGCGATGCCTGCATGGAGGCTTCACCCGGACACCCTGGAGGACCAGGTCTTCCTGGTAGAGATAAGGGGCAAAATAGCGCACTAATTTGAGGCCAACACGGGACAGCCTCATTGTCAAACACAAAGTGGGACACTTATAAAGTATAACATGTACCACGGGGTCAGGCGTGTCACCCTGGAAGAAATAGAGAGGACAGAGGCAACCCTCAGAGGGTTGGAATGCAGAAGGCCAGAACACCAGGAGCTTCAGCAAGCACTCTTAGATGCCAAGGAGGAAGTGGCGAGACAGACGGAGAAGCTTAGATGCTTCTATTATAAGAAATACCTTGAGTGTACTCATGCTGAGCATGACAATTCAGGATCGCTCTGGCATGGCTGATGAACCAGGTGAGTAGGGCCCACCCATGGTGGAAATAGAAGATGAGATGGGGGTCAGACACTATACAAAGGCAAATATCAACTAAGTCTTTGCTTGTTACTATGCTAAACTGTATAAAAGGTTGCAAGAAGACAAACCCACAGACACAAGGGAAGCAGGACGTGTGGGCTGCCATTAAAGGCATGGCAAGAAACAAGACCCCAGGTACAGACGATCTACTGGCTTTATATGTGGTCGAGTTGGCCCCCTGACTGGTCACAATGTACCACGAGGCACGAGAAGTCAGAATGCTATTGGAGAGTGCTAGGGAGGCCCTTATTGTTCCGGTACCTAAGCCAGGGAAGGAACCACACGATTATCCGGCCTACAGGCCGCTGTCCATGCTAAACATGGATTACAAAATTCTAAGCAAAATCCTTGCAACGCGCCTACTCCCCCACATGCCAGAACTAGTCCATGCAGACCAAGCATTAACCTGGGGCCACAACATTAGGCGACTCCTGGCTGTCATGGGATCTGATGGATACGATAAGCGAGAGGTGGCAGTGTTTGCAGTGGACATTGAGAAGGCCTTTGACACCCTGGAGTGGTCTTAGCTTTATGAAGTCCTGGTTCAGATAGGCCAGGGAGGAGGATTTCCAGCATGGCAATTGTACACATCCCCTACGGCCCGTGTACACACTGGGAGGAGTATTTCGCCTAGACAGAGGGTGGAGAGAGGCACAAGGCAGGGATGCCTCTTCTCCCCGCTCCTAATTCCACTGGCTATGGAGCCACTTGCTTGCAGGGCCACAAGTGGGCAGGACTATAATGGCCTGGGGGCAGGAGCAGTGCAGCATTTCATAGCCTTGATGTGTAGCTGACCTCTTGCTATTCCTCATTAATACGGTGGACAAACTGTGAAGAGCGCATGACATGCTTGCCCGATTTGGCACTGTGTCCAACCTCAAAGTTAACTGGCAAATATCCAGCTTATACCAAATGATGCCCGCCGCCGCCCCACTACCTTATCTAGATCACCTAAAATGGGAAATTAGCTGCCTGCAGTATCTTGGAGTCAAAATATACCACAGCACAACAGAATTACTAGAAGGTAATGTGGGTAGAGCGAAGCGGTCAACGAAAACTGCAATGGACTTCTGGGGAACACTGCAGCTGTCAGTAGCTGGGGGTAGCTGTCTTGAAGATGGTAACACCACCGCACCGACTATACTACTTTGGGACTATCCCCGGTGTGGATACCGCAAGCAACATTCAAAGAGCTTGACTAAATGGTTATGTCATTTCTCTGGGGAGCAGGACGCAGAAGGGCAGCTTTGGCCTTGATGCGCCGCCTCACTGTGTAGAAGCAGACACATGTATGGAACAGTAATACATCTCTCTATATGATGTGTCATAGGCGTGGAGCATAAAGGGACGTTCAGTAGATTTCCCCCAAGTGTATTTGCAAATGCCTTGCACTACATGAGAGTGAGAGAGCACTATGGGGTGTGTGCCTATTATTTGTAATAAATACCGGATGTATGTGTGCCTTAGGGACTCCAACACATGGAGGTTGATGCTTGTAACACCTGCTTCATATAGCTCTCTTCATTCTATAATAACCATGTAAGGAAAACACGTTAGAACTACCTACATATCAACATTTAGTTAGTGTGTAAATAAGTAACTCATTTTTAACCTTTTTTTAAACTATTATTAACTGCACAGGCATATTAGTAGTTAGATTTATGAACCAATTGTATTCCTAACATATTGTTTTGCTCTTTTACAAATTAAACACAAAACGTTCAATGTATGTACATTTCTTTATCATTTGCCACTACAGTACCTACAGAGATAAAGCACTGATATATTTTTATTGACACACATTACAATACACTTTGTGAGACCTTTATTCAAAGAGCTGCTGTTTATAGCTCTATATTGAAAGTAAAATGTAACCAGAGCATTATTAGGCATACAGTACATCTTCTGAATTTAGTTAGGCACAGAAATGTATACAAAGTCTGTTCATATGATAATAAGGTTGTGTTGTAAATAAATTGTTCACAACATATTCCATACACATAGCATCTTCTTGGTATTCGATGTCGCTAAGTTCATGCATATTCATGACATCTTCTTCAGATACCTGTCTGTTATCAATATAGTCTTCTTTATCAATAGATCACTTTACTTAAATGCTCTCTAATGTGCAGCCAACACAATCATCTTACACACATTGTACGGCTTATACAAAAGTCTACACCCAGATGAATACTGACATCAGAACCTTGATTGGATTAGGCCAAAGGTTTGCTACGTTTTAATGCATTATATGCTTCTTCGGGTGGTCTTTTTGGTTTGCTGAGAGGTTTTAACCACCAGGGCTTGGGAGCAAAATTTGGATTACTTAAATCAACAATCTGATTCTAAGACGTGCCAAAGATTTCTTCACACCAGTCTAAGTTCCGGTGCTGTGTTGCATGACAAGGAGAGTGCAGGAAAGCACCTTATTTACAGGACTATGGCACAATCATGCTCTTTCCTTTGCACTGACACACAATCAACCAGCCGAGTGACACACACACACCTTTTCACCATAGTGCATATGTTTTGTTCTGAAAGTGTTTTTTTTCCAGGAACAAAAATACTGTGCTTAGACCAAAGTCCGCACTTTTGAGACTTTGGATGTGTGCTCTGCAGTGCAGGACACATGCAATGTGAATTTCTTTAGGACATATTGCGACATTTCAGATTTTTTTTCACCTGCCACAAAGTGGTCTTTATTTGTAACCAAGGCCCAGGTTTACAAAGGTTTTGCATCAGATTTGCATTACTGTTTTAAAGCAGACCTAATGCAATATGCTTTTGGGATTTACAAACCAATGCCTCCCCCTCCCTCAAGCGCCTTGAGACCCTCTGGGTGAGTAGTACGCTATACAAGTGTTAAACTTGAACTTGAACTTGAATGTGGTATTTGTGTTTGTTTGTTAAGAAACATAACTCAAACCAATTTGAAGTGCTGCTTTACGTTAACCTGCAAAACGGGGACATCCATTGGGTGGTACATGGGCATTCCTGTGCAACCACCAATGGTTTTTGATGCAAAACCCTGTCTACTATCAATATTAGAAAGGGTTTTATGCCTCAAAAAATGCAGCCTGAAAGCATGTGCTAAAATGTGAAATGCTTTAATTTCTCCTTTCCTTTCAGACTTTGCATGTGTGCTGCACTGCAAAGACCACATACAAAGTGGGACAAGTTTTACAGCTTGTCTACGCATAGTATTTTGCACTGGCAAGTTACCCTTCCTGTACAAAACCTATTCTAGACTCACATAAACCCCCTTGCACTAAGGTGCACAAGTGTATGCCTGGCGCTTGGCAGCCTGATTTTGTGCTGGTGCGAGGAAGAGATTGCGTACCTCTGTAGATATGGTATGGTGCTTTCATGCTCTCTCCCTGTCATTCAAAGCAGAAGCTTTGGGTGCTGTGCTGCGTTGTGTGAGAAGTATGTAAATATGGACCCTTGTATACTATGGTTAGTTGCTGGTGTTTTATTTGAAAGAATATGAGAGGCTGGAATGCAAACACCCATGTTGCACTCTCTAAATGAGCCCTTGACACCGAGTAATGCAAACCTCCACTATGCGCTGCTTTGCAGGACTTTGAGGGAATTTTTCAATGCATAAGAAGTTTAGAGGAGCCCTAGCCGAGCTACACTGGCTTCCTGTGAAGCAGCGTGTGGCATTTAAGGCCCTCTGCCTTGTCTTCAAGGCCTTGCACGGAACCGGCCCCAAACCTCTGCAAGCCTTGTTTTCATGGTACACCCCTAACAGAACCTTGCGCTCTGCATCTGCCTGCCTGGCAATAGTACCCAATTACAGCAAAGTTAGAATTGGGGGCAGATCCTTCAGAGTCGCAGCAGCGAAGTTATGGAACAGTCTGCCCACCGATATCCGCCAAATCTCGCAACTCCTCCCATTTAGGAAGAGTATCAAGACCTGGCTCTTTCCCTAAAATGTTCCCCCTGCTCCCGTCTTTGTTTTACCTCAGTAAGAGTATTCTCCAGCGCCAGGAAACCTGCAAGGTGTCAGCAGCGCTCTATAAATTTATTAAATAAAAAAAAAAAATTAAATACGAAAAATGTATTTGCATGCACAACATAGCTTCCTTTTTGGAACACTAACCAAGCACAAAAGGTTTGTTATTCTGCACCAATATTTCCATTTTATTTTGACAGAAATATAATTCTATAAGAAATTGGGTTCCTGGTTGGCTGGGATACAAGCCCTGGTCAAGCAGTAACCACAATTCTAGTCCGGGTAAGTCACAAGCATACCTTAAGTTAACCTGTGCTCACCCTCTGGTAGCTTGGCATAAACCAGTCAAGCCTAACTTAAGAGGCAATGTGTAAAGTAGGTGTGCAAACAGTGAAAACACCACCCAAAAACATTTCACACCAGGTAGGAAAATAGCTTTCAATTTAATAAATAAAACAAGATCAAAAAAACAAAAATCCAATAAGCAGAACATGAGAATAACATTTTATAAGTAATAAACCGTGAAATAATGCTCAGAAGCAACAAGTCCTTTTTTGAGATTCCTGGTCGCGCTGGAAAGGAACAAAGTCAAACGTTCCGTCCAACAGCGATGGAGTGTGGGCCAGATACCGGGACCCCAGGAGGTCCGCTAAACGAAAGTACCTTAATCCTGGTTGCATCAACAAAGATGAGGGTTGCAGCCAAAGCTAAGCATTGATGCCAAACCCACAGCTGAGGAAATGCATCCATTTGCTCCATGCAGTGGAGATGATGTGTCGATTTTCTCCAAGCAACAGCGGCGATGCATCAGTGCAGAGGGCAATGCGCTCGTTCTGCAGATGATGCATCGACTCAAATCCTGCAGTAGAGAGTGCATTGGTTCTGAGGGCGATACGCTTGTTTCAGAGATGATGTGTTGCTTCTGTTCCTGCAACAGCTGCACTGCATTGATTCTGCTCCCAGAGCTGAGGTAATGCTTTAGTTCTATTGGAGTAAAGGAGCAGGGTGGTTGGATGTCTGTTGTATTCCTCAGTCTTTAGATTAGGAGGCCATACAACTAGCCCCTGGAGCCACTCTGAGTTCTAAAGAGAAGTGATGCAGGCCCCATCCTTCCCACCCAGGCAAAGAGGGCAGCTGGAAGCAGGTCAACACATGCAAAAAACAGTTTCTCCAGAGCAGCAGTCCAGCAGAGTGGCGGCCCTTCAGCAGCACAGCAGTCCTTCTTTTTGGCAGGATACCCACAAGTTTAGAAGTGTACTGAGTTGGTAGGGTCTGAAGTTCAGTTCTTATACCCAGTTGTGCCTTCTAAGTAGGAGTGACTTCAAAGAAGGGCTTTGAAGTGCATAGAGGTCACGCTTTCCTGCCCTGGCTTCAGAATCCCAACAGGAGATTATACAAATCTTTGTGTGGGTAGAGGACACAGCCTATTCAGGTGTAAGTGTGAGGCTGTTCCAGATCCTCCCTTCCATTCTGCCAGGATCACCCATAGAGTCACATCTAAGCTCCCTTTGTGTGTGGCTGTCTAGAGGGAAGACAAAAAGCCCAGCCATCACACAACCCAGAAATGCAAATAGAGGCAGGCTGTGTCAGGGTCTCTGTTGGTTCCTCAGGAGCAGTACCCACAAGAGGCCCACCTTCTGGAAGCTTAGACTTAGATATAGTTGCAACAGAGGATAAGAATAGCCAGATGAGGGGAAGATAATTAGGGAGGGTACTGTGGGGAGGGAGACCTGTAACAGAGAATTCAAATAGTTAACACTGTGTAGACGATAGGTAGAGGAACATATCATTTAGATTCAGCGCATCTCACATATCCTATAATTACCTATAAAAGAACTTTGGATTATACAGTCATTGTATCAAGAATGATTTACTGTGGTGTCATTCAGTATACTTCTGCTGATTCACTTTCCTTTTCTTACTGTGCTTTGGCTGTATCTCAGTTTGTTTTTGACCACTGCACACAGTACTTAATGCTAGCAAGGTTGTGTCAGTATTTCAGTCAGGTATTAGACTTATTACACGTTAATTAAGTTTAGCAATCCTATCCCTGTACTCAGTTTGCTAGTTGCCACTGATATGGTAGATATGTTTGGCAATCCTCAACAAACGTACTGTCCCTCGAAGTCTGGAGGATGGCTCAAAAAACGGTGTCCATGATCTCAATGTTTAATTATGCAAATGTGGTGCTCGTAGATCAAGACTGTCTTAGCAAATGTTCACTCTGAGCTGCAATCAGCAATTACACCAAAGAAGTCTGAGTGCTCTAGAAACAATGTTCTCTGGTTGAACCACTATACTTAAATACAATGCCGGAGCCTCTTACCTGCTCCAAGTCAGGTAAACTCACCACGTTTCCTTTCTTCCTTCTGAAGTCGTGGGCTGCTGCACAACGCCTCTGCGATATTCTTATCAATGGGCATTTGCCGCATGATGAAGCTGCCAGGGCAGACCTTCAATACAATAGCAGGAACTCAATAATCCGCATTAGGCCGATGGGCATGACGATTTTTTAAACAGCAAGCATGTCAGCATATTGGCCATGATGGGCATTCTCTCTGGTGAACGATAAAACATAACATAAAGGAACATTTATTCTAATGTAATCCTGGTACAATTCAACATATAATCAGCACAGCATATATGTACCTACAGTTACTTTGCATGTGTAATTTGCACAATGAGTTGAGCACCACATTAGCACTATATATTAGTTCAGAAGTGCACAGTGATTCGGACACAGTGTCTCATTCCCAAGTAGGCTATTGTTGGGGCACCTGGAGAGTTAATGACACTGCAGGCACCCCAGAGGCTAAGAATAGGAAAATGTGAACTTGCTAACAGTAAATTTTCAAACTTGCAATGATAAATTCAACTTTGCCATTAAAGAGGATTTATCATTACAATTTCAGAGCTATAAAGCATGAAAGATTCACTTCCTCTCAATTAGGATTCACAGCATATTTAAAGTAATAATTAATCTCCAATGTTATCCTAAGAGAGGGGTAGGCCTCACAGTAGTGAAAAACTAATTTAGGAGTTTGTCACTACCAGGAAATACAAAACTTAAGAGTACATGACCTACCTTTTATTTATACAGCACCTTGCCCTATGTAATTTTAGGGGAGTTCTGAGAAGTTGGCCTGGTATATGAAGATCACTAATTCTAGTGAGCACCTTGCACCAGTCCAAACGACCCTTGTGGTGATTGGTTGTAAGTCAACCTTATAGACCAGCTATCTTAGGGGTAGCATGGACAAAAGCAGTCTTAGGCTAAACTCAAGAGGGCATGTGAAGCCAGCTGTTTTACCATATGCAATCCTTTAAACATTAAATGAAAGGACACCACTCATGTTATATATTATAAAATATATGCATTTATTTCTAGAATAATCCCCTATACTCTTTATGAGCACAGAAGAACAAGCGTTAAACAAAGAACTTAATATAACGTACAATAAGGTGCACAATTATGGATAGGCCGGGTGGCCACTCAAACCATATATTAAAAAAGTGGTATAAGTACCACGTCATGAACAATGGTGAGGCCTAGGACCTTGGGAATCCCTGGGCCTACACTGGACTAACACAGGTTAGGACATAGGAGGCCCACAGGATGCGGGTGCAGTGTCTATAGGCAGCCGCGTTTACCATACAAGTCAATGGTGCGTAAAAATCAGAAAGTTATAGGTTTGGGAGTCTTCCGACTGGACTAGAACTTAGCCACTTGAGACTAGGACACTAGGGATGTAAATCGTTACCTCACCCACAGGAAGGGGGTGCATAGGTGCCAAAGTGTGTCGGTTTCTTCGTGGAGTTCTATGGAGCCTGGAGGAAAAGATGCTGCAGGCGACCAGGAGAGAAGAGTCCGGAAGGATCCAAGGGTGGATTGAAGATGTAGAGTACCTGAAAGCAGAGGGGACAAAGTCTAGGTCACTAGCCAGTGACCAGGATGGAACCAGGACGGAACCAGGCAATGTCGGGTTGCAATCAGGTGCTGTTGAGAAGTTTGTCTCCGCTGTCACGTAGACCAGGAAGTATCGATGATAACCAGGAGTTGAACACGGGCTGTCCAACAAAGGCTCTCACTGTCAACCCACGCA
Organism: Lissotriton vulgaris; assembly: GCF_964263255.1. Lineage (NCBI taxonomy): Eukaryota > Metazoa > Chordata > Amphibia > Caudata > Salamandridae > Lissotriton > Lissotriton vulgaris. The sequence continues at coordinate 68,999,334 of NC_141695.1, forward strand.
GGACTCGAAGATGGCTTCTGGATTGGACCAGCTAGGTCAGATCAATGGCTCCTTTTCAGGGGAGCTAGGGCGAGTCTGGAGCAACCAGACCAGCAGTTTAAATTTGAAGGTTCGTCGTCTCAGAGGCCCTAGCCAACGGGCAAGTGACTGGACAACACGTCGAGCAGGAAAAGTGCAAAAGGGCCCCACACAACACTTGGTGAGTGTGGAGAGGTGATCTTTGGTGCACAGGCTTCTTGGGGTGGGGACTTCTCAATCCCCAAAGCACAGCCTCGAGTGTATCTTGGGAGCTGCACAGGAAGCACTTTGCTGGCTTTCGAAGATGGCCGGTCCCACATCTCACGTCGCCTCCACGGGTCTCAGCTTTGCTAGGACTGTGGATCGGGCTATTGGAAGTCTGGGAGTCCAGGTCTTGTCAGTCTCTGTCGTTCGAGCTCCGGCCGGAGAAACGGCAAAGAAGACCTTAGAGCGCTGATGGTGCCTGCTTGCACAGGGTGGCCACTCCTTGACCACAAGGGAGATTCTTTAGTCTTCTACGTCGAGTAGGATGTCGAAGGTTCCAGAGTTTCATATCAAAGTTTCAGTCAGGATGATCTGATGTGCCATGGGACAGCTCCTAACTTTATTCCAAATCAAGGGGCTGGCTCACCTGCTAGGTCCCTCCTATGGGTGGGACCCAGGAAGGGGGTGGTAACACCCTTTTCACTTTGTCCAGTTTTGCACCAGAGCTGGGGCTGGAGTGCCCCAGCACCGGTTTTAACTGGACTTTGCATGGGACACCTTGTGTGCCCAAGGCAGTGTCTAGTTTCATTCAGCCCTCCCTGCCCCAATCCACTATCTCCTGTCTGGGGTGGTGTAACACCTCCCTGTGACAGGAAACCTATTGTCCTGGCCTCCCCTCCCAGGGTTTCAGTCAGCAACAGGAGGCCAGACTTGTGTCTATGGCAGCAGCATCCATTTTGTGATGCTGAGGCTCTGGTTAGATTTAACCGCGTTTTAGGAAAGTAACATGTCTTCTCCCTCTAGAAGGGTGGAATGCTACCCCCGTCACCAGGACTGGTGATTCCAAAGCGTATGACATCTTACACGACATGTTTTGATAAAGCCAAACAAGAGATAGAATTTAACAGCGAGGTTCATAATGCACTTAAGAGTATATGGTATGGCAATATCCCAGAACAGCTATAAGGACATGGTTCCAAAAGCTGCAGACAGGCTCAGCTCATGCTAGAGCACCATTCACATAAAACCAAGCACTCTGCCTCCAGGATTGTTAAGGCCTGCCATAGGAGTGACTTATAGGTATATATGTGTCCAGATATAGGTTTAGACATAGGTATACTATATCTAAGCAAGGGGTGATTATACCACCTTGCCCCAGCGAAGTGATCAGCCAGTTGTGTCAGTTTGGATGGCCAGCCAGGGGTGGCAAAAGATATGCTGCATCCCCTGGTAGGCCTTGGATGCACCTATGCCCTGGGTACCTATAGTACACTGTACAGGGGCTGATAAGGTGACCCAATACCCAATTGGAGATGTACCTAGGGTACATGGAGTCCATTTTACAGAGAGAGCAGATAGCCTGGGGCCCTGATTAGCAGTATCCCAGGCCAACTAAGTCGAAAACCAGCTAAACACTAGGCAAAAAATCTGGGGTAACCATAGTCAGGTATCCACCTTCCTACATAACCCCCCCAAACGAAAGGAGATAAGGCTATCCTTGACCAGGTAAGCCTATATTGCCTAAGTGGCCATATAAGGAAGTACCTGCACTAGCATGGTTACCCCCTGTCTCATGGTCCACTAAGCAATCCCTCACCCTAAGGGTATCAGAGGGTCTCCACCATAGGGAATCTCTACCTGTGGTGTGTTTTGGCAAAGTAAAAGGCTGGTGTGGGAATGGAGTATTGAAGTGAGGCTCCACTAATGTAGGGCTCAGCTTCCTCCAATCACTATCCACCATGGATGCCTTTCTTTCCGGGACTGAGTTGCACTGTGCTCTCAGAGTCAACCTCTGGCTGCCAACAGCTGGAGGTTGGGTCCCTTTAGTTGGCTTACTGGAGGGACAAATCAGGTTTGGGACCTTTGAGTCCCAGATTTGACTGTGCCCAACATAATCCATCTGGGGGCGGCTCCTAACTAAGTGTAAGGGAGATCCCTCAAGAGTTTTTGACTTTTTTACCTTGCTAGGACTGCTAGCTTTGGTGCCCCTAATCTGCTGATCGGGTGTTTTTTGTGGACAGGGGGCCCTTTGGGGTCCACCACTGGCACCTGACTTCTACAGCCCTGGGCTGACTGAGGCAGGGTAGAGAGGGGCAGGTTACCTGCTCCAGACTGGGTCCCACCTTGGAAGGGTCCACTGACATCACAGGCTCTGCTAGGCTAGGCCTGACTACCTCTGGGGCAGTTTCTTCACAAGGGGTAGGATCAGTTCCCTGAGGAGGCTGATCCTTTTCTAAAGTCTGGTTGGAGGGAGATTTCTCTTCCTCCTCAATGCTCTCTGTTTGTGTGGAGTGATCGTTAGTTTCAGGCTTCACAACACATGAATCTGTTTGAGTTTGGGCTGTGGCCATCACAGCCCCACCAACCTTTTCAGGAAGGGACTCAGTTTGGGTTTGGGCTGTTACCATCACAGCCCTCTCAACCTGTTCAGGGAAGGAATCTGCGTGAGATTGGGCTGAGACTGGCACAGCCCTCCTGACCTGTTCAGGGGGGGCAACTTGGATTGGGGCTGTGGCTATCACAGCCCCACTAACCTTTCCATGGAGATTTACATTTTTGGAATGGGTTTCTTGTTCCACCTCTGCCCAGGCTGAGATCTCTAGATCATTCCCCAGTAGACAATCTACAGGCAAGTTTGATGACACTGCCAATCTCTTGGGCCCAGTAACACCTCCCCAGTTGAGATTTACCACTGCCATGGGATGATCTTTATGCACTCCATCAATGTTGATCACCTGGTATGTGGCTCCAGGTAAAAGTTGCCTTGAGGGGACTAGACTCTCAGTCACCATAGTGATGCTAGCCCCTGTGTCTCTATAGGCCTCAAATTGTAGACCATTGATGAGGGGCTCCTGTCTGTACTTGCTCAACGTGTTGGGACAAGCAGTGAAGTTGGCAAACCCCATGCCATTTTCACAGACAAGAGTAGCTATGGTAGGGGACCTGGTTAGGCCAGAGTCCACCTAAGTTCCCCAAGTAAACCCAGCCAAATTCTTGGGGGCACTCCCAACACCTGGGGGATTACTACTAGTAGTAACAGGAGGTGTTGGACTATTACTTGGATGAATATTCTCCTTATTGCTGACCTTAGGTCAACTGCTGTCAGTCTTCCAATGGCCAGGCTTTTTACAAGCATGGCAATAAGGTTTCCTAACTGTAGAGTAACTGTGTCTTGTGTCCCACCCCCATCCTTTGAGTTCTGGGGCCCTGGGGAAGTCTTGTCTTTAGATGTATCCCCACCTTTCTCTTGAGGCTTAGTAGACTCCTTCTTCTGGTCATTACCCTGATTTCTAGGCCTAATCCTGGTTCTGAGCCATTTGTCTGTCCTCCTACCCATTTCTTGTGGATAGGTCAGATCTGAGTCCACCAGATGCTGGTGCAAAAGCTGTTTTTTTTTGGTTCATAAGAGTTTCATTGATAATTGCCAGTTTAACACTGCTTTAAGCCTACAACCCGGAGGCCGGCTGCTTTTCATAAACATGTTTGAGAAATGCATTTTACACAGCTGTTTAGCCGACAACCACCGGTCCGGCAGCAGAATATCTGAAATGGCCCACATATCAGAACCTTATTTATTACAAAATCACATTGACTCTTACTTTTTGTATTTTTTTTTATAATATAACTTTGACTCCTTGACTCAGTAGTGTAAGAAACCTCTTATATCTCTGCCCTATTCATGCATACGATCCCCCTAGTGGTCCCTCTAGGCGTACGCATTACATGTCTTTGTTCAGATCACATCCCACTACTCCCACCCTGGTGCATATTGCCTATCGCCCAAACAATATAGACCTGTAGTATTTTCAATTAACTGATCTTCACCCTCGTCCTCCTCATCCTCCGAACTTTCAATGCCGTCTTCTGCCAGCGGTTCACATATATCCCCCGGTACTTATTCCAGGGTGTCCACACTTTATTCCATTTACGCGGGTGTGCTCTCTTTTCATACACCGCCCTTTCTGTTACCATGATCATATCCATATTCCTGCACCATTGGTGCAGAGTTGGAGTTTCCACCGCCCCCCATCTCTGAGCTATATCACGTTTGGCAACCATGAATCCTATAATCGCCCATACTTGACCTTGACGTGTCAGCTCGGTAGGACCCCATATATGTAGTAAGGCCGTACGTGAATCAGGTACCAGTGTAATATCTTGCGTCTGCGAAATGGTACGAAGTATCCGTCCCCAATAATCTAAAATATTGGGGCACTCCCAAAGTGTATGTAGGAATGTTCCTTCCCCGCCACAACCTCTCAAGCAATACGGGTGTTCCGCCCTGTGTAGTTTGTGGAGGCTGGTCCTAGTGAAGCATATTCGGTGCAGGATATTCAGTTGCACTAGACGGAACCTTGCTGAAATGCCAGCCTCCCTCGGGGATGCTAGTGCTGCATTCCAGTCCGTCTCATCCATATCTCCTATTTCATCTACCCATTTTTCCCGTAGCTTGACTAATGAATCTGGCAGGTTGTTTATCAGCTTACGGAATGTGAGGGATGTGCGCTAATCTGCATGTAGTCTGTCAGTAATTGGTCCTCCAGCGGAGAGGACTCCGGGAGTTTAGTTCCCGCTGTATTACTGTCATAAGTGTGTGCCTAATTTGAATATATCGATACGTTTCATTGGGGCCTAGGTTATAGGTCTGTTGGAGGTGTGAGAACGAAACCACCCCATCTGATGCCCACATGTCCCCCACTGTGGAGATACCTATATTATCCCATAGGGTGATTTCTCTGGTGCGGCGTAGGTGCCTCAAAACGTTGGTGTCCCACAAAGGTGTTAATTTCGTTATGACTCCCTTCCAATTAAGCTTCGCCTGTGCACTATGCCAGAGTGCACTGTGCTCTTGGTTTGGCCCCTTTAGCTTTCCCGCCAAACCTTTATGGTGTAACGGCGCCAGCAAACTATGCATGCCCAGCTGTGATCTGTCAGCTAGGTAGGCTAGGTCATCCTGTGGGGCATGTATCCAATGATTGATGACCTTAAGTTGAGCTGCCCAATAATATAGTTGTATATTTGGCAGGGCTATCCCTCGGTCATACCAGCTTCTATTAAGTTTTATATGTGCTATTTGTGGCGGATGTTCGTCCCAAAATAAGCTGTTCACCACTGCTGTCACCTTCTTTAGATAGCCTGGTGGCACCAAGTGCGGAGCATTCTTCAGCACATATAAGAATCGTAGCAGTGCCATCATTTTATATAATGCTGCCCTCCCCAACAGCGTCAGAGGAAGTGTCTTCCAGTGTCTGACATCCCCTTTTAGTCTAGTCAACGGTGGCAATAGGTTTTTTTCGTAGAAGGCCGAAGCATCACGTGTGACGTGTATACCCAGGTATTTGAATGACATGCCCGCCATTTCCAGTGGGCAGTCGTTTGGAAGAGCCGGAGATGGACCCCTCAGTTCGTACATGACAGATTTAGTCTAGTTTATCGTATATCCAGACACCTGTCCGTGCGCTTCGCACAGTGCAAGGAGTACTGGGATGCCCTTTTCCGGGTCAGTAATATATATCAGCATGTCGTTGGCGTACAGGGACACTCTGTCTTCCCAGTTGTTCCCCCATGTAATCCCTCTGAGCAATGTAGTGGTTCTAAGGATTGTAGCCAGAGGCTCCAGGACTAATGCAAACAATAACGGCGAGATCGGGCATCCCTGCCTCGTCCCTCTGTTTAATGGTATCTCACGGGAGAAGTGCCCATTAGCCATCACTCGTGCCACCGGATTATTATACAAAAGCCGTATCCATGAGATGAATTTAGGGCCAAAGGCCATATGAGTCAGCACTACGAAGAGGTAGCTCCACTCCACCATATCGAATGCCATCCTGGCATCCAAGGACAGAATGGCCGTCGGTTCAGTGAGCATATGAGCGAGCGCCATTGCTCCGTGAACTCTGTGGAAGTTCAATGCTGTACTTCTGTGTGGCATAAAGCCCGATTGATCTGGATGAGTCAGTTGGGTGAGATACGGCGTCAACCTGGTGGCCAGAAGCTTCCCTAATATTTTAGCCTCAACATTAAGAAGTGATATGGGGCGGTAAGACCCGCATTCCTCAGGTGGCTTGCCTGGCTTTGGGATAGCTACAATGATTGCCTGTCGCTGATCGAGGGGCATGATCCCTCTGGCTAGGCTATCCTCATACATAGCGAATAGGTGTGGGCTCAGCGTTTACGACATCGCCTTGCACCATTTGATAGGAATGCCGCTAGGTCCCATTGCCTTCCCAGAGTGAATTTTGTTTATGGCCTCTTGCACTTCTTCTACTGTAAGATCTGAATGGAGTTCATCTATTGCGTCTTGTGACAGGGTCGGTGTCGGCACGTTGTTTAGCGCCGCCACCACCATCTCTGCCGTGACCTCTACTTCCAGGGTATATACCGCTTGGAAGTGGTCGGCCTGTTTTTCTACAATTTCTGCCGGATGTGTGTGTGTCATCCCTCCCGCATCTTTCAGTTGCAGAATACTCCTACCCTCTTCCCTTCTCTTTTTCAACCATGCCAGGAGCTTTGCTGGCCTCATCTCCTACAGCATAAATCGTATGTGCTGTTGTCGCTATATGTTCCATAGTCCTCTTTTTCAGGTGATCCTCGTGTAGTTGTTGACATAGTTGTAGTGAATGTAGGGTGTCCGTTGACGGGTCTGAAATATGTGCTGTGGGTGCCACTGCCAGGCTTAATTCTAGTTGTGTGAGTTCTCTCCCTTTTATGCGTTTGTGCCCCGCTATGGTGGATATGGCCTGCCCCCCAAGGACTGTTTTATACGCTTCCCATAGAGTCGTGGAGGAGTCTACCGATGTTGTATTTTCATTAAAATAGTACCTGGTCACTTTTTTCAGCTTTTTTTTAATCGCTGGTATCGCAAGATAGCCTGGGCGTATCTGATACAGTCTCTTATAGGCCCTTTCCGGACATGACAAAGTAAGAGTCACTGGTGAGTGATCAGAAATACCCCTTGGTTTAATTTGTATTTCTTTTATGCTGAGGAGGCCCTCACCCAGAGTGAAGAAGTAATCAATGCGGGATAGACTATTGTGTGATGCTGAGTAGTAGGTATATGGCAGCTCATTGGGGTGCATGGTTCGCCATATGTCCACCAATACCTCTGCCTCTATAAACTCACTGAAACAGGAGGGGCCAGGCGTGTGTGTTGTGACAGGGAATCTATCCTGTGTGTTATGTATGACTGCATTAAAATCTCTCCCAATGATTAGGTCACCTTCCGGAAGTTCCAGTAGAAGCTTCCCTAGGTCCTGAAACGCAATGTTGTGCAACGCCGGCGGTATGTAGACCGATACTATAGTCAGTGGTTTACCCTCCCATTGTCCACTCACTGCCGCAAAGCGGTCTTGATCATCTGTTTTCGTAGCTTGAAGCAAGAACAGGGATGATTTCCACAGTAGAATTCCTGTTCCCATTGATCCAGAGGTGAAGTAGGAATGTACTATCATGTGGTAGCCTTTCCTATTCAACGCTTGACTTGCAGTTCCTACTAGGTGTGTTTCTTGGAGAAGAACCAATGCTGGATTCGTTCTCCTAATGCCCTGCATCACTAGAACCCGCTTTATTTTGTCCCCCAGACCCCTTACATTCCAGGACATGAGCTGTTGTGGCGTCACTGGTAGCATCTGCGGGTCTATCCGTGGGGTGTCAGCTTGTACTTCTTGAGCAATATATATCTTGGAGTAAAGCACCCTTGCCTGTCGCTAGGGATTCCCCACATGTTCGCCTGCACAGGACAACGTTTGTATTTATAGCAACCTTGCATTGTGTTCTTCTACTGTGAGTCAATTCGTCAACAAACAAAATCTCCTGTATCGAGGTGTGAACTTCTGTAACCCCTCCACCCTGAACTCCCCCCACCCTCATGGCGCATGGACTCACAACTGCCCTCCCCCCCAATTTAGCAGAGCGCTTAATCCCTTCCCCAAACAAAATACTTGCTCGTTGAGGTGAGGAATACCCCACAGTCGGCGACCTCTCATAATCTCTTCGGAGGCACTCTGCCCAGTGTCCAATGGCAGTCTCTTTAGGCAGCTATCTCACGTTACAATTGTTCATTGTCCACCGGTTGGTCTTTACCCCAGTCCAGGGTTTTCTTCCACCCTATCCGTCATTGGTGACTGCTCCCTCTCCTCATGTTCTGGAGTCCATGAGCCTGCGCGATCCTTGGTGTTGCGTTCACCCTGTGTCCTGCCCGATCTACGGTGCTGAGTGGCTGGCCTCCAACCCTCCAGCCATTCCCACGCAATCTCAGGAGTGTCAAAAAAACAAGTTTTATTTTCCGCTACTATTCGCAGTCTGGCCGGGAATATCATAGAGTATTGAATTTCTCTTGTCCTCAGTTCTCTTTTGACATCTAGGAATGTTCTTCTGCGTTGGGCGACCTCCGCCGTGTAGTCCGGAAAGAAGGTCAGTGTCACATTTTGCATTTTAATTGGAGGAGACTTCCGGGCTGCTTGCAAGATGGCGTCCCTGTCTCTAAAGTTAAACAGATGTGCTAGAATGGGTCTTGGAGTAGCTCCTGGTTTCGGTCGACCCCCCGGTACTCTATGTGCTCTTTCCACTGAGAAAAAGGCAGACAGCCCCTTGGGTTTCAATTTTGTTTTTGTGAGATCTTCAACGAATAAATCTGTCGCATCAGTACCTTCTGATTCCGGCACTCCCAGGATCCTTATGTTGTTCCTCCTAGAACGCCCTTCCTGGTCTTCCAACTTATCTTTCAGTGCTTTGTTCTCTGCTGTTACACAATCCATCGCTGTTTGCAGCTCCGACACATCTTCTATCAGGGATTTTGTGACCACCTTCAGCGAACCTACTTTTTCCGATATTTTATGAAGGTCTGCTCTTAGTAAGGTGATCTCGGTGGAGATTGAGCCCACTGTGGGCTGCACCTGTTTCAATGTGCACATAACATCATCCAGCGTCGCCTTTTTCCCATCGCCAGCTCCATCTGTTGATTTCCCGCTGGATTGCCGTCCCTCCGGTGGCGATGATGCGCCCTTATCGTAGTCATATTTCTCGAGTCTGGCCTGCGTCGTGCCCCCTCTGGATCCCTTCCCGGCCATCTTGGCGTTCAACACGGCGTGTTCCACACATAGTTTTCTTTGCCGACGTAGTCGTGTCCAGTCTCTATCGATCCCCTCTCAAGTGCAGTTTGTCATATATTTCTCAGGCGAACTGAACTGTACCAGTCCCCATCCGGGGCCTTGTGCCTGTTGGTGCGTTATGACATTTGCTAGGCCAACCCCTTAACTTTGGTGTCACACCGCTTCACTATGCCTCGGCGTGTTTATGCAGCTTCACTTTGTATAAGTTGAGGTCAAACATCGGGTCCTTGGCGTCCCTGTCCGCCTTTATTCGCTGCGGCGCCAGGGAGGTCGCGTGGCCTCGTCTACGGCTATCTTAAGCTTCGGACTCTGCTCTTCAGTTCGGCGAGGCTTGCTTTCATGTAGTCTGAACGCTGCGCCCCTTTGTAGAAGAACACCAGCCTCCAACACAGTTTGTAGGTTATGTACGCCTTCGGTGATGGTCGCCGATCCAGAGCAATGGCGGTTGATTTTTTGGTTTAAAATGGCGGCGTCACTGTCGGGTTCTCTGATCCCACTGTCTGGCCGCAATCTATGGAGCCTTCACCCCCGCATTCCGCTTCGTTATTGTCTCTGAATTTTGGCCTTGTTCTGGCTTTCTCCGTCGGCTGGTTCTCCGCTAGTTGCAGCTCCTTTATCCGATGACCGGGCACTTCCGGTCCGGTGTGCCCCTGCACCCTTCACTTTTCATCGGGGTCTGCGGTTACTTGAGTCCCCGGACTTCAGTCATCGCGGAGGCCTCGGGAGTTATCGGTGATAATTCGACCTCCCGGCACTCGATTACCACCGGAGTCACTGCCCTCGACACCGCCTGGTCCTGGGCTTCAGGTCCACCCCGAAAGAGGCATGTATTCGGTCGGATGGGTGTTCGGATCTACGGAGAGGCCGCTCTAACCACGGAGCTCGTCCTCTAAGCTGCCGCCATGCTTGGTTGCAAGCCACGCCCCCGTAAAAGCTGGTTTTGACAATTACTAAGGATATGCTCCCTCATAATCAAATTATACAATCCTGTATAGTCATGTATTTTGCTGCCAAGCGACCAACCTTCCAGAGCCTTAGTAGCATAATCTACAAAATCCGTCCAGTCCTGAGTCTGTGTCTTCTGGGTATCTCTGAACATTAACCTGTACTGTTCAGTGGTTAAGCCAAACCCATCAATTAGAGTACTCTTTAGGACAGAGTAGTTCTTTGCATCCTCATGTCTAACAGTGAGGAGCTTGTCTCTCCCTTTTTCTGAAACGTAGAGCCACAAGATTGCTGCCCACTGACTCTGGGGAACCTGCTGTACCATGCAGGCCCTCTCCAAAGCAGTCATCCATTTGTGGATGTCATCCCCATCTTTGTAGGGCGGCACAATCTTACTCAGGTTACTATGATCATAGGACCTGTCTTTATCCTTAGGGATACTGCTGCCACCAGTGGAATCTAATCCATTTAATTTTTGCTCACTTGCTAAAGCAAGTTTAGCTTGGGCCAGGACTACCTCTTCCTTCTCAATCTGAAGTTGGACAGCTCTCATCCTAGCCTCATGTTCTCATCTTTGGGGGGAAGTCATTTCCCTTTGAGATCCCCTTGAGGCATTAGATTGGTTAGACTCCCTGGAAGGAGATCTATCCCTTGTATTGCCAGGTAGAAGTCTACTATTAGGTGTGGGAAGGGATATGACCTCTCCATCCCCATGTAGGCTTACATTGGCAGTGCCAAGTCTTCTGACCTGAACTTGGCCTTCCCCCTGATCATCTGACTCATTCTCATCTCCCTCCTCATCTTCTAGAGTGATGGTGTCATCTTCTCTGGGGTCCCCTTCTCCTGTATTAACTGGGAGGACTTCTTCAGCCTTCCCAATATCAGCTGTCTCCAGGATATGTATCAGGATGGGGATTGTGGGGTTATGACCCCTTCTCAGTCCTCTTGTGAGGGTAGAGAACTGGATGGTTCACCTGTGCCAGGCATGACTAGTGAGGTGAAGGTGGTGCACCTACCTACACTATGTGTTTACCTACTTTAGCCTCTCTAGAGGTTGTAGGCAGAGCGTGTTAAGCCCTTTGGTCTACAACCACTAAGTTCAGCAGAACGTAAGTATGTAAAGCTTTGTTTATATGTACCTAAGGTACTTGATGTGATCTTTCAAATGCTATTGTCAAAGATTACAATTGGTAAAACAAACAGCAAGCTCAAATTCCAACCGCTGCACACCGATGTGAGAAGTTGGCCTGGTATATGATGATCACTAGTTCTAGGGAGCACCTTGCCCCAGTCCAAACGACCCTTATGGTGATTGGTTATAAGTCAACCTTTTAGACCAGCTATCCTAGGGGTAACATGGACAAAAGCAGTCTTAGGCTAAACTCAAGAGGGCATGTGAAGCCAGCTGTTTTACCATATGCAATCCTTTTAACATCAAATGAAAGGACACCGCACAATTTATACATCATAAAATATATGTATTTATTTCTAGTATAATCCCCTATACTCTTTATGAGCACAGAAGCACAAGCGTTAAACAAAGAACAATATAACATACAATAAGCTGCACAATTATGGATAGGTCAGGTGGCCAATCAAACCATATATTATAAAAGTAGTATAAGTACCACGTCACGAACAATGGTAAGGCCTAGGGCCTTGGGAATCACTGGGCCTACACTGGACTACTGAAGGTTAGGACATAGGAGGCCTACAGGATGCGGGTGCAGTGTCTATAGGCAACCGCATTTACCATACAAGACAATGGTGCATAAAAATCAGAAAGTTATAGGTTTGGGAGTCTTCCGACTGGACTAGTACTTAGCCACTTGAAATTAGGACACTAGGGATGTATATCACTACAGGGGCAATGGAGTACCCTCGTTACCTCACCCACAGGAAGCAGGTGCATAGGTGCCAAAGTGCGTCAGGTTCCTCTGGGGAGCAACCAGGAGTTGAACACGGGCTGTCCCACAAAAGCTCTCACTGTCGGCGGTGTCAGTTCTTGAATCAGAGTCAACAGGCCTTGGCAAATGCAACCCACGCAGGACTCAAAGATGGCTTCTGGATCGGACCAGCAAGATCAGATCGGTGGCTCCTTTTCAGGGGAGCTTGGGCCAGTCTGGAGCAACTCGAGGGTGTCTCGGGATCTGCAGAGGAAGCACTTTGCTGGCTTCCCAAGATGGCCCGTCCTACGTCTCACGTCCCCTCCACGGGTCTCAGTCTTGCTAGGACTGTGGATCCGGCTGTTGGAAGTCTGGGAGTCCAGGTCTTGTTGGTCTCTGTCTTTCGAGCTCCAGCGGGAGCAACGGCAAAGAAAACCTTAGAGAACTGATGGTGCCTGCTTGCACAGGGTAGCCACTCCTTGAACATAAGGGAGATTTTTCAGTCTTCTACGCCGAGTAGGATGTAGAAGGGTCCAGAGTTTCATATCAAAGTTTCAGTCAGGATGATCTGATCTGCCATGGCACAGCTCCTACCATTATTCCACATCAAGGGGCTGGATCACCTGCTAGGTCCCTCCTATGGGTGGGACCCAGGAAGGGGGTGGTTACACCCCTTTCCCTTTGTCCACTGTCATGCCAGAGCTGGGGCTGGAGTTTGAACTGGACTTTGCATGGGACACCTTGTATGCCCCAGGCAGTGTCTAGTTTCATTCAGCCCTCCCTGCCCCAATCCACTATCTCCTGTCTGGGGTCGTGTAACACCTTCCTGTGACAGAAAACCTATTTTCCAGGCCTCTCCTGCCGGAGTTTCGGTCAGCATCAGGAGGCTAGACTCGTGTCTGTGGCAGCAGCATCCATTTTGTGATGCTGAGGCTCTGGTTAGATTTAACCGCGGTTTAGGAAAGTAACATGTCTTCTCCCTCTAGAAGGGTGGAATGCTACCCCCGTCACCAGGACTGGCGAGGGGGTAGTATTCCAAATCGTATGACACCTTACACAACATGTTTTGATAAAGCCAAACCAGAGATAGCATTTAACCACGAGGTTCATAATGTACTTAAGAGTATATGGTATGGCAATATCCCAGAACAGCTATAAGGACATGGTTCTGAAAGCTGCAGACAGGCTCAGCTCATGCTTGAGCACCATCTCACATAAAACCAAGCACTCTGCCTCCAGGATTGTTAAGGCCTGCCATAAGAGTGACTTATAGGTGTATATGTGTCCAGATATAGGTTTATACATAAGTATACTAAATCTAAGCAAGGGATGATTACACCACCTTGCCCCAGCTAAGTGATCAGCCAGTTGTGTCAGTTTGGATGGCCAACCAGGGGTGGCAAAAGATATGCTGCAGCCCCTGGTAGGCCTTGGATACACCTATGCCCTGGGTACCTATAGTACACTGTAAAGAGGCTGATAAGGTGACCCAATACCCAATTGGAGATTTACCTAGGGTACATGGAGTCCATTTTACAGAGAGAGCAGATAGCCTGGGGCCCGGATTAGCAGGATCCCAGGCCAACTAAGTCGAAAACCAGCTATACACTAGGCAACAAATCTGGGGTAACCATAGTCAGGTTTCCATCTTTCTACAGGAGTGTAAGGCTTGACAAGGGGTTCTAAATAGCAAGTCGACATGGCTGTGTAACACTGCATGCAGGATGTAATGGCAGGCCTTGGGCAAGTTTCAGAGTGCCACATAGGTTGGTGACACACTAAGTGCTGCTGGCCATCTGGTAGCATTTAAATTACAGGCCCTGGCTATAGGATATCCCAATCTACAAAAGACTTATAAGTAAATTAAATATGCCAATTATTTGTGTGTCATCCAAACCATGTTTACAGGAGTGAGCACAATTTTTTTACCACTGCTGTTAAAGTGGTAAAGTATCCCAGAGTCCTAAAGCCAACAAAAACAAATTCAGCAAAATTGGAAGCAAGAAGGGAAAGTTTGGAGGAAGCTATCCTAACCTCCGAGGAGTTCTACTCACTAAGGCAGTAGAACCTGGGGACATATTATCAAGCACTGCATTAAAACTATCTCCGCTTTAGCGGCAGAAAATTGCTGCTAAAGCAGCGATAATGGTCGTGATAATATGCCCTTTAGAATTCCAATAGAAGCCTATGTTTACACCAGAACATTGGCTTCTATTGGAACTCCCAAGGGGATATTATCTAGCCCATTATCGCGGCTTTAGCGGCAGTTTTCTGCTGCTCAAGTGGCGATCATTTTAACAATGTTTCTTGATAATAGGCCCTCTTGAGAGAACATCAACATTGGCGTGGGCTACCCACAGTAAAGGCCATTCCCTGTAAGAAGATGAGCCACCTCAACAATTTTGGCTTCTCACCCCTCATTTGTATTAGCCACCTGAGGGCCCTGTGATCTGTCTGAATCTGGAAGTGAGCCCAAAACAAGTATGGTCTCAGCTTCTTCAGTGCCCAGACTCCAGCAAAGGCTTCTCTCTCAATAGAACTCCACCTTTATTCCATGGGAAGCAACCTCCTAGAGAAGAAATGGACAGGTTAGTCTAGGCCCTCATCATTTAGCCGTTAAAGAACTGCCCCTATTCCATACTCTGAAGTATCAGTTTGTACAAAGAATTCACTGGAAAAGTCAGGGTCGTTGAGCACAGGGGCTGAGCACATGGCCTGTTTTAGAGAGTCAAATGCATTCTGGCATGCCTATGTCTAAATCACATTTCTTGACTGCTTCTTAGAACTATGGTGTCATATTCCTTGACAACCCTCATGTAATATCCTGTGAGGCCTGGGAAAGCTATCACTTCAGTTAGAGCCTCTGGGGCTTCCAGGCCATGTTGGTCTCTATATTGGCTGGAGGTGCTCCATCTTAACCCTGCCTACCAGGTGTCCTAAGCATGGCACAGACCCCTGCTCTTTCTGGCTCTTACTGGCCTTGATAGTCAGGCCAGCTTTCGGCAGGGCCTGAAGCACTTCCTTCAGGTCAGAAAGGGGATCCTTCCAGCTGGTACTGAAGACAGCTATGTCATTCAAGTAAGCAGCCCTGAAGATCTCTATATTTGCCAAAATATGGTTCCCTAGCCTCTAGAACGTGGCACAGGCATTTTTCAATCCAAAGCTCATCACTCTGAATTGGGAGTGGAGAAGACTGACCCCTCCTTGATCCTTCAGTTAGGGCAATCTACCAGTACCCTGTAGTCAGATCAACGTTACTCCTGAATATAGCAGCCCCTAACCTATCAATTAGCTCATCAGACCAGGGTATGCATTGTACATCAGTCTTGGTGAGTAAGTGGAGCCCCCTGTAATCCACAAAGAACTGGAATTCTGGGGTAGTACCCGATGGAGTAGCTTATGGTACCAGCACCAGAGGGCTGGACCAGAGCTACTGGAGGACTCAATAACTCCCAATTCCAACATCTTGGAGACCTCTGCCTTGATGCTGGCCCTCACTTTTTCAGAAAAGCTTGTATATTTTGTTTTTGACAGGGAGGTTGTCTCCCATGTCAATGTCATGGGTACACAAATGTGTAATCCCAGGAGTGAGGGAAAACAGAGAGGAGAGCTGTCCCAACAAATTGTGACAGTTCCTCTGATGTCCTGAAGTCAGTGTAGAGGATAAGTTTACACCTTCCACTGACCCATCCTTCTTACACTTTCCACTGACCCATCCTCTTTGTGGATGGTAGGATGTCAGGGAGATGTTCACTCCTCTTCTCTTCCTTCAGACAATCTGTCACCAACAACATGGTGACCTCAGACCTTCCAATTTACCGTTTGAGACTGTTGATATGGAGAACCCTCTGGGATGTCTGGTGGGCTTGAGGTCCAACTCATTCCTCTCAACAATCTCATAGGGCCCAGTCCAATGGTCTTGGTGCACCCATAGGCCCCATAGGCCCCATCACCCAAACTTTTTGTGCACGTTGAAATTCCACAGGGGTTGCTGTGTGGTCATACCACTGCCTCATTACCTCCTGGCTGGCCTCCAAGTGTTCAGGAACTGGCTTTCAAAACTTGGCCATATAGCATGTAGGTAACTAAATCCTGAGGAGGTTTCTTGGGAGCATGGTCCCACTCTTTGCTGACCAGGCTGAGAGGTCACCTTACCAGGTGTACATACAGAAGTTCAAAGGGGCTAAATCCAACCCTTTCTTTAGCACCTACCTGTAAGCAAAGAGCAGGCATGGTAAGAATGTGTCTCACTTATGTCTCATGGGCTCAGGTGTGCCCTTGTTCATGCCCTGGAGGGTCTTGTTGACCCACCTGAAAGCTGTTGAGGGTTGTTGCTGGACCCGCGCTCTCCACACTGACCTGCTGCTGGGCTGTGCTCCTTGCCTCTGCTCCTCGCCGCACCCGCTCCGCGGGTGCCGCTTCGCGGCTTGCTCGAGGGAAAGGTGAAGGCTGCGCGCTGTGTCTGGGAGGCGCCAGGAAGGACAAACTTGCCGGCGCTAAGCAGGGACTCAGAAGACCAGGAGTCCCTGCTTCCCCAGGGCTGTGAGCGGATGCGCCCACCTTCAGACACGCCCCCGCCTACAACGCCCACTACTTAGCAAGCAGCCTGACGCTCAGCGGGACGCGAGCAGGACGCTGAGCGAAGCCCGAGCAAAGGGCGGGCAGTCTGTGGCAGTCAGGGGCTGTCAGAGGCTGGGCTGGGCCACGTCCCTTTCTTTCCTACCAGCCGTGAGGACATACGCCCGGTGCCTGTCCCCGTTCTGTTGCTCAAACCATGTCTACCCGTTCAGGAAAGCCTCTCAGGAGCAAAGTTGAAAGAGGATCAAATGCCGCGAGTCCTGTCATAGGAACAATGGACCGTTTTATCACCAGGGTAGCGGCGGTGATTGAAAAGGAGATCGCTATGTCTGAGCGGCGTCTATCTGAAGTTTACCTCCCCTCAAGACGCTCATCCTTGGGGGCAGTCGCCCAGTCGCTCACACCAGCCATCGTCCGGGTTCAAACAGGTACCCCTCCTAGTGTGGTCAACGTTCCCTCAGACCCCCCCCCCAGTTGATTGGTATAGAGCAAAATATAGATAGGCTGGAAAATCTGGCCGCTCTTCTACCTATAGTTACAGTGGAAGACGGTGGCCCTAGTAACTTGTCCACATCATTACCACCTATTCCCACAAGTGATGTCACCAGAGATCCTGAGTCCCCGAAATCGCTTGCACCCCCCACAGTTATATCAGATGGGAAGTTAGTTGGGGCTTCACCTAACACCGAAACTCCTGATATTAGGCAGGAGTGTCTGCCCTTAGGTAAAAAGCCGTGTAAACGCAAAAAGGGTAGGCTAGTGAGACAGGCCGCCCTTTACCAAAGAGTAAGGAAGTCTCCTGTATCTAGTACGAGATCTACAAGGGGTGTCCCTATGCTGAACGAAACCGACATAGAAGGGGATGTTCTGATCTCTCCCAAGGGGTCACACCCAGCCAAGGTCTCAAAGCCACCTGATTTAGTAACAGTTGAAAATATTCTGGAGAAGGTATATACCCTCTTGAAACCGTTACTAGCACAAGTCAAGGGTTTAGGGGAGAGGATTGACAAACTAGAGCAGTCAACCCTGGACGGGGTTCACTCACTCAAAACAACAATTAAACAAACAACTAGAGTGACTGAAAATAAGGATTTGGGTGCAAAGGGGAATGAACAACCAGCTCAGAGAGGCCCTAAGCCCCTAATATCTCAAAACAAAGCTGTTCCTAATAGTCCAGTAATCCCAACTCCTAAATCTACTCCCCATCCCAAAGCAGGCCCAAGTCACAAGGGACCATCAACACATATAGAGCCTGATAAAAATAAGCCCAAGCCTCTTCCACAAAAGCAGCAACAGATAACTAGTGGTAAAAAGGAAGTCCAACAAAAACCAGAGGGGAGTAGCAAACCCAGCGGTTTAAAGACAGGGAAAGCCCCTAGGCCTGTAACCCAACATTCTGCCCCATCTACCTCCCCACCGGCCCCCAGTAATCCAGCACGACGGATCCCCCTGATTAACCTCCCACCAGACTGTCAACCTTTTGTTGCTGTCATGGTTAATGTGCCCCCCCCTAAAGGAAGGCCAGTTGGAAAACCATCAATCACTCAAGAACAAGTGTATCCACTGGCTGAAGGCAAACAAGCCAATCCCCCTGGGTGTGGACGGCATTATCCTAAGTGTCCGCAGAGTGGGATGGGTAGGGCAAGGGAAAAAAATGCAGGAGGGGGATTGTGTAATCATAAACTTCCAAGACCCCAGAGTAGTACCATCCATTTGTACTCCTATCAAAAATATGGGGGCCCCGGGGGTTAAACTGGTAGATCTTTCGTATTTTTACCCTAGGCACCTTGTTAGCCCAAATGGAGGAAGTGTAAGTTCCCCCAATTTTGGTCAAAACTGGGCTGGGGTTGTAGGGGGCAATAGGGAGAACCAAATGTGGGCAATAGGCCCCTGCTGACTGGAAACAGTGAGCAGAGAAGACCCAGTACGAGCACCACCCACCCAAACAAACCTTGCAAGTGGGATGGGAGACTCTATAGCCATTCCACAAGATCCCTGTTCTCCTCGGATATTTAGGAGGAGTTCTATAGATAGGGGCATTCAGGCGCCCAGCGACCCTCCAGCTGTGACGGACCTAGTCTTTAAAGTTTTCAGCTGGAATGTCGCAGGGATTGCAGGAAAACTGTCTCTTCCGGATTTTACTGCATGGGTTGATGAGCACTCCTTGTGCCTCTTCCAGGAAACATGGAGCTTGGTGCCGGTCCATAGGGTGGGATTTTCCTCCTATTCCTCCCCTGCGCGAGTCTCGGAATCTGGGAGAGGGCGACCTTCGGGCGGCCTTCTCATCTGGGTCGCGGCTTCTCTAAACTGCAGAGTAGTGGACTTTCCCGCAGGTTCCCCGGACAGACAAAATATCACCCTTATAGATCAAAGGGGAAGAATTGTTTTAAACGTCTATAATGTGTATGCCCGGGGTACAAAGGGTGGGAGAAAGTCTCCAGTAATAGCTCTCCTCGAGACCCTGCTAAACAACACCCCATATAAGACACCCACTTTGGTTGCAGGTGATATGAACTGCACGTTCGAACTCTTGGGCTCGGACGTTTCCCTCGACCAAGATGAAGAGGATGCTAGGCGGGGGATCCCGGCACTGGACATCCCACCGATTAAAAGGTGGACAGAGGTGGCGCTCCAGATATACTCCCTGAGTCTTGAATTTAACCTAAGGGCAGCGAATGGGAGGACTTCCTCGGATAGGGGGGGTGCCCACACCTACAATAGACCAGGGCACACCTCTAGGCTGGATTATATTCTAATAGATGTGTGCTTATGGTCTTATGTAAGGGACATGCAGGTGGTCCCTTCGACAGAAAGTGATCATAACTCACTCTTCCTAAAAATGGAACAGTGGTGGCAACCCTTAAGGAGGGCCAACATTAACCTGGCACCCGTACCACCAGATGAATCAGAAGTCTCCCCATGTGGTAGAAGAATAAAATGGGCGAAACTGGTTTTATCCAAGGCAAAGGTTGGGGAAATTCAATCCCATCTAAACCATGCGGTAACATCCCTCGGGACCTCCCTAGAAGGGGTGGGTAAAGCGAGTGGGTTTTTTGTCTCCCTGATTGAAGCCTTAACCAACGTGTTTACCCTGTATCCTAAAAAGTCGGGCAATAAAGGAACTAAAAAAAGAGTTGATGGTTGGTACACCCAAGCATGTAGGGGCCACAAGGCAAAGTTAGTTGAGGCGATTAAATCCAAATCCCAAAGTATGATCCAGGAAGCAAGGAAGGCCTAAAAAAAGTCCCTTAATTTAGCTAAAAGGGAGTGGGAAGATAAATATTGGGAAGACCTACTACAGGCTAGCAAAATCAGGGATTCAGGGGCCTTTTGGAATCTCATAAGTAAACGGAGTAAATCCGACGCAGCCATGAGACCCTGCAACATCCCGCCTCAAAGCTGGGTAAAACACTTTGGGTCCCTATACCTCCCTCCAGATGGGGAACTGTCCGTGGGGAGGGACCTCACACTAGCAATTGAACCTCATGCCTATGACCTCTTCACTCCCTTAGAGATCGAGGGGGTTATAGGCTGGGTAGCACCGCGCAAGGCACCGGGCCCGGACGGCCTTCCGGGTGACTCATGAGGGCTTACCCAGCGGAATGGGGAAGGATCATAGCAGCTCTCCTAAATGATATTATGAGGGGAGGAGTAGTGCCAGAATCCTGGAAAGGGGCGGTGGTGGTCCCGATTTACAAAAAAGGGTGTAGGGAGACCCCGGGCAACTATCGCCCCATAAGTCTGATAGACTCCACCCAAAAGATAGCTGGTAAAGCTATCCTTGGTAGGATTCTCCATTGGGTGGAGGAGAATAAAATCCTATCAGACTTCCAGGCAGGTTTCCGGGCTGGTATGGGGACAATAGAGCAGGTGTTTAGGCTGTCCCTTTTGGGGTGGAAGGTGGTGGAACTAGGCAAGGGTAGTCTTTATTTAGCCTTTATAGACTTGAAGACTGCCTTTGACCTAGTCCCCCGGGAAGAGCTTTGGAGGGTGCTTCATGAGTTGGGATTACCACCTTACATCTTGTCCCTTCTCATAAGCCTTCATGCCCACACCTTTGCACAGGTCCGTTGGGGTAAAAACGGAGAGCTCACTGAGAAGATACCAGTGTCCAGGGGCGTAAGACAGGGCTGCGTCTTGGCGCCCACCCTATTCTCACTATATCTGAATGGGGTGGTAAAACATCTTCAACAAGAACCAGCCGACGCCCCCTGTCTTGGAGGTGTCCGCATCCCAACCCTGCTTTTTGCGGATGACACGCTCCTGATCTCGAAGACCCCACAAGGCCTGCAGAAATTACTAACACGATTCCAGGAGTTCTGTGCTGCAAAAGGGTTAATAATAAATGTGGACAAAACGAAATACTTAGTTGTAAATCCACCTAAAAAATTGGGCCGCCCACCTACACTTAATTCTATTCCCCTAGAGAAAGTAGCCAAATTCGACTACCTTGGTATCCGGATTACGGATAGGATGACTTGGGCAAACCATATTGATAAAATGGTTCTTAATCATAGGAGAGTAGGAGGAGCTCTCATGAGGGAATACAGGGCCTCAACTAGGAGATCACTTACCCCAGTACTCGACATCTACAAGGCCAAAGTAGCGACATCAGCCTTGTATGGGGCTGAACTGTGGGGCCACTGCCGATTGGATGCCCTGGTGACAGCGGAGAGCAAGCTTTTAAAATCTTTCATCTCTGTTCCACTGAGCACACCATCAGTACCAGTGTGGATGGACATGGGATGTAAAAACATCAAAGACCAGGCCCAGCTTCGCCCGCTCCTGTTGTGGACACGGATTTGGAGGAGCGAAGAATTAAAATCCTATGCTGATGCCCTGGGAGATATAATGAGCCAGGGGGGTTGGGCTAAGATAAGATGGTTAAGTGACACCAAAAAACTTTTGGAGAATATCGGCCTAGGAGATTGCTGGTCATCTCGTTCAGCCCCTCCAAAAGAAGTTGTCAAGGCGCTTTATTGGAAATGGACTGCGGAGCGTCTAATTACAAACTCCAACCACTGCAGGTCCACTGCCGCCTTTCTACAAATTAAAGACACTGTGGCCTTTGAACCCTACCTGGACTTGATCACTCTCCCCTTTGACCGAGCTCTTTATTTTAAATTTAGAGTTGGTTCCCTCCCGCTAGGTGCTCTGGTATCGAAATGGTCACTAGCGGCCCGTACTTCTCCTAACTGTGCATGTTGCCCGAGTAAGGTTGAGTCCATTGCGCATGTCTTATTTGAATGCCCGGATTACGCAAGGCCTAGGAGTCTCTGGCTGAAACCACTCTGCCGAAATATGGGCACACGTAGTCATTTAGTAGCCTTGCGTATCCTAAGCACGGACACTTCCCCCCCTATTGTGTGCGGAACAGCTACATTTTTAAAGCAGGTTTGGCTTATACGATGTAAGAGATTGTCAGTAGCTGTTTAATTCTCTTTTTAGTTAATTTATCAACGGTCTTTTACGTCCTTTTATCTCTTTTAATATTTTATACTGACTTCTTGTGGCAATGATTTTTTTGTACATTATATTGATTGCATTATAAATGTGCTTATAAGATATCTTGCATATCGAATAAAAGCTTATGACTGACTGACAGAATATTTCAAAAAGCACATTGGCTTGTGGATGGAAGGTTGTGGAAAAATGTAAGTAACTCCACACTCCTTCCACATTGACTGCATTTAAGCAGGCAATTCATTTTTGGCCATGTCAGCCACCACTTATTTGGGGAGAACCGCTCTGGTAAAAATCTGCAATAGGGCCTTAGCCAATGCAGGTGAAGGTGCGTCTCTCAGGGAAATGGCCTCTGAGTATCTTGTGGCATGATCCACCAGGACCAGGATAAACCTGTTGCCAGAGGCTGTCTGGGGATCTATGGGCCCTACAATGTTGATGCCCACTCTTTCTAAAGATTCTGAGGAGCTTTCAGCTTCTGCCCAGTCCTCCCGCTGGCCTGGCAGTTCAAGCAAGTCAAGCTGAATGTATCCGAGGAAATCTTTATTGGGGACGAAAAAGTGGGGAACAAGCATGTAAAGGTCTTGGCCTACCCCAGATGTCCTTCAAAGGCTATTTCTTGAGCTGGCTCCAGTCAGAAGGTCCTCTAGCATTGTAAAACTACCAGTACTCTACCCGCCCCATACACATGTGCCTTAGGCTGACTATATAGCCAGCCCTCCTCACAATAGAAGCAGTGATTTCCAGAGGCATCACCAGCTTCCAAGGCTTCAGCCTGTTGCCTTATGCTGTCCAGAATTGAGCAGACTGTTTGTGCCTTACAGAACTCCTCCATGGTCGGTCCTTCTTCTGCTTGCAATCCAGCATTTTCAGGCAGATCAACAAGAAAGGCAATGTCCTCAACCGGTAGGTTCCGGGGCAACCTCCTCTTGTGCCCCATCTACCTCATCTGAGATACATCCGGGGGCTGATTTCCTGTGCCCACTACTCTTCCCTCTTCTGGTAGCTGCCTAGGCCATATTTCCAGACTCCAGAATTCCTTGACTCCCTTCCTGGGCAGCCATGGACCTGGTGGCGGCACAAATCCATACAGGCAACCCTAATATTTCCAGGTGTGACTTGAGCTGCACTTCCTTCCAGGTAGTTTACTCAACATCATTCCTAAACAAAAAATCCACAAGCATGGCTTCACTCACATCAAATTTCAGAAGACCTGAGATACCACCACCCAAATGTAACAAGAGCCACATGGTAGTGACTTTCCTGATAGTTTGCTACTACAACCTGGTAGAATATATTGGGTAGAATCTGCTCTTGGACCACCAGCTGACTCCTGACTGTCATCATAATGGCTCCTGTGTCCCTTCGAGCCACAAATCTCCATGCTATTGTTGGTGAATGACTGTATTTGAAGGCATGCAGGTTTTAGACACCATGTTCACCTCACCCAGGTACACTAGGGTAACCCCACTGACTTCCTCCCCCCACTGACTGGGACAAACCCATCCCCAAGCACTTCACTATCCAAATCTGGTGTCTTTAATATTCCAGTGCAGGATATGCCATTGAGATCACCCTTGTAATGCACATACTCATAGCACTTTGGGGTTTCATTCTGTTTCTTATCAGAAAAGTATTTCTTATGGTGGCCAGATTGTGACTGAGACCTTTTGCCGTGAGAACCATTTTAGGGGCCTTGAGAGAACTCCTTCTTTTCATCTGTCCCCTCTTTCTTCTGGTGGAAAACCTGTACCACTATTTTGGAGTTCCTCTAGATGCATTCTTAGACACTCTGGTGCTGACCCAGATGCACGCCTCCTCAGCAATCTTCCTGGGGTAAGTCAGCTTGCTATCAACCAGGTTTTGGCCCAGCTCTGCAAAATAAATATCAAGCATGTGCTTTCTCAGAATTAGGTTGTATAGCACAGTGTAATCGTCTACTTTGTTGCTCCTCGCCAAGCCCTCAGTGCCTTGCTGAAATAATCTAGAAAGTCCACTCAGGTCTGTGAGGGGAAGTATGTGGCTGCCCCTGAGCTTCTGTCAGAACCTCTCAGGGGACAACCCAAATTTACTGACAAGTATGGCCTTCATGGGATTGCACTGTGTCTGGTCTTTTACCTCTAGTGCTAGGATGGTGTCCCTCCGCTAGGGGTGGGGGGAATTTGCGTAATCTCGTTATGCAAATCTCTGCGAAACGGTAAAAAATCTCTGCAAACACGCTGTATTGCTTATTCACGATGCTTTTTTACTGTTCACAATCGCTGTTTGCGTGCTCTGGGGGAAATATCTTGTGAACACGCATTTTGAGGAAGCGAACAACCAAAAAGTTTGCAAAGTCGTGGAATCAGATTTTTGGGCAATTTCCTGTTCTCCACGGAACGCAAAATGACCCAAGTTCCACAAATTCTGCAAGCGGAACGGAATTTGCTGTCCAGGCCTACCCTCCGCAATGCAGGCATGTTCCATCAGACGCTACCCTCCCAGATCTCCTCAAAAACCTTGTGAACCCTTAAAGATAGTTTACATGTTACTTGGCAATGTCATCTCCACCACATAACTGGGTATCAAATACTTTGGTATGCAGACACTTCCTTCTCCAGTTGACACTGCATGTCTGCTGCCACTGTAACTGCTGGAATCAATCTATCTAGGCCTTAAATTCAGCTGCTTGAGAGTAAACTCATGGGCCATCCTTCTTTCCTCCATGGCTGGTCTCTTCTACTGTAAAGCTCACACAGCCTCTGCTGGTTCCTTCCCTAGCTCTAATTTGGCTAGCTCCAGCTACTACTTGAGGTTCACCTCTTCTCTCCTGTCCTCGAGCTCCTGCGAGGACAGGTCTCTGGCAGACACACTGCTCCCTACTCCATCCTGAGCATCAGGGGGATCCATGTCATATCCTGAGGTTGAGCTAGGCTCTCATGGGAGCTCAGGACCCTGATGTGGGTTTTCCTCCTCCTCATACAAAGATAGTGCGTCCTCCTCCTCATTGTTATCTGCCTCATCCTCCTCTGGTGTGGCCTGCCATCTCTATACCGCCTCAAAAGCCCTCAAGACTAAAAAGGAGATCCAGTTTGGAGGCTTTTTTGTCTGCTTTCAATCCTTTTTGCTTGCAGAGTTTCAGCAGCTTAGGTGTACTGAGGGTGTCTAAGTTGCAGGCATCCATATCCATGGTACAAAAAGGAGTTTAGGGCACCTGCATTTGGAAAAAGGGGGGAAAGCAGCCAATTAAAAATGAAGGACGAATTTAAAACTCGTAATGGTCCTAGATGTGGAATAGTAGCATAAAACAAGTCACTGTATGGCACTGCACAAACAAGAGTCCCATCCTCACCACTTATCACCAATGTTTAAAAATTGGGTTCCTGGTTGAAAGGGGTACAGGCACTGGTCGAGCAGTAAGCACACTCCTAGTCATGGTGGGTCAAAAACACACCCTAAGTTAACCTGTGATCACCCTCATGCAGCTTGGCACAGAGCAGTCAGGCTTGACTTGTGAGGCAATGTGTAAAGTATTTGCGCAACACTTCAAACAATAAAAACATGAAAACACCACACAATAAGACTCCATACCAGGTCAGAAAAATAGCTCTTATTTTGATAAATGAAACACAACCAAAACAATAGAAATCCAATAAGTAGTACTTGAGTAATGGATTTTTAAAGAATAAACTATAAAATAGCGCTTAAAAGCAATAAGTGTCGGGACAAAGTCAAAAGTTCAGGCCAACCAAAATTGTACAATAGAGTAAAATATAATACATTGTTAAACTACGCTGGGGGGTGCACAGCTCACAAAGTCCAGGAAGCCAAAGTTATGTCGAAACGTCACTTCTTTATTCGAAAAATTGTTTTGCTATTAAAATCAATCAAATCACGATATCAGCCAACACGTTTCACTCCCACATTGAGAGCTTCCTCAGGGCGCAATAAGTAGCAATCGGTCTGATCGCATTTCCCAAATCAGTGAGTCATTACGATGATGGTGTTACTTCAATTGGAGACAGAACAGAAAATAATAACAGGGCCTGCAGTCGTCCGATTACTCCTGTAAATCTATAATATCAAGTTCCGTTCTAATGACAACTGTAAGAAGGCTGAAAATGGTGTCTCACTGATCCCACACTCTGCAGTTCCAACTATAAACGTCCATAGGCAAGGATTGGCCCTACAGTGACAAAGAAATTCTCCAAAAAGAAAACCCAATTAAATCATGAACAAGTACATCCGGTGCAGTCCAAGGTGATAACTTGCAGTTTCAAGTACCGTTTGCATCACGTTGTGGATGCAAGGGTAGTGGTAACTATAAAAGGTGAGTTCAGACGATATCACGGTCGAATACTAGTCTGGGCGACTGCATGTATTACATCGCGTAGTCCATCGTCCTGGGCCTTAGGTTCCAATAGGATGTTGCGTGTTGTTCCCATGTGCATGAAGCTCTTATTTTGATAAATGAAACACAACCAAAACAATAGAAATCCAATAAGTAGTACTTGAGAAATGGATTTTTAAAGAATAAACTATAAAATAGCGCTTAAAAGCAATAAGTGTCGGGACAAAGTCAAAAGTTCAGGCCAACCACAATGGTACAATAGAGTAAAATTTAATACATTGGCACCAACCTCACAAAAGTCCAATCAGTTGAGGCAGAAATATGCTATTTCAAAGATTTAAGGTAAGTATACTTCCTAAAAGGACAAAGTGTCACTCTGATAACTGATTATGCAAGACCGGGTAAAAGTTACAAGTTCAAGCTCACCACGATCGAATGCAGGTTCCAAGTTAGTCCAGCTGAAAAGGTCACCTTCTAAAATCAAGAGAGAACAAGGGGAGGGGGCTCTGCAGAGAAGGGGCAGCATTGAGGGTGGACGTTGCTGTGGTGCAAAGAACGGGCCGTGCATCACGGATGGTTGTCGTTATAGCACGAAGATCCGGTTGAGCGCCATGGACGGTCGTTGCTGGAGATTCACGTTGGCAGTCGGAGCTGACTGTTGATGCTTTAGGGCAAAGTGCAGGTCTCACATTGCCAGTCATCACCGGTGGTTGCTCTGGCAAGAAGAGTATTGTTCACCGGAGTTCCGCATGGGCAGTAAGATCTTGGTGTGAACAGTTTCATTCACGGTCATGAAGAGCCTAAAACTTCAAGATTTCTCCTTTTCTTGGAGAGAGAGCTCAACTGACAGCCCACCAAGAGTCCAAGACCTGAGGGGTGCCTCTTGGGGATCAGGCAATCACTCCCACAGAGGCCATCACGACTCAGCCAATTCTAATTGCAGGTCCAGGCAGCAGGTCAGCTGGGTAAATGCAGCGAGGACTGTGGAGCTTGTTAAGTCCCTGTAGCTCATAACAGGAGATCAGTAAGCTGACCCTTGACGTCACCTCAGTGTGGGGTTAGAGGTGCAGATACACTTGTCCTCCTCACCAAGCAGGGCAGCAGGTAGCAGGGCAACGGAGTAGCATGGCAGTAGAGTGGAAGTCCTTCTGGCAGCAGAGCAGCACTACAGTCCTTCCTCTGTAGTAGACACAAGTTTAGAGGTGCACTGAAGAGTTGGGTCTGAGGGACCACTGTTTATCCTTGGTGCCAGCTTTGAAGTAGGAGATGTTTCTAAAGGATTCTGCCCCCCAGAGGTACTTGGAATTATCTTCCTCCCTATCGTGGCCTCAGCTTGACTAGTATGAAACCTTTTGTGAGTGTGCTGAGGCAGAGCTTTTGTGATGGCCAAGTTTGGTAGGTGACAGCTGCTCTCTCATCAATACAGAAATAGTCCATTCTGCCAACACCTATTGCCCCTTTGTCTCATTGTCTGTAAGCAATACAGAAAGACTATCTGGCAGCTACAAATAGTATTTTGTCATTTTACCCAGGATATAGGTAACAGGTACCAAAATGTATATGAAAATGCCAACTTTCTATAAGTGCGAGAATCAAGAGGGAGAGAGAGGACCAGAAAGCTAGTCCAGATCCCCGGTTTATATGTCAGTAAATCAAAAAGAGACTAGCTAGAAATGGGGTTAGTATGACATTAATATTGTTATTGTCATAGCGACTCAGTATTGTTTTGCCAATTAGTGGTGGCACCTGTTGGGTGTCTTTAGAAAGCCCTCACCCACCAACCTAGTTGGTGGCATGCTTCATCATCGGGCCCACCCTATTGTGTCACTGGGTGGGCCCGATGATGAAGCATGCCACCAACTAGGTTGGTGGGTGAGGGCTTTCTAAAGACACCCAACAGGTGCCACCACTAATTGGCAAAACAATACTGAGTCGCTATGACAATAACAATATTAACGTCATACTAACCCCATCTCTAGCTAGTCTCTTTTTGATTTACTAACTTTCTATAAGTGGCATTTATAGAACTGCGACTCAAAATCCCACTTTACCATTAAAGTAGGTTTTATGTTGCAATTTTTTAGACACCAAGCATTCCTACTGGCTCCCAAGTGAAAGTTATCACTTATTAAATGTAAGGAAGCAACTCAATGTTATCCTAAGAGAGGGGTAGGCACTGCAGTAATGAAAAAACAATCTAAGATTTTTCACACCACCATGACATGTAAAAATTAGAAATACATGTCCAACACACAGCCCTTGAAAGCCCCACCTCAGCTCCAATCATTAAGGTGTTCAGGACCGTATTACCATCTTCAGTCACTTACATCAGTGAGGCCTTCCCAGGCCAACTCATAAAAACCATCGAAAAACTACACCTAAAGGTCTATAAAAGAGTGTTCACATTGCCTTATTACATCAGAGGATCCTTGGTGAGACTTGAATTTGGCCTGGAGGGTATTGCATGGTCCTCTATTGGGTCTTTTCTAAAGCACTTCCATAGATGTACCTCGGCAATGCCAGGCACGATGAAATTTGTCTGGCAAAATATATTCAAATACAACAACAATCCGTGGTCCACCTACCTAACAACTGTGGCAGCCTCCCTTCACATTGACTTGACCGTCTTGAACATCCCATTACTCACGCACACTGCAGTAAAAAGCATATTGAAAAAACAGATCAAATTCCCCTCAAAGTCTGCAGACTTGGAAAACATGAAGTCCACCCCGCCATTAAGGGCCCTGGCACGATCTTACAACAGCGACAGCCAAGTCGGCCTTCAGGCCCAATCTTATCTCAATTGCAAAATTGGGAAAGCTTGCCTGACCCAAATTCTGTCTGAAAGGATGCTGGCATTACACATTAAAGACTTCAACCCCAAATTACCAATGCTTTCCAAAATAGTCAAGTGCAGACTTTGTGGCTACGAATCTGAAACATTTTTACATCTACTTTGTAGTTGTCTGATGCTGCTGAAGCTTCAGTAAACACTATTAAAGCCAATTTATTTAACCCACGGCATAAGAACATGCAACATTGCAATGAACTGGATTTTTAGTACGATGGTTCCCCTAAATTGGCAAAAATAGGCACATTTCTCAATGTTGTGCAGGACTTCCTTAAAAACACACAACCAAGCATGAAGATGTTCGTGGATTGGCAATTCCCAGCTTCTGCACCTTGGACATTAGACATAGTAATGTTTGACCGCCTTGCACTTGAGTTTTAATATCTGTCATGTATTCACTCTATCTTGCAGTTGATTTTAACACTTTTATTTACTTTTTGTATAAAAGCATTCAAACCATCTTTCTTATAACAGATTTTAAATAGTCAAATATCCTAAATTTAATTAAACTTCTTGTATGCCTAGAATGCGATCTTGGGATACAAAGTGCCAGCTATTGCATGGACCCAACGTTTTCCTTTTTTCTCAGCCTAATATTCCTTTTTTAATGTTTTAAGTAACCTACACAATAAAGTTTGCCTTGACAGATACATGTCCAAGTTTTTAAATACTAAAAAGCAAGGTCAGGTCAAATGGCAGTTTAATACTGCACACACAGGCTTCAAGGCATGACTGAGACATATTTAAAAAAGGTTACTTTAGTGGGTGTTACAACCAATCAATCAGGATTCATAAAGTGTGGCAAATCACCCATGAGGGTCTCAAGGTGCTAGCGGGGAGGGAGGCAGAAAGGATAAAGCAGTAAAAAACAAGGCAGGACAGGGAAAGGGAGGTGAAAGCAGTAACAAATGAGGCAAAATCAGGAGAAAGCACTCGGAAAAACAGGGGACAAGAAGGAGAGAGCAGTACAAAACAAGGAATAAGCAGGAGAAAGCACTGAGAAAGTGGGGGAGATGACAGAAAAAGCAGTAAAAGACGCGGCACAACATGAGAAAGCACTAAGAGAGACCTGGAGGAAGCAAAGCAGTGCTCCAATACAGGAGAACTAGGCCTGGGACTTACTCGTAATCCATGCTGCAGGACCATTATTAGCATTTAATTTATAAGCCATTGGTACATGTAGTACCACTTCACTAGGGACTTAAAAGAAAATTAAATGTGCCAATTGGTGTAAGCCAATTTCCCCATGTTTAAAGGAGAGGGCCCAAGCACTTCAGCACTGGTTAGCAGTAGAAAATTGCTCCAAGTCCAAAAGCCAACAAACATGTTCAGAAAACAAGAGGGTGGTGGTAAACGTTTGGGCATGACCCTGCAAAAATGGTCAAGTCCAACAATACCTTACTTCCATCTCAGCGCATACCAACATACACTCGTTTTAGTGCCCCACAATCATTAAAATTCCACATACAAAAATGATATGCGCCTAAAAGTAAATATATGCGAGGGTTTGCATTTTGATTGTGTCACACGAACTACAGCACTATACTTTGGTAAATTTGGCTCTAAGAGGATGAATTATTCAAAACATTAGGTCAGACTTCTAAATTGTTTCAGTATTCTGTAGGGACACTGAGGCAAATCAAATCTGGCAACATAAGAAGTAGTCAACCTCTCACTGTTGATGAAGAAAGCAATAGCTTTATTTAGATGAGTGAAAGAGACAGTCCTATTAACAAATGACAATTTCTTTATAGTTTGAAGCTTTAATATTGTCAAAAATAAAAATCATATTAGCATTTGGTGGATAATAATGTGATAAACATTACAGCTGCAAATGAATGCATGTCAATAAAGATCACTCTGGGTTCACTGCCTACATTTTAGGAGTCATGTGTAAAAAGTTTGTAATTGCTCAACAATATTGATCTACCAACCATGAACAACTTGCATGTTCTTCTTCAAACAGCTCATCTTCTTATTTTTGTCTTCATCAGGGCATTTTTAAACTCTGTGTTTTTCAGGGTGTAAATAATGGGATTACAAAGTGGAGTGACAGCAATATATGACAAAGAAGAAATCTTGTTGCCTGAATATGTTGATGTTGGCCGCACATAGGTACCAAAAAGAGAACCGTAGAATAAAACAACTACAGTGATGTGTGACACACATGTGGAAAATGCCTTGTGCCTCCCTCCTTTAGATTTAATCTTTAGGATAGATGAGATGATGTTGATATACGAAATAATGATTACATTGAAAGACATTAGTGCCACTATAGTAGCCATTACATAGTTAAGGTTTTCAATTGTGCTTGTACCACTACAGGAAATCTTCAGAAGAGAGGTCACATCACAGAAGTAGTGGTTAATTATGTGTGACTCACAGAAGGAGAGCTGAGAAAGCAATACAGTATGAGGGATTGGGACTAAGAAACTTACTACCCACGTTACCAAAGCGAGTCGGATGCACAAGCAGCTACTCATGACAGATGTGTAACGTAAAGGATTGCAGATGGCAACATATCGATCACAAGCCATTATCGAGAGAAGGATTAATTCTTCAACCACCAAGACCATTAAACAGTACAGCTGCAGCAGGCACTGAGTAAATAAAACCTGTGTGCCTTCCTGGAAAAAATGGGCCAGCATGTGTGGGAAAATGACAGAAACATAACATATATCATTAAAGGACAAATTTATAAGGAAGAAATACATGGGTGTGTGCAGATGGGAGCTGCGGTAAATGGTTGTAATGATTAGAAGGTTTCCTGCCAAAGTTAATAAGTAAATCAGTAAAAAAGCAACAAAGAGGGGAACTTGTAGTTGTGGAAGGTCAGAAAATCCTACAAACAGCATATAATTTTCAGAACTCTGGTTTTCTTCTTTCATTTGTCCAGCGACACAGGAAACTGTGTTTGTAGATAATCTGAAAACAAACATAAACAACATAATTGAAATGATGTAAGCTTGAGGACAAGATTATGCCACATAGGTGAACCAATAACGCACATATGTTAATAGGAGTATTTCAATAGTTAATATATAGCAGATATTACATTGTCAGCAGGGGAGTATTGAAGATCTGACACTGTACTGCAGGTCATGGAATACAATTACAGCAAACCGACATGGACTTTTATTCTTCTAAACTGGTGAATTTAGTTTTATTGGGATGCTTAGAATATGCTATAGAAGTTAAAACTGTGGAGCTGATTCTTAGGGTCCTGTTTTACTTGGAGTTTACACAACTTAGGGCAGCAAACAAAGGTTCATATTTATGGTCAAGACACGCAGTGCAGGACAACAACTTGCTTGCAGGACAGGGAAAGGGCAGGAACTGGCAATATTTAGGTCAATACAGCACATTCATGTCTTTTCCTCTGAGCTGGTGCTCTTTTGTCAGTCTAGCACTAATGCAGTGACCCTTTCACCATGGTGTAAGGTGGCTGTGTTACATGCAGGATTGTTTTTGTGCAGAAAGGGTCACACTGAGGCGTATTCTACAATCTATGTGTGCTGCATAATGCAGCAAATATTGAAAGAAGGAGTAATAAGGAGAACTGAAGATATTTATCCTTCCTAGGCCTCTCCTGGGATGGTGTATCTTTTTGGCTTATCCCAGGTTTATCAGTCCTGGTAAATCTGGGAATGCATCAAAAAACAAAGGGGGATACTTGGAACACCCACGCAGCGACCGTGGAACACATTCCCGGGGCAGAGTAAGGCAATGTGGTGATTTGTGCTGCGTTGCCTTACTCCAGATTTATGGGGCCACTCAGGGCCAAGCAAAGTGGGCTTGCATGGCTTCCTATATCTGACTCAAGATATGGGTCGCTCTTGCACAATGTTGGGTGGTGCAAGAGTGATGAAAACTGGGTTATACATATGGCCGAAAGTTGTTATGCTAGATTGTGTGATCTGGAGAGAGCAGAACTGTGACATATCTACCAAGAAATGGTGGAGTTCTGGTTTCTCCATGGGCTGATGAACTTTGTTCAACCATACACCAATGCAGACACCTTGGAGCAATAGTGCAAGGGTTTCTGTGTAATGCTCTGCATAGTTTATGTGTAGGAAGTGTCCCTTCCTACACAAAAACTATGCTTGCAGGCAACTTCCAGTTTTCATGATGGTTCTACCACCAGGAAAACTGCGGGGGAGAGAAGACAAAGGCCTACACATGTGGCTGCGCACAGGGGGGCATAACATGTGCCCCCCTGTATACATCAGTTCCTGCACAGCATGGACTTTCAACTCCATGCAGTGCAGGAACCTTGTGTGGCATTCCCGTTGCAGTGCCTCTTTTCAAGACACTGCCGCCTTTGAAAAAGGCACCACAGTGACACTGATACAGTACCTGCCCGCCAGAACAATTTTAAGTTGTTATCGGTGGGAAGCGG
Source organism: Lissotriton vulgaris (assembly GCF_964263255.1). Lineage (NCBI taxonomy): Eukaryota > Metazoa > Chordata > Amphibia > Caudata > Salamandridae > Lissotriton > Lissotriton vulgaris. The sequence goes on from NC_141695.1 coordinate 69,033,118, forward strand.
AGACTCTTGGTGGTGCAGAGGCGCGGTGGTGGTGTGCCACTTGCCCCCACATCACCAAAAGTAATCATTTCGCCTAATTGTGCTCTAGTGTTAGGATGTTTCCCCCAAATTACTCATTATTACATAGGCAGGCATAATCATCAAACAGTATTGCAGGGTTACTGAAAACTTTCCAGTGCAATTGTAAGTTTGGGCGGCCTAATATATTTGCATAATGTATGTGAATTGTAGCTGATGGGCAGTGAAAAATGGACAGTAGTCTATATATACCTGGAGACCTGGAGAACGGATGTGCCCCCAAAATACACCAAGGCTATGGAAACATTCTGGGGTTCATTACGATGTTGGGAGAAATCACTTCCGTCCAACACCGCATTGGTCATGGAACCGACCTACACCTGGTCGGCGGTCCCGACCGGCCCATTAGGTTGCGACCGAACACTGTTCGGTTGCATTCCTATATTTTACAATGGGAGCAAGCGTTCCGGCCGTGAACCGGTTGGAATGCATGCTCCCATTATAAAATGGGAGGTGCGGTTCATACCTGCACTCCATCAAGGTGCCTGCTTCAAGGTGAAGGAACCAATAGGGGGGCACTATATGGGCCCCCTCGGCCTCAAACAGGAGGCCGACGGGGCCAAAAGGGGCTATGCTGGGGGTAACCCAAGAAGTTTTCTGGCATGATTTCTATGTTGGACAGGACGCATAGAAACCATGTCGGAAACTGTCAATGTAATCTCCAGGGCAGAAAGGTCCATCCTTGAGATTACTTAGTGCATTTCGACTGGTGGACGGGCTCTCCAAGCCCATCAGAAGCCAGACGGAATGACCGCTCTGATTCACTTCCAACAGTTTCCATTGTAATGAGGCAGTCGCAAAGGAATCGGACCGGCACATTACGTTGCGGTTTGGAAAGCTCCGACCGTAATCGGCCCCTCTGTGTCCCATAGTCCCCAACGAGGGAGGCATGGGTGTTGCGGTGTTTCCCCCTACAGTATTTTTGGAAGGTCCCATGGAAGCTCATTATTCTTGCTGTAGGACAAAGAGTGTTTGTTAGGCAGCTATTGTAAAGGAAACATTTGTTTATGTTCAGTGGTGAAGGCCTTGCTTTGTAATAGTGAAATGTTTATGTTAAAACCATTAGGTTTTTTGACATACAGGGTAAAAGACAAATGCCTTCTGTGACTAGATAAAATCAATAGGCTTAATGTTTAAAATGAAACGCAGTCCTATGAACTTTAGGTCTGTGATTTTGACGGTCAGTTGACATGTCTTTAGGGGCGGATACTCTCACATGTTTTTACCTATTTATCGTGGATTAGGGACTGCTATTGCAAAAATGTTACATGGTACCTCCTACATAATGGTGATATACTAGATTGAACAGGTTCATTCCCACTATAATATTTGTTTTGGGAAAGGGACTCCTAAAAGTCAAATGCGAGCTGCCAAAGCTAGCTCGTACGTTGCGTATGAGTAGCTGAATTGGGCCTATCAGCTGGTTTGAGAAAGCGCAGCAGTCCACTTGCTAAAGCAACACTTTAAATAACTTTTCACTTATTCTCGGAGGCAAAGGAAATTGTGAAAGATTTCTGTCTCTCTTTCTTTTCCCTTTCTGTCTTTTCTTCTTTTTTTTCTCTTTTTCTCCTCCAATTTGTACTTTCTTCTTTTCTCCTTCCTTTCCCTTGTTCTTTCTTGATTTCTTTATTCGCCCCCTCTTCCTTTTCCATCACTCCTTGTTTTGCATTCTCGATTTTCTTCTCTTTTTCTTTATGTGTTTTTCAGTTGTTTTCAATAATGGATTTAATGTTTCAGCTTTTGCTGCATTACAAACATAGTCAAACATTGAGTTGATACCACAGTTGGAAATGACATGAGTGTAAGTCCTCATTGAATCCCAGAGTCTTCACACTATGGGCCCGATTACAATGAGATTCAGAAGGCTCTGACCATCGGTCGGAGCCTACCAAATTACATTTTAATGTGCTGGTCGGTATCATTTCTGACCACCTCATTATACTCGAGGCGGTAGGAAAGAATCCGACCGGTCATTCCGGCTGGCTTCGGACGGGCTCAGAGAGCCCGTCCCCCATTCGCAATGCGTCAAGTAATCTCAAGGGCAGGTTTGAGGTTACCATGACAGTGTCCGACATGGAAACCAGGCCAGAAAGCTTCTTTGGGGGCCCCGAACAGGAATATCATGATGTCCAGAATATTGTGGACATGAATGTAGAATATCATTTTTTGTGTTGTTTTTACAATCTTTGTAAAAGTATTTGTGTATAAAATGTTTATTTATCCTATTTTTGATAATATTTGTTTGCTAATAGTCGAATGTATTTAATAGTATATTTGTTTCATGTTATGTATATTTATTTAAAATAATTATTGTACTATTTATTGTATTACATTTAAAATGGATTTACAGTTAAATAAAAATATATGTTTAAAATTGATTAGTAGAGGAAAATGTAGTTTATATGGAAAGAGGGTGGGGAGATTTTTAAGATATATTTGTATGAATTATTATTCAAGTACATTTAGGGGCTCATTAGAATGTTTGTCGCAAAGACTCCTTGGTTTAATGTAAGTATGGCCAGCAAATCCATTCCGCTCGCGGAAATGCGGATTTTCAGCAATTTCGCGAAATTGCCGAAAAATCCGCAAATCCGCTCGAGGTCGGATTTTTGCTTATGCCCGAGTTGAAGCTCAAATTCAGTAATATTTTATCAGCCCAAAAAATTAGTGAGGATGGTCAAGGCTGGGCAAGTGTGCTTTATCCCCATATCTGCTGTCAAAAATTAGCTGTAAGACTTGAGGGAGGTCTTTGCATCCATGAGTTTCTCGAGCGCAGCCCCCGTGTAGTTCCTGTGACCAGGAGGCAGGTTTTTCCTCATCTGCTGGCCTGCTCGCTCTCTGACCCTTTATACACAAGAGGCATGTGAACACGCATAGAAGCCCCGCCCGTTTGGCCCTGCACACCACACACTAGCGGTATGAAATGTCTCCCCTTCTATTTCCCCACTATGATGGACAGCTCACTCAAGGGACCTCGGCAAAGTTAGAGGCACACATGGTCATTGGAGACAAATCTTCTGGCCCTTTACGCAGCTGCAGTGTAGGAAAAGCACTATACATTTACCCAACGAGGTAGCACTTGCTGATTAACCAGTAGAAATAGTACTCAAGTGTATATTTGTGCAAATCTGCGAGTTCGTGAATTTTTTTCGTGAAATCGCGGATTTGTTTGCCATTTCGTGAGATTTCGCGGACCGCAAATCCGCAAAATCCGCCCATACCTAGTTTAAAGTTCAACTGCCTAATTACAATGTAAACGGTCGGAGTTTAAACGGGCCTGTTAGTCCGACTGGCTTACGACAGGCTCAAGGAGCCCGTCAAATAGTCAGAGGCCGCACATAATCCCATACGGACAGCAATCCTATTGTTGGGTTTATGATGTTGGTGCCTGTCACATGGTGCAGAGATTTATAGGAGCTCCCATTTCTCTATGCGAGCTTGTGCTGCAGCTGGTTTAGCCTCCAACACCTTCTGAAATAATTTAGACTGGCCTTGTAATTATAAATTTGAATACTCAAGTGCCTTTTACTTCCTTAAAATGATTTACATGAGTGTGGGAATAGTAAATTTAACTCCTTTATTGTCCGACACCTTACCCAAAATTATTTATATTGTAGTGGGAATAGTAGATGTAGCCTCTTTAGTTTTCACAATTCCCCAAAAATGATTTAGTTTAGAATGGGAGGAGTATATTTGAATACTTTAGTGGCTAACACATTCTCTTAAATGGTCCTGATTGGATTGGAAATAAGAAATCTAACCTCTTTTGTGTGCAACACCTTCCACAAAAATGTTTACAATGACGTAGTAATAGTGAATTTTACCCCTTTAGTGTCCAACACATTCTGCACAAACGTTTTGTGTATCTACTTTGGTATACAGTGTACTTTTTGCAATAATATTAGCACATGTGAATGTTTTTAAATTTGCTTTTATTTTATTTATTATATTTAATGTTCATTTTTTTATTTATGTTTCACATATACTTTTTTAAAGTAAAAGAACATTAGTGTTACGAGTTAACTGATGAACAGACAAAACAACCACTGCCAGACCCAACTTCACCAATTGCATGACAATTGTAGCTGGCTGGATGCAAACCAACTGCCTGCAACTCAAATCTGACAAGACAGAAGTACAACAAGACCTCCCCATGGGACTCCAACTGGTGCCTGTCGGAGCTACAAGCAACACCCATACCCGCAGACCATGCTAGTGATCATCCTAGACGACTAGCTCAACATGACAGCTCAAGCCAATGTAGTGTGCACCTCCTGCTTCAACATTCTACGCATGCTGTGAGAAATCTTAAAATTGTTGCCTCAGAACACCAGATGGAACATCTTGCCAGCACTCATCACCAGCAGACTGGACTACACTAACACTTCCCACGCTGGAATCTCCAAACAACTCCTATACAGACCATCCATAACACTGCTGCAAGACTCATACTCAACGTCCCACGCCATGCAACACTCACACTGCACCGTACCTCAGGAAGATTCACTGACTCACCATTCACACCCACAGCCAATTCCTCATGTACACATATAAAGACCTGCACAACACAAGACAAGAATACCTGAACAGCCGAATATACGTTTAACAACCCACCAAACACCTACGTTCTACCTCACTTTCACTTGAACACATTCTCCACATTCACAAAGAAAAACTGTAAGTCACTCATTCGTCTACATTGCACCCAAGACAACCTACCTCAACACACCAGAGCCTCCTCCTCAGTTTTAGAGTTCCATAAGAAGTTGAAGACCGGGCTCTCCGCTTAAACAATTGGGGACAACAAACCTACACACCTACCCAAGCGTATGGGTACCCTCTCGGGTGATTAGTGCACTATACAAATCAATGTAATATAACAAGTTACAGTGTCAGTAAATGTTTTCTACTTTTTTGGTATAGTATCACATAAAGGGCCCGATGTAGGTAAATCCCATTTACCGAATTTGAAATACCTATTTTTACCGATTTGGTATTTCAATTTCGGTAAATAGGATGTAGGTCCCAACATCTGGAATCGTTACCGATTCCTTACTAATTCGGTATTTACCGATTCGGTAAATACCGAATCGGTATTTGCTATTGAATCCTATGGGCCTTTGAAGCCCATAGGATTAAAGTCAAATACTGAATCGGTATTTACAGAATCGGTAAATACCGAATTTGGCAAGGGTGCAGGGGGTGTCACTTTGACACCCTCTAGCACCCCCAAAACGGGGCATGTGTGCAATGTGGCACACAGACATGCCCTAAGGGCACTTCTGTCTGTCACATGGCACATGTGTACATGCACAGATGTGCATGTACACAGGAATCAGTATTTTACCATGGATTTGTATTCCATGGTAAAATACCGATTCTGTAAGCCATGTGCTGATGGAACATTGGCTACCTACATTGCATTTTCGGTAATTTTACCGAATCGTTATCATTACCTAATCGGTAAATATTACCGATTCGGTAAATTTACCGATTTGGTAATGATAACGATTCGGTAAAATTACCGAAAATGTGCTCCTACATCTCGATAGCCCTTTACCGATCGGAAACGGCCGAAAATCGGTATTTTCGGCCGATTCCGATCGGTAAAGGGCTACCTACATCGGGCCCCTAGTGTACTTTTAACGCAATGTTAACATATGCATATAATGCTGATGTGAGTTGGTCATGTGGCAAAATAGATTTAAAGCACCTGAGTCTGGTAACGCAAACCTTTACACTTATGATTAAGGCATATATGCCGAAACGCATAGGGAAGAGAAAAGACCTTGAATTTGCAGTCACTTTTATTTTGTAAATTAAACGTTGTGGTGACACCGTGAATTGTCTTTAGCACCTTTTATACTGTGTTGATGAATGGTATGCTCTGTCCCCGTCAGCTGAAGTCGCATTGCAGGGCTGGGGGCCCCCGACTAGAGATTCTTTTGCAGTGTTTGAATTGTGTGGCATGGCACACCTGCCCTTGCGCAGGACAAAGGATTAAGCCGGACACTATGGGATTTATATGCCCCTTGCGCCACTTCTATGTCATTTTTAACATAGGAAAAGTGACGCAAAAGTGGCGCAAGGGGCTTGTAGATCGGCCCCTATGTGCGCTAGTTGTGAGAGAGGTTTTTAAAGTTGCACGGACTCCAGATAAGAAACTTCCAGTAATATAAAGGATTGCCGGGTTTTATTGATAAATAATTGTGGCATAGTGTGCTGAAATGTTGCCTGTTCCCGGTGTGTGAATTATGAAGAAGGACACTTGCCAAGAAATAACAATATTTAAACTGGGAACAGAGAGGAACATTACCACTGAGTATAATTGTGCACAGGTGTCAGTTTATAAAGATTAATTTACAGCATTGTTTTCAGTTGACAAAGGCTTATTGTGAAGCTGAAACGCGTCCTGAGTGCTGGCCTGAAGAAATGAAAACAAAGGCAAATGCAGTAACTCCGTGTTTGAGTGCTGACCTTTCTCCAATATACCAGGATTCAGTGTCAAAAAAACAAGCATTGGCATAGCCAATAGGTCTCGCTTTTGGGACCTTACAAGTATTTAGTTACGCAGTACGTTGTCCTTGGTGTCCTTGGTGCAACAACATAAACCGTTGAATGGCTAAACATGTATAAGGTCACAAAGGCGAGATCTATTGACTATTCCAATGCTTGTTTGGGTGTGCGGCAAATCTTTACCCTCAAATAAGTAATTTTACTTTATGCCCAGGCCAAGAGGCATGTGAATGAATGAATCAAACAACTTATTCGGCACACGAATACCCGGAGGCGTTTTGGTGCTATGTAGATTAGAAGGGAGAAGATGAGAGCAGAGTGTGCGAAGATCATTGGTTAAAAAAACAGGTTTTGAGGTTCTTCCTGAAAACCTGTAATTGAGATAGCCACTTCCTAAGCTGGAGAGACTGGCAGGTTTAAAATCAAGTAATTCTGAAAGTCATTTTTAAATCAAGAGATCCCTGTAAATTGCTCTACTTCAGCAAATAATGGCAGAAAAGAAGCAGATGGCTTAGTCAGTCGCAGTTTATTTATCATATGCATACAGATGCATCCTATAGTCATCCCCCACCCATTTTAACTCAAGTAATATTTTTTTATGCACGAACACTATTCGCAAAAGACTCCATATATAGTGCAAACAACAAGGGTGACCACAGGCATCCCTGTCTGGTGCCCCTTTCTATCGAGAAGAAAGAGAAAGCCTCAGAATTATCCAACACTCTCACCTCTGGTGAGCAGTGTCCGCGAGACAACGAAGCTCAGAACTTGTGGCAAGTGCATACACCCCAATGCTTTCTTGAGTAATGGCCAGTGTACTCTGGCAAATGATTTCTCATTAAGGCAGATAAATAATGCTTCTTAACCATTTTAATATTATCAGAAGTAAACCTCCTGTGAAAAAACCCGGTTTGATCCATGTCGAAGACTTTCCATAGGCTGGCTCAATGTAGAAACCAATTGGCATATTATCAAGACTGGCGATAAAATTATCGCTGCTTTAGAGATAGGAAACTGCTGCTAAAGCAGCGATAATGGGCTTGATAATATGTCCTTGTGAATTCCCATAGCAGCCCAGGTTCTGGTGTTAACCTGGGCTACTAGGGGAATTCACAAGGTCATATTATCAAGCCCATTATTGCCGCTTTAGAGGCAGTTTCCTTCCGCTACAGCAGCGATAATTTTATCGCCGGTCTTGATAATATGCATCCAAGATTCCAATAAAAAGGTTAACATCAGTATTTAGGAGTGATATGATTCAAAAGGAGAAGCACTTTGTCAGTTCCTTTTCCAGCTTAAGCAAAAACGTACATGTGGTTTTCATCATGGACTCCGTTAGAGGCTGGTCTACCCAAAACAAATTTAACAAACGCACCAGGATAAGAGACAACAGATGGATGAACGATTTAAAAAATATGGCTGTAAACTCACCCAGGCCAATCGTGAACAGAGTCAGAAGGGTTCCCAATCTTATGATAGAGCAATTGAAGGGGGAAATTCAAAGGCTACTGAAAGAAGGCATAAAGGAAAAAATAAAGTCTTTAGAGGCGTGTACCTGTCCTGGCACTGAAGGATTTGGCCAAGCAAATAAGAATGTGTGTTAATCTTGGAGATCCAAACAGACATATGGGTAGACCGTCAACTACTGCCAAATATCTCAGAAGCTCAGGCTGTACTTGGCGGTGCGAGTATGTTTAGTATCTCGGTTGTGCTCATCAGGTTAAACTGCATGAGGAATCGAGGCACGTTACCTTTTTTGTTACCCTATTGTTACCCTATTGGGGGGGCCTACCATTTAAATAAGATGCCATTCAGGCTAACCTTAGCCTGTTTCGAAAGCATAATGAAAAATATAATGTAAGATATTTCTCATGCCTTTTTCTTTGAAGAAGATATGCAGAAACACGATAACACGTCAGAGTCTGCATTGGGAACATTAACTAAGGCAGCTCTTGCACTAAAGAAAAAAACAAGCATTTGCAATGCAATCATCTTGCATTGGCGTGAGTTTTAACTATTGCCTTTGTAAATGACAATGTCTTTTGCCCATGTGCTTTGGTTTGGAGTGGATGTATGTGGTGTGGAGGGGATAATTATGTGGGTTGTATTGGAATTGATAGTTGTGGAATTGTGTGGTGTGGAGTGTATTTAGGTAGTGGAAGCATGTGGCATGTTATGTTATGTTATTAAATTTTGTATAGCGCACAGATGCCGCAGCCAAGAGGCGTCCCGGCGCTTTTGGAGATAAAAGACACAACACAACAATGATGACCAGAACACAGAGCTATACAGCGGAGAATAAATGGGTTTTTAATTGTTTCCTGAACTGAAACAAATCGTGGATGGAACGAAGTGAAGCAGGCAAAGAGTTCCATAGTGTAGCCGCCATCACAGAGAAAGAGCGTCCACCCATTCTGGACTTTTTAAAACGAGGAACAATGGCCAGGTTAGACCCTGCAGACCGAAGAGCTCTTGAGGGAACATAGTGGAGGATGGTCTGAGTGAGAATAGGAGGTTAGGCCAAATTGAGAATTTTAAAAGTAAGGCACAAAGCCTTAAACTTGATTCTTTGGCCTACTGGGAGCCAGTGGAGGTCACAGATAGTGCTGCGAGCTCTCTCCCCTGGCGGATAGCCAGGGGAGAGAGCTGCAAAGAATAGATAGAAACGAAGATAGAGAGGGATTTTTAGTTTGTCTTAACATGCAGTTTGTGGGCAAATAATCTCCCTGTGCTAACCATAACTAAATGTGTCTTTGTGTAATGTAGCAGCCGAATCTGTAAAGCGCTGCAATATTTTGTATGCGCGTGCGTGGTATATAAAACTGCTTTCAGAAAAAAAATAGATCATGCAGGGCTAGGAAAGAAACAGGCACTTATATGGGAATGAAGCCATTTGTGAGGTAATACAATTTATATCAAATTAAATTGAATCCAATCTCTCAGGAGGCCGGAGGATGAAGCAAGCATTTAAAAATCAGTGGCATCTAAAAAAAATATATATATATAAAAAAATGCTTTTGAATGGCCATTTGGACTTATGAAGTAAAACAAAGCGTCTTGTTTTGAACTGGCACTGGGGTTAGGGAAATAAATCATGCTGTGCCTAGCAAGGGCTGGTGAAGAGAATCTAGATTAGTGAATTGTAAGAGAAATCCTGCCGCTTTCAGTTATATACAAGAATCCTCTACTATTCAACGGACAGTAGGGCTGGGGATGTGAAATGTGCACGGCTTTGCCAGGGCTGGTAAAGCGTGTTAAACACTCAATTGTAGGTTTCTTCTGCAGGGCCGAGAAAGCGAAACAGTCTGCAGCAAACCGACAAACCAGCACACACATGATCTGAAGCCCATGTAATGCTGTTGTTGCCAGTGTTTGATTGTAATACTGAAGGGAATGTGGGTTTAGGATTAAAAAACGCAGCACGACGCATGCGCATAGAGTCCCAGCTCCCAACAAGGCAACATCAACAGAAACAGGCACGTGCTGATGCATAAGCAAGAAATAAAGCATAGGAGGGTGAAATGGTTAAAAACTGTGGGCCGATTTACAAGTCTCTTGCGCCACTTTTGCGTCACTTTTAACATGGGAAAAGTGAAGCAAAAGTGGCGCAAGGGGCTTGTAAATCGGCCCCTGTGCCTTTAACCGGATGGAGGAGCTAGGTAGAAGACCGTCATTTTTTCAAAGCGATTACAAATGTAATCTGTAGTTCCTAAAAGAGCATTAGGGAAGAAACTATTTGAACTATATTTAAATGCTAATTAAAAAAAATCATAACTGTATCCGTTCAGTAAGGCTGGGGACAAGGCCGGCCTTCATAAGGCTCGAACCAAATAATGACCATGTGCCTCATTTATGAGGCTGTGCATCACGTTTACGCCGCTGGAGCGTCACTTTTTGTGACGCACCAGTGGCATAAAAAATGCGCCTTGTTGCGCCATATTTACAAAGTGACGCATCTAGGTAGATGCGTCCGTTTGTAAACCCCTGTGCCACATTATACCTGTGCCAGGTATAATGTATGCAAGGGGGGCGTATTGACGCAAGGAAGTGTCGTAGAAGTGACGCAGTGAAATCTATAAGATTTCACTGCGTCAGTTTTAGGACGCCGTTGCGTCAAATCTTGCGCCTGCCTCACAGCAGGCGTAAGACTGACGCAGGCCCTTTCACATGGGGCTTGCTCCATGTGAAAGGACGCATTGCTGGAGTTGCGTCACTTTTGTGGCACACTCCAGCAATGCGTCACTTTTGCGCTTACAGATACGTCAGAAATACTGACGTATCTGTAACTCCTTGCGACATGATGCGTCATACATTAAATATGACGCATCAGGAATGTCACAAGGAGTGCGCACTGAGAAGTGACGCATCGCTGCTTTCACGCAACGATGCGTCATTTTTCATAAATGAGGCCCCTTGTATGCCGCGTAACGATCAGACCTGCTGATTTCTGAAGTTTGGAAAGTAGTAGGTTCAATGGTAAATTTCAATGCAGCGTTTTTGACCAAATCACAATCTCCCGTGCCAGGGCACAAGTCCTAAATAAAGAAGTGGGGGTACGCCCAAAGACAGGAAGTGACGTCACAAAAGGTAAAAATTAGAGCACTCCTTTCACACATCTGCACTTCCAAAACACATCTGTCAATTAGTCCTATAGTGCAGTACATATATGTTGAAGAAAGAGAGCCTTGATTTGAAAATTTATTTTGAACAAGAATAAAAAACAAAAAAATGTTTGTCATTTCACAGGCAGCCTAGCACCGTGGACCCAATGTTTTTTTGCAGGGTGTAGAATCAACTCTTGCAATGTTATTTGAGCAGTTCTATACACATCTGTTAACATGGCATTACATACGTCACCTACGTCTGACACATGAGTGAGTCGGTTAAAAACATAAAAAGCCGAACCTGTAGGCTGTTCAAAGAGCCCTTCCCAGGCGGAGGGTGGGGGGGGGGGGGGGGGGGGGAGATGTAGCGTTTCTTTGTGAATAGCTTCACATGTGCTTACTGTGCTCGTAGCTACAGCTTCTATCGGAAACAGTCAGAGGTGGGACCGCCGGGCGTTCCCTCTCCATCTTTATATTAGTTATGTTTTGCATGCGGTTAATGGCAAGAATAAACTTTATACCTCAGCAAGGGCATCTTTGCAGGGGGGACGGCGTCCACCCGGTAAAATAAATTAAAATGAGTGGGGGGGACGTAGTCCACCCGCGTGGTACCCCGACTAGAGCCCGTGCTAATCATAAATCAGTGTGTGAGTCCGAAAATGCAACTGCCAAATACCTAAAGCACTGCCATATTTTGTGTGTTAATGCGTGGTATATAAAACTGCTTAAGAAAAAATGTAATACATGCAGGGCCAGCTACAAAACAGGCAGATGTTATAAGCAATGGTGAGAAGTTTTACAACCGAAAGCAATTTGGTTTTATGAATTAAAAATGCAGTAGGACATGCACAGAGTCCCAACTAGCAACAAGGCAGCAAAACTAACAAGCAGCTCTAATAAGGCGCAGTGTTTCCGCTGCGTAGGAGCTGGAGCGGGACAACGGGAGGAGGCAAGCCGTAGAATAGCTTGCTTTCTTTTTCTAATTGACAAATGCAACATGTGAAACCGGAACATTATATCTGTGAGCCTCGCAGTCCGAAAGAGGCTGCAATAAAACCTTAGTCTTTGTTGCTGGAGCTTGGCAGTGCGCCCCACAATATATTGTTTATTTATTTTTTTATATTTATTTAATATTTATTCCTGGGGATAAGAGCGGATCGATTCCAAGAGTTCCCCCTATATATATATATAATATATAGCGTTAAAGCAAGGTGTACACTTTACTGATTTTGCATTGTTCATCTTTTACAGTTTTCACATCTGGAATGGGAAACCGCATACACATTGTGTGCATGAATCCATCCATTTAAGGGTGTACAATGCAGTACCTTATGCACCCAAATGTTTTGGCACAACATGCCTGGTACAAATTTCGAGAGCAAACTCCGAGGTTGGGCACAATTTACTAACTCCTATTTAAAGCGCAACAGGGCTTGCACGCGCATCGTAGATAAGGTCCTATTATTTAATATAATGTCTTATAAAGGAGCATGATGCCTATAGCGTCGTTCCCTATATATGAAAGCAGGCGAGTTGAGGCCGGCAGTCCTTCTCTGCCATAGCCAGGGTGGTAAAACCTATGAGTCCGGGTGCAAATCACATCAACAGCAGCTAACAGGTAGGATTAGCACCCAGTGATAATATCCGTGGTGGTATTAAAGAGTCACCGCTTCTATCACCAACGTTGCCCCTATTATCACCCCTATTACACGTGGACAATTACCTTCAGATGCACTCGAGTGAGAACTACCTGTGAGACATACAGTGCACGCGCAAGTCACACCTACAGAGCACAAGGGCTGAAAAGAGTGAACATATCATCTGTTCCCCTCTATAAGTTACTCACTGTGTAATGTTTCCGTGCACACAAGAGTCCTCGTGTTACACCTTTAGGAGTTCTACCTTCTAGTGAACAAAAGGTGAGGTTGGTGCACTCTGCAGCTCCTGGAAACAAAGTTCAACACCTCTGGATACGATTATTGCTTCAAAGGTTGGCTTGAGGACAGGGTGAGCAGCAGAGTGCACTTCATGTTAGGGTGCAGGGTGAAGAATGCAGGGTGCAGTTCAGGTTAGGGTGCAGGGTGCACTTCATGTTAGGATGCAGGGTGCACTTCAGGTTAGGGTGCAGGGTGCACTTCATTGTAGGATGCAGGGTGAAGAATGCAGGGTGCACTTCAGGTTAGGGTGCAGGGTGCACTTCCTGTTAGGGTGCAGGGTGCAGGACTCAGGGTGCCCTTCATGTTAGGATGCAGGGTGCAGGATGCAGGGTGCACTCCATGTTAGGATGCAGGGTGAAGAAGGAAGGGTGCACTTCAGGTTAGGAAGCAGGGTGAAGAATGCAGGGTGAACTTCAGGTTAGGGTGCAGGGTGCACTTCCTGTTAGGGTGCAGGGTGCAGGACTCAGGGTGCCCATCATGTTAGGATGCAGGGTGCAGGATGCAGGGTGCACTCCATGTTAGGATGCAGGGTGAAGAAGGAAGGGTGCACTTCATGTCAGGATGCAGGGTGAAGAATGCAGGGTGCACTTCAGGTTAGGGTGCAGGGTGCACTTCCTGTAGGGTGCAGGGTGCAGGACTCAGGGTGCCCTTCATGTTAGGATGCAGGGTGCAGGATGCAGGGTGCACTCCATGTTAGGATGCAGGGTGAAGAAGGAAGGGTGCACTTCAGGTCAGGGTGCAGGGTGCAGGATGCAGGGTGCACTTCATGTTAGGGTGCAGGGTGAAGGATGCAGGGTACACTTCATGCTAGGATGCAGGGTGCATAATTCATGGTGCACTTCAGGTTAGGATGCAGGGTGCAGGATGCAGGGTGCACTTCAGGTTAGGAAGCAGGGTGCTCTTCATGTTAGGATGCAGGGAGCACTTCATGTTAGGGTGCAGGGTGCACTTCATGTTAGGCTGCAGGGTGCACTTCATGTTAGAATGCAGGGTGAAGGATGCAGGGTGCATCATATGAGCAGCCTCGGTAAAGAGGGATTTCACTGACGCTTACCCCCTGCTTATATAGGCGAGTAAGAGTTCTGTATTAATGGTGACCCTGCTCCTCTCCCACAGGGACTCTGTCCCTCGTGATGATGATGATGGAGCAGGAGAGCCAGGGCCAGAGATGCAAACCAGGTGATCCAACGTTCAATGCTCATTAAAGGCTGTGCAGGATTTCCCTCCTGAAAAAGACATTTTGGATTAAAAAAAGTCTGTGTGGTTGTGCTGGAAATAGTTAGCAACAGGTGGTGTGATGACCATGCCTGCTGAGGTTCATCAGTGGTCTGATGGTGACATTGAGCCGGGCTGACCCTCAGTGCTCCTTAGATGGGGAAAACAGACATCCTTCCAAAGTAACCACTTGCAGCAGAAAACTTTCAGAATTACAAAAGTGTTTTATTCACAAACATCTTTCTTCACTATGAAAAGTTACAAAGGTGGAAATATTGCACATTCACACATTGCGTCTGCTGGAAATTCTTGTGCACAGACATGCAGTTTCCTGTCGCACACAGTGTTTGGTTCCAGCGCCAGCTGGTTTTAGAGCAGGCGAGAGGGGCGCGCACCAAACGCAGCTTGAAAGGCGTCCGCCATGATGGCACCTAAGTCAAATGTTGACTTTGAAGTCCACCCATTTCAGTTTGGAGTGCAATTGTGCATTTTAGAGAGGGAATATAGGGGCGATAGTGAATTATCGCCGCTTTAGCGGCCGTTTTCGGCCGCAAAGCAGTGATAATTCTATCACCTTATTAACAATCTATCAGCAGTTAGCGGCAGCTTGTAGGCGAAAGCGAGCGGTTTGGGGCCCGCTTTGCATGGCAGCAATATTTATCGCTAATGACATGCATAGTGGGCGTACCCAACCTGTTAGCGTCTGAAAGCAGTCGCTAACGTGTCTATCGCCTATTAGCAAGGCAGGCGTAGCGATGGAAATATTTGCGCTAAGCGTGAATATCTCCAAAAACTAAAACCTGTCCAGACCAGTTCTTAGCCATGTTATCCAAAGGAAGGTGGATAACATGACTAAGAGCATTTTGTCGCTAATGCATGAATATCGATGTATTCTCAGCGATATTTACGTATTTCGCCGCTATCGCCGGATAAAGTATCGCTTTATACTAATAGCACGTTATCTCAGCGACAAATTCCGGCGATGCCCAGCGATAAAAAAATCATCACTAAGCCTATTTAGCGATAAATATCGCTACTTGTTGGTAATATGCCCCATAGTTAGTAATTGGCAAAGTGAAAAGTAAACATTGGGCTGGTAAATCCGATATTTGGAGCCAGACAAACCACAACATCCAATTACAGATTTGAACATCTGTCAACATTGAAGGTCTTAATTCCAGAATTGGCGGGTTTTGTTGTTCATTCAAAACATGTACATTTTCGTCCAGGAATTTGCACATTTACTTGATGTAAAATATTGTGATGGGTTATACAGTCCAGTCCAGCGCAATTCCCAGTTTGTACTGGATTGTCACCCAGAGCAATGCAAAGTCGAGCAGTGCTCTGCCTTGCACTACTTTGCATCAAGGGGGTTTTCTTGGGTGGTGCATGGGCGTTGTGAATAGGGGTTTGTGCCAAAATCCATCACTTCATCAAGTCAGAAGTGTAAAGAGAGCAAATGTTTTCATTTCTCTTTGTTTTTCCAACGTTGAATGTGTGTTGCATTGTACAGTACATATACAAAGATGAAAACAACTTATTGCAAACCAAAAAAAAAAGGAGCACAGGGGCTTATTTATGAGCCCATGCGTCACTTTTACGCCGCAGGTGCGTCATTTTTTGTTATGCACCAGCAGCGTAAAAAATGTGCCTTGTTGCACCATTTTTTCAAAGTGACGCATCTAGGTTGATGCATCACTTTGTAAACCCCTGCACCACATTATTTCTGTGCCAGGTATAATGTATGAAGGGGGGCGTTCTCACGCAAGAAAAGGTCGTAGAAGTAATGCAGTGAAATCTATAAGATTTCAGTGCGCCACTACTAGGAATCAAATGCGTTAGTATCTTACGCCTGCCTCACAGCAGGCGTATGACTGACGGAGGCAAATTTCACATGGGACTTGCCCATGTGTAATAACTCATTGCTAGAGTTGCGTAACTTTTGCGACACACTTCAGCAATGTGACATTTTTGCTCCTACAGATACGTCAGAAATACTGACCTTTCTGTAACTCCTTGCGCCATGATGCGTCATACTGTAAATATGATGCACCATTGTTGTCGCAAGGAGGGCACAATGAAAAGTAACACAACGCTGTTTTCTCGCAGCGATGCGTCACTTTTCATAAATGAGGCCCACAGTTTTTTGATCTGGAGCTGTTTTGCACTCCCCCTTTTATACAGTACCGTGCAGTACAGTATCAAATATTGTTCTCCAATTTTAGCTGCAAACTGAACCTTATGCTGCAGAGTCCTTATGTGAATTGTTCAAGATTTTTTTCTTTCTTTCTTCCTGCAGTCACAAGATTAATCTTCTTGCACACCCCATTAAGATACTTCTTCTTTCTTGAGTTAAACTATTTGTTTCTTGAGTACTAATATGTATTGGATATTTGGGTCTCCTAAACATTTCAGTATGGCTTCTTTTCCTTGTGTGTTTTTTAAGATATTACTCATTTGTTTTCAGTCGTTACCATACCTGGCATGCCAGGATGCCAAACATTTTCTAGGTAAGATTTTTTTCTTGCTGTTTGGATAATTTTTGACTACCAGCTGTCGGATATATACTAATTATTGTAGTCGTCAACATAACTATTGATCTCACCCGCATTTTGGCAATTTGTCTCTCATAACCCCATCTATATATTCTTTTATTCTGTTAATTATGAGTATTCCTTCAACTCCCATATGTCATTTAGAACCTAGACTTCAACTGGACCCTGTTCAGTAACTCATACTGCAGGAACATCGTGTTGGCCCTTATCAAGGAGGCCCACACATAAATTGCAACGACATGACCGAGTGTCATGGACTTCATTACTGAACAGGGTGCGAACCAGGTCGGGCCTGTTGAGCCCACGTTTCCTACTTCATAGCCATTCATTAATTCTTCCACAATTGTTTGCCCTGACGAAGTTCAATCCTTGAACGAAACGTGTTGGCTGATGTGTTTACAAATCCAATAGATTGTTGAAAATAAAGATTGTAATACGTTTTGAAGAAAGACACTGATCAAACTTTCTTATTGACGTGATATTGACTTGGGTGTTCACCGCTCCATTGTTCTCATACTTCTTTGGAATGAAGCCTTTGCACTAAACAGTGTCCAGTTGCCTCACCATATTCATAACAGTCTGAGCTGATATTTTGTGGCAATCTCTTTACTCCATGTCATATTAATGTTAGCTTTACATCTAGCCACTTCAGTTTGCAACTCAATAATATTACTTCCAGACAGAATCCCACATGTAAGGTTATCTTCTGCAACTTTCAATTTATCACACAGCTCCTGGACTCTACGTTTGGCATGTTTCTGCTTATGTAGTCCAAAGCTTAAGACCTCCCCTCTGAAGCAAGACTTAAAGGCATCCCATATATTCCCATAGGGAAGATGGCGTCCACAAGCTCGGACGTTTGAGCTGGCTGCTCCTAGGTTACCCCCCATCCACGCTTCTGAGAGCTACTTTGTATTTTAAAGCCAAAAAAATGCAGTAGAAGTGTTACCGAAATGCTATCACGGTGCCATATTCAAAACTTACGGGTCCACTCAGGAGATCTGGAATCCCGATTAGCGCTCTACAGCTTTGATTGTAACACTGCCGATGCCTGTATATGACCGCCTGCTTCTACAGATTGGACTCGCTCGGCATGGCTGGTGAGGAGTGCTGCTGAGCCAGTGAGAGGAAAGTCAGGCGCGAGAAGTGAGAGGCGGGTCACCTGGATGGCGGGAGCTTAGTATCACTGGGAACTTGGTTCCTATGCCTTATTGAAGGGAGGGGGAGGGGGAAGAGAGAGGGGGAGATTCAGGAGCTGGGTGGGTTCAGGGTTAAGGTTTCGGTGGGGAAGGTAACTGGGGGTAAAAAAAAGAAAAATAATCCACAGCATTGGTAACTTTGTGAAATTTAGAGTTATTAAATGTTACTTAAGAGAATCAAGCAAGGGATGGTACCTATCTATGCTTCATGGTTAATCTAGGGCTCTGAATATGTTCATTCAACGTGTGTGGGATTAACAATTATAATAAAAGGCAAAGAGTTGCTGCAGAGCTTAGGGTGATTCACCCAGATCTTGTATGCATTCAGGAGACTCACATGCCTTTGGGAAAACGAAAGGCTCTATCAAAGTTAGGGTTTGCAGTCTTAGCCACCTCACGGAAGAAAACTATTAATCATGGGGTTGCTGTGTTGGCTAAATCGACTATACAAACACCTGGAAGCACAGCTGGAGGCAGCCAAGGGTGATGGGCAATCCTGGAATGTATTTTGGAGGGCTGTACGTTTACGGTATGTACAGTATATGGTTCCAATCTGGATGAAGCCCATGTACTCGAACATATAAATCTTGCACATGCATCATGGCCCACACCTCTGGGGTTATGAGGGGACTTTAATATTAATCTGGTAAAGGGTGAATAACAAACAGGCATTCAGAGTCATATCAGTAGGAAGCCTAGAGTGTTTAAGGCTCTATCGGGCACATGCATCAAGCTAGGCATTTACAATTCCTAAATAGCGATTATTAAGGAATCGCTATTAAGGAATCGCAATTGCCTATGCAAGTAGGTTTTGCGAATATATTTGCGATTCCTACACATTCCTTAATTGCAAATCCCAAATTGGGATTTGCAATTAAGGAATTCCTTCCTATTCATTCCTATGAGGCTACAGGCCCATAGGAATGAATGGGAAGCCATTCACAATTTGCGAGTACCAAATAGGTACTCGCAAATTGGGAATGCAATTTGAAGGGTGCTAGGGGGATTTAAAGGCCACCGTGCTGCACCCCCAAATTTGGCATGTATGCTCATGTGGTGCACACATATACCCTAAGGGCATATGATTGGCACAAAAGTGCATTTTTCAAAGTATTTGCAAATTGCCATCAACTTGCAGTTGATGGTAATTAGCATTTCCTAAATGCGAAGTCGCATTTAGGAAAGGCTTTGATGCATCCCAAAAAGGGAATCACAATTTGCGATTGCCTAAAAGCATTCACAATTTAGGTAATCACAAAATTAGCGATTACCTATATTGCAAATGGGTTTTGGGTTTGATGCATCGGAAATTGCATTTTACCGGCTGCAAACGGCCCGATTCTGTGAATCGGCCTGTTTGCAGCCAGTAAAATGGTTGATGCATATGCCGGTATATCATTTAATATTAGATCATGGCTTAGTTGATGTTTGGAGTGTGCTTAAAACCCCTAACTCTGGCTACACATTTTATTCTCATTTGCACGGTAAATGAGTGCTTCTTGATTATTTTTTTATCTCGCCTCTATTACTGACAGAAGCCCAAATACAGGTTTTTCCCCGAACTACCTCTGGTCCTGCTCCAGTTGTCTTGGATATCCCAGAATTGGGTATCAGATGTACACCAAGGGGATTTACTTTTCACAGAAAACTTCTTCTGGACAATGTTTTATTGAGTATATGAAAAATGGGGTTAGGGATTTTTTTCAAAGTAATGCCTGATGAATTTATAATGCACACGTTTGTATCTATGGTTGCAATCTACGGTGGTGGTGCATTTCCTGAAGAATGTCGTACCAGGGGGTCCATAGCGATAATAAGTAGGAGTGGGTCCCTCTAGTGATGTCAAAAGTAGCTGTAAGAGAGCAACTGGGCTGTATGCATGGTGTGTATGCATGCAGGGGCTGTGAATATAATAACTAGACAAGCGCAATTAGCCCTCTGGGCAGTCCTAGTTTCCGCAACATTGCCAGTAGGAAAGGCCACTCAAGAGAATCAAACACCTTCTCGGGATCCAGAAGAGCACCCGCTGCTGCCACCGTGGAGGAGATCCAGTTCTGTACTGATAATACCATATGGAAGTTGAGAGATATAGAGCCCTGAGGGAAAAAACAGACTATAAGGGTGATATGATTTGGTTTAGCAGGAGGGATAGCCGAGTTGCTAAGACCATAGCAAGGATTTAGTTAAAAAACAAGCACCGATAGGGGCCAATAAGAGGTACAATGCAAAGGATCCTTCCCAGGCTTTAACAATAGCATAAGAACTACATCACAAAGTTTGGGGGTGAGTTCCCTCACCTCCAGAGACTAAGGTTACACCTCAAGCAGCTGTTGGGTCATTATATTTTTAAAGGCCGTATTTAAGTCTCCAGTAAGAACATCTAGACTATGGGCCCTAGAGCCTTCTAGAGCATCAATAGCCAGAATGATCCCCTCACTTGTGATAGGCTCACCGAGGAACTGCAGCTGGGCCTCTGTGATCCAAACCATGGCTATCTCTGCCAAGTAGTCTGCCCTGACTGGGTCTTTGCTAGAAGTTTGGTAAAGTATAGGGATGAGTCAGGATTGTCAGGATTGTCAGGCTCTAGGGTATTTCGTGAGGAATATGACCTCCTGCTGGGCCAGGACCCGGAGTTCTAACAGCAGTGCCATCCAGCACAGCAGCTGTGGGCCATGTTGTTATTTAGTGTTTTTGCTATCTATGTCACATAATGCAATTTCAACGTGGGCCAGTGCGTTGTGTATTTCGCACAAAACACCTCATTCCATTTAACATTATTTCTAGGCCACATTTGAAATGTTTTGAGCTTCCAAAGGTGAAGATTTACTATTCCCACTGCAGTGTAAGCCACACTGGAGAAAGTGTTGGAATAGTTGGGTGTAGATTAATTATTCCCTCTCCAATTTAGCCACATTGGGGAAGGTGTAGGACTTTAAAGGTTTAAGCACTATTCTCACTAAAGTCTAAACCAGTCTGGGGCTAGAGTTAGACTTTTAGGAATACATTACGATGCGCACTGCAATCAAGACAATATTGGTGAAAATGCAGGACTTTGAGGGGTGTAAAGTTATTCCCAATCCAATATAAGTCAGATTGGGAAGTGGTGGACTTGAAGGGTATAGGTTTGCTATTGCCACTCCACTGTAACCCAAATAGGGTAACATGCTGGACTGTGTGAGATGTACATTTACTATTCGCACCCCAGTCTAAACCACACTGGGCAATATGTTGAACTTTGAGGAGAATATATGAAAGTTTTTTCTCTAGGTATCCAGGCTTAGAAATAAACCAACAGTTGGCAATTATAAAGACAATCAACATGGCCAGCTTTTAACTGGAAAGCTCAATGGCCAATAATTAACATTAATTTGCACTTCATATTTACTTCACAGAAACACACATTTCTGAGCTTTACAGAACAGGCCAGCACAGCCCTGTAAGTCAGCAAGGATTGTTTAGAGATGCACAGCACTTGCCTCAACAACAACGGTGAAAATAAAATGATGCAATGGGAACAGAGTGTGGACATGCACTGCATTTAACATAATGCATCTCAGTGAACTGTGTCTTGGGATGTCAGGAAGTGTGTTGGAAATATTCCATGCTGAACCTTGAAAATGTTGTTATTGTTCATAGGCTTCAGAACTAGTAGTGTCTGGATTGACATTATGTGTAGTTGTTAGGAGTGTAATATACAGCAAACACAGGTTTTTAAGCACAAGGCTCTAAATATATGTACATGAAAAATTGGTGTTAAACACTGTCTGCCTACAATGGTGCGAGTGGGGTGTTGTTTGTTCTTTCACTGCAGTGCTGTTCACAATAGGTGCTTATCCACATGTGCTATTTACATTTACTGGGCTAGGACACTGAAAGTACCATATACTAGAGACTTATATTATATTGAAAAGTGCAAATCGGGTGTATAAAATTGTTTAAGTTTTAAAGTGGGAGCACAAGCACATTACTACTTTTAAGCATGAGGAAAGTCCAGAGTATCCAATAGGAATAGAAAATGACATTTTACATTTTCTTGGACAGTACCACTACAGATATGGATTTGTGGCAACATATGACACATGAGATTGTATGTAGTTGACATACAAAAGGCAGTGTGCCATGATCAGAGTGAGTATATGGTACTCTTACTCCGCAGACGTGCAAATCAACCACATATGTACACTTCTAAGGAAAAAGGGACATCAGAGAAGCCACACTGTGAAACATAGAGAGGTATGCAGTTCCATTATCAGGGTCCGGTACATGTCTGTTTTCAAATGTTCCGCTGGATGCTTCCAGACCAAGTGTTGCTGCAACTTGTTGTCTGCCTGTACCACGGTTCCTTGACCTGCTTACAAGATGGAACACATTAACTACTCAATGTCTGTTCTTAGGTCAGACAGCAGGACAACTTTTTTATGTTCTTCATGATATACAGAAAGTATTGCTTGAAATGTATGACGTTAGCCACATATGTCTGCCACCAGATATTTATAGTGCTTAAATTTATGACGACTCCTTAACAAATGCAGACCATATCATAATGCCTTAAAATTACTCACTTTACCTGATGTTCCTGTCTGCAGTACTTCAACAAATCACACAGTGCTATTCACATTAAAGTAATATAATGTCATAAACCGGTTCACCTTATACTTATATTGTGTGCTCATCTAGATGTGTTAGTAGTGTAATGAACAGTCCCTACTTATTGCTCACATCAAAGCATTTATTGATTCATTAATTATAACACTATTTATTGCCACTGCCTGACATGGTGAACAAATTAAATACTTTGTGCAGGTGTCATGTGACATTTGCATTTATCAGGGGAGGACTGTTGTAGCAATAAAAAGTTATTGTGGACACTAAAACTGACCATAGTTTCATAGAGTCAAAAGCACCACCACATACACCGCACTTTACTTCTGTGTTGGGAGCACATTTCACAACTCAGTGAGGGATAATTTCAATGTGTATGACACATTAACGGCCACGATGATGTTTCTTGCAAGATCCCTAATCTGTAACATAGAACAGGATTTTCATAATTGGATATCAGAATTTATTATATTTATGATTGAAGTATTAACAAATGTTAACCTAAATATGATATGACTGAATTGTTGATAACCTAATATTACTAATCAATCATGACTACACCATTTACTCACTGTTTTTGTATTCATTTGTGTAGGTCATACCACTTTTCAAGAGAACCTATCTAATAATAAAGAAGAATTTGCATATGTACATCTCTCTTTACCATCAATTGAAGATGACAGGGGGCCAAGGCCTGGCGCCTATGGAGTGAGCAGCAGGGCTCAGTCGACCGGCCGCCATCTAATTCAATTCTGAAGCTCTAAATGGGACAAGAACCCCTGCAGAGCACTCCCGCAGCCGTGTGAAAGGTGAGGTGCGACCCATAGAAAAGGAGAGGCTGTCCTGCAGCCTGAGAGCAGAGAAGCAGAGGTCTGGGCGTGCAGCGGAACAACAAAACAAGATGGCGGCGCCCAGTGCATAGTGAAGAGATCGGGACGAGCATCGGACTTCCCGAGTGGCTATGACCAGGACGGAGGAGGTCCTGGGATGCTCCTCCCCTCACCCCATGCACAGGCCCGAGTGCTGAGCCCAGAGACCCCCTGGGGCTGAGAGCAGAGGAACTGGAAGCTCTGGGTGCGGCCAAGAGCAGTGGCAAAATAGTGGCACCCATCGGGCACTGAAGGAACCAGAGCGAGTGCTGGTCTGTTGGCGTGGCCCTGCTCTGGGCCTGGAGTACCTTTTCCTTGTCCCCTGTGCCAGGCCCAGAGGCTCCTTGAAGTAAGTCCAGAGAGGAGGGAGGCAGAAAGAAGTTTGAGACTCCAGAGGACCCCATGTGGCAAACCTGGGAGCCTAGTTGGGGGGACACCGGAGCGTCAGAGACGATTGAATGCCTCCTGGTGCGCTCAAAATTATGAATGCAGCTGAAAGCAGTAGCAAAGTTGCGGCGCCCATTGGGCACTGAGGGAACCAGAGCAAGTGCTGGCTTGTCTGCGCAGCCCTGCTCGTCCCCTACATCACTGAGTGTCAGACCCAGAGGCCCCTTGAAGTAAATCCGGGGGAGTGCAGCAGAGAGGAGCTGGGACCCTGGGGGTCCCACATGATAGGTCTGGGAGCTGAGTCAGGCGGATACCTGAGCGGTGGAGGCAATTGAATGCCCGCAGGTAAGCGCTGCCAAGGCCCTGCGGAGAGCAGAGACTATAGCACCACTGAAGCGGCCAGGAGGGACAGAGACCAGCATTATGAAGACGCCTCCCCCTGAGTCCCTCGGTGAGATGAAATTAGTCCGAACCTGGGGTTCTTGGCAGGCACCCACAGCAGGAAGCACCAGTGTAGTACCAGGTGAGGGGGACTGAGGCAGCAGCCCTGGAGCAAATGAGGAAAAGGCCCACACACCCTGGAAACAGGGAGGCACTCGAGACCCCCAGGGAGAGAAGAAGTCTAAGCGAAGGGGCTTGGCGAGGCCTGGAAATGCTGCTGAGCCCGGAAAGCAGGCCCTAGAGCTGCCAACATCTGGGCCTAATACACAGAGTCGTACAGAGATCCCCCCAGCATGCATAATCTGGGGAAGCACATCGGGAGAAAGTGGATTCATCAACCTGAGGACGAGACATCTACGTCAATTTGAAGCAGAGTAAGGGTGGCACATCGGCCAGGGCGCAGCAAGATCCAGAGTCACCATGCAGGCCTAGAGAAGGATGAAACCAGACCCATATTGATCACGCGGATGCATCGGAGGGGGTGGTGGGACGACAGCTGGAAGTTATCCCAGAGGCTGGCGAGCCTAATCTGAGCCTGTGTGGAGGGAAGCGCTGGATTGAAGAGTGCCTGCCAAAGCAGATGATCTCACAGACTGTGAGGGTACCCCGAAGCGTCTCATAAGTAAGCACAGTGCCAGAAGTTTCATAGAGCGAGAAGACACCATGGGAACGCTCCACAAAAAGAAGGACAGGGAAGAGACCCTGGCAGGTAAATCAATAGTAGAGAGGGGGAAGACCCCAACACAGATGGAGCACCCCAGAGACCCCACCCTGCAGGACATTTTGCAGGCTAACACCTCCTCCAGTGAATGCCTGGAAGGCAAAATTTACTCACTGAGCCTCGACATGGGCTGGCTCAGGGAAAAAAACATAAAAAACTAGTGAACCGCGTAGGGACAAATGAGGGACAACTAGCTGAAACTCTGCTAGATATATCAATAATGAAGCAGCGAATGACAGCACTGGAGACGAAAGGGCCCACACTGAAAAGGCAGGGCTGAAGATACCGAGAATAGGTGGCGCAGAGGCAACCTTAGATTCATTGGCCTGCCGGAAAAAATAGAAGGCCGCAACATGACATATTATCTGAAAAAGTGGCTTTGAGAAGAAGTAGAACAGGACGGCTTATTAAACTTCTTTGCCTAGAGTGGGCGCACAGAGCCAAGCAAAAACGATTGTAACAGGAGCACCGCCTCAGGTGGTGATAGCGAAGCTCCTCCATTGCAGGGACAGAGATCACATCCTTACCCACTCATGCCTTAGAGGAGACATAACAGTGGACAACTCAGTGGTACGACTCTTCCCAGATTTCTACTAAGAAGTGCAAAGGCGAAGAGGGTCCTACCGAGATGCGAAGTAGAGACTGCAGCAACTGAACAACAAATACTTGATGCAGTATCCGGACACGTTGTGAGTCACCACAGAAAAGGGCACAGAGTTCTTCGGAACCCCGCAGGAGGAATCTGACTGAATGGATTGGTGCAAAGGGACAGAGCCACTATGGGACCCAGAGAGGAGAAGGCGAGGAGAGAATCGCTCCTGGGGACGGCGGACTGTGATTGAGACTTTAGCGCCTAAGCAGGAGGAGACACAGCTTGAACACCAAATCGTGATGCAAGTTGTAGCACTGATCAGCAGCAAAGTGGTAAGCCATATGCCCCCTGAGAGCAGTGAGACTGCAGTAGAATCTGGCTAAGAGTGTGGATCCAGCGACTCTGAAGCGCAGAGAGAGGTGCTCCCAGGCATAACTCTGCAGTTGGCTCAATGACATTGTCTAACTGGAGAGAGCAGTGAGCTGTGGAGAACAGGTCTGGAATAACACGGGGCGCACTTGACCCAACAAGGTACAGGGGTTGATAGAGGGTGAGGTGAGGCAGGGGTGATCTCTGACACTAAAGAAAGAGATGGCAGCCTCAGAAACTGGGAGAGCAGCGGACAAGTGGCCTTCCCACTTGCGATTGACTGATTGAACTGCAATCAGTCGCTTTGGGTCTTATAATTCTAGTTTGGATGGGGGCATTTTCCTGCTTTTCCTGGGGAGTGGGAGTTGGGGAAAATGTTTAATGTTGAAATGGGGGACACACCTTGATTTGCAGCACACAGAGAACCGTGTGGGATCGAGTGGGAAACATAAGGAGGTGGCGCAGTTCACAGAGAGAGGCGGTCTGGGCATAGTAACACCTACTAATGGCTGACAAGCAGCAATACAAATGTAAGACCTGGAATATCAGAGGCATGCATTTAATGTCGAAATGCCACAAGGTCCTCTCATACATCCGGAGGCAGGGAGCCCAGATAGCTCTATTACAAGAAACACACCTAGCACAGAAGGAAGGGCAAGCCCTACAAAGACAATAGAGGGGCCAGCTCTTTTACACTGACTGTTAGACCTGGCACCATTGGCGTGGGTCTCCCTTCCATTTTTGCTGTTGCCTCATGTGTTTTTGCTGGTGTTAGATGCTTTGGGCACTGTGCCACTGCTGTCCAGTGCCACAGTGCAAGTCCTCCCTATTGTAAACTGATGTATGAATTGGTGATTCCATAATTGACTGATTTGGTTTACTTGTTAGACCCTAGTACAGTGCATCAGGAGTGCCCAGGGCTTGTAATCCAAATGCTGCTAGTGGGCTTGCAGCACTGGTCATGCCACCCACAGAAGCAGCCTTGTAAAATGTGTCTAAGATCTGTCATTGCAGAGCCTGTGTGCAGTCTGGTACTGTCATGCTGACTGGGCAAGTGCACACACTTGCCAGTCCCTAAACATTCCCTTTTATTCATATCAGACACCCCTATGGTAGGCCCAAGGGCAGGGTACATTTTAAGTATAAGGTAGGACAAGCTCTGATGTCTGTGGCATGTCCTAATAGTGAATTACAGCCATTTTCGTTTTTCACTATTGCAAGGCTAACTGTTCTCCATAGGCCAGAATGGGCAGTTAGATTATTACATCTTATAATCCTAACTGACTGAGGGAACATGGTGGAAATTCGAGTTTTGGATGCCTGAACTCAGAATGATAAAATACATCTTTTAGTGAAGTTGGTTTTAACCTTCTGTTTTTGAAAATACCACTTTTAGAAAGTAGGTATTTTCTTGTCTAATTATCCAAGCCTGCCTCTGCTAGGTTGTGTATTCCATGTCTGGTGTTTTTGAGTGACAGGCCTGGGGCATTCCAAGAGACAGAATGAGTCAGCCCAGTGGTGAATAGAGAGATCTGCATCTAGATGGGTGGGAGGAGTAGCACCTGGGACCTGAATAGGGCTGTGCCTGCCTTCCACA
The DNA here is from genome assembly GCF_964263255.1 of Lissotriton vulgaris. NCBI lineage: Eukaryota > Metazoa > Chordata > Amphibia > Caudata > Salamandridae > Lissotriton > Lissotriton vulgaris. The sequence goes on from NC_141695.1 coordinate 69,060,800, forward strand.
ATGCTGGCTCCACCTCCTGGGGTGCGGCTGATGTCTCTGCCCTGCACAGTGAAAGAAGAGAAGGAATCTTGTCAACAAAGTGTTCCAAGGCTTTGCTTACCCCCCACAATGCTGGCTCCACCTCTTGTGGGGCGTCTGATGTTTCTGCCCTGCACTGTGAAAGGAAAGGAGTCATGTAAACAGAGTGCTCCAGAACTGGTTTGGACTGGGCAAAGGCCCCTCTGCCCTCAGAAGACAAATGATTTTGGGGTATAAGTATTGGCACCCTGATCTCAAGAATTTAGATCACTTTTGTACAAACAAGAAGAAACCTTTGCTGAGGAGAGGAACCTGAAGAAACTGAGGAGAGACTATCCCTAAGCTGAAGTGCTGCTTGGGGGATTGGCCTGCAGTGGTTGCCTGACTGCCAAAGAAAGGAGAAAGAACTTTGTGTGCTTTATTTTCAACTTGTGAAGGAGCTCCAAGGGCTTGGAACAGCACTTGCCTCCTGCTGAAGTCCCTAGCTCCGCAGAGTTCTTTGGAAGTGCCTACTGCTGTTTTGGGGCCTTCTGAGGGACTGCGTGTTGCAAGGAGCTGGAAGTGAGACTCAACAAAGCAGAATGTCGGCGCAGTAGCTGTTGTATTGCACTGCATCGAGAGAACTGTCTCACAACAAAGAGGAAGCGTGTCGCCGTCGCTGCTGCTGCCGTCGCATTGTGAATGTCGGCGCTGAAGCTGTCATATTGCACCGCATTGAAAGAAGTGTCTCGCAACGAGTAAGAAGCGCATCGCCGTTGCTGCTGCTGCCGTCGCATCTTGAATGTCAGCGCTGTAGCTGTCGTATTGCACCGCATCGAGGAAAGCGCCTCACATCACCGGCAAAGCGCGCCGCCATCGGAGCTGCTGCCGTCACATCATGGATGTTGGCGCTTTAGTTGTCGCATTGTGCTGAAGCCTCTCGCAACGTCGGAGAAGAGTGCCGCAGCCGAGGCTGTTGCCGTCGCATCGCTGAACAAGGGTGTCGCCGCTGCAGCTGACGCATCAAATCAAGACGTCTCGCATCATCGGAGATGCGTGCCGCATCTGGAAAATCTTCACATCCTTATTTCTTTGCACCGCAACTTTGCCGCATTCCCATCACTGCAACATTGCTTGTTGTGGAAGTGCAATGCATCGTATGGTACATTGACGCAAATAGTTGCATCTTACGAACCAAACAGAACTAAGCTAAAACTACCATCTTAAGTATAGTATTGTATATTTTTGTCGTTTATGGTCTTGTGTTAAATCTATATAAAGAATACTTATGTTTAATATACAACTGTTTGGTGTTCATCTGTAGTGTTGTCACTGGGTTACTGTATGTGGTTACAAATGCTTTACACACTGCCTCTGAGATAAGCCTGTCTGCTCGTGCCAAGCTACCAAGGGGTGAGCAGGCTTTATTTTAGGAGTGTACCCCCTTAACCTGACTAAAGACAAGGGTCCCTATTTGTCACAAGTACCTACCTGTGCCAACTAGATATCCGCAAATCTAACACTGACTATTCGGCATATGCACGGCGGGGGGCTGATATGGATGCAAGCAGGGGTTCCATTTCAACTGACGAGTTCGCTGGTAGACCTGGAGTGTCGATATGTAGCCTTAAAGGAGCAGCTAGAGGGTCAAGAGATAAGTATAATTAGTATCTATGCCCCTAATGCAGAACAACCAGCCTTTTTTGTGAGGCTGAGTCACAGTTTATTGCAATACTTGACAGGCGCTACTATAATGAGGGTGACTTTAACAGCGTAGACAATAAACTCCTAGACAGATCCTACCCTCCATTACGAAACTCCCCAGCAGCACGTGGCTCCCATGCATTCACTACATGGAGACAGAGCTGGGGACTGAAAGATGTGGGGAGGGCCTTACACCCCCAGGAAAGGAACTATTCCAACTTCTCAATGGTTCATGAGGTGCATGCGCAACTAGACACCTTCTTATGCTCAGTAGATGCTCAGCGCAACATTACTGCTGCGGAATACCTTGCGTGAAAGATATCGGATCATAACCCACTAATTCTATCCTTGAAGTGGAGGCACCTTGTAACAGCGATCCCTGCATGGAGGCTTTGCCTGGACACCCTGGAGGACCAGGTCTTCCGGGAAGAGATAAGGGGCAAAATAGCGCACTAATTTGAGGCCAACACAGGACAGCCTCATCGTCAAACACAAATTGGGACACTTTCAAAGTGGTCCTGAGGGGCCAATGTATAACATGTACCACGGGGTCAGGCGTGTCACCCTGGAAGAAATAGAGAGGGCAGAGGCAACCCTCAGAGGGTTGGAATGCAGAAGGCCAGAACACCAGGAGCTTCAGCAAGCACTCTTGGAAGCCAAGTAGGAAGTGGCGAAACAGACGGAGAGGCTTAGATGCTTCTATTATAAGAAATACCTTGCGCGTACTCATGCTGAGCGGGACAAATCAGGATCGCTCTGGCATGGCTGATGAACCAGGTGAGTAGGGCCCACCCAGGGTGGAAATAGAAGATGAGATGAGGGTCAGACACTATACAAAGGAAAAGATCAACAAAGTCTTTGCTTGTTACTATGCTAAACTCTACAGAAGGTTGCGAGAAGGCAAACCCATAGACACAAGGGAAGCAGGACCTGCGGGCTTCCATTAAAGGCATGGCAAGAAACAATACCCCAGGTACAGACAATCTATCGGCTGAGTTTTATGCTACATATGTGGTCGAGTTGGCCCCCTGACTGGTCACAATGTACCACGAGGCAAGAGAAGTCAGAATGCTAGAGTTGGCAGTGTTCGCAGTGGACACTGAGAAGGCCTTTGACACCCTGGAGTGGTCTTAGTTTCATGAAGTCCTGGTTCAGATGGGCCTGGGAGGAAGATTTCTAGCATGGCTATTGTACACACGCCCTATGGCCCGTGTACACACCGGGAGGACTATTTCGCCTAGACAGAGGGTGGAGAGAGGCACAAGGCAGGGATGCCCCCTCTCCCTGCTCCTGTTTCCACTGACTATGGAGCCAATTGCGTGCAGGGCCACAAGTGGGCAGGACTATAACAGCCTGGGGACAGGAGCGGTGCAGCATTTCATAGCCTTCTTGTGTAGCTGACCTCTTACTATTCCTCAGTAATACGGTGGACAAACTGAGAAGAGCGCATGACATGCTGGCCCGATTTGGCACTGTGTCCGACCCTAAAGTTAACTGGAAAATATCCAGCTTGTACCAAATGATGCCCGCCGCCGCCCCACCACCTTATCTAGATCACCTGAAATGGGAAGCTAGCTGCGTGCAGTATCTTGGAGTCAAAATATACCACAGTGCAACAGAATTACTAGAAGGTAATGTGGGTAGAGCGACGCGGTCAACGAAAACTGCAATGGACTTCTGGGGAACACTGCAGCTGTCGGTAGCTGGGGGTAGCTGACTTGAAGATGGTAACACTACTGCACCTACTATACTACTTTGGGACTCTCCCGGTGTGGATCCCACGAGCAACATTCAAAGAGCTTGACTCAATGGTTACGTCATTTCTCTGGGGAGCAGGACGCAGAAGGGCAGCTTTGGCCTTGATGCGGCGCCTCACTGCGGAAGGAGGCTTAGCGGTCCCTAATTTTGAGAATTATTATATAACTGCTCAGCTTTACTAGCTGATCCAATGGTTAGCAGCAGACCAAGACCACGAAAGGGAACAATATCCGGCTGCACCAGATGCCGCAACCCTGGCTAAAATCCTACTGAGAGTGTGTCAGAATACGTCTGAAGTTATAACCAAAACTAAGGTGGCGGTGTGCTGCTGGGCTAGATACCTGAGACGAGCGGGCCCTGCGACCCCCTATTCCCCAGAAATACCTATCAGAATGCTGCGCTATCTGCCACAGGGGGAGCACTGGGCAGAGCTAAAGAACAGGGTAGAGGCAGAACTTAAAGTGATGGGGAACTTGTATCAAGGTTCTGCACTGATACCATTTGAAGAGTTACAAACTGCATACGACTTGCCAGGAAGTCACTTCCTGAAGCATGCAGCCCTCACACGAAGAATTAGAAAGCACTGGAACATGGGGGTGTGGAACCATGGACGCGAGGGGGTGCAGATATGTTGCACTGTCTGCAGGAAAGATTTAGACAGTGTCCTGCCTAAACAAGGCAATGAGGTGCGATATGCAAAAGCTGTTGAAGTGCCTGCGATTACAGTGGGAAGAAGACCTGGGGTAGCAGATACCAGAGGTAGAGTTGGACGGGATCATAGAGCAAACCCCAAAACCATCTAGAAATGTGAGATTTAAATTAATGAATTTCTATGTGTAACATAGAGCGTAACCAACACCGGCCTGAATTAGGAGATACTTTGGGACAGACACGGCAGTGTGCCCAAGATGCAGGGAGAGGGAAGCACATATATTTCACATGTTTTGCAGCTGCCCCACATTCCAATCCTTTTGGAGGAGATAAGACATGTGACAGGTACCCTCAATGATAAAGAGCTTCCGCATACCCCAGAGCACTTCCTGTTAGGGTGGTTTCCCCACATGGCCAAAAATGAAACACCTGGAATGTTCCAGGACCTCGCTTATGTCATGGCCAAGACAGAGATAGCCAGGAACAGGAAAGCACCAGGAGGGCTGTGGATTATTGCCTGGAAAAAAGAACTTTAGATGTGGGCAGGAGCAGAAGGTAGACTATTGCTCAGGGAAGCAGGCCGAGGGATAGGGGAAATAGACAGGGCCAGAGCATGGGAAACTCTAGTGTGTGAACTGAAGATGAGCATGCAGGACAATCATTGTGGGGCAAGCACGCCAACGCTGGAAGAGCCTGAACAGGAGAGCTGATAAAAGAGGCACTTAGACTAGAGACGACTAACACCGCACACATGGAGCCCAGAACATCGACCCACGATAACCCAACAGTACACAGGGGTAGTAACATATCCACCTAAGCAAAACTCAAAGGGTGAGGGGGACTGTTTTGTTAGAAGGGGATGTTACGAGAAGTAAGGTAAAGAATAACGACTAAGTATATTATGTAATGTTATGTTATGTTAACTGCCATTTGTATAGCGCCAAAATCAGTAATGGTCTTGATGGGAAAATGCGTACGTATAATGATGATGTCTTGAAAACTAATAAAATCTGGTTGGAAAAAAAAATCAATTGATGATGACACATTATACGCACTCCTTGATGGTTTAGAAGATGAAAGTATACAGACCAAAGTCACACATATGTTCACACACAGACTACAGTAGAAATAAACCACACACACAAATGCAAGTACACTAATGTGAAAGCTGGGTTCAGAAGATCCAGGAAGAAACTCATGATGTAGTGGACAAAGGCCTTGCAACACTTCATGGGGATGTGATGGAGATTAAAGATTGTTTAAAATCTACAACGAAGGATTGTACTATTTTATCATGGGATGGATGATCACTGATAGACATACATGAGGACGTATTAAAACTTGTGAAATCCACATGACACAGTATCTACTTGTACTGCTTCTTTAACAAAAAACAGTGTCCCAGAAGATGTGCCGTGTGGCTCTGTTGAAATATCAACCACCTTAAAACAAAGTTTGAGCTCAGTAACTAGTCTCAGAGTATTATGACATCACACCCATACATAGGGCACTCAAGAGCAGGGTAGGGTTCAAGAGATCATATGTTCCAGTGTAACTCCACCAGGTCCCGTCTAATGTACTTGAAAAATGTGCAACAGGCAACCAGACATTTAAAACACTCTCACATTTTACTCTGTAAATACTGAAACTGTTTGAAGTAGCAGTCATACTCCAAAATAGTGCCAGATTTAATCACACTTCCGTGGCACGGAAATTGTATGTTGCAATAGTGACAATGCATGTTACTATACTTTATAGGTGTCTGTGACAATCAATACTCCTTATCATCAGGCGGACTAGCATAAAGGGTTACTAATGACAGTTTTTGTGGAGTAAGAACTCTGATTCAGAAACCATTTTCAACAAATGTATGTTGTGCAATACATTGAGTGTAGGCTGCTGACTTGGCACACTATGGGCCAGATCTATATCCCTGTCACACAACACAACACAGCACCAAATGTTGATGCGCTGCATGTCAGGGAGAGAGGAGGAGAGTGCCATATGTATAGAGGTATGCACTCTTCTCCGAGTTCCTCCTTGCTAGCACACAATCAAACTGCCGAGCAACACACACACTAGTCTGTATGAATCTAACATAGGTTTGGTATTGGAAGGGTACCCATTCAGAACAAAATACTATGCCTAGACAGACAGTACACTTTTTCCAATTTTGTATGTGTGCTGTACAATGCAGCACACATGCAAAGTCAGACTAAAAATGCGGTATTTCTCCATCCAAGGCTTGCTTCATATTGGTGTTATTTGTGTGCCTCAAAAGCCTGCACTTTTGTTATTAGGTAGGGCTTTGCATAAAAACATATATCTGCATCACCCAATGGCTAATGACTTTATAAATATTTACTCAGCTCTAAATTAGTTCATTTATACTAAGGATACTTGAAACATGTCTGGGTGACAAAAGAATACCAAGCTGACAAACCTCTGTGTGTCTAATGTGTAAACATTGAGTTATTTCATGCAAAATATGTAGCTCCTGGTGTAATACAAGAATTGACTGAAAGCAGGTCTGATTTTAGTGCTGGTGTTACCTGGTGCAAAAATCTTTTTCAGCTTCCCCCTGATGGCCATCTCCATGGATTCCCTCACTACCACCCTCCAACGGTGCCCCCATCTCTCCAGTGCCCCAAGCTCCCATGCATGTATTTTGGTTCATAGTGCTACTCGCACCAGTGTAAGTTTCAGAGCACTTTATAACAAATGGAAAGTTTACAAATGCAAGAAATTGTATTCGTGCAAATTAGTCTGTTACAAAAGACAATAAGGATTGCAAGTTGTCACATGTCATTCAAGCTAGTAAGCAGTACATTTTAAGAGTGTTTGGTCCAGGGAAGCACAAACTCAGTATTTAAAATGTGCCATATTGGTTGGGGTTGGCTTTACTAAAATGAATGTATTCCTACCTAAACTAATCCTTTTGAGCAAAAAAATATATGGTTCCGACCTTATGCCTTGCAGATTTCATGCAGCTTTTTGATGACAGTTCATCTGTGTGCCATATTAGGATTGTAATTTATGAACTGCAAGTAACAAAAGGATCTCTGTGACAAAAGCAGACACCCACGGAGCTATCCACATAAAACACAATTCTATGATCTGCATGGTACATGCTTGTTCACAGCAGGCATACTAACCCCCTGTGATACTTTCTGATGAGTCAGAACTGCTACTTGACAGAACTCATTTCTCTCCAGCATGAACATTATTCACGAGAGTTATCTTGACATTTTTATTACTGTTTATTACTCAAGGGACTCTGGAGGGGTGCTTTTAAAACCACAGTTATTTCTAAACAGAGAGCCCCCAAGGTCATCGAATTTAAGTTTTCGTGTGATAGGATTTTCATTTCCAAAAATAGTACAAATTTGACCTGGGTCTGCGTCACAAAAGTGTTTAAACCATGGACCATAAATGGCATTTATTTAACAACTTTCCACCCTAACTAACACTCGTTGCACTTGATAATGTCACCAGAGTAAATGTAATATCTGGAAATCACAGCTTGCTGTTACTCTGGATAAACAGAGCCTTCTATGGTTGGTAAATGTAAATTTCCAACAATAAACCCATGTAATATTTGTTTAAATCCATACTACTAAGAATAGTGGCACCAACACTTAAAATCAATCTTAGAAAAAAATAATGTAGGCCTGTGAAAGATGTATTTATGCCTGAATGATTAGAGTAATGTTAGCAATGATGCATCTCTCTTGTGAAGCACATTCCTCCACAATATGGAGTAAAGCCACAATTAGTGTAGAATAATACTTAGCCTCACAGTTACTCCTACAGTAGCCCAGGAATAGCGAGTGGCAACTGGCTAAGGATTTTTGGGTCCTGTAACATTTACTGTTTTTTAATTAGTTTAAAATGCATCCTTTAGACCACATTCGATGTCAGTCTGCGTTTGGCACTATGAATAAAGTGCTAGATACAGATTTACCCATCTCAGGCACTTAAGCATAATTATGAGTAATGTTGCAGGAATGAAAAGAAATCACACGATAGAATACGGCCAGTTACACACACCACTAGAAATAAGTTAATGTTCCTCCTAATGTTTATGAATAAGCATGTGTGCTGCCATTTAGTACAGACAGCTGATTTGCGATCAATGTAAATGCAAATATAGTCATTCTGTATTGTACTAGCTGGGAACAATTCCAGTATAAAATCTTAAGCTACACATCATTCACACAGACATGCACTATGGTGCTAAGGAGTATGTGCAATGAAAACACCCTCAGTTCCCTGCAGTACTATGGAGTGAGCAGGACCGTGAAATTCTACTGTGGATAAGGCCCTTTTTGCCCTCTCCCTCCCATGCAACATTGGTTGTAGTGCAGCTAGTTCAATGACACTAAGGGGATTTAAATTCTTGTTCTGACAATAATATCATGTCAAAATATATGGTACAGAGCAATATCATTTTCATATATGTATCAAGGTAATTCCAACAATATGCCAACATAAACTATATTTGCCAGTAACAATATCCAAAATATAAGCAAAGTTATGATACATGTCAAATGAATAACTATTTCAGATATGTAAGACATTAATTGCTTATGATGTTCATTAAATATATATCACCATGTATTTACCTACATATGTTAAAATAATCATATTGACACCCATATAAATGTGTGTGTGTGTGGTTATGTGTGTATGCTTATATATTTCATCACCACCCCCTTTTGTACCGCTTTGTTCACCATAAGTTGGCAGGGTATGCTCAGACATGAGTCCCTTGCTCACTTTGCCACTGGATTCAAGCAAGCCTGGCTGAAGACCGCAATAATGCCAGAAAAAGGTCCTGTGAAGCTTGTTTCCGGTCCAGGAAAGGCATGGCTTGGCAGTTCGGGCTGGACTGTTCCCATGAGGCACAGGGTCAGACTGATTTGCATATGGCCATGTCTGAACTGGGGTGGCAGAGTGGGCTAAAGAACAGTGATGGATTAAACCCAGATCTGTTGACTGGGTGTGAGTGTTTGATTGGTTCAGATGCTCCGTCCATCACCACCCCCTTTGTATCGCTTTGTTCGCCATAAGTTGGCAGGGTATGCTCAGACGTGAGTCCCTTGCTCCCTTTGCCACTGGATTTAAGCAAGCCTGGCTGAAGACGGCAGTAATGCCAGAAACCGGTCCTGAGAAGCTTGTTTCCGGTCCAGGGAAGACATGGCTTGGCAGTTTGGGCTGAACTGTTCCCATGAGGCACAGGGTCAGACTGATTTGCTTATGGCCATGTCTGAACTGGGGTGGCAGAGTGGGCTAAAGAACGGTGATGGATTAAACCCAGATTCATGTATAGGATCTCATATCTCTGAGGGGGATATTCTCAAGGACTTATCGCTGAGTTAGCGGCACTTTATCGCAGCTAAAGTGGCAATAAATTTTCCGCCCCATTTTTAAGCTGGTTCTATCTGCCTATAACACCAGTTTTCCTGCAATAGCCGCCGCAAAAAATATCGCCACAGATGACACCAGCAACTAACGCTAATGAGATGCTGAGTAGGGGTTCCTGTGCAAAAAGCCACAAAAACACAACTTTGCAATATTCCCAACAACGAACCAGATCGGCGATAAGATCACAAAACATGCAATAAAGCGCGTTAGCAGCAGGAATTTAACACCTGCTCTTACCTGGTGTTAAGTTGGATGAAATTGTGCACCAGGAACGGGAGCCCAGCCCACAGCCACACCAGAAGAACAACAGATGCCATGGAGCTACTGATCAAGCAGCTCAGACACCCAGGACCCCTCCCCTGGGACCCTACCCCTCCTTGTCGAGGATGGACTGCCATATTGCATTCTTATTTGCCAATGGCACGTTGGAGGTGACAAACAGGTGTTGGTGGTGTCCTATCACCTCCATGATGATGATCCTGTTTTCCTGCGGACTAAACCTCGTCCTCCTCCTCTTCTTCTCCTTGCCCTTCTGTGACTCCTAGGTCCCAGGTTGGTCGTCCTGGGGGCTTGTGGGAGTCTGGTCGTCCTCTGTACTTGCTTCAGCTTCCTCCATGGTGCTTTGCAGTTGAATTTATTTGGTTGGTGTTTTTTGGTGCTTTTATGGTGCATTTTCCCGCATGACGCGAGGGAATTTCAGGCCTGTTGCTGGTTATCGCTGATTTTTGTATCGCGATTTGGGACATCGCCACTTGTTACACGTTCGTGTTTTGCATTTTTATCTTTGTTGCGTTTGTTTTAATGTGGTCATTTGGCACGTTATCGTGGGACTATCGCATGGTACTGCCGTGTTGAGAATACAACGTTAATACTGTGTTATTTTCCAACGATGTACTGCGATGTGAGAAGTTGTGTTAAGTTAATTTTGCGATAATTATCACACGTTCTTGAGAATATCCCCCTGAATGTTTTGATGTTATCTTACTTACGCTAAAAATATCTCACAAACTGATGCAAAATGACTGAAAAGGCATTCAAAGTAATACAAACATATGCTGTCAAAGTGTTACGCACACATTTGAATGTCTATGCCACACCACTTAGAAAGTACAGAAGCTTAAAGCGAATCACAGCCAAGAAGACTATTTGGGCAACTTTTAGATCGGAGACCTGTGCAAGCCTTAGACTTTAAATATGTATTCTTACTTGTCTTTTTGTAGAGTTAGCTAGGGACATCATTTAATATGTCCAAACTAAGTCAGGGAATACAGAAAGGTAAAAGTGGAACTACCATGCACCATGTAGAGGAATTAGCAGTGTTGCGATAACATGGATGTTATTTATTTCTTCTTAAAATGCTTTAGGTAAGAGGATCTGTAGGAAAGGAATATCCCCTATATAGGAGGAAGTTTGGGTGGCATAGGTTAGCTGATCACTTGTCACAAGCTAGTGGCCTACAGTGTACCATTCAACTGGTCCAACATCGCTGGGCATAAATCGTTCCACAGTAGACCTATTTGCTGCGCTAACTGGGAATTGAAGCCAATAGAGCAGTCGGTAAGTATAATGTATATTCATAAATAAATATAACAATGTTAAAATATGTAGTTGAAAATGTTGTTATTATCGTCTTCAATAAATGTATTATGTTGAGATGCTAAACAGTATTTGTAAAGCCTTACAGATGGTCGTTTCCATGTGTTTGTGTTTTTATGAGTGTGTGCATGAAATTGTGCTAATAACTATTTGTTAAACATTTTTATTTTACTTACAGCAACTGATTGAATATGTTGATGACATGACTGTGCTACCATTTACTTAGTGACTGCCATTAGGCTTTCCCTGTTGTGATATTTTTTAATAGTAAATGTATTTTAATATTTCAGGAGGGCCACAACCTATTGACGGATCAGAGTTTGCTAGCAATAATTAGGATGATGGTAAGTTTATATGTGTGTTGTACATGTTTGAGAATTTCCTTCTTTATTATTCATGGATGATAAGGAAATATGAAAAGGTTTGATACTAGCAACATTATATACTCATAGGAACCTCAAGTTCTATTTGCTCAGCTATAAATTTGTATTATTAATATTTAGACACTGCACCATGCTCACAGATATTGGGTGTGCAATGATGTTTTCAGCACAAAATTAAAAATATAACATTTTATCAAAATAAGTGTCAATCAGCATTCCTATTTTGCATATGAGCCTCATGCTAACTATTGTTAAGAATAAATGTAGGATTAATTTGCCTAATGTTGTTGTATATGTCCAGGAAAGTTGCTTTCGAGTTACACAAAGCTTGGCAAAGGCCAGCTGTATGTTATTCCATATCAGTACAGTTCCATGGGTGGTGCATGGGTGTTCCTCTGTAACCACTCTCATTTTTTAGTTTCTAGAGGCTAGCTACTAGTAATAGTAGATAGGATGTTACATCCAAATGGTCACTAATTACTAGCATCCTGTAAAACTACACATTTCTCATACATTTTCTGACTTTGCATCTCAAGTCCTGCAAGACCTGCAAGACCAAGCAGCATGGGCAAACTCTCTGTCCAGTTTTCAGAAATGTGGGGGTTTGGTAGGTCTTCTAGCTGGCTGCCGAGCAGGGGGACGTAAACACTGGTGACCCCCCTTGCAAAACCAGGTCGTTTCTGATAGGCAATTTTGATGTTGCCGTTTTGGGCCCTTGCCTGTTGTGGGTACTTGGTCCCCCTACACAAGTGAGGCACCATTTTATTGAGAGACCTGGGGGAACGCTGGGTGGTAGGAAATTTGTGTCAGCCCGGTGATGCCACAACTTTCCCACACAAAAATGCATGGAAAAAGAAATTTCGTCAGCTAAATTTTAAGTGTGCAGGGGATTGTGGGTGAGAAAAGGTTGAGGGATCCATGCAAGCCATACCTCCCTGGAATTCCCTGGGTATCTAGTTTTCATACATGTGTGGATTTTGTAGATTTCCCTAGCTAACCGCCGAGCACAGGGCAAAAAACCCAGTAGACACCCCCCCCTTGCAAAACCAGGTTGTTTTGTGATAGGCAATTTTGATGTTGCCTCTATACATTTTGGGGCCTTGCCTGTTGCGGGTACTTGAACCACCCACTCGAGTGAGGTAGCATTTTTATTGGGAGACCAGGGGAATGCTTTGTAGAATGGAATTTGTGGATCCATGCAGATTCCAGAACCTTCCCACTACAGAATTGTGAGGAAAATGTGTTTTTTATTACAAAGTTTGAGGTTTGCAAAGGATTCTGGGTGACATAACCTGGTGAGAGCCAGACAAGTTTAGTACTAATACTCAGACGTGAGTCCCTTGCTCACTTTGCCACAGGATCTTTTGACTGGGTGGGAGTGTTTGATTGGTTCAGATGCTCCGTCCATTACTACCCCCTTATGTACCACTTTTGGCCACCATAAGTGTGGCAGGGTATACTCAGACATGAGTCCCTTGCTCACTTTGCCACAGGATTAGAGCAAGCCGGGCTGAAGACGGCTGGAATGCCAGACACCGGTCCTTGGAAGCTTGTTTCCGGTCCAGGGAAGGCATGGCTTGGCAGTTCGGGCTGGACTGTTCCCATAAGGCACAGGGTCAGACTGATTTGCATATAGCCATGCCTGATCTGGGGTGGCAGAGTGGGCTAAAGAACGGTGATGGATTAAACCCAGAATTTTTGACTGGGTGTGAGTGTTTGATTGGTTCAGATGCACCGTTCATTACCATCCCCTTTTGTACCGCTTTTGGCCACCATAAGTGTGGCAGGGTATACTCAGACGTGAGTCCCTTGCTCACTTTGACACTGGGTTCAAGCAAGCCGGGCTGAAGACGGCTGGAATGCCAGTAACCGGTCCTCAGAAGCTTGTTTCCGGTCCAGGGAAGGCATGGCTTGGCAGTTCGGGCTGGACTGTTCCCATGAGGCACAGGGTCAGACTGATTTGCGTATAGCCATGCCTGAACTGGGGTGGCAGAGTGGGCTAAAGAACGGTGATGGATTAAACCCAGATCTTTTGACCGGGTGTGAGTGTTTGATTGGTTCAGATGCTCACTCCATTACCACCCCCTTTTGTACCACTTTTGGCCACCATAGGTGTGGCAGGGTATACTCAGATGTCAGTCCCTTGCTCACTTTGCCACTGGATTCAAGAGAGCCGTGCTGAAGACGGCTGGAATGCCAGAAACCGGTCCTCAGAAGTTTGTTTCCGGTCCAGGGAAGGCATGTCTTGGCAGTGCAGGCTGGACTGTTCCCATGAGGCACAGGGTCAGACTGATTTGCATATCGCCGTGCCTCAACTGGGGTGGCAGAGTGGGCTAAAGAACGGTGATGGATCAAACCTAGATCTTTTGACTGGGTGTGAGTGTTTGATTGGTTCAGATAATCCGTCCATTACCACCTTTTTTTGTACCGCTTTTGGACACCATAAGTGTGGCAGGGTAACTCAGACGTGAGTCCCTTGCTCACTTTGCCACTGGATTCAAGCAAGCCAGGCTGAAGACGGCTGGAATGCCAGAAACCGGTCCTCGGAAGCTTGTTTCCGGTCCAGGGAAGTCATGGCTTGGCAGTTCGGACTGGACTGTTCCCATGAGGCACAGGGTCAGACTGATTTGCATATGGCCATGCCTGAACTGGGGTGGCAGAGTGAGCTAAAGAACGGTGATGGATTAAACCCATATCTTTTGACTGGGTGTGAGTGTTTGATTGGTTCAGATGCTCCGTCCATTACCACCCCCTTTTGTACCGCTTTTGGCCACCATAAGTGTGGCAGGGTATACTCAGACGTGAGTCCCTTGCTCACTTTGCCACTGGATTCAAGTAAGCCGGGCTGAAGACGGCTGGAATGCCAGAAACCAGTCCTCGGAAGCTTGTTTCCGGTCCAGGGAAGGCATGGCTTGGCAGTTCGGGCTGGACTGTTCCCATGAGGCACAGGGTCAGACTGATTTGCATATAGCCATGCCTGAACCGGGGTGGCAGAGTGGGCTAAAGAACGGTGATGGATTAAACCCAGATCTTTTGACTGGGTGTGAGTGTTTGATTGGTTCAGAAGCTCCGTCTATTACCACCCCCTTTTGTACCACAAAACACACCACAACACCTTTGAGAGCTGCACTGCATTCCACTTTTTCAATGTAGCATAATGTGATTTTTTTTGTTTTTTAAATGCATCTTAGCAAGCCACATGGCATTTACATCATGATTATGGTATATCCTATGGTGCCAAGTTTGCTGCCACGTTCACTACACAAGAGAATATTTGAGCGTATTTGAGACTATACTACAAATTGATGACAGATGAACATTTGATATTATTCGGCATGTGTTCATTTGTTCTACCAGAATAAACACAATGAGGAACATTGTGATGCACAACTTTACTCATAAGTTATAATGGCTCTCTAGCGCTTCTCTTCTTCCAATACATTTATTTTATTTATTTATTTGTTTTAGGGGACCTAAATATCCATCTCGACCAGGCCGACTCTAGAGACTCACTTGACTTTCTAGACATTCTACAGCTTGCATAACTCTCTCAATGGGTTAGCCTCCCCACACATCAAGTGGGTCATATCCTCGACCCAATCTGCTCCAACTTTCCAATCCGGGTGGAAGATCCCCTCCAGGCCTCATGGTCTGATCACTGCCTTATTTACTTCTCTTGGGCAGAGGCCATGGCTGTTTTGCCAGGCAACAGCTATCACTTTTCAGCAAAATTGAGCCACCCAAGCTCTCTCTGGCCTTGGCGGTCTCTAGACCCACTCTCCCTTGAGATCTTGATGGGAGTCTGGCAGGGTTCTCAAATTGGGTTTCTAACACAATGGATAGGTTACCCTTGCCCATCCCCTCCTTGTTTTCCAGGGAGTCACCCTCTAAACCTTTGTCACACCAGAGTTGACTGCTCTAAAGCAAGAATGCATAAAGCTAGAGCGCGCCTGGCACCTTAGTGAGTACTGTGTCTTGGCCAAGCATAATCTTAGGCTCAAACAAAAAATGAACTATGCTGCAATAGCCAAGGCCAAGAAGCAATATTATTTGATCCACATTCATCAGGCTCAAAAAAATTCCAAGGAATTCTTCGCCATAGTACACAGCTTTACATCCCCACTGCACAGACTAGCTCACTCCCAGTTTCAGAAGTATGGTGTGATACTCCGTCTAACTTTTTTGTGGATAACATCTGCTCTCTTCAGACTGCTTTTGCTCCCTGCCTTGGGACCTCATCACATTCCATGCCCTATGTCCATACGCCTGTCAATCCTAGGCACTCCCTGTAATCTTTCCCTCCAGTAGATTTGCCCAGCACTCTCAAAATCCTGAAGGGCCTGAAATCAGGCTCACCCTCTGATCCCAGTACAGCCAGACGGTTGGCAGCAGTGGCGGAGATCATAATCCTGAAGTGAACTTCATTATCAATACCTCCCTACTTGAGGATTGCGTGCCAGAGGGTTGGAAGCAGGCTAAAATTCTCCCACTTTTGAAAAAACCTTCCCTTGACCCCAGATTCCAGGGAATTATCACCTTATTTCCCTTCTGCCCAGCTTAGCCAAAGTGTGCGAAAAGGTGGTGAGCAGACAACTGACTGAGTTTATCGAAGGGTCAAACCTACTGCACCCAGCCCAGTCAGGCTTCCGGCCCTCCCTTAGTACTGAGTTTGCGGTGGTGGAGAGCTCAGAGGCCATCCAGGATTGTCTGGACGCCGGCGGGAGAGCAGCTTTAGTTATGCTCAACCTGTCTGCAGCATTTGACACAGTGCCACACTCAATGCTACTGTCCCATCTCACTGACATTGGTGACTCGGGCTCGGCCTGGGGCTTTCTTGGGTCCTTCCTCGTAGGGCAGATGCAACGGGTCTGGCTGCCGCCGGCCAAGTCAGTTCCTCAGCTGGTTACCATTGGGGTCCTGCAGGGGTCCTCCCTGAGCCTCATCCTCTTTAACATCTATGTTACTCCTCTGGTCTATTTGGCCGACGACTTGCAGGCTAAGGTCATTGCCAATGCGGATGACACCCAGCTTCTTTTTACCTGGGGAAAGGATGCTGACTCCATCTCTTCAGCTCAGCACTGCTTGTCCTCTGTTTTCAAGTGGCTCGCCACCGCACAGCTTAAGTGCAATGAAGACAAGTCAGTGATTCTCCTTTACGGTAACTTTCCCCCTTGCTTCAGAGACACACTCTGGCCTCCAGGATTCCCTTTACCGACATGTGGTCTGAGGAAAATCTATCCTTTTCTACCCAAGTTAAGAAGCTTGCAGGCAACTCTTTGGACTCCTAAAAACGTTAAGGAAATTTCTCCCTCTTCACCCCAGGCCCGCAAAAGAAATAGTCATTCGAGAGCTGATCCATTATCGCCTGGATTACGTCAATGCAATGTATGTGGGCATCCCAGGGTACTTACTGAACAAGCTTCAGGTTTTCCAAAATGTGGCTGCCAGGCTTCTCCTTGAAATTCCTACTAGGTGCAGTGTGCAAAATGACCTGGGCTCACTACATTGGCTTCCCGTGGCAAAACGGGTTAAGTTCAAATCCCTAGTCATCACCCACTACACCCTTTATGGCCGGGGCCCCTCCTATTTACAGAAGAGTTTCTCCTTTTATGTCCCATTAAGACAATTTCACTTATCAGCACAGCTTCTGGCACAAGTTCCCTGCTTCATTTGTCCCAGTCTTGGCGGTAGCTTGCTCGCCGTGAAAGCAGCTCAGTTATATACCCAAGACCCCCTGACCTTTATGAAAAAAATAATAACCCATCTTTTTGTCTAGTGGTAATCAGTTGACCCCTCTTGGATCACGCAGGGGCACTCCTCAGAGTAGCTGTGCTCGTTAAAAAATTAAATAACAATAACAATAGACACATAGAAATAATATCCAAAATCAGTGTATTGCTGTTCATGTAACAGAGGGTAGCATTGATGTACATTGAAATACTATTTACATATGAGTTGCTGTTCTAAATACCTGAATGCCATGACGAACAGATTATTATGGAGGGCTAAAAATTACTACATTAGATGTCACATTCTGCAATGCATTCCACCCTCAAACATATGAATGCATTTTAAAAACTACATATTCATGAAGTTTGGCATAGCCAATATGATCGCGTTCCTTAATACACATGTAATAACATCATAAATTGTATAGTGTGTAAACCTAGTATTGATTGATATCTGGGTTGTTTAGCATGCCAGAGGGAATAGGAGTTGGCTAGATATCAGATACTGCCATTACAGTTACATTACACCTGGAAGAATGCCTGTGTGGAGTATTCAGTCTAATGAATACCTAACATCCCCTCTATTTAAAAAGATGTGCAACTTCGGTCTGTGTGGGCCCGCATCATGTAGAAACACTTATTAGGAAAATATTCATGCAACTGGGATGGATTGTGTGTGTGTGTCTGTGCCATGACCAATGTGCAACCTTGCTGGGCTGTGGACTTTCAAGATTGTTAGGGTCCTCAAAAAGTGTTACCTTTGAATGTGTTAGGGTACCGTCCTCCCACAGGCTTTCTGAATACAAGTGGGGAGGTAGGAGCATACACATCTGAGGAAAATGACATACTTCTGTCTTTATGATGTGTCATGGGCAGCAACCTAAAGGGAGTCATTAGATTTCCCCCAAGTGTATTTTCTAATGGCTTGCACTACATGAGAGTCAGAGAGTAATGTGAGGTCTGTGTGCATTGGTGTGTGATAAATACAGGACATATGTTAGGGACTCCATCAAATGGAGACTGATGCTTGTAACACCTGCATCATATAGCTAATTTTCATTCTGTAATGACCAGGTAAGGAAACAAAGTTACAACTACCTACATATAAATATTTAGTTAGTGTGTAAATATCTAAATTAACACTTTGTTATCCTTTTTATTAACTGCACCGGCATATTAGTAGTGAGATTTCTGAATAAATTTTATTTCTAACATATTTTGTTTGCTATTTTACAAATTAAACCAAATCGTTCAATTTATGTACATTTCTTTATTATGTGCCGCTATAGTACATGCAGATATAAAGGACTGATATATTTTTATTGAGGACACATATTACAATACACTGTGTAAGACCTTTATGCAAAGAGCCAGTGTTTATAGATCTATAATGGAACAAAGATTTAACTAGAACAATAATAGGCTTAACTTACATCTTGTACATTTAGTGAGCCACATATATGTATAAAAATTCAGTTCATGTTAAAAAGTGGTTATGTTGCAAAGAAAATATTCACTACATATTTCATACACATGTCACCTTTTTGTGATTCAATTTCTCTATGTTCATGCATATTCATGATATCTACTTCAGATACTTGCCAGTTACCAATATCTTCTTCTGTATCAATGAAGCATTCTACTGCAATGCTCCGTAATGTACAGCCAACCCCAATCATCTTGCACACAATGTATGGGTTGCACAATAGTCTACCTCCAGATTAATCCAGGCATTGAAACATTGACTTAATTATTCCAAAGGTTCCCTCAATTATGCCATATGTCCTATGTTGCGCTAAATGTTATGCTTCTTCAGGTGGTGTTTTTGGTTTGCTGAGAGCATATCCCATGTAGCCTATAATGTAAACAAATTTAAGATCGAAATGTTGTTTTTTTTTTCATTTTGAAAGACAACAATCCGATGTGTCAAATAATTCTTTCCACCGTTCTTCGTTCCTGTGCTGTGTTGCATAACAAGGAAAAGGTAGTAAAGCACCTTCTTAGAGTGGAGAGGTGTGGTGCAACGGGCAGGGCAGCTGACTTTAGAGCACCAGGTTCAAGGGTTGATCTCCAGCTCAGGTAGCAGATCAGCTCAGCACCATGTGACTCTGGGCAATAGCTCACTTAATTTCCACGACAGTTCCTTGAGACCTGTGAGGGTAAGTTGTTAGTGCTTTACAAATACCGGATTTATTTATTTACAGAAATATGTCACAATCACACTCTCTCCCTTGCACAGGCACAATCAGCCAGCTGAGTGACACAAAAATACACATACCCCATTGCACCAGAGTTCATAGGTTTTGTATTGAAAGTCTATCCTTCCAGGAAACTATGCTTATACTAACTTTGAAGGAATTTTGCAGTGCAACACGTTTAGTGAGTAAATTAAATGTTAAGTATGTATTTGTATTCACAACATAGCCTCCTTATTGATACATGAACCCAACACATAATCTTTGTTATTCTGCACTAACACTTCCTTTTTCTCTTGACAGAAAATATAGGGGCTCATTACGATGGCAGGCGCACATCAGTCCACCCGCCATTGTAGCAGTGTTGGGACTGCCCACCAGACATGCAGGGGTCCCAGCACACACATTAGGATGCGCCCGCCATACTGGAGGGCACATCCTGGGCTTTTAACATTGAGGACAGTGCTCCTGGCTGCAGGACCGTGCGCATATGTCAAAAGTGCCTGCACAGCATTTCCCTGCACAATGTGGGAGGCACCATGCAGTGCCTGCCACTTGGTGCATGGAAATGCAGGGGGGTACCATTGGTACCCCCAGAGTGCACCCTCCCCACACACAGAGGGGGCCAACAACGGGCCCCGAATCCAGTCTCCGCCTGTCTTTTTGCAGCGGGATAACCGCCGTAAAAAATACAGGTGGGAAGGAATACTGTAATCCCTGCGCAATGCTGTCCTGGTTCCGGGTTCCACAAGGTGGGCGGAAAAGGACCGCCTTACAGAACCGTGGTGGACGGACTTTCCATCTGCCGTGGACAAATTTGGATTCCCACCGCCATCCTAATTTGGACGTGGGAATTTCCTGTGTGTTGACGGAAGGACCACCACCGCCGTGCCGCCCATAATGAGCCCCTTAATTCTGTAGGAAATTGTGTTTCTGGTTGACTGAAAAATAGGCCCTGGTCAAGCAGGAAGCACAATCACAAAATGTGGGAAAGGAAGGAGAAAACTGTTAAAATGAGGCAAATACGTGAGAAAGCAGTCAGAAAAATGGGGGCCAGGAAGAAGAAAACAGTAAAACGAGGCAAAAGCAGGAGAAAGTGCTCTGAGATACGGGGAAAAGGAAGAAGAAAGCAGTAAAATGAGGCAAAAGCAGGAGCACTGAGAAAGACCTGGAGGATGCAAAGCATTGCAGCAGCACAGGACAGCTGGGCCTTGTATGTGCTCAAAATAAGTGCTACAGGACCACTATTAGCATTTAATTTGTAGTCCCTCAGTATATATGGTACCACTTTACTAAGGAACTTACAAGTAAATTAAATGAGCCAATTGGTTGTACGCCAATTTTATTATGTTTAAAGGAGAGGGTCCAAGCACTGGTTAACAGTGGCAAAGATCTCAGAGTCCTAAGAGCCAACAGAAATTGGGACCTGCAGAAATGGCCAATTCCAACATTACATTATTTCTATTTTGGCTCTGACCAATTAAAACTAATTTTAGTGTCCCACAATCATAAAAAATGCACACCAAAAATATGTGCCTAAAAGTAAATATGAGTGTGGTCTTGCATTTTGATTGTGTCACGAAAACATCAGCACCATACTTTGGTAAATCTTTTTTAGAACATTAGGTCAAACTTCCAAATTGTCTTAGTATTCCTTAGGGTCACTGAGGCAAAGCAAATCCTACCATATCAGAAGTTGTTAACCTCTCACTGTTGAGGAAGAAAGCAATAGCTGTATTTAAATGAAAGAGAGAGACAGTCGTATTAACAAGTGATATATTTACAGTTTGTAGCTTTAATCTTGTGAAAAATATAAATCATTTAAACATTTTGTGGATAAAAATGTATTAAACATTAAAGCTGCAAATGGATGCGCAAAAATTAAGATCCCTCTGGGTTCACTGCTTACATTTCAGGAGTCATGTTTCAAAAAAGTTAGCAATTGCTCAACAATGCGGGTTTACCCACCAAGAACAACTTGCAAGTTCTTCTTCAGAAAGCTTATCTTCTTATTTTTGACTTCATCAGGGCATTTTTAAAGTCTGTATTCTTCAGGGTGTAAACCATGGGATTACAAAGTGGAGGGACAGCAATGTATAACAAAGAAGAAATCTTGTTGACTGAATATGTTGATGGTGGCCGCACATAGGTACCAAAAATAGAACCGTAGAATAAAAGAACTACAGTGAGGTGAGACAGACATGTGGAGAATGCCTTGCACCTTCCTCCTTTAGACTTATTATTTAGGATTAATGAGATAATGTTGATATAAGAAATAATGATTACATTGAAGGACATTAGTGCCACTATAGTAGCCATTACATAGGTAAGGATTTCAATTGAGCTTGTATCACTACAGGAAATTTTCAAAAGAGCGGTCACATCACAGAAGAAGTGATTAATTATGTATGACTCACAGAAGGAGAGTTGAGAAATAAATACAGTGTGTGGTATTGGAACAAGGAAACCTGCTAACCATGATACCAAAGCCAGACGAATGCACATAGAGATACTCATGATGGATGTGTAACGTAAAGGATTGCAGATGGCAACATATCTATCAAAAGCCATCACTGATAGAAGGATATATTCTCCAACCCCAAAAATCATAAAACAGTACAGCTGCAGCATGCACTGAGTAAATGAAACCTGCATGCCTTCCTGAAAAAAGTGGGCCAGCATGTGTGGAAAAATGACAGAAACATAACATATATCAATAAAGGACAAATTTATAAGGAAGAAATACATGGGTGTGTGCAGATGGGAGCTGCAGTAAATGGTTGTAATGATTAGAAGGTTTCCTGCCAGAGTTAATAAGTAAACCAGTAAAAAAGCAACAAAGAGGGGAGCTTGTAGTTGTGGAAGGTCAGAAAATCCTACAATAAGCAAATAGGTTACCGAACTCTGATTTTCTTTTTTCATTTGTCCAACGAGTAGCTGTGTTTGTAGACAACCTGAAAACAAACATTAACAACATCATTGACATTATTTAAGCTTGAGGAAAAGATGATGCTACAAAGATGAAATAATAACGCACATATTCAATAGTTAACATTCACCAGATATTACATTTTTAAAAGGGGTGCATTCCAGCTTTGTCACTGTACTGCAGGTCTTGGAATACAATATCAGCAAAGCTGAAATTACCTTTTATCCTTCTAAAATATTACATTTAGCTTTATTGGGATTTGTTTAAATACTATATTAGATAAAACTGTGGAGCTGATCATTATGATCCGGTCTTACTAGGAGTTTACACAATTTAGGGCAGCAAACTAAGGGCTATATTTGTGGCCTAGTCATGAAGTGCAGCAAAACTTGCATGACAGGAGAACAAAAATGGGCCAGATTTAAGTCAATACAGCACATTCCTGCCTATTGCCATGCTCTGGCACCCTTTTAGCATGGTGTAAGGGTGACAGTGTTACATGCAGGATTGTTTTTGCGCAGGGAGGGCCACATTCCCCCACAAAAACAATCTTCCTGAGTCATAGTCCACTATCTATGTGTGCTGCATAATGCTGCACCCATAGAAAGACGGAGTATTGAGGAGAAATACAAATATTAATAAAATACAAAAATTAATACAAATATACAAATATTTCTCATTGTTATGCCTCTCCTGGGATGGTGTATCTTTGTGGCTCATTCCAAGGTCTATTAATCCTTATAAATCTGGGAATGCGTATAAAACATGGGAGTTTCATGGGAGACCCACACAATGACCATTATACACCTTCCCAGGGCAGAGTAGTGCAATGCTGTGATTTGCACAGCATTGCCTTACTCCTGATTTATGGAGGCACACATGGCTTTCCATTGTGACCTTACGTGGCTTCACAAATCTGAATTAAGGTTTGGGTAGCTCTTGCACCATGTTTGGTGGTGTAAGAGTGTTGCTAACTTGGTCATAAATATGATCAAAAGTTTATTATGCTGTGTTGTGTGATCTGAAGAGAGCAGAACTGTGCCATACCTACCAAGAAATAGAACAGTTCCTGTTTCTACATGGGCTGACACACTTTGTGCATCCATACGCCAATGTAGACATCCTTGAGCAATAGTGCAAGGGTTTCTATGTTACGGTCTGCATAATTTATGTGTAGTAATGCTGGCAGGCAATGTCCTCTTTGTTTGTGTGCTGCAGAATACAGCGTACACTCACAGAGGATATAACAATGTAAAATTGAGATGTTTGTCATTACTATGCCAGCCTCAAGAAGGTGCAGGATTATAGTGTAAATCTATGTCTAAAAGTATTTAACATCTATGGGTGGATGCACTAGAACCCCTGTGCACCACACATGAAACATCTCTATGACACAAAGTAATGCAAGGCAGACAATTGTGCTGCATGTATTTAGTTTGTTTTAAACCTATGCAAATCACAATTTGCATTGGTTTGTAAATCACAAACAGGATTTTGAGTTGGGTCTGTATACAAAAGTATCTCAAACTAGATGCAAAAGCTTTTGCCAAACTTGACCTCGATGTCCTAGATGTTAACATGTAGTTCTTGATATAGTCCAGTTCTGTAGCACTACTATACAGCTCCTATAGCAGTGGTAGGTTAGTTTTGATGTAATGTATTTGATGAAAAGCATGTAGGGTCACCAAGAAAATGACAATAATCACACAAGAATGTGTTTCAATAAGACTGCCAACGTCATTGTAGTCGTCAGTCTTCCTCTTCCCTGAATTTAGTTGATGAGATCAAACCTGTGATTGGAAAATAGGTCCCTGATACAAGACTTCACATTTTAGCTAGACGTTAAACTTTCCAATCCATTGCAGGTACAACACATGTATAGAATAATGCTTACTTGATGTTCCTTGTTTTTCTGTTTCTTAACTAAGTTGAATGTATTTCCGTTATCAGTCTACTTTTTGTATTTTATTCTGTCTACAATTGTACATGATATACAACCTTTTGGGGCTCAAAGACTGGCACTATATTTGTATCTCTCAAAACTGTTTGGTCTTATCTCTTGATATCTTTATAGTTGATGCTGGCATTAGAAAATGCAAGTTGTTATCCTGAAATTGTGGCACCAGGTATTAAATGAGATACATAATGACACATATGTTCCTAGACATCCTGAGGGTTATTTCAAGTAGTATCTGGTGTTGTTATTTTGGGAGTGGAAAGTTTCCTAGTGTACCTCCATTGTCCCATTCAGTAGCCTTTATCACAAGTCTTTGAAATTATTTTGCCATCCTTTCCTCAATCTCTCCATTGTCAGTGATGCCGTGGAATGTTTTAGAAAGGATAGTGAAGCATTCTTCCAAACCTACGTTACATTTTTAGCACTCCAATTGGTTTGAGAAGGACTTCAGTTTGTTTTATATATGGATTTACAATGTTAGGTTTACTCTCACCAATATATTCCATTCAGACCAGGTAACTTCAGCCCATACAATCGTTTAAACTAACCAGCTTCTCGTACCTAAGAGTAAATTCAAATGCACTGGGCTGCTTCTAGACACCTTCTGTTGACTTCTGTATGGAGACTAGGACAATGAGGCCCAGGATGATAACACTGTGTGCTGGTAGGGAACTGCTTCAACAGTGTCCTAGTTGTGGGTTCACTCCCCATCTTTCCCTCCTTTTCTTAACCTCTACTCTCAGATATTCTTCCTTTCCCAAATAGTTTTCAAGGTTTGCTCCTCTAATCTAATTAATCTATATCTTTCTCCAGTCAGTGCTCTCTACAACATTCCATAGTTGTCGGTGATAATTTCATTAAGAGTTTTATTATTTTAAATAGGAGTGTGGTATGTATTATCTTGTAATTATAAAACAATTGTTAACATCTGTTTTTCTGCCAACCCCAAATACCTACATGCCCAACATGAATGAACACATAAGGTGCTCTGTATAGAAATGTGTCCCTTTTGAAACCAGTGGAAACAATTGCCTATTGCCTGCTTTCCATTGAGGATTGAAATTATGTCACGCATAAAGAGGGTCAACATGACTCTAGCAATTGAATTCCCTCTTGAATTCCTGCAAAGTACATCAAAGTAGCCTAGACCATGAATAACAATCTATCTGTTAAGCAAGTGACCAAATGCAATGTGTCACTGCTGAGTTAAATGGACTCATCAGATAAAAAGTATGGTGGAGAAATGTCACTATGTAGTATATATATATATACTTCAGCTCCTTCCACAAGGTGGGAAAATGACCAGCAATCTCGTTGCTTAAATCTGTTTCAAGATTTGTGAGGAAAAAAAAAATACAGAAACAAACACGTTTCGGGAATCCTCCCTTCGTCAATGTCGGCGGCCCTGTATATATACATATATATATATTCAATGAAAAAACCATAGATTATAGACCATATATAGTTAGAGATTAGCATTTACAAAACCTTATTTTACTCACACAAAACCATTGAAATTTGCATATATAGTTAGTTGCACTAACTATATATTGTGCACCCACAATCCACTGCTGATGATGTCACATATTACATCATTCATGACATGGTCAGTGACATCACTGATGACATCACTGATGACAACTCAAATGACATCACTGATGACATCTCAAATGACATCACTGATGACATCTCATTTGACATTACTCATCACTTCACTGATGACATCATTCATGTGATAATACGATGAACCTCTTCAGACTCTAATATAACCTTAGATACACTCAGTGTAAACAGACACTCACATATTGTCACTCATCCATAGAGTTACTCATACACCTAGTCAGTCATGCAAAGAATCAATCACACCTCCATTTCCTCAACTATACAGTTATACACACCTTACTTATTAAAACATTTTCTAACACATATTTACTCTCTTATACAATCACTGATACAAGTTTTCAATGATCCATGCAGCCACTCACACATTCACTAGCTCTTATACACAGTAATTTATATATGTCAACTCTCACATGTACTGTGTTTTACATATGTACTTACTTTGACATGTAGCACTGAGATATCCATTTACTCACCAATACACTCATGCACACAGTCAACCACCCATACAGTTGTTTCCACATGCAGTTTTGAACCCATACATCTAGTGAATCAACTGTTCACACATCAATGCACAGAGTCACACACCTCCCAGTCACCCACACACACACTCACTCTCCCATACAAATACTTGGGCAACCAATCAATAACCCATATAGTTACTCATATAGCTACTGATCAACACATGCAGCAGTTTACAGAACAACAGACATAATGATGCACAAATTAAGACCGTTTAGTCCCTAACCCATGCACTCAGTGAGACACATTTAATCACTCTCTCATACAGTCTGTCATGCACCTACTAAATCCTTCATCCAGACACTTATACATCCACTCATTATTCAATATGTAAAACATATTTTAACTTTACAGAAACATACAGTCACTGGATGTTGTCATCAGTGATGTCATTTGAGTTGTCATCAGTGATGTCATCAGTGATGTCACTGACCATGTCATGAATGATGTAATATGTGACATCATCAGCAGTGGATTGCGGGTGCGCGATATATAGTTAGTGCAACTAACTATATATGCGAATTTCAATGGTTTTGTGTGAGTAGAATAAGGTTTTGTAAATGCTAATCCCTAACTATATATGGTCTATAATCTATGGTTTTTTCATTGAATTTTTAAGGTTATGTAAATGCTAATTCCTAACTATATATGGTCTATAACCTATGGTTTTTTCTGTGAATTTCAATGTTTTTTTAATTGCAAATATCAAAAGCTGTAAAATGTATTCTTATTTTAATGGAACAATATATTTTATATGTTTTTAATATAATTTTTTTATGTATATATTTTTTTTAATTATTTTTTTTGTTTCGCTACCGGTCCGCGCACCGGGTAGCTTCCCGTTAGCTCAATTTGGTTCCACGACCCGGTCCGCAAACCGGTAAATGTTCCGTTAGCGCAACTACCGCGTTAGAAAACAACATCGTGACGCGTCGCGTAAACGCGACGTATCGCATTGCCGCGTAATGCGTCTTTTGACGCGCCGCGTTAGCGCACCCGGAAGCGTTCTGGAATGCGAACCGAGGCGCAAAGCGCAGCTACCCGGAAGCGCTCCGGGTGCGTAGCGGGACGCGTAACGTGAGCGTAACAGGTCATGTGACTTGAAAATAACACTTTTCATTGGTTTAGAACACTTTTTTTCCCCAAATGATGAAAGCCCCCTCCTATTTTTCTCACTCTGACTTTCAACTTTGTGAGAGGAAGACCTATTTTGATTATTGGAAGATGGCTTGAATTGTAGCTGCAGCTGGTGGACCCCCACCACCACCACCACCTCCTAGGAAGGATGGACCACCTCCCCAGTTCATTCCCAACCCTGAAGAAGAGGAGGAAGAAGAAGAACAGGATGTACATGACATAGTATTTTTGCCTGAAGAGCCCCGGAAATCACACCGCAAGGACAATTTCATTTGGCAGTTTTTTACATTTCCTCAAGGCCAAAAAAAGGTGAATGCCCGTCATGTTACATGCCTGATATGTAAAGAAGTTCTGTCCCGAGGCACAGATAAAAAGTATAGCTTTGGGAACTATACTATGCATCGCCACATGCAGAGGTGGCATCCAATAAATTACAGTGTGGCAGAGGTGCGTAACCTACGTGAAAATCCACCAACTCCTGTGGCCACCACCTCAACGCATGAAAGTCTTTCGGGACCAGAGGCGAGGGAGACGGTCCCCACTATCCAAACTAATTTTCAACACATCAAGCTGGTGTGTATTCATTGTGGGGGTTTGCTTTGTTTCGGCGAGATGAGCGTAAACTTAATGAACAGAGCATTTGAAAATCACAAGTGCTCAAAACGCCCCAAAAAGTGATTTTTTTTTTGCTCCTGTTGAGCCGTTTCTAATGCCTGTTTTTCGTTCTTCCCCCTGAAAAAAACAAAAAAAATGTAAAATTGTTCAAAAAATACAAAAAAAATAAAAAATGTTCAGAAAAATAATAAAAAAAATATAAAACAACAAAAACAATAAAAAAAAGTTATTTTCAGAACTACCTCCCATTTATAAAAAATTGCTAAAATGTTTAGCACTCTTGCATTCTCTTTTTTTTTGATTCGCTTCCTGGTTCGCGCCCCGGTACGCGAACCGGAAGCGAACCAAAAAAAAATGAAAAAAAAAATATTGTACATAAGGGAAGGAGACAGAGAGAATAATGTTAAAAGAAAGACAGCTAGAGGGAGTAACACAGAGATACTGTATAATAGATAATTATACAAAAAAAAGTTGTAAGCGGGAAAAATTGAGAAAAAGAAAATAGAAAAGGAAGTGAATGAAAAAAAGAGTGTAGAAGAATAATAAACAAGAGTTACTTGGAGAATGTGAATGAATTTTCAAATTAAAAAGAAACAGAGTAAAGGATGTGGAATAAGAAGTAGGGATAGAACCGGACTAAAACAACAACCCTGAGGGAAGGTGTTAAAAAAAAGAGAGTGTTAGTAAATAGGATTAAAACAAGGTGTATCATAGTGAATAAAGTAAAAACATGTGGAACGACAGAGAGAAAAAACAGAAAGAAGAAAAGAAGAAGTGATAGAAAAAGAATAATTGAAACAGCAAAGAAATGAACATAAGATACTGTGCATGAACTACAGAGAGAAAGCATAAAGAACAACTTGTAAAAGTGTGAAGAGACAGTGACAATTTGTGTTAGAGAAACGGACTGAGTGAAAAGGAGTGAGGAACTGTGAGAACAGAGGGAGTGAGAAAAGGAGTGGAAGGAGTAGAATAAGTAAGTAATAGAAAAGGAATGAGGGAAGTAGCAAAGGCAGGAAACTGAGGGTTAAAGAAATGAAGCAGTGGAACTAATAAAAGTTAAATGTGATAGAGATGTAACGGAATGAGTACTAAACACTTACCTTATAATTGTCGTTAACTTAGTCACTTGTTATTTTTATACTTTCAATCTGTGAATGAAAGAACAAAAATTTAAAAATTGATAGAAGGTAGTAAAAGATGAGTGAGCATGAGACAAGATGAGTACATATTAAAAATCATCACAATTCAAAGTACAGAATTAATTATACATATTAAATGGTTTATTTTTGCTGTTCTCAGAATATATCAAATTTCACTAAAAACAGTGAGTTGAAGGTATTCATCATATAACAGCGGGAAAAAAAACACAATCAAAATGATTGTGTTTAAAAAGCCCATATAATATAACCAATCAGAAATCAGAACTCCTCAAAAGTAACTTACTTTCCATGACGTCAAAGGATGTCCTATAAACAGCTTATACTCTGTTGTGCTGTTATTATTTTCTGCCCGACAGCTCCATTGTTTTAACAAAAATGTGACATACAAAGCAATTTAAAACAGCACACTAAATTACAGCAACACCAAGAATCATTATAGTCCAGTTACCTACCCTAAATTCTCACTTCTGAAAATAAGTCAAAAGGCAACATTGCTTCATAGTCAAATGGTAATCATTGCCGAAAGACCAGCCTTTTTTACATTTCAAATAAGCTGTGTAATATCCTGATGTTGTCAAAGGACCATCATATCATATAAAAGCTGCAGTTACAAATGTTCTTCCTGAAATCGACGACTGTGTAGCCAAAACATTTTTATTTAGACTTGACAACTTATTTACATCCGGTTTATATAGTTGGAATTGTAAAATGACATTTCACCCATAAGTTTCTATATATAATGTGGACAGCATTGCAGACTTACATTACCTCTACTTCTTGTTTTGATCTGCTGCTTGAATTAGCTTATTAAAACAAACAATTTTCGCTCTGTGCTACACTTATCCAGAAGGCTATATAGCCGTGGTTCCCAAACTGTGCACCGCAGCACCCCGGTGCGCCGTTATCAGTTGCCAGGGGCGCCGCGGCACGATGTGGGAAATTGCAGTGGCAGCGATAGAAATTTAGAAATGACACCTGCATAATTGTGTCAGATCCGCCGCTTTAAGGAAGCAGGAATGGAAAGAAAGGGTGAGCTGCAGGGGCTCTTGGAAGGGGTGAAACAACAGCAAGGCCTCATTAACATGCAAATGGTCTTTAAATGACCTGTGAAGTGCTGGGATGCGGCTGTGTGTGCGCTCTAACAAGAAGAACAGTGTGTGTGTGTGTGCACCGTTACCAGTGTGCACGAGGCATTCAGTCTCACACCGGACGCATGCTCTTCAGAGTGCATGTCTAGTGCACTGTTACAGCACATTCCTTTCACCATCACAGTGGATAAATGTTACCTGGTTCTGCTCACTACTGCTGTCTGAGAAGATGTAGGCATGCGCATTTGTCTGGCATTTGTTTCAAGAACGTGCCCCTGACAGTGAAGCGTGGTCTCCTGCCTCAGCTGTGCGCCGCCTGAAATCACAGACCCGAGCGGACAGCCGTCTGTCTCCGGACAACCAGGAACCATTGCGCTGGTGGAGCAAACGTCAGGTCCCCTCACTGCTTCACGAGCACAGACCTCTCTTGACGTGTAAGGAGCTGAGGGGCTGCTGAGGGTCAGCTTTGTCCCCTTACTGGTCGCCACATCGGTGGCTGGCTGTGCTTGCAGCACCGGCTGTAAAAGGAACGAGGTCGGTCCTCCGAAGGAGATGCTGATGACTGTCTGAATCACAGCTGCTTTGAAGAGCTGTATGCTGGGATATGTAGTGTGGTACAATGGCTGTAGGGTGCGCAGCTCGTGTAATCAGATGCTTAACATGCTGTCCAGAGCGGTTAGCTGCACATTATTGAAGCTGGTTTTCTCAAGTGATATGTGTGCTAATCTTCTATAGTCCTTCGAATAGAATATCTCAGTGCCTATATTCAACCATAAATCCAAGCAGAGGCTTTTTTTCTTTCATGGACATGTCTACTTGATTATCTGAATAAGAAAAAATGGTTCGCTCCCACTGACACCTGGAGTCTGCTTCATGCTGTTCTGTCTAATGTAATCTTGGTAATTCAGCTTCTCCTTCTGCTGTATTTCTAATAATATCCCCTCAAGCATCAGGAGGAAGCCTCTCTGGCCTGGGACCCCAGGATCCAGTCACGGCTGAAGGGCCCAATGCTTCTGGTGGGAAATGAGTGAAGCTCCTCTGATTTGCTTACATTGTGACATCACAGACAATGACATCACAGGAGGTGCCAGCGATTGACTATTGCCGAAGCTCCTTTGCAAGAAGAAACCTTCTTGATGAAGATAGCAGAAAAACATAAAAAGTCTCAATCATAACCTTGATAAAATAGGTACATATATTTTGAAGTTCTATTTAGAGGAAATACTTCACTATAATCAGAGTGGGCAGGAGGGTTTGGCCAAGGTCTCTCCAAGTCTTCTATATTTAAGAAAATTCCCCAATTTTGTTTGATTAGTGTATTATGCCTGTATGTATGTGGTATTAATACAAGCCAAGTGTCTGCAGACCTCTGTACAGGGCCAAAGCCAAAGACTCAGTCAACATTTGATAGGAGGGGTAGATGGTTGGTGGTCTGTTACTGCATGACGATGTAGTGTGCGGGCTGTCCAGATGGATATGGGGATATTGTTCCAAATCCTTGGTGCATTACCAGCTTTTCATTCCACACCTAAGTAAAACATACATGAGCCCTGGTGCCACTTCATCTGCTGCACTACTGATAGCTATGCCCGTGGCATGAATTGATGAACAGAACCATTGTACTGTGTGGGGTACCCATTGACATTAAAAAAAATTGACTGATGTTACTTGGGGAGGGGCGAGGTTGGTATATTCACCTATACGCAGGAGTAAATGTGTATAGCAGTCTCAGGGCACGAAGGGAGCAGGCATGGAGGCAAGGGGCAGTCTCAGGGCACGAAAGGAGCGGCATGGAGGGAAGGGGCAGTCTCGGGAACAAAGGGAGAATGCATGGAGGGAAGGGGCAGTCTCAGGGCATGAAGGGAGAAGGCATGGAGGAAAGGGGTAGTCTCAGGGCACACAGGGAAAAGGCATGGAGAGAAGGGGCAGTCTCAGGGCACAAAGGGAGAAGGCATGGAGGAAAGGGGCAGTCTCAGGGCACAAAGGGAGAAGGCATGGAGGGAAGGGGCAGTCTCAGGGCACAAAGGGAGAAGGCATGGAGGAAAGGGGCAGTCTCAGGGCACGAAGAGAGAAGGCATGGAGGAAAGGGGCAGTCTCAGGGCACAAAAGGGAGAAGGCATGGAGGGAAGGGGCAGTCTCATGGCACGAAGGGAGCAGGCATGGATAGAAGGGGGAGTCTCAGGGCACAAAGGGAGAAGGCATGGAGGGAAGGGGCAGTCTCAGGGCACAAAGGGAGCAGGCATTGAGGGAAGGGGCAGTCTCAGGGCACGAAGGGAGCAGGCATGGAGGGAAGGGGCAGTCTTGGGGGACAAAGGGAGAATGCATGGAGGGAAGGGGTAGTCTCAGGGCACAAAGGGAGCAGGCATGGAGGAAGGGGGCAGTCTCAGGGCACAAAGGGAGGAGGCATGGAGGAAGGGGGCAGTCTCAGGGCACAAAGGGAGGAGGCATGGAGGGAAGGGGCAGTCTCAGGGCACAAAGGGAGCAAGCATGGAGGGAAGGGGCAGTCTCAGGGCACAAAGGGAGAATGCATGGAGGGAAGGGGCAGTCTCAGGGCACGAAGGGAGCAGGCATGGATAGAAGGGGGAGTCTCAGGGCACGAAGAAAGGAGGCATGAACAGAAGGGGCAGTCTGAGGGCATGGGGGCAGGCATGGACAGAGGGGGCAGTCAGAGTGCAACAGGAAGTACTCCCGAGGTCGTGCTTACATCCCCACCCACCCGTCCACCGGTATAAAAATGGGGGGTAGCCACTGCCAACTGCCAATTAGGGCAAGGGAGCCACGGGTCAAAAAAGTTTGGGAACCACTGCTATATAGTGTAGGAGCCATTAGAACCTCTTGAAATTCCTCAGAACAAATCCCGAGATTCCTTCCCTAAGATTTTGGTTGTAAGAACACCAGGTAAGAATTTTTAAGGTGAAAAGGCAATCTTTTTTTGAAAGTTAAAACAGAATCATTGCAGAATGACCAGCCATTTCCAGTCTTCAAATACGTTGTGTAATGTCCTGATGTTGTTGAAGGACCCTCATGATATATAATTGCTGCAGTTAGAAAAGTCCTTCCTGATATTGACAGCTGAGAAGCCACAAAATTTTTAATTAAAGTTGTCAATTTTGTTCCATCAGGCCTACATCGTTGGAACATTAAAATAACATACTGGCCATATCTTCGTATAAATAATGTGGACAGCATTGCAGACTTACATTGGCTACACTCCATGTTTTGATCGGCTGCTTTTACTAGCTTATTAAAGGATACTGATTTACTGTCTGGCAAAGTTAAATATATAAATCTTTCTGAGTCTACACTAGTAGTACTTGATAACGTACAATTCTCGCCATCATGCTGCCATAGATAAGAAAGGCCAAACAGATGATCTACATCTACACCTTCATCTTGCAATACATTAGGCATATACATTAAAAACTCCTGACAATCTTGCTGAATATTTTGAGAGAATTGTGTTTGACCTGAACATTTGTCTAACAGATTTCAAATTTCAGACACACTTTCTACTCTTGTTCTATAAGAGCTACATTTCTCTAACACAGAATTCAACAAACAGCAAAAACTTTGATCCAAATTGATCACAATCTGTTCTTTTAAAGTTTCTAGAGAAAAGACAACATTAACCACTACATTAGCATAGCAGTTGACACCAGAACTATTTTCAAATTGAAAACCAACAACATCTTCAACAGAATTCATTTTCTTTCTGCTTACAATTTTGGGTTCATCGACTTTTGGTCTTTTTGCTACAACCTCCCTACTATTAGTGATATTTCTTCATTTCCGGCCTACCACATGTTTCGCAAACAAAGGATATTGAGGCAAATGTGGCGCATACTCTCTTCTTAACCTATTGTATTCCTTAACACAATCTAGATCCGCACAAATGTTTGTGACATCACACTCAATCAAGTACAAACCCGATAAAGTTCTGACTCGTGACAATGTTACATAAGCCATACCCTCTTTGAACTCAGAACTGCCAATATTCACCAAAGCACTGTCTACACTTAAACCTTGTGATTTATGGATTGTCACCACATATGCCAAGCAAACAGGAAATTGCTTACGGCGAACATATACGTCTTTTACAAGCAAAAACCTAGCTGTGCAACGACCAATTAGCTGTACTTCCTCAATGCCATCAAATTTAATTTTTAAAAATTCAATTCCATCTCTATTTCTGTATTTCTCAAAATCAACAACATTACCCATTGATCCATTTACCAGACCTCTTTCAACATGAAAATTCCTTCTCAAAATGATACGGCAATTTAAGCACACATTCAGAGTCTTTTCAAAACCAGCAGTTTTAGATATAGTCTTCTCTAATGAATCCAATTTAGATATCAAATTCTCAGACAAAATAATTGTTGCTCCCATATGCTCTATTCTGTCAATAGCTTCCAGTTTCACAATCTCTTGGTTTTCTAAATTCAACATTTTGTTGTTGAAGATGGAACATTCTGCAAGAGTTGGCATCAAACATATTCCCAATTTCTTCTCAGTAATTTTATGAAAAATATTCTCTGGCAGAACGTCTTCTTCTGGATACAAATTTGACAGTAATCGTGCATGTAAAGCTTCTTTCCCACGCTCAGTCACTTTCCCGATTCTAACATCTTGTAGAATATTCTTGTAATCTTCATCCTTCGCCTGACGCATATTTTCACGCAGCTCAGCATAATTGAAGTTTAAACATATGTTAACGTTGCCAATGCTCCCTAGGCACTTCCTGGTATCTTCATGCGTAAGCAGTTCAAACACTGGTTGTCCTTTCACTGGTGTCAGCTGCAGAAGATCACCGAAAACAATTATGTGTTTGCCACAAAATAACACATCATACTCTGTTTTAAGAACTTCCTGCATTCTCAAATGCACAAGGCAAGCATGACATTGGAAACCATGCTTACTTCGTCAATGATAAGAAGTTTCATCTTCTTCAGGACTCTAGATACTTCACAACAAGCATCTCCCGATAACTTGTGGTATTGTAATTTGTTATCATGCTCCACTGGCAGCATCAGTAGCCGATGCAAAGTAATACCTTTAATATTATGTGCTGCCAGTCCAGTTGGAGCGGTGACAACACAAGACAGTGATGACTCAGTCCTTTTCTGCAGATAATATGAAATTGCTTTAATGAGGAAACTTTTTCCAGTTCCTGCTTCTCCACTCACGTACAGTCGGACAGGCTTCAACGACGTACATGAGCACTCTTTCTTCTCATGACTTAATCCATGATCAATTTGGCTGGTAACTTCATCATATATTTTCCTCTGCTCAACGTTGAGTTGTCTTTCCAAATCTTCTAAGTTAACCGCATCCTCCTGAGCATGTGCCATGGCTCTTTCCACTTCAATCATGGCAGTGGCAGCTTCATTTTCGATAACTGGTCGTCCTAGTGGATCCTGACTCAATGAAACAGAACTCTGACAGTCCTGAGAACTGTCTCTAGCAATCTCGGCTGCAATTGTTGCTTCCTGCTCGATTTCTGCATTCAACATTTCTAGATATTTCGGAAAAACAGGACATTCTATGGACTCCTTGGCTGCATTGAAAGAGTCTTCGTAACAGAGGAAATCTCCAAGAAGTTCCTCTTCTGCACGCCAAGGCTTGAAAAGTTGCAAAAGAGCTAAATAGAAAAACTCTTTTCTTTCTGGAGATTCGCAATCCAATTTTCGATGATTTACCAATAGACATTTTCTTTGCTTGACCAGACATCCCTCACTTCCAATTACAGCATACAGTCCTTTATCAATATCTTCTGTGATGTTCCTCTTGAAAATGTAATTTTGTAGAACCTCATACAGACAAACATTCTCCAGGTGACTGCTTCTATTTGGATAATATGTATCCAACATGTTGGTCTTCAAAATATCTGTACTGCTTGGCTCCTTCTCCGCCAAATACTCTATTTCCCGTACAAGTTTCAGAACTCGATTACGCATTGCAGCAAGACCAAGACTTGCCCAAATGATACTCCTAGATTTGGCATAGAAACTTGCTGAAGATAACCAGTCAGAACATTCGTAAGCTCCGATTTCTCGATGCGACAACATCTTCAGACTGAAACTATACAACTTCTTACTGAGGCTCTTTTCATGGGAAATGTCCTCCCACATATCCTCGAGTTCTGTCTTTTCCTTTTTTGTGATGTAAGACGTCCCATACCGAGCCACAGTCATACAGTTGTCAGCCACAAACTGTATATCCATGTTAGCATTCCACATGGACAAAATCACTGGGTTGTAGTCGTTGATGTTCTTGGACTCTTCGTTTCTTTTCAAATTGTATGTATTTTTGGGTGATTTCCTTGTCACATTATGTCGCAGCAAAGACATCAAATTGTTCACTCTTCCTTTAGATATCACCGATTGTGGAAATCCAAAACGACATTTTGTATAGTATTTGTTCTTGTTTCTGAATTTACGGCGACAGTACTTTCCACAACGATGGCTTTCAAACCGTAAAACTTGTTCTCTTAGACTTTTGTCTTCCTTTGTCTTTGGAACAGCACATGTAGAATACTGTTCTATGAAATTCATCACTAAGTGATCCGGATCTGTTCCAAATTTGGGTGCATCTTTGATCCATAGCAGCATATGTATATGAGGAGCACCTCATGCTTGACACTCCTTTCTCCAGTAGAAATCCAACACCTCTCCAAGAGGTGGATTTTTCTTGTTCGTGATGAAAGACATCATAGCTTCAAATCTATGATTGAAGTACCTGCATACATTCACTGGATTCAAAGAACACAGTTCTCCGGGTGTCTTGAATTCAATATTTTCAATGTTTCCATTTGCCTCTCGTAGAAATTCAAGTAAGTCTTCCCAGCCATACTCAGCACAGCTGAGAGTGAGGAACCATGTGGGAGTTCCTAAGTTCCTCAGCATACATTTTAAGTCACCATGACAACGGTACCAATACTTATTAGTACCACACTGACATGCCATCAGATTAATCAGGTGAGAATCCAGAATACTGTCTTGCACATTGACTTTATCCATAAAGTCCCTTGCTGAGATATTTCGCTGTTGTACACCACTTTTGAGAATGTGGTTCACTGCATAAGACAGTCCAGACAGATCACTTTCAAACAGTAGATGAAACAAATAGGGAATGCATTGACGAAACCTAGGATCTTCTGCATACAATCGTAAAGTCCGGTATTCAGAAGCAGGAATTTGATCAGTTCGCTCATCATATCGTCCTCCTCGACCTGTGGGAAATAACTGTGGAAAACACTGAGCTTCCAAACTTTCCTCCCAAACACTAATGGGACTCCCTTTGGCTTGTTTCATTTGAAACAACTCAATAGCATTCCC
Source organism: Lissotriton vulgaris (assembly GCF_964263255.1). Lineage (NCBI taxonomy): Eukaryota > Metazoa > Chordata > Amphibia > Caudata > Salamandridae > Lissotriton > Lissotriton vulgaris. Next base: position 69,098,608 of record NC_141695.1, read on the forward strand.
CATGACTTCCTTGGAATGCAAAGGATGAACACTATAATGTTCATATATTTCTTCATTTTTAGAGGCTTCTACTTTCTTAATTTGTCCAGCACACAATTCGCTGTCTTCTTCTTCACTTACTTCCTCTTCTTCAACACATACATTCTTGTAGTACTCATTGTTTTTTATCAAATACAATGTTGCCTTTTTGACTTTCCTAACATCCACTAAATCTTGCCAGATTTTCTTACTCTTTGTCGGAACCCCATTAACTAGGATAACCAGAGGTTCCTCTTCCACTTTCTCTACTCCAATTGTATTAATGTTTTTCTTCAAATCTAAAGGCAAATAAACAACTCTTCCCTTTAATCCTCTCTGTAAATCTGATGGAGGCAATTTCCCTGTCTTTGGCTCCATTCGTACAATAGCCTGAAAGGGATGCACACTTTGAATCAAAATAGAGTCATAAGTATTTAAATCCTTCAATTCAGAAGGAATGTCAACCAATTCCAGATTATTATGAACCGCTCTAGCAGGCATCCGGTTTTGGTTTAATTTGTTAAAACAATAAGTACACATACGTTGGTCCGATCCCAAATCAAAAAATTTTCTACCATCAAGTATGTGGCAAAATCCTTCCATTCACTATTGTTTTCCATTTCACTTTTTGCATATAAATCCACTAACTTAGTCTGATTCTTATAATAATTCTGTCGACAACACACACAAGTGAAATTAGGCCTCTCACTTGATTTCACCTGAAAGATGGAAATTTCCTTGTGAAACTTATCTATATTAGAAATCTGTACACTCTCTTCCACATTACATTCTTCTACTGGGTCAATTTCAACATTGTTCTCTTTACTAGCAAAGTAACAGAACTCAATTTCTTCACAAATATTCTTCACATGTACTTCTGAACCATGCAAAAGAACACTGCTCAATTGTTTAAGCATAATTGCTGGACTCTTAGCATAATACAACATTCTCACTAATTTCCTTGCTTTATTATGATGCACTGCAAGCATCCTGAAATGATGAAAAACACTCTGGCATACTTCTGGAAAGACAAGCCAGTGAATGCCCATGCAAACCTGTTACTTCTCTCACTCTGCAAGGATCTAATTCTTGCAACAACTTCATTTTCTGTTTTAAACTTTTCTAATTAAATACGAACAAAATCACGAAGCAAATTGATGGAATCCTGTTGCACACTACAAATACTACTACATTTCCAGGTGTACACTGGACCCTTAGGACGTCTTCCTAAAACCTCATCACCTAACACCTCTTCTGCATCTGCAGACACAAGTTTTTCTTTTTCAACCGGACAACCATCTATTACCTCATATGCTCGACCACTGGTGTCAACTCCATGCACCAAATCATTGTCCTGGAAGTAACTCTCCTCATTGAAAAATGCCTCACAACTTGAACTATGCATCCATTCTCCTGAGAAAACTTCACAAAAATTACTACGATTAACTACTCTCTTCCATCTACTATTTGATTTGAAATCATAAATTACCTTGTTTAGTTTCCTAATTCTATTGATTACCAAAATAAATAACTTTCGCTTAATTTCGAAAGCCTGATCAATAATTTTCTCCACATTTGTCTTTTTCTTATAAAATGCCACTTTCTGTTGGCCTTTCTTAACATTTGTTAACAAATTGACAATTATCCTGTTGCGGAGCATTCGCCTACGAATGTCCCTGAATTGATTTTCCCTTTTACTGCCATACACAGAGTTATCTCCTGCTCTAGCAGAAATTTTTTTGACGGGCCTTTCCTTTTCCTTTAAATTGTCTCTCTTCTTCTGCACTAAAACATGTTCAATACTGGTATTTTTTTGTCTGCAAATTCTTTTTAAAAATGATTTCATTTTCTTACCAGGAGCTTTTTTGGCAACTTGAAACGATTTTATAGTAGTGGACTGCTGCAAATCTTTACCAAGGTGGAGTGTAAGTCGCTTTGCTTCTTTTTGTTTCCTTTGCCTTGAGGGCATTTTTTAAATTTTCAAAAGATCTTCAGTTAAATCTGAGGAAATGTTTTTAAAAAATTGTTATTAACCACTATTACCAAACAGTAAATCAATAACAGTAGGCAAACAATTAACACACTAGTTGTCAATTCTACCTACAGTAATTTAACAACATAGACAAAGGGGGCGTATTTACAAGGCCCTTGCACCAGGGGGAAGTGAGTTAAAATTCCAAGCACACATGGGGGCGTATTTAGAAGGCCCTAGCACCAGGGGAAAGTGACTTAAAATTTCCAAGCAGACATGAGGGCGTATTTACAACACCCTTGCACCAGGGGGAAGTGAGTTGAAATTGCCAAGCACACATGAGGGCGTATTTACAAGGCCCTTGCACTAGGAGGAAGTGACTTGAAATGGCCAAGCACACATGAGGGCGTATTTACAAGACCCTTGCACCAGGGGGGAGTGACTTAAAATTACCAAGCACACATGAGGGCGTATTTACAAGGCCCTTGCACCAGCATAAGGTGTGGCCTATCCAGAGGTATGCTGGATTGTCTGGCAGCCATGGTAAAACCAAGAAATATCTAGGTGCAAAAAGGCAGGTCTGGCAGTCACAAAAGTTTGTTTGAGGTGAGGCCTACTCAGGGTTGCAGAAGAAATGTTGGCTTGTTGAAGAGTACAGAGGACATAGTACATGTGCAGGCCAACAGATGAAGTGAGTCATGTCCACTGCACACTTGAACAAAGGCCAGACCTCCTCTGTCTCCCTGGACAGGCCTAAACCTCATCTGCACAATGTGATTAGTAATGTTAGGAAACACAGGTGATGTAATTGAAAAACGTGCAAATATTTTTGCTCATTTCACAATCACATCACCTGTGTTTCCTCAGCTTAGGTATCTCATTGAGCAGATATAGCCTAGCATATCCAAGAGTACGCAGAAGGTGAGGACTGTATGCAGCAGTATAATGTACATAATTCTCCTCCTTTGACAATTACAGAAGCCTCAGCATATCCATGCCCCCTAAACAGTCCTAAATGTATATCATAATTATCATAGTGACTATGAAACTCTAGCATTACATGTTGTGAAACCTAAATGACATCAAGAAACGAGTTTTTAAACCGTCAAACAAGCAAATTATTCTCCCATATTCATGTTGGGAAATGAAATATTTATTTAAAAAAGCAGACCCCATGTTGTCCATCTCATAAATGTGAAAAGTATTTCATTTAAAAAAAAAAACGATTTTCTGGTCATAATTTGAAAACACAGCACAGCTCCTATGTACAAGCACACCCTAGCTGGCTTCCTTATTTACTCCAAAAAGCATACTAATCTCTTTCTAAATTAAATGAATCTTTTCTCACCTTAGCACGATTTTTAAACACATCATATAAGCAAATTAGTCTCCCAGATTCATGGGAGTAGTACCTTATAATTGTCTAGCACACGTAGGGGCGTATTTACAAGGCACATGCACCAGGGGAAAATGACTTAAATTTGCAAAGCACTCATGAGGGTGTATTTACAAGGACCTTGCACCACCTTTAAAGTCACTTTTAAAATGGGGAAAATGACGTGAATGTGTCTCATAAGCCTTGTGAATATGCCCCCATGTTGAATATGTAACTCTTGTAGAACATATTGTGAAACCTAAATGACTTCAAGAAACGAGTTTTTAAACCAACAAACAAGCAAATTATTCTCCCATATTCATGTTGGGAAAATACATTTTTATTTAAAAAAGCACACCCCATGTTGTCCTTCTCATAAATGTAAAAAGCATGTCTTTTTGTTAAAAAGCGATTTTCTGGTCATAATTTGAAAACACAGCACACCTCCTATGTACAAGCACACCCTGTCAGTGCTAATACTTCACATTATCAATAATTATAATTTGTCAAATAAGCAAAATCTTTTTGGAAAAAATAATGTAAACACTTGACACAAAACAACATTTTAAATGCATAGCTGGCTTCCTTATTTTCTCCAGAAACTATACTAGTCTCTATCTAAATTAAATGAATTTTTTCTCACCTTAGCAAATGCTTTTTGAATTTCAAAACAGTCTCAGACACACACCAATTTTTCTTTAGCAGAGCAAAGGGTATGCACTCCAGAGGCTGCAACCAACAAAGGCACAGAAATGCTGTATTTCATCACACATATCTCTCATGTCACCCAATCAAAACTCTTCCCTCACTTTTTTCAAATCAACAGCCATCCCCCCTCTGCCCTTTCTGCCCTTTTTCCATAGCAACTACCTCCTGAACGACCTCTCATATTTACAAGCTCACACAACAATGTTTCAAATGAACTCTGAACTCTCAGTACACCTGCTAATCCACTGCAAAGAACACATCCATGCACCCTAACTTTCTGTTTTCAGAAATGGAAATCCACCAATCACTGCTAGTGAATCATTAGCACTGAAACTCCACATTTTTTTTCTTTACAAACTCCTACTGTTTCAACTGCCATTTCATTCCCACACTTCATCTGACTGCAGCAGAACCTCCTCTCACCATGTTTTCGGTCTGGATTCTTGGACATAGCTACATCCACTGGGCTCACAGGTATGCTGATAACAGAAATTTACACAACCTCAATTTACAAAATGTGGAAATCAAATGGATTGGCCAAAGAGGATTGAGATGTCACCAATTGATACCATTGGTGAAAACCTTTTTATATTTGCCAAACCCTGACCTCATAATAGAGACCATGGAATGGGCGCCATCTACAACAATAACTTGCGTTACTACATGCAAGATATCTACAGAGGAGATGGTGTGCACTTCTCAGATGAGGGAAACAGAGTTTTTATACAAAATTTAAGACTGTGTATTGGTACCTACTTATAAGTACCTAGAACTTACACAGAACCCAAAAGCTCTTTTCAGAGCTACCTTAACTATATTTACTCTTTTAAAATTTCGAATGTACCTTTTTCACAAATTTTCACTTATGTCCGCTTCCCGGTTCGCTACCCGGTTGCGTACCGGCAGCTAACCGCGCGAAAAATTCAATTTTCTTTTGACATATATGAGCCTCCTCAGCCACCCTCAGAAAACCTAGGGGATCAGGATACGTCTCCCGTGCCCCCTTATACCCATTTCCCACATTGTTTTTCCTCCATCTTGTGATTAAATTCGACCGAAACACAAAATGGCGAACTCCTGTTACGCTACCGGTGAGCTACCCGGTTCGCGTACCGGTAAGCGCTTCTACCGCGAAAAATCGAATTATTTTCATTTGCCCCACGGGACCCTTTAATAACCCCCACATAATTCCTAGGGGGTCAGAAGGGGTATACCTTGCCCCCTTTCATTAAATTCCCCCTTCGTTTTTCTCTTTTCTCCACCTCTTGTCTCTCGATCCTACCGAGAGACAAGATGGCGGCTGGTCCATATGGCTGAGATACCCGCCACCCCCTCTCAACACAATCCCCAAGGATGGGAAACCGGAAACAGTTCTGAAGTTTTTGGAAGACGGGAGGGAGTAACCCTCCCGGCCGTATTTATTAAAATATGAAACAAAATTAAAACATTAAATAAACAGTTTCATATTATGTACAATTTCATTACCACATTGCGATGTTTGGCTAACCTTAACAGATTCTCTAATACAAAGGTTCTCCTAGCCGAACTAACATCCTACAAAACATTTACTTGAAATTTTGAAATTGTACATCCTAACGTTTAAGGGCCAACGGCAAGGTCGTAACCGGTGTCAAGATCCCTAACCCAGAAATATCGCCCTCACTTGTGAGGGGCGGCCCAGAGGCGTACCTCAAGTGCAATTACCAATTTCCCTTGACTTGACGGGGGCCCCAATAAAACTCGACGCCACTTAGAGGTCGTACGAGGACTCGTGTGAGGTATCTAGAAGGTAGCGTAGACCCCCCCCCAAACCCCACACAACTTACCACATCTGCCGTCGCAGACGTCCTGGCCCCGGGAAATTCCCCAGGAGGGGGCTGTAACCCCTCCTACCCAGGAAGGGGCCTTGACCGCCTTTCCTTTTCTTTCGGCGACCCATCCTTAGAAGGGACCGCCTCCCCGTTGAGGGGCCAATGGCCACCTCCCCCGAACGCTCCCATCCGTGCTGGGTGACGCCCACTCATAGGGATCTTCCAATTAGTGCTCACCGATCATGACCTTACCGCCACAGGCCGGATAGTTGACCGGCTATCCGGACCCCCCACAACACTCCTACCTAAAGGTCATGGTGTAACGTTTTTAGCCATGCTAAGAAGTCTCCTATGAGTAACTCATTCCCCACCCGAGACAAATGCACTCCATCCCCCAAATACATACTGTCATCATTAATACACCCATGCGAAATAGAATGCAGTGTCTTGGAACGGAACAACCTACTCACTTTGTTATTAAGCTTTCTAACAGAATGATTTAAAGCAGGAACCGAAATAGCCCCCCGCCACACTTTTCGTGGGATCATATGGGACCACGCAATTGTGCACCCTGGAACTCTCCTCGCTAACCAACTTACAGTGGAAAGCATCGCCTCAAGAAGAAGTCGTCTACCAGTGGTGACCAAATCATTACCCCCAAGATGTACTATGACTACAGACGGCGGTGACCTCGTCCGCCCTAGCAAACCCTCAAAAAATGATTGAAACTGGTCAATACAGAGACCGCCTCTTCTGTAGAAGGACACACTGTACCCGTATTCCCCAGCTACGTGAATCATATCACCTGCCTTGAATACGTCTGCGGCACGTCTCACGTATGAGTGGCCCACGACCCACACCTCCTTTTTCACAGCCGGTGATGTCTGACCGCTGGCCCGGTGTTGGGTCGACTGCAAAGTTCGCCCCGCCTCGTAGGCTTGCGCAACTGAAAACCAAACAAAAACAAGAAGCGTGAGTACATTGTTACAGCTTCACAACATGTGCAACCGCACATACCTTTTATAACAATTGGAGGACCAACGCCCCACCCGTTTAACTTGGTCAACATTCAGACCCCTGGCTGTAGCTTCTGTAGCAGCCCCTATCCGAAAGGAATGGGTCCCAAACTCGCCCGGGTTCAAGCCCGCAGCGGCAATCGACATCGCAAGCACCCGCTGAAACTGAAACTTTGTCAGTGGGGTGGCGTCAGCGTGTCTCAACAAGGTCCCCCCCCATGATGCCACCCTTCGTGCTAAATAATCTTCTAGACACCTTACCGGGCACATGGAGGACCCGGGAATCCTGCGTATGATTACGCAGTCACCCATCCCACTTTGATCGGTCTTGGACCTGACAAATGAGACCGTCATCGTCTCCCCTCTGATCTGGACGTGCTCCTGGCACAATCCTCCTGTCACATCCTGCTTGTTCCTCGCCACTAGTTCGCTTACCCGCATAGACCCATGGAATGCCAGCGTAAAAGCGGCTCGGAATAACACTGTCTCAAACTGAGATGAACACGTAGCAGGGAGTCTGGATAATAACTGGGCCAGCCTATCCAAACCTATCGGGCGCCTCTCGTCTACTCTGCGACCCTCCAGGCGTTGCCACCCCCGTAGCGCTTTCTGTACAACGAAAGACGCTGTCGGGTCATGGATCCCATGAGCCCTAGCAACAAAGGAAATGGCAGCCCGATGCCTCTGAGCCGTGGCCACCGATTTCCCGACCAGATGTAAGGACATCAGAAAATTTACCACCCACTCCTCCTGGCCCCAAAGCTCCTCTCTATCAGTCCCCAAAAAGGCTAAATAGGACCGGAACGCCCCTTCATATGCCTTCCTCGTCCTGGGTGCTAAACTCTCTCCCACGAGGTTACGAAGTTCGGGGCACCGAGAGACCAGAGAGCTTCGGGAAAGGGTGCCGGCTCCGGGTCCGCTGTGGGAAGGAAACCCCAGAAAGCCTGCATACGAAAACGAGACAGTGCATCAGCCGCCTGGTTCATTACCCCTGGGACATGTCTTGCTCTGAATAGCACATTCAATTGCATACACAGTAAAACAATTTCCTTGAGCAGTCTCAAAATCCATTTGCATCGTGCTGCCTGACTATTGATACACTCGACCACGGTCATATTGTCAGACCAAAATACCACAGAGTGATCTTTGAACCCTTCAGGCCAAGTTCTCAGGGCCACTAAAATGGGGAAAAGTTCCAGGAAAGCAATGTTACTTGTCAGTCCACTGTCATGCCACCATGTCGGCCACTTTTGTGCAGACCATCTTGTGCCGAAGATGGCACCGAAACCTATGCTCCCTGCCGAATCTGTCCACAGCCCCAGCTCCTCAGAGGACACGGCCGGTTTGTTCCAGACGACTCGACCATTGAAATCCGCCAGAAATGCCAACCAAATGCGCATGTCCTGGCGGACCTCTGCCGAGAGCCTTGTGCGATGATGGCACTCCTTCAGGCCGACCATGGCTTGAGCAATCGAACGGGAAAAGGGGCGGGCCATTGGTATAACCCTCAGGGCAAAATTCAACTGGCCAACTAACTGCTGTAATTGATGCAGCTTAACCTTAGGTCCACTTATACACATTTGCAGGGATGTCCTGAACTTTGACACTTTGTCGGCTGGTAAACGAAAACAACCTTCTCTGGAGTCTAACTCGATCCCCAGAAACTCGAGGCAAGTGGAAGGCCCCACAGTCTTACCTGGTGCCAATGGCACGCCAAACTGATTCATCAAGACACAAAATTGTGCCAAAGCCTGCCCACATTCCGGATCCCCGGCTGCCCCCAGGAACAAAAAATCATCAAGGTAATGCATTACATGTTGGAAACCCGTCTTCCTTGTGAAGACCCATTGTAGAAAACTACTGAATTTTCCGAAATAGGCACAAGATATAGAGCACCCCATCGGCATACACCTATCCATGTAATACTGACCCTGAAACATGAAACCTAGGAGACGCTGATCGTCTGGATGTACCGGGAGCAACCGGAACGCTGACTCAATATCAGATTTTGCCATCAGCGCCCCGGGCCCCAGGTGATTCAAAATGGCTACGGCCTCATCGAAGGATGCGTACCGCACCGAACACACTTCCGGGTCTATCGCTTCGTTTACGGAAAGACCACGTGGGGCTGATAAATTATGTATCAGCCGAAACTCACCCGGGTCCTTCTTTGGGACCACACCTAGAGGGGAACAAACAAAGTTAGGAACCGGCGGTACACTAAACGGACCGGCGACTCGACCTCAAGTAACCTCCTTCCTGATCTTATCCTGTACCACGGTCGTATGCTGGAAGACCGATAGCTGATTTTTACATTTCTCTGCACCTTGAAAGTCCCCCACTGGGATGCGGAAACCATAAGAAAACCCGTTCCGCAACACCCCAGCAGAAGTACGATCCGGGTATTCACTGAGCCAAGGAATCATTGCCAAGGTATCAATCGGGGTAGGTAAAGGCGCCCCTCGGACTATGTTAGACCTGTTTGGCGCCTCCTCTACCCCCGTTATCACCCGGTTTGGCTCTGCACGTGGACTCAGGATGGGATGATTGCCCACACCCACTACATTCGTGTCTAAATTTGCACGATCCCTGGGGCCTAGTACATTTACCCCTGTTGAAGTTCCAACAAACCCCCCTTTTTCCTGTATTGCCGGCAGGCCTCGAGTAATTGTCGGTACCCGCACCTGATCGAAAAGGCGTCCCCGCATACTGGCGGGAGGATTCGCCAACGTTACTCCCTACTAATGGCAATTTTAACATACCAGTATCCTTCATTTTGGACCATGACACAGAATCATAACAATCCCACGTTAAATTTTTTATCATGTTCTTTAGCCTTTCTAAACAGGTTATCATAGCAGAACCAATGATTACCCTCGTGTGATACCGAGTACCCCATGATTCGTGACTGATAAATCGGCAATTCGGGTAACAGATCGGGCCTTCGTTCCCCCAGGATCGATGTAAAAACCCCCCACGCTTGGCCCCAATTGCCAATGTTTTCATTTACCTTAAAGGCGGCCATTTTTGCGCGCCAAACACTCGGATGCATGAGATCCTTCTGGCCCTTAACATGCTCCATCTCATAGTGATCAGTAAGCAACGAGAAGATGTTTACGTACTCCCCTGCCCATATCTTCTCTTTAATAGCCAAAGGAACATGCTGACCCAACTTTTCCCTACGAGAGGGTGCTGACTCATCCCTCGCAATCGGCAATGGCCGCTTACCTGCACCGGACGTTGCCTCTGCTACCGAACCCGTCCCCTGCGGCTTCTCCACTGCGGCAGCCGGCGTGGACACCTTCGCTGCTTCCCGTGACTCACGCAATTGCTTCATCAGCTCTTGTGCGTCGACAGCCGTGGCGCCCTCGCTACCTTTTCCCAACCACGCTGCTAATTGTGCTGCCAGCTCGGGCGGCATATCTTCCCCGGACACGGGGGTGACCACAACGGGAATCGGATTCCCTTCCTCCGGCACGGGAGTGGGAGCCTCGAGCGGGGCATTGGGACCCGGGTTGTCTCCCCCAGCTGCTCCCCTCCTGGGCCTCTTGTTTTTTCCTCCCGGGGCTGCTCCCGCCAAAGGACGTTTCGGTCCCCCTTCCTCGTCCTTATCCATTCGCCTCTTTAGGTCGGTCACCTCTTTCAGTTACCAATATCTTCTTCTGTATCAATGAAGCATTCTACTGCAATGCTCCGTAATGTACAGCCAACCCCAATCATCTTGCACACAATGTATGGGTTGCACAATAGTCTACCTCCAGATTAATCCAGGCATTGAAACATTGACTTAATTATTCCAAAGGTTCCCTCAATTATGCCATATGTCCTATGTTGCGCTAAATGTTATGCTTCTTCAGGTGGTGTTTTTGGTTTGCTGAGAGCATATCCCATGTAGCCTATAATGTAAACAAATTTAAGATCGAAATGTTGTTTTTTTTTTCATTTTGAAAGACAACAATCCGATGTGTCAAATAATTCTTTCCACCGTTCTTCGTTCCTGTGCTGTGTTGCATAACAAGGAAAAGGTAGTAAAGCACCTTCTTAGAGTGGAGAGGTGTGGTGCAACGGGCAGGGCAGCTGACTTTAGAGCACCAGGTTCAAGGGTTGATCTCCAGCTCAGGTAGCAGATCAGCTCAGCACCATGTGACTCTGGGCAATAGCTCACTTAATTTCCACGACAGTTCCTTGAGACCTGTGAGGGTAAGTTGTTAGTGCTTTACAAATACCGGATTTATTTATTTACAGAAATATGTCACAATCACACTCTCTCCCTTGCACAGGCACAATCAGCCAGCTGAGTGACACAAAAATACACATACCCCATTGCACCAGAGTTCATAGGTTTTGTATTGAAAGTCTATCCTTCCAGGAAACTATGCTTATACTAACTTTGAAGGAATTTTGCAGTGCAACACGTTTAGTGAGTAAATTAAATGTTAAGTATGTATTTGTATTCACAACATAGCCTCCTTATTGATACATGAACCCAACACATAATCTTTGTTATTCTGCACTAACACTTCCTTTTTCTCTTGACAGAAAATATAGGGGCTCATTACGATGGCAGGCGCACATCAGTCCACCCGCCATTGTAGCAGTGTTGGGACTGCCCACCAGACATGCAGGGGTCCCAGCACACACATTAGGATGCGCCCGCCATACTGGAGGGCACATCCTGGGCTTTTAACATTGAGGACAGTGCTCCTGGCTGCAGGACCGTGCGCATATGTCAAAAGTGCCTGCACAGCATTTCCCTGCACAATGTGGGAGGCACCATGCAGTGCCTGCCACTTGGTGCATGGAAATGCAGGGGGGTACCATTGGTACCCCCAGAGTGCACCCTCCCCACACACAGAGGGGGCCAACAACGGGCCCCGAATCCAGTCTCCGCCTGTCTTTTTGCAGCGGGATAACCGCCGTAAAAAATACAGGTGGGAAGGAATACTGTAATCCCTGCGCAATGCTGTCCTGGTTCCGGGTTCCACAAGGTGGGCGGAAAAGGACCGCCTTACAGAACCGTGGTGGACGGACTTTCCATCTGCCGTGGACAAATTTGGATTCCCACCGCCATCCTAATTTGGACGTGGGAATTTCCTGTGTGTTGACGGAAGGACCACCACCGCCGTGCCGCCCATAATGAGCCCCTTAATTCTGTAGGAAATTGTGTTTCTGGTTGACTGAAAAATAGGCCCTGGTCAAGCAGGAAGCACAATCACAAAATGTGGGAAAGGAAGGAGAAAACTGTTAAAATGAGGCAAATACGTGAGAAAGCAGTCAGAAAAATGGGGGCCAGGAAGAAGAAAACAGTAAAACGAGGCAAAAGCAGGAGAAAGTGCTCTGAGATACGGGGAAAAGGAAGAAGAAAGCAGTAAAATGAGGCAAAAGCAGGAGCACTGAGAAAGACCTGGAGGATGCAAAGCATTGCAGCAGCACAGGACAGCTGGGCCTTGTATGTGCTCAAAATAAGTGCTACAGGACCACTATTAGCATTTAATTTGTAGTCCCTCAGTATATATGGTACCACTTTACTAAGGAACTTACAAGTAAATTAAATGAGCCAATTGGTTGTACGCCAATTTTATTATGTTTAAAGGAGAGGGTCCAAGCACTGGTTAACAGTGGCAAAGATCTCAGAGTCCTAAGAGCCAACAGAAATTGGGACCTGCAGAAATGGCCAATTCCAACATTACATTATTTCTATTTTGGCTCTGACCAATTAAAACTAATTTTAGTGTCCCACAATCATAAAAATTGCACACCAAAAATATGTGCCTAAAAGTAAATATGTGTGTGGTCTTGCATTTTGATTGTGTCACGAAAACATCAGCACCATACTTTGGTAAATCTTTTTTAGAACATTAGGTCAAACTTCCAAATTGTCTTAGTATTCCTTAGGGTCACTGAGGCAAAGCAAATCCTACCATATCAGAAGTTGTTAACCTCTCACTGTTGAGGAAGAAAGCAATAGCTGTATTTAAATGAAAGAGAGAGACAGTCGTATTAACAAGTGATCTATTTACAGTTTGTAGCTTTAATCTTGTGAAAAATATAAATCATTTAAACATTTTGTGGATAAAAATGTATTAAACATTAAAGCTGCAAATGGATGCGCAAAAATTAAGATCACTCTGGGTTCACTGCTTACATTTCAGGAGTCATGTTTCAAAAAAGTTAGCAATTGCTCAACAATGCGGGTTTACCCACCAAGAACAACTTGCAAGTTCTTCTTCAGAAAGCTTATCTTCTTATTTTTGACTTCATCAGGGCATTTTTAAAGTCTGTATTCTTCAGGGTGTAAATCATGGGATTACAAAGTGGAGGGACAGCAATGTATAACAAAGAAGAAATCTTGTTGCCTGAATATGTTGATGTTGGCCGCACATAGGTACCAAAAATAGAACCGTAGAATAAAAGAACTACAGTGAGGTGAGACACACATGTGGAAAATGCCTTGCGCCTTCCTCCTTTAGAATTATAATTTAGGATTTTTGAGATGATGTTGATATAAGAAATAATGATCGCATTGAAGGACATTAGTGCCACTATAGTAGCCATTACATAGGTAAGGATTTCAATTGAGCTTGTATCACTACAGGAAATTTTCAAAAGAGCGGTCACATCACAGAAGAAGTGATTCATTATGTGTGACTCACAGAAGGAGAGCTGAGAAATAAATACAGTGTGTGGTATTGGAACAAGGAAACCTGCTAACCATGATACCAAAGCTAGACGGATGCACATAGAGATACTCATGATGGATGTGTAACGTAAAGGATTGCAGATGGCAACATATCTATCAAAAGCCATTACTGATAGAAGGATATATTCTCCAACCCCAAAAATCATAAAACAGTACAGCTGCAGCATGCACTGAGTAAATGAAACCTGCATGCCTTCCTGAAAAAAGTGGGCCAGCATGTGTGGAAAAATGACAGAAACATAACATATATCAATAAAGGACAAATTTATAAGGAAGAAATACATGGGTGTGTGCAGATGGGAGCTGCAGTAAATGGTTGTCATGATTAGAAGGTTTCCTGCCAGAGTGAATAAGTAAACCAGTAAAAAAGCTACAAAGAGGGGAGCTTGTAGTTGTGGAAGGTCAGAAAATCCTACAATAAGCAAATAGGTTACCGAACTCTGATTTTCTTTTTTCATTTGTCCAATGAGTAGCTGTGTTTGTAGACAACCTGAAAACAAACATTAACAACATCATTGACATTATTTAATCTTGAGGAAAAGATGATGCTACAAAGATGAAATAATAACGCACATATTCAATAGTTAATATTCACCAGATATTACATTTTTAAAAGGGGTGCATTCCAGCTTTGTCACTGTACTGCAGGTCTTGGAATACAATATCAGCAAAGCTGAAATTACCTTTTATCCTTCTAAAATATTACATTTAGCTTTATTGGGATTTGTTTAAATACTATATTAGATAAAACTGTGGAGCTGATCATTATGATCCGGTCTTACTAAGAGTTTACACAATTTAGGGCAGCAAACTAAGGGCTATATTTGTGGCCTAGTCATGAAGTGCAGCAAAACTTGCATGACAGGAGAACAAAAATGGGCCAGATTTAAGTCAATACAGCACATTCCTGCCTATTCCCCTGCTCTGGCACCCTTTTAGCATGGTGTAAGGGTGACAGTGTTACATGCAGGATTGTTTTTGCGCAGGGAGGGCCACATTCCCCCACAAAAACAATCTTCCTGAGTCATAGTCCACTATCTATGTGTGCTGCATAATGCTGCACCCATAGAAAGACGGAGTATTGAGGAGAAATACAAATATTAATAAAATACAAAAATTAATACAAATATACAAATATTTCTCATTGTTATGCCTCTCCTGGGATGGTGTATCTTTGTGGCTCATTCCAAGGTTTATTAATCCTTATAAATCTGGGAATGCGTATAAAACATGGGAGTTTCATGGGAGACCCACACAATGACCATTATACACCTTCCCAGGGCAGAGTAGTGCAATGCTGTGATTTGCACAGCATTGCCTTACTCCTGATTTATGGAGGCACACATGGCTTTCCATTGTGACCTTACGTGGCTTCACAAATCTGAATTAAGGTTTGGGTAGCTCTTGCACCATGTTTGGTGGTGTAAGAGTGTTGCTAACTTGGTCATAAATATGATCAAAAGTTTATTATGCTGTGTTGTGTGATCTGAAGAGAGCAGAACTGTGCCATACCTACCAAGAAATAGAACAGTTCCTGTTTCTACATGGGCTGACACACTTTGTGCATCCATACGCCAACGTAGACATCCTTGAGCAATAGTGCAAGGGTTTCTATGTTACGGTCTGCATAATTTATGTGTAGTAATGCTGGCAGGCAATGTCCTCTTTGTTTGTGTGCTGCAGAATACAGCGTACACTCACAGAGGATATAACAATGTAAAATTGAGATGTTTGTCATTACTATGCCAGCCTCAAGAAGGTGCAGGATTATAGTGTAAATCTATGTCTAAAAGTATTTAACATCTATGGGTGGATGCACTAGAACCCCTGTGCACCACACATGAAACATCTCTATGACACAAAGTAATGCAAGGCAGACAATTGTGCTGCATGTATTTAGTTTGTTTTAAACCTATGCAAATCACAATTTGCATTGGTTTGTAAATCACAAACAGGATTTTGAGTTGGGTCTGTATATAAAAGTAACTCAAACCAGATGCAAAAGCTTTTGCCAAACTTGACCTCGATGTCCTAGATGTTAACATGTAGTTCTTGATATAGTCCAGTTCTGTAGCACTACTATACAGCTCCTATAGCAGTGGTAGGTTAGTTTTGATGTAATGTATTTGATGAAAAGCATGTAGGGTCACCAAGAAAATGACAATAATCACACAAGAATGTGTTTCAATAAGACTGCCGAAGTCATTGTAGTCGTCAGTCTTCCTCTTCCCTGAATTTAGTTGATGAGATCAAACCTGTGATTGGAAAATAGGTCCCTGATACAAGACTTCACATTTTAGCTAGACGTTAAACTTTCCAATCCATTGCAGGTACAACACATATAGAATAATGCTTACTTGATGTTCCTTGTTTTTCTGTTTCTTAACTAAGTTGAATGTATTTCCGTTATCAGTCTACTTTTTGTATTTTATTCTGTCTACAATTGTACATGATATACAACCTTTTGGGGCTCAAAGACTGGCACTATATTTGTATCTCTCAAAACTGTTTGGTCTTATCTCTTGATATCTTTATAGTTGATGCTGGCATTAGAAAATGCAAGTTGTTATCCTGAAATTGTGGCACCAGGTATTAAATGAGATACATAATGACACATATGTTCCTAGACATCCTGAGGGTTATTTCAAGTAGTATCTGGTGTTGTTATTTTGGGAGTGGAAAGTTTCCTAGTGTACCTCCATTGTCCCATTCAGTAGCCTTTATCACAAGTCTTTGAAATTATTTTGCCATCCTTTCCTCAATCTCTCCATTGTCAGTGATGCTGTGGAATGTTTTTGAAAGGATAGTGAAGCATTCTTCCAAACCTACGTTACATTTTTAGCACTCCAATTGGTTTGAGAAGGACTTCAGTTTGTTTTATATATGGATTTACAATGTTAGGTTTACTCTCACCAATATATTCCATTCAGACCAGGTAACTTCAGCCCATACAATCGTTTAAACTAACCAGCTTCTCGTACCTAAGAGTAAATTCAAATGCACTGGGTTGCTTCTAGACACCTTCTGTTGACTTCTGTATGGAGACTAGGACAATGAGGCCCAGGATGATAACACTGTGTGCTGGTAGGGAACTGCTTCAACAGTGTCCTAGTTGTGGGTTCACTCCCCATCTTTCCCTCCTTTTCTTAACCTCTACTCTCAGATATTCTTCCTTTCCCAAATAGTTTTCAAGGTTTGCTCCTCTAATCTAATTAATCTATATCTTTCTCCAGTCAGTGCTCTCTACAACATTCCATAGTTGTCAGGTGATAATTTCATTAAGAGTTTTATTATTTTAAATAGGAGTGTGGTATGTATTATCTTGTAATGATAAAACAATTGTTAACATCTGTTTTTCTGCCAACCCCAAATACCTACATGCCCAACATGAATGAACACATAAGGTGCTCTGTATAGAAATGTGTCCCTTTTGAAACCAGTGGAAACAATTGCCTATTGCCTGCTTTCCATTGAGGATTGAAATTATGTCACGCATAAAGAGGGTCAACATGACTCTAGCAATTGAATTCCCTCTTGAATTCCTGCAAAGTACATCAAAGTAGCCTAGACCATGAATAACAATCTATCTGTTAAGCAAGTGACCAAATGCAATGTGTCACTGCTGAGTTAAATGGACTCATCAGATAAAAAGTATGGTGGAGAAATGTCACTATGTAGTATATATATATATACTTCAGCTCCTTCCACAAGGTGGGAAAATGACCAGCAATCTCGTTGCTTAAATCTGTTTCAAGATTTGTGAGGAAAAAAAAAATACAGAAACAAACACGTTTCGGGAATCCTCCCTTCGTCAATGTTGGCGGCCCTGTATATATACATATATATATATTCAATGAAAAAACCATAGATTATAGACCATATATAGTTAGAGATTAGCATTTACAAAACCTTATTTTACTCACACAAAACCATTGAAATTTGCATATATAGTTAGTTGCACTAACTATATATCGTGCACCCACAATCCACTGCTGATGATGTCACATATTACATCATTCATGACATGGTCAGTGACATCACTGATGACATCACTGATGACAACTCAAATGACATCACTGATGACATCTCAAATGACATCACTGATGACATCTCATTTGACATTACTCATCACATCACTGATGACATCATTCATGTGATAATACGATGAACCTCTTCAGACTCTAATATAACCTTATATACACTCAGTGTAAACAGACACTCACATATTGTCACTCATCCATAGAGTTACTCATACACCTAGTCAGTCATGCAAAGAATCAATCACACCTCCATTTCCTCAACTATACAGTTATACACACCTTACTTATTAAAAGATTTTCTAACACATATTTACTCTCTTATACAATCACTGATACAAGTTTTCAATGATCCATGCAGCCACTCACACATTCACTAGCTCTTATACACAGTAATTTATATATGTCAACTCTCACATGTACTGTGTTTTACATATGTACTTACTTTGACATGTCAAGTCAAGTCAAGTCAAAACATTTGTATAGCGCACTACATACCCAGAGGGTTTCAAGGCGCTTAGGAAGGGGAGTTGGATTATTTGTCAAATATCCACGTTTTAAGCTGCTTTCTGAACGCTAGGTGATTCTGGGTGAGGCGAAGGTAAGCGGGGAGTGAGTTCCATGTTTTGGCAGCCAGGTATGAGAAGGATCTGCCTCCCATGGTGGTCTTGTTGATGCGAGGTACAGTGGCGAAGGCTTGGCTGGAGGGGGTGTAGAAGGACAGTCGAGAGTTGAGGCAATCTGGTCCGATGTCGTAGAGTGATTTGTGTGCGTGGGTAAGCAGTCGGAAAGTGATCCTCTTATTGACGGGTAGCCAGTGGAGGTCTTTAAGGTGACCAGAGATGTGTTCGTTGCGTGGGATGTCTAATATGAGCCTGGCTGAGGCGTTTTGGATTCGTTGTAGTTTCTTCTGGAGTTTAGCGGTGGTACCTGCGTAGAGGGTGTTTCCGTAGTCCAGTCGGCTCGTGACTAGAGCGTGGGTGACTGTTTTCCTTGTTTCGGAGGGGATCCAGCGAAATGTTTTTCTGAGCATGCGAAGAATGTTAAAGCAGGAAGAGGATACGGCGCTGACTTGTCTGTTCATTGAGAGTGAAGAATCCAGGATGACGCCAAGGTTCCGTGCGTGGTCTGTCGGGATGGGTGCATTTCCGAGGGCTTCCGGCCACCAGGAGTCGTCCCATGCAGAGGGGGATTTACCTAAGATGAGGACTTCTGTTTTGTCTGAGTTCAGTTTCAGACGGCTTTGTTTCATCCATTCGGCGACTTCTTTCATTCCTTCGTGTAGGTTAGTTTTAGCGGTGCTGGGGTCCTTGGTGAGAGATAGGATCAGTTGAGTGTCATCCGCGTAAGAGATGATGTTGAGGTTGTGTTGTCGGGTGATGGCCGCGAGGGGGCTCATGTATACGTTGAAGAGGGTGGGACTGAGTGAGGATCCTTGTGGTACGCCGCAGATGATTTCAGAGGCCTCGGACTTGAATGGTGGGAGGCGGACTCTCTGGGTTCTTCCGGTGAGGAACGAGGTGATCCATTCCAGTGCCTTTCCTTGGATTCCGATGTTTCTGAGGCGTTGTAAAAGGGTGCTGTGGCAGACTGTGTCGAAGGCTGCAGAGAGGTCGAGGAGGATGAGGGCGACTGTGTCTCCATTGTCCAGTAGAGTTCGAATGTCGTCTGTTGCTGCGATGAGGGCGGTCTCAGTGCTGTGTTTGGCTCGGAAGCCGGATTGTGAGGGGTCGAGTGATTTGTTGGCTTCGAGGAAGGCGGCGAGCTGGTTGTTGACCGCTTTTTCGATGACTTTGGCCGGGAATGGAAGAAGCGAGATGGGGCGGTAGTTTTTGAGTTCGGTGGGGTCTGCTGTTGGTTTTTTCAGAAGGGCGGTGAGTTCAGCTTGTTTCCAATCTTCTGGGAAGGTAGCGGAGTTGAGGGAGCAGTTGATGACGTCTCGGAGGTGCGGAGCTATGACGGAGTCAGCTTTGTTGAAGATGTGGTGGGGGCATGGGTCTGTGGGGGATCCAGAGTGGATGGAATTCATCAGGCGGATGGTGTCCTCAGTGGAGATTGGGTTCCAGGCGTTAAGGGTGTTAACGGGGGGAAGATGGTCAGTTGATGGTAGGGTGGGTTGGTCTCCGGGTTGGTTGTCAAAGCTGTTGTGGATGTCAGCAATCTTGTTGTGGAAAAAAGAGGCTAGGGAATCGCAGAGGGTTTGAGAGGGGGTGATGTCGTTGGAGTTGGCCGAGGGGTTGGAAAATTCCTTGACGATGTTGAAAAGTTCCTTGCTGTTGTGGGCGTTGTTGTCAAGTCGATCTTTGAATGCTGTTTTCTTGGCTTTTCGGATCAGTTGGTGGTGAGTACGGATGGCGCTTTTGAAGGCGTCCTTGTTGCTGGTGGATGGGTCTTTTTTCCAGGCCTTTTCAAGGGAGCGGCACAGTTTCTTGGATTTCTTGAGATCATCGTTGAACCATGAGGCCTTCTTGTTGCCATGTTTGTGTTGACGTTTTTTCAGTGGTGCTAAGGTGTCGGCGGTGTTGGATAACCAAAGGGTGAGGTTGGAGGCGGCTTCGTTGGCGTTAGAAGAGAGGGCTGGGGAGGTTTGAAGGAGTGATGTGGAGATCTGCTCTGTGGTGATTTTGTTCCAGTTTCTTTGTAGAGTTGGTTGGAGGTGGATGATGGGTTTCGGCTTGTTGTAGGTGAAGTGAACGCAGCTGTGGTCAGTCCAGAGGAGATCTGTAGTGTGGCTGAAGGAGACATGGTTGCTGGAGGTGAAGATGGGGTCGAGAGTGTGACCTGCGATGTGGGTGGGGGAAGTGACCAGTTGTTTAAGTCCGAGGTTGGCAGGTTGTCTAAGAGGGTGGCGGTGTTGCGGTCGTTGATCTTTTCAAGGTGGAAGTTGAGGTCTCCCAGAAGGATGTAGTCTTTGGAGGGGAGCGCGTGTGGGGTGATGAAGTCCGTGATGTCTTCACTGAATTTTGCGCGGGTCCTGGTGGTCTATAGAGGAGGGTGCCTCTGAGTGTGGTCTTGGGGTCGATGTGGATCTGGAAGTGAAGGTGTTCGGAGTTGGCGAGGTTGGCATCAGAGCTGGTTGAGATGCGGATTGTTTTCTTATGGACGATAGCGATTCCACCTCCTGTATGGTCGGTGCGGTCCTTGCGTGTGATCTTATAGTCATCAGGGATAGCGATGGCGATGTCAGGGGCGGAGGAAGCGTTCATCCATGTTTCCGTTAGGAAGGCGACGTCAGGAGAGATGGTATCTAGTAGGTTCCAAAGGTCAATGGCGTGTCTGTGGACCGAGCGGGTGTTGAGAAGGATGCATTCTAGGTGGTTGGGGTCGGGAATCTGTGGTGTGGTCGTAGCGGGGATGTTGTCGGTGCCGCTAAATTTGCAGGAGAAGCAGGAGAACGGTCCATGGGTGCGTCCAGGAGCAGCTTGGACGCAGTTGGGGGCGCGACCGGGGTTCAGGGCTAGGAGGGTGGCGGCATCGTAGGTAACGCGGGGGGGCTGCGGACGCTGCGCGTGGACGCTGCGCGCGGGAGCAATTGTCATATATGGAAAGTGGAGGGGGAGGGGCGAGGGCGTCTCAGGTGGGAGGCGGGGCGGGCTGAAGGGGACGGAGCACAACAACAAACAGAGTCAAAATGGAGGGGAGGGCAGAGCAGGACGCCGGGGGAAAACACAAAACCAATGCGCTGGTCACAAACAGAGCGAGCCAAGCAGTGTGAGCGCTATTTTAATCCTGGCGCTAATAAAGCAATACTTTGACCACTGAGCACTGAGATATCCATTTACTCACCAATACACTCATGCACACAGTCAACCACCCATACAGTTGTTTCCACATGCAGTTTTGAACCCATACATCTAGTGAATCAACTGTTCACACATCAATGCACAGAGTCACACACCTCCCAGTCACCCACACACACACACTCACTCTCCCATACAAATACTTGGGCAACCAATCAATAACCCATATAGTTACTCATATAGCTACTGCAGTTTACAGAACAACAGACATAATGATGCACAAATTAAGACCGTTTAGTCACTAACCCATGCACTCAGTGAGACACATTTAATCACTCTCTCATACAGTCTGTCATGCACCTACTAAATCCTTCATCCAGACACTTATACATCCACTCATTATTCAATATGTAAAACATATTTTAACTTTACAGAAACATACAGTCACTGGATGTTGTCATCAGTGATGTCATTTGAGTTGTCACTGACCATGTCATGAATGATGTAATATGTGACATCATCAGCAGTGGATTGCGGGTGCGCGATATATAGTTAGTGCAACTAACTATATATGCGAATTTCAATGGTTTTGTGTGAGTAGAATAAGGTTTTGTAAATGCTAATCCCTAACTATATATGGTCTATAATCTATGGTTTTTTCATTGAATTTTTAAGGTTATGTAAATGCTAATTCCTAACTATATATGGTCTATAACCTATGGTTTTTTCTGTGAATTTCAATGTTTTTTTAATTGCAAATATCAAAAGCTGTAAAATATATTCTTATTTTAATGGAACAATATATTTTATATGTTTTTAATATAATTTTTTTATGTATATATTTTTTTTTTAGTTTCGCTACCGGTCCGCGCACCGGGTAGCTTCCCGTTAGCTCAATTTGGTTCCACGACCCGGTCCGCGAACCGGTAAACGTTCCGTTAGCGCAACTACCGCGTTAGAAAACAACATCGTGACGCGTCGCGTAAACGCGACGTATCGCATTGCCGCGTAATGCGTCTTTTGACGCGCCGCGTTAGTGCACCCGGAAGCGTTCTGGAATGCGAACCGAGGCGCAAAGCGCAGCTACCCGGAAGCGCTCCGGGTGCATAGCGGGACGCGTAACGTGAACGTAACAGGTCATGTGACTTGAAAATAACACTTTTCATTGGTTTAGAACACTTTTTTCTCCCAAATGATGAAAGCCCCCTCCTATTTTTCTCACTCTGACTTTCAACTTTGTGAGAGGAAGACCTATTTTGATTATTGGAAGATGGCTTGAATTGTAGCTGCAGCTGGTGGACCCCCACCACCACCACCACCTCCTAGGAAGGATGGACCACCTCCCCAGTTCATTCCCAACCCTGAAGAAGAGGAGGAAGAAGAAGAACAGGATGTACATGACATAGTATTTTTGCCTGAAGAGCCCCGGAAATCACACCGCAAGGACAATTTCATTTGGCAGTTTTTTACATTTCCTCAAGGCCAAAAAAAGGTGAATGCCCGTCATGTTGCATGCCTGATATGTAAAGAAGTTCTGTCCCGAGGCACAGATAAAAAGTATAGCTTTGGGAACTATACTATGCATCGCCACATGCAAAGGTGGCATCCAATAAATTACAGTGTGGCAGAGGTGCGTAACCTACGTGAAAATCCACCAACTCCTGTGGCCACCACCTCAACGCATGAAAGTCTTTCGGGACCAGAGGCGAGGGAGACGGTCCCCACTATCCAAACTAATTTTCAACACATCAAGCTGGTGTGTATTCATTGTGGGGGTTTGCTTTGTTTCGGCGAGATGAGCGTAAACTTAATGAACAGAGCATTTGAAAATCATAAGTGCTCAAAACGCCCCAAAAAGTGATTTTTTTTTTGCTCCTGTTGAGCCGTTTCTAATGCCTGTTTTTCGTTCTTCCCCCTGAAAAAAACAAAAAAAATGTAAAATTGTTCAAAAAATACAAAAAAAATAAAAAATGTTCAGAAAAATAATAAAAAAAATATAAAACAACAAAAACAATAAAAAAAAGTTATTTTCAGAACTACCTCCCATTTATAAAAAATTGCTAAAATGTTTAGCACTCTTGCATTCTCTTTTTTTTTTATTCGCTTCCTGGTTCGCGCCCCGGTACGCGAACCGGAAGCGAACCAAAAAAAAAAATGAAAAAAAAAATATTGTACATAAGGGAAGGAGACAGAGAGAATAATGTTAAAAGAAAGACAGCTAGAGGGAGTAACACAGAGATACTGTATAATAGATAATTATACAAAAAAAAGTTGTAAGCGGGAAAAATTGAGAAAAAGAAAATAGAAAAGGAAGTGAATGAAAAAAAGAGTGTAGAAGAATAATAAACAAGAGTTACTTGGAGAATGTGAATGAATTTTCAAATTAAAAAGAAACAGAGTAAAGGATGTGGAATAAGAATAGGGATAGAACCGGACTAAAACAACAACCCTGAGGGAAGGTGTTAAAAAAAAGAGAGTGTTAGTAAATAGGATTAAAACAAGGTGTATCATAGTGAATAAAGTAAAAACATGTGGAGCGACAGAGAGAAAAAACAGAAAGAAGAAAAGAAGAAGTGATAGAAAAAGAATAATTGAAACAGCAAAGAAATGAACATAAGATACTGTGCATGAACTACAGAGAGAAAGCATAAAGAACAACTTGTAAAAGTGTGAAGAGACAGTGACAATTTGTGTTAGAGAAACGGACTGAGTGAAAAGGAGTGAGGAACTGTGAGAACAGAGGGAGTGAGAAAAGGAGTGGAAGGAGTAGAATAAGTAAGTAATAGAAAAGGAATGAGGGAAGTAGCAAAGGCAGGAAACTGAGGGTTAAAGAAATGAAGCAGTGGAACTAATAAAAGTTAAATGTGATAGAGATGTAACGGAATGAGTACTAAACACTTACCTTATAATTGTCGTTAACTTAGTCACTTGTTATTTTTATACTTTCAATCTGTGAATGAAAGAACAAAAATTTAAAAATTGATAGAAGGTAGTAAAAGATGAGTGAGCATGAGACAAGATGAGTACATATTAAAAATCATCACAATTCAAAGTACAGAATTAATTATACATATTAAATGGTTTATTTTTGCTGTTCTCAGAATATATCAAATTTCACTAAAAACAGTGAGTTGAAGGTATTCATCATATACCAGCGGGAAAAAAAACACAATCAAAATGATTGTGTTTAAAAAGCCCATATAATATAACCAATCAGAAATCAGAACTCCTCAAAAGTAACTTACTTTCCATGACGTCAAAGGATGTCCTATAAACAGCTTATACTCTGTTGTGCTGTTATTATTTTCTGCCCGCCAGCTCCATCGTTTTAACAAAAATGTGACATACAAAGCAATTTAAAACAGCACACTAAATTACAGCAACACCAAGAATCATTATAGTCCAGTTACCTACCCTAAATTCTCACTTCTGAAAATAAGTCAAAAGGCAACATTGCTTCATAGTCAAATGGTAATCATTGCCGAAAGACCAGCCTTTTTTACATTTCAAATAAGCTGTGTAATATCCTGATGTTGTCAAAGGACCATCATATCATATAAAAGCTGCAGTTACAAATGTTCTTTCTGAAATCGACGACTGTGTAGCCAAAACATTTTTATTTAGACTTGACAACTTATTTACATCCGGTTTATATAGTTGGAATTGTAAAATTACATTTCACCCATAAGTTTCTATATATAATGTGGACAGCATTGCAGACTTACATTACCTCTACTTCTTGTTTTGATCTGCTGCTTGAATTAGCTTATTAAAACAAACAATTTTCGCTCTGTGCTACACTTATCCAGAAGGCTATATAGCCGTGGTTCCCAAACTGTGCACCGCGGCACCCCGGTGCGCCGTTATCAGTTGCCAGGGGCGCCGCGGCACGATGTGGGAAATTGCAGTGGCAGCGATAGAAATTTAGAAATGACACCTGCATAATTGTGTCAGATCCGCTGCTTTAAGGAAGCAGGAATGGAAAGAAAGGGTGAGCTGCAGGGGCTCTTGGAAGGGGTGAAACAACAGCAAGGCCTCATTAACATGCAAATGGTCTTTAAATGACCTGTGAAGTGCTGGGATGCGGCTGTGTGTGCGCTCTAACAAGAAGAACAGTGTGTGTGTGTGTGTGCACCGTTACCAGTGTGCACGAGGCATTCAGTCTCACACCGGACGCATGCTCTTCAGAGTGCATGTCTAGTGCACTGTTACAGCACATTCCTTTCATCATCACAGTGGATAAATGTTACCTGGTTCTGCTCACTACTGCTGTCTGAGAAGATGTAGGCATGCGCATTTGTCTGGCATTTGTTTCAAGAACGTGCCCCTGACAGTGAAGCGTGGTCTCCTGCCTCAGCTGTGCGCCGCCTGAAATCACAGACCCGAGCGGACAGCCGTCTGTCTCCGGACAACCAGGAACCATTGCGCTGGTGGAGCAAACGTCAGGTCCCGTCACTGCTTCACGAGCACAGACCTCTCTTGACGTGTAAGGAGCTGAGGGGCTGCTGAGGGTCAGCTTTGTCCCCTTACTGGTCGCCACATCGGTGGCTGGCTGTGCTTGCAGCACCGGCTGTAAAAGGAACGAGGTCGGTCCTCCGAAGGAGATGCTGATGACTGTCTGAATCACAGCTGCTTTGAAGAGCTGTATGCTGGGATATGTAGTGTGGTACAATTGCTGTAGGGTGCGCAGCTCGTGTAATCAGATGCTTAACATGCTGTCCAGAGCGGTTAGCTGCACATTATTGAAGCTGGTTTTCTCAAGTGATATGTGTGCTAATCTACTATAGTCCTTCGAATAGAATATCTCAGTGCCTATATTCAACCATAAATCCAAGCAGAGGCTTTTTTTCTTTCATGGACATGTCTACTTGATTATCTGAATAAGAAAAAATGGTTCGCTCCCACTGACACCTGGAGTCTGCTTCATGCTGTTCTGTCTAATGTAATCTTGGTAATTCAGCTACTCCTTCTGCTGTATTTCTAATAATATCCCCTCAAGCATCAGGAGGAAGCCTCTCTGGCCTGGGACCCCAGGATCCAGTCACGGCTGAAGGGCCCAATGCTTCTGGTGGGAAATGAGTGACGCTCCTCTGATTTGCTTACATTGTGACATCACAGACAATGACATCACAGGAGGTGCCAGCGGTTGACTATTGCCGAAGCTCCTTTGCAAGAAGAAACCTTCTTGATGAAGATAGCAGAAAAACATAAAAAGTCGCAATCATAACCTTGATAAAATAGGTACATATATTTTGAAGTTCTATTTAGAGGAAATACTTCACTATAATCAGAGTGGGCAGGAGGGTTTGGCCAAGGTCTCTCCAAGTCTTCTATATTAAAGAAAATTCCCCAATTTTGTTTGATTAGTGTATTATGCCTGTATGTATGTGGTATTAATACAAGCCAAGTGTCTGCAGACCTCTGTACAGGGCCAAAGCTAAAGACTCAGTCACCATTTGATAGGAGGGGTAGATGGTTGGTGGTCTGTTACTGCATGACGATGTAGTGTGCGGGCTGTCCAGATGGATATGGGGATATTGTTCCAAATCCTTGGTGCATTACCAGCTTTTCATTCCACACCTAAGTAAAACATACATGAGCCCTGGTGCCACTTCATCTGCTGCACTACTGATAGCTATGCCCGTGGCATGAATTGATGAACAGAACCATTGTACTGTGTGGGGTACCCATTTTGACATTAAAAAAAATGGACTGATGTTACTTGGGGAGGGGCGAGGTTGGTATATTCACCTATACGCAGGAGTAAATGTATATAGCAGTCTCAGGGCACAAAGGGAGCAGGCATGGAGGCAAGGGGCAGTCTCAGGGCACAAAAGGAGTGGCATGGAGGGAAGGGGCAGTCTCGGGGAACAAAGGGAGAATGCATGGAGGGAAGGGGCAGTCTAAGGGCATGAAGGGAGAAGGCATGGAGGAAAGGGGTAGTCTCAGGGCACACAGGGAAAAGGCATGGAGAGAAGGGGCAGTCTCAGGGCACAAAGAGAGAAGGCATGGGTGGAAGGGGGAGTCTCAGGGCATGAAGGGATAAGGCATGGAGGGAAGGGGCAGCCTCAGGGCACGAAGGGAGCAGGCATGGAGGAAAGGGGCAGTCTCAGGGCACAAAGGGAGAAGGCATGGAGGAAAGGGGCAGTCTCAGGGCAAAAAGGGAGAAGGCATGGAGGGAAGGGGCAGTCTCAGGGCACAAAGGGAGAAGGCATGGAGGAAAGGGGCAGTCTCAGGGCACGTAGAGAGAAGGCATGGACGAAAGGGGCAGTCTCAGGGCACAAAAGGGAGAAGGGATGGAGGGAAGGGGCAGTCTCATGGCACGAAGGGAGCAGGCATGGATAGAAGGGGGAGTCTCAGGGCACAAAGGGAGAAGGCATGGAGGGAAGGGGCAGTCTCAGGGCACAAAGGGAGCAGGCATGGAGGGAAGGGGCAGTCTCAGGGCACGAAGGGAGCAGGCATGGAGGGAAGGGGCAGTCTTGGGGGACAAAGGGAGAATGCATGGAGGGAAGGGGTAGTCTCAGGGTACGAAGGGAGCAGGCATGGAGGAAGGGGGCAGTCTCAGGGCACAAAGGGAAGAGGCATGGAGGAAGGGGGCAGTCTCAGGGCACAAAGGGAGGAGGCATGGAGGGAAGGGGCAGTCTCAGGGCACGAAGGGAGCAGGCATGGAGGGAAGGGGCAGTCTCAGGGCACAAAGGGAGAATGCATGGAGGGAAGGGGCAGTCTCAGGGCACGAAGGGAGCAGGCATGGATAGAAGGGGGAGTCTCAGGGCACGAAGAAAGGAGGCATGAACAGAAGGGGCAGTCTGAGGGCATGGGGGCAGGCATGGACAGAGGGGGCAGTCAGAGTGCAACAGTAAGTACTCCCGAGGTCGTGCTTACATCCCCACCCACCCGTCCACCGGTATAAAAATGGGGGGTAGCCACTGCCAACTGCCAATTAGGGCAAGGGAGCCACGGGTCAAAAAAGTTAGGGAACCACTGCTATATAGTGTAGGAGCCATTAGAACCTCTTGAAATTCCTCAGAACAAATCCCGAGATTCCTTCCCTAAAATTTTGGTTGTAAGAACACCAGGTAAGAATTTTTAAGGTAAAAAGGCAATCCTTTTTTTGAAAGTTAAAACAGAATCATTGCAGAATGACCAGCCGTTTCCAGTCTTCAAATACGTTGTGTAATGTCTTGATGTTGTTGAAGGACCCTCATGATATATAATTGCTGCAGTTAGAAAAGTCCTTCCTGATATTGACAGCTGAGAAGCCACAACATTTTTAATTAAAGTTGTCAATTTTGTTCCATCAGGCCTACATCGTTGGAACATTAAAATAACATACTGGCCATATCTTCGTATAAATAATGTGGACAGCATTGCAGACTTACATTGGCTACACTCCACGTTTTGATCGGTTGCTTTTACTAGCTTATTAAAGGATACAGATTTACTGTCTGGCAAAGTTAAATATATAAATCTTTCTGAGTCTACACTAGTAGTACTTGATAACGCCATCATGCTGCCATAGATAAGAAAGGCCAAACAGATGATCTACATCTACACCTTCATCTTGCAATACATTAGGCATATGCATTAAAAACTCCTGACAATCTTGCTGAATATTTTGAGAGAATTGTGTTTGACCTGAACATTTGTCTAACAGATTTCGAATTTCAGACACACTTTCTACTCTTGTTCTATAAGTGCTACATTTCTCTAACACAGAATTCAACAAACAGCAAAAACTTTGATCCAAATTGATCACAATCTGTTCTTTTAAAGTTTCTAGAGAAAAGACAACATTAACCACTACATTAGCATAGCAGTTGACAACAGAACTATTTTCAAATTGAAAACCAACAACATCTTCAACAGAATTCATTTTCTTTCTGCTTACAATTTTGGGTTCATCGACTTTTGGTCTTTTTGCTACAACCTCCCTACTATTAGTGATATTTCTTCGTTTCCGGCCTACCACATGTTTCTCAAACAAAGGATATTGAGGCAAATGTGGCGCATACTCTCTTCTTAACCTATTGTATTCCTTAACACAATCTAGATCCGCACAAATGTTTGTGACATCACACTCAATCAAGTACAAACCCGATAAAGTTCTGACTCGTGACAATGTTACATAAGCCATACCCTCTTTGAACTCAGAACTGCCAATATTCACCAAAGCACTGTCTACACTTAAACCTTGTGATTTATGGATTGTCACCACATATGCCAAGCAAACAGGAAATTGCTTACGGCGAACATATAAGTCTTTTACAAGCAAAAACCTAGCTGTGCAACGACCAATTAGCTGTACTTCCTCAATGCCATCAAATTAAATTTTTAAAAATTCAATTCCATCTCTATTTCTGTATTTCTGAAAATCAACAACATTACCCATTGATCCATTTACCAGACCTCTTTCAACATGTAAATTCCTTCTCAAAATGATACGGCAATTTAAGCACACATTGAGAGTCTTTTCAAACTAGCAGTTTTAGATATAGTCTTCTCTAATGAATCCAATTTAGATTTCAAATTCTCAGACAAAATAATTGTTGCTCCCATATGCTCTATTCTGTCAATAGCTTCCAGTTTCACAATCTCTTGGTTTTCTAAATTCAACATTTTGTTGTTGAAGATGGAACATTCTGCAAGAGTTGGCATCAAACATATTCCCAATTTCTTCTCAGTAATTTTATGAAAAATATTCTCTGGCAGAACGTCTTCTTCTGGATACAAATTTGACAGTAATCGTGCATGTAAAGCTTCTTTCCCACGCTCAGTCACTTTCCCGATTCTAACATCTTGTAGAATATTCTTGTAATCTTCATCCTTCGCCTGACCCATATTTTCACGCAGCTCAGCATAATTGAAGTTTAAACATATGTTAACGTTGCCAATGCTCCCTAGGCACTTCCTGGTATATTCATGCGTAAGCAGTTTAAACACTGGTTGTCCTTTCACTGGTGTCAGCTGCAGAAGATCACCGAAAACAATTATGTGTTTGCCACAAAATAACACATCATACTCTGTTTTAAGAACTTCCTGCATTCTCAAATGCACAAGGCAAGCATGACATAGGAAACCATGCTTACTTCGTCAATGATAAGAAGTTTCATCTTCTTCAGGACTCTAGATACTTCACAACAAGCATCTCCCGATAACTTGTGGTATTGTAATTTGTTATCATGCTCCACTGGCAGCATCAGTAGCCGATGCAAAGTAATACCTTTAATATTATGTGCTGCCAGTCCAGTTGGAGCGGTGACAACACAAGACAGTGATGACTCAGTCCTTTTCTGCAGATAATACGAAATTGCTTTAATGAGGAAACTTTTTCCAGTTCCTGCTTCTCCACTCACGTACAGTCGGACAGGCTTCAACGACGTACATGAGCACTCTTTCTTCTCATGACTTAATCCATGATCAATTTGGCTGGTAACTTCATCATATATTTTTCTCTGCTCAACGTTGAGTTGTCTTTCCAAATCTTCTAAGTTAACCGCATCTCCCTGAGCATGTGCCATGGCTCTTTCCACTTCAATCATGGCAGTGGCAGCTTCATTTTCGATAACTGGTCGTCCTAGTGGATCCTGACTCAATGAAACAGAACTCTGACAGTCCTGAGAACAGTCTCTAGCAATCTCGGCTGCAATTGTTGCTTCCTGCTCGATTTCTGCATTCAACATTTCTAGATATTTTGGAAAAACAGGACATTCTATGGACTCCTTGGCTGCATTGAAAGAGTCTTCGTAACAGAGGAAATCTCCAAGAAGTTCCTCTTCTGCACGCCAAGGCTTGAAGAGTTGCAAAAGAGCTCAATAGAAAAACTCTTTTCTTTCTGGAGATTCGCAATCCAATTTTCGATGATTTACCAATAGACATTTTCTTTGCTTTACCAGACATCCCTCATTTCCAATTACAGCATACAGTCCTTTATCAATATCTTCTGTGATGTTCCTCTTGAAAATGTAATTTTGTAGAACCTCATACAGACAAACATTCTCCAGGTGACTGCTTCTATTTGGATAATATGTATCCAACATGTTGGTCTTCAAAATATCTGTACTGCTTGGCTCCTTCTCCACCAAATACTCAATTTCCCGTACAAGTTTCAGAACTCGATTACGCGTTGCAGCAAGATCAAGACTTGCCCAAATGATACTCCTAGATTTGGCATAGAAACTTGCTGAAGATAACCAGTCAGAACATTCGTAAGCTCCGATTTCTCGATGCGACAACATCTTCAGACTGAAACTATACAACTTCTTACTGAGGCTCTTTTCATGGGAAATGTCCTCCCACATATCCTCGAGTTCTGTCTTTTCTTTTTTTGTGATGTAAGACGTCCCATACCGAGCCACAGCCATACAGTTGTCAGCCACAAACTGTATATCCATGTTAGCATTCCACATGGACAAAATCACTGGGTTGTAGTCGTTGATGTTCTTGGACTCTTCGTTTCTTTTCAAATTGTTTGTATTTTTGGGTGATTTCCTTGTCACATTATGTCGCAGTGAAGACATCAAATTGTTCACTCTTCCTTTAGATATCACCGAACGTGGAAATCCAAAACAACATTTTGTATAGTACTTGTTCTTGTTTCTGAATTTACGACGACAGTACTTTCCACAACGATGGCTTTGAAACCGTAAAACTTGTTCTCTTAGACTTTTGTCTTCCTTTGTCTTTGGAACAGCACATGTAGAATACTGTTCTATGAAATTCATCACTAAGTGATCCGGATCTGTTCCAAATTTGGATGCATCTTTGATCCATAGCAGCATATGTATATGAGGAGCACCTCTTGCTTGACACTCCTTTCTCCAGAAGAAATCCAACACCTCTCCAAGAGGTGGATTTTTCTTGTTCGTGATGAAAGACATCATAGCTTCAAATCTATGATTGAAGTACCTGCATACATTCACTGGATTCAAAGAGCACAGTTCTCCGGGTGTCTTGAATTCAATATTTTCAATGTTTCCATTTGCCTCTCGTAGAAATTCAAGTAAGTCTTCCCAGCCATACTCAGCACAGCTGAGAGTGAGGAACCATGTGGGAGTTCCTAAGTTCCTCAGCATACATTTTAAGTCACCATGATGACGGTTCCAATACTTATTAGTATCACACTGACATGCCATCAGATTAATCAGGTGAGAATCCAGAATACTGTCTTGCACATTGACTTTATCCATAAAGTCCCTTGCTGAGATATTTTGCTGTTGTACACCACTTTTGAGAATGTGGTTCACTGCATAAGACAGTCCAGACAGATCACTTTCAAACAGTAGATGAAACAAATAGGGAATACATTGACGAAACCTAGGATCTTCTGCATACAATCGTAAAGTCCGGTATTCAGAAGCAGGAATTTGATCAGTTCGCTCATCATATCGTCCTCCTCGGCCTGTGGGAAATAACTGTGGAAAACACTGAGCTTCAAAACTTTCCTCCCAAACACTAATGGGACTCCCTTTGGCTTGTTTCATTTGAAACAACTCAATAGCATTCCCCATGACTTCCTTGGAATGCAAAGGATGAACACTATAATGTTCATATATTTCTTCATTTTTAGAGGCTTCTACTTTCTCAATTTGTCCAGCACACAATTCGCTGTCTTCTTCTTCACTTACGTCCTCTTCTGCAACACATACATTCTTGTAGTACTCATTGTTTTTTATCAAATACAATGTTGCCTTTTTGACTTTCCTAACATCCACTAAATCTTGCCAGATTTTCTTACTCTTTGTCGGAACCCCATTAACTAGGATAACCAGAGGTTCCTCTTCCACTTTCTCTACTCCAATTGTATTAATGTTTTTCTTCAAATCTAAAGGCAAATAAACAACTCTTCCCTTTAATCCTCTCTGTAAATCTGATGGAGGCAATTTCCCTGTCTTTGGCTCCATTCGTACAATAGCCTGAAAGGGATGCACACTTTGAATCAAAATAGAGTCATAAGTATTTAAATCCTTCAATTCAGAAGGAATGTCAACCAATTCCAGATTATTATGAACCGCTCTAGCAGGCATCCGTGTTTGGTTTAATTTGTTAAAACAATAAGTACACATACGTTGGTCCGATGCCAAATCAAAACAATTTTCTACCATCAAGTATGTGGCAAAATCCTTCCATTCACTATTGTTTTCCATTTCACTTTTTGCATATAAATCCACTAACTTAGTCTGATTCTTATAATAAGTCAGTCGACAACACACACAAGTGAAATTAGGCCTCTCACTTGATTTCACCTGAAAGATGGAAATTTCCTTGTGAAACTTATCTATATTAGAAATCTGTACACTCTCTTCCACATTACATTCTTCTACTGGGTCAATTTCAACATTGTTCTCTTTACTAGCAAAGTAACAGAACTCAATTTCTTCACAAATATTCTTCACATGTAGTTCTGAACCATGCAAAAGGGCACTGCTCAATTGTTTAAGCATAATTGCTGGACTCTTAGCATAATACAACATTCTCACTAATTTCCTCACTTTATTATGATGCACTGCAAGCATCCTGAAATGATGAAAAACACTCTGGCATACTTCTGGAAAGACAAGCCAGTGAATGCCCATGCAAACCTGTTACTTCTCTCACTCTGCAAGGATCTAATTCTTGCAACAACTTCATTTTCTGTTTTAAACTTTTCATATTAAATACGAACAAAATCACAAAGCAAATTGATAGAATCTTGTCGCACACTACAAATACTACTACATTTCCAGGTGTACACTGGACCCTTAGGACGTCTTCCTAAAACCTCATCACCTAACACCTCTTCTGCATCTGCAGACACAAGTTTTTCTTTTTCAACCGGACAACCATCTTTTACCTCATATGCTCGACCACTGGTGTCAACTCCATGCACCAAATCATTTTCCTGGAAGTAACTCTCCTCATTGAAAAATGCCTCACAACTTGAACTATGCATCCATTCTCCTGAGAAAACTTCACAAAAAATACTACGATTAACTACTCTCTTCCATCTACTATTTGATTTAAATTACCTTGTTTAGTTTCCTAATTCTATTGATTACCAAAATAAATAACTTTTGCTTAATTTCGAAAGCCTGATCAATAATTTTCTCTACATTTTTCTTTTTCTTATAAAATGCCACTTTCTGTTGGCCTTTCTTAACATTTTTTAACAAATTGACAATTATCCTGTTGCAGAGCATTCGCCTACGAATGTCCCTGAATTGATTTTCCCTTCTACTGCCATGCACAGAGTTATCTCCTGCTCTAGCAGAAACTTTTTTGACGAGCCTTTCCTTTTCCTTTAAATTGTCTCTCTTCTTCTGCACTAAAACATGGTCAATACTGGTATTTTTTTGTCTGCAAATTCTTTTTAAAAATGATTTCATTTTCTTACCAGGAGCCTTTTTGGCAACTTGAAACGATTTTATAGTAGTGGACTGCTGCAAATCTTTACCAAGGTGGAGTGTAAGTCGCTTTGCTTCTTTTTGTTTCCTTTGCCTTGAGGGCATTTTTAAAATTTTCAAAAGATCTTCAGTTAAATCTGTGGAAATTTTTTTTAAAAATTGTTATTAACCACTATTACCAAACAGTAAATCAATAACAGTAGGCAAACAATTAACACACTAGTTGTCAATTCTACCTACAGTAATTTAACAACATAGACAAAGGGGGCGTATTTACAAGGCCCTTGCACCAGGGGGAAGTGAGTTAAAATTCCAAGCACACATGGGGGCGTATTTAGAAGGCCCTTGCACCAGGGGAAAGTGACTTAAAATTTCCAAGCAGACATGAGGGCGTATTTACAACACCCTTGCACCAGGGGGAAGTGAGTTGAAATTGCCAAGCACACATGAGGGCGTATTTACAAGGCCCTTGCACTAGGAGGAAGTGAGTTGAAATGGCCAAGCACACATGAGGGCGTATTTACAAGACCCTTGCACCAGGGGGGAGTGACTTAAAATTACCAAGCACACATGAGGGCGTATTTACAAGGCCCTTGCACCAGAATAAGGTGTGGCCTATCCAGAGGTATGCTGGATTGTCTGGCAGCCATGGTAAAACCAAGAAATATCTAGGTGCAAAAAGGCAGGTCTTGCAGTCACAAAAGTTTGTTTGAGGTGAGGCCTACTCAGGGTTGCAGAAGAAATGTTGGCTTGTTGAAGAGTACAGTGGACATAGTACATGTGCAGGCCAACAGATGAAGTGAGTCATGTCCACTGCACACTTGAACAAAGGCCAGACCTCCTCTGTCTCCCTGGACAGGCCTAAACCTCATCTGCACAATGTGATTAGTAATGTTAGGAAACACAGGTGATGTAATTGAAAAACGTGCAAATATTTTTGCTCATTTCACAATCACATCACCTGTGTTTCCTCAGCTTAGGTATCTCATTGAGCAGATATAGTCTAGCATATCCAAGAGT
Source organism: Lissotriton vulgaris (assembly GCF_964263255.1). Classification (NCBI taxonomy): domain Eukaryota; kingdom Metazoa; phylum Chordata; class Amphibia; order Caudata; family Salamandridae; genus Lissotriton; species Lissotriton vulgaris. The sequence continues at coordinate 69,134,384 of NC_141695.1, forward strand.
ACGCAGAAGGTGAGGACTGTATGCAGCAGTATAATGTACATAATTCTCCTCCTTTGACAATTATAGAAGCCTCAGCATATCCATGCCCCCTAAACAGTCCTAAATGTATATCATAATTATCATAGTGGCTATGAAACTCTAGCATTACATATTGTGAAACCTAAATGACATCAAGAAATGAGTTTTTAAACCGTCAAACAAGCAAATTATTCTCCCATATTCATGGTGGGAAATATTTATTTAAAAAAGCAGATCCCATGTTGTCCATCTCATAAATGTGAAAAGTATTTCTTTTTTTAAAAAAAAACGATTTTCTGTTCATAATTTGAAAACACAGCACAGCTCCTATGTACAAGCACACCCTAGCTGGCTTCCTTATTTACTCCAAAAAGCATACTAATCTCTTTCTAAATTAAATGAATCTTTTCTCACCTTAGCACGATTTTTAAACTCATCATGTAAGCAAATTAGTCTCCCAGATTCATGGGAGTAGTACCTTATAATTGTCTAGCACACATAGGGGCGTATTTACAAGGCAAATGCACCAGGGGAAAATGACTTAAATTTGCAGAGCACTCATGAGGGTGTATTTACAAGGACCTTGCACTACCTTTAAAGTCACTTTTAAAATGGGGAAAATGACGTGAATGTGTCTCATAAGCCTTGTAAATATGCCCCCATGTTGACTATGTAACTCTTGCAGAACATATTGTGAAACCTAAATGACTTCAAGAAACGAGTTTTTAAACCAACAAACAAGCAAATTATTCTCCCATATTCATGTTGGGAAAATAAATATTTATTTAAAAAAGCACACCACATGTTGTCCTTCTCATAAATGTAAAAAGCATGTCTTTTTGTTAAAAAGCGATTTTCTGGTCATAATTTGAAAACACAGCACACCTCCTATGTGCAAGCACACCCTGTCAGTACTAATACTTCACATTATCTATAATTATAATTTGTCAAATAAGCAAAATCTTTTTGGAAAAAATAATGAAAACACTTGACACAAAAAAACATTTTAAATGCACAGCTGGCTTCCTTATTTTCTCCAGAAACTATACTAGTCTCTATCTAAATTAAATGAATTTTTTCTCACCTTAGCAAATGCTTTTTGAATTTCAAAACAGTCTCAGACACACACCAATTTTTCTTTAGCAGAGCAAAGGGTATGCACTCCAGAGGCTGCAACCAACAAAGGCACAGAAATGCTGTATTTCATCACACATATCTCTCATGTCACCCAATCAAAACTCTTCCCTCACTTTTTTCAAATCAACAGCCATCCCCCCTCTGCCCTTTCTGCCCTTTTTCCATAGCAACTACCTCCTGAAAGACCTCTCATATTTACAAGCTCACACAACAATGTTTCAAATGAACTCTGAACTCTCAGTACACCTGCTAATCCACTGCAATGTTTCTTAAAATCATTTTTTCTTAACCATTCAAATTACATCTTTCAAAGAACACATCCATGCACCCTAACTTTCTGTTTTCAGAAATGGAAATCCACCAATCACTGCTAGTGAATCATTAGCACTGAAACTCCACATTTTTTTTTCTTTACAAACTCCTACTGTTTCAACTGCCATTTCATTCCCACACTTCATCTGACTGCAGCAGAACCTCCTCTCACCATGTTTTCGGTCTGGATTCTTGGACATAGCTACATCCACTGGGCTCACAGGTATGCTGATAACAGAAATTTACAAAACCTCAATTTACAAAATGTGGAAATCAAATGGATTGGCCAAAGAGGATTGAGATGTCACCAATTGATACCATTGGTGAAAACCTTTTTATATTTGCCAAACCCTGACCTCATAATAGTGCACTGTGGAGGAAATGATTTGGGCACTTTGACTGGGGTAGGTCTGGAAATGCTCTTAAAGGACACCTTTGAGCAATTAATGGCACTTTTTCCCAAAACTGCCTTGGTATATTCCAATATATACCAAAGACAGAAATGGAGGTGGTCCAATCAAATTTGTCCACAAATTGAGAAAGCGAGGAAGCATGTTAATAAGTCTGTTTCAGCTTAAATGAGAGACCATGGAATGGGCGCCATCTACAACAATAACTTGCGTTACTACATGCAAGATATCTACAGAGGAGATGGTGTGCACTTCTCAGATGAGGGAAACAGAGTTTTTATAGAAAATTTAAGACTGTGTATTGGTACCTACTTATAAGTACCTAGAACTTACACAGAACCCAAAAGCTCTTTTCAGAGCTACCTTAACTATATTTACTCTTTTAAAATTTCGAATGTACCTTTTTCACTAATTTTCACTTATGTCCGCTTCCCGGTTCGCTACCCGGTTGCGTACCGGCAGCTAACCGCGCGAAAAATTCAAATTTTTTTTTTACATATATGAGCCTCCTCAGCCACCCTCAGAAAACCTAGGGGATCAAGATACATCTCCTGTGCCCCCTTATACCCATTTCCCACATTGTTTTTCCTCCATCTTGTGATTAAATTCGACCGAAACACAAAATGGCGAACTCCTGTTACGCTACCGGTGAGCTACCCGGTTCGCGTACCGGTAAGCGCTTCTACCGCGAAAAATCGAATTATTTTCATTTGCCCCACGGGACCCTTAAATAACCCCCACATCATTCCTAGGGGGTCAGAAGGGGTCTACCTTGCCCCCTTTCATTAAATTCCCCCTTCGTTTTTCTCCACCTCTTGTCTCTCGATCCTACCGAGAGACAAGATGGCGGCTGGTCCAGACTGTTTAGAATGTTGACAGACACCGGGGAGCCAATCAGCTTCACTTCGCGAAGTTCCGTTACGCATCAGGTACGCGAACCGGGGCGCTAACCGGAGCGCTGTCACAGATATATCTGTTTTTTAAAACGTTAATTTCTCAAAATCCACTGGAGCACATAAATTGAGACATAGCAAAGGCACGTCGGGCAAACCATATCTACAATTTTGCCAAGTTTCTTGTAAATCCATTCAGCCGTTCGAGCTAAAAGTGATTCCAACCGCCCTATAGAAAAATGAATGGGAAAAACGCGTTTTGAGACCCCCCTTTTTTCTTGGCCCCCCCTTGACGAACCCCCCCTAAATTTTCAGGGGCTGCTCACAAACAAAATGTGCCATTTTCCTGAAATTTTCAGCCAATTCCGTCCACAAACGCCAAAGTTATTCGACATAGAATTTTCAGAAATCCCATAGGAAAAAAATCCTAACTATATATAACTACTGGCGACCGCCAGTAGGTAATATATATATATACATATATATATTTTTCCACAAAGGCTCAGCTTTCAAAGGATCACTCAGCAGCAGGCCAGTTAACAAACTGTAATTTATTGCATTTCAGGAAGGAATCCAATCTCCGTCATTTCTTACATTCAGCCCAACGCGTTTCAGTGCACTTCGCACTTTCCTCAGGGGCAATTGGCAAAGCAGTTTTAAAGGCAGTTCAGGTTAACATTTAAGTGATGCAGCCTGGGTGCTTTGTAGCACGTGATCCCTAGACACTTATGGGAGTTGTAGTCATTGCTGCCACACGTAAAGCCCACAGTGGGTTCTGCTGGTCCAATTAATTGAAGAATTTCACAGCGCATTTAATGTTCACTCACTGTGTTTTAAAAGCACTTCAGTGTGCTCCGGTTTTCGGATTCCCCCTGCATTGGTAGCAGCTTGCTGTCGCCATTTCCATCAGGGAAGGTTCCTGCAGACCGGCCCCTCTACCATCCTGAGGCGGTGCTCCTTTCACGACGCAGCTGTCGTGTTGATTTGTTTTTCCACAAAGGCTCAGCTTTCAAAGGATCACTCGGCAGCAGGCCAGTTAACAAACTGTAATTTATTGCATTTCAGGAAGGAATCCAATCTCTGTCATTTCTTACATTCAGCCCAACGCGTTTCAGTGCACTTCGCAGTTTCCTCAGGGGCAATTGGCAAAGCAGTTTTAAAGGCAGTTCAAGAGATTCGATTACTGTCACAAAAGGTAGATGGTTTAGCTATGGGAAATCCCGCCACTAGTTCCCCTGCTCCAAGTACAAGTGTTCCAAGTACAGATCCAAAGACAGTTGTGCAGGTCATTTACTCTGTCTCCCCATTAAATCCTTTAGCAGCCCCTGAAAGGTTTCAAGGAGAACCAGAAAGCCCAATTATTTTTAACACAATGTTCATTACATTTCACGTGTCGTCCCGCTCTATTCCCAGATGCTCAGTCCAAAGTAGCTTTTGTTTTGTCTTACCTGGCAGGAGACGCAGCAAATTGGGCCATGCCATTAGTCACTAGAGGTGACCCCTTTCTTCATGACTTTGCCTTATTGAAGAGAGAGTTTCTTCCAAATGTTGACAGGAGAAGGATATCCCAGGCTACCGATAATGAACTGCTAGAGCTTTGCCAAGGATCCAAAGATTTACTTACCTATTTACCATAATTTAACAAATTGATTATTGAAACGAATTGGCCAGAAGAAAACAGAGCGGCTCTTTTCTATCGAGGACTGCGGGATGACATCAAAGACATTTTAGCACAAATCTCTAATCGCCCTACTGAGCTTTCTGCTTTAGTGGATTTGGTGTTAGAGTTCGATTTTTGTAATTCAGAGCGCAAAGGCAAAAAGAAGAAAGATTGGAAAATGAACTTTCCTCGCTTTGATTGGATGAGAACCGAGAATGGAAGAGGAAATAATGACATTGAACCCATGCAAATTGGAGCAGTCCGAGGACCTTTGAGTAAAGAAGAAAAGGAACAAAGGCGGTTGAAAAAGTTATGTTTATATTGTGGGGGTTCCGGTCACTTTGTGAAAGAATGCTCTAAGCGTCCCAAGACTCCCATGAAGGGAAACGATTCGAACCATCAGAAGACGGAGTCGCTCTGGTGGTGAAAGATGACAAGACGACTCCAGAATCCCATTTGATCATGAATACTCTGCAGTCCATGACCCCAAACGTCATTCTTCATATGACCTTGAAGTTCAGAGAACACAAGATTCTTGGTGTCGCTATTATGTTGGATTCCGAGGCAACGGGAAATGTTTGCGATATCAAATATGCTCGAAGAATGGGGATTCAGGCTATTCGCAAAGAGAAGAATGAACCTGTACATGTGGTTGTTGGAGCTAGCTTGTCTTCAGGTCCAATCACAAGCCATACAGAGGCCCTAGAGTTGATACAACCAGATGGTCATCGAGAAGTTTTGCAATTTAACCTTATTCATGCCCCTCAATTTCAGCTCATTTTAGGATTACCGTGGTTGTCGACACATAATCCAACTATTGATTGGGAGAATCGTACGGTTAAGATGCAGTCTACCTTTTGCATGGAACATTGTTATCGGACTAAAGAAAAGTTGATTGAACCTTCGCAAGCCACGTTATTTCTCCTTTGGGGGTCAGTCCATTTGAGTTATTAATTCAGTTGATATTCCTACAGAATACCAGGCATTCGAGGCAGTTTTCAGTGAACAAGAAGCAGAACATTTACCACCTCATCGTTCTTATGACTGCCACATAGAATTGCAACCTGGAGCTGTACTTCTCTGCAGTTGAATTTATGCGTTGACTGAAGCAGAAAACGATCATCTCAAGGATTATTTAGATTGCTATCTCACAAATGTATTCATTAGGACATCCCAGTCTCCGGTGTCATCTCCACTGTTTTTCATACCTAAGAAGGAAGGTAACCTCAGGACTTGCATTGACTATCGAGCCTTGAATCAAGTCACTATTAAAAATCGTCTTCCCTTGATATCTGTCCTGTTGGATCAATTTAGGGAGGCTCAGATTTTCACGAAACTCGATTTGCGCGGAGCATACCATCTAATCCGCATGAAAGAGGGTCATGAATGGAAGACCGCTTTCAGAACCAAGTTTGGCCTATTTGAATATCGAGTAATGCTTTTTGGACTCTACAATGCTCCTGCTGTCTTTATTGTTATGTTATGTTGTGTTATGTTATGTTAAACACATTTATAAGGCGCAACTAACACCATTAGGTTTCTTGGCGCCATAATGAAGAGAGCAGATGAAGGAGCAAAAGAGGCCGTTTATTTGTAGGATTCAGTAAAAAGAAAAGTTTTGAGGGAAGATCTGAATTTGGGGTACGGAGTGGCCAGTCTGAGAGGCAGAGGGAGGGAATTCCAAAAAGTGGGGGCCAGGAAGGAGAACTTGAGCCCACCGTGTTTCTTTCTCTTGTATCTGGGAATGGATAACACGGCCAGTTGGGAAGATCGGAGAGTGTGAGGAGGGACGTAGGGTTGAAGGAGGGAAGAAATAAAGAGGGGGCCCTGACCGGCAAGGGATTTGAAAATGATACAGCCCAGCTTGAACTTGCAGCAGGCGGCTACCGGGAGCCAATGGAGGCTTTTTAGGAGGGGGCGGGCAGCCTGATTCTGGATCAGCTGAAGCCGCCTAAGTTGGTAGGCTGGGATGCCAACATAGAGCGCGTTGGCGTAGTCGAGCCTCGATATTACTAGCGCAAGCAGCGCCAGGGTAAGGGCCTTGGAAGTAAGTAGCCGGGAGATTTTCCTGATTTTCCTTAATTGAAAATGGCTGGAGGAGACTACCGCGCTAATCTGGGGCGTCATAGAGAGGTCGCTGCTGATGACGACTCCCAGACTTTTGGCACAGTTGGCAGGGCGGGGTGGACTGCCGAGGCTGACCCGCCAGAAGGAAGAGTCCCAAGGGTTGGAAGAGCCCCCGACAAGAACCAACTCGGTCTTGTCGGGGTTGAGCTTCAGGTGGTTTGAGCTCATCCAATTGCTAATAAAGCATAGGGTGTTTTGTAAGGTGGCAATAGAATCAGCAGAGGAATCAATGTTAAAAATTAGTTGTATGTCATCAGCATAGTTGAACGCTGTGACATTGAACTGTCGGAGGGCGCGAATAAATAGGGAAAGATACAAATTAAAAAGGAGGGGGGATAGGGAAGAACCTTGTGGGACACCACAGGTAAGTTTGACCTGGGAAGCAGAGAACTGGGATAGTCTGACAGCTTGATGGCGTTGGGTCAGAAAGGAGCGGACCCAGGCCTGGGCGGTACCCTGGATGCCGGCCTCCCTGACACGATCGACCAAAATATCATGGTCGACCGTGTCAAAGGCGGCCGACAGGTCCAGGAGGACCAGAGCCTGGCAGATGTTAGCGTCCGCTCCCCTGCGCAATTCCTCCATGACAGAAAGAATGACAGCTTCGGTTGAGTGCGCGGGTCTGAATCCAGCCTGCTGGGGGTCCAGTACACTAGAGTCTTCCACAAAAGAACTGAAAAACTGAGTAACGTGCGACTCTAAAACTTTGCTGAGAAAAGGGAGAAGGGAAATTGGGTGATAGTTGCTCATGATGGAAGGGTCTGCCGAGGTTTTTTTTAAAATGGCAACCACCTCGGCCTGTTTGAAGGGTCCAGGAACCTCCCCTATGGTCAAAGAGTTGTTCAAAAGAGCAAGGGGGGGGTCTGGACAGGAAGTGAAAGCTTCTCGGAGGACCGAGGGGGGGCAACAATCGCTGGGAGAGCCACAAGAGACTTTGTGTAGGAGTGACAAAAAGTTATCCTTTGAAATAAGGGGGATGTGAGTAAGAGTGTGAGTGTAAGAATAACTGGGAACAAAAGAAGATGTGGGAGCAGGTGAAGAAATGGAGATGCTGGTTTTAATTTTGATGATTTTCTCCTCAAAAAATTGGTTAAGGGAGTCGCACAGGGATTGGGAAGGGAGGGGGGCTAGGGCGACTCTTTCCGGGTTAGATAGTTCATCCACTATGGAAAAAATATCTTTGGATTTATTAGAGGAATTCAAGATTTTGCTTGAGAAGTAACATGATTTGGCCGCAGTAATTGCTTTCTTGTACTCCTTCAACCGAGACGAAAAAATCTCTTTTGATTCGAGGGAGTAGTCCCGGCGCCAGCATCTCTCTGCCTGGCGGAGACTGAGTTTGTGTGCGCTGAGCTCAGCGGTAAACCACTTTTGGGCATCATGTCTGCGCCTTGTCTTGACAGATTTTAAAGGTGCCACAGAGTCGGCCGCAGTAGTGAGCCAGTGTGTGAGGGTTTTGGAATGAAGGTCAGTGGAGGTGTTGGGTCCAGTGATGAGTGGGGACGATGAGTTCAGAAGAGCAGTAAATTTGTTGAGATCGGCTTTATTCCAATTACGTGCCAGGAAATTGGATTGGCGGGCAGCAGTGATAGGGGAGGACATAGCTAAGGAGAAGGTAATGAGGTGATGATCTGACCAGAGACAGGAAGAAATGAGGGGAACAGAAATGGCAAGAGAGGTGGTCCAGACTTGATCTAAAATGTGGCCTTTAACATGCGTAGGTGCATGTATGTGTTGGATACAGTTGAGACTCAGCATTAGGTCAGAGAAGGCGCGTGAGTCAGAGGTTTCGTGAGTGTCTGACGGCCAGTAATTGAAGTCGCCCAGGACCAACACATTGGAATTGCTAATGGTAAGCTGGGTGATCAGGTTGCCAAACTGAATAGAGAAGTCAGGCATGGGTTGAGGGGGACGGTAAATCAGCACACAGATGAGCGAAGACCCAGGCTGCTCCAGTCTTAGTACGAGACAGTCTGTCGAAGAGATGCTGGGGAAGGGCACTAGGGAGAACCTAATGGGGTGTCTGATGATAGCTGCAACCCCACCGCCCGCTTTGCCAGTAGGGCGATTGGTCTGCAGAATGTAATAGCCTTGGGGGATGGCTGCCAGGATATCTGGAGACGAGTCATCTGTAAGCCAGGTCTCGGTCAGGAACAAGACGTCAGGCTGTTCTGAATCCAGAAGGTAGAACATTTCTGATCGATGGCGGACCAGAGACCGGGTATTGAGGTACGTCACGGACAGTGGGGAGGAAGAGGAGCGAGGGAATGATGGGGTCCGGGCCTCAGGGTCCGGGGTAAGAACACATTCATCGGGAAAGGTAGGAAAGATTTCCGGGAAGGAAGTTCTGGTCGTAAACAGGTTGTGAAGTAGCAGTTTAGGGACGGAAGGGGGGGGGGAAGGGCGGGGGTCGTGAGCAGAGACAAGGAAAGAGCGAGTGTAGGTAAGGGGGGAAACAGAGTAACATGCCCCTTGCCCCGGCCTGCCGCGGACGGGCTCAGATGGGCTTAACTCAGGCGCAACTCCGGCGCGCCTACGTCGCGCCTGCTGCGCTCGTCTGCTGCGCTGACACATGGAGGCTGTTTAAATAGGGCCGGAGCGAGGGTGGAGTTCAGGGCTCCACTCCAGTGAAACGATCCCAAACAAAGATGGCGGCCGCTACCGGCGGGGACCCGCGATCACAAACAGCCCCCAACCAGCAGATTACCTCAAAAAGTAAGAATGGATGTTAGTTGCCTGCATAACAAAATACATGGGTTAAAATATAAGTTTAAAACACTCGCGTTGCGTGAAAGCGCCGACCGCTCGCAATCAGCGGGGCGCTATACAGTACAATGCAGGAAATAGATGCAGAATGCTCTCTGAGCGTCAGCGCGCCAGCCCACTGCCACTGGGCTACACGCAAACACGGAGCAAGGATCTGAACGCGCTCCTAAATAGGGGCGGAGCGAGGGTGGAGTTCAGGGCTCCACTCCAGTGAAACGATCCCAAACAAAGATGGCGGCCGCTACCGGCGGGGACCCGCGATCACAAACAGCCCCCAACCAGCAGATTACCTCAAAAAGTAAGAATGGATGTTAGTTGCCTGCATAACAAAATACATGGGTTAAAATATAAGTTTAAAACACTTGCGTTGCGTGAAAGCGCCGACCGCTCGCAATCAGCGGGGCGCTATACAGTACAATGCAGGAAATAGATGCAGAATGCTCTCTGAGCGTCAGCGCGCCAGCCCACTGCCACTGGGCTACACGCAAACACGGAGCAAGGATCTGAACGCGCTCCTAAATAGGGGCAGAGCGAGGGTGGAGTTCAGGGCTCCACTCCAGTGAAACGATCCCAAACAAAGATGGCGGCCGCTACCGGCGGGGACCCGCGATCACAAACAGCCCCCAACCAGCAGATTACCTCAAAAAGTAAGAATGGATGTTAGTTGCCTGCATAACAAAATACATGGGTTAAAATATAAGTTTAAAACACTCGCGTTGCGTGAAAGCGCCGACCGCTCGCAATCAGCGGGGCGCTATACAGTACAATGCAGGAAATAGATGCAGAATGCTCTCTGAGCATCAGCGCACCAGCCCACTGCCACTGGGCTACACGCAAATGACATTAATGATGTCATGGGAGACTTGATCGACAAGATTGCGATTTTTTACTTAGATGACATCTTGATCTATTCCAAGAAACCACAGACCACCCTGAACATGTAGGAATGGTGTTAGAATGTTTAAGAACCCATTGATTGTTTGTCAAACTAGAAAAATGTGTGTTCAGTGCGACTAGAGTCGAGTTTTTGGGGTTCGTCATATCCTCACAAGGCATTACAATGGATCCGGGGAAGGCACAAGCTGTAGAGAATTGGCCCTCTCCTCAAGATATCAAAGAAATTCAAAGATTTCTGGGATTCGCAAATGTATACTGACGCTTCATTCAGGGATTTTCTCAATTGATTGTACCAATTAATCGTTTACTAAAGAAAGGAGTAAAGTTTGAGTGGACGACTGAAGCAGAGCAAGCATTCCTCAGTCAAGAGAAAATTTATTTCAGCCCCAATCTTGTTACATGCTGATCCCACAGAACCCTGTTTCGTAGAGGCTGATGCATCCGACCAAGCCATAGGAGGGGGTTCTCTCGCAAAGACATCAGAATACTGGACAGCTTCATCTGGTAGCTTATCGTTCCTGGAAGTTAAACCCAGCAGAGTTTAAATATACGATTGCAGAGAAGGAGCTTTTGGCAGTAAAAGATGCTTTTGAAGATTGGAGACATTATCTGTTAGGTGCTAAACATACGGTCACAGTGTTTTCAGATCATAAGAATCTCCCATTTATGAAGACTGCCAAGACCTTGACTCCCAGACAATTACGTTGGTCTTTATACTTTGCAGACTTTGATTTTGACATCACTTACTGACCTGGTAATAAGAATGGGAAAGCAGATGCTTTATCACGTTTGAATACCAAGGATACTGAGCATCCTGTGGAGCCACAACCAATAATTCCTGAATTCAAGATTATTTGTACTATCTCTATTGACAATTTTCAAGAAGAAGTTCGGAAGAGTTTGTCCTCGGAAGTAATTAACGATTGGGTGGCTCACGGAGCAGAACGACGAATACATCAGCAGTTGCCTTACTACAAAGAAGCTTTATATCTTCCAACTACTATGTTACAACAGAAAGTTCTTCAAAATTTTCATGACCATTTGTTAGCCGGACATAAAGGAATTTCCAAGACAATGGATTTAGTGCAGCGTTATTTTTGGTGGCCTGACTTATCCTCTCATGTCAAAAAATATGTTCAATCTTGTGAGTTATGTGTCAGGAGTAAATCTAGTAGACAAGCCCCTCAGGGATTGTTACAGCCACTCCCCACCCAACTCACACATGGCATACCATTTCCATGGATTTAATTGTTGACCTGCCAGTAAGTAAAGGATATGATACTATCTTGGTAATAGTGGACACCTTCACTAAAATGAGTCATTTTATTCCATTATCTGGGTCCCCTACAGCTTCAGAACTAGCGAGAGTATTCAGTGAAAACATAGTAAAGATGCATGGAATTCCCAAGGTGGTGGTTTCTGATCGGGGGGCTCCGTTTAATTCACATTTTTGGAAGACCTTTTTGAAAGGCTTGGGAGTGGAGAGTAGATTGTCTACCAGCAATCATCCTGAATCCAATGGTCAGACAGAGAGAATAAATCAGAAGTTGGAACAGTATCTTCGCTTGTTCCTTATTGAAAGAGGCGTAGACTGGTCAGACATGTTGTGGATGGCTGAGTTTGCATGTAATAATGCGAAAAGTGCGTCCACTGGCTACTTCCCGTTTTATTTAAATTATGGTCGCCATCCTAACCCTTTTCAGGCTCGAGAAGATTTGGAAGTACCAGCAGTGGGAGTCTAAAAGAAAGACTTTGCCTCTCTCCATAAATCTGCAGAAGTTAATTTAACTAAAGCCAAGAGATCCTATAAAAAATGTGCTGATAGGTACCGAAAACCAGCACCACAATACCAGGTGGGAGATCAGGTTTGGTTATCCTCAAAACATTTGCACTTAAAAGGGAATAGAAAATTTCATCCTAGGTTTGTAGGACCTTACACTATTGAAAAGGTTTTGGGACCAGTTACGGTGAAATTGAAGTTACCAGCTGAAGTAGGAATTCATCCAGTCTTTCATGTATCCTTGTTAAAAAAGATGATTCCACAGATGAGATTAGCTAGACCTCCTGAACACCTTGACATTTTAGGTCATCCTGAGTATGAAGTAAAGGAAATTCAAAATTCAAAATTCCGTAAAGGGAAACTTCATTACCTAGTGGATTGGAAGGGATATGGTCCAGAAGACAGGTCTTGGGAACCAGTAGACAATATCCATGCCCCACAGTTGTTGAAAAGATTTCATGCACAGAGACCATTCAAACCAGGACCGATAAATCGGTCTTTGAGAGGGGGTACTGTCAGGAAACACACCAAAGCAACAGTATTTCGCTCTAAAGGGCACCAAAGAACTCGAGTACTTGTAAAACCCAGCCATGTAAACATTTGGTGTTACTGTAAATAGTTAACTTCCCTCCTCAAGATGGCTGTCGCTTATGGTGGTTCTTTATGAAGAAAGAATGCACCCGCACTGTCTAGTGTTCGTGGGAAGTGCGTGAGATTCCTTCTGCGCACTTCAACAAACTTTTGTGAGAAGCAGCAGCTAGGAACCATTGCTCCAGATCTTTATCACGACGGGAGTGAACGGTAATTCAAAGCTTTGGGCGGAGATTAAAGAGTGTTCAGAACCGTTTCTCCGTGTCTATTTCTATGATGGGAGAGAACAGTTTAATGTTTGGCAGAGTTAGAGAGCGAGACAAATTTTACCTAGGAGCTCCAAGTTTCGGTGGGACGAAGTCTCCTCAGTAAGAGCCTCGCTCAAGCAATCAGTATTACCGAGTTTCAGAAGCCAGAACGTAGAGAAGCATCTACTCCACAGCAGCCCGACCTTCAAAACTGCAGGTAGACTTCAGCGGAGTGTACAGTAAGACTTGTATTCATTCAGCGTTTTGAAAGGCAACATAATTTCGGCCAGTAAGAACAATTTCCCTTCGTTTGCTCTTTACCTGTCTTTCCCTTTCCCTCTTGTGGGACCCCTGAGCAGGCCTAGGGGGTCAGGGTGCTTCTATCCTGCCCCCTTTTTGAGTTCTAAAACTTTCCTTAGCAGGAGCTGCTGCTCATTGGCTTTCAACACTTCAAACCAGGAAGTGTTGGCAACCATCTTGTGCTCGGTAGACCGAGTCACAAGAAAGCAGAAAAACAAACGTGTAGAACACCAAAAGGGGGCAGGGTAGAAACACCCTGACCCCCTAGGCCTGCCCAGGTGGTCCCATAAGGACCCCAAAGGCCAATTTTTTTTAAACCCGTTTTTAAAAAAAATGTATGCCTCGGGGGGACAAAATCACGGGAGCATAGTGATAAAGAAGTGTGGGGGGGCTCAATCCCCCCCCTACACTGCCCCGGGGACCGCCGCCCCCGGGGAAATGCAACACAGTCCCCTGGCGCAAAATGGAGGCTCATGGTGGGCTACTTGACCCCTAGGGACCCCCAGTATGCAAGGGAACTTAATTCCTGTTCAATACAGAGGTCCCCTAGAGGGAACTAGTCCAACACGTATCTCCAGTAAGCGCTATTGAGCTGCGCTGCAGAGTGTTGTAAAAAGATGGCGTGCCCTCTGAATACCTGTCTGCAAAAATGTAGTAAATCAGTATGAAAAAAAACAATTAATACATTTAAAAATTGTCATTTAAAAAACCTTCGAAATTCAATGAAAAAACCATCGGTTTCAGGCCTGATATAGTTAGGAATTAGCATATAAAAAACCATCGAAATTCACTGAAAAAAACATAGGTTTCAGGCCTTACATAATTAGGAATTATCATTAAAAAAACCTTGCAAATTCACTGAAAAAAACATAGGTTTCAGGCCTTATATAGTTAGGAATTAGCATTTAAAAAAACTTGCAAATTTACTGAAAAAACCCTAGGTCTCAGCCCTTATATAGTTAGGAATTAGCATTTAAAAAACCTTTGAAATTCACTGAAAAAAACATAGGTTTCAGGCCTTATATAGCTAGGAATTAGCATTTAAAAACCCTTTGAAATTCACTGGTGTTATAGTTAGCTGGACATTTCACTCATACACAACTGTCATAATTTGACAGTGATCGGGTTAGCGTTAAGCTTTGCTACACATATTTCCCTTATCTTGACTATAGTTGTCGGAAGCCATTTTGTATGTCTCGGCGGCCATTTTAGCTGAATGCGATGCCTTGTGGTCAGCATGCCCTTTTGTCCTTCTTCTGTACCACTGACCACTTGAGTTTGCCCAGCAACCGGCTATTTTTAGTATTGGTCAAGCTCACACATGCGCAGGTTAGTCTGAACAATCATCACTTAGGAATCTTTCGCCAAACTGACCAGTGGTGTTATAGCTCCTCCCATGAGTTGGCTGTGTTCCAAAAATGACCATATATGTACCTAAACCTCTGTAACTGTGTACCGCCTACATTTTTATTACTGTAAAACTGTATAAAAGAAGGACTTGCACCGATGTTCGGTGTGATACTTCTTGCATTACCGAAGGGTGCTGTAGGAATGTACCACCACCCCATGGGGTCTTAATAAACTTGTATTTTGCATTTTCTAGTTTCCGTGCCAATATCTGTTATGGTGTAGAGGGTATTCTACGGAGTATGTAGGCCTGGAGAACCCAATACCACACAACCATCGAAATTGCTCCTATATAGTTAGTTGTACTAACTATATTTCGCGCACCCGTAATCCACTGCTGATGATGTCACATATTACATCATTCATGACATGGTCCGTGACATGACTGATGACATGGATCGCTCAAGTGCCCTCTAGGGTCCGCATGGTGTGGAAGCGGAAATTAAACAGGAATGGCTGAGCGATAACGTAATGAATGAGCTCCCAGTGTAGAGCTTTTTCTGCCTCTCTTCATTACCCGCGCATGCACTACCGGTTCGCATGTTTCCTCCCTGGTCTGCCGAAGGTTTTTCGAGCCTCTGTCACGGAGTATTGAGTTCTAGGCCATGCGCAATTCAAATACGATGGTTCCCCTCTGGTTTGCATTATTCCTGCACATGCCCAAGATGATTGTGACCGAGCCCTGCCGATACTTGCATATACGATTGGTCAATGTTAAAAATAAAAGCGGCCTTCCTTTTCCGCTCGGTACCTCCCCCTCAGCTCAGGAGTAGCTAGGGGTACTGACGGACAGGTAGGCTGGCTTTCAACTTCGGCAGAATCGGACTTTGTATGGCTTTACTCTTTTTGACAAGCAGTAGGTGTTTAGATCGCTATTCTTTGGCTGTAACGACTACGCGAAAAGAAGTTTGCCCGATTCCAGCATTGTTTTTTTCCCTCAAGAATGGGCAGAAACTTTCGCATCAATGCTGCTGATAGAGATGATTCGCCTACTTAAGAAATATTAAGGAAAACCAAGGAATGAAAGAATGAAGAAGCGGGGATTCAGAATACAGAGACATTGATCTTAGAGTCTGTAATTAACTTGAACTATATGCAGACCTCATATAAAATGTCCCTAGTTAATAATGCCAAATACAATCTTACAAATGATGAGTCTCTGGGCATTATGGTCAAATGGGAGAGACTGTGTTGAGCTGCTATTTTAATGCTTTTATTAGTGCCAAGGTTTTTAGCTTGTTGAAAAGCTGGTGGAAGATGAGTGGAGGGATACTTTAATAGTCCTCTACTATTTCTATCCACCGACAGAACGGGGCCTCATCACCTGAGCAGTCACCAGGAGAGGTGAGGTTTACTCCCATGAGATATTGGGTGAGTAAAATTGTTATTAATACTGATCAACGTGAATCCTTTGGTGATCACTATTATGTAAATAACAGCATTTGTACATATGGCGAATACATGTGTGTCTGTAGTTCATGTATTTGTTTTTTCCTGTTTTTTCGGTGTATCTCTATAGGAAAGAATCCCTTTTCTGGAATACGCGTCCTATACATCCGAATCTCATGGATGGTAGGATGTATCGTATCATTTATTATTTTTCACTTTGATATATTTTTTGCAGTAGTGTAGTCCTCGGTCCTGATGAAAGCCAAGTGGTTCACCATTTCCCATGATGACAGAAACATTTAGACCCCTTTTTTTCAACTGACGACAGTTATTTTGACAAACTGTCCACACTCTGTTCTTAACCTTGACACCATGATATCTTTTCAATAAAATTTACTCTTACTATCATGGTAGCCAATTTTAAATTGCACTTTTGTTTTTTTTCACATTAAGTATCACTGCAAAATTAGTTATTCAGCACCACAGAGTTTACATTCATGGTTTGACCCATCACTGGTGGTTTTGGATTAGGGCAACTCACGATTTTATGAGGTGAGTTGCGCTAACACAGACCAGTCTTCACACAAATCCCAGATGATGAAGCTCTGCCATTTGGTGGGCTGATGGGATTCATTTTCATTCTGAAAACAGTTCAAGCTGTTACAGACTCCTTTGTTTTTTGCCGTATGTTACTTTGCTGACAGACCAGTAGCATTTGTTTAGTTTGGCTATGTTGTGGATTGGAGTTATGATGCTACTTGGTCTTTAAAAATTTCTTTCCCTTAGACCCTCAATTAATCGTGTATTTTGTGTCGGTTTGGAGCCACCAACTTCTTTCAGTGAAATTATCAATACAATGAGTTGCATAGAAAACAAGTGTAATCCGACCCAAAAAGTGTTCGGTTGCATCGCAATCTGGCGGACATAACCGCCGACTGCAAGTCGGTTGGTCCTAAATCCGAGATGGTTTCAGGTAAAGGCTTTCCACCGGACATTGAAATCCGCATTTGAATGTATGTATTAATATGATGTTTATATTGTCAGCAAATTTATTCTACCAAGTCTTAATTTATTTGATAAATGTATTACTTTTACAAAATGTGTCTTTTTATTTTACATTTTAACAAAAAGATGTTATTGTTGGATTATATTATGACATGTTTATTTTTTATCTTTTATTTTGTATTGTACATTTCTATTTTTGACTATTTACACACATTTTGAATATGTCAGTTACATTTATTTGATGATGTATTATTTTTCACATTCTGTTCTGTACACATGCTAAATATTACACCATGAGGGGCCCATTAGGCAATTCTAACTTCTATTAACCCCCTAATGAAATGTAATGCAATTCAATCTGTCTTCTTAAACCACGCACGTAATGAAATTAACTTTATCTCTTAGAGCTATGTGGGCAATTCCATGATTTACTGTCTGACTTTGCTCTTCATTTCCTGATTTTAAACATGAACCATAATATTGCTTAAAGGTGTGATTTCTCATCCTTTCACATATACCAGGTTGACTGCGCGTAATTCTTCCACTTTTGGGCTATTTACAATTTTGGATCAATACGCTAGATTACTGCACTAGACACGTTTCGGACACAATCCTCTAATTAACTTACTTTTATCTTCCAGAGCCATGCAGATAATGTTATAAGCTAAACAGTGTGGTCACTTATCAGTCCCCCACGCCGCATTGGAATAAATACCAACACAGAGAAACCTTAAAATTAATATTGAGCAACACGGACATTTTCTGTTAGCAAAGAATCACAATTAGAGATACATATATGAAATTAGCAATATTTGAATGTATTCCTCCTTTTTATTGTGCATGTTTATCGTTCCATATAATATTTATATGTTGGCTAATGGTTTATCTTCTAAAAACAAACACATTTTTCACATCCCCGATTGCCGAGCATACGCTGTATATATGGACACATATCTGTTGCTCCATACATTTAAAGTAAGATTTTATCTCAGTCCTAACTTTCAATACATAGCTATCCATAATGGATAGTATTGTATATATCTAAGTATAGTACAATCCCAACAATCCCTCTCCCTCCCCCCTCTTTACTTTGATTTTCCCTTACAAGTAGATAACAATAGTTACCTTAATAATCACAAAAGAGAATGGACACTTGTATCTACAATAACCAATGGTTATTTCTTGACAACCCTCATAGACACTGTGATTTTGTTGTTGCGGTGTATCTTTTATCTGCCACTTCTCAAGCGTCATGGCAGAGAAAGTTAGGACTAATCCAGAGGGATTGATGTGCAGTGCCAAACAGGGGCAGAGTCAGCACTAGGAGCAACTGTTTAGTAAAACGAGCCAAACACCACGTGTAATGCGACTCCCTTGTCCGCCTGATGGAGAGAGATTAACCGGCAACTAAGGAATCTCAGTATGAGAATTTCATACTCCCCATTGAAAACTACACTAATTGTGTATCAAGTTTTTGTTTTTTGTCCTGACGAAAGCTCTACAGACCCTTGCGGGCCCCAAAGAGCTGAAACATTTTGTCCTACGATAGAGTTATATGGTAATTTTGTAACTTGATTACCGAATATACCACTATTTTCCCATTTTTTAATTTACAGTGTGCATCTTCCTATAATAAAATTTGTTTTCTGGTGCAACACTGCTTTTATACCGACTGTTTGGCACTGCACATCAATCCCTCTGGACTAGTCCTAACTTTCTCTGAACACTTCTACACTTACCAGAAGTTGCCTCGGGTGAGGTTGGCATATAGCACGTTACTTGATAACTCGATGACTATACCATGATGCTTGAGAAGGGGCGGATAAAAGATACACCGCAACAACAAAATCACAGTGTCTATGAGGGTTGTCAAGAAATAACCATTGGTTATTGTAGATACAAGTGTCCATTCTCTTTTGTGATTATTAAGGTACCTATTCAGGGGAACTGAATGGACGTTAATTCCTCTTCCCTCCTATGATAAGAGATAACAATAGTTAGTCTGGGCTATGGTGTTAGTTTTGTTTCTTAAGGTTGTTTAGTGGTAGTTTTTTTACATTGTAATGTAGTATATTGCAGTAGGCCTAACCATAGCTTTGTAGTGATATTATGTAATTCTCTATCCATTATGTCTTGATTGTACCATAATTGTGGAGCTGTAATGTCAAATTTCTATTACATTTGGGATGCATATATTGTGAGTGTGTTAGGATCAGTGTAGTTTTGGAACTCAGAGGGCTCAGAGTCTGCTAAATACACAATCTTTAACTCTGTCAATTTGGAGAAAATATCTTTATGACAATTGGCATATTTAGGGCCTTGTTTCAACTTTTACGGCCCTCCAGAGGCTCCACCAATGGGCTGTCCATAGGAGGACCAGCAAAGCTATGGTACACCTGCCTGCTGGATTAGGAGTTTAATCCTGTTCAGGTGGGCTGTGCTGCAGTGGTGTCACAGCAGTGGGCTCTTAGATTCATATGAGAGCCTAACATTTAGTCTGCCACCATGACAACACCTACTGCTTGTTCCTGCAAGGTGTGGCAAGGATGCCACACTGTGCAACAGCAGTGGTGGACTTCAAGGTGGGCACTACATGTGCCCCCCTGAATATACCCCCAGGCCCATGAAATGAGGGGTGGACAGAAAACTCAGAATATGCTATTAATGTAAAGGAAGTTTTAAATCTAAATGTATCTGAGTTAAAACACTTTGAGCAATCTCTTACAAGTTTTTCTAGTAGCCCGTCCATCCCTGGACACCATGCTACTCATTGTTTAAATGCGCCTAAGTGGCCTTCATGACACAAAACTTTGATCATTTCACTTAAAGAAATTGGTGGCTCCAAACATCCACTCGTGAACACAAGACCATTTACAACAGAAAATTAATTTCTGACTTCCCAATACATGGCTAAATTAACAACTATTTTTCTTATCCCTGGCCACCCTTTTTTGGTCACATCCATGATTATGCTCAAAATAACATCAGATTAGTCTCACTTAACTATGATTCATTCTTCACTCCTGCTAGATCCCTGGTATCTAATACCACCACACAGCAATCATTCCACTCATCAGGCGGTTCACAAAAGTAAGGAAGCCTACTCAAGACATCAGCAATTTTGTTTCACACTACTTGCAATCCTTGGTGAGGCATTGTTGAGTTCCTGTGTGGTAAGTACTTTGCATAGTGGTTCATGATCGTTGCAAAGAACTACTCCCCAAACAAATTGCTGGTAAATGATGTAGACCCCAATCACACGCCAGAGTTTTCCTCCACAGGCGTTAATGCTCTTGATGAGAATTCCACCACACATTCTTTTCCTACTGCCTCAAACTGGGGCATCACTGCCCCACTTTTCCACTAGCATCAGTAGTTATGATATTTTCTGCATATTTAGGATCATGAATGTTGGAAGGTGTTTTATATGTATATGTAGTGGTAGGTAGGCACCTAACACTAGAAACAAGGCTGCAAGCAAGGTACTGGGTCCTAAATAGGGTCTCTAAAAATTAGTACTTACTCAAACTGTGGTAGCTGGCACCAAGCAATAAGGTTGAACTTAGGAGTCAGGCATGTGAAGCATTTAAAACCATAACTACAGTAAATAAATATGGCACAACTTACTATACAAATCCTAAACAAATTTGTAAAAATAGGAGATATTGTTATCTTTAGCATGACACTACAATGACCAAAATCCAATATATGGAACCAGATATATGAATTTTTAAAGAATAAACACTCTCTAGTGCTTAGAATCCAATATCCCACTTCAGGACATCTGGTCGTCCTTGACCGGTAAAAATTCAAAGAGTGGGGGGCCTGACCATGATGGAGCCCTGCTCTTATACCCCACGTAGGTATACTTTGCACTTAGAACATTTTCTGTGGCTGTTCCTGCTGAGGTCCCTCACTGTTCTGCACAAGACTAGGGGGGTCATTAGGATGGCGGACGGACATGCGTCCGTCCGCCACCCCCGAGGTAGAGGGACCGTACACCAGGGCAGCGGCGGTCCCTCCGTTGCAATTAGGATGTGACCGCCACCCTGGCGGTCACATCCCGTACCTTTAACCTTGCGGTGGGTGCTGCCTGAAGCAGCACCCGCCACAAGGTTAAAAATGCATGTATTGCATGTACATGCACAAAGCGGCAGGCACCGCGCGGTGCCTGCCGCTTTGTGCATGCAAAGGCAGGGGGTTACCATAGGTACCCCCCATGTGCACCACGCACCCCCCCTTCACTAAGAAAAGACCGTATGCCTTTTCGTGGTGGCATTGCAGCCACGGAAAGTCATGTCCCAATGCAAATCCTAATATGGCTGGTGGTGTCTGATAGACACCGCCACCTTATTAGAGCTTTTCCGAAGCTGGCGGAAGGCGACTGCGGCGGAAAAGTGGCAGACGGTCTTCCCGTCCGCCGATGACCCCCCAGCCATCCTAATCTGGCGGGGGGTCTTTACAATCACCGCAGCGGTGAATCTGCATCCTCCGGGCAGGCGCTGGCTTCCGCCGGCCCGGAGGATGCGGATTCACCACAATCCTAATCGGCCCCTAGATTTGGTGAGGGTTTGCAAGCTTGACTTTCAGTGAGCTCTCGGTCAAAATCTGGAAGTCATAGCTCTTCAGTGGGACAAAACTGGAATCCGGGCTGGGTCATGGTTGAAGGTGGCTGGCCTTGCTCTAACTGGTCAGTCAGCCGGGTTACACTTTTTACAAAAAGTTTTCCAAACGTTCCCAAACATCTGGATGTCCTTCCAGAAGGTCTTGTGGTGTCCTAAACACAAATCCCAGGGTCTGGAATCTCCAAGAGGGTCCTTGGCTGGCCTCTACTTCACTTCTCACAGTGCACATGGAAAATCACATTAGAAAATGCACTGGATGCACCCAGGAGACAGACTCTGGCTGGAGAAGGGTCAGTTAAGCTTTGTTCACCCGTCACTATAGGTGTCAACTCCTTACTCTCTCTTGAATCAAGGCAAATTCCCCAGAGCTGTAGCCCTAGGTAGTTCAGCAGGTGCAGTCTTCACCAGACTCACCCTTGGGTGCAGATCAAGATTCCAGCAGGACTTCTTCTTCTTGTAGTTTCAGACAGGAACAATGAGAGGCTATGCATCTCTCACATATGTAATCTCATCTTCTTCTAGGTATCAAAATCCGGACCAATGGGATCAAGGGTGACACCCATGTGTACGACCACTTAATGTAAAGTGTGGCATCTTTTTGCCAAAGAAAGCACTAGTCCTCCAAAATCCATCATGGCTGTAATCTCAGCAGAGCAGGAAGAGCTGATTAAATCAATTTTCATTGTGGGTAATTTCCATAGCTCTGCTCATCCTAGCATCCTTATATTCCTTCCTTAACCCCTTCGAGGCTGATGACGAGCTGGGCTCGTCATGGTGTAGCCTCCTCAAACACTGATGACGAGCCCAGCTCGTCATGAACAATGGGTTTTTTAAAAACCCAGCGGACGAGCAGAATAAGTGCAGCACACATGTGGTTAAGCTTGCTAAGTGGCAGAGGTACAGGGGACTGGGTTTAGGTAGGCCTGGCATTCCCTATTGGTCCTATCTTCCTTTGAAACCTCATTCTTTATGACTCCTCTACCCTGCCCTGGCAATTCTCGTTTAGCTGTGGAACTCGTTCAAGGAGTTAGCTTCTCCCCTGAATAGCCACTTACCAACTAATCAAGGCTGCCTTGCTAAGCTTGTTAGCACTGACCAATCATAGGAGACTGCAGGAAGTCTGGATTTGGGCTCACAGACAAGAACGTGTTATAACTTATTTTCTGCATCAGTAGAGGATAAATTCAACTAGAGTAATTGGTTTTATTTATAAATACTGAACTGTAGCATGCATAATAACCTACATCTAGATGATGAACTAGGTTTACGGCTGGAAATACGCCTTATTTCATGGAACATAGAAGGCCTTAATAGGAATCTCATAGATATGGAATGCATTGAGTATATAGAGCAGAGCAATATTTGTCTTCTGCAGGAGATGTGGCCATTAGAAACTAGGCACATAATAGGATATAAGACATTTAGGGGCCGATTCTGATTCGGGTAATCCCGCTCCGAATAGCTGTATGGAACGTTTTTCCCATACAGATTGTACCCTGCAGCATCCCCAGTACGTACGACGAAGTACTATTCGTACCAGGAGCTGGAGTCCGTACGAATTGTACAGAGACCGTACAAATCAAATCCCCGTGTGAATCTCCCTAGAGACCCCGCTGTATGCGACATCTGAACGGTTCGTGGCTGCTTTTTCTGACCCAACAAGTACGATTTGTGAACGGTACGCACCGTACAACACTTTTTCTACAGGAGCCGAAAACATCCGTAGAAGCAGAGTTCGCCTCAAAACAGGTATGGAATGCCCCCGCGAATGGTGCGTACACCCCTTGATAGCAGGGGTACGGTGCGTACCCCTGTGGTCATGGGGTGTACGCACCGTACCCCGCGATCTTGGGGTGTATGCACCGTACCCCATTTTCGCTGGGTGTACGGTGCGTACACCCTGCGATCGCGGGGTACGGTGCGTAAACCTCAAGATCGCAGGGGTACGCACTGTACCCCTGCGGTATATGCACCGTTCGGTGTGTATGTGATTGTGTGCTTTTCTGTACGAATCGCCATTACCTGACGTGGACCGTACGAATCGTGTTCTCATACCCTGGTCCGGATCGTACTTGTCAGGTCGTAAGGCATGTGTACGAGCCATACGGTTCACGGTTTCATCCTTGCAATACGTATGGATCGCGACGATTTGGACGGATTGACCGAACACGGATCGTACTACGCGACTCAGACAGACAGGTACAAATCGTACGGCAATGGCTCCGGATAAAAATCGTACGGACGTCTTTTTTTCCAGGATCAAAATCGGCCCCTTAATGTGGAAACCATTCGGTCAGCTAGAGGTAGGCAATCAGAGGGCCTAGTCATTTGGGTAAGGATTAGTCGTGAAGTTGACATAACCCAAATATCCTTACCATCGCATGACATGATTGGGATTAAAATAACTGCAATGGATGGAAAATAGATATATTTAATTAATAGACCATCTTGATTCCTTCTTAAACACAGTAGAACCGAAGGCACAGGTAATTTTTTGGGGGGATTTGAACTGTTGTTTTGAATCAGTGGTGGGTTTTGAAAACCTCTTTGAGGGTGAAGATGCAGCAAATAACATGCCCAATACAGAAAACGACAAGTTAGTGCAGTGCACTGTGGCAGTGGCACAAAATATGAAATTACCACACTTTACACATTGTTCAACAATCAATGACTTTCCATTACTAAATATGAACCAAAGATATACCAATATACATAGATATTTAAATCATTACATTTCGTTTCATCATTTTAACACAAAATGAATCAAAGCAAAACAAAGCAGAATATTCGGTCAACCAATCCCCTCCTTCCATCTTGTAATAGGATCCCATATCCTCAGCCCCATCTGTCTCCCTCTCTTCCCTTTACGAGCATATATGTTCTTCTCTATATTGTAGGCTGCTAGTAGGTTAGCCAACCAACACTGTACTGTTGGTGGGTTCTTGTCTAGCCAGGCCCTGGCTATCATTAACCTATATACCGCCATCGCCACAAATATAAATTCCTGCTGTATCCCATCATTAGCCCTACCTACCCCTAATAGAATCCAAGACGGGGTGAGTTTTATTCGAATCCCTAAAGTGCTATCCATAAACCTTTCGATGTCTCTAAGAAGCGTATGGAGTTGCGGACATGTGGCAAATATATGTATATTGTCAGCCTCGGCGGCATTACATCTCGAGCAGGAGGTTCCCTCAGTACCACCCCATTGTGCTATCCTGGCAGGTGTAATATATATACCGAATATATTGTTTTATTATGTTGGGATTGAAGAGAGGATGCACACAATATCGATCGGCCTAAATCTAATGACTCCTGAAACCACCCTGTTTCTCCCTGTATTTTCGTCTCCCATTTATTGCTATATTTTTCTAGATCATCGGTTTTCTCTTTTGCCAAACTCGCATATATTGAACGGATCGAACGGTCTCCTGCTATTCTTATTGTCTCTAAAATGTCATTCTTATTGAATCCTCCTGGTCCTCCTTGCTTACTACCTAAGTAGCTCCTAATCTGGAGGTACTTAAAAAAGTCTCTGTTGCTCAAGTCATATTTTTCTCTTAGATCCACAAACTGCACCACTCCCTCTGGTTTCAATATATCCCCAATTTGTACAATCCCTCTTTCCGCCCAGTTCAACATAGTTTGATCTCCAAATATTTCCATGGGGAATGATTTATTTTTGTACAGCCTTACATATCGATTATATCTTCCCAATATAAACTTTTTCAGAAATGCGTTCCATATTTTAACAGCGGCCAGTAGTGTCTTAAATCTCGTTCTTTTGAGATACCCATAATTTATACAATTTAATAAACAGTTTCCCGCTTCCGCCCCTGCTACCGCTGTATATATTTTTGTAGAAAAACAATCAACCCTCGGATCACCATCATTACCACCTATTAGTCCCTGCATATATTGCAATGCCGCCGCCATGTAAAATAATCTGAAGTCCAGAATGCCCCACCTTCCCCTCTCTCTGGGTAAAACCATAAATCTGTAGGCTCTACGTGTTTTACCGTGTGCCCAAATGAACCTATTACAAATTGCCTCCAATGTGTTAAACCAGCTGACCTCAAAATATAAAGGGATTGATCTAAAAAAATAAAGAAACTTAGGTAAAATTAACATCTTTATAACATTAGTGCACCCCACCAGTGACAAATGCTAATTATTAATTCTTTCCAAACCCCCTTTTACTTGGGTAATTAATGGAGTCATATTGTTACCCAACACCAGATCAAGATTTGCCATTATTGCAACCCCCAGGTATGTTGCTGAGTTAACTACTCTATTATCGTTACAAGCAGCACAACTATTCTCGACGATCTGAGTTTTACTTCTATTCAGACTATATCCTGAGACCCGTCCAAAATATAGAGCCTCCTCCTCCACCTCCCTAATAGCAGCTCCGGGGTCCGGTGTTAATATGGCTACGTCATCTGCGTACGCCAATGTTTTAACTCTACATCCATTTATATTCATTGCCGGTATATCTGGATTTAGCTCTAATCTGCTTAGATAGGGATCCAAATATAGTGCACATAGCAAGGGAGATGAGGGGCAACCCTGCCTTGTTCCTCTTTTTATTGTAACCTTTTCCGAATATCCTCTGTTAACTTTTATCTTAGCTGATGGACTTATGTAAAGAGTTTGTGTAGCTTTTATGAAACTTCCTCCTATTCCGCACCATCTCATGACTGACCATAAAAACCCCCAGGAGACCCTATCAAACGCCTTTTCAGCATCCAGAAATATTGCTGCCATAGGGTCTCCTAGGGTATTTTCTGCATCAAACATTGGTAATACCTGTCTTATGTGCTGTGTTGTGAGCATTTGACTGCACTAAATCCACTTGTGAGTAATATTCCGACGGTAGGCAATAGAGGCAAGCAAGATGAGAAATTAGGAATCAATCCTTGATATAACAAGGATTGTCGTGAAGCAAAGGCTGAATTAATAATGGCTATAAAAACCAACAATGTAATTCTAATAGGGGAGAATACGATCAGATATAATAGAACCCTAATTTAAACAAAACAAACTTGGGATGGTGATAAAACCTGGATTTTTAAAGCCTCTGACACCTTCTGTCTAGCGCTAATCTAACCCTGACACCTTACAAACTCTTTTCAGATCCACTAAATCCTCCCCTCTCCTTGTTTTATGTAGTTTCCCATTCTTCTCCTCTGTGACGCGTTTATGACTAGCACCAAGATGCTCCATGAAGTGTAAGTCGCGCTTTATAAAAGCCACATCATATCATATCATATTTGGTCAAAGTTAATAAGTGCAACGAAAACAATAGACCAGCTTTTGGAGGCTAATAGGAAAAGGGAAAAGGTCAGGTAGGGATACTAAGGATCTTTTCCTCGATGCTAATACCCGGTAGAAACCGACCAGTATAATATTGCTGTTGATTTAGCATTAAACCCAAGGATTGACAATCTACATTTTTGTTTGGAGGAAACTATTTTGGCCATTGACGCTGTATAGCTTGGGAAGGTCCTCGGTCCATATAAAATACCAGGCGACTTGCTAAAGCATGATACTAGTGTCTGGGGACCATATATTATTTGTCTATGCAACACAATAGCCTCAGGAATGTCAATATCCAAGTCATGGAAAGGGGCAGAAATTGTGACGATTTTTAAAAAGGGCAACCGCTATTACCCTGTGAACTATTGCCCAATTATTTTAATTGATGTTTTACAAAAGATTTACGCCAGGCATATTTTAAATAGACTAAGTGACTGGATAGAACAAGGAAAAGGGGCTTTCAAAAGCCAGGCAGGATTTAGAATTAAAACCAGCACAATAGATCAAGTATTTAGATTTATGTGCCTTTGCTGGAAGTATGCAAATCTAATATTGCTTTCGTAGATCTGAAAGCTGCCTTCAACTCGATATCTAGGAATTCATCATGTCCCTAAAGTGCTATGCATAAACCTTTCGATGTCTCTAAGAAGCGTATGGAGTTGCGGACATGAGGCAAATATATGTATATTGTCAGCCTCGGCGGCATTACATCTCGAGCAGGAGGTTCCCTCAGTACCACCCCATTGTGCTATCCTGGCAGGTGTAGTATATAGCGAATATATTGTTTTATAATGTTGGGATTGAAGAGAGGATGCACACAATATCGATCGGCCTAAATCTAATGACTCCTGAAACCACCCTGTTTCTCCCTGTATTTTCGTCTCCCATTTATTGCTATATTTTTCTAGATCATCGGTTTTCTCTTTTGCCAAACTCGCATATATTGAACGGATCGAACGGTCTCCTGCTATTCTTATTGTCTCTAAAATGTCATTCCTATTGAATCCTCCTGGTCCTCCTTGCTTACTACCTAAGTAGCTCCTAATCTGGAGGTACTTAAAAAAGTCTCTGTTGCTCAAGTCATATTTTTCTCTTAGATCCACAAACTGCACCACTCCCTCTGGTTTCAATATATCCCCAATTTGTACAATCCCTCTTTCCGCCCAGTTCAACATAGTTTGATCTCCAAATATTTCCATGGGGAATGATTTATTTTTGTACAGCCTTACATATCGATTATATCTTCCCAATTTAAACTTTTTCAGAAATGCGTTCCATTTTTTAACAGCGGCCAGTAGTGTCTTAAATCTCGTTCTTTTGAGATACCCATAATTTATACAATTTAATAAACAGTTTCCCGCTTCTGCCCCTGGCCCAGGAGACCCTATCAAACGACTTTTCAGCATCCAGAAATATTGCTGCCATAGGGTCTCCTAGGGTATTTGCTGCATCAAACATTGTTAATACCTGTCTTATGTGCTGTGTTGTGAGCATTTGACTGCACTAAATCCACTTGTGAGTAATATTCCGACGGTAGGCAATAGAGGCAAGCAAGATGAGAAATTAGGAATCAATCCTTGATATAACAAGGATTGTCGTGAAGCAAAGGCTGAATTAATAATGGCTATAAAAACCAGCAATGTAATTCTAATAGGGGAGAATACGACCAGATATAATAGAACCCTAACTTAAACAAAACAAACTTGGGATGGTGATATTTGGTCAGAATTAATAAGTGCAACGAAAACAAAAGACCAGCTTTTGGAGGCTAATAGGAAAAGGGAAAAGGTCAGGTAGGGATACTAAGGATATTTTCCTCGATGCTAATACCCGGTGGAAACCGACCAGTATAATATTGCTGTTGATTTAGCATTAAACCCAAGGATTGACAATCTACATTTTTGTTTGGAGGAAACTATTTTGGCCATTGACGCTGTAAAGCTTGGGAAGGTCCTCGGTCCATATAAAATACCAGGCGACTTGCTAAAGCATGATACTAGTGTCTGGGGACCATATATTATTTGTCTATGCAACACAATAGCCTCAGGAATGTCAATATCCAAGTCATGGAAAGGGGCAGAAATTGTGACGATTTTTAAAAAGGGCAACCGCTATTACCCTGTGAACTATTGCCCAATTATGTTAATTGATGATTTACAAAAGATTTACGCCAGGCATATTTTAAATAGACTAAGTGACTGGATAGAAAAAGGAAAAGGGGCTTTCAAAAGCCAGGCAGGATTTAGAATTAAAACCAGCACAATAGATCAAGTGTTTAGATGTATGTGCCTTTGCTGGAAGTATGTAAATCTAATATTGCTTTTGTAGATCTGAAAGCTGCCTTCAACTCAATATCTAGGAATTCATTATGGGATTAGCTAAAACCTCAAGGGGTGCCTGGCGAACTGCTCGTACAAATTATGAGATTGCACGAGGAAAATTTCACAAAAGTGAGATGGGGCCCACAAGAGGAACTTTCAAAGTGAATCCCTGTAAGAAGAGGCGTGCACCAGGGGTGTGTATTGGTGCGCACCCTGTTTTCTTTATATGTAAATGACATTCCCGAGTATCTGCATGGCTGTTCGAATGATGCCCCTAAGCAGGGGGGAGATCTGGTGCTGATGACACCATACTAATATCACAGACCCCCAAATGATTACAATGTTTAATGAACCGTTTTTATAGATAGTGTATCATTAAAGGCCTTGAAATAAACTCCAGCAAAACCAAATATATGGCAATACATCCGCATAGATCTTTTAAAAAGAATCTAGTATTAAATAACGAAAAACTAGAGTATGGACAACTTTTTAATTATTTGGGTATTACTCTAGATACAAAGATGTATTGGAAACTACAATTGGAAAAAAACAAGATAATCTTCCTCCAAAATACAGTGCAGATAGCCAAAAAGCACCAAGGCAGCATTTCAAAAGTGGTTTCACCCGCCTTGGAGGTTTTTAAACATAAAGCACAATCAGCTTACCATTATGGGGCCAAAATTTGGGGGCCCTATTGTAAAAAGAATTTTGAAAAGGGAGAAAATATATTTTTAAGGAAAATATTAAGCCTCCCTATAGGAACTCCCTTGATTCCAATTACCATGGATTTGAATGTTGAATGCACTGACCATGTCGCTCTATTAAGACCACTCCAATTCTCGGTAAGATTCTGGATAACCCTGGGACTGAAACATTATAGGGGAGGTCTACAGGAGATATTAAAGAACGACAGGAAAAGGGATATTCCATGGTTCAAGCATATTTCCTCTTGATTCTCAAAGTTGGGTATATTGCATTTTTGGAAGGATCTGACCCAGTTGATATCAATATCAAAGAAACTGCTAAAAACAACTTTTCGGGCTTATATCCAAAATAGTATGTTACACAGCCCTAATAATGGGTCACTTACAAACAAGTTACTTCTCTTTAAAGACGTACCAAGTTTTGAGCCATTTATGGATGAGGTGCGCCCTCAATTAGCTAAGTCCTTATATGTAAAGTTTAGATATGGGGTGCTACAAACAAATGTCAATAAATCCAGATGGCGTAGTAACCCTGGAAGCGTAAGTAATGTATTGTGTGTTCTGTGTCAAAGTGAAGGCAAAGAAAATGATTTGCATGTACTATGTTTCTGCCCATCGTATAACACACCGAGGAAGAAAAGGGTCATACCCATTTGCAAAAACGTAAACATCAGGGTTGGCAAAGAGGCAGAGAGAGTTTTGAAAATCAATACATTGCAAGTAATTGTCTTTGGCGTAAGCAGGTACCTATTCAATGTAAATCTTATAAGACCCAAAGCAGCACTAAAGCTATAAATCTGGACACTCAGGTAAATAATAGCATACCAGAAGGAAATTGCACACGCACCTTAATTTTGCACATTGCACTTTATGCTTCATTACAGCTTTATAAGTTGAAACGTATACATCTATAACAGTATTGGGGAATATGGACATTACAAAGCAAGACCTGTATTGATGGAATTTTTGGCACCATGAAGGGATAAAGGGATCCTGTGAGGAAGCACAATACATAGACAAGTGTCACTGGAGTAGAACAAAATGTTTTTATGAATATAAATGCCTGAATTTTAGATATTTTTTTATATATTATATAGTTTCATTGGCTGTAGTAGGGGCAGGTTGCACTTTACAATTTTGTCCTAAACTCCCTTATTGCGATGTATAGTACTCATATCTTTTAAAAACCAATCTGAACCATTGGAATGTGATTGTATATGTATCTTTTATGGTTCTAAATGAATAGAAATAAAGAATGTTTGAGTTTGACTTTGAATTGGTTTGATTTATGAATAGGTTTAATTAATGAATACCATTCTGTTAAGTGTTTGAATGATATTTTGTATACTTTCCTAGCAATAGTTATTCATCCATAAAATATTGCCATGCTAGTCTATGAGGCCAGGTATCTAAAATGGGGTAAATGAAATGTGCAAGTCCTCCCTCACCAAAGATTATAGAACATCTTTGACAAGGACCCTGCTTATATTTACAAGACCCCCTCCCCATGGCTGGGACACGTATGGTAGACCTGGGGGTTGCCAAATATGTAAAAAGTATGTAAATTAAAACGTCATAGTGCCCACAGCACCAAAGTGGGCTTTGCAGGGTATTTCCTACACTGGGGGAAAAATGGGCAGTTTCCTTCACCAAGGATTATAAAACATATGTTATAGGGACACTGATTATGGTCAACTGACCCCTACCCTAGAACACCTAGGGGAGGCCTCGGGGATACCTGATATGTAACAATAATGTACAGTATCACTTTTATAGCACCCCTAACACCA
This sequence comes from Lissotriton vulgaris, assembly GCF_964263255.1. NCBI lineage: Eukaryota > Metazoa > Chordata > Amphibia > Caudata > Salamandridae > Lissotriton > Lissotriton vulgaris. Next base: position 69,166,083 of record NC_141695.1, read on the forward strand.
AAGTCAAATTTGTAGAGAATTTACTTTTTAAAAGCAATGCTTCAACTCAGGGCTGCTTTCAAAATGACCTCAGTCTCTCAGCAGTGCAATTAAAACTGTACCTCAATGCATGTGTTTGTGTAGTTAACATAGCACTGGCCCTGGACCTTACTAGTAGGGCTCTGGGCACAGTTAGAGTCAGCTACCATCAGTACGAGTCAGCACGCAAAAAAGTGTGAATAAACAGGCCTAAAGGGTGACTTTCTAACAATGACCATAAAGAAACGGTGCCTCACTAATGTCCTTTTTTATAACCTCAAATGCTGTTTGATAATCTGGAGAGCATACAAAAGACATCCTGCTTTTTAAAAACTGTCTTATAAGGCACATTTTACATGAGAAATATACACACAATTAGAGTGCAATTCTGCTAATCCTATACAAGCTTTCACTCTTTCCTTGTGTGATGAGATTTTTAGAACTAATACCAGATCCTCTTTAGGTGCAATGCCATAACAATTGGTTTTGCGACCCAAGAATGTGACCTTTCTTTTCCCTATTTTACATTTAGCAGCTTCTGCTGTCAACCCATGATCTGCAGATTTTATAATACTTTCCCTAATGTCTTATCATCTTCTTCTCTGTTTTCTCCCACTATTAAAATATCATCCTGGAAGAAAGTTACATTAAACACATTACACAAAAATCTATACATTACGCGCTGAAACATGCAGGCTGCTGAAGTTAGTTCAAAAGAAACTCTTCTAAACTGATAAGACCCCATAGCCATTAAAAAAGCCAACAGGTGTTTACTATCTGGGTGTATTGACCCCTGGTGGTATGCTGATGTTGGATTGATTGTCAAAAACCAGCTCATGTTTCTTCCTAGAGAGAATAATTCATGTATACATGGTAAGGGAAATTGATCAACATATATGTTGTTATTGAGGTCTCTGAGGGCAACACAGAATCTGGTCCTGCCATTAAATTTCCTGGCTACAACCAAGGGTGCAACCCAATCAGAAGATTCAACCTGTTCAATCATGCCAATACTTTCCAACCTGTTCATTTCTGTCATGACTTCTTCACTAAGGCCCAGCTGAATATTGTGGGCCTTGTGTATTTTGAGTAGGGCATTTTGCTTTAATATAATTGTATATGCAAACCCTTTAAGCTCTCTTTGTTACCAGTGAATACTTTGGTAGATTCTCTGACAAATGTATCCTAAGGTTGTTTTACATTACACGACCAACATATGTTTTAGACTGTTGGGATCCAGAAGAATACCTAATTCGCCTGGATCCCAACATCCAAGGACAGAAGGTTCGTGCTCGGACACATACACTTTACAATTTGCATGACTCCCTTTAAATTCGAATTTTAATTCATGAACAATTGTATTGGTTCCCCTATGAGACTCTCCAGGGTTTGATGCCAAGTTGGGATATTTCAGCACCCAATTTACTTACCATCAGTTAATTTAATACTTGTTTGTTGACAGTAGTATATGGAAAACCATAATCTGCCACAAGCTTGAATCACACGCCTCACATAATGGTTTTCTTTCTACGTTGCTCCCCATGTTCTAAAACCACTTAGAAACTGTACATCTTCTATTCCTAAATCACTCAGGTGCTCCTCCTCATTAGATTGTCCTACAAGGCTTTACACAAATTTAGATTTATGACATACTTTTGCAAAATAACACTTTACATTAAATTGTGAACACCGCTGCTGCAATGCAGGAAATCATTTATCATGAGCAAATGGCTCATACTATCACCAATAGCGTTTTCCTATTAAATCGTCCATATGTCGTCCTCCTTTCAAATCTTCAATGTGTCATCCACCAGCTGTTCTAAAGCTGAAATCATTATTTTCTAGAGTCCTGGCTGAGTGTCCCTTCAGGGTTCTTTTTAATAGCAGATTCATTTCCAACTCCTACACTTTCGTCTTTGTTGTTAGCAATACCAGCATTCGAACATAAGTTCTGCTTTAGCTGCAATTGCAACCACCTTGTAGAGCTTTGCATCACCCATAATCTATAATCAGTCTTGAATGTTAGGATTACTAGAATGCTTGATGACCTGACCTCTTAATAGGTCATCATATACATTGGCAAATTTACATGATAGAGCCATTTTTTCTTCCTGTTTTCTGCGGTAGAAATTGTAGAGGTCAATTGTAGTGCATATAGTGAGTGAAATATAGGTGTTCAACTGAACCAAATCATTAGTGAATGCATCACCCTCGTCTCCCGATCTAGTTTTTTTTTTGATGCAACTGTAAAGATCAACAGGACCTAGAAAATGGAATAGAATCTTTTTTTCCTACACGTAGAAAAATCTTCCTCATCAAAATTGGACAAATAGTTGTTAAAATGCTCTCTCCATTCTTCCCATTTCATGTTTGGTTGATGCTCTTCTATCATAAAAGGCTGTGGAGCAGATAGACTAAATGTGCTCATTTTGTAATTGGAGAGAGACAAATAAAATGAAAAAACTCCACAAATTACACCTAGATCTGTGAAAATAACCAGGTCTTTAGTTTTTTCTGAATAGGGGTTCGGACGTCAGGAATCTTAGTTCAGTGGGTAGCTGATTCCATAGTTTGGCGGTTGTTACTGCCAGGACCCTTCCCCCTGTACGTGTGAGGCGAAAGCGGGGGCAGATCATGAGGCGAAGATGATTGGATCTCAGGTTTCTTGGTGCTTGTGAAAACCTCATTCTGTGACGTAGGTAGGATGGGCCTCTGTCATTGAGCGCTCTGAAGGCCAGTGTTAAGGCCTTGAATTGGATACGGAGTTTTATTGGTAGCCAGTGAAGTTTAGGGACGCCATGCTGACAAGGGCTGCTGGATTGCATTAATGTGGTAGCATTCTAATCTTTAACTGCACTGGCTGGGAATTGATACATGTCGGCATGAGGAGAAACAGCTGCATATGAAGTCACTGCAATACAATACATTTACCTCAATGTCTCCCAATTATGGCAACCAAATTCAACTCTGCACAGAGATAAACTGCAATGGTGAACATCAGCGGCTGTGGGGTGATTCAGAGTGCGGCAGTGAATACGTAGCTCCTCTAATGATCCTTTTAAATGAAACTGCATGAGTGGCGGCTTGACCAAAGCTCAACAACAATTTGTTACATCCAAAAGAAGATACTAGTGCCATGCCAGGTACTCTAAATCCTAGCTTATTCTTCTTAAGTGATCGAACCTTGTGCTAGCTGTGTATCCAACCTTCCTCCCAGCCTCTGCTCCGACGGTTGAGGACTTACTCAGGAATGTTGGGCATGGTGTGCTAATACGGGCGCGTAACAAAACTCTAGAACACAAATTAATGCAGACACCATTGCACTATGATGCAAGTCTGCCTTAGTTGGCGCTTGGCTGCACACAGTGTACCAGTGCAAGGCGAGAGCTGAAATGCTGCACATTTCTGGGAAATTTGAGCATTTCTGCCTTTCTTGCAATGCAGCACAGCAACTTTGCATCCTGCCCTGCTATGTTTGACAGAAGGGCAGATGTGCTTTTGTGCATCTTTGAAATCGATCATTCTTTGAGTTTTGTTAATTTCTTTGGTTAAATTGGCAATCCATTAGCATGCTTTAGCGACCTGTTGAAGGTAAATATGCTAGGGCTATTAGCTTTTTAGTTTCCAAGTCAAACTGGCTATGTGTTGCATATTTAGCAGCCTTGTATGGCTTCAGTCCCAGTATGGAGGAGAGCTTGTCTAATTCAGAGAGTAGACATAGAGCTGACGACTGGCCTGTCTGATAGGCTCTGGAAACTTGGAACAGGGGCCCTTGGGTTATTTTACAATAAAGCAAAGAGAAAGTGCTACAAAAGAATTTGACAGATTCTCAGATATTATTAACCATTGGTGATAGTATTTTTCCAATCACTGTCTACTCTACTGGATGAATTTGGTGCATCAATCCTCAACTGATCAGTGAATTCCTGGAACTGGGAATAATCCATCTGAAAAAGTACACCATGCGGATAGTAGACCCCTGACACCTTCTGGAAGAAGATGACTCACAAAAGCTCTCAAACACTTCATACTCTTGCTGGCATATGTGGAAGGAACTGAGGGGCATATTATCAACAACTAGCGATATTTATCGCTAAATAAGCTTAGTGACATTTTTTTATCGCCGTGCATTGACGGATTTTATTGCAGGGATAGTGTGCTATTAGCAACGTTTATCTCAAATGCGATAAAATATCAGGCGATGGCGGCGAAATGTGTGAATATCGCTGGAATCCAGCGATATTCATGCATTAACGCCAATAGGGTCTTAACCTGAATATCCACCTCCCATTGGATATACAGGCTATTCGAGCTTAGCGCACATTTTTTCATCGCTGCGCCTGCGTTGATAATAGGCGATAGCGATGTTAGCGTCTGCTTTCAGTCGCTAACAGGTTGGGTACACCCACTTTGCATGTCATTAGCGATAAATATCGCTGACATGCAAAGCGGGTCACAAACCGCTCGCTATCACCTCAAAACTGTCGCTAACTGATGTTAGCGACAGCTTGCTAATAGGGCTAATAGATAATTTCATATCGCCCGCCTTGATGATATGCCCCTGAGTTCCATGCTCAAGTGGTTGGCCCCCGGTTTGCCTGTTTCTGCGATACAAAAATGAGAAGGACTTCTGATTCCAGTAGGAGCCAGCAGATCACAGAGAAAGAGGAGGTCTCTACAAGATAATTGGATGGAGAGAGACCTGGTACCTAAAAGACCATATTGAGGAGCTAGCATCTGCTGGATTGACCAGGATTAGGGTTTCCAGCACTTTTCCAGCAAATAGAAAGGGTTGGGGCTTGGACATTTTTCCCAATTTCGTAGGACCCGGACAACGTGGAGAGGATTTCCAAGGTATGTTGCACCCAAGGTGGGCAATAAAACTAGGTTGTCCAACTAGAAGATTGTTGTCTTGCTGAACACCAGTAGAGTGCTAACTTCCAACACAGGTATCTAGTCATATGAGGATGGACTTTACAGTGGCTTTCAGTCTTGAGCTGCTAAAGGATTTCGACTTAGAATATCCACAGGTAAAACTATTAAATCGGCAAGGCGATCTCAGCAGGGACAAACTGTGACTATGCTCTGCTAGATGGTTTCTGCATGAAAACCAACTGCTTCAGTGGGAACTCAGCAATAAGATAAACAAACTCACCAGCTCAGCCTTGGGCACTGCTCCACTAGAAGATGTTCATTTGCATTTAAGAGACAATCTGGCAGATACATCAATGTAGGCTTTTGCGATTCCTAAATAGCGATTTTTAAGGAATCACTATTTAGGAATCGCAAAAGCCTATGCATGAATGAATCACTATTAAAATAGAGATTCCTAAACATTCCTTAATTGCTACTCGCAAATTGCAAGTTGCAATTAAGGAATGCTGCCCCATTCATTCCTATGGGCCTACAGGCCCATAGGAATGAATTGGAGATTGCATGAGCAATTTGTGAGCACCAGTAGGTATTCGCAAATTGCTCATGCAATTTCAAGGGTGCAAGGGTGTCAAAATGACACCCTGTTGCACCCCTGAAATTGATCTCTGCACATATGTTTCAAACACAGATGCCCTAAGGGCATGTGTGTGCGCAACATGAAACAAAAGTGTATTTTTCAAAGTTTTTGCAAATTACCATGAAGTTCAACTTCCTGCTAATTTGCTACTCCTTTTAGCGAAATCGCTAATTTTTGAACTTTCAAGCATTGCATTTAAGGAATCTCAATTTGGGATTCCTTAAATGCAATCGCAACTTAAGGAATCGCAATTTAGAGATTCCTTAAATTGCGATTTTTGCATTTGGGATGATGCATCCCAAATGCAAAAATGCCGGTGGCAAACGGGCGGATTTTGAGAATCTGCCCGTTTGCGACCGGTTTTTGGTTTGATGCATGTGCCTGAATTGGCCTTATTGTTTTTGGGTGGTCTTCCCATCCTCTGCCAAAGCAATATTATACTTTCTCACCCTAGGGAAGGCCCTGACTGCCAAATTTATAAGTGTCTGTTAGGGCGGCATAATTTAATGCATTGACAGGAAATGCGAACAAGGCAGTACCTGTCAATGCATTATAGCTTTGAAGTATTGCTCTGTCAAACATGACATACAGCAATGTTACAATTTGTGGTACTTTTTTACAACCATATCTTTAAAGCTGGATTTGTTTTCAAAAATAAAAAAAACAACAAAGCCCTCCTTGCCATAAGAGATATCTACCATGGTGAAGGTGGCATTTTGCATTTTTTACTGCACCTTGCCACCTGGGTTTTCCTGGGGGTGATGAGCATTGAAAACTGACCTGCATGCCTGCCCACCTAAATATTGTAGGCTATATCTGCTGAGGTCTGCCAAAGTCCTCTTGAAACCGATAGCCAATCGATGAGGTCCGCATGAAGCTGTTGTTTTTGCATGAAAAGCTTCAAGTGGGTGAAGTTTAATTATGCAAGTGATTAAATCCTTGCACAGGTAAATATTTTTCATGGTTTTACCTGGTTAAGATTTCTAACTGTAGACTTAGTCCAACAGGTCATGCCTGAAGCTGTATCCGATGAAGAATCATTAAACCTAAACATCTTTTCCATGAGGTTCTGCTGACGCTATGAAGGTCTTAAAGATCTGAATGCTTTTCTTTTTAATCCTAAACTTTTCAGGGTTTCTGAAATGGCACCACCTTGTCACTTGTAGGGCTCCCATGATCTCAGAGACAGTGCTCAGGTGCCAGGACTCACTTCAGCAGAGACCACCAGCAGGGTTCACTCCTTTCGCAGTTGGTACTGGTCAGCTGGTACTGAAGAAAGCCAGACTCTTGCAGCTTGTTTTATCCATGTAGCGAAAATAGGGAATCAGCCAACTGAACTCTAAAGTTCACATCTCAGTCGTGGGTCAAAATAGGAACAGTTCCAGCCCCTCATGGCTCCACATGGGTCTCAAACAGCAGATTTAGTCAACTTTGATACTTCTGAAGGGGCAGGAAATGTTCTGCTGAGCTGTGGGCGAGGAGCCTCTTTTGCAAGAGTTGCTAGCTAGTGGTTAGGTTGACCCCTGAGCACTCCCTAATCAATGAGGAAAACGTTCTTGGGGATAACCCTCATCACATCCTGTCTGCCCTACTGCAAACTATCCCTGCATTCCAAGAGAAATTCGAGATGGCTCAGGTCTTCTACTCCCTAATAGAGCCTTGCTAAATCCAATAGTTGGAACATATGGAACCTCACTCCACCATATATTTATTTAAAAAAGCTTCCTAACTATGTTTGCGCGATAAAGGAGGTGTCTAAGGTTCCTCATTCAGGCCCCAGTCTATGCGACGGGATACTTATTAAAGAGATGATTTAGAAAAAAATTCATGGCTGTCTTTCCCGAGAAAAGAAGCGCTGAAATAGAGGGGTCTCTGCTGTGCTTCACGCTTTTCCAAATTCATTCGTGTTTTTTTTTTGCATTTCCCATCACTGTCGTCGTATTGTAACTGCTGCACTAAATACTTGCATCCCCTGTAGTCCCGCTTGTTACCAGGGCAACCTGTTGACTCTGCTTTTTACATGTCGTCTTTAGTAAAACTGTCTGCGTCATGAACGAGATGCCCTCGATAAGTAGCCTTGTACATCCAAATTAATTGCTTATAACATCGACTGTAGAGGGGCACCCGCGCGAATATATATTTATTTTTTGCTCTACGTATTTATTGCTATGTATTCGTGAATAATTATTTCCATTTGTATGTATCAGTAGCTGCACTCTGTACATGACGTGGGTTTCAATTAATGTGTCCACTTACATTAAAAAAATACATAAATATCTCTATATGTATCTATGCATATATACATATATATATATAGTGTTATAGCCGGTTGTACAAATTGCTGATGTCTCATTTTTGTTAACTATTATGGTTAGTGATTTACATTTTAAAACGTATAAACCCTGAGAGTAGTTGAGGCTGGCAATCCTTCTTGCCATGGCCAGTGTTCTTGAAAACCCATGCGGTACACACAGGAGGCCTGGGTGCCAATCATATCAAAAGCAGCTATCAGGTATGTTTTTACACCCAAAGAGTATCTTAGCTAAAAAGGACAACACTTTCATCACCATGTTCCCCTTAATACCACCCCTAGCACACATGGAGAGCTACCTTCAGAGGCCCTCAGGTGAGAACTACCTGTGAAGAATCCAGTGCAAGCACAAGTCACACAAGCGTCCTACAGAGCACAAGTGGTGACATGAATGAACATGTTATTTGTTCCACTCTATCATTGACTCACTGTGTAATGCTTCTGTTATCACAAGCGTCCTCGTGTTGCACCATCACCAGTGAACAGACACAATGGTGAGGTCGGAGCCCAAGTGCTCTCTGCAGCTCCTGGAAACAAAGTTCAACACCTCTGGATAAGATTATTGCTTCAAGAGGAGGCTTGAGGGCAGGGTGAGCAGCAGGGTGCACTGCATGTTAGGGTGCAGGGTGCAGGATGCAGGGTGCACTTCATGTTAGGATGCAGGGTGCACTTTTTTTTAGGATGCAGGGTGAAAGAGGCAGGGTGCACTTCATGTTAGGATGCATGGTGCAGGATGCAGGGTGCACTTCATGTTAGGATGCAGGGTGAGCAGCAGGGAGCACTTCATGTTAAGATGCAGGGTGAACGATGCAGGGTGCACTTTATGTTAGGATGTAGGGTGAGCAGCAGGGATCACTTCATGTTAAGATGCAGGGTGTAAGATGCAGGGTGCACTTCATGTTAAGATGCAGGGTGAGCAGCCGGGACCACTTCATGTTAAGATGCAGGGTGAAGGATGCAGGGTGCACTTCATGTTAGGATGAAGGGTGAGCAGCAGGGAGCACTTCATGTTAGGATGCAGGGTTCAGGGTGCAAAGTGCATCATCCGAGGATCCCCGGTGAAGCGGGGAGAGGTGAGAACAATCAGTACAGAACTGCCCGAACACAAGGAGGCGATCAGTGCAAGGGGGTTCACTCATCACATCAAATCACACTCAGTCAGCAAACACACAATGCAGGGAAAGAGGCATTTCACTGACACTTGCCCCTGCCTTTATAGGCAAGCATGAGCTTAGCATTAATGGTGACCCTGTTCCTCTCCCACCAGGACTCTGTCCCTGGTGATGATGATTAATGGAGCAGGAGAGCCAGTGCCAGAGATGCAAACCAGGTGATCCAACTTTCAGTGCTCATTAAAGGCTGGGCAAGATTTCCCTCCTGACAAAGACATTTTGAAGTAAAAAAAAATTGATTGTGCTAGAAATAGTTTGCAACAGGGGGTGTGATGACCATGCCTGCTGAGGTCCATCACTCGTCTGATGGTGATTTTTTGAGCCGGGCTGACCCTCACTGCTGCTGCCTGAAATAGTGAAACCCACAGCATTCTAATCTTACCAACATGCAGCAGGGAACTTTCTGAATTACAAAAAGTGTTTTATTCTCAAACATCCTACTTCACTAGTAAAAGTTACAAAGGTGAATATTGCACATTCACGCATTTTGTCTGCTTGAAAATCTTGTGTACAAACAAGCAGTTTTATGTCTCACACACAGGGTCATATGTACAAGCCCCTATCACTACCACAACGTCACCTATAGTGACCTATGGTGGTGATAGGTGCTGCATCTTATGCACAAGTCAGCCTTAAGCCACTTAACATAGCTTAACACTGCCTTGTAAATAAGGCACCCTTTCACGCTATGGTCGGCGTAAAAGGGGTGGGCAGTGGGTGTTGTGGTGGGCATTCCACCGCATCACCCATTCAGTTTGACGTTGCCCCCTATGTACAAGGGCAGTGTACATAGGGGGCAGCGCCAAAATTAAGACCAGGGAAAAACAGGTCTTAGCAGAGAGGGCGGGGCCGCGGCAGCCAACGGACGTGCGCAGCACTACGGAGGTAGTGCTCATGAATGCCGTTGGCTGACAAACGCAGCAAAGAGGTTAAGATGGGCAAACAAGGAGAAATGCAATATTTCTCCTCGTTTTTGTTTTCTCTATGTTTGCTGTCTTGTGCAGCACACATGGAAAAAGCAAAATGCCATTGTTTATTTATGTACAGGAAGATGTCCCTTCCTGTACATAAAGAAACTTAAAAGAAAAATGCCCTTGTATCACTTTCATGTGTGCTGCATGAAGCAGCAGGCTTGAAAGTGAGAGAAATGGCAATTCTATGATTGCTTATGTGCAGAAAGGGACACCTTTCTACACATACCCTAGATTCCCCTGCACACAGACACCCTTGCACTCTGGTGCAAGAGTGCCTACGTTGACGCTAAGTTGCTATACTTAGCGCCATCGCAGTGGGAAAAGCAAGGCTAAAAACCACATTCCTGTAAATATGGTGTAGCCTTGTGTTTCAGAAGTGAAGGAGAGAGGGGTGAAGCCAGGAAGGCTAATGCCTCTCTCCTCCACTTACTTGTACATATCCCCCACAGTGTTTGGTTCCAGTGCCAGATGTTTCTTGAGAAGGCGAGAGGTTTGCGTACCAATGGAGGATGCAAACTCTGTCTGTGGCAGGGACAGATACCTTCACTCGATCTTTACAGACTACCACGTTGCGGGGGGTGAAGAGGAGGCTTATGTGGCGTACTGGATCCGCATTTTTAATAAACTGCAATCTCGTTTTTTAAAACTTTATGCTGCTATAATGTGTTGAGAACCCTTAAAAATTGTTTTTTACCGCTTAATCAGCTTCTTACCTACTTGTGTCGTTATTCTTGCTCCCGCCCCGGTCCGCCGCGTCCTTTGTGGGCGTTTGTGCGGAGGGTGAGGAATACACCACTTTCTGCCCACTCAGCGCTCGGGTTAGCGCTCTAGTTTTTACAAGGCTGATCTGATATAGGGAGGAAGGGGAGAGCCCTTGCTGTGGATGTGAACTCTGTCTGTGGCAGGGACAGATACCTTCACTCGATCTTTACAGACTACCACGTTGTGGGGGGTGAAGGGGAGGCTTATGCGGCGTACTGGACCCGCATTTTTGATAAACTGCAATCTCGTTTTTTAAAACTTTATGCTGCTATAATGTGTTCTTCTTGCTCCCGTCCGGTCCGCCGCGTCCTTTGTGGGCGTTTGTGCGGAGGGTGAGGAATACACCACTTCCTGTCTACTCGGGTTAGTGCTCTAGTTTTTCCTTCCTGATCCCTGTATATATGACGTCAGGGCCGCGTCTGCGCAGCAGGCGCGCCGAGTGCGCGCTGAAGGCGCGCACAGGTCAAGCATATCTGCGCCTGTCCACGATCGTAAGAGGCCAGGGGCCAGGAGTCCTGTTACCATCGCTAGGAAAACGGAAAAAAACATAAAGTACACGGGTGAGCAATTGCTGAGTCTCCGCCCTTCTGTAAATACTGCCTGCATTCACAGTATTGTACCGGGAAATGGGACGTTGAAGTGCAGGGTGTGTTATTTTAATTCTGCCCTGGACCTGACGAATACTAAAAGTGGTGACCAATTAATAGGGTTTCTGGATAACTGCCGATCATAGTTTAGACATCTACGATGTCCTCAGCGACTATTAGGCAGCTTTGATGTTCTTAACGGAGACGTGGTTAGATAAATCATCGGCACCTGAGATTTTGGAGGCCCTCCCACCAGAATACAGTCTACTGAGAAGTGATAGAGGGGCCCAAAGAGGGGGTGGCATTGCAATGGTATACAAAACTAAGTTTGAGTGCTCTTTGGAGCAAGTAAAAATAAGTAATAGTGAAGCTGGTCTTTTTTCCATTAAGATATCCCCTGAGTGCACTATCATGGGCTATCTCATTTATCGCCCCCCTGGGGGCTCTACACTGTTCACTGATAGCCTATTGGAATCAGTGACTCAGCCGGCCTTACGCTATAACAAATTCCTCATACTAGGTGATCTTAACCTACACTTTGAGGATGCGAAATGTGGAGGCTCAATCTATGATGTCCTCTCTGAAATCCCTGATGCTTACACTCTTGGATGAAATGCCAACGCATCGGGCGGGACATTTTCTAACTGGAACGGCATTAGGGTGTTTCATTTGAAGAACAAGGAGGACCCCACACAGTTTTTTTAAAGGACCGGGGGAAGAGACAGGAAAATATTAACAAAGGTCCCAATTCAAGGACAAAATAAAATCCACTCTGTTTTAGTGTTGGTACTCAGAGCCGTCTACTACCATTTCTACCAATAAACAGAAAAGACAATGGTACAATGGAGTCTGTTTGTTTATCAATTACACCCTATATTGTTCGGCACAACCTTAAGTTGAGGATGGTTTGGTACAGTGCGTGCAACAAGACTATAAGAATAAGACTATGGAAAACACAGTTCTGGAAAATAAGACTTCTAACAGTGTCTGCTTGGTAACATTTAACATTTAAATTTTATTTCACATAAACAAATGACAATTTACAATTCATTTAAAAACATCATAAAAGATTTGCAATCTGTATATCAATAAAAAAATTTTTTTAAAAACCAAAGAATCACAAGGTCGACGCGGCGTTTCGGCTTTCTTTTGTACACCTTCCTCAGGACTGATTCTAAACAATTAAAAACATTGAAAACAAAGAGTTACCAAGCAGTTTCGGCTCAGGGTTTAAGTCTTATACAAGAACACATTGCATTCGATCGTACTATTTCTTCTTACTTAAAAAAGCACTCTGACAGTTACATATTATCTCCTGAATTTTTGGGATAGTTCTCTTGTCACATTCTATATGTATCATGTTGTAAAAAATTTCAGCTAAGGATTTAAGTCTTGTAAATCAACACATTTCTTTTAGTCACACTGTTACTTCTCGCTTCAAATTACAATTTCACAGGTAGATATTGTTTCTATAATCTTTTCAAAATCTATGTATGACATGTTGCGCCTCTAATTTACATATCCCTGGTTAAATAACCCTAGTACCATCACTAATACAAGCATGACGTATGCTATCGTGCATGCCTACCTTATTGATCCAGATGGAGTTATTGTCCATATGGAGATTATTGCTTGAACGAAGGTCCTTTGTGGATTAGGACCATCAACTGGGCACAAGATACTTGCATCAATTTGCAAAGTGTGCGAATCCTATATGTAGACATAAGGTGTATACACAAAAAGTTTTTGCATGGTAATAAATGACTTCTTTTTAATTCCCTATTTTTTCCTAGGTCAACGCTTTTGTTATTACGTACCTAGTACCAAAGGAGTAATCTCAATTTCCTTTTTTGGTCTTATTTGTTGATTTTTTATATATCCATCTGTGATTAAAAAACAAGAAAAAGCAACAGTTGTTTTGAATTACCTTTCCACTTATTTTTATATAGTATCTTGATTGTTATTAATATTATACATTGTGTACCTGAATAAAATACAGCCAGATGTTAGCTGCCAGGAGGAGCCACCGTTAGCCTGAAGATTTTTCCGTGACTTTTTACCTGTAGGGTTACATTTGCCTTCTGTATTATAAATCTTAAATGCAGGTAAGTATGAAACTGTTCTATAGGTTACATCAGAATTCCACTCACCATAAGGTTAATGGGTCGGTCATTACAGTCGGGGACCTTTTTTCAATTGGGTCTTTGCCTCGTAATGTGATGATCAACACACTTGGGGTTCGCCTCTCAGGGTGTTGTACGCTGTTAGGGTTTTAATTTACATAGGTTTAGTTTGTGTTCTCTACTAACATACAACCTATTCTTGTATATTTGATCAGTTTTTAACCAAAATATTTGCTGCTTGTTTGACTGATCATTACTGAGTATAAACCCTTTCATTTTTGGACCAAAAATGCTGCTACTATGTCTTACGTTAACCCTTCCCTTTTTTTTGTGGTTGTTTGGGCATTAGTGCTTACTAAGACCGTTCCAATTACGGGGTCGTCGATACAATTTCCTACGTGGTTCCCCCTATTTTTTGTTTAATGCTTACCTGTGTCTTTTGTTCCAGCCTCCCTGCTAATGCCTCTCTCCTCCACTTACTTGTACATATCCCCCACAGTGTTTGGTTCCAGTGCCAGCTGTTTCTTGAGAAGGCGAGAGGTTTGCGTACCAATGGAGGATGCAAACTCTGTCTGTGGCAGAGACAGATAACTTCACTCGATCTTTACAGACTACCACGTTGCGGGGGGTGAAGAGGAGGCTTATGTGGCGTACTGGATCTGCATTTTTAATAATATGCAATCTCGTTTTTTAAAACTTTATGCTGCTATAATGTGTTGAGAACCCTTAAAAATTGTTTTTTACCGCTTAATCAGCTTCTTACCTACTTGTGTCGTTATTCTTGCTCCCGCCCCGGTCCGCCGCGTCCTTTGTGGGCGTTTGTGCGGAGGGTGAGGAATACACCACTTTCTGCCCACTCAGCGCTCGGGTTAGCGCTCTAGTTTTTACAAGGCTGATCTGATATAGGGAGGAAGGAGAGAGCCCTTGCTGTGGATGTGAACTCTGTCTGTGGCAGGGACAGATACCTTCACTCGATCTTTACAGACTACCACGTTGTGGGGGGTGAAGGGAAGGCTTATGCGGCGTACTGGACCCGCATTTTTGATAAACCTTTTGTCTGGCAGCCTGTCCTCGTCTCGGTATACCGGCGTTCAAGAAAGCGGGATGTTGTGATCGCCGTCTTTCCTACTTATATACTACACTTAGCTGGATAGGCCGTTATGTTTCCCGTCGCCCGATTGATCAGAGAGCTTACAAGCTCTCGCCAATTGGTTAAACCGACAACGCGTTTCCATGGCGATATGCTCCCTCCGTGCGTTATCATGCCGATGTTCCATCTACCTATCTGCTACTATTTTATAGAGATTAGTTTTGTACAAACGCAATCGGTTATGTTAGATTGACCCGTTACCAGTATTGTATTTATGTTTGTGTTTGTCTACAGCAGGCTATTAAGTTTCCCGCCTTCTTATTGGACATCAATGTTTATAAGCCCTCGTCTATTGGTCAGAACGGTAATACGTTACCATGACGATATTGTTTCGGCAGCGTGTTGTCATGCCGATGTTTGTGTTTGTCTACAGCAGGTTATTAAAATTGCCGCCTTCTTATTGGACATCAATGTTTATAAGCCCTCGTCTATTGGTCGGAGCGGCAATACGTTGCCATGACGATATTGCTCCGGCACCGCGTTGTCATGCCGATGTTGTTGTTATCTATCCCTATCCACTTCCATGTGTTAGAGTCAAGTCACGTGAGCCGCCATCAGTTATAATGGATGGCCACGTTGCCCGCTTCCTCATAAATTAGGTTGTTTACAGCCCATTGTTTATTGTTTATTCAAAACGGCATTGCGTTCCCCTCTAATGAGCTACGGGCTCGGCATGTAATTCTATTAGGTTAAAGCTGTAATTTCTGATTAACCCTTTGATAATCAATAGATCACCTTCCTATACTAACATATTCATATTTATGTGAGAGCTATTTTTCATACTTTTACTAAAGCCCTTATTATAATCTAAAATTGTAAAGAGCATCAGTTTTGCATTCATACTTCTTTGTCAGAGAGGTGTCAGAAAAATTGCCCATGTTGGCTATTGTACAAGCCTCGATTAGTCATACAGGACTTAAAAGATTTGTGTATGGGTCTATCCTGCATTTATTACAACCTATATATACCAGGATTTCCTTTAGTCCTTAATCACTTTTTACCAGTCCTCTCTGGAGTTCAGCCCACATCTTACACTGTTGAAGGTTGACATATAAAATTGCTCCCTTCTTTTCCTCTTATTATTCAGGTTACCTCCTCTCTTACTTCCTGTAATTTTTTCAAGGCCACACCATTTAAGGTCTTCAATTCGGTGTCCGGCTATCCGCCAATGTTCTGCTAAAGGTGCTCCTATTTTGTTGTTTCTGATGGCAGATCGATGCTCGTTGAGCCTCAATCTAATTTCTCTAGATGTCTCTCCTATATAGGTTTTTTGGCAAGGACATTGGATCAAGTACATAACATTTTTTGTCCGACAGTTCATAAAGCTTTTTATATTGGCCGATCTGTTGTTGACTATTATTTTGTTACCTTTAATAATACTGCCACAATTGCTGCATCCTAAACAGGGGTGTGTTCCTGTTGGTAAGGGTGTGTCATTTATAGTTGGTTGCGAGGTCTTGGCACTTTCCCTATAAGTATGCACAAGGGAGTTCCTGATTGTTTTATTTCTTCTGTATGAGAAGATAGGCTTTGGAATTGGGGTTTGGGTTTTATCTCTTATTAGATGCCAATTTCTATTTATGATGTTTTTGACTTTATGGCTGACCTGCGAAAAGTTTGTTACAAACATGATGGATTGTTGATCTATTTGAGCATTTTCTTTGGGTAGGAACAGGTTGTCTCTATTAAAGTACTTAGCCCGTTTGTAGGCATGTCTAATCATCCTTTTTGGGTAACCTCTCTCTAGGAATTTAGATCTCAAAGTTGTTGCATGTTTTTCATAATCTTGCATTGAGGTACAGTTTCTTTTTAACCTCAGAAATTGCCCAAAGGGGATATTATTCTTCTGGGAGGCTGGGTGGTTGCTATCAAAATGCAGCATAGTGTTTCTGTCCGTGGGTTTTGTGTATAACTCCACAGACAGGTGACCATCTGTGTGTTTAATAATGATGTCAAAAAATTCAACACATTGTTTACTTGCATGTGATGTGAATTTCAAGTTACTATCTCCCAGGTTGAGCCAGAGTAAGAAATCTCTCAGGGTTTCCATATCGCCTGTCCAAATAAAGAATATATCATCTATATATCGGCCCCATTCCGAGATGTGTTCATAGAATGGGGCCGCTGGATTATAGATATGTTTGTCTTCAAACCTAGAGACGTATAGACAGGCCAGACTGGGGGCACATGTGGCCCCCATGCTGGTCCCTTTTATCTGTCTAAACAAGTCGTCTTTGAACACGGCCGTGTCTGCTCCCTGCAGACACGGCCGCTCCCCACGCTGCTCCCTGACCCGCCTTGCCTCTCAGCTGGGTATCGTTACGCAGCTCCGCTGCTTGCTCTGACCGCTACTGCATTGCTGCGTGACATAGCCTTGACTTGACTGCATCGCGCTATTGTGCATACTATTGCTTAATAATAACTATTGCTTAGCGTTCATTTAACTATTCAGCGCCGCTCCGCTGCTTGCCCTGGACGCTGCTGCCTGCCTGGCATCACATTTCCTTTGCCGCTTTGCGCTGTGTGTCACTGAGGATACATTATCGATTTCAGCAGGTACAGTGCAGCTGATCGATCCTGTAAGGCCGCCGGCCATTTTGTTGTTGTTGTTGTTGGTCGCCCTGCCCTAGTCTCCACCCCGCTCCCGCCTTCCCAGTTGACCCGCCTTCCACTAAGCACTACCTCCGCACTCTGACCCTAACGCGCTGTAACCGTCCTGCTCCCTGCAGACACGGCCGCTCCCCACGCTGCTCCCTGACCCGCCTTGCCTCTCAGCTGGGTATCGTTACGCAGCTCCGCTGCTTGCTCTGACCGGTACTGCATTGCTGCGTGACATAGCCTTGACTTGACTGCATCGCGCTATTGTGCATACTATTGCTTAATAATAACTATTGCTTAGCGCTCATTTAACTATTCAGCGCCGCTCCGCTGCTTGCCCTGGCCGCTGCTGCCTGCCTGGCATCACATTTCCTTTGCCGCTTTGCGCTGTGTGTCACTGAGGATACATTATCGATTTCAGCAGGTACAGTGCAGCTGATCGATCCTGTAAGGCCGCCGGCCATTTTGTTGTTGTTGTTGTTGGTCGCCCTGCCCTAGTCTCCACCCCGCTCCCGCCTTCCCAGCTGACCCGCCCTCGCCCCTCCCCCCCTCACCACGATATATGACAGGAGTATTTGCGCGCAGCATTCACGCGCAGCGACCGCGCCCCAATCGCGCCGAAGGTGCGCCAAAGGTAAGCCCGTCTACGCCCGTCCGCGCCTGGACCGCGCCCAGTGCCAGACCCCCTGTCCCCCGTACCACCCACCCCTCCCGCATTACATACGACGCCACCACCCTCTTAGCCCTAAACCCCGGCCGACTCCACAACTGCGTCCAAGCCGCTCCCGGACACTTCCATGGTCCCTTCTCCTGCTACTTCTGCCAGTTCGACGGCACCAAGATCGACTTCTCATCCACGATCACAAAACATACACCTGACACCAACCACCTACAATGCATCCTGCTCAACACCCGCTCAGTCCACAGGCACGCCATCGACCTCTGGAATCTACTAGACACCATCTCTCCTGATGTCGCCTTCCTTACAGAAACATGGATGAACACCTCTTCTGCCCCAGACATCACCATTGCCATCCCGGAAGGCTACAAGATCATCCGTAAGGACCGTACCGACCAAACAGGAAGAGGCATCGCTATCGTCCATAAGAAATCCATCCGCATCTCAACCAGCTCAGACGTCAATCTCGCCAACACTGAACACCTTCACTTCCAGATCCACATCGACCCCAAGACCACACTCAGAGGCACCCTCCTGTACAGGCCACCAGGACCCCGTGCACAATTCAGTGAGGACATCACGGACTTCATCACCCCACACGCCCTCCCCTCCGAAGACTACATTCTATTGGGAGACCTCAACTTTCACCTTGAAAAGAACAACGACCGCAACGCCACCACCCTTCTGGACAATCTAGCCAACCTCGGACTTAAACAACTTGTCACTACCCCCACCCACATCGCAGGTCACACACTCGACCCTATCTTCACCTCCAGCAAACATGTCTCCTTCAGCCACACCACAACTCTCCAGTGGACGGACCACAGCTGCGTTCACTTTACCTACAACAAGACCCCAACCAACAACCATCCTCAACCCACTCTGCGGAGAAACTGGAACAAAATCACCATCGACCAGATCTTCTCATCGCTTCTTCAAAACCCCCCTGCCCACTCCTCAAACCCCGACCAAGCAGCCATTAACCACACCCAATGGCTATCCAACAGCGCAGACATCCTAGCACCATTGAAAAAACGTCAAATCAAACTAGGCAGCAAGAAAGCCTCCTGGTTCAACGATGACCTTATGAAATCTAAGAAACTCTGTCGATCCCTTGAGAAGGCCTGGAAAAAAGACCCAAACACCAGCACCAAGGACGCCTTCAAAAACTCCTCCCGTACCCACCACCAACTGATCAGGAATGCCAAGAAAGCCGCTTTCAAGGACCACAACAGCAAGGAATTATTCAACATCGTCAAGGAATTTACCAACCCCTCAGCCAACTCCAACGACATCACCCCCTCTCAAGCCCTCTGCGACTCCCTAGCCTCATTCTTCCACAACAAGATTGCAGACATCCACAACAGCTTCGACAACCGACCCGAAAACCACCCCACCCAACCCTCTGCAGGACCTCTACCCCCCTTGAACATCCTCAATGACTGGAACCCAATCTCCACTGAGGACACCATCCGCCTGATGAACTCTATCCACTCAGGATCCCCCACAGACCCATGCCCTCACCACATCTTTAACAAAGCAGACTCCATTATAGCACTGCACCTCCGAGACGTCATCAACTGTTCCCTCAACTCCGCCACCTTCCCGGAAAGTTGGAAACATGCCGAACTCAGCGCCTTGCTGAAGAAACCCACAGCCGACCCCACCGAACTCAAAAACTACCGCCCCATCTCGCTCCTTCCATTCCCGGCCAAAGTCATCGAGAAAGCTGTCAACAACCAGCTCGCCGCCTTCCTCGAAACCAACAAATCCCTCGACTCTTCACAGTCTGGCTTCCGAGCCAAACACAGCACTGAGACCGCACTCATCGCAGCAACAGACGACATTCGAACTCTGCTAGACAACGGAGACACAGTCGCCCTCATCCTCCTCGACCTCTCCGCAGCCTTTGACACAGTTTGTCATAGCACCTTAATACAACGCCTCAGAAACATCGGAATCCAAGGAAAAGCACTGGAATGGATCACCTCGTTCCTTGCCGGAAGAACTCAGAGAGTCCGCCTTTCACCATTTAAATCAGAAGCTACCGAAGTCATCTGCGATGTGCCGCAAGGATCTTCACTCAGTCCCACCCTCTTCAACGTATACATGAGCCCCCTCGCGGCTATCGCACGCCAACACAACCTCAACATCATCTCCTACGCCGATGACACTCAACTGATACTATCACTCACCAAAGACCCCAACACCGCCAAAACCAACCTACATGAAGGAATGAAAGAAGTAGCCGAATGGATGAAGCACAGCCGTCTGAAACTGAACTCAGACAAAACAGAAGTCCTTATCCTTGGTACCTCCCCCTCCGCTTGGGATGACTCTTGGTGGCCAGATGCCCTTGGAAAAGCACCCATCCCGACGGACCACGCACGGAACTTAGGTGTCATCCTGGACTCCTCACTCTCTATGAACAGACAAGTCAATGCCGTCTCATCTTATTGCTTCAACATTCTTCGCATGCTCAAAAAAACATTTCGCTGGATCCCCACCGAAACTAGAAAAACGGTCACCCACGCACTGGTCACGAGCCGCCTGGACTACGGAAACACCCTATACGCTGGTACCACCGCAAAACTCCAGAAAAAACTCCAACGCATCCAGAACGCCTCAGCCAGACTCATACTAGACATCCTGCGTAAAGACCACATCTCCGGACACCTGAAAGACCTCCACTGGCTCCCCGTTAGCAAGAGGATTACTTTCCACCTCCTGACCCACGCACACAAAGCACTCTACGAACTTGGTCCACACTGCCTCAACTCGTGATTTTCCTTCTACACCCCCTCCCGCAACCTACGATCCTCCAACCAAGCCCTTGCAACTGTACCTCGCATCAACAAAACCACCATGGGAGGCAGATCCTTCTCCTACCTGGCAGCAAAAACCTGGAACTCACTTCCCACTCACCTTCGCCTCACTCAGAACCACCTTACATTCAGAAAGCAACTTAAAACCTGGATATTCGACAAGTAATTCCCCACCCTTCCTCAAGCGCCTTGAGACCCTCTGGGTATGTAGCGCGCTATACAAATGACTTGACTTGACTAAGAATTATGGTGATGCACTCTAAGATAAATGTTTGATGATCTGATAGATCTTGTTGGTTGTCACTTAGGATTTCTTCCATGATTTCAATGGTGCTATCCTGTAGAATATTTGTGTAAAGTGCTTCGATGTCCAAAGTCACTAACACTTGTGTTTCCGGGTTAAAAGCTAGTCCTTCAACTCTTTTGATCATAAAAGTTGTATCTTTTATGTAAGCTTTTTGTTGTTGCACTAAGGGTTGCAGAAACACTTCTACGTACTTGCTTAATGGCTCTGTGAGGGATCCGATACATGATACTATAGGCCTCATCGGTGGATCTTGCAGGTCCTTATGTACCTTTGGTAGGCCATATAGTGCTGGAATCAAAGGATCAGAATTCCAGAGAAATGCAAATTCATCCTCACATATTATGTTATCCTCTTTCGCTAATCTTAGCATTCTTCCTATTTCATCTCTTAGTTTCTGCCATTCATCACTATTTGATTTTTTATAGTGTTCACTATTATTTAGGAGTTTGTACATTCTTTTATTATAGTCATTGCTATCCATAAGCACTATACTTCCCCCCTTATCAGCTGGCTTGATAGTCAGGGTCTCATCTTTTTCCAGAAGTTCCAATGCTCTTTTCTCATCTTTACCTAAATTAAACGGGGTCCAAATCTTCTGATTAAGTAAGAGATCAATGCTTTTGTCTACAGATCTCTCAAAGGCCTCTATGTCTTTATGTACTGTATTTAGGGCTGGGGTCCAAGTGGATTTATTTTTAAGTCCTGATTTATTAGATCTGATTTGTTTCTCTTTGCCATCAAAAAATACTTGAAGTCTAACTTTCCTAAAAAAGTTTTGTAGATCCCTTTCCAATGCATATCTGTCTATAGGGGAACAGATGGCATACCCTAAGCCCTTCTCAAGTAGTTTTGTTTCTATTGGAGTTAGCTGATGGTCTGAAAGGTTTATAACTGCTGCTTTATGGGCATTAGTTAGTCCCATTGCTTCTGGCTCCTGGTTCGTGGACATTGAGGGTGTTGGGCTTGTGGGTGTTGTGCCTGCTGACTGTAATTGCTGCGGCCCCTTCCCCTCCCTCGTTGTTGGCCGAATGATTGATTTAGTTTGTCTAAAAAAGAGAGACCCTCTTTTGCGGGTGGTTGCTGTTTACTTTGGTCTCCATTTCTAGTTCTATCATTGGTTTGTTCGCCCTCCGAGTCTGTGCTCGTGTATGAAGAATCAAAGAACCTCACCTTTCTTTTAGGGAAATTTCGGGGTTGGTTATGCCACTGTCTACGTGGTTGGTATTGTTCTTTGGGTCTATCATAAAAGTCTTTCTGTAAATAGGGATAGACAAATTCTGCATTGTAATTCTCTATATCTATTTTAAGTTTGTTACTCTTCTTGTCATTTTGGATCTCATCTAATTTTGCTGTAGCATCATCTAACGCTGTACTGGCTTTTAGTTGACTCTCGAGTTCTTCAATCTCCTTACGTTCAATCACTAGGAACTCATTTGCCGTCTCTATTATTAACAGGATCCAATCCCTACTACATCGGTTTGCTACAAGCGTCCACCTTTCTATGAATTTTTTGGCTGTTATAAATATCCCTGGCTCATTCGTGACTTGGAGGCCTTTGGGTATAACCCCATTTTTACAATATTCTACCAAAAATTCTGCGTGGAGTTCTGCTCTTATAGCTTTCTTTTTTAAATTCCAGAGTTTCTCCCATTGTTCCTCATCTGACTTATCTAATCTCACCGTGGTTGTGTTCCTTGATTTGTTATTGATAAGTTTATTAAATTGGTCTTCCGAAAAGATATATGTTTTGATACCTTCCATTTGGGAGTTTTGATTACTATATTAGTGTTAAGGTATTGTTCAATTAACCCCTGCACTGATTTGCAGTAAATCGAAAACCTCCTCAGCTAACAAGCCGAGTGAAAATTGAAGAAAAAGGAGGACCCCACAAAGTTTTTTAAAGGACCGGGGGAAGAGACAAGAAAATATTAACAAAGGTCCCAATTCAAGGACAAAATAAAATCCACTCTGTTTTAGTGTTTGTACTCAGAGCCGTCTACTACCATTTCTACCAATAAACAGAAAAGACAATGGTACAATGGAGTCTGTTTGTTTATCAATTACACCCTCTATTGTTCGGCACAACCTTAAGTTGAGGCTGTTTTGGTACAGTGCGTGCAACAAGACTATAAGAATAAGACTATGGAAAACACAGTTCTGGAAAATAAGACTTCTAACAGTGTCTGCTTGGTAACATTTAACATTTAAATTTTATTTCACATAAACAAATGACAATTTACAATTCATTTAAAAACATCATAAAAGATTTGCAATCTGTATATCAATAAATAAAATTTAAAAAAAAAACAAAGAATCACAAGGTCGACGCAGCGTTTCGGCTTTCTTTTGTACACCTTCCTCAGGACTGATTCTAAACAATTAAAAACATTGAAAACATAGAGTTACCAAGCAGTTTCGGCTCAGGGTTTAAGTCTTATACAAGAACAAATTGCATTCGATCGTACTATTTCTTCTTACTTAAAAAAGCACCCTGACAGTTACATATTATCTCCTGAATTTTTGGGATAGTTCTCTTGTCACATTCTATATGTATCATGTTGTAAAAAATTTCAGCTAAGGATTTAAGTCTTGTACATCAACACATTTCTTTTAGTCACAGTGTTACTTCTCACTTCAAATTACAATTTCACAGGTAGATATTGTTTCTATAATCTTTTCAAAATCTATGTATGACATGTTGCGCCTCTAATTTACATATCCCTGGTTAAATAACCCTAGTACCATCACTAATACAAGCATGACGTATGCTATCGTGCATGCCTACCTTATTGATCCAGATGGAGTTATTGTCCATATGGAGATTATTGCTTGAACGAAGGTCCTTTGTGGATTAGGACCATCAACTGGGCACAAGATACTTGCATCAATTTGCAAAGTGTGCGATTCCTATATGTAGACATAAGGTGTATACACAAAAAGTTTTTGCATGGTATTAAATGACTTCTTTTTAATTCCCTATTTTCTCCTAGGTCAACGCTTTTGTTATTACGTACCTAGTACCAAAGGAGTAATCTCAATTTCCTTTTTTGGTCTTGTTTGTTGATTTTTTATATATCCATCTGTGATTAACACCTTGGCTGCTAGGTGTTTTCCCCTCCTGTGCTGACTTTTCATTATTTCCATTGTTTCATGACGAGCTCAGCTCGTCACCAGCACAGCTCAACCGTGCATCATGACGAGCTGAGCTCGTCATGAGCATGGAAAGGGTTAAAAAAGAAGAAAAAGCAACGGTTGTTTTGAATTACCTTTCCGCTTATTTTTATATATTATCTTGATTGTTATTAATATTATACATTGTGTACCTGAATAAAATACAGCCAGATGTTAGCTGCCAGGAGGAGCCACCGTTAGCTTGAAGATTTTTCCGTGACTTTTTACCTGTAGGGTTACATTTGCCTTCTGTATTATAAATCTTAAATGCAGGTAAGTATGAAACTGTTCTATAGGTTACATCAGAATTCCACTCACCATAAGGTTAATGGGTCGGTCATTACAGTCGGGGACCTTTTTCAATTGGGTCTTTGCCTCGTAATGTGACGATCAACACACTTGGGGTTCGCCTCTCAGGGTGTTGTACGCTGTTAGGGTTTTAATTTACATAGGTTTAGTTCGTGTTCTCTACTAACATACAACCTATTCTTGTATATTTGATCAGTTTTTAGCCAAATATTTGCTGCTTGTTTGACTGATCATTACTGAGTATGAACCCTTTCATTTTTGGACCAAAAATGCTGCTACTATGTCTTTTGTTAAAACTTCCCTTTTTTTTGTGGTTGTTTGGGCATTAGTGCTTACTAAGACCGTTCCAATTACGGGGTCGTCGATACAATTTCCTACGTGGTTCCCCCTATTTTTTGTTTAATGCTTACCTGTGTCTTTTGTTCTGGCCTCCCTGCTCCTTTTGTCTGGCAGCCTGTCCTCGTCTCGGTATACCGGCGTTCAAGATAGCGGGATGTTGTGATCGCCGTCTTTCCTACTTATATACTACACTTAGCTGGATAGGCCGTTATGTTTCCCGTCGCCCGATTGGTCAGAGAGCTTACAAGCTCTCACCAATTGGTTAAACCGACAACACGTTTCCATGGCGATATGCTCCCTCCGTGCGTTATCATGCCGATGTTCCATCTACCTATCCGCTACTATTTAATAGAGATTAGTTTTGTACAAACGCAATCGGTTATGTTAGATTGACCCGTTACCAGTATTGTATTTATGTTTGTGTTTGTCTACAGCAGGCTATTAAGTTCCCCGCCTTCTTATTGGACATCAATGTTTATAAGCCCTCGTCTATTGGTCGGAACGGTAATACGTTACCATGACAATATTGTTTCGGCAGCGTGTTGTCATGCCAATGTTTGTGTTTGTCTACAGCAGGTTATTAAAATTGCCGCCTTCTTATTGGACATCAATGTTTATAAGCCCTCGTCTATTGGTCGGAGCGGCAATACGTTGCCATGACGATATTGCTCCGGCACAACGTTGTCATGCCGATGTTGTTGTTATCTATCCCTATCCACTTCCATGTGTTAGAGTCAAGTCACGTGAGCCGCCATCAGTTATAATGGATGGCCACGTTGCCCGCTTCCTCATGAATTAGGTTGTTTACAGCCCATTGTTTATTGTTTATTCAAAACGGCATTGCGTTCCCCTCTAATGAGCTACGGGCTCGGCATGTAATTCTATTAGGTTAAAGCTGTAATTTCTGATTAACCCTTTGATAATCAATAGATCACCTTCCTATACTAACATATTCATATTTATGTGAGAGCTATTTTTCATACTTTTACTAAAGCCCTTATTATAATCTAAAATTGTAAAGAGCATCAGTTTTGCATTCATACTTCTTTGTCAGAGAGGTGTCAGAAAAATTGCCCATGTTGGCTATTGTACAAGCCTCGATTAGTCATACAGGACTTAAAAGATTTGTGTATGGGTCTATCCTGCATTTATTATAACCTATATATACCAGGATTTCCTTTAGTCCTTAATCACTTTTTCCCAGTCCTCTCTGGAGTTCAGCCCACATCTTACACTGTTGAAGGTTGACATATAAAATTGCTCCCTTTTTTTCCTCTTATTATTCAGGTTACCTCCTCTCTTACTTCCTGTAATTTTTTCAAGGCCACACCATTTAAGGTCTTCAATTCGGTGTCCGGCTATCCGCCAATGTTCTGCTAAAGGTGCTCCTATTTTATTGTTTCTGATGGCAGATCGATGCTCGTTGAGCCTCAATCTAATTTCTCTAGATGTCTCTCCTATATAGGTTTTTTGCAAGGACATTGGATCAAGTAAATAACATTTTTTGTCCGACAGTTCATAAAGCTTTTTATATTGGCCGATCTGTTGTTGACTATTATTTTGTTACCTTTAATAATACTGCCACAATTGCTGCATCCTAAACAGGGGTGTGTTCCTGTTGGTAAGGGTGTGTCATTTATAGTTGGTTGCGAGGTCTTGGCACTTTCCCTATAAGTATGCACAAGAGAGTTCCTGATTGTTTTATTTCTTCTATATGAGAAGATAGGCTTTGGAATTGGAGTTTGGGTTTTATCTCTTATTAGATGCCAATTTCTATTTATGATGTTTTTGACTTTATGGCTGACCTGCGAAAAGTTTGTTACAAACATGATGGATTGTTGATCTATTTGAGCATTTTCTTTGGGTAGGAACAGGTTGTCTCTATTAAAGTACTTAGCCCTTTTGTAGGCATGTCTAATCATCCTTTTTGGGTAACCTCTCTCTAGGAATTTAGATCTCAAAGTTGTTGCATGTTTTTCATAATCTTGCATGGAGGTACAGTTTCGTTTTAACCTCAGAAATTGCCCGAAGGGGATATTATTCTTCTGGGAGGCTGGGTGGTTGCTATCAAAATGCAGCATAGTGTTTCTGTCCGTGGGTTTTGTGTATAACTCCACAGACAGGTGACCATCTGTGTGTTTAATAATGATGTCAAGAAATTCAACACATTGTTTACTTGCATGTTATGTGAATTTCAAGTTACTATCTCCCAGGTTGAGCCAGAGTAAGAAATCTCTCAGGGTTTCCATATCGCCTGTCCAAATAAATAATATATCATCTATATATCGGCCCCATTCCGAGATGTTTTCATAGAATGGGGCGCTGGATTATAGATATGTTTGTCTTCAAACCTAGAGACGTATAGACAGGCCAGACTGGGGGCACATGTGGCCCCCATGCTGGTCCCCTTTATCTGTCTAAACAAGTCGTCTTTGAACAAGAAGATGTTATTCTTAAGAATTATGGTGATGCACTCTAAGATAAATGTTTGATGATCTGATAGATCTTGTTGGTTGTCACTTAGGATTTCTTCCATGATTTCAATGGTGCTATCCTGTGGAATATTTGTGTAAAGTGCTTCGATGTCCAAAGTCACTAACACTTGTGTTTCCGGGTTAAAAGCTAGTCCTTCAACTCTTTTGATCATAAAAGATGTATCTTTTATGTAAGCTTTTTGTTGTTGCACTAAGGGTTGCAGAAACACTTCTACGTACTTGCTTAATGGCTCTGTGAGGGATCCG
Organism: Lissotriton vulgaris; assembly: GCF_964263255.1. NCBI lineage: Eukaryota > Metazoa > Chordata > Amphibia > Caudata > Salamandridae > Lissotriton > Lissotriton vulgaris. Next base: position 69,193,661 of record NC_141695.1, read on the forward strand.
ATACCTGATACTATAGGCCTCATCGGTGGATCTTGCAGGTCCTTATGTACCTTTGGTAGGCCATATAGTGCTGGAATCAAAGGATCAGAATTCCAGAGAAATGCAAATTCATCCTCACATATTATGTTATCCTCTTTCGCTAATCTTAGCGTTCTTCCTATTTCATCTCTTAGTTTCTGCCATTCATCACTGTTTGATTTTTTATAGTGTTCACTAATATTTAGGAGTTTGTACATTCTTTTATTATAGTCATTGCTATCCATAAGCACTATACTTCCCCCCTTATCAGCTGGCTTGATAGTTAGGGTCTCATCTTTTTCCAGAAGTTCCAATGCTCTTTTCTTATCTTTACCTAAATTAAAAGGCGTCCAAATCTTCTGATTAAGTAAGATATCAATGCTTTTGTCTACAGATCTCTCAAAGGCCTCTATGTCTTTATGTACTGTATTTAGGGCTGGGGTCCAAGTGGATTTATTTTTAAGTCCTGATTTATTAGGTCTGATTTGTTTCTCTTTGCCATCAAAAAATACTTGAAGTCTAACTTTCCTAAAAAAGTTTTGTAGATCCCTTTCCAATTCATATCTGTCTATAGGGGAACAGATGGCATACCCTAATCCCTTCTCAAGTAGTTTTGTTTCTATTGGAGTTAGCTGATGGTCTGAAAGGTTTATAACTGATGCTTTATGGGCATTAGTTAGTCCCATTGCTTCTGGCTCCTGGTTCGTGGACGTTGAGGGTGTTGGGCTTGTGGGTGTTGTGCCTGCTGACTGTAATTGCTGCGGCCCCTTCCCCTCCCTCGTTGTTGGCCGAATGATTGACTTTGTTTGTCTAAATAAGAGAGACCCTCTTTTGCGGGTGGTTGCTGTTTACTTTGGTCTCCATTTCTAGTTCTATCATTGGTTTGTTCGCCCTCCGAGTCTGTGCTCGTGTATGAAGAATCAAAGAACCTCACCTTTCTTTTAGGGAAATTTTGGGGTTGGTTATGCCACTGTCTACGTGGTTCGTATTGTTCTTTGGGTCTATCATAAAAGTCTTTCTGTAAATAGGGATAGACAAATTCCGCATTGTAATTCTCTATATCTTTTTTAAGTTTGTTACTCTTCTTTTTAATTAAGTATTCATTGTAACCTGTTATGTCTTTTTGGATCTCATCTAATTTTGCTGTAGACCTAGGAGAAAATAGGGAATTAAAAAGAAGTCATTTAATACCATGCAAAAACTTTTTGTGTATACACCTTATGTCTACATATAGGAATCGCACACTTTGCAAATTGATGCAAGTATCTTGTGCCCAGTTGATGGTCCTAATCCACAAAGGACCTTCGTTCAAGCAATAATCTCCATATAGACAATAACTCCATCTGGATCAATAAGGTAGGCATGCACAATAGCATACGTCATGCTTGTATTAGTGATGGTACTAGGGTTATTTAACCAGGGATATGTAAATTAGAGGCGCAACATGTCATATGTAGATTTTGAAAAGATTATAGAAACAATATCTACCTGTGAAATTGTAATTTGAAGTGAGAAGTAACAGTGTGACTAAAAGAAATGTGTTGATGTACAAGACTTAAATCCTTAGCTGGAATTTTTTACAACATGATACATATAGAATGTGACAAGAGAACTATCCCAAAAATTCAGAAGATAATATGTAACTGTCAGGGTGCTTTTTTAAGTAAGAAGAAATAGTACGATCGAATGCAATGTGTTCTTGTATAAGACTTAAACCCTTAGCCGAAACTGCTTGGTAACTCTATGTTTTCAATGTTTTTAATTGTTTAGAATCAGTCCTGAGGAAGGTGTACAAAAGAAAGCCGAAACGCCGCGTCGACCTTGTGATTCTTTGTTTTAAAAAAAAAAATGTTTTATTGATATACAGATTGCAAATCTTTTATGATGTTTTTAAATGAATTGTAAATTGTCATTTGTTTATGTGAAATAAAATTTAAATGTTAAATGTTACCAAGCAGACACTGTTTGAAGTCTTATTTTCCAGAACTGTGTTTTCCATAGTCTTATTCTTATAGTCTTGTTGCACGCACTGTACCAAACCAGCCTCAACTTAAGGTTGTGCCGAACAATATAGGGTGTAATTGATAAACAAACAGACTCCATTGTACCATTGTCTTTTCTGTTTATTGGTAGAAATGGTAGTAGACGGCTCTGAGTACCAACACTAAAACAGAGTGGATTTTATTTTGTCCTTGAATTGGGACCTTTGTTAATATTTTCCATTAGGGTGTTTCACCCCATCAAGATCCTGTGGTCTGACCATCACCTTATTCCATTTACTATAACAGGCAGACCCAGAAGGGATACACTTAAGCAACCTATTTTACCTAAACGCAGGAAATGGAACAATTTTAGTCAGGAGACCTTTGAATCCATGCTTATGCTGGGGAAACCTCCACTCAGTAAAACCTTGAAGGAAGCACGGAAGGAGTATGATGAATGGGTATCTAAGGCATTAGATAAGGTTGCTCCATGGACCTTCAAAGCTCCAGCACGCAGGACCAAGTCTGCCCCCTGGTACAATGAGGAACTATGTGTAGCTAAAGCCAGATGTAAAAAACTGGAACGCCTGTGGCGTAAAGACTATGATGAGGGTCTGAAAGAGTCATATAAGAACAGTCTGAAGGAGTACCATGGGAGGATTAACAAGGTGAAAGGATTATTCTTCAAAGAGAGGATTGAATCTGCTGAAAATTCCTCAAAGGAGCTCTTCTCCATCTATAAGGAGCTCTCGGCACTCACTAGGACGGAGACCAAAGACCTCGTCTCCACTGATATATGCAAATCTATCGCTGATCACTTTGTAAACCAGGTGGAGCGAATCTATGTGTCGTTCCAGCAGGGGACAGATAACGAAGTATTGGCTAGGGATATTGGCAAAGGGCCGTCTACGACCGCATGTCTTAACCAACTGATAAGATAACTATGAGCATCCAGTCAGGATCCCCTATGGATGTGGCACCCCCTAAAATTCTTAGGCACCATGTTCACCTCCTATGGAGTTATATAGGCAATCTGGCCCTTTTTTCCTTCCAAGAAAGACAAGTGCCTGAGGAATGGAAACTGGCACAGGTAGTCCCGGTCAAAAAAAAGGCTAACCTGAGCATCACTATCTTGGACAATGTCCGGCCCATCTCTCTTTTACCGTTCTGCGCCAAAGTGGTGGAAAAACTGGTCACCAATCAGCTAGTCAAATTCGTACAAGATAACCATCTTTTACATCCCTCCCAATCTGGTTTTAGGGCGAAGCATTCGACAGAAACCGCCCTTCTTTTTTCCACTGAATTACTTCGCCAGAAGGTGGATGAAGGACAGACGGCCACCTTGATATTGCTGGACTTAAGTGCAGAATTTGATACCGTGTCGAACTCTAGACTGCTTGCCCGTCTTAGTGAAATGGGAGTTGCCGGCCCGGCGCATGAATGGATGGTCTCCTTCCTGGAGGGTAGAAAATTCCAAATCCATTGCCCCCCCTTCAGATCCACACCTCGAACTTTATATCAAGGGGTCCCACAGGGTTCCATTTTAAGCCCAGTACTGTTTATTCTATATATGGAACCCATGGCCAGGCTGGTGGAATCTTATGGTGTGGATATCGTATCATATGCGGATGATACGCAGCTGGTGGTTACTCTATCCCACAACCCAGTTGAGACGGCAGACAATTTCTCTGCGTGTCTTGTTGCTTTGGCAAGTTGGATGAAGTGTAACTGCCTTCGCCTAAACGGTAATAAGACTGAACTGCTTGTAATTGTCTCTTCTCCCTCAATCTGATTATCAGCTTGGTGGCCTACTGACCTGGGTCCTACACTCATTCCCTCTGACACTGTGAAGAATTTGGGTGTTCTCTTAGTGTATTCAGGTGCTTAATAAATGTTTTTATTATTATTATTATTATTAAACACAGATGGAAAGGCAGGCACCATGATAGTACCTGAGTCAAATTTTGACCTTGGAGTCCACCCAGTTCTGTTTAGTGTGCAATTGTGCATTTTAGAGAGGGAATATAGTGCCTCATTATGATGGAGGATTTTCCGCCTCCTCTGGGCCTGCGGAAGCCACCTCCGGCCCGGAGGAGGCGGAAAATCCTCTGCGGACTCACCAAAGACCCACCGCTGCATTATGATGGCTGGTGGGTCTTGGTTTCTGTCCGCTGCTTTTCCGCCACGGTCGGATTACAACCGCGGCGAAAAAGCTTTCATTTGGCTGGCAGTGTCTATCAGACACCGCCAGCCAAATTAGGAAGCATTTGTAAACATGCTTTTCCGCGGCGGTTTTTCCGCCGTGGAAAAGCATGTGTACTTTTGATTTTGGGGGCCCGCAGGGTGTTGGCGGGTGCACATGGGGGGTACCTATGGTACCCCCCAGCATTTACATGCACTAAGCGGCAGGCACCGTGCGGTGCCTGGCGCTTTGTGCATGTAAATGTTAAACATGCACTTTTTACATTGCGGCAGGTGCTGCTTGAAGCAGCACCCGCCGCAATGTTAAATATCCAGGATGTGGCAGTCACATCTTAATCGCACATGAGGGAACGCCGCAGCCCATGCGGTCGTTCCCTCATCCTCTGGGTCCGCGATCCTATTGAGGCCCATAGTTAGTAATTGGCAAAGTGAAAAGTAAACATTGGGCTGGTAAGTCCGATATTTGGAAATTGAAGATTTTATTTCCATAATTCAACATGTACATTTCTTGTTCAGGTATTTGCACATTTAGGCCCAGTTTTACAAACACTTTGCATTGGGTTTGGAATTTGGATTACTTGTTTAGCAGTAGCTTGATGCGAAATATTGTTGTGGGCTTTACACTAAAGTTGAACGAAATCGCATTTTGTACTGGATTGTCACCCAAAGTAACGCAAAGCTGAGCAATGCTCTTCCTTACACTACTTTGTATCAAGGGGTGTTCTTGGGTGGTGCACGGACATTGTAAATAGGGATTTATGCGAAAATACATTGCCCCTCCAGGCAGAGACTTATAGAGGATGAATGTTTTCATTTCTCCTTGTTTTTCCAACTTTCATGTGTGCTGCATTGTACAGCACACATACAAAGATGAAAACGGCATATTGCGAAACAGTAAACAAAAAGCACAGTATTTAGATATGGAGCTGTTTTTCGCTCTTCCTTCATGCAAAGCAGCGCAGCACCTTTATTTAAAGTGCATTAAATACTTGGCTACATAGCGCACCCTTGAGACACAGGTCCAGCTCTGCTCTTACTGAGGGCTCATGCCCATGAATACCAGGTAGCATTGGCTGTCAGATCTAATTGGTCTGTACTATTTTGGCTCAGTTTAAGACATTCCTTATAAAGAGGGATTGTAATACAATTTAACTACTATAGAGCATGTCATGTAACTGAGTCCGAGAGGCCGCTAGCTATTTTAAGGCTCAGACAATAATCTTCCTTGGCTACATTAGTTACTCCTCTATGACCTTGCCTTTCATTCATATCTCTGCATACCTCGCTCCATTAGCATCACTGCCACCCCAAGCCCCGTCCTTATTTGGTATTGGGAACAACTAAATCTCATCTTCTGTTACTACCCATACAACCAGCTCTGAAGTGTTGAAACTTTCAGAGAAGATATTCAGTCTTATTCTGTAAATTTAGCTGCACACTAAACCTTATGCTTCAGATCCCTTATCTGATTTGTTTCAAGATGTTTTGTCTGCTTCTTTCTGCAGTCACAAGTTTAAGCTTCGTGCACACTCCATTAACATCTTTCTTCTTTCTTGAATTCTAATATTTATTGGATATTTGTGCATCCTATTCGTCTTGGTATGGCTTCCATTCCACATGTGATGTTTTAAGATACTCCCTAATTTTTGACAAGCAGCTGTGGGATAGATAATATTTTTTGCAGTCTTCCACATAACTATTGATCTCACCAGCATTTTGGCAAGTTCTCTTTCATAAAGCCAGATATAAATTCGTTAATTCTTGGCAGTCCTTCAATTTTCAGATTTTATCTAGGTAGACTTCAAGGAGATTCTCTGAGACATGTCCTGTTATATCTAAATTGAAAGCATTTCCAAGACTCACAAAGATTGTTGTTTTCGTACACACAGACTCTCATACCTCCCCACCTTGTTCCTGTAAACTGACCTGTATTCTGTTTGTGTTGTGGTCTGCTGTGCAATAACGTCATCCCCACTTATGTCCAAATTCGAGGTAACGCTTGATCCAGCACAGTAGTTGGTATTTGGTCATTTTTCTCTAATGGCTTCTTTATGGAGGCCCAGTTGCATCTTCTAATCATTATATTTTGATGGTGATGCTCTGTCCACAAGTTCTTCTGTATTTTATTTGCTGTCTGGATGACTGCATATTGCATTTATTTCATTTTGGGGGTAACATACTTGATAGTTGACCTTCCCATGGCTCATGCCCCATGATACCAGAACTAGTACAGACAGTGTCTGGGGTATCAAGGGAAAACCCAGGGGAAGCAGTTTCGAACCCATATTGACATCCATGACATATTTCTGAACACTCACTACCAAAGGATAGCCATGCCTTAATTTATCACAATAAAAAAGTAGACCAAGGCTAGTAAAACAGGTGTTAAATTCAGTAAAGAGAAACATTTGCAAATAGAGTATGTGCTTGTAGCAAAGTGGGTTCTGGGCTGGTTCAATTTAACTTCTGTACTTTTTGCTTTTTAGATGACATGGATTATGGACATCTGACATGGGTGGGTCTCACTATCTGAGTGTCATCCATTGTAAGATCTGTTATAATGGATTGGAAGTGCTAACCACCATTGTCCAGCTTTTACGATAAGTTCTCCAGCTGTGCAGCTAGGGTAATAGGCTCCCAGCTGGTTGCACATAAACACAAGTGTGCTCTCAAGAGCAGGTTCAATATATGAGACTTCCATCTATCTCATTCCTGTATCTGCACACAGTTAACCTGTCGCAGAAGGGACCTTTCAGGGATTTGTGCTTACCTGCATTAATAGTGTGAAGAGTTGCGTCTGGCATGATTACTGAAAAGTCTGTGTGCTTCATTTTATTATGCACTAAGGAAAAAAATGTACATCAAACTACAGTTGAAATACTATGGGACTTAGAAAGTAGTGTAATGCACTGATCATGCGGTAAAAATGGATCGTATGTCTCGTTTACAATAGTTATAGTCCTTCTTGCACTTGAGGATTTGCACTATTTCTCTGACTCAGCTTCTTTTTTTATTTTTTTAATTGAACTTTTAACCCCATTTTCTCCCTGGTACGTTAGGAAACGTACAGCTTATTTTACATTATTATAGTACACATCAGACCCAGAGGGAGAAACAAACAACAACAAAAAAACAAAAAAAAGTCAAAAAAGCAAATAAAGAAAAAACTACATTAAACAATAACAATATATAACAACATAATGTTTCTCGAATAAGCCCTCCCTCCCTAGCCTAAATAAAGCACTTACATTTCAATTGTTTTAGGCACCCCGGTTTACTCTCCCCCGCAATTACGAAATCCAGTCGAGAATAGGGGACCGCATTTTTGCTCCCAGCCTTCTCTTCCTTCTCCCTTTTGTTCCATAAATGGACGATTCAAGATTATACATGGCCAACAATCTTGCTCGCCAATTCAAAAAGGTGGGAGGATCAGAACTGATCCACTCATTGGTGATACATGCCCGAACCACTGCCATCATAATAAACAAAAGTGTGATTGCCGCTTCATTCCTTAAATTAGCCACAGAGTCCGAGCCTACCCCTATAATCACCATATTCCTTGTAATCACTGTAGGGGTTCGAAATATAATATTTAAAAACCCCTCCAATTCCTGAAAACATTTTGGACATGAAAAAAACATATGGATTGAGTCAGCCGCAAACAATCCACATCGGTTACAATAAACCCCACCGAGAAACCTTCCTAGGAGAGTAATATAGATCATACAAGGCCAGCTTCTAATTAAAGTCCAGGCCTTTGTTTCTCCTACTGGGCCATGTTAATTACTCTGTTGGCCAGCTGGAGGAGGATCAGATCCTCTTTACACAGAGCCAGTGCTTGGGCTTCTTCCTGGGAATAAGTGAGGATGAAACAGTATTTGCTAATTTGTTTTCAAAATTCACTTGGCTTAATAAGGCTCCTCCAATAGAAACAAAGGGGGACATCCAAACCTCTGGAGCCAAAGGAAGTAGGGGCTCCCCTATGAAGTTGTAAAGTAAAGGGTCAGGTAGCTGTGCCAGTAAGGGGGTGTAGTTTAAAGCTTTCAAGCAGGTCCAAGATGCTGTGCATGAGAGTTGGGACAATCTGAATGCTGAGATGTAATCCCAGGATTGAACAGAGGTGCCTACCTTCTGAAAATATGTTCCTCCACTTGAAAACCTCCACACAGAAGAAAAGTAACAGAGAGGATGGCTTTTGCAGGACAGTGAAGAAGACCAGAACCTTGTCTCTGATGCTAGAGCACCCTGTGCTTTACCTGGTTGAGACTCTGTGAACTCAAGGACCAGAAATGCTGACCCTTTTGCTTCCTCTGATGGACAGTAGAGGGACGGACCTGCTGGGGGAGTATGGAGATAATGGGTTCTCCTGTAACTTGTTAGAACTGGACTCACACAGAGGTCATTCTCAGCACAGCATCTGACTTCTGCTATCACATAGGTGCCCTTCATTTGGTCATGGAGGCTATGGAATCTGAACAGTGCAGAAATGGTGCATATTCTGTCTCGAGGGGTGTGGCTGCAGCTGGGTGTGATCCCAAGCTGAGGTGAACATCAGGCAGTGGAGAGAAGACAGTTGCTAAAGAGGGAGAGCCAAGATCCAGTCCTCTAGAGTACAACGAAATGAAGAGATCAAGAGGCCTGATGACACTCCTCCTGGGGGCTAGGCTGGGCAACCAGGAGCAAATGACTCGAAACTATTCAAAACATCCCATCAGGGGCTGAAGAAAAGCTGAAAGAAGCTTGGCAAACGTGGGGTACAGGTTCAGACTTAGAAAGTGTGAAGACCTGCTATTAGTAGTTCCCTTAATTCTTAGGTCCCAAAGCTCAAGGGTTTGTTGCAAGAAAGAAGGGTTCCATGAATGCTGGAAATGGGGCATTCATGGGCTCCTCTCCTAACAATTTCATTCACTAAGGGGTGAAAAGTCTGTCTGGGAATAGATTTAACAGAACAAAATCAGTACCTCTGTACTCTTCTTGTATCCATCCTTGGGGCTCACCAGGGACTGAATTGAAGCTGGGAAGCTCCTGGCTTCACCACACACACATCCAAAGAAAGTCAGGAAGTAGTGAAGAAAAGCCATTCATAATGTATTCATGCCTGGGGTTATGGAGCACACAGAAAATCCTCTATGGTGCTACAAACTGTGCCTAATTATTTTTTGTTGTTGCCTCAAGAACAGCTGAGTCACCACCAATGTTAATCAGAGTGTTTATAGAGGTGCCATGCATAGGACAGTTCCTGCAGCAGCCCCGCCAGAGATTCTATTTCTGTCACCCTTTGGCTCTGGAGTGGTTACATTGATGACCCCCACTATTGTTTTTCTAGTATTTTAAACACTCCTGCAACAGCATTTGCTCAGAGGCCCTGGAATGGAAAAACCCCTGTTGGTGAGTTCAAAGGCTGAAATTATTGCATGCTAAAAGGAGTCAAGAGGCTCATTCACACATTCTTTTAAATTGGAATGTGAAATTAACAATGGCAACGTTGACAGCGGAGGTGTGCCGCCGGAATATCGAGATGGGAATGCCTATGTGAGGAAATATGGTGACCAGATTATCGGGACTGAAATATCGAAAGCTGAGTGAGCATAGAATGTCTGTACCTAACTAAACATACATGCAACTTGATGACTAACATACTGTCAAAGAGCACAGATGTGTAGTTAAGAATACAAAATCTACCCTTTCTCTCTTTGCACTAACCTTTCAATATTTTGACCATCAATTTTCTGATACCGCAGTATTCCTATGCATGATATACTGTAGTATAATTACAGTGAACCATTTTAAGTCATAACAACGTTCATGGGAATGCTTCATGGAATATAAAAAAAAAAACTTAGAATGATATCTTTTATTGATGTTTATTGAAATAATTTTAAATGCTTTTTTGACAATCAAAAACTTAACAGTGAGTCCATATATGCCTTGATGTGTTTTATTTTACGATGGTACCATCCTTGATGATTTTAATGTTGTTGCTTTGGTCTGGTGTGACATATATGTCTTAAAAAACAGTACACCTGCATTTTAATAGCACAGGAGGGTTTCACATTGAGCTTTCAACCTGCCATCATTTACATATTTGTAAATAATGTGCAGCATTGAGTACTGTTTGTGTAATAATGTTCTTTTCCTTTTTCAAAATTAAAGCCCTGTCTGGACAAAGATTTATTAAGTGTCATTTGTAAAGATACTACTCGTAAATCGCTTTGTGAATACGAAACAATTGTAAACTTACACAAAAGTGTATGTTTACCTTTGTGAATTAGGTCTAGTGTGTTTAATCATTTGTTGTGTCCTGTACAGGTTGTATGCCACTCATTAAATTCCTCTCACTCTTCTATCTCATCATGCTCTACTCTACCTCATTTACAATTTGGTGCTTGCAGGAAGGAGCTGAGTGGTGGGTGATTCAGGTGAAGATATGGCAGGAGTGGGCAAGTTTGTGTAATCACCTGCGATCAGAGTCTGAAAATGATAATCCGACCCCTCAACACTACACCACCCACCACATTCTCACATGATAGCACAGAACAAAATGGGCCGACAGGACAAGAGACAGTCGGGAGCTGCTGAACCTCTTAACCACTAAATTCTAATTATTTTTTTTCTAAACATAAAACACCTATAAATACAGCATGTCAAGTATTAGGATGCAAGAAAGCACACATTTGCTAAATTAATGGACATAATGGTTTGTATATCTGAAGTTACAGGCTACAACTTGGATGAAAAGTGAGAAAATAAGGAGTGCCAAATTTGGTTCTACCCAGGGCGCAATCTGAGCAAAGGCCGTCCCTGCCTGAAGTCCAAGGCCCTGATTCACAAAGGCAAGCTTAGAGATGAAGTCTAGGTTTATCTTTCTGAATCGGGTCCACTGTGGATAAGCCTATGTGTTTGGGGGACAGGAATAAGGACACAGGGTAAAGGGTTTGGCAATTAGTGTTAATAGTTTAGGCTATGGGGATTAATGGTTACATTGTTACAGGTATAAGATTGAATGCTTGGGTAGATGTTTTGAGAGAATAGACTCTATGATATAAGGTAAAGGGTATTGGGATTAAGTCTACATGGTTTAAGTGCGTATTTGTAAATGAAGCATGTTTAAGAATATAGTGACAAGAGGTTGGAGTATTCCTTTAAGTTCTTGGGGTCTATGGATAAAAACTTGAGGGGTTGGAGTAAAGGGCTAAGAGTTACTGTCTGTTGGTATAAGGGTCAAGGCACTAGGGAATATGGGTTACGAGGTAGATGGTTGTGTTATATATTTAAGGCATTGAGGGTAGCTAGGGTTACTGGATAAAGAGTAAAGTGCAAAGGAATATGGAATTCAATTAAATGGTTAAAGGCTTTCAGTAAAAGGCTAGTTGGGACATGGGTACATGGTACTCATGGTCTGTAGTATATAACTAAAGGTTTTGGTAAAAAGGCCTCGGGTAATTGGTAATAGGTTAAACCCTGATATTGCTTTTGTTAATGTCACAGGGTGCTGATAGATGTTCCAGGTATTTTAAGCACAGAAATACCTGTAGCGCTGAATGTGTTCAATTAAATTAAAAAAGGAATAGTTCCCTGAGCAATTACAAATTATTTATATTACATAATTAAATTCCAAGATGTTGTTCCATATGCATTGATGACATCAAATGTTAGTCAATGATTTTTGTTCTTATGTCTTGCACTCTCAAGAAGACTTGTTAGTACACAATTCAGTTTCTTTGATGACACAGCCAACAGCCAACATGTGTTTCGTCATTAGGAGAATTTTGTTCTTGATAAATATAACAGTTGCAAGTTGCAAATGTGAATTGACAACGTGAGGCGGTCGTTGTTTGGGTTCCCTTTGATGCAGCTCCTATAAAATTTGCCTCTGATATTTAAAACCATTGGACCATGCACAGAAGATACCTCACTGCCTACCAGTAGAAATTGTGTTAAATTAAATAGTTGTTGTTGGTTTTCACAGTAACACTAGGTTTATTTTTGTAAACACACTTTATTTGAATTCATGAAAATTAGTAATTATGAAATTAGAAATGCAAAGAGGAAAATTATGCTATGTTTCAGTAAAAGAAAAAATATCAGGAGTGCTTGGTTGGCAACTCTGAAGGGACTTGCCATAAAACACACCGGCCCTCAAAATCCTAATTTCTGCAAAGTGTAAGACACCATTCTTGTTGCATTCTACCTATATCCTACATCATGCTAGGGTTAACATCACATGGTCATAGAACTTGGTCAATGTGCAATTTGATATGTTTAATACATTTCTGTTGAAGATGTGTTGCCTGCAAGCTCCAGACCATATGGAACACCGCAGCCAGACTTGTACTTGGCATCCCTTGACACAAACACATCACTCAACACTTGCGGAACCCCCACTGGCTCCCCATCAAGAAGAGATTAAATTTCAAGATACTCTGCCAAGCCTAAAAATGCCTCCACAACACTGGACCCTAATACCTCAACAAAAGAGTCTCCTTACATCTACCCAAAAGAAACCTGTGTTCTCTCGACCTTGCCTTCGCCGAAATCCTGCGCATCCCCAGAGCCAGAACAGGTGGAAGAGCCTTCATCTACATCACGGTCAAGACCTTGAACGAGCTCCCGACCAACATCAGACGCGCCCCCTCCCTAAACATCTTTAAGATGACACTCAAGACATGGCTCTTCAAATGAATGGAGCTGCTACTTCCACCCTCACTAGCATCTTAAGACCCTTACAAGTGAGTAATGTGATTACAATTCCCTGATTGAGTGATTGAACTTTGTCTTGCATGTTCCATCCTATTCCGGATGCCTTCCTTTAATTGAGGAACTTTATTTGCAGCAAGAGTTATTCCCACCCATAACCACTGTGATTTATTTACTATTTGCCCTCTGGTCCTGCTACATTTACCTATTTCCGCTGATCTCATGATGAAGAACTTTTCATTTTACACAGATGCATTTACTATTTTAATTGTTTAGGAACTATTCAATTTCCAATCATCAGATGTTCAAAGTCTCTCCATCCTGATGATGACCCACAGATTTATCCATGGGGATTGAAACATTGTCATACAAATCAGTGTATTTTGCCTATGTGCACCAATCTCATTATTGACTATCCGTCTGATTAAACAACATTTTTATTTAGAGTTTCTTGTTATCACTTGTGCACATTATCTAAGTGCTTGTTTACCTTGCTTTCACCTTTTCAACCAGCAGTTATCTAAGCAATCCATTGTTAACACTTGGTTGTTGACTGAACTGTTGTATATACTGTGATTATGTGCTTACAAACAACTTCTTCAATTATCATCATCTCGGCAAAATCTAGTTGTAACGTTAGACTGATCTTTTCGAAACTCGACTTGCAAGATGGAATTGTTTACAGAATAGTGTGTTTTGTTCTTTTGATGTTAGTATGTATCACTTCGTTCAAAGAAGTTTAGTCTTGTGCTTACTTTTGGTGAACCCTTGAAACATGTTATATTAAATCTGACCAATAAGTATAAACAGGACTGTGCCCTTGTGGTAATTATTACCTTCAATAATACAATTCAATTCAATTCAAAAGACCTTTATTCGAATTTCGTAAAATTCATAAAAGTACACAATAAAAACATTCATTTGTGAAATAAAAACAAGTATAGAATCATAAGTTAAAAACTGTAGCATTTCTCATGAGGCAAGTAAACAATTTAAGAAGGGCTTTCCATAGTTTTACGTGCATATGTTATAGTTGTCAAAAAAGTGCTAGTGCGGAAAATTAATTCATCTGTATCCAGGGACAATAACATTGAATAAGATTCCCCTAATGAAAGAGGTCTGTGTTTTCTAAAATACGGAAATAAAAACCAGTTGATATATTTTAAATAAAATTTGCAGAAGAATAGAAAGTGCAAATCATTCTGTTTACTAATACCATCACATGGGCATGGGTTGTAATCATTTATATGGTGATAGCCCTGGGGAAATCCCAATAAAGTTTTTATAGAACCTGCCCTTAATCGGAACAGTAATGATCTTTCCCAGTTCGTCATGGGTAAAGTGAGGTATTGTGCAAGATTATTCCTAATTAAATCATTTTTCTGATAAAGCACAACAGTTGATTTGAGTAATTCTTTTTCCATTCGTTCTGAACTATCTATGCTCTGCATAGGTATAGATAAAGTAGAAAGTGTGGCCTCTTCTATAGTTATCGATATTGTCGATATTGTGGCATGACTTTGTGCAGGTATTTCCCAAGTAACGGTGTCTGACACCAAGGGGGAAAGTTTCTCAATATCGGCACTTAAGTCTCGCTGTTCATCACTACTCCCCTTTGTCCCCAGTCAATCCTGTTCATCTAGATGTGAGAAAGCATACTCAAATCGATTGTAAGTTGGTATGTTGTATATAGGCCTCAACTCATTATACCCTGGGTTGGAATTTACATTAGGGCTGAAGTGTGGCCTGTCACTATAGTTGTACCGTGGCATAAAAGGAGGATGTGAGTATGTCATTGGATATCCCGTTGATTTTGTTTGGTAACACTGGGCTTGAATATTCATAGGATTGAGATCTTGGTTTGGTTGATAACATGGATAAAAATTCCTGAGTCCAAGATTTCGATCCTGAGAATGTACAGCTGGTTTAAACATAGAATCAGAAGCTGGGGCTAGATGTCTATAGACATAACCCAAGGGGAGCAGGGTCGTATTACATTCCCAGGGTGAAGGTAGTGGTGCATTAGCAAGGGTTTTTTGGGCCCATTGTGGGGACCTGAAATTGATGACGTCACAGTCTCCCTCAAGCTTCTTTCTCAATTGACCTACCCACCCAACTCTTTGTATTTGGATAATCTCCCTTGCTCCTTCCATTGGGAAATTACAATTATTGGATAGCCAGTGGAGAATCCTATTATTGAGGGTTGTGTGACTTTATTCTTGTTCATTCTTTAATTTAGGAACATTTACCAAAATCAGCACGTATGCCCCCAATTCAGGAGGGAGATTGATGCGAGAAGGCATCTTCTTTCTAGGATTCAATAAATTGGATTCAGATTCAGTTATGGGGCAGTTTCTGTTGAAGATGTGTTGCCTGCAAGCTCCAGACCATATGGAACACCGCAGCCAGACTTGTACTTGGCATCCCTTGACACAAACACATCACTCAACACTTGCGGAACCCCCACTGGCTCCCCATCAAGAAGAGATTAAATTTCAAGATACTCTGCCAAGCCTAAAAATGCCTCCACAACACTGGACCCTAATACCTCAACAAAAGAGTCTCCTTACATCTACCCAAAAGAAACCTGTGTTCTCTCGACCTTGCCTTCGCCGAAATCCTGCGCATCCCCAGAGCCAGAACAGGTGGAAGAGCCTTCATCTACATCACGGTCAAGACCTTGAACGAGCTCCCGACCAACATCAGACGCGCCCCCTCCCTAAACATCTTTAAGATGACACTCAAGACATGGCTCTTCAAATGAATGGAGCTGCTACTTCCACCCTCACTAGCATCTTAAGACCCTTACAAGTGAGTAATGTGATTACAATTCCCTGATTGAGTGATTGAACTTTGTCTTGCATGTTCCATCCTATTCCGGATGCCTTCCTTTAATTGAGGAACTTTATTTGCAGCAAGAGTTATTCCCACCCATAACCACTGTGATTTATTTACTATTTGCCCTCTGGTCCTGCTACATTTACCTATTTCCGCTGATCTCATGATGAAGAACTTTTCATTTTACACAGATGCATTTACTATTTTAATTGTTTAGGAACTATTCAATTTCCAATCATCAGATGTTCAAAGTCTCTCCATCCTGATGATGACCCACAGATTTATCCATGGGGATTGAAACATTGTCATACAAATCAGTGTATTTTGCCTATGTGCACCAATCTCATTATTGACTATCCGTCTGATTAAACAACATTTTTATTTAGAGTTTCTTGTTATCACTTGTGCACATTATCTAAGTGCTTGTTTACCTTGCTTTCACCTTTTCAACCAGCAGTTATCTAAGCAATCCATTGTTAACACTTGGTTGTTGACTGAACTGTTGTATATACTGTGATTATGTGCTTACAAACAACTTCTTCAATTATCATCATCTCTGCAAAATCTAGTTGTAACGTTAGACTGATCTTTTCGAAACTCGACTTGCAAGATGGAATTGTTTACAGAATAGTGTGTTTTGTTCTTTTGATGTTAGTATGTATCACTTCGTTCAAAGAAGTTTAGTCTTGTGCTTACTTTTGGTGAACCCTTGAAACATGTTATATTAAATCTGACCAATAAGTATAAACAGGACTGTGCCCTTGTGGTAATTATTACCTTCAATAATACAATTCAATTCAATTCAAAAGACCTTTATTCGAATTTCGTAAAATTCATAAAAGTACACAATAAAAACATTCATTTGTGAAATAAAAACAAGTATAGAATCATAAGTTAAAAACTGTAGCATTTCTCATGAGGCAAGTAAACAATTTAAGAAGGGCTTTCCATAGTTTTACGTGCATATGTTATAGTTGTCAAAAAAGTGCTAGTGCGGAAAATTAATTCATCTGTATCCAGGGACAATAACATTGAATAAGATTCCCCTAATGAAAGAGGTCTGTGTTTTCTAAAATACGGAAATAAAAACCAGTTGATATATTTTAAATAAAATTTGCAGAAGAATAGAAAGTGCAAATCATTCTGTTTACTAATACCATCACATGGGCATGGGTTGTAATCATTTATATGGTGATAGCCCTGGGGAAATCCCAATAAAGTTTTTATAGAACCTGCCCTTAATCGGAACAGTAATGATCTTTCCCAGTTCGTCATGGGTGAAGTGAGGTATTGTGCAAGATTATTCCTAATTAAATCATTTTTCTGATAAAGCACAACAGTTGATTTGAGTAATTCTTTTTCCATTCGTTCTGAACTATCTATGCTCTGCATAGGTATAGATAAAGTAGAAAGTGTGGCCTCTTCTATAGTTATCGATATTGTCGATATTGTGGCATGACTTTGTGCAGGTATTTCCCAAGTAACGGTGTCTGACACCAAGGGGGAAAGTTTCTCAATATCGGCACTTAAGTCTCGCTGTTCATCACTACTCCCCTTTGTCCCCAGTCAATCCTGTTCATCTAGATGTGAGAAAGCATACTCAAATCGATTGTAAGTTGGTATGTTGTATATAGGCCTCAACTCATTATACCCTGGGTTGGAATTTACATTAGGGCTGAAGTGTGGCCTGTCACTATAGTTGTACCGTGGCATAAAAGGAGGATGTGAGTATGTCATTGGATATCCCGTTGATTTTGTTTGGTAACACTGGGCTTGAATATTCATAGGATTGAGATCTTGGTTTGGTTGATAACATGGATAAAAATTCCTGAGTCCAAGATTTCGATCCTGAGAATGTACAGCTGGTTTAAACATAGAATCAGAAGCTGGGGCTAGATGTCTATAGACATAACCCAAGGGGAGCAGGGTCGTATTACATTCCCAGGGTGAAGGTAGTGGTGCATTAGCAAGGGTTTTTTGGGCCCATTGTGGGGACCTGAAATTGATGACGTCACAGTCTCCCTCAAGCTTCTTTCTCAATTGACCTACCCACCCAACTCTTTGTATTTGGATAATCTCCCTTGCTCCTTCCATTGGGAAATTACAATTATTGGATAGCCAGTGGAGAATCCTATTATTGAGGGTTGTGTGACTTTATTCTTGTTCATTCTTTAATTTAGGAACATTTACCAAAATCAGCACGTATGCCCCCAATTCAGGAGGGAGATTGATGCGAGAAGGCATCTTCTTTCTAGGATTCAATAAATTGGATTCAGATTCAGTTATGGGGCAGTTTTGGGGGTTGCTCTTAGATTGGTGGGTTGGGGCCCTTACACCGTTATCGGTGTTAGGGTCCGTCCTTAACACACTTACTGTTTTAGTTAAATTCTTATTTGAATTAAGGACCTGTTTTTTGGGGGGGTTGGGTATTACTAGTGCTGGGTGTGGGCACAGTTGGGGTGGGTTTATTGTGGCCCACCGTTTTTAAGTTGGTATTATTGTTGGGGACACTAGTTTTGCCCTTAGAGGAGCCTGATGTCCCATTATCAGCTTTATTAATGGGAGTCTGCCCTATACCCAATTTTGATACAGAATCGTCCAACACTTTCAGCTTTTTGTCCAAGTTTAAAATTTGTTGGCTAATTGGACCTAATAGCGTGGACAATAGCGTCTCCATCCTCCCCCAAAATGCCTCATTCCCTGGTACTGCAGTAGCTTCTGTAGGTAAAGGTTTAGCTGCCATAATTTCATCTTTCCCCCTGATCTTTTCCAGTTCTACTGGGGCAGGGGCCCTCCGGTTGCGCTTGCGTCCTCCTTTGTTTCTGTGTGTTTTTAATGGGGACTCAGGGTTTAGATGCTTCGTTTTCCTCTTGGCTTTTTGGCCCCTGGTTCGTGCGGGAATACTATCACTTTTGTCTACCTCAGTGATTGATATATCAAAGTCCACCTGTGATTCAGTGTTGTTTACACAAGGTTGGTCATCAACCAGTACTGCACAGGAGTCTTGGCTGATATTTATATCAGCCCTGAGCAGAGTAGGAGTAGAAGATAATCTGCTACCGGGGGTGCGTTGTGAAACTGGAGCAATGTCCGTGATTATGCAGTTCTCATTTGCATCTATCCCTGGGAGTCCTGCATAAGAAGCAGCAAGTAGTGAGTCCGTAGAATTATCATGATTCAATAGAAGAGGGGGCAAAGTAGATGGAAGTGAGAAGCGCCTTTCTGTGTTCTGAATAGCGTTCGCGACAACATCAATTGTTTTTTGAAGCATTTTGTCGATTGCAGTCAATGTTGGTCGCGGAGTGGTAGTAACCAATGGGTGGGCCGATTTAAGAGTCTTTTGACCAAGTTGCAGGTGCGATTTTGGGCACAATTATAATCAGAATGTAAAATGCTTTGTCACTGACCTTGCATATGGTCCACAGAAATGGAATAGGATAGCCAAAAGGGGGGTGGCCCAGCCCAGCATCCTTCGGCCTCTGACGGCCTAAGACGGCCCCACCCTTGTCCCGGGCTTCTCCCGCGCTCGACTCGCGGGTGCGAGGGGTGTTCCGTACTTTATTGCACCTCCGGGCGCTCCTGTGGCATCACTCCCGCTCCTGCAGCCGCCGGGGCACCTGGGATGTGAAGTCCCAGCCCTAGCGGCGTCCTCAGTGTAGCGGTGTTGGCCGTTTCCCTCACGGCGTTATGGGAATGGATGCTGGGGCGCTGAAGTTAGCCCAAGGGTCGCTGGCCGTTCACCTCACGGCGGCTGGCAAGTCCACCAGGGAGCTCAGGGCGCTCTGTGCTTTATTGCGCCTCCGGGCGCTCCTGTGGTGTCACTCCCGCGCCTGCAGCTGCCGGGGCACCTGGGATGTGAAGTCCCAGCCCTCCCGGCGTCCTCAGTGTAGCGGTGTTGGCCGTTTCCCTCATGGCGTTCTGGGAATGGATGCTGGGGTGCTAAAGTTAGCCCAATGGTCATTGGCCGTTCACCTCACGGCGTCTGGTAAGTCCCCCAATTATTTGTTTATTTCACACAAGTGTTTAAACCATTAACACAAACTGGTGTTTTTTAAATCATTGCTATATTTATATCACTAGCAGCCCGTCCCGACGTTGTCCGGGTAGGCTTTGCGAGGTGAAATGTATTCACCAGCATTGCGCAACCCGGACACGGGCAGCTCCTTTCTGTGTTTTATCAATCAGCCCATTTTGCCCACTTGCCCTCATAGTACTTGGCCTTCTGTTGTGAGAGCCTGCGCACCTTACCCCCTAGCCCCCCCAATCTCCTGTAGTCACCAACATTGCGCAACCCGGACACGGCCAGCTCCTTTCTGTGTATTCCCCTCAAAGTACTTGCCCTTCTGTTGTGAGAGCCTGCGCACCTTCCCCCCCAATCTCCTAAGCCCAGTCACCTTAACCTCACACTATCACTGGAGTACACTCACTTCCACGCTCCTCCACAGTGAACCGTGTGTCGGTTCACACTATCACTTGAGTACACTTACTTCCGCTCTCCTCCCCACGCTCCTGACCGTAGGCTGAACACCGCCTTACTTTTCTTCTTTATGGCTGCACTTTCGCCGCTCCTCCCCACGGCTCCAGTGGCGCACATTGCAGTGACCCGGGTGTTGGTTGCACTTTCGTCGCTCCTCCCCACGGCTCCAGGAATGCCATTGCAGTGACCCTGGTGTTGGTTGCACTTTCGCCGCTCCTCCCCACGGCTCCAGTGGTGCACATTGCAGTGAACCAAGTGTCGGTTCCGCGCTCCTCCTTGCGTCACGCCCACACGCTATCGCGTTGTATGCACCAAACGCCGCGTTATGCACCCATGACGCTGACGCTGAACGCCGCGATCAATCACTGTACGCCTACGCCTAAGGACTACTTTTTCCCTAACGTTCTTTCCCCCCCTAATGTATATGGTGTGGTGATTTATAGCCTATGTCCATCTCCTGGACCTACCCTTTCCAACACTGTATTGGGTGTTGTGATTGGTGGTGTACTTCTGGAGTTTACCTGGCCCAAAGGTTCCCAGTTCTCTCTTTATAATAGTAGTATAGATAATGCAATGTAAATCTAGTATACTTATAAAGCGCACAGCTGCCCCAGCAACAGGGCGTCCCAGTGCTGTATAATGCTGTGGAACCCTTCCTGACTCTCCCTGTGAGATGCCTCTCCTGGGTACCCCCAAGGTGAAGCCAGGCATCCCAGTGTTGGTGGGGCTGTTGTGGAGATTAAGCAAGATATTGCCCAGAGTTGCAGCGTGGGACGCATGATTAGAGTAGGCGCCGAGGCGGGAATTATCAAGTCCGCGGACATTGAGCCCAAGACCCTGCCACGTCGGGACTTGAACCCTGGTCCCGGGCCTGATGTCTGCTTCAGAGTCGGCCGTTCTAACCAGTGAGCTACACTTCTCCAATGTTCAATGGAAATTAGATTTCACATAAATAACAACCATTATCATGATAACTTCCATAAATCCTATTCCACCATTATATTTTTCAGTGTGCATAATTTCTCATTAATTCCAAACATGTCCTGTTACACTCAACAAAAAATGAAAATCAGCCCAATGCATTTCGGGACCAAGATGTCCCTTTGTCAGGGTCAAATCTGTAGCAAACAAATAAAATATACATGTTGTTATGTCTTAGCATTTGGAAAACCATAAATCAACAACAGATCATTTCAAAGTATTAAGAGTGCACCAATGTGTTGCTATACCAATATACACCTTTGTGTCAGATAAGTGAGAAATTCAAGCCAAGGTGGGGTGCCCTATGTGTATGCCAGAATGACAGTGTGGCTGGGGGTACTTATGCTGAATATGTGAGTCTAGTCGAAACGCTTACCAGTTGACCTTTCAATATATAACCCCAGTTCCCTTTGTGGTTGTAACCCGTGGTCAAAGAACATCAGACCTGTGATCAAAAACGTGTGTTGAATATATGTCGGGTCAATTCACGAAATGACACAAATGCCCAAGATAGGCTCTTACCAATGTCGAGTGGTTAAAGGGAACAAACGCCTGTATCCTGAAACAATAATAATGGGCAAAAATATAATATCGGCGTTTAAGCAAAAGGAAGGCGAGAAATATAAACATGTGACAGGCCGTCACTTACCAAATCGTGTAGATTCACGTTCCTCACTCCGAGTTCTTGTGTTCACAGGAGCTGTGTAATAGTAATTAGTGCGTGAGTCATATGTATTCCAAAGGGCCCATGAGAGGTCCTTTGTAAAAGAATAAAAGCATGCGTGCTTACCAGTGTTGTTCAAAAATACGCCATACGTGTGGTGCTTCCTCAGTTGAATTACGGTGTAAGACTTTGTGTTCAGTGCAGGTAGCCATAAAAATAAGACTAACGTGATAGAAGTCAAAAAAGGACAGTAAATAGTGAAGTGAAGCACTGTGTTCAATAACAATGAACATGAAAATAAGACTCTGACCTATTTATTATGTGTTTTTTTACAGAGATCATGGCAGGGAAACTTTAATGACAAGGGCTCGGAACTCACTGCTTTCTGACAGCCGTAACAATGAGGGAGCAGATTTGCTAAGGACTTGCATTGTCCTTGTGTGATGGAAGTGATCGCAAGGCAATGCGAGTCCTTATCTGGGATTTACTAATCCAAGTAAAGCCACTTTGCATGGCTCTGCATGGTGTGTTAAATACCGAGGGACAGGTGTTCTAAGATTTTGCATCAGGATTGTATCACTTTTTGTGGTGTAGCCTGGTGCAAAATATTTTTGTTTACTAACGAACCATGCAAAGCCACTTTGCCTAATTGCTTTGCGTAGTTTAGTAAATATAAAGTACAGCACAGCTTTCCAAACTTTTCATGTTGGTGACACACCTTTATGTGAAAAAAATTTCAGGGACACTGTAAGGCGAGCAAGCGCAGCCAGCGAGCCCGAACCACCTAAGGGGGTTGCGAGAAATTTTTGAAAACGTAGTGAGCAAATGGTGCATTTCCAAGAAAATTTGAGAAATCAGGAAGGTTAATAAAGCAATTGCTAATCTGGTCTAACAAAGCCAGTTTACTGGCAAAACTGAGTGTAAGCAAGGTTAGGTGTGTGTATGAAACAAGAACATAATCATGCACACATTGACACATGCTCAAGTGATTTACGGCACAACCCTACCCACACACAACCCCACCCACACACAGCCCTACACCCGCAGCCCCACCCACACACACACACCCACACCCACACACACAGCCCCTCCCACACATAACCCCACACCACCACCCACACACACACAATCCCACCCCCCCACACACACCCCCACTTTCAGTGGAGAAAATCAATATAACTGAGAGACACTCAACTGCAGTCCATAAAACCTTTGGGACTGCCCACCTCGACAAGGAACAAGGCTTGTTGTGATGTCACAAGCTGTGATGTTACTTCATGCGATGTCATGCACCATGATGTCACTTGCATACTGCCACCCACACAACCACACACACCCCCACACACACACAACCCCACCCACACGCAACCCCACACCCCACCCCCACACACACCCCCACACACACAGCCCTGCACACACACAGCTCCACACACACACACACACAGACAACCCACACACACACACACACTTTCAGGGGAAAACATCAATATAACTGAGAGACACTCAACAGCAGTCCATACAACTTTTGGGACTGCCCACCTCGACAAGGAACAAGGCCTGTTATGATGTCACAAGCTGTGATGTTACTTTATGCGTTGTCATGCACCATGATGTCACTTGCAAACTGCCACCCACACAACCACACACATACCCACACACACAACCCCACCCACACACACCCCCACACAACCCCACCCCCACGCACAACTCCACCCACACACACAACCCCCCCACACACGCAACTCCACCCACACACACAACCCCACACACACACAACCCCACACCCAACCCTACACACACCCACTCCATACACAACCCCCCACACACACAGTCGAATAGTTTGAGCACGTTATCACCAATTTTTGGCTTATCTCAAAGGCCCAGATTACCGCTATTGTTGCTGTTAATGTCAGAGCAAGTACACTGCCTTAAATAATTGCGCTATGTTAGCTGTGATAGAGTAATGAGCTGAAGAAGTTTATGGAAGATCTACTATCTGCGAGGTAAGGCGCTGATGTTAACAGGCAATCACTGTGTCTGAAGCCATTTCAGCCTGTGTCACTCTACTCTACTTGTTTTCTACGAAAGAAGAGCTAGTCTGTTCTTCCTCACATGGTTCAGAGTATTATTTAGCATATTTAAATAACCTTGCAGAAATCTAAAATGTGTTTGTGATGCGCTCTTTACACTCTTTTCATGGCAAATCTGTGTTCCTATCAAAAATAACGTTCCTTTTACTCCATTCAAAATTAATCGTGCAGGGTGGGATGGGCCTACCACCTCATCTACGCCTATGTTTCTTGCTTTGACTGGCATTTTACTTTTTTGCACTTTCTTTCCACGTGCTATTGGTACTCAGCACAATCAATCATGCTTTAGTCACTGCATTTTGTCCTGGAAGTAATATAAAAATCTATACTGTTTGTATAGCATATACAGTTTCACAAGTTGCCTTTTTGGAGTGCACTCCCAACAAGCCTTTCAGAAGCACAGGAACAGCCTTCGTGAATCACAAATATAATAATAGTCACATGCCTTGCCTGACGCGTTTCAGAGTAAACAACCCTTTCCTCAGAGGCAGCATGCCAAACCATGTTCTTTCTATAATCACTCCAACTAGCATATTCCCTTTAATTTATATCCTGCCCAGCTGGGCCTGAATGAAATGAATCACGGGAGTCGGAGTCCTTGTTTAACCCTCGTGGGTCCAGAAACACAGAACATGATGAAATTTAAACAGCATACTTTTTTTCTTTTATTTAGCATTACTTGCACAAACACGGAAAGTTGTTCCAAAAGTAAAGCGCAGCTTGTAGTTCCAATGCATCATTCAAAATGTTATTGTACAGGATTTGCACAGATTCCTGCAAAGGTGCTCTCCCCGACCAGGCAGGCCGGCTTTTATACAGTTTTACAAGTTGCCTTTTTGGAGTGCACTCCCAACAAGCCTTTCAGAAGCACAGGAACAGCCTTTGTGAAGCACAAATAAAATAATAGTCACATGCCTTGCCTGACGCGTTTCAGAGTAAACAACCCTTTCCTCAGAGGCAGCATATAGCATATACAGCTTAAACTCGGCGGAGGGAGTTTAAAATAGAGATTTAGTGGTTTAAAATGCAAAGATGCCTTTCCCCTTTGGTGCAGAATTAATTGGGGTTACTCTCAGGTAAACCAAAGTGTATTTTCAGTGTGAGATGGATGCCGCCCTTTCCCATGTAGAAACAAAAAGGAAAGCCCCGCCACACAGCTTTCTCTTCAGCATCTTTTGCCTCAAGTCCTATCCGAGGGGCTCCACAAGAGGCCCTTGCTGGCCAGAACACTGGGCATTATACCAGGAGGTTGTCACATAGACGCTGGGCACCTACACCCTTAGAGAAGGGCAAGTCCTGCCATTTCCAAAAGCCACTCATGCATTACTGAGACGAACTTGGATAGAAATGTAAAATAGGAAGCTATTCTCAGGAAATGTGTTACTGTGAGCACACAGGTACCTTAGGATTATCCATGAAAAGTGCATATCGAGCTAAATAAAAAAAGAGGAAAAAATTATGAAATGATATACACAAAACGGTCTAAGCCTCACTACTTACCGACTGAGTGAGTGCCTGGGATGGTGGGGTAGAGGCGGCTCCGATAGCAGTGTCCCAGCAAGGCTGCGCGCTCAGGGCCGTGAGCAGACCTGTAGCACTCCCGGAAGGAGGGAGGGGCAGGGGGGGGGTGCGGGGGTTCAATACTCGCTGGAGCTCCTGTCCACGAGGCTCCGCTCTGCAGCTGCTCCGCCTTCACGTCGTGTGCACGTCGCGTGTCCCTAATATCGGCCGGCCGGCCGGCCGGCCGGCAGACATCGCGTTGCGTCCCATCGTGTGACACACCTACGTGTGGGTCGCGACACATTAACGTGTCGCGCCACACAGTTTGGAAAGCTGTGAAGTACAGCAAGGGAGAACATGGCACTGCCTTGTGTTACCTTGCATTATGATGGCATTCCAAGGGTCGAGCATGGGCTTTGTCATTCACCCTCATTGGATTTTGATGCATTCCCAGATTTACAAAGACTTGTAAACTTGAAAATGTCAAAATGCTTCACCTCCCCCAGTGAGGAATAACAAGGTAAATATGAGTATTTCTTTCTATTTATTTCCTCTTTCCACCGCTGCTGCATTTTTCAGCACACATAGAAATCGGAAAATGTCATCAAGGATTGCTTTTGTGCAGGGAAGGTGTCCCTTGCTCCATATAATTATACTGCTTGTAACACAGGCACTCTTGTACCATGTTGCAAGGGTGCCTGCATTGGCACTATGCAGGGCATAGTGCGGCAGTGGTAGGAGGCATCATATATGCAGCATATCTTAATTGATGCAATGCAGGGCAGCACAACAATGTTCCTGCTGCCTTGTATGGTGTGAAAACATTAGCAAATCTGTCTAAATGTACCACATTGCAGGGTTTATCGCTGCCTTGCATTAGTTTGCATCAGCTATGCGTTACATGGGTCAAGTATGGGTGTCTCCATGCATTCATCCATTTATTAAGATGCAAAGCCAGATTTACAAAGACGTGTAAACCTGGGTTTGGGCCAAATTGGAACGCATACCTTTCAAAGGCATGCTACGGAGAAATATCTTTATTTCTCCCTGTTACTCCTATTTCCATTTATCCTCCATTCTACAGCACTAATAGAAAGAGGATTGTGTCTCCAAGGATTGTTTTTCTGCAGGAAGGTGTCCTTTCCTGCACAAAAACAATCCTGCCAGTAACACAGACACCCTTGACCTATGCTGCAAGGGTGCCGCATTGGCACTAGGCAGAACATGTGTGCCAGTGCAAAAAGAGACCAGTAAAGCTCCAAACCTTTGTAAATATTGATTACTTTTGTCCTCTCCTATTCACACAACGCAGCACAGCAAGTTGTCTTGCTGAGTTGCTTGAAATATTGGGAAATCTACCCCGGATCTCTAGGCAATCTTGAGCAAATAGTGTTGGGCTGGAGAAATGTTTCGAGCACGTTTGTTACTACTGGTTTATGGAGCACTCTACGAAGTTTGGTTATTATCTACCAGTATCTTTATATTGTCAGGTTGAGCGCAGAATGGCTGGAGAAGTCAGTGTCCCTTGTGGATGGCAGCGCACTTGTACTTGCCTATTGTATATACTGGCCTATGGGGAACGATGATCACCTAGTAGTCACTCAGGGCCTCATTTACCGCACTTTGCACCACTGGAACATCACTTTTTTATGTTCCTGCAGCACAATGTGCTGCAGCATTTTTACATGTCTGGTAAAGCCACAATATGGGCCTCTTTCCACACAAAACTGCATGAAAGGGGCTTTTCATGGGTGTTCCCATGCAACACTCATGAAATCTGGAGAATTCCCAGATTTATGAGAAATCGTAAACCTGTGAATGCGTCAGAACCACCGCAGGAGTGACGTTAGATAAGCACAATGAGGAGAAAGGTTTTAATTTCTCCTCGTACTTTCCTTGTTTCTGCAGCACACATAGAAAGAGAAAACCGCCTGAAATGACTGATTTTGTGCAGGAAGGGACACCTTGCAATCAGTCCTGCAACAGAGGTACTCTAGCACTTTGGTGCAAGGGTTCCCGCGTTTGCACACATCAGCCCATTGTGCGAAGGGGAATAGAACAGGATTGTGCCATATCACATAGATGCAGTGCTTTCCTGCCCTTTTGTTTTGACGTAGGGCAGGGCAGCAAGATTCCTTGTGGCGCTGCCCTATGTCAACTGTTCATAAATGAAGCCCTCAATCCGCTACTCCTACTAATTGCTGAATAATGGAAGCGGCCATGCTGCCTACAGTCACTGATACCAATACGACTACTTAGTAAGGTGCTGTGACTAACTGTAGGATCAGAAGAGTCAAATCAGGTTTGAGGTGTGTATTCTTCATGGAAGGAGGACCGAGAGACAAGGGGACAGATTTTTAAAAAATGTGCTTGTTTGTTATGGATGTGTACTTGTTCCCCCTTAGCAAGCTGAGTGAGATGAATATTGCTCAGAAAGTGCTGCAGACTTCCCCAACATGGTGACAATCATCAGGTTAAGACATATAATACGAGGGTATGCACGAAGCACTCAGCTAGAGGGATGTCATCCAGATGCTGATGCTATTCTCATGACGATTCATGTCCATCTGTCAAAGTATCTGACAGCGCTATTAATGGATGATAGGAGATTACTGATGTGGTCAGCAGTAAATATAGGCTATTCAAAGTCTCTCCTCTATATTAGAAAGTGTATTCTGTTCGTGGAATATTAGAAAAATTGGTGAAATCAGTCCATTTAAATGTAGGGGCCTGATTTTGAGTTTAGGAGACTGAGTAGGGTCAGTCAGAATGACAGAAGACATTACTGTCACCATACTTAGACGTGACCACCCGCCAAGTGGTCATCTCTGTACATTGAAAGGAACCACCATAATGACAATGGATGGCCAGATTTGGTTTTGAAATGGGGTTGTTGTTTTCAAAAAACAAAAAAACTAATAACCCCCACAAGCTGGGCATTAATGTATTTTCCTGTACTTCACCACCAGGTTTTTCCTGGTGGTGACCGACGTGAAAAAATAAATCATTAAACTGTCCACGCGGTGGCTGGTGTAATATCTTTCCTCCAACAAATCCTATTCTGTCAGGCCATCAAACAAAGTACTCTGTTAATGGAGAAAAGGGGGACTTAGTTGTAAGAGTTGTACAGGTGCCCCATCTCTAAATGACGGTACAAAAGGGGGTGGTAATGGACGGAGCATCTGAACCAATCAAACACTCACACCCGGCTAAAAGATCTGGGTTTAATCCATTACCGTTCTTTAGCCCACTCTGCCACCCCAGTTTAGACATGGCTATATGCAAATCAGTCTGACCCTGTGCCTCATGGGATCAGTCCAGCCCGAACTGCCAAGCCATGCCTTCCCTGGACCGAAAACACGTTTTGTACCTCTTTTGGCCACCATAAGTGTGGCAGGGTGTACTCAGACGTGAGTCCCTTGCTCACTTTGCAACTGGATTCAAGCAAGCCGGGCTGAAGACGGCTGGAATGCCAGAAACCGGTCCTCGGAAGCTTGTTGAGCTGTTCCCATGAGGCACAGGGTCAGACTGATTTGCATATAGCCATGTCTGAACTGGGGTGGCAGAGTGGACTAAAGAACGGTGATGGATTAAACCCAGATCTTTTGACTGGGTGTGAATGTTTGATTGATTCAAATGCTCCGTCCATCACCACCCCCTTTTGTACCGCCATCTCTAAATGAGGCGGGCAGACCAAGAGTTTGGGGATCAGGGTACTTTGTCACATTTCTAAAGGAATGACCAGTCTACCAAACTCTAAATCCGGCCCCATTTTGGATGATACTGTGACAAAACTGTCAATATTACTATTAGGAGTCTCGCCTCGGATAAATGTGGGACAGTATAGCATTTTTGTTAGAAGGCTTCAACGTCTCCTGAAAGAAGGTGTTTGGAAATCAGCCAGGTTTACCTTTGTGATAATGGTATGGTCCTTGTGTGTCAAGCCGTCTTGCAGTTGCAAAACTTACAACTTGATAAGATTTTAGGTCTTGTGGCTACAAAATTGCAAGTCAAATATATCAAAGAAAAACTATGACTCACAATTGACATCAAAACTTACAAATTTACCTTTGCAACTGATTGTGATTTTGGTTGAAGAGAAGCATGAACAGGGAAATGATATTGTCTTGCTGAATCGCAATGATATGGGTTAATAGTTTGCTAGCACGTTTGTAGTTCTAACCCATTAATTTACTGCTGCCTTTATTGGACTCTGTTGGAAGGTGACATCTGTCCCATTGCCACATTAAAGTATGAGCCCATGCCCAAAGGAGCACACATATGTAGAAGGAACAACCATTCCACTGCCCCAGGTGTCTCTTCATGCATATTCATGAGACAAGAGTTTTGGTGCCCCTCCCTTCCTGCATAGATCAGTTACAGCTCACAACTCCAGCCTCATCGGATTGCAAACAAAACCTGACTGCTTTCCAACAAGTACTACTTACATCTCATGTCTCATAATTGTAAGATCAACTGCTTACTTATAAAAGTCAAGGTTAGGCTATTGCAAATAATGTTTAGTGCTTCATCAATAGCTCTCAAGAAACATGCATCCATTACATTTTTCAAATTCAATTATACTTTGCCTTGACATTCGATAACAACAGTGGGGCTACAGAAAGCGCATAGAACTTTGAAATTGGAATTCTGTATGTAGCACTAAAAAAACTCTCAAATGCTGAAGTTTGTTAACCTTCAATTATTTGTAGATGTCAATGTTTGCAAGAAAAAATATAAGTTACTTTTCACAGGTTATTTTTAATATGTTTTGTATTGCTTATGTTAGGTTGAGCCTAGACAGCGCTTGCGCTGTCTGTAACATCAGTTGGATGTACTTTGTGTTCTCTGGAGATCAGCCTTAGACTTGTCTGCTTCCACTTTTGCTTAGGGACTCTTTTTTCAGTTCAACTACTTCTATTTAACTGTCTTGGTAGAAAACGACCAGTAGAGGTCAATAAAATACAGTAATCGCTTTCTGTTTAGGGACTTTATCTTTCTGATATTTGCCTCTATTTAACTTAGATTCCAGGCTATGGAACTTATCTTCCAGGAGCACCCAAAGACAAGAGTTTTGTTTAAAAATCTTCTATTTTCAGTACTATGACCACTGACGACCCTGATTTCATATTAAAAACAAACTTTAGACAATACCATTTCCCGCTGATAGGCAGTATTTCTCTCCAAGTGTTCCCATACGTGGCATGTTCCACGGTTTAGTGCTTACTTTCCCTCCATGTTAATGAACAGTAGATGTTTCAGCACCCAGGCTAATGTGCTGCGTAGCTAGATACATATAAGGTCCCAAATGTGAGACCGATTGCATTGAAAATCCTTGTTTAGCATTGGCAAAGGTTTTAATGTCATTTGTATGGGATTGAATTCAAGATTGCTGAAACTTTATTTGAAATTTTGGAAATTATATCGGGAAATTGTGAATTGTACTTGGTTTTGAACTTTGAAAGTGGCAGCGATTTTAACTCATTTGTTCTCAGATTCCATTTTATAAAGGAATGATTTTTTGATATAACATTCATATCAATCAATCAGGGTTCCTGTAGAGCTCAACTAATTACCCATTAGGGTTGCAAGGTGCTGAGGGAAGAGGGGTTCTCCGGGTTTCTGTAGTTAAGTTGAAGAACCAGGTCCTGAGGTTCTTCCTGAATTGAGGCTTTGACAGTAAACGCCTGAGATGCTGAGGTAGGGAGTTCCATGTCTTCGCAACGAGGTGGGAAAAGGAAGTTCCTCCAGCCAAGGTCTTGCAGATCCGTGGAATAATGGGCAGGACCAAATGTTTGGAGAGGTGATGTCTGGTCAGTGTGTAGAAGGAGAGGCGGTGGTTGAGGTCATTGGGGACGATGTTTTGAAGGGCTTTGTAGGTGTGCTTGATGAGCATGAAGGTGATTGTTTTGTTGATCACAAGCTAGTTGAGGTCTCTCAGATAACCTGAGATATAGCTTCTGTGGGGGTTGTCCAGAATAAGTCTGGTGAAGTAATTTTAAATGTGCTGCAATTTATTTTGGAGTTTTTGAGTCAAGTCAGCATAGAGTTTATTGCTGTAGTCAAGCTTCATGCTGACAAGCGGCTGGGTGACCATTCTCCTGGACTCGGTGGGGATCCATTTGAATGTTTTTTAGAGCAGGCAAGGTGTGTGGAAGCAGGGGGATGATACAGCATTGATGTGGCTGTTCATAAAGAGTGAGGACACTGAGGTGTGAGCATGGTTGTTGTGTGTGGGGGTGCTTTGGGGTGCTGCTGGTCACCAGGAGTCGACCCAAGTGGAAAGACTGGAGCCTAGGATGAGGACTTTGGGTTTATTGGAGTTAAATTTGAGGCAGCTCTCTTTCATCCAGACAGCTACTGCCTTCGTCTTGTCCTGGAAGTCACTCTTAGTGGCTGTAGATTTATCGGTGCGAGAGAGAATCAGCTTTGTGTCATCTGAATAGGAGACAATGTTGAGTATGTGGTATCCGACAATGGCTGCAAGTGGGGTCCTGTTGATGTTGAAGAGGGTAGGGCTCGTAGAGGAGCCCTGAGGGACTCCACAGCTGTTCTCTGTAGGTCCAGAGGAAAACAGTGGGAGCCTGTCTTTCTGGGTTCAGCCGGTGAGGAATGAGCAGATCCACTTAAATGCTTTGCCACTGATTCTGGGGTCGTGGAGTCTTGAGCACAGGGTGTGGTGGGAGAATATGTCAAAGGCAACAGAGAGGTCCATGAGGATGAGGGGTCAGGTTTTGCCTTGGTCAAGGAGAGTGCAGATATCAGTAGCGCCGAGGAGTGCAGTGCTGTGGTTGCTCACAATGCCAGATTGGAGGGGTTTAGGGTGTGGTTTGTTTTGATGAATTCTGTGAGTTGGGCATTGATGGCCTTCTTAGTGACCTTGACTAGGAAGTGGATAAGAGAGATGGGTCTGTAGTTCTTGAGGTCCATCAGGTCGGAAGAGGTTTCCTTCAGCAGTGGTTTGATCTCTGTGTGTTTCCAGTCTTGACGGATTTGATGGAGCAGTTGATGGTTGGCAGGTATCGGGCAATGAAGGTGCATGCTCGGTTGAAAATGTATTGGGAGCAGGGATATGAGGGGGCCTCAGATGTATCGTTTATCCAGGTTATCTAACATGTTGGAAAACTAGAATCCTATTTACAAGGAACATTTTTTAAGATGCAACTGCAGAGTTTTCAGTGCTCCACATTGCCCCACATTTACAAACTGATGCATTGAGCCCAATGTGTCCATTTTTGTAGACCTGCATCACATTTTACCTGCTTTGGAACCCTCCAGTCTACGCAGTGTATAATATATACAGGGCAGGCATTCCCCTTCAAAAAGCCAACCCTACACATTGTAGTAAGCAAGAAACAGTCTAATGTACTTTACCTGTTGGCACCTTTGTAAATGAGACTCATATATCAATTGCATTACATTTCTTGTTTTCAACCATCTTTGACCCATATATAACCAACCATGCTTTAAGAACCTCGACTTGAAATGGAGTTTAGCACAGGACTCTACGCCTTCTATATAGAGGATAAATGATAAACGATATGAATGTACACATGCGGCTAATAAACTACTAAGATGGTCGCTATGACGTCATCTTGTAGTCTAAGTGCAAACTACAGGTTCTTGAATGAACCGATACAACATATTCACTTTTGCTATATGCAAGAATCCCTAAGACTGTTTCATCCGAGTGTGAGACATGGGTAGGGACACTCGTGATCATTTGAATAACATGATCTTTTGTACTTTGGCAAAAAAACTACTAATGTCCGCGGGATGATATCATCCTGTAGTCGATCTCTCGAGATTTACGGCACGATTTGGAATGCAAAGTAGTGCGCAGAGAGAGTAACCGAAGTAACGGTAAGGGTTTAATCCCGGTTATTTGTCTCTTTGTATATGCGCATATAAGTCAAAATGAACAACATACTCTTGAGTTGACAAATGCCACGCGAAACAATGTGGAGGGTTACATTCACAGTGCTCGATCGGCATTAGTTTAAAATGACTGGCACACTCCGGTTCGGTACCTCCCCCAAGACTCAGATGAGAGCTTGAGGTACCGACGGAGAGGTGAGTCTGGGTTCTTTTCTCTATTTCTGTAGATCTTTTGGGGACCTTTACACTGGAATAACTAGAGATTATTGATTTGGAACCTCCACTCTTTCCATACACATAGGAGAAGATAGGATGGAGGGGATTTTTAAGAGTAATATGATTATTTTGAGATACTTTGAGACCTGTTTTACATAAATGTTGGTGGACTGGAGTCTCTTTATTTGTTGATATCTAGATAGGAGTTGGGATGCTTAACAGAAGGAGTATGAGACACTTTCCTTTAAAGGCTAGCAGTTTGGCTTCATGGTGTTTCTTCTTTCTGTTTCACCTCTTCTATCTATATAGTGCGGGGCCTCGTAGTACCTGAGCAAGGTCCAGGTGAGGCGAGGTCAATTCCCATACCATGAAGGGTGAGCATACATTTCTTTATTTTACTTGTAAATAAGTTTGGTGAAACAAGTGTTTTGGAAAAAGACATGGTTAGGTCATACTAATTATTATATATTTCCTCCGTAGAAATCCTACTTTCCAAATGACATGGAGAGTTAATGTTTCCGGTTGTTACAGGTTGTGTCGTATTCAACCAGTTCTTAAATCAATCCACTTTGGCGGTGGTGGTGTTTCTGTTTTCTTAATCATTGTTTATTCAATATTGAGTGCAACAACTTAAAGAACAGAGGCCCTGATGAAAGCCAGCGGACAGTTTGCCCGATAGGCAGAAACATGTTGGCCCATTACCAGACAGATATTTGTTGACTGTCTTTCTTGCACTGTTCTAGTTTTTAATTAGGAGATGCTGTTCGTCCGTAGAATTAAATTTATAAAAAGAGGACACATCATCCTATTTGAATTCACTATATTGTTTGTGTTGCACAAGAAATTCACTAAACCATGTTAATGTTATGTTAATGTTAAGCTGAATTTATAGAGCGCACTGACACCGGAGGTTTCCTGGCGCTAAAATTGAGATTGGGGTAGGACTGAAAGCTAGTAAGAGATCAAGAAGAGCCAGGTCTTTAAGCTCTTTCTGAAACTCAGCAAGGTGTCAGAGGTTTTGATATGTAGGGGGATGGAGTTCCACAGCTTGGGTGCCAGGAAGCTGAATCTCCGGCCACCCAGTCTTTTTAACTTGATCGCTGGGATGGTGAGAAGGTGAAGGTGGGCAGAATGGACGCTGCGAGTCGGACAGTGTGGAGTAATGAGGTATTTCAGGAAGGCCGGGCATTTGGTGTGCCGGGCTTTGTAGATTAGGCATAATTTTGAAGGCAGCCCTTTGTTCAATGGGCAGCCAGTGCAGCTTGGCCAGGAGGGGTCAAGCAGATTGCCATTTAGGGACTTTACAGATGAGTCTTGCTGACTGGTTCTGCACCATCTGGAGGCGGTGGAGCAGGGACCTGGGTAGGCCCCAGTGAAGGGAGTTGGAGAAGTCGAGGCGGGAGAGGACGAGGGAAATGACAATTTGCACCAGGGCCTCGTGGGAAAGCAGGTGAGAGATTTTTCGGATTTTACGAAGCTGGAACATGCTGGCAGAGATAATGGCTCTGACGTGGGTTTTAAGGGAGAGGTCATTGTCAATGGTGACGCCCAGACTTTTTACTGCACTCGACGGAGTAGGGGCAGTGCCCAGCTCGACTGGCCAGAATTGAGGTCCCCAGTGTGCCGAGCTAGTGCCAGGCAGGATGAGTTCCGTTTTTTTCGGATTTAATTTAAGCTGGTTAGAGATCATCCACTGTTGGATGTGCAGCATTACTGCCTGGAAGTTAGATGCGGCATCCGGGGTGTCTAAAGGAAAGATAATCTGCATGTCGTCTGCGTAATTGAGGACAGTGCAGTTCCAGTTACTGAGTGAGTGAATTAACGGGCGGATGTATAAATTAAAAATTAAGGGAGAGAGGGAGGATCCCTGGGGAACTCCACAGGTGGTGGGTACCTGGGTTGCAGTGAAGGGGCCTAGATGGACAGTTTGCACTCTGCCAGAAAGGAAGGACTTAATCCAATCCCATGCAGTGCCCTGGATGCCTGCTTGTCCGACACGGTGGAGAAGGATGTCCTGGTCCACCGTGTCGAACGCGGCCGAGAGATCCAGAAGGACAAGTGCCTGTGGGTACCCTCTGTCGGCATTCTCCCGAAGAGTGTCAATGACTTTTAGGATAACTGCCTCGGTAGAGTGAGCTGGCCTGAAGCCTGCCTGGTTAGGTACCAGGAAACCAGAGCTTTCTTTAAATGCCGACAAGCAAGTTGTCACATGGGCCTCCAGCAGTTTAGAGGTGTAAGGTAGAAGGGAGATGGGCTTGTAATTGGCAGAATTGGCAGGGTCGGCTCCGGCTTTTTTTAGGAGGGGAACCAGTATGGCCTGTTTGAACATAGAGGGGACAGTACCACTACTTAGGGAGGTGTTCAGGGGGGGAAGAATGCTGTCGGGTAAAGCTGAGAAGACTGCCCTAAGGACCGGGGCGGGACAACAGTCCTTGGGAGAACCCGATTTAATGCGAGTTGTGAGCTCAGTAAGAGTACTGGAAGTGATAGCTGGGAACTGAGAGAAGGTGCAGGGGTTGAGAGGGGAAGAGTCAGAGGAACTAGAGGGAGTGGAAGGAGAGATGGCGTTCTTGATGATCTGACCAGAGACAGGGGGAGATGTTAGGGCGAGACAGAGCGAGGTTGTGGGTCCAGACGTGATCAAGAATGTGGCCTTTGATGTGGGTAGGTAAGGTGATGTGTTGTATAAGGTTTAGACTGGTCAGGGTTTCAAAAAGCTCCGTAGCATGAGGCCCTGCAAGGTCGTTGTCTTACCAGTAATTGAAGTCGCCAAATATGGCGATTCTCGAGTTGTGAGTAAGCAGGTCAGCTACCTGTTCACTCAAGGATAAAGGAAAGGATGGCATCGAGAGGGGGGGACGATAGAGTAATACAAGTGCGAGGGCACCACCTTCAGTTTCCAGGCTGATAACTATGTTACCATCAATGATTAGCAATCATATGGTGGCTCATTTGTGTTGGTGGACCAAATCCTAAACCAGCAACGAATGGTGTGGCTTTTTATGTCCCAATGATCAGGGGACTAGCCGAACTCACACCTGGGTATGGCCAGAAGATAGGACTGATCATTAAGTCAATTTGATGGTAACCCATTGCTTAAAATTATGGATTTTGTTAACCAGTTTCTAAATGACCTATATTGTGTCTGTGGTTCCTATAACATAGTGTTCACCCATGTCTTAACAAACTGTCCTTATGTGACTTAGGCACTCCGAGATCTTGTTAATTCGGAAGGGCAGCCCAGCTACAGTATAGTGGCTGTTAGACCCCCTGTGTTCTTGTGGTGTATATGTAGCAGTAGCTGTGGATATTAACCCGGCTTGGGTCTCAAAATGTTGTATCCCTTTGACCCTCTTTCACCGGTTGGATCTTTATACTATTTGGATGTCAAACAAAACACTGCTCCAAAATCCCTTTTAGTAATGGGCCCAGTGTGCACAATGTGCCACTCACGGCATTCTTTACAAGTGTTCTTCCATTTGTTTTTAACCGTTGTTTTACATAAAGGAGATGGCCACAGCCGTGCTAACTGCAATACACATTTATTAATTATGCACACTGGTGAAATAAGTGTGGTCATGAAAAAACAAATCATGAATCCAGGACAGCATTTCACCTCTTATCGATGTTCTACATGTGAACATAACAATTTCAAATGCATCGCATCTATATTGTAAGAAATTGGTGTGTGTTGGTTGACTGAGGTGTGATCCTTGCCTAGCAGCAACCACAATCCTTGTCAGGGTAAGATACAAACAAACCCCAAATTAACTGGTAGCTGGTAGCTTGTAGCTGGTAGCTTGGCACTGACAGTCAGGTTTAACTTAGAGACAATGCGTAAAGTATTTGTGCAGCACATCAAAACGTTACACATTGAAAACACACTACAAAAGGAGCCCACAACAGAGTTAGAATGATATAGTGTTGTTATTAAATAAAACTAGCACAAAATTACACAAAAATTCAATAAGGAGAAACTGAGATATGGAATTTTATGATTTTCAGTGAAAATAGCTCAAAAGGCATAATGCGCCAACTGTGGATATATGGTCGCATAGGATCAGGATAAAATGTACAAGTTCAGGCCGACCATGATGGAGTGTGTGTTTTGGTGCTGTCCCGGATTTGTGCTATGTTATAAATCTGGGGCTTTGTCAAAGAGTAATATAGTCAAAATAGTAAAAGAGTTGGTAGTAAATTTATTTGTAAAAATAACTGCAAAATGGTAGTTTATCTTCACATTCTATTTTAAAAGGGTTTTTTCAAAGATATAGAAGCAAAGGATGTGAAGTAGTTAACACAGCTTTAATGTAATAAATCTTACAACTTTTAACCTTACATCAAATATGTAAACTGTTGCAAAAGCAGATAGAAAACATCACTATGCCTTTACATAAACATTCAGTAGATGGCAGTGTTGATTCTTGAATGCATCCTTACACTGGTCGGCTTTCTGAAGGTGACAGCAAAGAGAAAATGTTTACAATGCATAGAATGTTGCCAGCGGTGACACAGAAGACCTGCTAACGTGCTTTTGAAAATTAACTCGGCAGAGTTCTCATTCTAAGAAAAGGTAGCATTGAAGGTTTAAAAAAAGCAGCATTGTGATTGTAAGTGATGTAACTCACATATGCATTAAAATACATAAGTTGATGTAAATGTATGCATTGTAAAAATAAAGTCAGGGGCCTATTTATGCGGATGTCATGCGGTGCAACACAGCACCTTGTGGTGTTAAACTGCATGACAGGGAAAGCGCAGGAATGCACCGTATTAAAGCAATATGGCACATTCCTATCATTTCCTCTTGCATTGGCGCATAATGGGTCGCCCCAAAGCAGGCACAACAAAGAGAGATGTTTACATTTCTCCTCTTTTTTTCCTTGTGTGCTGCATCCTGCAGGACACATAGAATGACGAGAACGGCTCCTTTGATTATTTTTGCACAGGAAGGTGTTCCTTCCTGCACACAACTATCATGCTAACAGCACAGACACCCTTGCACTGTGGTGCAAGGGTGCCTGATTTGGCATATGGCTGCAGTTTGTACGTCCACATTGGAAGATAGTACAGAAACGCGCTGTATCTTGTAGATACAGTGCATTCCTGCTCTTATCTTTTGATGTAGGGCAGTGCAGCTACAAGGCTTGTGGTGCTGCTCTACACTAAAATACTATAAATATGCCTCTTGGTCCGTGTGTTGGAGGTCTTGCCAAGAAGGAGTGTTTAAGGGGCATATTTACAAGAGTATAACGCCACCAAAGCATCACTTTTTTGATGCTCCAGGGGCCTTGCGCTAATCCCCATATTTACATGGTGGAGCTAAGCCACTTATCATGGCTTAATTCCACCTTGTAAATATTACCCTTACTGCCACAGTCTGCTGTGGCAAAGAAGTGGGCAACGGGTGTTGCTGTGGGTGTTCCACCACAGCATCCGTTGCTTTTTCACACTGGCACAGATTTACACAGCTGAGGCAGCCCCAAAAACTAAGGGCAGGTAATAACTGGTCTTAGAATGGCAATACGAGGACACATGATTAATTTCTCCTTGTTTTTTGCTCTTTCTATGTGTGTTGCACGCAGCAGCTTTTTTAGTAATAGTGCAGGGGAAACGCAGGGCTGCGCTTTATGTTTGTAAATATGGCTGATCCCTGCATTTTGAAAATGTCAGAGTGCGGCATTGTCAGATTTGGCGTAAAGCCGCGCTTTGCCATTTTCTTGTAAATATCCCTCTCAGTGTTGTCAGCATAGGATAGGACGGTGATGTCATAGGCGGGGCCCATTTATTTGTGGAAGCTGAATTATTCAAAATCACAGATTCTATGTTTAGTTGAACTCTGAACCATTTCCAAGTTAATTGTTGTGCACCCATGACCAATGCAACGTTAATAGGGATAGAACCTGTGATTTTTTCGACTGTGAACCTTGAAGCAACAGATGGAATGGGCTTTCCTCAATGAACAAATACGCTTTCTATGGGCATTTAAAACTGAATAGCTTTTCTTGGTAGGACACCTCGGATCATTTGAAACAGTAAGCTCATATATTGATCACCATTGCAAATCATTTGTACTCCAGGAGGAAAGCAATTGTTTTTTCTCTAATGATAAATACCTAAATCACACAGTATGTACCGTTATATCCCACAGATAAACAAAAGATTGAAACAACTATTCAACCTGGGGTCAGTTTCTGTGCTTCATCACAGTGAGCGCGTGGCAGCTGTAAAAGTGAGTGGACATTGTGCAGAGGAATGCCTGCAAGTATATTTGACACCCATAGTTATGCTAAGTACTCATTGTACAATAAAAATAAAGCTGTACATTATACTTTAATGGTCTCTGAGTGAACATACACAGGAGTTCTACTGATTAGGGTACTCAAAAATGTATAAATGTTTTGGGAGATCTGATTTATCGTGGTTTAAACAACCTGATTCACTAATGCAAATGAAGAAAAGATTTATACAAATTCAAGAATTGTGCAACAATTACAAATAGAAACGGTTGCTCTAAAATTAAAATGCATAGTTCTAAATTCCAAATTTTCAAGCCAGGTTTTCTAAAGTCAATTGCATGCGGATTGATAATATTTCAGACAGACTTTTACGGAAGAATGGACAATTGCTATTTTTAATTTGAAATAGCAGCATGTGACAATCGTGAAATTTGCTTTCACCTATCTATGCAATTTTTTGACAAAATTGAGTGAAATAATGCTTAATTACGCAAAATGAAACTCCATAATTCCGCACCATATTTTCGCTTGAAGTGCGTCCTCTCGTACATTTTTGACAAGGGAAGCATTTAAACAAAGACCTTGAAGAACAGCCGAATGCCTTCTGTTGCTTGCATGCTCTTGTGGTAAAATTGTGCCACGAATGGCGCATAATCGTGCAAAATGATGTCATAAAGTCATTTGGGGAATTTGGGGGTATATTAGCAAGGAACCTCGTTAAAATTATCGGCGTTTCCTGCCGCTAAAATGGCGATAATGGACTTTCTAATATGCGTTATAGAATTCCTATAGAACCCAGGTTAGATGTCATGCACATCTAATCTGGGCTTTTATTTGAATTCTATAACGCATATAAGCAAGCCCATTATCGCCGCTTTACCGGCACTTTCCTGCCGCTAAAATGGCGATAATTTTAACGAGGTTCCTTGCTAATGTGGCCCTTAGTGTAGCAAGCATAACACAAAATTCCCAAAATTACTTACTTATGCCAGTCTAGTTTAAATTTCGCCTAGACCTGAAGGGTACACCCAATACATATTTTTCTGAGTTCATTTTCCAAGCCAATAGTTAACAGATGCTTTTGAAATTGAAACATAAATATGTGTTTTGCATGTCGGTTTAGAAATTATTATATTTTTTTATAATTCATTGATCCTATTGAGCTTTTTCAACAAGCAGCCAATGGTATTTGTGGACTAAATATGTGTACATTTACACAAATTTTTAGGTCGAGCCTAGAGTCAGTACACATGTGATGCTCTGCAAGGTATTCTGTAGTCCATCTCTGAAGTATAGCCACGCCCCCTGCCTTTCATAGGTTCCTTCCTGTGCCTTTCAGGCTGTCTTTCTTTTGTGTGGTGCATTGGTGCTACTTGTCTCTCCTTTTGGTGTGTTTGTTATGTCCATAGTGGCTGGCCATGCTCTAAGGGTCATTTCGCTTCAGGGCATTTCTCTTAGTGCCGGCACTTTCTCAACTTGTAATTTTGGCTGGAACACTAGCGCTTGTGTTTAGTCACTGCATGCTTCACACGTTCAACTGTGTTTTTGTGTGCCTTGCATGGCAGGAGGGTAGATGTTCTGAGGTGGTCCTTCACGCCATTGCACACGGATCAGCACACTGTCCCTGCAAAGTCCATGACCTGAATCAGACTGTCTCAGCATAAGCCATGGTTGACCTGCCTTTTTAGTGCGGTTTGGTTTAGAAAAGCAAATAAAAAAACAGAGCAACCTGAAATATGGTATCCGCTTTCAATTCAACAGAGCCAACAATAGCCTTCTCTTGTCCCCATTAGCAGAGATGACTTCCTCAGTAGGACACTGCGAGGGCTGATGAGTCCACTTTATTCATGGAGGAGATGTCCTCATTACGCCGTGGGGTGCCTTCTCAGGGGGACTTGATGGACCTCCCCTGGTTCGGTCACCAGGGTCAGATGGGAACCGAAAAGGGCAGTGGCAAACAGCTCGGCTGGCACTAGGTGATAGGGTGAAGCTTTTGTTGCTGGGGGCCTGTAGTGCAGCTATACTATAACCAGCCCCGGGTAACAAAAACAGTGCTCCATGGGTCTGAAACCGGCCCCCACCCTGGCAGCTACCGGGGAAAAGCCCGGATGCCAGCATGCATTTGCTACGAAGCCAAATCGTAATGTGGCAGCAGGCTCTATAAAAATGAAAAGATGGGTTGATCCAGTTCTCCGATAAATACATCTATTAGCAGAATGTAATGTTCTTTAAAGATAAAAGACCATAGGATTTCGACAAATTCAGACCTTTTATGGTTTGCACCTCCAAGCTGAGCTATTATTTTCCAAACATTATGACTCAAATGAACCTCAGCCCTGAATCGGTGTCCAACTACCAGAGTTTTCTCCAAGTGTTCATTAGAATACTGCACAGCTGCCATATTGCCCTTACTAATCTTTAAAAAAGCAGGCTTGCTTGAGGTCTACTCTCTCACTTCGCCAATCCTCTTGAAGGGTTTCGATTATAACTAAGAGCCATGTTCTGATTTGTCGCCCTTGTTGTGCATTGTCCGGCCCCAAGCATCTGTAACCTCCTGAACCTATCTGTGCTTATTCCGGGAAGTGTTTGATAATGTACAGAACACCCTCATATGCTAGTCATAGGATTCCTTCTTGTCATGGACTCAGCTATTCCATAACTGAATAACTAAGTGGCGATTTAGCCTTGTTTTTTTCCGGTTACCCAGATGTTTGTGATTCACACTGGCATTTACGAAATGCTGCCTTTCACCCAGAAGGCTGAAATGCCAGAAACCGGTCCCCGGTAGCTTGTCTCCTTTCTGGTGAAGAATTGGCTTGGTAGTTTAGTCTTCCCTGTTCCCATGATGCACTGGGCCAGGGACAGACTGATTTGCATATAGCCAGGTTCTGAGCTGGGATGGGGCAGTGAGATAAATAACGGTGATGGATCAAGCCCTGATCTTTGGACTGGGTAAGAGTGGTCTGTTTAACTCAGACACTCTGTTCATCACCACCCCCTTTTCTAAATCGTTTTTGGCCACTATAGGTGTGGCAGGGTATACTCAGACATGAGTCCCTTTCTCACTGCTCCATCAGGATTCAAGCAAGCCGGGCCGAAGAAGGCTGAAATGCCAGAAACCGGTCCCCGGTAGCTTGTCTCCTTTCTGGTGAAGAATTGGCTTGGTAGTTTAGTCTGCCCTGTTCCCATGATGCACTGGGCCAGGGACAGACTGATTTGCATATAGCCAGGTTCTGAGCTGGGATGGGGCAGTGAGATAAATAACGGTGATGGATCAAGCCCTGATCTTTGGACTGGGTAAGAGTGGTCTGTTTAACTCAGACACTCTGTTCATCACCACCCCCTTTTCTAAATCGCCTTTCACCCATCCTGCAGCAGTCTTTGATAGTTATTCTTGCATTGGCCACAAGTGACCACAAAATTCGACTCCACAACACAATTCCCCTACACACCACATATATCCAATCCACAGCACAACATTCCACATTATTCCACAATATGCAACACCACATAATTCTACTCCATTACATGACACTCCACAATGTACAATACCACTCGGCATTATTATCATCCATGACACACAATCCCACTCCCAAAAAAATCAGAGTACACTCAATACCACATAATTAGCATTCACACAATTTCACTACACATAACTCCACTCAACACCACACAACACAATTCCAAAACCAAGCAACTCCAGGCCAACTCACCTAATTCCACTCCTCACAACAACACATACATCCACTACACTCCATAATACATGGCTAATAGACATGAACATGAGCAACACCAATAGCTCTCGGATTGGTACTTAATTTGACATGACTGCTGTCGTGTTCCACAGCCCCCAGGAATACACAGGAAACGATTGGTGCTTTCAGGTACTCGTTTATTCAATCTTTGATACAGCATGTATGTTCTCTGACCTATTTCCTCGAGGTCCTGCTAAGGAATATCCCTGTCCCTTCATGTCCCCTCCCCTGACCGGAAGTGATGTCCGGTGTCCCCTGGCCTCTGCCCTTTGGCCCAGGGTCCTAGTGCCCCTGTCCTGGGCATGACATCTCCCCCCTTGTTGCAAAACAAAATATTTCGCCGGATGCTGCCTGTGGTCAGAGAGAGAGAGAGAGAGA
Source organism: Lissotriton vulgaris (assembly GCF_964263255.1). Classification (NCBI taxonomy): domain Eukaryota; kingdom Metazoa; phylum Chordata; class Amphibia; order Caudata; family Salamandridae; genus Lissotriton; species Lissotriton vulgaris. The sequence continues at coordinate 69,237,576 of NC_141695.1, forward strand.
GAGAGAGATAGAGAGAGACATGGGTAATAGATGATAGAAAAGTTTCCACAGGCTTCCTTCTCTTTACATCTCCTCAATTAGTCTTTTTGTCTTCTTGCATTTTCTTCTTGGTTGCTGTTCTCTGATGTCAGCTTGTGATTCTTCCTCTTGTGTGTCTTCCTTCAACCCTTGCTTTGGCACCTCCTCTTCTTTAGTTTTCAATTCTATGAAATGCGAGCTATTTCGAGTGATGTGATATTGGCCTGCTGACACCGTTATCATTGGCCCCTTTACTTCTGTTATCGGCAATGGGTCTCTTGAGATTTCCTCACTTGTCTTTCTTTCACTACCATGGTGTCTCCTTCTTTCATTTTTGTGTTTGTCGCGTGTCTTCTCTGATCTGCATAGGCTTTCATTTTTGCTTTCACTGCTTGGTCTCTTGCAGCAATGTCCTTTTGCTCCACTATTTCCACCTCTTTCATTTGTGGCAATCTCATTCTGCTTGAGCGCCCCAACACCAGTTCAGCAGGGCACCTTCCTGTAGAGGGGTGTTCCGATAATCTCACTGCACCTGACATAGTGCTTGTCCAATTGAGATCTGTGTTAGTTTTGCTCTCTGTATCGCCTTTTTGATGGTTCCCATGAACCGTTCAGCCATTCCGTTTGCTTGTGGCCACAGAGGTGTTGTCCTTCGATGATGAATCCCAAGGTATCCCATAAATCTTTTAAATTCCTCACCAGAGAATGGCGGACCATTGTCTGTCTTCAGTGTCTGTGGCGAGCCCCATGCTGCGAATATGTCATCTAGGTCCGGCAGTGTTGCGTTTGCCGAGGTTGACGCGACTTGTCTCACTATTGGGAACCTGGAAAATTCATCTATTATTACCAGCAAGTAATTTCCTGTCTCCAGGGGGCCATAGAAGTCGGCCGCCAGCTCTGTCCACACAGCTTTTGGGAGTTGTGACATTTGCAGTGGCTCCGGCTTTGATGAAGGCCCTGTTATTTGGCATATGTGGCAGTGCACCACAATGTGACTCATGCGCTAGTTCTACCGTCCTTCTTCTCAGTGTCCGGGGCATTACTATTCGAGTGCCTCTCATCACTATTCCATTTCCACTTTCGGAGAGCTCTTCACTTATCTTTTTGAACGCCAGCAACTCTTCTCTTTCTACCCCTTTTTCCCTGCTGCTGTTGCTGTTTACGTGCCTCCACCTTTGCTGTTTGGTTATTTTCATTGTGGCTTGCATGGTGGGGTCTTGCTTTGTTTCCTGTTCTAGCTCTTCCATTGTTAGGGTTGCCGGTGTGTTATGTTTCAGTGTAAAGTTCAAGTATTCCTCTGCCATCGTTGTTGCTTGTGATGCTTGTGGCAGGGGGTGCCTTGATACGTCGTCAGCTGGATTGTGCTCCTTCCCTGGCTTGTGTATTATTTTGAAGTTGTAATCCATGAGCCTTATCCCCAACCTCTCTATCCTGGGTGGTATTTTTGCATTTGGATTTCCGTATAATGTTATGAGTGCTTGGTGATCCGTTATAATTGTAAATGGTTTTCCGTAGGTGAACATATGATAGTGTTCACATGCCCACACTACTGCCAAGCTCTCTTTTTGCAGCTGGGAGTATCCTTTTTCCATGTCTAACGGGCTCTTGCTTCCATATGCTGCTACGTGTCTTGCGGAGTCTTTTCCTGGTTGATGTTGCGCCAATATTGCCCCTAGTCCCACTGGACTTGCATCTACAGTTAGTTCAGTGCACAGTCTTGGATCAAAATATGCTACGTGATCTACTGCCATCAAAGCATGTCTTATTTCTTCAAACGCTTTGCTACATTCTTCAGTCCACGTGGAACTTTGGCCTTGTTTTGTCAATTCTCTTAAGGGTGCGCTTACAGTGGCAAAGTCTTGAATATATCTTGCACAGTAGCTAGCAAGACCAAGGAATGACCTCACTTCTGCCACATCATTTGGTTGCTTCGCTCTTTCCAGTGTTTTTACTTTGCTGCGATCCGGTCGCATTCCTTTCTTGGAGAAAATGTGGCCAAAAAATACTAGTTTGTCCCGCTCTAGGTCACATTTATCTTCATTCAGTGTCAGACCTGCCTGCTCCAGGTGAGAGCATACTTCTCTCAGAGCTTTGTCGTGCTCCTCGTCTGACTTTCCAAACACCAGAATGTCATCGCTGTATTTTAAGCTATTCTTTACTGGCCTTATTACCTGTTGTATTGTCTCCTGAAATATTTCTGCAGCAGATGAGATCACAAAGCTCAAATGTTTGTATCTGAAAAGACCTAGGTGGGTGGAGAACGTTGTGATATATCGAGACTGAGGATCTAGTTCTAGTTGGTGGTATCCCTTACACAAATCTTATTTGG